>NC_044367.1:15513949-16881625 GCF_007364275.1 Archocentrus centrarchus | reverse complement strand
GGGGAACCAGCACCAGAGGGGGAACCAGAGGGGGAACCGGCCAGACGGGGAACCGGCACAAGAGGAACAGAGGGGGAACGGCACCAGAGGGGGAACCGGCACCAGACGGGGAACCAGAGGGGGAACCAGAGGGAGAACCGGCACCAGAAGAAGAGGAACCAGAGGGGAACCGGCACCAGAGGGGGAACCGGCACCAGAGGAACCAAAGGGGGAACCGGCACCAGACGGGGAACCAGAGGGGAACCGGCACCAGAGGAACCAGAGGGGGAACCGGCACCAGAAGAAGAGGAACCAGAAGGGGAACCAGAGGGGGAAACCGGCACCAGAGGGGGAACCAGAGGGGGAACCGGCACCAGAGGGGGAACCGGCACCAGAGGAACCAGAAGGGGAACCGGCACCAGAAGAAGAGGAACCAGAGGGGAACCGGCACCAGAAGAAGAGGAACCAGAAGGGGAACCAGAGGGGGAACCGGCACCAGAGGGGGAACCGGCACAGAGGAACCAGAGGGGGAACCGGCACCAGAAGAAGAGGAACCAGAGGGGGAACCAGCACCAGAAGAAGAGGAACCAGAAGGGGAACCAGAGGGGGAACCAGCACCAGAGGGGGAACCAGCACCGAAGGGAACCAGAGGGGAACCCAAGCACCAGAGGAGGGAACCAGAGGGGGAAACCAGAACGAGAGAGGGAACCAGAGGGGGAACCGGCACCAGAGGAACCAGAGGGGGAACCGGCACCAGAGGAACCAGAAGGGGAACCGGGCAACAGAAGAAGAGGAACCAGAGGGGAACGGCACCAGAAGAAGAACCGGCACCAGAGGAACAGAGGGGGAACCAGAAGGGGAACCGGCACCAGAAGAAGAGGAACCAGAAGGGGAACCGGCACCAGAACCAGAAGGACTGGAACCAGAAGAAGAACCGGCACCAGAAGAAGAACCGGCACCAGAAGAGGAACCAGCACCAGAGGAACCAAGGGGGAACCGGCACCAAAGGGGGAACCGGCACCAGAGGGGGAACCGGCACCAGAGGAACCAGAGGGGGAACTGGCACCAGAGGAACCAGAGGGGGAACCGGCACCAGAGGAACCAGAAGGGGAACCGGCACCAGAAGAAGAGGAACCAGAAGGGGAACCGGCACCAGAACCAGAAGGACTGTAACCAGAAGAAGAACCGGCACCAGAAGAGGAACCGGCACCAGAGGAACCAGAAGGGGAAACCGGCACCAGAACCAGAAGGACTGGAACCAGAAGAAGAACCAGCACCAGAACCAGAAGGACTGGCACTAGAAGAACCGGCACCAGAACAAGAACCAGCACCAGAACCAGAAGGACTGGCACCAGAAGAACCGGCACCAGAACAAGAACCAGCACCAGAACCAGAAGAACAGGCACCAGAACAAGAACCAGCACCAGAACCAGAAGAACAGAACCAGAAGAACCAGAAGAAGAACCAGCACTAGAACCAGAAGAACCAGAAGAAGAACCAGCACTAGAACCAGAAAGGAACCAGAAGAACTTTCCTTGGTTTGTAAAATGGAGCCATGGGTCAGGTCATGTCCCAAAGGGGGAATGCTATGAATGGTACCTTGAAAAACAAACTGGCCAAATGTCGTGAAGAGATGGGACTTTCCTGGGTCAAAGCTTTGTCACTAGTACTCATGTACATCCGAAGAAGAGCAAGAACAAATCTTTCTCCTTACGAGTCTCCTTTTGGGAGACTGCCGTGGATGGGGGGAAAAGCCCATCCACAATCAAAATCTTACTACAGAGTTGTATGAGCATGATATGTTAACATACTGTCAAACTTTGTCAAAAGCTGTTTTTCAGAACCAGGAGAACACAGAAGGAAGTGCTGGAGAGCTCTGAGGTGCAAGGCCTGTTCTTGGTCTCATTGACTATATACACTGCAGTGAAGGTCGCTGAAAGAGGCAATGTGGGTTCATGCCAGCCACTGCAAACCCTTCTTTGGACAGCCCCCAAATGAGAAGGGAAACAACTCAGAACATCGTTGAGGACGACAATGGCTTATCACTGTGCTGAGAAACACTTCACTTGCACTATCTTCACCATCACCTTTGTTTCCTTGGCCATTGCCTTGTGGTGGTCTCTTGCGGGAGACCCATGCTGAAGTATTCCACATCAGGAAAGAGAGACACATACACCACCTAGAGCACACTTCTCCAGATAGTGAGAGATGGTTCAGCTATTGTACAGTGGAGACTGAAACGGAGCTGGAAGGGGAGTAATACTGTGATATTACTACATATGGACAGTAAAGTGAATTTGTCAACTTTTTGTGAGGCTCTTTCTACTTTGGGTGTTAGGTTTATGGAAAAGTTATTTTATGGGTTCATGTCATTTTCTTATTGGGGTACTATTTAACAACAGTAGTTGCCCTCATTTGAATTGTGCATCTTTTGCATTTTTGTTTAATTAACCAAGAAATGGATATTAGACGTTACACATGAAACACATTGTAAAGGGCATAACTAGTTATTCTGAGTCCGTTCATGTTTGTTTCTACAGATGTTTGAAGCTTAGCAGGTACTTCAGTTCACCTTCAGTAATTGCTTGAGAGCACTCTGAGTTTGGAAATGGTAATCTAATCTTCTGTCAAGTGAGTTGAGATCTTGATTGCCCAATAGCCTCAGGCCTGGTATTGCGTGGACAATCATAATTCAGATTTATAGAATTGTTAGAAATGAATTGTATGATTTAGGATCAAATAATGAGTGTATGTGTAACACAGAAATGACAGTTAAAGAAATGTATTGAGGAAATTGTGAAATCAGAGCTAAGGGTAAAATGAGGAACTCGAAACTGTTGCTGAGAGACGAACAAGAGCAAAGTTAAAAACATGTAGAGACATGTCCTAAAATGGTAAAGAGCCTGAAAGACCCATATGTTAAATAGAATGGAGTGATGATTAAGTGTGACACCCCAGTTGGATAAAGGCGATGGGGTGATGGTCCTGTCATGGTGATGTATGGAAGCTAGGATGTGTCTTAGATGTAGACTATAAAAGGTGATGTGCAGAAGCATCAAATGAGAATTGCAGGAGTTTCTTCCCCGGACAAGAACTGCGCTTTAGAGAGGACCGAGCCAAACCCTCTGTGGATTCTAATTTGACTTAGGACAGATCTGCCGGTATTCTCCCTGCTTCTCAGTTGAAGTTGGATGTGACCTTGCTGTTGGATTTCTATCTTTTGGACTTTATACTGAGTCAGAGAAGATTTCTGGATTGCAGCGTGAGGATTATAAAAAGGACAGTTGACAGAAGGACAGAAACGTCTTCCTTTTGGACTTCTCCTTTTTCCCCACTTCACGGAGGCAGCTTTCAACAGACTGGATTTGGGTGTGGTCGCTTCGGCCGAGCGGCTCACTCGAAGCCTTTCCTTTCCTAAAAGGATTATTGAACAAAATTGGACATTTCCATCCCCCTTTCTTCAGCAACACAGCTCATAAGTAATTCTTTTCTGATTGAAATTTAATTGTTTTAATATTAACCATGATTGGTTTAAATTGATTTTGAATTATGAATTTTGAGTTAATTACTGGATTTTAAGGATTAAGAATTGATTTTGATTTATTGCTAATTGCTTGAGCTGAACCTGCATAATAAAATTTGACTCTAAAAAGTCAGAAGAGCTCTTTTGATAGTTATTTCTCTCCTTACCGGTACACTCAGAGCTAGATGTTAAAGCTAACTTACCTAGAGTTTTACTATCATGAGACTATTTGATCACACTAGTCTACAAATCCACTTAAAACTAATATATGTCCTTAGGGCTTTCTGCCTAGCCTTTAAATTTTAACCTGGCACATAACAAGTGCACGGATCCATAGGGGTAAGCCACCACATCTGACGGGACTGAACTTCGGGTCCAGCTGCAGGACGCCTCCTTGACTGGTCATTCCGAAGAATCAGAGGGAGCAGGGCAGATGTCAGGATTAACGGTGGTAAGAAGCCAGGCGAGTTACCCCGCCACAGCTTTAAGTAGTGCTACATTGAATCATTTGGGGTAATACTCCACTGAAAGTGTAGCCAGGACCCTGTTAAATGGAGAAACTGTCACAACTGAACCTGTGGGATCTAACACTTGGTAATGGTTTTTTAGTATTCATTTTGGGGATATGCATAAACTATTCATACATTTTTCAGTTTGTAAGTACTGATAAGCTTTTTGTTTCATGGGTTTTTACACTGAACAGTTCATTAGGTTATGTGATGTGCAAGTGTTCATGTTCTACAATAATTAGTTGAGTGTACAGTTTGTTACAGTTTGTCTAATGTGCTTATGAAATGTGTTTAAAAGGTAAAATTTTTATATACTGTAGTGTGATTAGTAAATCAAAAGGGTGGAACTGTGATGGAAAATTTTACTTTACCCTCTGTGTTAATGGGGTCACATTCTTTAATTTTATTGTCCTTTTGATTAGTCTTTCTGTCATGATCTGCTGTGGCTGGCAGGAGTGAGGACCTCAAAGCAGACACCAAAGACACGGGAATAAACTCAAAAACACAGCTTTAATGCTGGAGACAGGAATGCGGACACACAAGGAAGCAAACTAAAACTGACTGAAGACCGCAGGACAAGCACAAAAGACAAACACTGACGACAATGACGCGACAGGGACTGCCTGAAACACAGACCATATAAACACACTAGGTAACGAGGGGATAAGGAACACCTGGGAGGGAGACACAGGAAGGAAAGCTAAACACACTACACTAGAAATCAGACAGTACCAAAATAAGACAGGAACTACATGAATGAACAAAACCCAATACAAACTGGAAAACATAACAAGGACTCAATAAAAACAGAAACCAAAAGAACTAAACACAAAATACTGGGCACACAGCCCAGGATTCAATTCAGTTCAATTCAATTTTATTTATATAGCGCCAAATCACAACAAACAGTTGCCTCAAGGCGCTTTGTATTGCGGGTAAAGACCCTACAATAATACAGAGAAAACCCAACAGTCAAAAACCACCCCCTATGAGCAAGCACTTGGCAACAGTGGGAAGGAAAAACTCCCTTTTAACAGGAAGAAACCTCCAGCAGAAGCAGGCTCAGGGAGGGGCAGTCATCTGCCGCGACCGGTTGGGCTGAGGGGAGAGAAAAGACATGCTGTGGAAGAGAGCCAGAGATTAATAACAATTAATGATTAAATGCAGAGTGGAGTATAAACAAAGTAAATAAGGTGAATGAGAAGAAACAGTGCATTATGGGAACCCCCCCAGCAGACTATGCCTATAGCAGCATAACTAAGGGGTGGTTCAGGGTCACCTGATCCAGCCCTAACTATAAGCTTGATCAAAAAGGAACGTTTTAAGTCTAATCTTAAAAACAGAGAGGGTGTCTGTCTCCCGAATCCAAGCTGGGAGCTGGTTCCACAGAAGAGGGGCCTGAAAGCTGAAGGCTCTGCCTCCCATTCTACTCTTAAGTATCCTAGGAACCAGAAGTAAGCCAGCAGTCTGAGAGCGAAGTGCTCTGTTGGGGTGATATGGTACTATGAGGTCTTTGAGATAAGATGGGGCTTGATTATTCAAGACCTTGTATGTGAGGAGAAGGATTTTAAATTCTATTCTAGATTTAACAGGAAGCCAATGAAGAGAAGCCAATATGGGAGAAATATGCTCTCTCTTTCTAGTCCCTGTCAGTACTCTAGCTGCAGCATTTTGGATCAGCTGAAGACTTTTCAGGGAGCGTTTAGGACAGCCTGATAATAACGAATTACAGTAGTCCACCCTAGAAGTAATAAATGCATGGATTAGCTTTTCAGCATCACTGAGAAAGGATGTTTCTAATTTTAGAAATATTGCGCAAATGCAAAAAAGCGGTCCTACATATTTGTTTAATATGTGCATTGAAGGACATATCCTGGTCAAAAATGACTCCAAGATTTCTCACAGTGTTACTGGAGGCCAAAGTAATGCCATCCAGAGTAAGTATCTGGTTAGACACCATGTTAGTCCCTACTGCTGTGTAATTCATTAAAGTAAATGTAAATGTTACTAAGAAATGATCAGACAGGAGGGGCTTTCAGGGAATACTGTTAAGTCTTCAGTTTCTATGCCATATGTCAGGACAAGATCCACAGTATGATTAAAGTGGTGGGTGGGCTCCTTTATATTTTGAGAGAAGCCAATTGAATCTAACAATAGGTTAAATGCAGTGTTGAGGCTGTCATTTTCAGCATCTGCATGGATGTTAAAATCACCCACTATAATGATTTTATCTGAACTGAGCACTAAATCAGATAAAAAGTTTGAGAAATCAGACAGAAACTCTGAGTAGGGACCAGGTGGACGATAGATAATAACAAATAAAACAGCTTTTTGATTTTCCCAATTAGGATGGACAAGACTAAGAGTCAGGCTTTCAAAAGAATGAAAACTTTGTCTGGGTCTCTGATTAATTAATAAGCTGGAATTGAAGATTGCAGCTAATCCTCCTCCTCGACCTGTGCTTCGAGCATTCTGACAGTTACTGTGACTCGGGGGTGTTTATTCATTTAAACTAACATATTCATCCTGCTGTAACCAGGTTTCTGTAAGACAGAATAAATCAATACGTTGATCAATTATTAAATCATTTACTAATAGGGACTTGGAAGAGAGAGACCTAATGTTTAACAATCCACATTTAATTGTTTTATTCTTTGGTGCAGTTGATGAAGCTGTATTATTTATTGTTTTTGAATTTTTATGCTTAAATAGCTTTTTGCTTATTTTAGCTTTGGTGTTTGGTGGTCTGGGAGCAGGCACCGACTCTATGGGGATGGGGTTTTGGGGGGATGGCAGGAGGAGAGAAGCTGCAGAGAGGCGTGTAAGACTGCAACTCTGCTTCCTGGTCTCAACCCTGGGTAGTCAGTTTTTAGGAGGGTTAATAAATTTGGCCAGATTTCTAGAAATGAGAGCTGCTCCATCCAAAGTGGGATGGATGCCGTCTCTCCTAACAAGACCAGGTTTTCCCCAGAAACTTTGCCAATTATCTATGAAGCCCACGTCATTTTTTGGACACCACTCAGACAGCCAGCGATTCAAGGAGAACATGCGGCTAAACATGTCGCTCCTGGTCTGATTGGGGAGGGGCCCAGAGAAAACTACAGAGTCCGACATCGTTTTTGCAAAGTTACACACCGAGTCAATATTAATTTTAGTGACCTCCGATTGGCGTAACCGGGTGTCATTACTGCCGACGTGAATAACGATCTTACCAAATCTACGATTAGCCTTAGCCAGCAGTTTCAAATTTCCATGAATGTCGCCTGCTCTGGCCCCTGGAAGACATTTGACTATGGTCGCCGGTGTCTCTAGCTTCACGTTTCTCAAAACAGAGTCACCAATAACCAGAGTTTGTTCCTCGGCGGGTGTGTCGCCGAGTGGAGAAAAACGGTTAGAGACGTGAACAGGTTGGTGGTGTACCCGGGGCTTCTGCTTAGGACTACGCTTCCTCCTCACCGTCACCCAGCTGGCCTGTTTTCCCTGCTGCTCGGGATCTGCTGGGGGGGAGCTAACGGCGGCTAAGCTACCACGGTCCGCACCCGCTACAGGGGCCTGGCTAGATGTAGGATTTTCCAGGGTGCGGAGCCGAGTCTCCAGTTCAAAAAGCCTGGCCTCCAGAGCTACAAACAGACTACATTTATTACAAGTACCGTTACTGCTAAAGGAGGCCGAGGAGTAACTAAACATGTGACACCCAGAGCAGGAAAGTGCAGGAGAGACAGGAGAAGAAGCCATGCTGGTAGTGAGTCGGCTAAGGGCTAAGCTACTAGCTGAGCTAAGCTAGCGAATTTCTAAAAACAAATAAAGTGAGTAATGTGAATACAGGTGATTCAGCAAAGAGTATGCTATTTAAAGTAGGTGAAGATTACACTAAAATATGTTATTATCCAGATAAATCGAGTTATACAGATATAACAGCTAACAGACAGCAAAACACTGTGCTCCGGAACAGGAAGTGATACAATACCGCAGTGAGAGCCAACACCATACAGGTAGAGAGCTCCTGAATTCTCAGGCAGCAAAAGCCAGAGGTAGCCAGAAGTAATAACTTGGTCAGAAGGAAGTTTTGCATCATCCAGATTTTTGCATACAGGTGCTCAGAAACCTCTCCCAAACTATAAACAGGTGTCACTTACGTGGAATACATTTTTCCTGCTCAGGAAAGAGTAAACATGTAGCTTTCCACACAGTCTCTGTATCTGAGGCTGTCACACTGAATCTCACTGATATAGGCCGGTCCACCTTATGTGGGCGGGCACTTGCACCATATTAATTGTGGTGAGGTTTGGTGGTGTTTTACTCGGACAGGTGCCGAGATGGGTACCCACTCCTCAGTCCCAGCAGGTGAAGTTGGAATATTTTATATACCAATATACCAATCAGGTTGAAGTGGTTTCATTATTGGAATTTCATGTCGTTTCTTTTCACAGGGGCTCCTCTGAGAATTGTGATGGTTGGGAAAACTGGAGTGGGGAAAAGCGCAGTGGGTAACACCATACTGGGCCGGAGGTATTTCAAGTCGTTGTCGAGTCCCCAGTCTGTGACAGAGACATGTGAGAGAGAACGGGTCCACTGCCACAGACAGATGCATATAATCGACACGCCCGGCATTTTGGATACATCTAAAAGTGCTGAGAACATAAAGAAAGAGATTGCAAAATGCATCCACGTGTGCACTCCGGGACCTCACGTCTTCATCCTGGTCCTTCAGATTGGCAGGTTCACCAAAGAAGAAGAAAACTGCGTGCAAGCCCTGGAACCCGAGTTTTCTAAGTACGTGATTGTCCTGTTCACGCGTGGCGACGAGCTGAAGAAGAAAACCATACAGCAGTATCTGCAAACCGGGCACCCCAAACTTCAAGAGGTGATAAACAAGTGTGGTAACCGTTACCACGTCTTCAACAACAAGAAAATGAGGAACAGAGCTCAGGTGGCCAAGCTGATCAGGAAGATTGAGATGGTGTCAGCGAATGGGGGAAAGTGCTGTGCTGTGATGAGCTGTTTGAGCAGTCCTTTCAGCAGCAGCTGGATAACAGTGATGCAGTGAGGCAGCCGGATAACACCGCCTCCATGTATGACCTGCTGCAGAGGGTGATACTGTTTCAGGCAGCTCTGGCCACCTCCTCCCAGAACAGCGCCTGCAGCCCGGAGCAGTGTGACACCGCTCCAGCGTACTCGCTGATCGGATAAGATTCTGATTCTTTTCTCGGGCTTCGGCTCCTCTTATAAAAAAACAGCTCAGTCAGATTAGCTGCTGGTTTTTATCAGCACGTTCATTCTTAGTTCTTCAGTGGGAGGCTTTACTGCTTTTCTCTGATTCATGCCTTTAATCACTGAATCTCCTACAGTTACCAAATGATTAAGCTAATAATACATCTACTGTAATACCTAATCAATACCCAATGTTATTTTATAATGAAAATGATCCTGGTAATGCAAATGAGTCAAACCTCTTTATTTATCTGTGTTGTCTCTGAATTCAGCTCCTGTTAATTAGACTAATTATTAATTAGTCTGCTCTTTAAAATAAAACTGCTGTCACGCTGTCTGTTCATTCAAAACATCAGCAATAAAGTTACCACTGCTAAAAACGTGCTCTCTGTGGTTCTTTACTGTCACAGAAGGCATTAAATAAATCAATAGCAGTTGCAGCACATTGTAATACAAGTACTGATAATTGGCTAATATGATACTGCTGTATAATATAATGCATGTGGCTGTGGCTCAGGAGGATTTGCCCCTTTTGATGTATACCCTCCTGTTTTTACCCCTTATGAGTTTCTCCAGATTTTCAATCAATAGCTGACTCTACTAATTGGAAGGCTGGTGGTTCAATTCCTGGCTGCTCCAGTCTCAAACTATCTTTGGGCAAGATGCTGAACCCCAAGTTGCTCTGCGACGCAACCGTCGGAGTATGAATGTGTGACTGTCAGTAAGTAAGCTTGTGTGAATGTGTGTTGGTGGGTAAATGCAAACATGTATAAAGTAGAGTTACAGTAGAAAAGCGCTGTATAGGAACGAGTCCGTTTACCATGTGTTGTGATTGACAGTCTGTTGTAAGGTGAAGCCACCACACCTGAAGCCTTTAGAGTCCCTCTACAGATTTTAGGGCTGCTGGAAAATCTTGACTTGAGGAATTTTGCGAACTCACTGAGAGATTTCCTGATGATCGTCTAAGTGGTGCAGGGCTGTCGAGGCTAGAATAAAGAACATTCATACATGCCTTTGCTTTTCAAATACAAACGGTTACATTATATTTGGTATGCAAAGGTTGTAGTGACACATTGTCCACAAAAACAGACCAGACTGCTATTAATGCATGGTAAGGTTTTAAAGAGAAATAAATACTTTGACACCATATATGTGGGTTAGGTCTCACTGTCTGTTACATGATGAACTTGTTAAACAAAAACTACAGATTGAGGTGGTGCTGTACTTACTAATGTCGCCTGAAGCATGAAGGGTTTGATTGTTTCCAGAGATGCTGAGGAGGAAAAAAAACCTCTAGGTATAAAATGTTGTTTGCATGTTGGGGGTGATTGCACTGGGCTCCAAATAGATTATTGAAGGTGTTTGGAGGCAGAGATGTCACTGAATTATTATTGTATCTATTTTTTTTTTTTTTATCGTAATCACGATCGAGTGGTTGTTTGGCGATGCTGAAGTCGATGACGATGGCGATCGTGATCGCGATCCCCGGGTTCGCGTCGTCGAGTCCTCGACCTGCGATTGCAGCGGCCTTTGCGTAGCCTCGCTTTCGGTCCGGTCTGGTCCGGTCTCGTGTGCTTGAGTGTGTCTGTGTCTGTGTGTGTGAGTGTCCGTGTCCGTGTGTGTGTGTGTGTGTGTGTGTGTGTATCTGTGTGAGTGTGTGCGTTTGTGTGTGCGAGTGTGTGTCTGTGTGCGCGCGCGTGCGTGCATGCGTGTGCGCGCGAGTGTCCCTGTCACACGCGGTGCAATGACTATCACTGGCCACTGGGGGGCGGGGGCAATAGCACACATGCAATGAATGTCACCGGCCACAGGGGGTCCCGTTGAGCTGGGAGACCTGGGGTCACCTTGACCCCCACCCCGCCGCCGCCATTGGGAGACCTGGGGTCTCCTTGACCCCCACCCCACCGCCGCCATTGGGAGACCTGGGGTCACCAACCCTAATCCAGCCAAAAAAAAAAAAAATAGGCTCATTGTTAGGTTGTTGCTAGGCAGCATGACATTACGATATCTGATATAGATAAGAACCTCCAGGCCCCTAATATACCTGTGTGCCACGTTTGGTTACTGAAATCCTGATTGTGTAGGAGGTGTTCGCGGACAGACAGACAGAGATTTGGTGTATTAAAGTAAGATTTGTCTCGATATGCTTTAGTTAGAGATCCTAAGAGGGTCACACCACAATGCCCAGAAAAAGGAAAGGTTCTTCATTATCCCGCAGCACGAAGGATGCCATGCGGAAGAAGAAAAACAGGGCCAGTGAATCCCAGCATCAAAGAGAATCTAGACTGGAAAATGCCAGATTAGCTCAAGCTTCACGGAAACAGCGAGAAACCAGCGAAGAAAGACAGCGTCGTTTGGAAACTGCCAGATTAACTCAAGCTTCGCGAAGACGACGAGAAACCAGCGAAAAAAGACGGCTTAGGTTGGAAAATGCCAAACTGGCTCAAGCTTCGCGAAGACAGCGAGAAACCAGCGAAGAAAGGCAGCGTCGGCTGGACCATGCCCGGTCAGCTCAAGCTTCACGAAGACAGCGAGAAAGCAGCGCGGAGAGGCAGTACCGGCTGCAACACGACCGGCTGGCCCAGGCTTCGCGAAGACGCCGAGAAAGCAGTGAAGAAAGGCAACTTCGCTTGGAAAATGACAGATTGGCTCATGCTTCACGAAGACGGCGAGAGACAGGCGTGGAGAGAGAGAGGCGGCTTGAAAATGACAGACAACGGCACCGTGAACATTATAGATTTGAAGTGCAGAATGGTTCCCGAAACAGAAATAGACTTGGCTGTCCGGCACCTGTATGGGATTTCCGCGAGTCAGCTTTTGAGGAGGGGCAGGTGCACTCTGAATCACCATCACTCTTCACAGTAAACATCCACAGTTTTGTCTGCGCTTGATTCTGGTTTTTAATGTTTATATGCATGCTTCTCCATCCACGTTGAAGCCTCTCGATTCTGTGTATCACAGTGCCTTGCGATTTATCACAGGTGAATCTCCACTTACTCGCCATTGTATCTTATATGAAGAAGTGGGATTGTCCTTAGCTGATAGAAGGGAGCAGCATTGTTTGATGTTTATTTACAAGGTTCAACTGCAAAGATTACCTGCTTATATCAGGACATTTTAGCTGTATCTCTTATTCACACAGAGCTTGGAAAAACTGGATTGCTGCCTATAAATGAAATGAGCTACAAAAAAATATGAAACTACATTCTCTGATTTCATGTGTCCTTGTGTTATGTGGCTGTTTGAATGTTTGTATGTTTTTTGTTTACCTCTATAAATAAAGGATTTATTAGTAATATAACTACCAAGCATATAAGTGGGCTGAAGTAAGGCCAGGATTTTGCTATCAAAAGGGATTATTATACTGTAGCATGGGCATGCACTAGTTAACACAAAATCCCATAAATAGGTTGGCTCTTAAGTAAGTGCAGCTCATAAAGAGATGTACTGATGGATGCATCAATACTGAAACCTAATAAGATTAGCAGAGAGCAAATTGGCTGAAATGAGAGTTAAAGTTTAAGAGCATAAAAATAAAGTTTAGTTTCTATTTATGTATATTGTATTTACTTTGTGAGGGATCTGTGAGTCAATGCCAGACTAGTAAGCGATTTGCATAGTTGTTTATTTACTTTTTTTTTTTTTTCAATGTCAAACACATTAAAATTGGTTTATCAGCATTAGCAATGTGTCCCACACAAACATACCCTTTTTTCCACATTGGCCACCTTTATACAGCTGTGGTCAGAAGTTTACAAGCATTCATCATGGGCAGGAATGTCATGGTAATTTGGGGCTTTTAATGATTTCTTTGAACTGTTCTTTTTCAGGGTGGAATGATTGTACAGCATACATCTTTAATGACTTTAAAAAAACAACAATTGGGCACACAAGTTTGAATTTATTTTAGATTTTCTGTAATCCAAACAGGGTCAAAAGTATACACAGGCAAAAATATATGCATGCACCCCCACTAATATTTGGTGAAATGTCCCTTAGCAAGTTGGATCTTGAGCAGGCGTTTTGGGTAGCCATCAACAAGCTTCTGGCATAATTCTGGCTGGATATTTGACCACTCTTCTTGGCAGAATTCATTTAAATTGTTTGGTTTCCTGGCACGAACCCAGTCTTTTAGCATAGTTCACAAATTTTCATTAGGCTTGAGGTCAAGGCTTTGGAAAAAAAAACATTCCAGAAGCTTAATGTTAGTCTCTTTTATCCATTCCAAAGCTAGTTTTGTGTGTATGCGGTCAGTGTCCAGTTGGAACACCCAGTTTTGTCCAAGTTTCAACTGTCTAGCTGTTGAGTTGAGGTGGTCCTCCTTTATTTTTCCATCTGCTTTGTGCAATATACCAGTACCACTGGCAGCAAAATAGCACTAGTGTATGATGTTGCCACCACAATACTTGACACTATGCATAGCATCATGCTCTGGGGCTGTTTTGCTGCCAGTGGTACTGGTACTTTGCTGGTTGGTACAGTGTTCTTAGGCCTGAAAGCCTCACCACTACTCCTCCAATCATACCTCTTGTCATTGTGGCCAAACAGCTCAATCTTTCTCATCTGACCATGAAACTTTTCTCCAGAAGGCATTTGGCTTGTCCATGCGGCCAACTGGAAATTTCAGTCAAGCTCAAAGGTGGTGATTTTGGAGCAGGGGCTTTTTTTTTTGGTCGGCACCCTCTCAGTCATGATGTAAAACTCACTTTCACTGTGAACGGCGATGCTTGTGTTCTAGCAGTTTCCAGTTCAGGGCAGGCTGGAGCCTTGGTGGTTTTTAGCTTGTTACTGAACATCCTAACCGATTTCCTGTCATCTGAGGGTGACAGTTTGGGTCTTCTTCCAGACTTTGGCAAAGTGGTGACACAGTTGTTTGAACTGATGATCTTGGAATCTGCGGCTGTTTAGAAATTGCTCCAAGAGACCTTCCCAACTTATGTAAATGTATAATTCTCCTTCTTAGATCTTCACTGAGTTCCTTGAACTTTCCAGTTGTTCTGAATATTAGTCAATCCAATGAGTGCTGTTAAACAAATCCATTTTATGCTGGCAAAGTGAGACTACCATTTATAGTTAATCATGATCACTAACGAGAAACTAATAGGTCTTAGGTTTTATTGTCAAATTAATATACAATTCAGCACCACTTATTAAAAGATTTTAGTGTGTGTATGTATGTATTTGAGCATGTATGTATACTTCTGACTCTGTGTGGATTAGACAAAGTCTAATATAAATTCTAAATTGGGCATCCAATTCTTATTTTTTGAAGTAATTAAAGATGTATGCTGTACAATCATTCCACCCTGGAAAAAGAACAGTTCAAAGAAATTATCCAAAAGTCTACCATGGCATTCACGTCTATCACCAGTGTATGTAAACGTCTGACGACTACTGAACGTCTGACTTTCTTAAGACAAATAAGTTAAAAGAGTCCAAGCTATTTCTAATAATAATAATAAATTAAAATCCAACTGAGCATTACATTTAAACCCATTCTGGAAACTAAGTCAAACTATACTAAACTGAAAAAACATTTAAAATGAATGCCAGTTAGAACTACAGAACTACAATAGCTGCGACTTACAGGTGGTTTGTTATTGGGTTTCTTTTGCGCGCACATCAAGAGGTTTCGCGTGATCGAGTATTTTGCAGAGATGCGCGCTCCCGCGATTTCCCAAACCACGTGGTCTTTTAAGGTCCAATGGCTTATTTGCAGCAGCGGTCTATGGCGCGTACTCGTCAGTAGGGGAGAGGAGAGGACAGAAGGCGGCAGAAAGACAAATAAAGCCGAACTAGCAGATTTTTCAGAAAACCGCAACACGAAACCCAGTCGAGATGTCAGAGGAAAAGCCAAAGGTAATATATTTAGATTCATAGAGCTGCTTGTTTGTTATGATGGCTGATTCGAGCTCCTGCGAAACCGTCGCTCAGATGTGCAATCTAAAAATGGCCTGGTTTTGCACGTTTCTGTAAATCGGCGCAGTGTTTGTTTCGCAAATGAATGAGTACCCGCATATCCATATCTGCGTTTATATGCGCTCACACAGGCCACTGTAGGTATAAAACGGAAGAGATGTTTTCCCACTAATTATGAGTTAAAGGGTTGTGAACATAAATGTCAATTACACCATGATTGCTATTTGCGGATTTTTTTTTCTTTGTCGAAACGGGACCACGCTACGTCCGCAACGCCGCAAATGCCGCAATTGCAGTAGTGGCCGAAGAGCGCAAATTGAGGTGACGCACCGCCTTAAAAACTGATGTGACCACGGTATACTGGCAGGTTTTTTTTTTCTTTCTTTCTTTCTTTCCGTTGTGGTGCTCGTTTTACTTCAGTACAACAAAACAAAACTGCTAGCAGCGTTAGCCGGCAGCTAAACTCAACACTGGTTCTGAGCCTAGCCTGGAGCTAATCATGCTAACATTAGCGCCTGTGAGTGCCCGGTAAGCACAGACGGTAACCTGCCTGCATTATCCAGCTCAATGCACGTTTGTTTCGGTCAAAGCATTTGCTGAATAGTATGGGGTTAATTCAACACAAGTCACACCGGTATTTTCTGAAAAAAGCTATTAAAATTGGAGGCTATATGTGGCTTACATTTTACTTTGTATATATGCCTTAGCTAGCTGGGCTGCTAACTGTATTGTGTATGTCGCTTAAAGAAAACATGTATTTCTGTGATTGTTAACCCACTGGTTTTTCTACGCTGCAGGAAGGAGTAAAGACTGAGAATGACCACATCAACCTCAAGGTTGCAGGGCAAGATGGGTCGGTGGTTCAGTTCAAAATAAAAAGACACACACCTCTCAGTAAGCTAATGAAGGCGTACTGTGAACGACAGGTAAGCAAGCCGCTGTACGTCCTTAAGCAGCATCATTAGTTGCACACTTAATTTTCTTTTAATTAAAATTCTGCATCTTATTCTGCAGGGACTCTCAATAAGGCAGATCAGGTTCAGGTTCGATGGCCAGCCGATCAATGAGACGGATACACCTGCACAGGTATGTTATTGCCACCATTATAAAACTTATTTAAATTAACTTGGAGAAGTCTGCCACAATTATCAAGATGCTTTCAGTTTCTTTTTTTCTTCAAAACATGACCAGCACACTTTGTAACTCCCTGAAATCACTTGAATATGTTTGCACCACTAAAAAAGTGTGAATATTCACTATATGGGACATCTTTTCCCCCTATTTTCTCAGCTGGAAATGGAAGATGAAGACACCATAGATGTTTTCCAGCAGCAGACAGGCGGGCATTGCTAAGCCCTACCCACCTCATTGATGGCCACCCTCAGACAACGCCCTCAACCACCTTCACTGTTCATCCCTTCCCCACCACTCCTCTCAGCTTATTATTATTATTATTATTATTATTATTATTATTATTATTATTATTATTATTATTATTATTATTATTATTATTATTCCTTAAGTTTAAAGATGTCTGTCATGGTTTTCGTCAGGTGTGGGCGGGGGCCTCGTCAGCTGTTTATGTGCTGTCTCAGTCAGGACTGAACATTTGTGTGTGTCAACAGTCTCTCTGCTGGCCAGTCAGGACACCGATTTTGTTCTGGCACCGCAGGCTGTGATTGGACCAACAGCTCATCACAGCTGTTCCTGGTTTGTCACTGCTTTTGGTTCACAGTGCAGTGAAAGCTTAGTATCCAGTAGTTTCACTGTTTTCATCCATCAGGGTTGAACGCGAGGCTCTGCGAGTATTTTGTCAGTGGGCATGAAAATGGTTTGAAGTGGAAGCACTATCTGAACTTAATACACACATGCTTTCCATTTCACTTTATTTTTGTGTGTGTGTTTGTTGTCTGAATGGTGACTCCTGCTTTTTTCTCAAATGCATTTTAATTCTCTTTGCATTTTAGGTGCTTCTGCAATTTTTCTTCTTTTGTAATTTTTTTTTTTTTTTTTTTTGGTCAGTTATTTTAAGTGTAACACCCATGGGGCATATGATCGGCATCTTTTTTTTTTTTTTTTTTTTTTTTTACTTTTCCACCCCCTCCTATACAGCAGTATCAGAATGGGTGTTAGATAAATGTTGTGGGGCTTGGACCAATACTCCAAAAAACTGAACGTCTGCTTCATATTTGACGTGCTTCTCTCTAAAAGCAAACTTCAAGGTGAAAACTGTCATATTTAAAGGCGTTTATATTGCATCAGTGTTTGCTTCCTCCTAGATGGCTACTAACTGAACGATTGTATCTGCGGTACACAGATAAATGCTTATTCAGAAAAATGCTTGTTTCAGGGGAGAGAATTCATTAATACCACATAAGTGCAGCCACAGGTGGAGTTATTTGGCATTTGATTTGGTAAAGAGTCTCTTGGTGCAAAATATGTAACTTTTTAAAAAAAAAAATTTATTTTTTTGTTCTGTTTTTCAAAGTGGGCCAGTGACCAGTCTATGATAATTTTAAAAGGTCTGCTTGTGGTAGAGGGCGGGATGTGGGTGGGAATAACTGAAAGGTTCTTCCTCAGTGCTATTTTGAGTTCAGGTGTCTCATCCCCTGTATTGCCCTTGGACAAGTAGGCTGACGAGAAAAGGGATTTTTAGATATTTGAGGATGAACAGCTTCAAATTCGAGCAACGCCCAACAAAAGTTGAAATGTTTTTGTTAAGACACCAACACTTTCCACTGCTACGCCAGCTGCTGAGATGCTGTCTGCCTGTGTGTTTTGCTGCAGTGTTACAGTGGCAGTCTTTCAAGTGGTGATGAGTGTCTCACTATTTTTACATTCTGGAGAGTGAAGCATGCAGTTTGTTGCATATCAGGTCAGGGAGGTCAGCCAATGGAGTTTGGGAGATAAGTCTTCTATACCCACAGGGCCCCGTTCTTCGTATGTGGGTAACCAAATTAGCCCAAATTAGCTTTGAATGTAAATAGTCTGAAATGAGCTTAATTTTTTTTTTTCCAGTTCAGCCACGATTCCTGCAAAAAACACCCAGCTTTCTTGAAGTTAGTTCAGAACTAAGTTTATTTAAAATGGTTATTAGGAAAGGCTGTATCTTTCAGAGTTAAGTACATGTTAAAATACATCAAAATAAAATCAATACAGCTAATATTAAAACCTACAGTCTATATTTTGTGTCAAAAGCTATATCTGAATATTTTCAGCAGCTACAATACATGTTTTTCATCTTTTATTTGAATAGTTACGAGTCAGTGCCAGTACCGAGACGTTTCTTTTTAGTGAGGAAGTAAAAGAAATCTTATTTCCTTACACGGCCATCAGCAAGCATCTGTCAATATTGTGTGGCACAGCGACATGTTGAGTTTTTGTGTGACCTGCATCTGCACAAGCTAGTCACAAGCAGCGATCATGACTTCAGCTTTTGTCACACAAAGTAAGAGCACACTTTACAACACCAACAAGTCAGCCCTCCGCTCGCATTTTAAGAACTGAGTGAGCTGGACGAAGATCAGCTGAGCTTAACTGTAAAGTACGAAGAACGGGGACCAGGTCTTGTCATGTTATGTTTTCTCTACTGATTTGTACATTATTTGTGGTCTTTTACTACTGTATACAATAAATATAGTTTGGTACTCAGATTTTATCTTGCAAGCTTTTTCTTTTTTGTGTGTGTTTGACCAATAAATCTCAGTGTTTTTAGATGCTTTACAATTAAGTCCTTTCAGCTGCAACCCTGTGGATTTAATTCATATTTGTTCCTCTTGGCTGTGCCTTTTCAATTAGCTTTTTTGTGCTGCAGCCAACTCTGAGATGGGCCATATTTGTGTCACTATTATACATTTTCACTTGTCAGAATATGTATATAATTTATATTTGGTAGGAATGTGGCTTGTTTTAGCAAAAAAGGTTTAGTTTTTATTGAGGCCTTGCGTTCTAATGCTCAAAAGTAACCATTAGGTGGCACCACTGGTCCATAACAATCCTGCATCTTAAATGTGTTCAAGAATACATGAAACAGCAACCTGTAGCAGTATATTAGAAAAAAACAAATAAAACTGAAGCATGATTCAGAAAATACAACAAAAAACTTTTTTTTTTTTTTTTTTTTTTTTTTTTTTTTTTTCTGGAGTGGTCCATTTCTTCCTGTAGTAGACAAAAGATCACTAAGGTAAATGAGAAAAAAAAAGATGTCAAACGCTGATTATCATCTCGAACTTCTTTATTACCCAAGTCTGAATTTAGAACTCAAGATCTCATCTGATAGTCTGAGTGAATAGTTGCGTTTAGTACAACCGGAACAGTGATAAGATTAATCGCAGTGGTTGATGAGTCAAACCAGGAATAAGGAAAATCGGGCACCAGTGGACAATCTACATCTACTTTTTCTTCATCTAAACAGCTCCAGGAGTATAACAACCATTCAGTGTTGTGCCTGGCAGTAAGAGAGATTGATGAATGGATAAAGAAAAACATGTTCATATAAATTTTGCATTCTTGATAAATGTGGCACCCATGATCTTAATGTGGGCGTGAAGAAGAAAGAGTCATTTGCCTTGTAAATGTGCCGCTTTGGTGGATGAGATGATTCTGTGAGATCTGACACAAGCTGAAATGCCGCTGTTCCTCATGAGCACCCGGTGACCATCAAAATAAGATCAAACAGACCTGAGAAAAATCAATCACTGTAGTTTCTGAGTGACTAAGAACACTTTATACTCCTCTGTAGAGACTGTGTATAGTAAATTTGCAGACACTCCGCCGTGATTGACTTGGTCCAGTCAGGTTAAGATACATGCAAATATGCATTATTTGCAAATACTATTTGACCAACCTGCTCTCAGTACAGTGTCCATTACAGTCTTCACTTAATTTAATACTATTTTCCTAATTCAAAACATATATTTGGTTCTGTATACTGTATAATTTTACTATCCTGAAACATACTTTTTTCAATATTTGCACAGCTTTCAGGAAACACCCAGATGTCATGCACATACCTCGTTTCAGGCAGTAATGTGGGATAGCAACTAATATGATAAAAGCTCAGCTTATATGGACTGGTGGACCAAAGCTCACAAGGGTTGTGTAGTTTTCTTTCGATGGCCTTTTAATTTTTTTTTAAAAACAGCCTTTAGACACACATTTTCCATATATAATCACTTTCAGATATTGTGTCTGTCTGCTTGTCTGTGAGCGCACACACGCATAGATTCACAAAGTGGAGCAGCTCACCCCTCTGGCAGGTCTGTGTCATCAGATCTGTGTGGTTGAGGGAGGATGACTGACAGGCTGGTTAGTGATTTGCATGGATCGGTGTTTAAAAGGAGCTGCAGGTGCAGGTTTTTCCACACTTGTGAATGGATCTCTCTCCAAGCACAGATGCTGTGGGACTTTACATCTAATGCGAATCTTAGGTAGCCAGTTTAACTTTAATGATTTTCAGCAGAGTTTCTTCATAGACATTTTTGGTTTAGAAGCTGGATTTCTAGGTAGGCTCAGCATGAAGAGCACACAGCTTTCTGGTGTGTATTGTCATTTAAGATAGACAAAGCAATACCTTCAATATGGAGACATTCCTATCAGCTGGCAACTGAAGCAAACCAACTTTCTGCAATGTCAACGCTGATATTTGTGCAGCTCCTTCTCCTGGGGTTAAGGGTAACTGACACAGCCACAGACACATGGAGGCAATGTAAAGGTATTACACCATTTTTATTCCATTTCATCTCTCTGAGTCTCAGCTCAGTTTAACATATCTAATGTTTAGTTAATTATTATACAGTGAATGACTTACTGTCTCATCTAAAACCCAGGAAACCCCTCTAGCTAAAATACTTTTTGGTAATTCCAGCTGTCTGCATCTGCTTACAGTGCAGTGGGAGTGCTTGTCTGTGTGGATGTGCATGCCACTTTAACCTAAATTAACATCCATAAACAAGTACAGGCATTGGGTGTGGTTGGGATTCCACAACAATCCCATACACATCGAAATATCAGGCTGTACACAGCGCATGTTTACGTGATGTCTCATCAGTGTGGGAGTATTTCTTTTTCACCTTTCACATTAGGAAAGAGTATCTTTAAGGAACAAAACAAAACAATAACAACCCCGTCGAAAACTCATAAAACTCCACCACCACCTAGGGCTATTTCTCACACTCCAGGGTGTGGTGGTGGCAGTGGTGCTGGGGCATTAAGGAATTTATTAGTTTCTAGCGGTTCCTGACCTTTTTGGCTTGTGTCCCCTTAAAACAAAGCTGTGGCTACATTTTAATGGAAGCACAGTGGTTGAAGATGCTCTACCATACTAAGTATCTGAGTATAATCAGAAAAAAAACCCAGCTGAAGTATTAAAATGTTACATGTTATATGAATAAATACTAATCGTGGATACATTAAAAATATTTGCCATTTTAGTTTATGCTGATGCACTAATCATTTCAGCTCAACTTTTACATACTGTTAGATTAATTTTTTTGAAGAAAGCATCATGTTTTATGATCTTTTCATTGCAAAAACTAAAGTTATCAAATAATTCCAGTGTACTGAAGTTGAGTGAAAATGTGAAATTAGGATGAATACCTCAAAATTACTTCCACTGCAACCTGAGAGTGATTTTGTATGAAAACACTTTAAAAAACCTGGGGTTTTGATTCTTCTCTATCCCATTAATCATCCCAGAAGTCCTGCAGATTTACTTTTATGACTCCAGGAAGTTTAAAGTGTGGTAATAAAAGTCACTGCCATCCTCTTTATTTGCTTATTGTGTTCAGATTCACTTCCCCTGGATCTTCTGTCTTTTGTCCTCGAGCGAGACCCCTCCAAACTTGTGCCAGGGGTGCACATGAAGCAGGCTGATGGGGTGAGGGGCATTCATTTCTCAAGCCCTGATACCTCACTGAGCTTTCCTTCCTCCCAGCTGCTGGTGAACTGTGACCTCTTCCCGAAAGAATTCTCCATTGTTCTGACATTAAAAGTCACTGACGGTGCACGCAAGGTAAGCATCTGACTGAAACATCTCAGTGCTGGATGACTGCTGGAGTGTGAAAATATGTAGAAATGTGTTGCAAGTAACAACAGTGGATTACTTAAGTAAAACACATGTTCTACCACTTCACCCTGCTCTGCACATTGGCTTAAGGAGCTGTTGTCTGTTATATACCTGTAAAAACTGTCTTGGAGCCCCTTTCTGTTTCCGTGCCATGTTGCCCCTGATAGAAAAGATCTAGATTTTATTTTGTTACACAGTTGTCTGTATTGCTCATTGCTTACTGCTTTTTGATTTGCAATTAAGCTTATGTGTACATAAGTTTTTCATAACTATATTTTCTTTTAGTGTAACTTAGTGTGTGCAAATGCAATGTAATTCATCAGCCAGAAACTACAGCTAAAAAACACCTTTCTGAAGTGCCATTTCTTTGTCTCTACATTACTCGAGTATATTTCCTTTGTTACTTTTGACTGCTGCCAAATTCAGTGTGTCTGAAACTTTTTCTTGTCTCTCAAACAGGGGAATGAATATGTTTTTTCTTTGATGGGGCCGAAAAGAAGACCAGTGGAGCAGAATGAAGAGGAGAACGATGGAGGAGACAGTTTGAAGAGGAATAAAGAGAAGAGCATCACTGGAGGAGAGCAACACAGGCAGAAGAAGAGAGTCAAAAGTAATGGGAAACATGGCCGGCTCATTCTTGGACTAAAATCCTCTGGAAAACACCTGCACTTCCTTTTCAAAGGTCACGGAGAGGTCATAGAGCACTGGGTGTTTCGAAGCACCCAGCTGGCTGATAGCCAGTGGCACACTCTTGTTTTAACCATTGGTAGTCATCATGTGAAGCTCACAGTGGATTGCAGCTCACCAGTGGAAATGTAAGCACAACTTCTCTCCCCTATTGCTCCTCTCTGTTCTCTGGGTGGATACATCTGTCTCTCACTTTCCTCTGTTCCTGTTCCCTCTAAATTCACCTTGAGGCATAGTAGATCCTTCACCACAATAAAATCGTCCTGTTCGAAATCTGCTCATGCCCTGCAGCTATATAATAGTAGCCTGACAGTACGTGATAGATGTTTTTTTTAGTGGAAACTCCCTCTGGCACCCAGAATGGAGGAATATCAACACCCACACAGCACTTAAATGTGTAATATAATTCATGCTTCACATTGGGTCCTGAAAAGAGAAGAACAGAGTGAACTACTTTAATTGTAGAGAATTTAGCTCATTTAGAGAGGAATAACAAGTTACTTCAGCTATTAGAAATAATTATACATATCTTTTATGGCAAACAGTGTTCCCTCCAGGCCTTTCCCTTCAGACCTCAACATACAGGGATCCAGATTCCACATTGGCAGTCGGGGGATATGGAAGGGCTTGTTTTCAGTAAGATGCCTCTCTTCATGTCAGACTATAGTAGGATTTGTAAAGCAGATTTGCCATGACCTTGGAAATGATTGCCTCTTCTGTGACCCCATATCCAGGGTCTGCTGCGACAGCTGGTTCTGGTGCCAGGTTCAGATGCTACCCATCAGATCTGCCCGTCTTCTGACCCGCAGCTAGCAGCTCTGTCAGTACCACCACTTCTTTTTGACCTGCCAGTCGTAGGGACAGAAGGTGATAGACATGTGACTACCTATGGTAATTTGCGCATGGATGTATTTTTAATAAGTCTAAGTAAGACATTACGTGTTTGCTTGCATCTTTGATTGCTTTCTGGGTTTAATATAATTGTCAGAAACCGAAGCTCGAGTGTCTGTGGGGTTGGAGAAATCATGCTCGGAGCAGCTACGAGGCCAGTTGTGGTTTAACCCGCTCAGGAAGGGCCTCTACCTCTGCGATGGCACAGTTTGGATCACTGTGTTAGAGGGTGAGAATACAGCATCCACTTATGTTTCTGTTCTTGTTAGTTAAAAAAAAAAAACACATAACTCATTCTTTTCTGTCAACACAGATCACAAAAGGCTGGACTATTTGTTGGAACATCAGGTGCTCACCACCAGCTCAGAAACCCATGATGTAGAGGTATTTATTCACCATTTGTTGCTAATAATTTTGTTAAAGAAACTTACTTAGGCCTAACTGTCTAATGCAAAACACTTACTTTTGTTGCTACTTTGTTACTGCATTTTAATTTGAGATTTCCTATACATAAACCCACTGTAATTATGCTTTGTCTTAATTGTCAGCTGATATTTTTTTTTAATCCATTGTCCAGGTGTTCCAGGTACCTGGCATGGGTCTGATGGCTGCTATGGCCCATCGGTCCACAGCATCCGGCTCTGCTGTGTATCTCTGGACCCACACAGGTTTCCAGCTGTACCAGAATATCAGCACGTATGGAGCCCTGGCTTGGAGACATTTCACCATGGGAGAGAAGGTATGACAAGTTAGTGGAGAGATCACACTCTATTCTTATTGAAGCTTTGAACCTATACTCTGTCTCTTTTGCTGTTTTAATGTAGATATATCTGGTGGTGTCTAATTCTGGGGCAGACAAGCGATTTAGCAAGGAGTCAGAGGCAGACTTTTCTGTGGTTTACAAGTGGAGCAAAAGGAGAAAACGATTTGTGCAGTTCCAGACTCTGCAGACTCACTGTGCACGAGACTGGGAGGCATTTAACATTAATGGACATACTTATCTCGCTGTGGCCAATCATAGACAAGGTAAAAGCTAAATATACAGTAAGTGACTGCCTGTTAACTTCCTCAGCTCCTGGCATGGCATCTTTTGCTTGTTTGTCTTTCAGGTGACAATAATCACACTATAGACAGTGTGATATACAGATGGAGCAGATTATCAAAGTCTTTTGAGGTCCACCAGATGCTCAAGACTTCAGGGGCGTATGACTGGGAGTTCTTCACTGTCGGACCTTACTATTTCCTGGTAGTCGCGAATGCTTTTGATGGAGTGACCACCTCTGTAGACTCTGTCATCTACGTTTGGGTCAATGGAAGCTTCCAGGTGTTCCAGAAAATTAAGGTCTGTGGTAAGAATAAAATACCCCCAAAAAAGACTAAAAATATTTTCATATCAGCTCTTTGATACCCCACTACAACACCCTCAAATTTTTGAGGGTGTTTGAGGATGACTTTGTAGTACTTTAATCGTAGTGTTTTGCTGGATTTCCATACCATTCATCTTCTTACCATCTGGGCTTTGGTTTCTCCTGATGAGATCTGTATCTGTATCTGACATGATTATGAAAAACTGCCTTGTCTCTAATCACACTGTGAAAGGAATACAAATGGGGAAAGATAAAAGGCTAATGAACGAGAGATGGGGTCCAAGGGGTTGGTGTGTCTATGCATTCAAGACAGGGCCAAAAATAGAATGTGGTTTGCTATGATTTGCTTGCGCGATAACAGTGCTTTGACATGTAACTGATAGTGAATCGTATATTTGAATCAAACCACATCTGATGTGAAGGTGTTGACACATTGATGCTCACACAAGAAAACAGAAAGAGATTTGTAATTAAGGGGAACACCACAGTGAGATGTGAAGATGTACAAGAACACCTCAGGGCCGGTCCAAATTAATTAACTGAAATCATATAGAAAGCTGTGAGAAAACATATTATCTATTTGAGTCTCGTGTGGACCAGACCAAAAACCTTTACTTTTGATGAAAAGAAGAACAACACTCTGAAAGTCTTGACATTTAATAAACCATCTATCTACAAACTGATGAAAGGCTTGACATGTCTTCAGAAAAAGGTGTTTTAACAATATCTTAGTTTTTTCTTCAGTTTAATGCCATTTACTTTAATTACAAAGAAAAGCTACAGTCGTAAATCAAAACCCATCGGCGCAGCTCCTTGGCTTAACCATCTTCAGTGTAGGATGGCAGCTCATGGGTAATGTCTGCGATTAATAAGTCTGCAGAGCCAGTGATGATTTAGAAATCTCTCACGGGGTGATCCATGCTTAATGAGTAGCACCATTACATTTCCTGGTATAAAATACAGTGAAAAGTCCTTGTTCTCTGAAGCTGTCCAGTGGGCCTGGATGTTTGACATCCCCATTTGATACTGTCAAATTCTGGACATTTAAGATCCCAAGACCATGACATCTAATGGTATTGGTGACCTCTGGAGGTCACCAATACCATTAGATATTAGTATTGGTGACCTCTGGAGGTTCCCTCTAGCTCATTATTAGGTTGACATGGTGTGGTTTTTCAGTGACAAGTTAGATTGTGCTAAAATCCTAATAATCCTCTGACTTTTCATCTAGCACTGTCCTTAAAGGCAAAGGTTTCACCTATAAGATGGTACAATGCTGTGTAGAAATATTAGTAGTTTCCAGATGATGAACTCTATGGTCTTGTAATAATGTCAAAAACCAAGCACGCCCTTATTGCTTCCAAAGGAATTAAGAGGGTAAGTAGCAGCCAGGTGCTGCTAATCAAATGCACTTGATTAACTGATTATCAGCAAGTGTGAGCATCTCTATTAAATCGAGCAAAAGTAGTTTTGGAAGTATTTTGCTCTGGAGCATTCAGGTGTCTTTTTAACACAATGACATAATCGTCTCAGGAGTGCATGTCCCAGCAAATTCACCCCAAGGTCAGACTGTGCAGTGCTCAGAGAAACTGCACAAAAAACAAAACAAACAAACAAAAGTTACATCTCAGTTGCTGTGTTGAATTTTAAAGTTCATGACAGTACATTCATAAAAAGACTGAACAAGTATAGCTTGTTTGGAAGACTTCTGGAACAAAGTCCTCTGGAAAGACAAGACCAAAGTGTTGAGGTCTGACCATAATGCATAGCACCATACTTGAAGAAAACCAGCACATCAGCACAAATACCTCATAACAAATGTCAAGCACAGTGGTGGAGGGATGATGATTTGGGCTTGTTTTGCAGCCAAATTTATCAGCAAATTTACAACAGAATGGCTAAAAAAGACAACAATCAAAGTGTTGCAATGGCCCAGTTAAAGTTTGAACCTCAACCTGATTGAAATGCTGTGGCTGGATCTTAAGAAAGCTGTCCATAAATGAATGCCCACAAACCTCAATGAGCAGGCCACAACAATGTGAGAAACTGATAAAGTCATGATTTTCTGCAGTTTCATCATTCAGCATTGTTAAGATGTTTTTTTTTTTTTTTTTTTTATGCCAGCAGAACTATTCTCAGCAGCAATGTGCAAAATAACTTCTAACTGTACGGCATGAGTTGCCCCTTTGGGGGATGAAGTATTTGATTGATTTATTGGTTACTGGTTCTTTCAGACATTCTGTGCCACAGACTGGGAAATGTTCCAGATTGACAGCAGGGTTTTCTTGGTTGTTGCCAATGGACACAGACTCCACGGTAATGGACCGAGTCAGTACACCATTAACTCCACTATCTACGAACTGGACATGAGTGCACAGATGTTTGTCCGCTTCCAGGACATTGTCACTTACAGGTATAGGTGTTCAGTTACAAGATAACATTTTCCAAGTGCACGTGCTGAAACTGAAACATGAAACTTTGAAGACATTTTCTGGCTGTGTCTGCTGCCAGTTTATCTGTTCATCGTCTCCACATACCTTCTTCTTTCTTTCCAGTGCAGTGGATTGGGAGTTCTTCAGCCTCAGGCAGGAATATTTTCTGGTTGTCGCCAACTCCTTTAATGGAGTATCCTACTCTCTCAACAGCATTCTATACAGGTATTCAACTTGTCAACAACACCCCTCCCAGTGCAAAATAATTCCACCTGATTGCCTTTTGGTATCTGTCATGAAACCATTTCAGAAGTCATATACACCCACACACTGTTGTAATATAGATTTATTTTCTTTCTGTGAGAGCAGATACTGCACTAATGGGATTAAACTTTTCTGTTTTGTTTTTAGGTGGCAGGGATATGAAGGATTTGTTCCTGTTCACTGGCTCCCAACGATTGGGTGCAGTGACTGGGAGTTTTTCAGTGCTAACGGAGAATCATATTTAATCTACTCTAGTGCTAAGGCACCTCTCTCCAAAGTGTTCATGCTGAAAACCTACTAGAAAAACAAACGAAAAAAAATGTGTGGCTTTGTGTCTTGCATTTATGTATTTGCACATTTGTCCTTCACTGTAAGTGTCCTGTATGCATCTCTCTAACCTTTTTGGAGCCATCGTGTATAGAAATAATTTGCAAAAGTTAAATGAATTATTTACATTTTATTGAATTATTAAATTATTGACTGCTTGGAAATTCCCCCAGGATGTTGGCTGGGGTACCTGTTCAGTGATCAGCCCTGCAGACAGTCTCCCGCTACACAGTGCTATATTAACAACTGATGTACCTCATTTTAACTCAAAACTCACATGGACCAGAGAAAGTGTG
Source organism: Archocentrus centrarchus (assembly GCF_007364275.1). Taxonomy (NCBI): domain Eukaryota; kingdom Metazoa; phylum Chordata; class Actinopteri; order Cichliformes; family Cichlidae; genus Archocentrus; species Archocentrus centrarchus. The sequence continues at coordinate 16,853,154 of NC_044367.1, read as the reverse complement.
TTTTAAATATCTATTTGTGTGTATCTTGTAACAGAACTTAACGCAAATTTTATCTTTCTGCAAGAGCATTGATATTTTAATGATATTCTTTTCACTAACCGGAATATCACTTCTTTAATGTTTATTATTATATTTTGCTTCTGACTTCATAAATTGTATTTGAAAAGTGACAGTAAATTATTTAAATTTAAATAAACCATACATGTTATGCTTATTTGATAAGAGTTGTTTATGCAATAAATAATGTTGTTTAGAGCTTGAGGAGAAATCCTGTGGGGCAGCAAGAGTGCCCCACAGGATTAAAAGAACACAATATTTTATTCCAGGTCTTTTTTCTTTTCTTTTCTTTTCTTTTCTTTTCTTTTCTTTTCTTTTCTTTTCTTAATCATTTATATGGTGCAGTTTACACACGACCTTATGCACGTAACTGCACATTGATCGCTACAAAAAACTGACCACATCCATGTGTTTGTTCATAAACGACTACAAGTCCCACAATGAATTCTTAACGTTGACCCGCAGATTTACCGGAAATGTAGTTTTTTGCACAGAATTGTTGTTTCTGTAAAGAAAATGTAGATACAAAACGTAACCGTTCTCCGTACCCGTATCATAAAATTACAGAAAATTACAGAAATTCGACTGGTTAATTATGGAAAATAGGTTACGTTACTTTTATTTCAGTGTGCGCCTTAACCAAGTTTGGTACTACAAGAACCATAATGCATCATTTCAGTCTTTGCCAGGAAGAAACATGGCTGCTCACTGTTCAACGACGGTATTTTTTATTTACGTTTCGTTTGTTTTCTGCTTTAAGACAAATAGAGGAAGACATGGCCTGTATCCGTAGGGATTTTGAGTAATAGTTCAATAAAATAAACTGTTAGAGTTTCGGTAAGACGGCGCTGTTTTCCCAGTCACTGACCGTCTATGTTACCGACAGTGTGATTTTTTTTTTTTTTTTTCCTTTCTTTTAATTTTCGCTGAGCTGTCAAGCTGCTCATTGGTGTCGGGCTGCGACTGATTTGCCTTTGTTTGCGTGCTAAGCTACCCCAAAAAGACTTCAAATTCCATCCGGTGCTAGCCGCAATGTTTAGTCCCGTGAAGTCTTCTTACTTCAGAGTCAGCCCGGCCATTGTCAATAGAGAACTCGGCAAAACCAAGATGAGATAGCAAGAGGGCACGTCGGAGTGCGAACACACGATTTGCTGCGAGGCATAACCGAAATACAACGGAGTAATAGCAAAACAAACCCCCAACACAGCATGTTTGGGAATCTTTTTGAAGAGGAGGAGGAGGAAGGCTTCTCTTCGACTTCCTCCAAGGGAAGAGTTTCAAAGGTGGGAGATGAGCCACCTCCACCTCGAGGAAGAAGCAATCTGTGCGGCATTAAAAACCAGGGAGGGACCTGCTATCTGAACTCTCTGCTCCAGACCCTGATGTTCACCCCCGAGTTCAGAGGTGAGGACAGGTGACCTTCCCCCCTTTACAGCACATAATCAGAGGACAGTTTTGATTCTTCTTAACATATTTGTTCTTTGGTGTGTGTGTGTGTGTGTGTGTGTGTTTCAGAGGAGCTTTTCAGTTTGGGCCCAGAAGAATTAGGATGCCTGGAAGACAAAGAGAAACCAGAGGCTAAAGTATGTGTATGCATGGTTGATGTAGGTGTAAGCATGATCTTGATGGGTCTTGGTAATGAGGTTTGCTGTTTTCCTCAGGTCAGAGTGATCCCACTGGAACTTCAGAGACTCTTTGCCCATCTGTTGCTTGTGGACCAACAGAGTGCCTCCACTGCCAGCCTCACTGACAGCTTTGGCTGGAACAGCAGTGAGGTCTGTGCCCTTTATTTGCTTCACCGCGGATGAGAAACAGAGGCTCAAGTTACATTTCTAAATTTAGTGATGGATTTACCTACCCATATTGTCAAATGCTAGAGAACGGGCAACCGCGGTTCCAAGAAATGGAACTCATGACACACCAAAATTTGTACTTTTCATGTCTTTATTGAACACATTGAATAAGTCCTCACAGTGCAGGCCAGACTTGTTCCACAACATTTCTGGCGCTCATGGTTCAGGGCTTCTGCACTACCTGGAGGCCAGGATGCCTTGCAAGTAGTTGAGGAAAGGGCAGTGCATGATCTGGAACTTAGGAGATGTTGTTTGATGCAACAAGACAATGACTCATCATACATAAACATTAACAACAGAATTCTGTGGCACAGTTTTTTGGGAGCATCGATCTAAAATTCTTCCTCAGCTACAAGAAAAATGTTGTTTTTCATGCTTCTTACCTAGTGTATAAAGTAAAGACATGACAAGGCCACCACCAACTACTTTGTTAGATGCATCTGTTCACCTGTTCTTTAACTCAAGTATCTAATCAAGCAGCCAATTCAGCTCAGTTCAGGTATATTTATATAGCACCAAATCACATAACAGTTGCTTCAAGGTGCTTTATATTGTAAGGTAAAGACCCTACAGATATCATGAAAAAACCCCAACAATCAAATGACCCCCCTATGAGCAAGCACTTTGCAACAGTGGGAAGGAAAACCTCCCTTTTAACAGGAAGAAACCTTTGGCAGAACAATGCTCAGGGAGGGGCAGCCGTCTGCCATAACTAATTGGTGGGTGAGGGGAAAGAGAAGAGGAAAAAGATCAAAGATGGGGCAATCGCATGGCAGCAACTCAATACATTTAGGCATGTAGTTAAAACTAAGCATCAGAATGAGGAAGAAAGGTGGCTTAAGTGACTGCTGATTTACTGGGATTTTCCCACATAACCATCTCTAGGGTTTACACAGAATGGTCAGAAAAAGAGTAAATATCCAGCGAGTGGCAGATCTCTGGGTGAAAATGCCTTGTTTGGTGCCAGGGATCAGCAAGGCAGCGGTAACTCAAATAACCACTTTTTGCAATCAAGGTAGGCAGAAAAGCATCTCTGAATGTATAGCACATCAAACCTTGAAGCACATGGACTACAACAGTAGAAGACCACACCGGGTGCCACTCCGCAGCTAAGAACAGGAAACTAAGGCTACAGTTTGCACGAGCTCACCAAAATTAGACAATGGAAGACTGGAAAAATGTCTGGTCCGATTATTTTTTTTTTTTTTTTAATTTCTGCTGCATCATTCGGATGGTAGGGTCAGAATTTGCTGTAAACAACATGAAAGCATGGATCCACACTGCTTTGTATCAATCGTTCAGGCTGGTGGTGGTATAATGCTGTTGGGTATATTTTCTTGGCAAACTTTGGGTCCCTTAGTATCCAAACCCTGCTTGAGTATTGTTATTAATTCCATCCTTTTGTGACAGCAATGTACCCATCATCTGATGGCTGCTTCTAGCAGGATAAAATGTCCTGTCACAAAGCCCTAATCATTCCAAATTGGTTTCTTGAACATGACAAGATCTCAATCCAATAGAGCACCTTTGGGATGTGGGGGAACAGGAGATTTGCATAATGGATGTGCAGCTGACAGATCTACAGCAACTTTGTGATGCTGTCATGCTAACATGGACCGAAATTTCTGATCAGTGTTTCCAGTGTGTTGTTGAATCTGTGCTTGAAGAATGAAGGCAGTTCTGAAGGCAAAAGCTAGTCCAACCTGGCACCAACAAGGTGTACCTAATAAGGTGGCCACAGTGTATATGGGTACTAGGCGTTAAGCTGTGGGAGTTAACAGACAAGAGTGCAGATTTTACTTTCTTTTGTTTGTCTCTAGTTACTTGGCAAAAAACTGTAGCTAGCCAGGCATTAGTGTAAATTGGACAGGAGTCCAATTTGTTATTTTTTTTTAAATTATTTATTTATTTTTTAAAATTTGGAATACTTAAAGAAACGGCTCAGTTCCCTCAAACTACTCACGTGTTTCCATGGTGCATGGGAAAGATGATAAGATCTGAAGAAGTTAAACTCCAGCATCACTTGCAACATTAAGAACATCTTTAATTTTGTTACAGGCTTTCAGGTAATGGAGATATTTCAGTAGTGTAGCTCAAACACTCTTAAGTGTTAATATTTCATAACATGAACACCACCCTCTGCCTCCAGTAAGAGCACTACTCAGTCTATGCTGTAGCTTTGGTGTCTTCAAATCCAGCATTGCCTTTTGTTGTTTATTTCTGCTGACCCAACAATCTAATTCTGTATGCATATCAAAGTTAACAAAAACTTGATTTCAGACACACTAACTTTAGTCAACCCATTACTGGAATTCCGTTTTGTCTGGAGCCTGTTCAGCCACCTAGAAGCAAAATTAATACAATAAGAAAGAAACAGAATTTGCCACAGGGCATGCACACATGTTCCAAGTCAAAACTCTACATTCTGTGATATGTTTAAACTTGAAGCAGCATTCTAAAACCATCAAAATGCAAAGTACAGGAGAGATTATGAACTGTTGAAGAAAAAAAAGTTGCTGTGTGAAAATTGCTGATTTAAAGTAAAGAGTGACATGCTGTTTTCCTTACTACATACCATTTTTACTGTAGTTAAAAAATATACTGTATGTAGCGAAGTAACTGATAAAGTAAAAGATTTAAATGAGTCCAACTGATATATAAATTTGCCTTATTATTTGGCTGTCATAGATATATTGGCATTTTTTAAAATTTATAAAACATGATGCACTAAAGGTTCCTTGGGATAATTTAGAAATGGTGTCATCACATAGTTTGATCAGAAGAACTGCTGACATTACTGTTTACAGCACCTATCACTGTCTGCAGCACACGTAGCAGAGTAGCATCACACCTGAGGACGGTGTACAGTCAAGCAGTGTATTCACGTTAAGTTGAAACCTATATGAAATACACTGCTGTTAAAGTTAATGAAAAAATCACCCCATCGTTTTTCTTTTCATTTCTTAGCATTACCTCTCAAAAATCCAGCTCGATTCATGTTCTCCATACTTTTGTCCCACATTGGATTGAACAAAATAAATTAATACGGAACAAAAAAATATTAAACAAAAAATAAAAATAATACAAGCCAATTAAAAAAAATGGCAGGGGGGCAGAAATGTAAGCAGCGAATTGATTATACTTTTTAGTAAGGTTAGATTGAGTTTCATCTATTTATCCATGATATGGAACTGTGACACATTTCTTTTTGTCCCTGAATTGACCCTTTTTCTGTTATAATTCTTTTTTTTTTTCTTTAAGGGAACAAATCAGCATGATGTGCAGGAGCTGAACAGGATTCTGTTCAGTGCATTGGAGCACTCTCTTGTGGGCACCAGTGGCAGTACATTTATTCACCGTCTCTACCATGGAACCATTGTCAACAGTATTGTGTGCAAGGAGTGTGGAAATGTCAGCCAGAGACAGGTGTGTGCAATCCCTGATCATTCCTTTTGTGACATGATGCAACAGAATACATCTTAAATGCAAAGACAGCAATAATCAATTAACCTTGTTCCATTGTGAACATGTGCTTATCTTCTACAGGAGGACTTCCTGGACTTGACGGTGTGCGTTTGTGGTGTGTCCAGCCTGGAGGAGGCTTTATGGAACATGTTCGTGGAGGAAGAGCTATTTGAGGGCAATAACCTGTACCGCTGTGCACAGTGTAACAGATTGGTCACTGCTGCCAAGGTCAGCGCCAGCTTTCAGACCGTACAAACACAGTTGTGAAAATGATAACACAGTTAACATTTTTACTTTTTGAACAAGTTCTAAATTACATGATTTCAAAAAGATGCTTTATTTATATATATTAAAAAATATGTAATTTGTTGTTTATTGCCTTTCTTTATTATTCAGTCTGCCAAGTTGAGGAAGCTCCCTCCGTTCATGACTATGTCTTTACTGAGATTCAGCTTTGACTTTGCTAAATGTGAGCGATACAAGGAGACAGGACGGTACAGCTTCCCCCTCACCATCAGCCTACGACCCTTTTGTGAACAAGTACTTGAGAAATTTTAACTTTAGCTTACACAAAACACTTTGTTGTACCAAAATGGCTTGTAGACAGTTATATTTCTCCCTCACAGGCTGATGGAGATGATTCTGATTATTCCTACGAGCTCTTCTCTGTGATCATCCATAAGGGTGGCTGCTATGGTGGTCATTACCATGTTTACATCAAGGACATTGATAAACTTGGTCGATGGGAGCCACCGGTGAGAAAAAGAGACAAGCAAAAAAAGAAAAAAAAAAAAGCACACCCTCTTTTAATTCAAAGGTTTTCACATATCAGAACATAATAAAAATCGTCTGGTCCTTACCAGGTCTTAAAATTAGGTAAATGCAATCTCAGATGAACAGCAACACATGAAATATTACACTGTGTCATTATTTAGGTAACAAAAGATCTTAAGGTCTATTGCTGCTATGCTTGGGATCATTGTCCTGTTCCATGACCCAGTTTCAGCCAAGCTTTAGCTGTCAAACAGATGGCCTCACATTTTGGTTGACTCACTGACTGCAAGGTGTTCAGGTCCTGTGGCTGCAAATCCAAATCATCACCTCTTCAGCATAATATGGTGCATTTGGTTTTTGACAAACATGGCGCTGCACATTATAGCCAAATGTCTCCACTTTGGTCTCGTCTGTGCAAAGAACTTTGGTCCAGAAGTCTTGTGGTTTGTGGTTTGACTAGGACTAGATGATTTTTATTATGTTTTTATATGTAAAACCTTTGAATTGAAAGTGTGTACTTTCTTCTTACCACGATTGCATACTAAGCACCTGTTACTAGTATTTTAGAATATAATACACATTGGTAACATTTTCTTTGTATATTATTATCAGCAATGTAAGAAAAGCTTCTCGTTGTCAGGAGGAGGACTGTAAACCGAAAACTCAGAAGAAAGCGAAAGTGGAGGTCAAGGAAGTGCTGGAGCCAAAACTTCAGGAAGATGACCCTTTGTCCATCCTTACTACTATTATTGCCCAGGTACAGCATGAACAATCCTAATTTTGATTTTCCTTTCCCTTTTTGTCTGTTACATTTTCTTTTTGCATTGAGACACTGGGCTAATAATAATTAATGAATAACTATTGTTTCTTTGCTGTCCACTAGGAGTCATCAAAGAGTGTCCTGCTGGACCAGTTGGGCCAGAAACTCATGGATAAGATTGGTTCATCATGGAGCAAAAAGTTCAGAAAACACTATGGTCCTATTGGCAAGGTATTATTAGTTTGTATTTCTGGCTCTTTCACTAAGCTTCCCTCATATAAATCTTGTTACAATGCTTTTCCTTTTACGATTTAGTTCCTGCAGTCCCACAATGATGTTTTCATGTTGGTGTCCAATGGTACTCGAGTGGCACTGAAGGCAAACCCACCAAGCCCAGTGACTGAGCCCCCCAGCCCCGCAGAGCATGCCACAAACCCTGATCCTTCACCAGTTCCAGGCTCAGGAGCTTCTGAGCCTCAGCTTGCACTAAACCAGAAGCCAGAACTGGAACCAGAGGTACTAGAGCAACAAGCTTTGTCTTTGTCAAGCTTTGAGTTTATATTACAGTCCAGTCTCGAGTCTTTTGAACCCTCAAGTTTATTTTTATTCAGATTCCTGGTAGACATCTTGTGATTACTTTGATGCCTGTTTTCTCACGGAGCATCCTCCTGTCTGTCAGCAGGGTAGCCACTGGTTTGACCTCAATGACTCCACTGTGACCTCCATCAGGGAGTCGGACATAGAGAAGCAGTTCCAGGGCAAAGAGAGTGCCTACATGCTGTTTTACAGAAAAACACAGCTGCACAGGCCCAGTGAAGGTAATGAATACCATGTTTTGCATTTGTAATGGAAACATTATATCCGCCTAGTTGGAGTGGACAAGGAAATGGGGGAGAGGTGAAGTTAAAGAGTTCAGGGGGTTCTTGTTAACATAAGGATCAGTTAATTGTTGATTTGATTTCATTTAAATGGCTAAATACAAGATGCAGCAGTAAGAGTAATAATAAAAAGACTGGCTAATTTTTATATTTTCTTTTCCAGCTCTGAACAATCCCCAATATAAAGCTCCTTCTCACCTTATCCAGATGGCTCAGGAGGAGAATATCAGACTGCAGCAGATGCGGTATAGCAATTAATAAATTAACAGGATACTCTCATCAGTTCACCTAAAGCTGTGCAGTATCTGACTCACAATCATCATAGTCAGGCTGTCTCTTAAATCCTTAAATTTAAACCAACCAACCAACACATAGAAAAAAAGAAGAAATGTGTCTTTAAAAATGTTAGTTATACAAGTTATTCATAAGAGTTTGTTTGTTTTTATAACAGTGAAGCATTTGAAGCCACTAATAACACAGTGGAGCTGCATCTGCACCTGGTTCCCTGCTATAGGCTAGAAAATGGAGCCCTTCAACCAGTCAGTAAAGAGCCAAATGGGAGCACTGCTCTGAGTTTTGACCGTAGGAAGACTGTGGGAGACCTGCGATTAGCTATTTATCAGGTATTGTCACTTTGAAAAATTACTGCTGTTGCATTTTGAAATCCTGAAGGAAATAATAAGCATAAGCTGTTTGTTTAGATGCAGGAATTCTGGGAAGGAGATATGGCTCTGACTGTGGCCAAGAGTCTTCCAGCAGGTTTACACCTCTACAATACTCTTACAGGTTAGACCCTTAAATAAAGGCTTAAATAGAGGGTAGAAGTGCTCAGTGATTTATTTATTTTTGTAACTACAATCCGTTTTCTTCTCTGTACAGATGACAGTGTTTCCCTGTACAGTGCAGGCATCTGCTCAAACACAGAACTGTTTGTATGGAATGGCAGAGAGGTGAGGGGAGGCATAATACATCACATCACTGGTACCCGCTTTGTTGTCAGATAACTGACATCTGAAATGTTTTTTTTTAATGATTTTTTTCAGGTGTGCGGTGCAACTGTCCTAACTGGAGCTGAGTGGGAGCCTGTCTTGCTGACCGTAGTGCGTCCCTTTTTGAGCGATGATGTGGATCAAGAGGTGAAGGATGGTGTAGAGAGTGAGGAAAGCAGAAAAGGTTTTGAAAATGGGGGTCCAGGGCTTAAGAGGGAAGCAAGAGGTTTTGCCGGTGGTGTGACTCTTGGGGAGGTGAGGGAGGCACTGGGGGAACCGAAGGAAAGTCTGCTGTGCCAGGAGCATAAGGGAGGCAAAAAAAAGGAGGAGGGGGCAGGGGAGGGTGGAGGTTCAAGCGGATGGAGAGTTATCCCCCCTCATGACATGCAGCGGACACTGAAGGAGCTGTCGCTAAAAGATGGAGATGCACTGTTGGTGTTGGAGCCACAGTCATTTGACAGCAGGTACGTTTCCTGGGATGTATTACACACATGGAGGGTTTTCTTTATGTGTTTGTTTTAAAACCTTCTTCTTAACTGTCTTTAGCATGTTCACCCTAAATGGAGATGTTGTCACTGTGACTACACCATCTGACTGCCGCTGGCTCCAGGTGGAGTTCCGGCCTCATGCAAAAGGAGGTGAAGGGGAGAAGGAAGAGGAGGAGATTAAGAAAATCAAGGTTCCTGCCACAGGAAACATGGTCAGTAATTTTTTTTTTGGATTGCTCTTTTCTGGATGTCTCTACTTCCTTTGTATCTCTGTTTAAGTGTCATGTCGTTTCCTAAAATGACTTGATGTCTCTTTCCTACAGCTGCTGTCTAAGGTAAAACAGAGGGCCATAGAGGAGCTGCAGTTACAGGATCAACCCCCAGGCAAGATGCTTAGTGTTACGGATAACTGCAACACTGCAAGAGCACATGAGTAATTAAAAACTGAAAGTATATAAAATGTAATTTAAATTAGGAGCCTAACACAAAGTTTTATATGCTTTTGCCTCTTTATATTTTTGTATTTAACAACTAAATACACAGAAAACAGTTAGGGTCATGGATTTTTCAAAGCAGAAAAGGCGCAGGTGCAATAAATACCATTAATGTTGGATGTATTACATATATGTAGGTGAGTTAGACTTTGTGCTTTTTGCCTTTTGGCTCTCTAGTGAGGCTTTCTGGCACTTAATGCAATAGATCCTTTGTTAATTTAAGGAGTTCAACCTCTATGCTTTGAAAAAGGTCTATTAAATTAATGCAAAAGAAGACCTGTGTTTCATTTAAAAACTATATCATTAATCTGAAACCATGGGGCAGTAAACTGGAACAATTTAGTGACTTGAGGTCATCCTTCTTCAGGTGTTTAATAATGCCTGTGTTTTGTAGATACACACCCTGTGGTGACTATATTTAGTATACACAATTCAGTAATGCATTTCAATAAAGTTGTAGTTTCTGGGTATATACTGGATCTGTGGATCCATTAAAATATACCTACAGCTGACTATGAGAAGTGGTTTGGGACTGGTTTTCAGTTTCTTCAAGTAATATTTGTCTCCAAGTTTCTATTCAGGCAGTGACAGAATGTATTTTTGTGTTTAGTTTTTTAAATGTAGGCTCCTAACCCAGCCATTATTTCTGTTTCACTGACCAGGTGCAGAGTACTGTTTGAGGCAGACTGACTGTAGTGGGAAACTCCTTCCTCCAGGTACTGTGTCATTTGTTACCTGGGGATAATTTTAATAGTGCAGATCACTTAGAGCTGGAAATCCCCCTCATTTCCCCAAAATATTTATATTCACTTTCCTTTACAGTGTTCCCTTATTAAAAGTTGAAGTGGTACTCCCCCTGCTTTTAATCTTCTTCTCATCATGTGTCTTTGAAATCTTAAAACACATTTATGAATTGCACTTGTGTCGTCTCATTCTGGTTTGTCTGACAGTATGTGAGGAGTTGAGCGTTCGGGATGCAGGGGTGCGACTCATGACCACACTGACTCTCTGTCCGGGTACTAGCCCCAAGGCATCGCAGGTGTGTCTTTTATTTGAAATCTTCAGCAACGTCTCTTTTACTTGCAGGTGCACTGAACAAACTTGCAGAACCTTTAATCAAGACTTACATTTTAAAATGACTAAAACAAAACACGGAGCATTTAAAACGCTTGTTTGAAGTTTGGAAATTTTCACTTTGGTTTGCAGCTTTTCTTGCACTTTACTGTGGGTGAAGCTCCCTCTGCTGGCATGGAGATGGCCATAATTGTGGAGAAAACTAGCACTGTTAAAGAGGTATAAAAAAAAAAAAATGAAAATGCACATCTACTTCTTAAAATCTGTACAAAATAAAAAATATATAATATTTTCTTGCAGTGTCTAAAGGCAATGCTGGATGCAGTTGGGCTTGATGGTAAAACCTTTTTTCCTGTAGTTTTCCTAATGTACTGCATGCATTTGTGTTAGACTCAGGTTTTGTGAATTTCACAATGATTTTCTCCACCTTCATAGGATTATATGCTAAGATATATTTACCATAGTACTTTGGTTTTTATCCTCTTTTATAAATGTGTAGGCACATGTTGGCACTTGAGGAGGCTTGACTGGTGTGAGGAGGTTGGAGAGCCGCTTACAGATGAGGTAAAGGAGTGAGTTAACTGTTGTAAATAATATGGTGCGCTTAAATCAAAAAGCTCCTTTTGCCCTGCTTCCCAGAAGCAGGGCACTTGGTACTTTCTAAGTACCAAGTCAAAGAGCCTTATCTGAAAGATACCAAAACACTAAATTCTTAGATTATTTAAAATTTAAATGTTTTTAGACAAAAATAAAATATAGCTTTGTAGGTTGACAGATGAGGTCAGGCAGGAGTGTCTGTGGACTATGTTGTTTGTAGATGACATTGTAATCTGTAGGGAGCAGTTGGAAGAGAGCCTGGAAAAGTGGAGGGAGAGGAGAAATGAAAATCAGTAGAAGTGTGACAGAATACATGTGTGTGAATGATAGGGAGACCAATGTAATACTGAAGCTGCAAAGAACAGACATCATGAAGGTAGATGAGTTTAAATACCTGGGGTCCAAAGTAACAGACATTGCACAAGAGATGTGAACAAGAGAGTGCAGAGTGCAGTGGGGGGAGACGAGTGTCTGGGTTAATTTGTGACAGAAGTTTAACAGGAACATTTGCAAGATGGTAGCGAAACCTGTTGTGATGCATGGTTTGGAGACTTTGGCACTAAGAAAAAGACAGGAGCTCAAGCTGGAGGTGGGAGAGTTGAAGATGCAAAGATTTTTGTTGGGAGTGACCAGAATGGACAAGAAATGACATAATCAGAGGGACAGTTCAGATTGAGCCATTAGGAGACAAAGTTAGAGAGGCAAGGCTGAGGTGGATTGGACAGAGGAGGAATAGTGGATACATTGGACAAAGGATGTTGCAGGCTGCCAGGCAGGAGGAAGAGAGGAAGACCAATTCAATTCAATTCAATTCAATTCAATTCAATTTTATTTATATTGCGCCAAATCACAACAAACTGTCGCCTCAAGGCGCTTTGTATTGTGGGTAAAGACCCTACAATAATACAGAGAAAACCCAACAGTCAAAACGACCCCCTATGAGCAAGCACTTGGCGACAGTGGAAAGGAAAAACTCCCTTTTAACAGGAAGAAACCTCCAGCAGAACCAGGCTCAGGGAGGGGCAGTCATCTGCCGCGACCGGTTGGGCTGAGGGGAGAGAAAGACCACAGAGAAGGTTCATTGATATTGTGAAGAAGGACATGCAGAGGAGGATAGGGTGAGCACCAAGAAGAAGATGATGATTATCTAATTCATTGTTTAAAGGGAAATTTCTTTACATAACATTAAAACAGTTTCATTATTTGTCTCATATTTTGTACTCAGCAGAAGTTATCCACATATGTTCCCAGAGCAAATAACCTATAAATCTTTATGACCTTTTATCCTCAGGATGCTACTCTGTCAGAGTTGAAGATCAGCAATGGAGAGACATTAGTTGTCACAGAAGGGCATTTGCCTTCGAAGGTACTTCAGTGTTTTGAGTGTATTTGTGAGGTTAATGATATGTTTATAGATTTATGTAGCGCTGTAGCCTTTGTTGTATTTTTTTTTTTTTCCGCCCATCAGGGTTTCCTCAAGATATCTATATGGCTGTTTTGGGATCCAAAAAACATGGAAAGAGATTTTAATCACACTGAGAATGGCCCTGCTGAGGGGCAGATGCTCGAGGTTGTGCCTGCAGGAGCAACACACAGTCAGTCACCTCCTCTCTGTAATGGAAACACTGCAGAGCTGAGACATGCGGGGCAGATAGAGATATCAGATGAGGTCACTCTGGAGGATCTCAAAACTCAGGTAAAACATTTTGGTTTTGTGTGTCCAAAACAAGTGCTGGCTGTGTCTTGTAGCCATTAGTTAGTTGTCATTTTCAGATGATGATATGAAAAGGTGCTCCCTTTGCTGTTTTAGGTTTTGACGCTGCCTGCCCTTCAGGAGGTGTGTGTGCCCACCACTGGGTTCATGCGTGTGTGGCAGCTGGAGGGACGGAAGCTGGCACGTATCCTCAGAGGACAGCAAGTCACACTCAGGTTTGAACACTGTGGTCTCAGAAGTTTTGTTTCTACATTAATGGTTACCAAATTATTTGAATTATCAACAGATGAAGAACACTAAGTAATTTCTTCTTGTTCAGGAAGTTGAAGCTGACCAGTGGTACAGAACTTGGTGTGCAGCCACTTCTGAAAGAGGAAGATCTTTTGTAAGTTTAAGGTTACAGCTCTGTTGTCACAACACATAACCCAATATAATATCTAAATAATTCAGGATTAAGTCCATCTGTTGGACACATTTTCTACTTTTAGTTAAATTTTTAAAGACTTTTCCTTCTTTAACTGTTTCTTCATCACAAGGCCAAAAGAAGTGCTGCTGTATGTTAAAATGGGAATACCAGGAGAGAGGTGTTACTACCCTTCAGAGGAGCTGGTTTGGAATGCAACCCATGATTCCTCTCCTCGCTCTTTACGCACTTGCCTGGCTGCGCACTACGGCCTCTCTCCAGACTCTCTGCTGCTGGCCAAACACCAGCCAGACAAACACATCTGGGAGGAAATCTCCAACTGGGTACGATTAAAAAGAGGGAGGTTTCTTGAGAAGGAACCTGGTTGGTGTTGATCCATGTACTGTATATACTTGCACTGTCTTGCAGAATATAAAGGATGGTAAATTTGATAATAAAAGGAATGTTTAGTGCATTAAATTAGATTTGACCTCCAGTAAATAATTTGCCTGTTACTGTCAGACGCAACAGGTTTCCAAAAAGAAAAAGAAGAAAAAAACAGAATCACTCATGGGAACACCATTCCACCTCAAAGATGGTGACACGATTGGCATCAAGGTAAACCTCTGTTTAATAAACTCTATTTTGTTTTAGTGTCACATATACTCAGCCTGTTCTCAATGTTTTTTCAGAATCTTTTGATCGACAACAACAGGGACTTCATCACCCTGGAGGACGAGCAGGGCCAGCAGAGGCTCAGAGCACAGGCTGAGCAACGCAGGAAAGGGTGAGAGCATGTGGACATATGTAGCAGTTGGGAAAAAAAATTTCTTATTTCATAATAAAGTAGTATTAGTTTTTACATTAAAGGGAAAATCATCAGTAGTTTTACAGCAATGATGCAGTCCATACAGACTGTTCCCATCTACTTGCTTATTTTCAGAGGACAGGCTACAGGTGCTGATGAATCACAGAAGAAAGCTGGACAGACCAAATCCAGGAAACCAGAGGTGGCACTCTCAATCAGTGTTGGGGAATTTAGATAGCATCCTTCTTCTACTGGTGCAGCTCAAGAGGAGCTGCAACACTACGTGCACACACAGTGAGATGCCACGTTGCATTTCGGACAATACAACTGACATCAGCTTTGTGCCATTTGTTTTTCGAGTACTGTTTGCATACTGACTCTCCACAAATCTAAATCAAACCTTAAATTGCTTCCTGCTTCTCATCTTTCTGACGGACAAAGAGAAGGAATTTTATTTTCGGCACTTTGATTTGCTGTTTTGTGATATTTGTGATAACTGACTTTGATTTGAATTGTTTCCACGCAGCATTTCTGTTTTTATTAGATTACCCTTGTTTGTCTTGATTCCACCCTCTACAAGCTTCCAAAATTTCAGCTGGTGTTTATGAAGAAATTCCTGTCAAGAAAGCACTCTTTTTTTTTTTTTGTTTTTGGTGTGTGGATCATATTTTATATTCTGATACTGTTAGTGTCTTAGAGGGAAATTGTTGAGTCCTTTGTCTGCTCTGGGTTGGCGGTTATCAACTGATGCCTGTGCTAGCTAGAGCTCCTGTTAACCATGAGGCGGTCCAGGTCAAAATTCATACTTAAGCCACAGGCCAGTGAGCTAAATTCTGGTGTTATGTTGTCCTGTGTGACTAGCCAGTGCAGTAGGCAATTGCCTTCATTATGTCATAATATTCTTCATTAGGTAACCTGTTGTATAGTAAATGACTATTTTTTAGTTTTTATAACAAACCAGTCACTGTGCAGCATGAGCAAAAATGTTTCTCTGGATCAGCCGCTGTATTGATTTTTAGGTTGATAAGGGAGAGGAGAGACGGGCCTTAATGTGGAGAAGCCTCAGTGCTGCTCTGTCCTCCCTACCTCACTCTCTGCCTCTCTCACTGTACCTCCTCTGCCCTGTCATTTTTCTTCACCCTCTAATCTTTCTGGTTTTTAATCATTTTATTTGTTTAACCTTAAACTGTTGCCCTGCTCTATTACTGCAAAGTACCACTAAGTATTTAGGCAATAATGCATTGGTTACATTTTTGACTCTCTGTGACTTGATGCATCAACTTGAGTATAATGGGAAAATAAGTAAGAATTGGACATTATCTAGTCTTTTATAGTTGAAGATTAAAACAGGATGACCCCCCCCCCCCCCTTTTTTTTTTTTTTTTCTTTTTAACCATTTTATTTCAAATTCAAATGAGCTGTATGGAGCAGATACATAATTTTGTTATGGAACTGTTTAAGACACCAGTGATCCAGATATATACTGTTAAACTGCTCTCCTTGATTGTGTAGATGTGAACACTCATGAAGTGTCTTTGTGGAACATTTATTGTTTTTGTTGCATGCACTATATGTAAACTTCAGGGAATTAAAAATAATTCTTTAGATAGGTTATTTGAAAAAAGTAACAAATAGATACATTACTGTATGAACTATGATGTTTTGGGTGTGGGGGGGCTTAATTTTGGCATAAAAGATTTTCTAAGCTGCTTTGTACATTAATCTGGCCTTGACTAGTGCCAAGAATTTTCAAGTAGAAATGTTTTTTTTTTTTACTGTTTGAAGCAGATGCATAAAACTGTTCTACAGTATACTCAGCAATACATGGATTTCATTTTGTATTGTGGTATAATTTACTAGGGTTAATGAATGCATCTTTGGTGTTATTGATAAGGACTGATCTGCTGCATTGTACCAGTGGACAACTGTTTGTATCCATGTCAGACTGTATTTGCAGAAAGTATTTTATGAACAATAAAGGTATACAATCATTATTGTCAGTCATGCCATGTTAATTACAAAGAATAGAATAGAATGCCTTCATTGTTATTATACACTTTTCATTATACACATTATACACTATACTCTGTGAATGAATATTGCACTAGTGAATGAATATTGGATATTGCACATTATAGGAGTGATAGATATTGTTCAGTATGAATGATATAAATATTGCACAGAGATGTGGGTATTGCAGTTAGAGTAGGTGTGTGTGAGTTCAGGCTAAGAAACTGTTCTTAAGCCTGTTTGTTCTGGCTTTGATGCACCTGTAGCTTTTGTATATCAAAAGTTAATGTTGAAACTGATTCTCATGAAATTGTGTTATAGACATTAACAAATCAATTATGTTTCTGAAAATGGTTATTCAACATAGTGCATACATTTACTTTGGATACTTTAAATATATTTTGATTTTACAACTTTTGTTGGCTTCTAAGCTCCTTAAATAGGCTTATAACTTTTACTTAAGCTGCTTCATTTTCTTTCAGCTGCTCCCTTTGGGGTCGCCATTGTGGATCTCACCTTATCCCTAGCATCCTCCTCTCTCACACCAACCCTCTGCGTGTCCTTCATTGCATCCATCGATCTTCTCTGCGGTCTTCCTCTTTTCATTCTGTGTGACAGCTGAATCTATAATCTAAATATTTGTTTTGCCACATTGCAAACAGCTGAACAGGGCAGAACATGAGTATGAAAATAATGCACAGTGTTTTCTATGCTATTTTCTACACAGGATTTACTTCTGATGGAATATTGTAGTTTCCTGTGCACCATGTGCCACACCATTTAAAGTCATGTAAATATCTATTGAACTGATTGCCATGAGGTTTAGTAGCCTACTCCACGGGAAGAATTTAGGAGATCCCTCAATTTTTGAGATTTTGTTTTGTGACTACAATTTTGTCAGTAGAAGCAAGACAGAATACATGTGTGCGAATGAGAGGGAGCCAGGTGTAACAGTGAAGGTAAAAGAGTGCTGGCTGGGTGGAGTGGATGTAGTAGTGAGACCTGCTATGATGCATGGATGCAGATGATCTGCTGTGGGGAAAGGGAGCAGCTGAAAGAAGAAGAAGAAGAGATAAAAATGGTCAGAGTTTTGTTGCATCGTCAGTGATTGTTACATATATATAACATCTGAGTGCCCCTGGTTCTCCCAGGAGGAGACACAAATCCCTCTGGGGTTGCGTCAGAAAGGACATCCGGCGTAAAAAATCTCCCAAATCAGCGCAATCACCCGCTGTTGCGACCCCTGCTCCCCGAAAGCAGCTCTACAATATTTGAACGTCCCATCTTTATCCTAGATATGTTAAGAGCACAGTCCATTTCGACCAATCACAGGCTTCGAACGTTCAGGAACACCCAATCAGCTTTTCGCGCCACTGCTGACGTCCCTGCGCTCAGTTACTGAATTTATTCAGAGAGGCGGGCTCGTTTCTGCGGCTGCTGGATTTAATCCACGGAAAGTAAAGAGACTGTCTGACAGCGTGACACCGAAGTGGACCAACAACATCTGCAAAAATGGTTGAGGCTTTCTGCGCTACATGGAAACTGGTCGACAGCCAGAACTTTGATGAATACATGAAGGCACTCGGTGAGCAAAAATATGTTTTCTCTCTGTCAGTTTTACAGTTAAAGTGATGTTTTAATATTTTAACTTTAAAGAGAGAGAGAGCAAAAAAAATATTATTTTTTTTTTTTTTTTTTCAGGTGTTGGCTTTGCCACAAGACAAGTGGGCAATGTCACCAAACCAACAGTAGTGATCAGCCAGGATGGAGACAAGGTGGTGGTGAAAACTCTGAGCACCTTCAGGAACACTGAGCTCTCCGCCAAACTGGGAGAGGAGTTTGATGAGACCACGCCTGATGACCGGCATGTCAAAGTAAGCGGAGCAAAACTTCAGGGTCTAACTCTTCACTGGTGCTCACTGATGACCTTCTTGTGCTGGTTATAAATAAAGTTTTGTTTCTGCCCTGCAGTCTACCTTCTCCATGGAAGGAGACACATTTGTTCACGTGCAGAAGTGGGATGGCAAAGAGACCAAATTTGTCAGAGAAATCAAGGATGGCAAGATGGTGATGGTAAGATCACATGTTCTTTTGTACTTTGGTGATTACTTTTATCAGTTTAAGGGGACTGTTACAAACATCTTCTCCAGGGTGGCTGGTTTATTTGCTATCCAAATAACCCAGCCTTGCTTTGTCTTTGCATATATGCAGTAGCTCATAACCTGTGACCTCCAATAGACTGAAAAAATATCTGAATAATCAGATGCTAATAGTAACTGCCAGTGTGTCTTTTTTGTTTTCTCTTCTCTGCCTCCAGACGTTAAACTTTGAAGGAGTCCAGGCTGTCCGCACATATGAGAAAGCCTAACTTTTACCATCCACTTGAAAGAGCAAGTCATTCCAGCTATCAGTGAAGGTGTTTTCCTTATTATTATTTTTTTTTAAGAAAAAAAAGTTTTTAGAGTTTGCTGTGATTCGCACTTGTTCAAACATGAGAAGTATTTTGGGGGTTATTTTTTTGTAAGACCTTTTGTGAATGGCCTCAATAAAAGGGAAAATAAACTTCTGGACTAAACTTTCTCAGTGTCTCAAAGCCCCATCAGTACTGCTTTATCTCAACAGACTATTCACTTTTATTCAGGGCATATTTCTTTCTTTGCAAATTTGAATGCAGTCCCACATTTCTGCTCAGACATGTCCGCATCAATCGTGGGAACAGCCCGGTCCCTGTTAGGGTCTCTTCCAGGTGACAGCTGCAGGGTGACAGTGCAGGCCGGAGCCGACCGTGCAGCAGCAGCCACTCTGACCGTTGAACTTGCTGTGTGAATGTCCTTTAGTAACCCCCAGATGGTCAGAGATGGCAAGGAGCTGGAGGGGAGGTGGGGGTGGTGATGTCACTCGCCTCAGGATAATCCGGTTAAACTTGTGGTGTCATTACGTAGAAGCATCTTTCGATGCTGTGTGGACCAACCATGACTGAATCCTGCCACTGGCGTGATGATGACAAGAAACCATGCAGGATTTAGACAGTTTGCAGTTTTCAGTGGTTAGCATTTTTAAAGTCTACAGTTAGTTTGTCTGTCAACCTTTGTCCAGCTGTGGGTTTTTATATCTTTAATCCAAACAGTATTCCACACAGTTTTAATGCTGCTCTTTCCCACTGTTTAAGATGCTAAAGCCTCCCTTTTCAGCTCTGTGCTGTGTTCAGCCTACTGAACACTGACTACAAGTGGCCATTCTTCTCATCTCAACACACATGCTGTTCAGTTTCTGGCCACCTTTGAATAGCCCGTGACACAAAGAAGCTGTGGTAACTGGAGTGGAACTCATTTGGCAGTTGCCAGATGAATTAATTTAACTTAAAGTCTGTCTTTATGCTCCAGTTATAAAACACTGAAAAGTATTTAGGCTGCATGTAGTGAAAAGACAAGTTCAGCGGAGTTAATTTCACAATTTTCACAGTGTCACAATCGCATATAAAGGGGAACTTGCAACATTGTCTGTAGCAGAAACAAAGAGGGATAACAGTGGCGTGTAGCTTCTTCTGTACTCAGTGTTTGCTGTACTCTCCCTGGGAGATCAGCAGGGGTTTCCTCTTTGTGAGGAATCTGTGTCAGTGGTGTTAGCTGACCTGCAGTAACCCTTCTCTGGCCTGATTAGGGAAACAGAGTGTATAGTCCTGACCATCTACTGTATATCCTCTTTGGTTCAGTTGTCTAACTGCTACAGTCTTTCATTTAAACACACTCATCAGGGGTATAGATACCATTGAGACCACAGGTCATGTCCTTTGCTAATAATTAGCATTTGTGATGCTTAATAACATTACAAATTTAGGTTAAAAACAGATTTTTTTAAATTAATAAGATAAAATAGATTAACACTCAGTGCCCACTTCATGCAAATACAGTAATTTATGTTCTTTAAAGGCCTTAAAACCATGCTTTTTTTTTTTTAAACTGCTGATACTAAAAAGATCTTTAATCAGTAGCAGCATTCAGGGGATTTAAAAGAGACTCAGCTCAGTGTCCTCATGCAGTTTAGAGATTAGCAGGTGAAAAATGTTTTGACATCAACTTTCTGAAATCACATGGGCAGTCCTGCAGGGAATTCATCACACCAGGATCAGTGGGTTTAACAGGGAAGTACATCTGAGTATCACCAGCATGACAATGAAAAGAAACACTGTGATGTCCCATCTTTCTCATGTGTTTCATTGCTCCAGTGTTTAGTCTCCTGGTGAATTTGATCTCTGCTTGCTTGTTTTCCTGGACCTTACCTTTGTCTCCTACATGTCAGATACAGTTGCCTGATCCTGAAATGACTCCTGGTTCGTACAGGAAAAAATAAAATTGGTCCCAGAGCCGAACCCTCTTGTACAACGGAGTACTTTCTAGATGTGAATGCTCTGAGGTATTTTCTTTATACCTTTCTTGATATGTGGACAAAAGACTTTTACATTCAGATAGATTTTTTTTATCCTTTATGCACTACACATAAAATATGTACTATAACATACAGTATAAAACTCTTCAGCCAGGAAGAAAAGCTCCTTTTTGTGTTAGAAATGTTGGCACCTTTAAAGAAAAGTCAAACACTTGCTTTGCAGTGTTTTAATGCCAATTCGCTCTGTTCACAAGGGTTTAAGTGACAAATGATACATATTATGGTTTTACTGCAGACAAAGAGCAGTTTCAGGAATAATGAATCATGGATAAAACAATCTGTTTTTCTATATATTCAACTATTTACATCAAGATCTTTTTAACACAACTTGTATGAAGTTACCAACACCATACAGAGACACATGTCAGCTTTTGGTACCAAAGTCACTGATTCCTGTGTTCAAGTGTTTACACTGTCGGGGACAATTTCACATAAAAACATTTAAGAGCATAAAACAAAAGCACACACATCATGCATACTTCATTAAAAGACTATCAGACAAATATAATGTGCCTTGATCTCGACTCTGAGTATTGCACTTATTTACCTGCTAAATGTGAGGCATTTATATACATTTAGATTTTGTCACCGTGAATAATGATAATAATAAAAATCAAATAAATTTTGGAACAAAGTGTCCACAACTTCATCAGTGACACTGAAGCACTGCCATAAGTCTCTGAGCTCACCGAGCGCTGCAGAGGGTTTGCTTTCATCATCCCTGGACTGGCAAAGAGAGCAGTGTTATTACTTTAATTTAAGAGATAAACAGATTTACACTTAAATAGCTCCAGCATTAGTGCCACAAGCTGTAATAACTTCCCTCTGTGCAATATATGGAGCAAATACAACAAACTATACGTAGCTGCTATGAGAAATGTTTTACATCTGAGATCATCTGCCCAAACATGTGACACCCTTTGTAGGGACTTACAGTGTGATCACATGATGTGCCAGTATAATCAACAATGTAAAGTTTGACATTAGACTTTACAGAGGCTACACCAACATTGCTTTTACGTCATTAGAGTTTATCAAGTAGAGATAACAGATAACAGTTCAGATAACAGAAATCTTGTTTGTATTTTGCTGCATTTTAGCAGCATAAATCTGAGTTGTCCTTATACAATAGTCATTAATATGCCTGTAGAATATTTAGGCTATATTACTTGCTTTCTTTTTATAAGAAACTGCTCAATAGGTTTCTAAAACATGTCAAGTTTCTACTTTGTGCACACAGTGCAACAGTAGCGACCAAAGTCAGCAACAGTGTGTTTTTGGTCAGTCAAGGAATTACAGAATTAATCTGATACTTGATTTATTGATGTTTTTGATTGAGTGAAACAATCAAAAAAAGAAATCCAATTGAACTCAAACCTCACTCTGAGAGTTCAGGCGACTGTTCTCGTTATTAACACCAGCATCAAAATAAGGAGCTGGTGCAGATATCCAGATGGTACGATTTGATAAGACTTTACACCTTTCAGGTACTGTTCCATCAGTAAGTTTGGGAGCTCTCATATACAGTGCGTGGTCATTCCTTTGGATGCATAAAAAGAAAATAAAAGACAAAAAAAAAAAATTGCATTCATTAATGTGATATCCTTTGTGTCCCCATTTGAGAAGAAAAACAGGAAACTGAGAGAGAATCATGAACAAGCGCTATAAATTTCCAGCCATTTACCATGTGGTAAAAAAAGAAGCCGCACAAATGTACAATTACTATACAAACCACTTTTCAAGTAAATGTGGGCTAAGAGGAACTTAATTCCTGTCTGTCTTGGAGTAGCAACTGTGACAATTGTGTACCCTTTTAACCTCATAGTGTAACTTATTCTAGACTTTGTAGCCACTTCTGGACCTATTATAAGAAAATAAACTATAAATATGTAAGGGTTTTAATCCACATAAGTCAATAAAGTAGACTGTTCCATTTAAAATATTCAAAGGAAGTAAATACATAAAACAAAAATTAAAAAAAAAAGGAATGACACTGACTGCATGTATTTGGTATGAGAGCTCAACCAATTCTGGAAAAAAAAAAGTAACGGTCCATCTCATAAAATAACCCATCATCCCCTGCTGTGCAGGGTTTTCTGCTGAAGGCGAACAGCAGCACCCATGTTTCAGCAGCGCAGGGTGTGAGGTGACCTTGTCCTTATCAGTAATTTGACTAAATTGTAAACATCAGACTACAGATTGAAGTGTCAAATCTGCAGCGGCGAGAAGGCGTAAAATGGAAACTGGGCCTCGTCCTCATCCACGAAGAAGCACTGAAAATAGGGCAGCTCATCTGTGAAGGGAGCGAAACAATAAAGAACAGGATGTTTGTTCCCCTTTCTTTAGCATCTGGAGAGAAAAGTGCCTGCAATATGTGACAATTTAGTCTGTACGTACCTTCCATAAGAAAGCTGTCTGATAGAGAAGGCTCCACTGTTGAAATGGGAACATAATGTTAACTAAAATCTCAATACAGTGTTACATGACTGTAAATTGCAGCAGCTACATGGTACCTTTAACTTTCTCCTCCTTGTCAGCTTTCTTCTCGACAGTTTTTCCTGCAGCAGTTTTGAATGCAGTAAATAAAAGCTACACACATATATATGACATATTTTGAATACTCAGAAATGTGTCGCTTCATAAATACCTTTCTTTGCAGACTCCTGTATCTCCTTGAGAACCCTGTCTTCTGTGAATGACAGCAAGACATAAAAAAAAAAATCAAACACTGAAACGGTTTCTCTACAGTGTTTAATTTTGATATATTTTTCATAAACATTGTATTATTTGAATAATTTAAAAATTAGGTTGCTTTTTTCTCTACAGTTTTCTTTAAAAAACAAAAAACAAAACCCAAAATGAAATATTTTGTGAATATTTTATGTATATCTCACTCATACTTGAGAGGCTAAATCTTTTTGCATGAGACATGGCCTGAAACACCCGAATATTTACAGAGTTGTAAATTAATTTCCACTAACTGAGTAATTAATTGAATAGTGGTTTGACTCTAGTTTGGTTATTAATAGTCAGTAATAGCGAGAATATGCTTTATACTTTATGTTGGTTTCTCCATGTTGACTGCATACCTTTCTTTACTGCAGTGGGCTTGCTCTTTTCTTTTAAAACATGAGGCTCTATTTCACAAACACGAAGAAAACACAAATAGGCAAAAACATATACAACAATTATATATATGAATATATTATTGCAGGGAAGAAAAAGGTGATGCTTTAGAATAAGTGATTTTAAAGATCAAGTAAAGGTAAAGAGGCTGTTTGTTTTACAGATGCAATCTAAGGGAAATTCACATTTTAGTTTTAGGATGACTTAAAACCTCTTATGAAAAAACATACACCCGGGGCAAAGCGTAAAATAAAGCAACGCTTCCTAATAAGGTACCATTTACAGTAAGACTTATAAGTCATAGTTTTTTCATTATGTGCTAATGCTTGATATACACAGTCTCACTTCATTAGGTACACCAGTTCAACTGCTCATTAAGGCAAATATCTAATCAACCAATCACAAGGCAGGATTGGATTGTTAGCTTGCGAAAACTTGGCTTTTTAACGTCTTTAAATAATAATAATAAAAAAGCTACACTTGATTTAGACCAAACTCTGTTTGTTTTTATAGCTTAACTACAAATTTGATGATTTATATATAAAAAAAAAAGTTACAAAGCACATTAACAGTTAACTAAATACATAACTGAAAGCCAAATTTCTCAGACTCTAAATTTGTTCTGCAAGCTTAGTTCATAATTCATTGATAAGGAAATAGCACATTTATTAATGATTAATTTACGCCTTCTGACTTATATATTCTTTATGTAAGGGGCCTTATTAGAAAGTAGCAGTATGTTCTCAAGGTTGTACTAAATACCAGCATGCGTGTTTCACATACAAATTACTGTGAAAATGTTAAGCTAAGCAGCATTTGTTATACATTAACTTATAAAAAAAGATTGATAACAGATTGAAATACTTCTACTGTAATTAACTGTGAGTTCATTTTCTTGCTGGCTGTAAAACTGCCTATAATCTTTGGTAATTTTGAATTTTATCCTTAAACTCTTCATTTAGAGGACCGGTTGATCATTTCACACCCAGCAGGAAAATCTTCTCAACCATCAGCAGCAGCCTGTTTAACAGTATTACTTATAAGCAAAATAACTGTTTCCCCTCGAGTAACCTAATATCTACAGGAGCTTTCACACTGTAATCAGATTACCACTGCTGCACTGAAGCATTACGTGTACCTTTCTTCACGTGGATTGGTTTGGTCTTTTCCCTCAAAATGGCTGTGCCATCAGGGACAAAAGTGCAATTGATAAAACATACAGTTTGTGCATTTGCAGAAGTATTTCAGCATATTTAAGAGATCACAAAATCTTAAATTTGCACCAATGTCCTTACATGTAACTTCTTAAATAAATTCTAGAACTTTGTACTGTACCCTTCTTTGCTGCAACAGGTTTGTACTTTTCTTTAGGAGTTTCCAGTTCTGTAAAAGGAAAACTTCGGTCAGACTTTAGCAATCAGCATGCAGAATTTTACAGAAGAAGCCACAATTAGTTTACTCAAACAATACTTAGTGCAGCTTGAACCAATTTCTGCAGTGTGGAAGCTGCAATTATTTTTTTTAAACTACTGAGTTGGTCTATTCTGCACATTTTTATTTGTTTTTGTCCTCTCTTCATATATGAAATGGGCATATGATGTTATTTTAATTATAAAAAAATGTTACTTTTCCTTAGTAGAAACTACTTTTCTCTGGTTTGACCACGTTTGATGTTTTTGGCTTTGTGCAGTGCTTGTTTCATGGGTCCAATTCAGATTTCCAGAAATCTAAGTTAATGGTAGGATAGCAGTTATAATCAGGTACCAGACCACTTTTCTTTCTTTATAGTTAGTTATTTATTACATTCTATTTTCTTAAATTATTGTAATTATTTACAAATGTAGACTGTACATAGTTTCTTTTGCAACTTGCACCGGCGGGACCTCAGAATCTGAATTTAATTTGTCATGTTTTATATGAGAAGAATGACAGTAAAGTCTTTGAATCAGTGCAATGTGTTGCATATCTGTCAGTCCACCTATGGACAAACTGCTTATCACAGGAGATCCATATAAGCATAATCATAATGATAAGGAGGATATTAGGATCTCTGGAGCTTGAAAAAGGCGACTGGACTTCTTTTTGTTTCTTGAAGACGTTTCACCTCTCATCCGAAAGGCTTCTTCAGTTCTCAACCAAATGGTGGAGAGACCCAGGTATTTAAACCCCTGTGGGCGTAGTCCCCTGGAGGTGGTTATGACCCTCTATTGATCATGTGCGTGAACACATGTGCCCAGGTGTGAAGGGGGCGTGGGTCATATTAGATCAGCGATGTAGTGTATGCTGTTCAGTGCAGTGAAGAGTGCTCGGACCTCTACATTGGTGAAACCAAACAGCCTCTTCACAAACGAATGGCACAACATAGAAGAGCCACCTCGACAGGACAAGACTCAGCAGTACATCTGCATCTGAAGGAAAAAGGGCACTCTTTTGAGGATGCCAATGTTCACATTTTGGACAGGGAAAACAGATGGTTTGAAAGAGGAGTGAAAGAAGCCATCTATGTCCACTGTGAACAACCATCATTGAACAGAGGAGGTGGATTACGTCACCAACTTTCCCCCGCTTACAGTGCTGTCCTGAGCTCCCTTCCCAGACGTCTCAACCCCCATTCACACCTTTGTTCCAGTGACCTCAATAGGCCACAGGAAACAATGGAGCGGAGTCCTAAATTGGTTTCAACTGAAACCACTGATTAAATATGACCCACGCCCCCTTCACACCTGGGCACATGTGTTCACGCACATGATCAATAGAGGGTCATAACCACCTCCAGGGGACTACGCCCACAGGGGTTTAAATACCTGGGTCTCTCCACCATTTGGTTGAGAACTGAAGAAGCCTTTCGGATGAGAGGTGAAACGTCTTCAAGAAACAAAAAGAAGTCCAGTCGCCTTTTTCAAGCTCCAGAGACTACTATGACCTGGATGACTGAGAATCTACACAGACAGGATATTAGGATATTACAAATCACAACTGTTGCCAACTACAGCAGAAATCCTCCGATAGATTTTATCTACTGAGGACTGACCCAAGAAAAGCACTGTTTTTGTGGGTGTAAATCTACAGTTTACTCAGTATGTAAAGAATAAAATAATCACACCAAGTTTTAATTATTTACTTTTATTGGTTTGACTTTTTCATCTGATACTTTTGACTCTAAGTAAATATAAAAAGGTATGATTTTTGCGAGTAGCTTCAGTGAGTAGCTTTGTTTTTGTCTACAATATTGTCATTACAAGTTATTTTGGAGTAGTTTTCTACTGCTACTACTACTACTGAATAATATACTAAATGATAACTACAGAAACAAAAATATGTACTATGTACTACGAAGTATGTGCAAATGGCAGTCTACCTTTTGTCTTTAAAAGTGATTTAATCTTGTCCTTCTTTGCTTCAGGCTCTGCTTTAGGAGCTAAATCAAAAGAAAAACAGCAATTTAAATTTAAATAAAATAACTAATTGAACAGTATAGGGTAGAGATGACATGACACCTAATAAATGACCTGTGAGGAAATGGAATATGAATTGAAAGGTATAGAATATCTAGCTCGTGACTATTTATATAGTTTAAATCAAACATATACCTTTCTTTTCAAGAGCTGGTTTCAATTTTTCCTTTATAACCTCTGGTTCTGAGGAAAAAAAAGATGAAAGTGATTTTAGTTGTGTTAATTATAATTAATTTAATAAATAATGATGTATTATAACTGAATACCTTTTTTGGCAGGGACCGGCTTGGCCTCAGCTTCTAAGGAGGAAGAAAAAAAAGAGGAAATATGAGAAAAGTGATGAGTGGCATCACGGGTGGCTAATCGCAAAACTAAAGCAAAACAGTCTTTGAGCTTAGTCTATAAATCAGCACACAGTGAAGAATGCTGAAACATGAAAATGACCAACTTGAAAAGGACCAAATTCAGTGGGAATATATTGAGAAAAATAAAAGACTTGATATTTTGAGCATTTTTAGTTGGGTCATTATCACGTGTCATCGAAGCATATCCTCAGCAGCTGCATGGCAGTGAATCCGTTGTAATGTGGCTTGGCTTGAACGTGACTGGTTTAGTATCAGCACAGTACTGCTTATAATGTATCTACAGCAAAACGACAAACGATGTTGCTATATACCTTTCTTCTTTTTAGCAGGTGATGGTTTTGCCTTGGTAACAGGTGCTAGAATAACACACGCTCCAATTAATTTAAATTATATCTACAGAAAGGTTAGAAACCACTGAAATACTACTGTTGTATATATTATATGGGTAGGAATAAAAGAGGAAAAAAGTGAACAAATGAAAGGATGCAAACCTTTTTTGTGACTCACTGGCTCAGCCGCCTTCTTTTTAAGAACCTCAGGTTCTAAAGCAAATAAGAACAACAAAAAACACTTCAGGTTTTTGTAGAATTTGTCATAGGACAACAATCTGATTTTTACTGTTACATCACAACTGATTATTCCAAACTATGATGCTGTGAAAAATTAAAAATCTGCAAAAAGATTTACTCGTGATTAAAAAACATGCATAAAAAATACAAAAACTTCACACACAATCAAATTAATAAAATTTATAATAGTATTTGACTAGTAAAATTTTCAGTCACTGTTTCTACCTTTTTTGGTTGGTTCTGGTTTGACTCTTTCTTTCAGTGTCACAGGCACTAAGGTGGAAAAAATGTTGCCAGTATGAATTTGGAAACATTCAGAAAGTATTCAAAATTTATATTAAAAATTGTTGAACAGTTCTCATAATAAGGGTGTGTGGTGGTGAACACACAAACTCAGCTGCTTAAACAAAGAGATGTACCTTTCTTCAGTGGCACCACCTTCACCTTCTCCTTTGTTAGAGTAACATTTTTATGTGGTACTTCTGCCTCTGTAAGAGATCAATGAGTATGACAATCAAAAGCTTGATTACATTTTTAAACTATTTACAGCAAACTTTAACATCCTCTTACCTTTAACTGGTGCTGGTTTAGTCTTAATTGGAGCTGGTTCTAAGTAAAGAAATTTTAGGTTTAGTGATACAGAAAACAAGAGGCAATGAAACTCAACAATAACTATTTTTTACCTCTCTTGGTTAGAACTGGCTTGAGCTTCTGTTTTGAAACCTCAGCTGATAATAAAAACACAGAACATGATGTTCAGTATAAAAATCTAAACCTCTTCCGTGTTATTAAAATTACGAGTTGGCTATTGTTGTGATTTGGTGCTATATAAATAAAACTGAATTAAACTGAATCTTTAACATCCAGACAACTGTGCTGACTGTGTTGTTTTTGGCATATTTTACAGATTCAGCTAAAGAAACGGGAACAAATTTTAAGTTTTAGCAACAGGCTGCTACAAAGTTTCCAGCACTGCTACAGGTCCCCTGGTTGATCAAATAGGCCGTATACCAAAGGCTAGCATACGGGCCCGGGTTCAAGTCTGCCCTGGGTTGTTTCTTCAATGTCTCATTTCTCTACTTGCTTTCTTTCTTGTCTCTGTACTGACCTCCTGTCTAATAATGTTTAATATTGTCAAAACAAAAAACAAACAAAAAAGTACCTAAAGATTTTATCTTCTTTGTTTTTACAAATTATCTGTTATGTGCTGCTACAACACTGGTTCATCCCTTCAGTGAGGTGCCATTTTTAATGCTTGAATGAGTCATAGGTCAGTGATAAGTGGCTCAACAAACAAACAAACATTCCTCTGAGCATCATCTGGTACAAGGGCTGGACTGAAAGTGAGTGAAAAAGCAGCAAATGTCCAAAGAAAAACTTTGAAAGACCTTCAGAAAGTCTGGAGAGCTATTGTTCAAGACCACTTTAGAAAAATTAGTCTGGCTCATTCAAAGAAAAATATGAAGAAATGAGAGAGGCACAACACTTTTGCACAGTACTGTAGATAAATTATTAACACATAATGCCCTCATATATGATGTTAGTACCTTTTTTGGTTGGTTCTGGTTTGATTCTTTCTTTCAGTGTCACAGGCACTAAGGTGGAAAAAATGTTGCCAGTATCAATTTGGAAACATTCAGAAAGTATTCAAAATTTATATTAAAAATTGTTGAACAGTTCTCATAATAAGGGTGTGTGGTGGTGAAGACACAAAATCAGCTGCTTAAACAAAGAGATGTACCTTTCTTCAGTGGCACCACCTTCACCTTCTCCTTTGTTAGAGTAACGTTTTTATGTGGTACTTCTGCCTCTGTAAGAGATCAATGAGTATGACAATCAAAAGCTTGATTACATTTTTAAACTATTTACAGCAAACTTTAACATCCTCTTACCTTTAACTGGTGCTGGTTTAGTCTTAATTGGAGCTGGTTCTAAGTAAAGAAATTTTAGGTTTAGTGATACAAAAAATAAGAGACAATGAAACTCAACAATAACTATTTTTACCTCTCTTGGTTAGAACTGGCTTGAGCTTCTCTTTTGAAACCTCAGCTGATAATAAAAACACAGAACATCTGAAATCACTCATTTGCTTACTTTCCCAGTTTGGCTGTTTCTCTATTTTACATCACTTCCACTTTTCCATGCTGTCAAACTGAATGCTGACTTCATCACTTCTAGTCCAATCATCTTTCTGTCCACCTTCCTTGAGCCAATCAGCCTTTGCTCAGTGTGCTTTAAATATCACTGCTCATCTGTCATTCTCCCTTTCAGACTTGTTAGTGCAACTCTCCTCCTCCCCTTCTGCACCACCCACGAGCTGCTTCCAAACCTCCATACTGGTCTCCAACACCACCAGTATCTAGACTCTCTTCTCTAGATTTTCTTCTGCTTCGATGGGCCATCATAGTCTAATCACCATATAGCTAATCATTTTTCTTATCAATAAATTATGTTCAATTTGTCTTAATGATCTCTCCTTATTCAAATTTCTTTAAGCAGCCTTCAGGAATAGTTCGCTAGGCTTCTTGAAGGATATTCAAAGCTTTTCTTTGGATGCTGACTGCTTTTTCTCACATTGCTTCAATGATGCTGATGTTTGGGCTCTGGGGAGGCCAGTCCATGGCTGATAGTTTTCCATTGTGTATTTTTCTATGCAAGTATGCTTTTACTGCATTGGTAGTGTATTTGGGATCATTGTCATGCTGAAAAATTAAGTTGCTGCCAATCAAAAGCTTTCAAGATGGTATTGCATGTCAGATTGGAATCTGATGATACTTCTGCTTCATATTTCATAGATTTTGTGAAGATCTCCAACTCCACTGGGTGAAATGCAGCCGCAAACCATGAAGGAGCCTTTGGTATATGAACTGTTTGATCAAACATTCCTCTGAACATGGTCAGGTGCAAGGACTGGACTCAAAGTGAGTGAAAAAGCAGCCAAAGAACATTTTTGAAAGATCTCCAGAAAGTCTGGAGAACTCTTGAACAAAACCACTTAAAAAAATATTAACACATATATATACGACTATTTCTACCTTTTTTGGTTGGTTCTGGTTTGATTCTTTCTTTTGGGGTCACAGGCACTAAGATGGAAAAAAATGTTCCCAGTATGAGTTTGGAAACATTCAGAAAGTATTCAAAATTTATAATAAAAATGTTAAACAGTTCTCATAATAAGGGTGTGTGGTGGTGAACACACAAACTCAGCTGCTTAAACAAAGAGATGTACCTTTCTTCAGTGGCACCACCTTCACCTTCTCCTTTGTTAGAGTAACATTTTTATGTGGTACTTCTGCCTCTGTAAGAGATCAATGAGTATGACAATCAAAAGCTTGATTACATTTTTAAACTATTTACAGCAATTTTAACATCCTCTTACCTTTAACTGGTGCTGGTTTAGTCTTAATTGGAGCTGGTTCTAAGTAAAGAAATTTTAGGTTCAGTGTTGCAGAAAATAAGAGACAATGAAACTCAACAATAACTATTTCTTACCTCTCTTGGTTAGAACTGGCTTGAGCTTCTGTTTTGAAACCTCAGCTGATTTAAAACACAGAACATGATGTTCAGTATAAAAACCAAACCTTTTTCATGTTATTAAAATTATGATCTCTAACATCTAGAGTGGAAAAGTCTTGAGGTGCCCACCAGTTCTTTCTATTTTGCTAGAAAAATTAGAAATAGGTGCAGCAGTTTACTGAATCATCTGCAAACACACTTGGAATTACAGTATATAAGGCAAAAACAGATTTTGTACAGTTCTAATGAGCTTAAAAGTCAATATTTGGTATGATCACCTTGATTCTTCAACACAATCTGAACTTTCTTAGGTAAACCTTCTTGTAAAGTTTCTTTAAGTAGTTTACAGGAATAGTTCTCCAGGCTTCTTGAAGGATGTTCAAAGTTCTTCTTTGGATGTTGGCTGCCTTTTGTTTTGTTCTGTCAAAATGATCGCACACTGTTTCAATAATGCTGAGGTCTGATGGTGCGCCATTGTATGTTTTTCCAGCCATGTGCTTTGACTGCATTGACAGTGTGTTTGGGATCATTGTCATGCTGAAAAATGAAGCTGTTGCCAAATAGAAGCTTTCCAGATGGTACTTCTAGATGGTATTGAATGATGGATCAACTGAAGTGCCAGATGCATCTCATAGGTCCTGTGTCAGGAGATACTGGAGATACTGCACACCATGCTGAGATATGCCAGCATTTCAGCTAACAGCTCCTTAGAAATCACCTTGCTGGTGCAATAATACTATTTTATGCCTGTCAAACTGTATTATCTTTGACATTTTTCAGATTCAACTAAGGAAATGCAAACAGATTACATGTTTTTGCAACAGGCTACTTGTAACAAAGTGCTCAGCACCACTACCATATGCTATTTTCTGTCAAATAAAAGTTAAAATGCTAAAAAAAGAAACCCCCAAAGTGTCTGAAGATTTTTTTTTTGCCAAGTTGTCTGTTATGTTTAGTCATTTCCTGTTTTACTTTGTTAGCTCTTGTGTTTTGTATTCAGTTTTACTTCCCTTGTCCTGTTGGTTAGATTGGGTTCAGCTGTGCTCCCTGGTGAGTCCGATGGCCCTGATTTCCTCTGTGTGAGTATATATTGTCCGCGTCTCCCTTGGTTCCTTGTCACGCCGTACTATCATGTGTTCTGCGGTGTTCTGTTCCTGCTCCTCACCTTGATTCTACTTCCTGTCAGCCCTGTTTGTATTTTGTTTGAAGAATAATACTTAAAGTAGCCTTCCTATCACATTTGTCTCCTGGACACTGCATTTTCACTGTGAGCTTGCCTGCATTCACTGCATGTTATGACACATCCCTTCAGTTAGGTGCCATTTTTATGCTTGAATGAATCATAGATCAGTGATAAACAAAAACAAAAAAAAACCACTCCTCTGCAAATAGTCAGCGACAAGGACTGGACTCAAAGAGAGTAAAAAAGCAGCCACTGCTCAAAGAAAAACTTTGAAAGACCATCAGAAAACCTGGAGAGCTATTGGACAAGACCACTTTAAAAAATAACAATTTGGGCGCACTGGAAGCAAAATTTAAAGAAATGAGGCTTGGCTTCACACTTTTGCACAGTACTGTAGATACATTATTCAGACTGAAAACATAATGCTCTCATATGTGACTGTTTCTACCTTTTTTGGTTGGTTCTGGTTTGACTCTTTCTTTCAGTGTCACAGGCACTAAGATGGAAAAAATGTTCCCAGTTTGAATTTTGAAACATTCAGAAAGTATTCAAAATTTACTTTTTAAAAAAGTCAAAATCAGCTGCTTAAACAAAGAGATGTACCTTTCTTCAGTGGCACCACCTTCACCTTCTCCTTTGTTAGAGTAACATTTCTATGTGGCACTTCTGCCTCTGTAAGAGATAAATGAGGATGACAATCAAAAGCTTGATTACATTTTTAAACTATTTACATCAAAGTTTAATAACTGGTGCTGGTTTAGTCTTAACTGGAGCTGGTTCTAAGTAAAGAAATTTTAGGTTCAGGGATAGAGAAAATAAGAGACAATGAAACTCAACAATAATTATTTCTTACCTCTCTTGGTTAGAATTGGCTTGAGCTTCTGTTTTGAAACCTCAGCTGATTTAAAACACAGAACATGATGTTCAGTATAAAAAAACAAACCTTTCATTTTATGAGAATTCTGATCTGTGACATCTATATCATATACTGTATTTACTTGTCTTTGTAGAGACAGCTCTGATTTTCTCTTCTGGCACCTTGACCACTGATAAACAAAGAGCAGATTAAGGAGGATATTATTAGGAAAAGAGGGCTGTAATAATCTGAAATCAATGCATCATAAAATAAAATTAGATTACCTTTCTTTATGGGCACAATTTTAACCCTCTCTTTCACCAGTGAGGCATTTCTAGCAGTTCCTTCTTGTTCTGTTAAGAAAAATCTAAGAGTGAGATATGCATGCTCCCTGAGCCTGGTTCTGCTGGAGTTTTTCCTTCCCACTGTTGCCAGGTGCTTGCTCATAAGGGGTTGTCTGTTTGTTGGAGTTTTCTCTCTAATATTGTAGGGTCTTTACCCTACAATATAAAGCGTCTTGAGGCAACAGTTGTTGTGATTTGAAGCTATATAAATGAAATTTAATTGAATTGAAATATGTGCAGTTAGTTGGGTGTTTCTTTGCGTATTAGGACATGCACAACTCTTACCTTTTTTCAAGATGACTGGTTTGGCCTTTTCTTTTGGAGCAGCAGCTTCTGTGTGTCAAAGAACAAAAAAAAACCCCAAACCCCTTTTTAACAGCATGATAATGCAGTTCCCTCAGTAACAAACATTTTGCCCTTTGTTGATCATAAGATTATCAGTGTAACTTACAGTAAAGTATAATGCAATATAATATAAATGCTACCTTTCTTTGCAGGAGGTGCTTTAGCCTTTTTCTTTGGTGCTTCTGTTTCACAAGACAAGTGCATACAATTACAATAACTCTGGCTTTGATTGGTTATTTTTATAGTTTAGATTAAAAAACATCTGCAGTGTAATCATTATTGATGTTCATACAACTGATGCACAGGAACGCTCTTCATAAGAGGTAGCAGGTGTCAGTAGTTGTGTCCACTTATTTTGATATACCTTATATATATTATTATATTTGATATAACTCTTCTGCTTTAAAGTCTTTATTTATAATGCTTATATGATGTTAATTTTTTATAAAGGTCATTAGTAAATTTACCCTTCTCTGAAGGAGCTTGTTTTACTTTTTCCTTAGTAACCTCAGCATCTAAAAAGAGAAAATAACACAGGAATTGTTAGGAACATGAAAGTTGCTTGTAATAAAGTATGCTAGATACATAAATACTGCATATAATTTATTAAACTCAACAGTAGACAGATAATCTCAATTAGTACTGCAGTGAATGTAAAAAGATCTTGACCTTTCTGAAGCAGTGTAGGATTTGGTTTAGTAACTTTACCAAAACAAACAAACAACAACAAAACAAAATGTGATTTACAGTTTATTACTATCAATTTCCACATTATGAAAAACTTTTGAGATTAATCTTACCCTTCTTAAAAGGGGTTATTTTCTCCTTCGCTGCATCAGTATCTGTAGGATCACAAAAAAATCTTAGCTTGATGTCTTTATGTTATCAGTTAATCAGTATAATACCTCAACAGCATTACCTTTTTAATTACTATTAACTTTATGCCCTAATACAAGAATGTGTTCAGATTTTGGGTGTCAATGGAGTTTCATGTTCAGTATTTCAATTCCATTTCCCAACTCTACCAACAGATCTGCATTACCTGGTTTTATAGGTTTAGACTTTATTTTTAGCGCTGGCTCCTTCTTGGGCTCCTTGGGAGCTGCTTCTAATGGAAAATGAGATATTGATTTATAAAGATCAGCGCTCATAAATTGACACTTTCTTCTAATTTTTATGTTCCGCACATGAAAATCTTATCTCATTAACTAATCTTTGGCATTATAGAGTCACTATCAGTAAACACAGTATGAATTTTCTCTAATTAGAACATGCTTAAATTTATTTCTTGAACTGCTTTTAAAGATAAGTGAGGCACTAAGTCTTTAATCATCTAAACAGCTTTAAAAAAACAAAATAAACACTGGTGAGACTATAAGCATGCTCATACCATTTCTTTTAACTGACACATTGCAGAGAAAATGCAGCGATTGATATTTTACATACGAGGTGTGTCAGAAAAGTTCCAGGACTGAGTGTGCTGTGTTAGCTGTGAGTGGGGAAGGGATTGGCAGGTTGTTTCGCCGTGTCCAGGGAGCATACATTTGTCATCTCAGTTCTCTGTAGCCATTGAATTTTAACATGCTTTTGAATAGATGCCCTCTGTTTCAGATTGTTCAGCAATGAACAGAGGAACAAACCAACTTGGAATGTCTGGTCCACTTGGGGAAAACTCTGTCAGAAGCACTAGGAATGCTGCGGCAAGTGTAAGACCCCAGGAGCGTAAGGCCTTCAACAAGCAGGACAACTTTAAGCATGTCAGGCAGATGGAACATGGGGAGCCTAATCTTCAGTGATAATCTTCCAGACACTGTCCTGGTTCATACCCAGCTCATTGGCAATCAGCCAAACAGTCAACTGACTATCCCTACGCACCATCGACATGCTCAACGTTGGACTCAGTCTTCTTTGTTGAAGGCCTTCCAGTCCTTCTTTCACGTCCCTCTTTGAACGGTGACACAACCCTGCCAATTCCTTCCCTACTCATAGCTAACACAGCACACTCGGTCCTGGAACTTTTCGGACACACCTCGTATATTAAAGAATATTCTGCCATATTCTCACCTGCTTTTGTAACATTGAGATGTTCCTTCTTAAGGACAGATGCAACCTCCTTCTTGACTACTTTAATTCCTCTTACAGGGATTTTGGCCTCTGAAATAAAAAGTAAAAGCTGGTTTGACCATTTTCAGAAATTCCACAGAAAGAAGAATTATACCGTCCACTTAACAAATGAAGCCTATTAATCTATTTGCCTTTTGGGGCTTCGTGTAGGTTTCCTTCTATTCAACCAATGCTTCTAAATATTATATTGGCTTGTTTCACACAGGGGATAAAACTGGGGGGCTGCTCCAAGGCACACCATCACATAAACATGTTTAACTGACTAAAAAACTCTGGCCTACATGTACCTGTCTTTGTGACTCTTTTCTTCACAGGTTCTATGTCTTCTTTGGGAAGCTTTTTAAGTTCTTTTTCTAATTTGTGAATCTCCTCTTTCTTTTCTTTATAAGGTTTCTCTTGGACAAGTTCTTTAGAGAGCTTTGTTGGTTCTCTTTCTTCTTTGGTAGGCTTCTTTGGTTCTTTTTCACCCTCTCTAGAAAGTTTTGCTGGTTCTTTAATTTCTTTGGAAAGTCGCTCTTGTTTTTCCTCCTTTGGTACTGCCCTTTCCTTAGAAGGTCTCTCTTTCTTTATCTCCTCTTTCACCTCTTTAGAAATTTTTGCTGGTGGTTTCTTCTCTTTTGGAGGTTGAATGGTTTCTTTTACTTCTATAGGTTTTATTATAGGTTTCACCTCTTCCTTTTCTTCTTTGAGAGGTTTTTTAACTTCTTTATCTTCTTTGAGAGGTTTCTTCTCTGCCTTTTCTTCTTTGGGAGGTTTCTTCTCAGCTTTCTCTTCTTTGAGAGGTTTCTTCTCCTCCTTTTCTTCTTTGGGAGGTTTCTTCTCAGCTTTCTCTTTTTGAGAGGTTTCTTCTCTTCCTTTTCTTCTTTGGGAGGTTTCTTCTCTTCTTTCTCTACTTTGGGAGGTTTCTTCTCAGCCTTCTCTTCTTTCTCTACTTTGAGAGGTTTCGTCTCAGCCTTCTCTTCCTTAAGAGGTTTCTTCTCAGCTTTCTCCTTTTTGAGAGGTTTCTTGTCAGCCTTCTCTTCTTTGGGAGGTTTCTTCGCTTCTTTTTCTTCTTTGGGAGGTTTCTTCGCTTCTTTTTCTTCTTTGGGAGGTTTCTTCGCTTCTTTGTGAGGTTTCTTCTCTTCTTTTTCTTCTTTGGGAGGTTTCTTGTCAGCTTTCTCTTCTTTGGGAGGTTCCTTCTCTTTTTGAGAGGTTTCTTCTCTTCTTTTTCTTCTTTGGGAGGTTTCTTGTCAGCTTTCTCTTCTTTGGGAGGTTCCTTCTCTTTTTTGAGAGGTTTCTTCTCTTCTTTTTCTTCTTTGAGAGGTTTCTTGTCAGCTTTCTCTTCTTTGGGAGGTTCCTTCTCTTTTTTGAGAGGTTTCTTCTCAGCTTTCTCTTCTTTGGAAGGTTTCTTCTCAGCTTTCTCTTCTTTGGGAGGTTTCTTCTCTTCTTTGGGAGGTTTCTTCTCAGCTTTCTCTTCTTTGGGAGGTTCCTTCTCTTCTTTGAGAGGTTTCTTTTCTTCTTTTTCTTCTTTGGGAGTTTTCTTCTCTTCTTTGAGAGGTTTCTTCTCTTCTTTTTCTTCTTTGGGAGGTTTCTTCTCAGCTTTCTCTTTTTTGAAAGGTTTCTTTTCAGTTTTCTCTTCTTTGGGAGGTTTCTTCTCTTCTTTAAGAGGTTTCTTCTCAGCTTTCTCTTCTTTGGGAGGTTTCTTGTCAGCCTTCTCTTCCATAAGAGGTTTCTTCTCAGCTTTCTCTTCTTTGGGAGGTTCCTTCTCTTCTTTTACTTCTTTGGGAGGTTTCTTCTCAGCCTTCTCTTCCTTAAGAGGTTTCTTCTCAGCTTTCTCTTCTTTGAGAGGTTGCTTCTCAGCTTTCTCTTCTTTGGGAGGTTTCTTCTCTTCTTTAAGAGGTTTCTTCTCAGCTTTCTCTTCTTCAGGAGGTTTCTTCTCTTCTTTAAGAGGTTTCTTCTCAGCTTTCTCTTCTTTGGGATGTTCCTTCACTTCTTTGAGAGGTTTCTTCTTTTCTTTTTCTTCTTTGGGAGGTTTCTTCTCTTCTTTAAGAGGTTTCTTCTCAGCTTTCTCTTCTTTAGGAGGTTTCTTGTCAGCTTTCTCTTCCTTAAGATGTTTCTTCTCAGCTTTCTCTTCTTTGAGAGTTTTCTTTTCAGCTTTCTCTTCTTTGATAGGTTTCTTCTCTTCTTTTTCTTCTTTGGGAGGTTTCTTCTCAGCCTTCTCTTCTATGAGATGTTTCTTTTCAGCTTTCTCTTCTTTGGCAGGTTTCTTCTCAGCTTTCTCCTCTTTGGGAGTTTTCTTCTCAGATTTCTCTTCCTTAAGAGGTTTCTTCTCATGTTTCTCTTCTTTGAGAGGTTTCTTCTCGGCTTTCTCTTCTGTGAGATGTTTCTTTTCATCCTTCTTTTCTTTGAGAGGTTTCTTCTCAGCCTTCTCTTCCTTCAGAGGTTTCTTCTCAGCCTTCTCTTCTTTAAGAGGTTTCTTCTCAGCTTTCTCTTCTATGAGATGTTTCTTCTCTTTCTTCTTTTCTTTGAGAGGTTTCTTCTCAGATTTCTCCTCTTTGAGAGGTTTCTTCTCAGCTTTCTCTTCTTTAAGAGGTTTCTTCTCTTCTTTCTCTTCTTTGAGAGGTTTCTTCTCAGCTTTCTCTTCTTTAAGAGGTTTCTTTTCAGCTTTCTCTTCTTTAAGAGGTTTCTTCTCTTCTTTAAGAGTTTTCTTCTCCTCTTTCTCTTCTTTAAGAGTTTTCTTCTCCTCTTTCTCTTCTTTAAGAGGTTTCTTCTCTTCTTTCTCTTCTTTGAGAGGTTTCTTCTCAGCTTTCTCTTCTTTAAGAGGTTTCTTCTCTTCTTTAAGAGTTTTCTTCTCCTCTTTCTCTTCTTTTAGAGGTTTCTTCTCCTCTTTCTCTTCTTTAAGAGGTTTCTTCTCTTCTTTCTCTTCTTTGAGAGGTTTCTTCTCAGCTTTCTCTTCTTTAAGAGGTTTCTTCTCAGCTTTCTCTTCTTTAAGAGGTTTCTTCTCTTCTTTAAGAGGTTTCTTCTCCTCTTTCTCTTCTTTGAAAGGTTTCTTCTCAGCTTTCTCTTCTTTGAGATGTTTCTTCTCTTCCTTGTTTTCTTTGAGAGGTTTCTTCTCAGCTTTCTCTTCTTTAAGAGGTTTCTTCTCAGCTTTCTCTTCTATGAGATGTTTCTTCTCTTCCTTCTTTTCTTTGAGAGGTTTCTTCTCAGCTTTCTCTTCTTTAAGATGTTTCTTCTCCTCTTTCTCTTCTTTGAGAGGTTTCTTCTCAGCTTTCTCTTTGAGATGTTTCTCCTCCTCCATCTCTTCTTTGAGAAGTTTCTTCTCAGCTTTCACTTCTTTAAGAGGTTTCTTCTCCTCTTTCTCTTCTTTGAGAGGTTTCTTCTCTTCCTTCTTTTCTTTGAAATGTTTCTTCTCAGCTTTCTCTTCTATGAGATGTTTCTTCTCTTCTTTCTCTTCTTTGAGAGGTTTCTTCTCAGCTTTCTCATCTTTGAGAGGTTTCTTCTCTTCCTTCTTTTCTTTGAGAGGTTTCTTCTCAGCTTTCTCTTCTGTGAGATGTTTCTTCTCTTCTTTCTCTTCTTTGAGAGGTTTCTTCTCAGCTTTCTCTTCTTTGAGAGGTTTCTTCTCTTCCTTCTTTTCTTTGAGATGTTTCTTCTCAGCTTTCTCTTCTATGAGATGTTTCTTCTCTTCTTTCTCTTCTTTGAGAGGTTTCTTCTCAGCTTTCTCATCTTTGAGAGGTTTCTTCTCTTCCTTCTTTTCTTTGAGAGGTTTCTTCTCAGCTTTCTCATCTTTGAGAGGTTTCTTCTCTTCCTTCTTTTCTTTGAGAGGTTTCTTCTCAGCTTTCTCATCTTTGAGAGGTTTCTTCTCTTCCTTCTTTTCTTTGAGAGGTTTCGTCTCTGCTTTTGGAGGTCGGGTGACTTCTTTCTTTTCTACAGGTGGTGTCTTGGTTTTTTTCTCCTCCATTCGAGGTTTCTTTACTTCTCTCTCCATTTTTGCTGGTTTTCTGACCTCTTTCTCTTCCTTGGGTGGTTTCTTGAATTCCCTCTTTTGTTTAATTGGTTCCTTTTCCACTTTAACTTCCTTTGAAGGTTTTGTTTCTTCTTTCTCTTTTTTAGGTGGTTTCTTGATCTCTTTTTGTTCTTTGGAAGGTTTCCTGACTTCTTCCTCTTCTATGACTGGCTTCTCCCTTTTCTTTTCTTTAGAGGGCTTCTTGAGTTCTTTTTCTTTCTTTGGTGGTTTTGTTGCTTTGACCTCTTCATGAAGTGGTTTCTTTACCTCTTCCTTTTCTTTGGGAGGCTTTTTCACTTCCCTCTCATCTTTAGGTTTCTTTACTTTTTTCTTTTCTTTGGGCAGTTCTTTCACATCTTCTCTGAGCAGCTTCTTCACTGGCTCTTCTTCTAAAAGCAAACATGTGTCAGTTTATCACTATAAAAGAACATCATGTATTCTTTGTGGTTTCCAAATACAGTATTCATGTTATTTTTTGAACAGTATTATGCAATTTCAGATTTTAATGTGATTACCTTTGTCCCTCTTTTGTTTCATTTTAAGGGGTGTTGTGTCAGCTTTGGGCTTGTCCTTTAGTTTTACTTCTTTTGGTTTTATCTCTACAGTTTCAACAACTTTGGCTTCCTTGGCTTTTTGCTCCTCCATCTCAAGTTCTGCAGCTTTGAGATCTGCAAGCAGCAATCCATCTTCATAAGATTATCAGTTTCATAAGGGCACAATTTTTTACAATTAAATATCAGAAAATGTCAAATTAATCTTAGAGCTGAGAAAAATGAAGAATATGCACAGTTTCAAGAACATTACCTTTAATAATGGCATCTTTAACTTCTTTTAATGCATGTCTTTCCTTTGCCTCTTTCAGAACTAAAGTATATCATATAGAAATATGTAAAAAATATTCAACATATAACAGTGCATTTCTAGCCAGTAATTAGACCTGTAATATTGTTAACATGATAAATAATCATGCTTGCAAAAGCACTAGAAGCATAACAGTGTTAAAAACTCTATGATCAAAACCACGCCATAAGTATTATTATTATACTGTTAAAAATAATCAGCTTGGTCTTTTATAGCTAGAGTACAGAGAAATATAGAACAGTAATAATAGCTATTTGGTCATCTTTTTTTATTTTATTTTTATCAGCTTGCTAACTCCATCTAACTTCTCTCTGGCTCTAACTCATAGCAAGTGCAACAGCTACACTTTTTTAAGGAGGAACACTTTAGCACACAATTAGCACTGAATTTGTTTCTGCTCAGTCATCAAAAAGATCCTTTTCCAGTGCAGCTGTTACACTTGAGTTAAGATATGTTTCTGAACTAAATAAATCTCGGCTTGATGCTTGAACCAAAGATGCTAATTTTAATACTCTATCATTTAGATCTAAAAGTAACACCCCAGTATTTTTGGAAATTTGCTCATGTCTTATCTTTGGTCAGATGAGAATATCAGTGTAATTTTATCACTGTGGATCTGGTATAGAAACTGATTAGGTGCATATATTTTAGGTGCAAATATTTTTCTGGGATCAGAATGATCAGAAAATGTAAGGACATATGCTTACATACATAACAATCAGTTTATTTCTCACAAGTGGGGCATTATCACCTAAAGAAGCATTCAGACTGAATTCAAAGCAAATTTTCAGCGGTATTACAAAAATTCAAGGCACAGTTATACGATTATGAGCCTCCTTCTGGTCAACATCAATCTGGACCACACAAACTGATGGAAACTTAGTGATTCAGCACTTTTCCTTAGACACTTTAATGTAATTCTTGTAGAAATTATATTGTAATTCTTCATACAGAGATAAAAAGGAGGGCTGGAAGAAAGTAACAGAAATAATTTGAAAACATGTGATTTGAGGACTGTAATATTATCTTTACAGAATGTCGGCTTCCATGGTAAAATCTGTATCCCTTTGCATTGATTTTTAATTGTGATATATTTCTTAAACTACAAATGACAAAATAAAGTTTCACTCAGGTGGCTGAAAAATGACACGTCAAACTGCAGTTCTTCAGACGACCACAAAGCGAATCAGTCCCCATAGATCTTAGCAGAAAAACAAATATGTCAACAAATATCTGTTGGTCATCCATCCATCCATCCATCCATCCTCTTCCGCTTATCCAGTTCAGGGTCGCGGGGGGGCTGGAGCCTATTCCAGCTGTGATAGGGCGAGAGGCAGGGTACACCCTGGACAGGTCGCCAGCCTGTCGTAGGGCTAACACAGAGAGACAGACAACCATTCACATTCACACCTATGAGCAATTTAGAATCACCAATTAACCCAATGCCTGTTATGGTCATTATACCTAATTTCCCCCTTCATAATAACTCAACTACATGTGTGTTTTTTTTTTCCTCCCATTTAAATGTGATTAAAGTAAAGTATTAAAGTAAAAATATCCCTGCTATATTCTAGCAAACTGTGCAGGGTTTACCCCACTGCTGGGATAGGCTCCAGCCTCTGCATTAAATTGGATGGATTAAATTTTGCATTATTAGGGGCTTCACTGCTTTGACTTACTGGTCAATGCTGATATACTGTAGGTGGCTATTGCAGCAAATTATGTGCTAGTGATAGACTGCATATAAAAGAAGTACGTAACTACTATGACGCCACCCAGTGGTTACTGCAGTCATGCTGTAAGCATGTGGAAATATTCCTTAGGTACCCAAGAACATAGGATTTCATTTTCAAGGTAAAAGGTCAAGGTCACACGTATACAATTCATATTGCTTGTTTTTCTTTCATTTAGTTTTTTTTAGAGGATGCTATTAGGGTACATGAACTGAATAAAATGTATCCAGACTATATATATGCCATTATCTGTTCATGTTGATCTAATTTTTTGAATAAAAATAAAAAAATTATATTTTACTGTTTTTAAAAGCTAATAAAATAAATTTCTAATCTTTATGATCTAGTAATTTATGATGGAGTTTGTCAACATTGGGTGGTATCTATTGCAGTGTAGTATCGGCAAATTTGGGGTGGGTGAGGTATGTGCTCTACTGAGTGCCCTTCTAGTTGTCCTTTTTGACTCTAATGAGGTCAGTATTTTACAACATGAACATCATTTTTTTATTCAGTAAAACTTGAAACTGGCAATTGAGACCACAAAATCATTAAAAAAGCTTTTATAGAGGTCACAGATCAAGTGAGTGAAGCGATAAGCATGTTTAAGATAGAGCCCGACTGATACAGCATTTTTAAGAACTATACCAAAATTTATTGATTTAAAAATTTGTTATA
Organism: Archocentrus centrarchus; assembly: GCF_007364275.1. Taxonomy (NCBI): domain Eukaryota; kingdom Metazoa; phylum Chordata; class Actinopteri; order Cichliformes; family Cichlidae; genus Archocentrus; species Archocentrus centrarchus. The sequence goes on along the minus strand of NC_044367.1, from coordinate 16,809,210 downwards.
TTAGCCAATGTTTTTTTCTTTCAGACACACAAAACATAAACTTGCTAACATGTGCATTTTGTTAAAGATATTTATGAGTCCTTACTAAGATGGCAATGCAATTTGAAAATTGTTTTGTTGTCACAAGTCATGGATTACTCAGTTATGCTCTGCTTGCCCAACTGTGCTGTTGTCAACAAGCGCCCTCTGGTGCACAAAGTATGCAACATCAATTCTTTGAAGGGTGTTTCTTCCGTCTCTTATTTACTTTTTAAATTTACTTTTAATTCTAGTTTTTCACTTGTCATACATCCTTCAGCTGTCTTTTTTTGGACACAGAAATTAATCTGACACCAACCATCTCCTCATGCAAAAAGTCTGAATAAGTACTTTTCTACTTTTAGCAAAATAAATAATGCTGATGTCCTACTTGATGATTAACAAAGTCACAAGAAAAATTCACATTTCTTTAATCATTCAGCAGATTAACTGTTAGGTCCTAATAACTTTAGTCTTGTCACAACCAACTACTCAAAGAACATGTAAAGGAACACTGCCATTCCACATAAAACATATACTCAACGCACGTCATGTATTTTCAGTCTCACAATGAAAAACACGATAACTATGTGATGACAATGGGAAGAGTTTGGTACCTTTCTCGTATTTGTCGTGGCCTTCAGCTTTGTGAGACAATTTGAGTTTTCCAGATCTCTCAAGGGGAACATAAGCCTTCCTCTTTTGCTTAGGTTCAGTCTTTCTGCTTTCGCTGTTGTTGTTATTTTCATCATGGTCACTGATGATGTCGGAATATTTATCCTTGTTGTAAACAGGCAGTAAAGTTGTTGTCTTTTCCTCTTCGCCATCATCAGATTCAGGTACAGCACTGTCATTACCAAAGTGTTTCATTGATGACTCATCCACCTCAGTGGCGATTTCTGTATCATCCAGTGTTTCTCCTTCCTCATCATCATATTCTGTTTCTATATATTGATCATCATCATCGCTGTCAGTTATTTGGATAGTTTGTTCATCAGAATGAAGATCTGCATCATCAATGTCCAAATCTTCATCTGTTTTTGTCTCTTCCTCCTCCTCTTCTGCCATTTCTTTTACTGTTATTTCCTCTTCCTCCACATCTTCTGCCAGATCTACCATTTTGGCCTCCTTCTCTTCTACATCATCGTCTATGATTTTAATCTCCTTCTCCTTGTGTTCTTCAAAAATGTCTTCAATGTTGGTCTGTTCCTCAGCAGATTCTACAAAAATATTGTCAGTTTCTTCTTCCTCCTCCTCTTCCTCACTGTCCACATATTCTACTGCATCTTTAGTTTTGGTCTCCTCTTCCTCACTGTCTCTGATTTTAGTCTCCTCTTCTTGAACTTCAAAAATATCTTCAGTTTTCATTTCCTCTGCCTCCTCAGCTTCTAACAAAGTATTGGCAAGTTCAATCTCTTCCTGTTCCCCCACCTTATCCTTCTCTTCATATTCTACCAAAACATCTTCATGCTTGGTCTCTTCTTCCTCCATCTCAAATTCTACCAAATCATCTTCAGTTTTGGCCATATTCTCTTCTACCTCATCATCTATGGTTTTAGTCTCCTCAATGTTGATCTCCTGCTCTGTAGCTTCTATTAAAACACTGTCAATTTCTGTTTCCTCCTCCTCCTCCTCTTCTGCCATTTCTTTGGCTATTGTTTGCTCCTCCTCCACTTCTTCTACCAAAACATCTATAGTTTTAGCCTCCTCTTCCTCCTCCTCCTTATATTCTACCAAAAATTGAGGTTTGGCCTCCTCTTCCTCCTCCTCATATTCTACCAAAACATCTTCAGGTTTGGCTTCCTCTTCCTCCTCCTCATATTCTACCAAAACATCTTCAGGTTTGGCTTCCTCTTTCTCCTCCTCCTCATATTCTACCAAAACATCTTCATATTTGGCATCTTCATCTTCCTCCTCCTTATATTCTACCAAAAAATGAGGTTTGGCCTCCTCTTCCTCCTCCTCCTCATATTCTACCAAAACATCTTCAGTTTTGGCCTCCTCTTCATCCTCCTCCTTATATTCTACCAAAAAATCAGGTTTGGCCTCCTCTTCCTTATATTCTGCCAAAACATTAGGTTTGGCCTCCTCTTCCTCTTCCTCCTCATATTCTACCAAAACATCTTCAGGTTTGGCCTCCTCTTCATCCTCCTCCTTATATTCTACCAAAAAATCAGGTTTGGCCTCCTCTTCCTCCTCCTCATATTCTACCAAAACATCTTCAGGTTTGGCTTCCTCTTTCTCCTCCTCCTCCTCATATTCTACCAAAACATCTTCAGGTTTGGCATCTTCATCTTCCTCCTCCTCCTTATATTCTACCAAAACATCAGTTTTGGCCTCCTCTTCCTCATATTCTGCCAAAACATTAGGTTTGGCCTCCTCTTCCTCCTCATATTCTGCCAAAACATCTTCAGGTTTGGCATCTTCATCTTCCTCCTCCTTCTCATTATATTCTACCAAAACATCAGTTTTGGCCCCCTCTTCCTCCTCCGTATATCCTGCCAAAACATCAGGTTTGACCTCCTCTTCCTCCTCATATTCTACCAAAACATCTTCAAGTTTGGCATCTTCATCTTCCTCCTCCTCCTCCGTATATTCTACCAAAACATCAGTTTTGACCTCCTCTTCCTCCTCCTCATGTTCTGCCAAAACATCAGGTTCGGCCTCCTCTTCCTCATATTCTACCAAAACATCTGCAGGTTTGGCACCTTCATCTTCCTCCTCCTCCTCATATTCTACCAAAACATCAGTTTCGGTCTCCTCTTCTTCCTCCTCATATTCTACCAAATCATCTTCAGTTCTGGCCATTTCCTCTTCTACCTCATCGTCTATGGTTTTAGTCTCCTTCTCCTCATCTTCTTCAAAAACATCTTCAGCGTTCTCCACCTCTGCAGCTTCTACCAAAACATTGTCAATTTCTGTTTCTTCCTCCTCCTCATTACCAAAACCTATTTCAGTTTTGATCTCCTCTTCTTCATCATCTCTGCTTTGAGTCTCCTCATCTTGATCTTCAAAAATGTCTTCAGTTTTTGTTTCCTCTGCCTCCTTCTCAGCTTCTACTAAAACATCATCAGTTTCACTCTGTTCCTCCTCCACATAGTTTACCAGAATGTCTTCTGTTTTGGGCTCAGCTTTCTTCTTCTCCTCCTCAACTTCTATAACATCTTCATGGTAGGTCAGTTTTGGCTCCTCCTCCTTGTGTTTATCCACAATAGTTTCTTCAGATTTGCTCTCATCTTCTTCTTCTACAAAACTGTCTTTGGTTTTGGTGGTCTCCTCCTCCTCTTCTAAAATATTTTCATCTTTTACCAACCCTTCTGCTGACTGTATCTCATCATTATTTGCTTTTATCACAAACTCATCTGTCTTAATGTCCCTCTTTTCTCGGTGTTCTTCATCTCTACCATCACCTTCCCCTTCTTCTATCTCCTCTTTGTGGTCTTCTTCTTTTACCAATTGTTCTGCATCCTCCTTTGTCTGAATCTCCCCTTCTTCCTCATTATCAGCCTCTTTCATTTCCTCTTCCTCCATGGAGTCATCATCAAGCATGGCCTCCTCCTTCAGTGATGGTCCCAGTTCTGGTTCTTCAATGTGGACATGTCTCGCTAGTGATGTGACAGCAATAAATTTAGTGTCTGTTTTCAACTTAATGAATGTGACTGTTAAAAAAAATAAATCATGTGAATACCCTCATCTTCCTCTGCCTCTGTCACATCTGCTTTGGTGGCCGCTTCAGTGGATGCCATCTTTGAGGCTTCTTTTATCTCTGCAGCAGGAGTGGCTTCTTCTTTGGCAGCGTGCAAGATCTCTGTAACTGTATTATGGACCTTGTCATCCCTCTTATGTGATTTTCATATTTTTATAGGGTGATTTTAATGGGGTGAAATGATAATAACAATTCATAACATTACAGCATGGTGCACACCACAGGTTGCAGCTAGTGGATTTTAACATTTGCTTATGAGATTAAAATTGCATCACAAGTTGAAGCAGGAATTATTTTATACTTTGCTTCTTGTCAACAAAACTTACAATGATAAAATGAACTAGCCGAGCTCTGTATGTGAATTTCTACCAAAATCTTAAAGTTTTAAATGCTTCTAACAAAGATATAGCTTCTTTTAAAATGATTTTAAATTCCTTGTAACTTCCTGAATCAGCTGGTATCTGTAGTTTTCTTCGGCTAATCCTAAGAAAATGCAGCTGAGCTGTACTTTCAGTCATGAATTAGGATTCATGTGATGATACCGCAGCAGAGTACTCCATCATAATAAGCTGCAGTTCTGTGATCATCTTAATGCAGGAGCTTGTCACATATTGAAACAGTGTGGCTCACTGATGGGTTAAATGTTTTTTGTAAAACAACAGAGAAGAAGAACATGCTATATCAAAATTGGCTACTATGGTAGACAATGGTTAAAATATTTTGAATACTAACTTTGCAGCATGTGGTGTAGACTTGTGTGACTGCATGCACAGATAAAATGAAATATTCACATGTAATTCAGTCCAGACATTCCAGTTAAATACATATGAGAACAATGTAAAGTATCAAATACTGAAGGCAACCGGTCAGTGGCACAGAAGATGCGGGAAAGAGCAACAAAGGAATGCAGTTCAGAAGGACTCACATGGTCATGCACAATGTTACACAGAAAAACATGATGACTGAATAAAGACATATCAGTTCAGTTCTGTAGATCGTTACAACAAATGGTCAATGTGACAAAGACAGGGTGGAATGAAGTCACCAAATCCATAACAAAATGAACAACAGATATGATGCATATTTGTCCATGCTATAATGTAATAATTACAAAAATGAAGTTGTTTTTTGCAAACATAGTGGCACACAGTTTCGTAGGTCCTCAGGGTTACACTAAACAGTAAGGCATACCAAAAATCAGACTTAAAAACTGTTTGAAAAATGTCCCACCGCATGCATGAAAGAAACAAATTGTAAAAAAAAAGTCAATAATCAAAAAGTCTATGCACTCTAGTTGCTTGCAAACACTCATTGCACATGGTTAAAAACAGATTTTAAAGGTCATGTGCAATTAATGAAGGTATTTTCTTACCTTTTTCCAGTGGAGGCATAAATTTTCCTGCATTAAAGAACAAATGAAGAAAAACATTTAGCTTGTTTTTTAAAAGTTATGTTTGCTTTTCTATATTATTGCAATGGACAACAGAAAAAAGCCCTCATCACCTTTCCTTCTTACTAAATTGATATCAGATGGGGAAGGTACAGCTTCATCTAAACAAACAGAAACAAAAATGTTTGATCAAACACCTGTCAGTCATAAATATTTATTTTTAATAAGTTGTATTTCTGGTTGTATTAAAGCAGTAATTATAAAGGGAAACCTTTTTCTGTTACTACATTTACAACTGGAGTGGTGACAGGTTCACCTGAAACAAAGAAAAATATTTAGCTGATGGATATTTCCCAATCAATAATTTCAAACATCTAATACAAACAGCCGTACCCTGATCACCAACAAGCATGCTTGACATGTAAGCTAAGAACAAATCCTTCTTGTCGGTGAACTCCAGCATAGCATCTTCAACAACTTTCATTGGGTCAAGAGACACTTCAGGCATGATTCCTGAAAATCAAAACACCAGACAGTCAATAAAAGCTGCTTTCAGACTATTTCTGCTTTGCCTTCATTGAGAAAATTGTATTAGTTGCTGTGCTGCAAGATGTAAAATTTTTTCTGATAATACTGTATGTTAAAACAGACCTTTTTCACCAATCAGCGTTGAGGAGACATAGCTCATGAGGAGGTTTGTCTGTTCTTTGGTTATTTCTACTGCTGACTTCAAAGCTGACATGGGGCTAAATCCCAAGGCATGCTGGATATCTAACCAAAAGAGAAAATGAAACAATCAGTCATGAAGTCTGAGAAAACTGCAGGCAGCAGGCTACTGCAGTCTGTGCATTATATCAGGACACACAGGGTCAAAAACTTCAGCAGATTGTGTACCTTTTAATGTATCCAGAACCACATCCAAGACTGCGCAGAGCACGCCCTGGATGTATCCTGCTATTCCACTCACAAAGTCATTAACAACAGTGAAGGCACTTCTGCCAGTAATGACAGGGTCAATGAAGCTAAGGTCAATGGTTCCTGAGAAGGACAAACACATTCAAGGCAAAGCATCAGTGAATTACTTCATTAAACTTATGCACACACTTCTTACATAAAAGGCATTTTCCCTTACCTGTACCTTTGAATATATCCAGTATAGTGTCTACGATGGCACAGAGCATGTCCTGGATGTAGCCCACTATTCCACTCACTGTGTCATTTGTGACATGGAAGATATTTCTGCCAATTACCACAGGATCCATGAAGCTAATGTCGACAGTTCCTGAGAAACACAAATAGGAAATGAATAAGCAAAGAAAGCTTGTAAAGCCAACAAATCCCAGATATTATTTTATTTCGTTTTTAAGAGTTTATGGGTTAAACAAGAGAGAGAGAGTAAATACCTTTCACTACATCCAGTGTAGTGTCCAGTATGGAACAGAGCACACCCTGGATGTAGCCCACCGCTCCACACATGAATTTATTAGTAACATTAAACACATCTCTGCCTATTATTACAGGGTCAATGTAGCTAAGATCAATTTTTCCTGGAAAACAAAACAAAAAACAACAAGGGCATTTGTAAGTTCCTGAATTCATTAATTTTAATAAGTATTAAAAATATACTTTCCAAAGACAGATTAATTAATTAATTCTATGTAAAACAGGAGAATCAAAGTTGAGTCAGAATAAAGCATTAAAATATTAATTACATACCTTTTTTTATATCCAGTATGGTTTCTAATATAGTATCCACAACAGCACACAGTGTTTCCCTGAAGGAGCCCATTGCTCCACATATGAAGTCATTAGTTGAATGGAAAGCTTGTCTACCAATGATCACGGGGTCAATGTAGCTCAGGTAGAAATTCCCTGTGGTTTGGGGGAAGATTATTAGGCGTTTATTAAACAGCATTTTTTTTGTTTTGTGTTGTTTTTTTGGGATGAGTGAGTTGTCATACCTTCCTCATCCGAAAAGTAACGAACAAACTCATCTTTGGCTTCTGATATTTCCTCAGCTGTGTATCTGGCAACTGACACCGGGTCACTTAAATCTGGCGCACATTCTGCAAAAGTATAGTGACTCATGCATTACAGAGCTTACACTAATACACATTAAAAACTGTGCCAACATAAATTTCTTAGTACCTTGAAACTTATTGAACAGATTGGACATCTCATCAGCGGCGTCATTTACAGCCTGAACAGGGTCCGTTATGATTTGCTGGATGTCTAATAATGATAACAAACGTGGGTAAATTCTGCATAACTGATGGCTGAAATGACTTAGAGACATACATTTTCAGGTATTTGTGACTCACCAGGGACCGCTTTGTACTCTACAAAGTCAAACATCACCACACCTACAACCAGCCAGGACAAGAGAGCAGCCAGGGCAATCAGCAATTCAACAGACATTTTGACCTTCCTGAGCAACCCCAGAGCTTTGGATCTGAGAGAGCTCGTCTGCGGTGCTGCTGCTGCATCGCTGGACCCAGTGGCTGCAGTGCGGGAGGCAGATTTGGCTCCTGTATATGGAAGCCATAAAGGCATAAATGTTACTCCCTGCTTTTGTTCAGAGTACTTATGCTTGCAACACTGTTTTATATTTTTGCACTGCTATGGCAACTACAAGTATTTCAGCACTTCTTTGATACCCACTGCCTGCAAAACCTGTGCAAAACCTATACACAAGATAATTAAATTAGTAGGATAACATCAGCTTTGCATATACATATTTATTGTTGATTTTCACTAATGATAGGTAGCAAGAACTTGTACTATGGTAATGGCTTATCCTGTATCAGAATTACATAGTTTGTCCACCAGAGGGAACTGACATTTTTTTTAGCTGAAATCCCTGCATGTCTCTCCTTCCACCATGATGGAATCCTTACGAATGTTTCTTTATATTATGCTCCTATAACAATAATAGTATCCCTCAATATGTTTTTATTGCCATCAAAACAGAAACAAAAGCAAAATATGAACACATTTGGACTGTCCACAATTATGCAAAGCATGTATGTTTATTTAGGAGCTCTGTCAACTGTTGCACATGTTTTTGGCTTCTATTATCTCAATCCTTTGTTTTCAAATGACACAATATTCAGAATTTCATCCATTGCTTCAAATATGTGGTTTAGCAGCGGAAAGTGATGCCCATTTTTTGTGATCCTTCTAGTTTTAACATCCACACACTGCAGGTAAACCACGACAGGAGGAAGGCATTACACAGTACACAGACAGCACATGTACTGTTAATTTTTTGACTCATCTCTTACTATGAGTCTATATTGTCTCTCTATTTCCTTAATTTTTTTCTTATCCGAATCAAAAATTTGTAACACCATGTCACACTGAAGAGTAGAAAAGGCAGGAGCAATCTGGCATTCCAATTTTAGCTGTGACATTTTCCAAATGTATTCACACATTTTCCACTGGCTTAGCACCGTGAAAAATGCCCAAGACAGCATTTAGTGACTGTGTTACCATCATTAAATGCTGTACACAGGATGCAAGATGATCTTTACTGGTTTACTTTCCAACTTGGACCTGGTGTGAAGGTGTCACGAACACCTTCACACTACTGTGAATGAGCTTTGAACATGTCCAATGCATGACTTGCTTTCTTATATCCAAATGGCAGGATATGAAAAACAAATGCAAACTTAAACTTGCTTAACTAACTAACAAATGTTTATTGTGGACACTGATCAAGTTCACTGGCATTAGAAAAGAAAAGAAAACAAAAACCTACAAGCCCCCCCAAAACAAAACACTTGTTTCAGTGGATTAAGCATATAAAAATACTTTAGATGCTGAAATGTGTATGAAAACTGGCAGTAGAACAGCAGTAATAACATAAAGTGAGGGTATTCCTTCCTTTTAAGTGTAAACAACATGTACAATACATTAGAAATGACTCCTCATAAGTAAAGTGTTGGAGCACTTTGCTCTATTTTAAGTGTTAATGAGTTATTTATTGTTTCAGTGTCCATTCTAAACTCCTCAGGTAGAAATGCTACTTATACACACTGATGTGTCAGTATTAGCAGTCTTATGCATTAATATATCAGGCAAAGACAAAATTTTACTTCACTAACAATATTTACTTTTACATAGTATTTTGAATGCAGGACATGCATTATTTTTGTTTTTATTTATTTCTTCTTTTTTTATATAAATATATTTATATATATATTATTGAGGTCTTCCACCCTGGCTGAGGTCAGCACTCTGTCAGAGGAGAGCAATGCTAATACTCTGGTGACTTGATAGCTTGTATTTATAGCAGCGGACTTTCAACACATCCTCCTAAGAGGACGCAACTTATGAAAACAGTGCCATTTATTTATTACGTAGAATGTATTACTTTGGATTTTTGAGCTGCAGCAAACACTTCATTTGACCTGTGCTCCTTGACGATACAGGTGTAACAACCCTACCTTCAGCCATGGTGATGTGTAGACTATCTTAGGTAGGATACTTTGTACTGGGAACAAAGCCTCCTCATGAAGAACTAACTTGTGACAGCTTCAGTAAATCCAGTCTGAATCCACGTTCATAGGAAAAAGCGTCCCAGGCAGTAAATTATTCCATTGTCACTTGGATCACTCACAGCCTTGTCTTTTTATCCATAATATCCACAGGTGGAACTTCTCCAAGATTAAAAAAAAGGAAAATCAAGCATAAATTGGACGCTTACATATATTGGGGAATTTGGAGCTGCCTATGAGGCAGCATTGAAAAGGGGGGTCTGGGGACAGCGGGGCAAAGTAACGCAACGCAGGGAAAGAAAGAGCCAAGCTAAGCATAAGGCTGGGTAGGGTGAGGGGAAACACAGAATGTCTCACCCAGTGTAACTGGTGCCTCACATGGGGATAGGTCAGCACAGAGAGCAGGACAGCTTCAAGGTAATTCTATCCCCCGGAAAATACAGGTTATTCTTAGCTGGAGTTGTGCTCATCAGCCACTCTGGCAGACCTTTTTTGGCGTGTGCAAGAGATCAGCTGGGTGAAGTGGGCACCCCTACTGGTTGCCACTGCACTCTGCCCACTAAAAAACACATCACAGGCTCTAGATCAGGGGTGGACAACTACAGGCCTCGAGAGCCGGTGTCCTGCAGGTTTTAGATGTGTCCCTGACCCAACACACCTGAATCAGTGGCTGAATTACCTCCTCAGTACGCAGTCAAGTTCTCCAGAGTCCTGCTAATGACTTCTATATGTGATTCAGGTGTGTTGGATCAGGAACACATCTAAAACCTGCAGGACACCGGCTCTCGAGGCCTGGACTTGTCCACCCCTGCCCTAGATCAATGGACAGAAAACTGTCTTCAAAGAGTGTTTCCCCTTCTACTTGCATGTTAGGTTGAAACTGCATTTTTCAGTCTTAAGATCAGACTTTTCTCCCCCATTTCAATAATAATGATCATAATAAATGTTTCATAATGATCTCCAATACATTTCCAGACCCTTTCATGTCAGTGCCATACTGGAGGAGTTGGACTACCTGTGGGACCTCTGTAGGGTGCAGGTATTGACACATGCTACCAGTAGTGACACTGACCCTACCCAAATGCAAAACTAGTGAAGAAACAGTCAGACAGGAGAAGGAGGGAAAAATGTCAGTGGCATCCACCTGTAAAACCATTCCAGCAAAAGGCAAAACAAAGATCCATATATTTTATAAAATCATTATTTAATATATGCTTATTCAGTAAAGTCTCCTTGTTAAATTCCACAAGTATGCAAACATTTTGTGCTAGATTGAAAAGATTTTTTAATTTATTTATTATTTACACTTTGGCAAATTAATATCACATAAGTTTTCTCCCAGAATTTAACACCTTCCTATAAGTTGTGCCTAAGAACACATAGAAAAGACTTTATTGACTCATCTGAAAAAAACAGCTGCACATAAGATAAAATACAACTCTGAACATGAGCTTATATTGACTTAAACAGGATCAAACTATAGATTTTAAAATACACTTGCTGGATTTTTTTTTTTTTTTAAAGCAGAAACATTAAACCCAGACACCTGCCCAAACACCAGTGTGTGTTTACAGTGTAACTGCATCACTAGGAGTAACAGGCCTGATGAACAGACTGAGCTCCACAGGTACAGGAGGAGGCATGTATCTCTCCTCCCTCAGCAGCCGCAGTAACAGATCCTCATTGTCCTGCGGCCAGCGGTAAGCGCAAGTGTTCTGGAGCCATGCTGGGACATGTTTCTGTAAGGAGTTTCCATAGATTCTTATTTATTTTTGTTGTTGTAATAAAGACAAGTTTAATACAAAGGGGAAAGTAAGGAACATTTTTGGGGAAAATTAGTAAAAAAAAAAGAAAAGAAAAAAAGTTTTCTGTTTTCTGACCTGGGATGCACAGGGGAAGAGAACTGGTATGAATCTGAAATTCAAGCTGCCCTGCTGGATGAACTCATTCTGCATCTAGAAGAATTAAATATACAATAAAATACTATACATTTACCTATGAGCATTATTGCACATTGCATATTATTTGTAACGGGAAATTTGAAATTCTTTTTTGGTGTTTCTTTGTGACACGCTGCTTGTAACAAAGTGACTACGGATACAATTTAAAACAGTTTATTTGCTAAGTTGTCTTTTTAGACACAACACTGGTCCAGCCCTGGAGTTAGATGCTTTTTTTTTTTTATTTTATACTTGAGTGAGTCATAGGTCAGTGTTAAGTAACTCAATAAAATAAAACATTAATTTGAAAATGGTCAGGTACAAGGACTGGAATACTTCCTCCACTGTTGCTTTATTCTCACCATTGAGTGAATATATTTAGTGTGCAAACCATGGCTGTCTGCTACAGGTCCTTCAATGTCCTCCTTGTATTTTGGACTGATGGCGATAATGATCAGGGTTAATGGCTGTTTAAAAACACACACACACACACACACACACACACACTGGGTATTAGGTAACAATATAAGTATGCATACATGTAGTTGTGATAATTACTTACATCTTTAAGGTAACTGTCTGTCCACTTGTTGATGTCCATACATCTGATGGAGCTGTAATATAAGTCAATCTGTGAAATGAAAATCAGAAGTAGATTGTTTAATGTTCCACGTGATATTGAAAAGAGGTAAAAATTATTGTGCACACAGGGTGGAAGCTTACAGCTGGACGGAAGCCTTGCTTTGTGAGGAAGTCTACGAAGGGGACCATCTCTGAGGACACGTCTGAAGAGTAAGTGATGAAAATGTTTCCTGCGAACGCACAAAACTCAAACAATCAGAATCTTAAAGCTTTATATTAAGTGACAATCGCTGTATTTCTATTTTCTGTTATGCTGTCTTTTTATTTCAATGTGAATAAAAACTCAAACAAGTTTAGTTGGTCTATAAAGACAATAAAATTAATAATTATACAGGTTACCCTCCTATTAAACTATTTCCTGCATTTGCATGAATTGTTTTGGTGATGAAATATTTCCAAAATACTCAGTTAGGTGCAGTCCTTTTAACTGAGATAATAAAGTGACTCACGACACTCATCAGGCAGACGGATGCTCCGACTTTTCCTGTGCTCATGTGAGACAGACTCCTCTGCTCCTGCCGAGCACACATTCAACATGCTGACCTGTGAGACACCCTCCACGGGGGGAACGGAGAACTGAGGCACGTTAACTGACACACTTCCCGGAGGCATGATGTTATTCATAAAGTTGTCATGAAGCTGGAGCCTGAAGCAGCAAGAAAGAAAAACTTACAAAGACTAACAGCTTTCACATAATCTAGCTCCAGGCCAAAATTTTTAAGGAGTAGGAATTGGATGTTTACTAATATATTGTATGTGTTAAAAATGTTAATTTCTGAATTTGTCATCAACTGTTTTTTTTACCTATTTTGGGATTCATTCCAAGGTGTCCAGTGCTGGCAGGGAGTAGAGATGTGACATGACTGGGGATGGTATCTGTTGATTGGATTGAGATTGCACAGCCATTCTCCTGCAGAGCATTAAGTTCATAGCATGATGAAGGTCTGTATTTACAGTCGGAACATTTCTATGGGACTGTCTGTCAAAAATGATTCAGTAAAAACAACTTTCCAAAAAGTTAAAATACACTCTGAAGAGCAAATCTTGAGTGAAAGCTTTAATCTCATTAATCTCATGCAAGTTTCAACATGAGCCTGTAGTTATAAAGAATACAACTCATTTTTTTTCCTTTTTCACATCAAACAGCAAATACTAGTTATTTTGTTTCCCTTTAAATTCACAACAGGTATAAAAACAAACAAAAAAATAAATACACAGCATTCTGATAAACTCTCACAGTGGATGTTATATAGTGGCCTATAGGTCATCCTAATATTTAGATCTTCAGATTAACATACATAAGGGTTGCTAAAATATTATAAACACCTTTAAATGAAATGCAATGACAGCACACATTGCCAATGAAAACTAAAAATGAGCCCAGAAAAGTGATACATTTGGATCAAGGAGCTTTCCTTTGGATGATGTTTCCTAGTCATCCAAGTGTTATATACACTATCCATTCTTAAGTTAAACAGAATCACACTCAGTGGTTCCTGCTCTTATATTTTAGGTGACCTTTCCTATATTTAATCAAGCAACAGATGTGAATGCATGGCAAGGCTGTCTCTTCCAGATACAACCATATTTATATTGATGTACACCCAGGGGCTGACTGAAACAATAATACAGGCTAGGACATCATCTCAGACCACTCTGTTCATGCAAACCGGACTACAGGTTAACCATACCTGTCGTTTAGGGATTAGGGATCAGATTTTCATTATGTGTGACCAAACTATCAGAAATTAATGCATTCACTTTCATTTAAAATATTTATATTAGGCCAATTAATTTTTCATTATCAAGTTAATTACACTTAAAATAAAGGAGAATGAGAGTGTCTGTAACCATTACTGTAGAAAGGCTATACAGAAAGAACAGTTATTAGAATACCACCATAATAAACTATAATTGATGGTTTAAATATTGTAAATTTTGAGTTTTCAGAGATTGACCATGACTGTGGTTGCACCAGTCAGCATTTACTAGGATTACACCAGTTAAAGCACATTAATGTGTACAAAGCCAGGAATACAGAATAATACAACACTTTTTCAACAATGTGTGAGACTCTACAAGCTTGTGCACTGTGAGCAGTGAGAGGATTTCACATTGAAATATCACGCAAAAGTGCCAAAATGCTCTCTCAGCCATCTTTTCCACCTGATAATCATGTCTAACCTGTTTAACTTCGCCTGCCTTGCTGAGTGAGAGAGAGGGACCACAGGTATGCTGTAGGCGTATGCAGGTGCCACAAACATGGAGTGCTCACAGGCTGTTTCATATTTTCTCTTATGCTATTACACAAAGGGAAAAATGGAATAGACCACTGTGCCACTTTTCTTACCGCAGCTATGCGTGCAGTGGCGAGGAAGCAGAAAGGGAGTGTAGTGTCCCCACTCATTGTCAGCTTTCAGTGGCAGAGGAGGCTCAAGTTCCTCTTCTACATCACTCTGAAGTTGACCACTGCATTCATCCTTCTCTCTGAATGTTAAAAAAGATTTTTTTTTTCCTGAATGTGCCTTTGATAATTAACCCAATGTATAATGTTTGCATAGTCACCTGGCTGTATCTCCATTTGCAGGCTGATTTGCTGCACAGTGCTTTGTTCCACAGTGCCAGTAGCAACTCTCTCTTTTTGTTCCATTTGGCACGCTTGCTCGGGGAAAGCAATCATCAGAAGTTTGCTGCTTTAGATCCATCCTGGAAGAAGTTTCTATGGGCCGCATCGGCTCCACTTGCATCAACGTTGGTTGATGCATTTGATTCGCTGTTATTCCAGAGCTCATAAGCTGAAAGTTGTTTTCTGACTGTGGTTCTTTTCTGAATTTCTCCATTTTATTTCAGCTTGAGACAAGTCCCATACCAGAGCAAAATTAGATGATGTGCAAAAAAGCTGAAATGCATAATTTAACTAAGACATTTCTGTGTTTCCATCAAAAGACTGGTCGAGAAATTATTTCACATGCAGGTATTTAAAAAAAAAAAAAACAACACATGCAAGTACATTCTTATAAAAATGTTTTTTGTAAAGGAGCAGA
This sequence comes from Archocentrus centrarchus, assembly GCF_007364275.1. NCBI lineage: Eukaryota > Metazoa > Chordata > Actinopteri > Cichliformes > Cichlidae > Archocentrus > Archocentrus centrarchus. Next base: position 16,793,971 of record NC_044367.1, on the reverse strand, counting down.
AAGAGGACTTGGTTAGAATAGAAAGAGTCATGACTTACCTGTTAAAAGGCTGAGTTATGTACTCCTGGGGACGTACAGACTTGCACTGGAACCTGCTATATGCAAATTCTTCACACCTTTTACTGTGTCCAATCAGAGCAAAGAATGTAGTTTGTATTGCTATGCCAAATTGGACAGGAAAGCTTGCCTGCGTAAGATAAGGTCAAAAAAAGAGATCATGCTCTTGAAACCCCCCCCAAAAAATCTTTTTAAAAAAAAAACAAAAAAAAAATCACAGCACAAGATAAAACAGCTGTAAGCTAGGCAGCGGATTGCTTTGCATAGTCAGTCTTGTCATCTTTACATAAAATTCACCTTAAGCGAAAACCACAAACATTTATTCTTACAGACATTATGTTTATTTCCACAATAGCGATGAATGTCTGTGTCTAATCCTCCGTGGTGCTGAGAAACTGAAACTTGAGAGATTTCTAGAGAATTAGAGCAGTCAGGCAACTTTTAGAACCAGTGTTAAATATGGCATCATAATGGCAGGGGTCTTTATTTCAAAAACAGCTGTGTACAAGTAACAGACTGAGACAATAAATAGAGACCAAAAGGATTTGAATATCTACTAAATTAGGGCACCCATTCCACCCATGGAGGGCAACATAAATACGCAGAAATGGCACACTGTCCTGGAATTACTCACTGAAAGTGAGAGAAGATTGACACTAAAGGAAGATGAAATGTCATCCAAAGCTGATTGGAAATAATCACTTATTAGTGCAGTCTTAACAACTGGCTGAAATGTTCCAAAAAATGAAATTAAAGGTATTTGGTCTCACGAACAACGTGTTATTTTCAAATACACATTATGGAGGGACAAACACAGGTACACGTCCTTCATTCTCTTTGTGTAAGTGGCAGTTTGCTTGGCTGCTGAAGCAAAAAGAGTGTGTGGAAGTCTTACACAGCCGGCCGCCATATGCAACATATATTTAAAAATACTGTCAGTATACTAAGTAGTCAGCTGAACAATGATTGCAGTGAGAGAGGAAGTCAGTCCCTGTTTCAACTACATAAAGCTCAACTAAAAGTCACTTTAAGCCAGTCTAAAAAAAATCATTGGCTGAAGCTGAAATGCAATGAATGCACAATATTAGTGCAGATGGCATACAGTTTGGGAGGAAGAGTCCATGATGCACTGAGTTAGTGTGTGTAAAGCATGAAGGCATTCCCTTACATTATAATATTACTAAACAAGAAAAGGCAAGAACAGGTGTTATAATACATCTAAAGTCCTTGAGAAGAGGAGAAAAGTATCATTATATTAACCTTGTAAAAAAAGGTCAGTGGACTCCCAGAAAAAATTTCAGATACACTTTGGTCCACGGTGTCTAACTATTACCATTCCTACAATTATTATGCCAACATCTGTAACCAACTTGTGTGCCTCACATATTTCTCTATGAGCCATAACTCTTAAACAAATGTAACCTTGCATTTAAAAAAAAGAGGGAAAAATAAAATCACACGTTTCCAAATTATCAAAAGGAATACAAAACAGAAAAACAAAAGATAAGTAAACAAGCAATTTATATTTACATTACATACAAGTTAAACAACAGAACTCATGTCGCTCATCCATGGCAGTCATTTCTAATGCTGATAGTCACTTTGCTGCACTCTCGGTCCTGTTTTTATGAAGCTTGAAGATTGAAAAGTCAGTCTGTGAGCTTTTAAAATCATTAGGGCCACAGAACAAGAAAGAATATGTGGTGTCAGGCTCCCTCTGGTGGAAAGTTGGTGAAATGACATGAGACGAGGGCCATGGTGCTCAGAGATTATCCCCCGGCTGATACTGAGGCTCAGTGGCAGTGAAGTAGTCCTCCAAAAAGGCTTGCAAGTACTCAAAGGTGGGCCTCTCCTCTGGGTCTTTCTTCCAGCACTGTAGCATTAGCTCATGTAGGGACAAGGGGCAGTCCTGGGGGCATGGCATTCGGTAGCCTCGCTCCACTTGCTCCAGCACCTCCCGGTTGTTCATGCCTGGAGAAAGAAAAACAGAAAAATTCACATTCCCGCCTCAGTCCGTGAGCACTTAGGACTGTGCTGCCATCAAATCTCCAAGTTTGTAAGAGCTCTTTCTGCAGAGTTTCCAGAACTTTGTATTTTTGCAGACTTTGCTTAAGAGAATTACAAACAGTTGGTAGCACTATAACGTCATGATGGGGTAACAGTGGATGTCCTGAAAGTATTAGGATAAAAAAGGAGGAGGAACAATCTATAATTTTTCCAGAAGAAAAAAAAAAAAAGTTTAGATGAAATGAGAGAAATGGGGCTTATACTTTGTTATACACTGGGTACATTTATTCAATTTAATTCAGTTTCATTTATATAGTGCCACATCACAACAACTGTCATCTGAAGGTGCTTAGGAAGCCCCAACAATCAGCTGAACCCCTATGAGAAAGCACTTGGCGCTAGTGGGAAGGAAAAACTCCTTTTTTAACAGAAAGGAGCCTCCGGGAGAACCAGGGTTAGGGAGGGGCAGCCATCTGCCATGAACAGTTGGGGGGGAGGGAAAAGAGAAGAGAAAGGGATAGAGGGAGGATTTATCAAACATGTGATGCTGTTTTGACCTGAACCGAAGCACTAGTGATTCACACAGAGGTGATGTCACCTTACAGCGGAGACTGAAGACACCGCAGCAATCACAACATTGTTTAGAAATATTGGACACTGGATAGCTCATTTAAATGCTGAAAATATAATTGTAGTGGCAGTGAAACTAGAACAATTCACATCTTCACAGTCAGCCTGGAACATTTCTCTGCATAATGCACAGTGTAATGTACATTATGCAATGTGCTGCTCTTTTTTTAGCATACAGAGCCTAGTGTCTGATCAGACTCAAACATGCACCCAGGCTGCATTAATCAAATGTGACTGTTAAACTGGAATTGAGAAGTGATTACATAATCCACAGAGCTCAGCGCTCTCACTCACCTGGATAGGGCACTCTGCCCTTGGTCACCAGCTCTGTCAGCAGGATACCAAATGACCACACGTCTGACTTGATGGTGAATTTCCCGTAAAGGGCAGCCTCAGGAGCGGTCCACTTTATGGGAAACTTTGCACCTAAAATAAATTCAGGTGACAGGTGATTATTCGTTTCACGAACATTTAAAATGGCCGCAACATTTATTTTGCTGTCTGCATTCCTGCGGATATACAGAAAGACACGCAGCAATGGCCTTTACCCAAACCTAAAGAGTAAAGTAGGTCAGTCTTCACTGTTCTGATTTTTTTTTCCTTCACTGATTTGATTAGTGCAGGCACATAAGGACATCATTACATTCCACCAGGGAAATAACGGAACCATTCCATTATCCATCTCCGTGTCAGTTTGCACTTGGCCCAGGTTGAGCAAGTAAACATTTCAATTTCTACCAAATGAGTGACTGAACATGTTGACAGAGTGACTAACGGAGCCTGGAAGTCCTCCTGGTGTGGTTCATGTCTGACTCTGGGGAGAACAACACTTGAGTGATTCAGATTTTGGCTGCTTCCTCCTCATCCCTCAAACGAGAAGCACAGTGGCAGATTGATTTTTGTGTAAAACAAGTGCACTTTTAGGAGGTCTTAAGTCCAGCACTGTACCCTCGTATGAACACATATTTGGTTGTCTTTGCACAACCACATGTGCATCCTTTTCCCAGTGACTTCATCAGGACAAATTCTTGTTCAAAAAAAGCAGTGTGGTCCAAGCATCACTCATGTTGTGGGGAAATCAAGAACCCACAATGTAAATCAGCACATTGTAAGGTGAAGGCATGTCATAAGGTCAGGGGTCAAAGTCAGGAAAGTTTAGGTTTTTGTTTCCATGAAATTAATTTCGTTTAATGCAATGTCCTCTGAAAATACCAAAACATAACTGTGTGCGTTTCTGTGTGGAACTTGACTTGGAATAGAGAAAAATGAAATAAGGTATTTGCCAAGCCACCAACATTTTCCCTCTGACGACAGTTTTCAGGAGATGCTGTGGTTGGGGCGGTTAATGAATCCTACAGAAACATTAAAGTCAGATGAAACACATGTAAGCTAGTCTCAAGTCTAATCTTTAGCTGATCTGACTGAAAAAAAAAGAGCCTAACAAAAACTACCACTGGACTTCTTTGCCACTGAATATACATTTTTATAAACTTCTGTTAAGGGCAGTGTGAGTGCAGGTCAGTGATGGTGGGTGGGTTGGCGTAGGGTGGGTGGGGGACAATCATGCTCAGGCATGGTATGAACCAACTGCATGAACTGTGAATACACCCCAAAAATCAGACTGCACTGAAAACAGATGTGTGTGTTATGTCAGTGTGTTCAAATGTTACTGCATCATGACACAAAATCTGGTGCTCAGTTTAAAGTATGCACCAATACACATAACATAAAGTCATACCTATATTTACAGGCACTGGCAGTTATTTTATTTAGTTTAAAAGTTATGTTTATGTACTGCATGTTGTTGGTTGGTGGTGCAACCTGATGCAGGAAGCCTACCTTGTCTTGCTGTGTATTCATTGTCCTCAATGAGTCTAGCCAGACCAAAATCAGCAATCTTGCACACCAAGCTGTCCCCAACTAGGATGTTGGCAGATCGTAGGTCTCTGTGGATGTAGTTCATCCTCTCAATATATGCCATGCCTGCTGCCACCTGGGAAATTGAGGGTTTTTTTTTCTCTGTTGAACATCAATTCAATGTACATCTTCAAGGTCATTAAATCAGTGCTAAGCAAGATTTTACACAAATGTTATCGCCCTAAAAAAGTGGGACAGCAAAAGAGAAGCATATCTGTAAACTGTAAACCCACAGATTTTCCATAGTGGCAAAATAAACTCCAGTGTAAGGTTATAAAACTTAATCAGTTTCAAAATTAAATACAAGGAAAAATCCATAACTTCAGGTAGCCAATTTTCTTATTTGTCTTGATATAAAGCAATCACGAGCTTGCTTCCTCAGTAAACAACAATGAACCACGTGGAATTTGTGCAGACTTTTAAATACTTGCAATTTGGTCTCCTAAATTGAGAATTTGCCTCACAAATCTGCAAAAACTCCCAGATTACCAAGACAGAAATGGCTTCAAATGAGAAGTGCGGAGATTAAATGATTAAACTGGTAACTGTTGGAGAGAATTAAAGTCAACTAAGCTCTTAAAGCAAAAATCTCTTTCCCTGGTAACACATTAATAGAGCATCAAGATTTTCAGCACCTGAGCTGCCATGTCCACTAGATTTGGCAGTTTGAGGCCTCGACCTTCTCCGTCCTTCAGGAAATCAAGCAAACTACCTAAAAAGACACGGATTTAACAAAAAAGTCAGCATATCAGTTTTTTGTTTTGTTTTTTTGAGCTCCCACTTCATTACAAGCAACATGTTGTGGAAATGTTGCACAACAGTTTTTGGATTTCTGCCTAAAATGTAAAATCTGTGTCAGATGTTTGTTAGTTCTCGCTGTAGTAACTGAAAATTTCAGTTTTTCATAGCAAATCACTCCTGCCCAACTCTCACAATGTGCAGTAAATTCTATTTGCTGCAATATGCACGCTATGCAACAAAGCAGGACATGTGTTCTACTTGCAGGTGCATAAATTATACAAACACTGTGTAGGTGCATGCATGAATGCATTTATGCAATAATGAAAATGTTAAAGCAGCCTCCACCTTTGCTCATGTACTCTGTGACTATATAGATGGGCTCCTCGGACACCACAGCATAGAGCTGCACCAGCTTATCATGTCGGAGCTTCTTCATTATCTGAGCTTCCTCCAGAAAGGACTCAGGTGACATAGTGCCGGGCTTAAGAGTCTTCACTGCCACCTTGGTGGTGCCATTCCACGTTCCTGAGGTTAAAAAAAAAAAAATTAGAAGAGACTGTTCAAGGGCATTTCTAATGGCCCACATTTTGATGTTATTTTCAAAGCAAGACAGCAACATAAAAAAAAAAAAAAGTCTTCTGATGAAATAAAAAGTGGGTTAAAGAGGGAGAAAATGGGCTCTGCTTCTTTTCATTTAATGTGTAGAACACATAACTGGAAACAAATACTCCCTGAAAGCTGCTTTAAGTCACAGTATGACATAACAGATAATAAAAACTGAAGTTTGCATGTTTTCTCTGGGTTCTCTCCAGGTACTCCGGTTTCCTCCCACAGTCCAAAGCCATGCATTGCTTGTCTGTCTCTCTGTGTCCTGAGCTGGTGAAGTGGTTAAGAAAATGTATGGATTGATGGGGAAAACTAACCAAAATGTGCCTGCTTGTAGCTGTTATTTAATGATGAATTCGATGATGCTAAAATATTCTAGTAACTTGTTTTTTTACCTTTGAGTTTGACTTAAAAGTTGTAGAATCATAATAAATCATTTATCTTAATATTGGACTTAATCTGTTTTTGTGTTTTAACTGGTCCAAAATCCCTCCCCAAATCCTAAACCCACTCAGAAATCACAACAAGTTCAAAAATGGTGTTCTAGTCCAAATGGAATTTTTGGAATTTAAGGACTAAGATACACACCCATCCAGACTTCTCCAAACTGGCCATTGCCGAGGCGTTTAATGAGCTGCAGCGACTCCCGCGGGATCTCCCACACGTCTTTGGTTTTGACAGACAGGTCGGTTAGACGAGGCATGCCTTTGTGGCATGGCACGATCAGTCTGCAGCACAGGCCTGCAGCCCTGGCTGAAATGACCATGCAATTTGAGGTCATGTGAGAAATGTGCAAGTTTAAAAGAGAGAAAAAAATAATATATGGATCTGTCCTGTTGAAATCTTTTTGCACACACTGAGCAGCAGAGTCTCACCAGAGTAGTGCTGAACTAGCTGCTGGAGTGTCTCAAACTGGGCCCTAGTGGTGATGTAGTAGCCTCCATTATCCAGTTTACGAATTTTATAGTGTTTAACGTGATCTCCCTTGACATCATCCCAGTCCTGGATGGAGAGAGAGTAGGCCCCTAGAACAGAGTGGTTGCAGTGTTATTTTTAAATGAGTATGTTGAAGCTTATTTAGGACAATCAAACAATGTTTAGTGTGATGACTTATTCCAAGTTCATAAATAATTTGCTTCTGCTTGCACTTTGACGGGCTTCTAAATATTTACTTGCTCACAAACATCTGTCTGTTTTCCTAAACTTTAAAAGCATTCAAAATGTCACCATCTTAGTCGCTGCTCATTTTAAGCACCTTTAGTTGTTTCACTCTCACGGATGAGGAAAGTGCCTCTGGCGTTGCCGTTGGAGAGCAGTTGCCTCTCTGCATCCTTTCGACCTAATTTACCAAAATACCAGCTAAAGGGGGAGAAAAAGAGAAAAAGAAGTGTAATACTTGTTTACAGTGCTTTCCTAAATATTCTATTTGTACTGTGCATGCAACCATGTCACATCTAACAAAGGCAATGAGATGACTTCTCAAATATTTATGCTCTCTGGTGATGAAGCTGTCGTGCCTCAGAGACTGAAGCTGTGTGTGTGAGAGTGGGCTCAAATGAAAAAGTTTCACTCACTCCTCAGCTTGGATAGAGTCCACGGGAGCTACGTAATTGCTGGGAATATATCCAGTTCCACCTGTAGTGAGAGAACGAGCCTCCCACCAGTCTCCCTCGCTGAAAAATGAGAGGGTGGATTTAACAGAGAGCTAGAACACCATTTACTCATCATGTAAACAAGCAGAGTGGACGCACTACATTTAAAAAATGCACCGTTCTCTCTCTTAGATATGCACAAAAACAGCTAAATTCAAAGCAGTTGTTTTGTAATGTAGAGACCCCTGCAGCTTCTGTGAATGGTCGCTAAAATTTAAATTATAAACTCAATTTCTGTTAATTCATAAATTTTATTAGAAATAAGTGGCGACTCTGGAACCAAAGAGCTTGAATTAAAAATATCCACAGACAAAATGGACAAAGTGGCCAGCGCTGCTGTTCTTCATTCCCAACCATGATTTGAGTGCTTTGTAACTTTTAGGACACAGTTTGGACAGTCTGGTGTTTTCACCACACATGGACTTAAGAGTGTCCCAAATATTATCTGGTGGGAAACACCTATAACATTAAGTTAGGCTACAGTACTGTGCAAAAGTTTTTAATTTTGACAAGGTCTCCAACACCACTGCTCCAAATCATAACAGAGCCTCCACAGTGTTTTAAAGATGGCTGTCACACTCAGTGTTGTACCTCCTTTGTACATCCTGACAACGATTTAAACCAAAAATATCAAATTTGGATTCGTCACTCCATCAAACCTGTTGTCACTGATTTTCAGTCCAGTTCTTGTGTAATTTCACGTACCCCAGCCTTTTCTCCTTCCCTTAAGAATGCCTTCTTGACAGCCACCCTTCCACTGAGACCATTTCCGATGAGGCTTCGGCAAATAGTAGATGGATCAACTGAAAGGCCAGATGAATCTCTCAGGACCCGTGTCAGTCCTTTTTCATATTCCTTTTGTAAGGACATGACTTTCAGATACTGCTCATCTGCTGTAGATACAGCTTTCACGAATTTGGTGTAAATAACGTGAAAGCATAAAAGCATTCTGTCTTGTATCAACAGTTCAGGCTGCTGGTGGTGTAATGGTGTGGGGGGATATTTTCTTGGCAGATTTTACACCCCTAAGCACCAAATGAGCATTATTTAAACACCACAGCCTACTCTTTCATTAGCATGCTTGCTTGTCCATCCCTTTATGACCACCACTGGACCCATCTTCTGATGGCTGCTTCCAGCAGGATAACGTGCCATGTCACAAAGCTCAAATCATCTCAAACTGGTTTGCTGAACATTACAATGAGTTCACTGTACTCAAATTGCTTCCACAGTCAGCAGATCTCACTGAAGTTTGGTTGTTATGAGAAGTGGAGATAACTGGTTTGGTTTGGGCAAAAGGCTTGGCTGAGATTCAGTGTAAGAGAAAACACAGAATGACAGGGAAACAGTCCAACGACTGTTTCCCTGTCACAACACAACAGCAGCTCTCAGATGTCATTCAACATTTGCCAGGGGAAACACACTCAGAGCTCGCAAGATATGTCTGAAAACAGTTTAATTCTCTGTTAAAAGATGTGAAAACAAAAGTACTCAGTAGCAACAAAAATCACTGTAGTTACACAAAAGGTGAGGAGAATTTAACAACCTGTCACAAAACCATTAAAACATGACAAATCTGTCAGATTCAAAACCCAGTCAGATCAGTAATCTCTGCTGGTACTGGTGTAACATTTGTTACAAAGAGAACAGCGAAGGAAAACACAACCACCACCCTTTTTACTGCTGTCATGCAGATGCTTTCACACTTACGTGCTGTTGAGGATCTGGAACCTCTCCCCTTTTCTGAAGCTGAGGTCATCCTCGGTCCTGGCTTCATAATCATAAAGAGCCACAAAAAGAGTCACCCCTGCAGGAAAACAAAATGTTACATGTGGCGGTTATAGGGGTGAACTATTATGCTGGGTTTTCATTGCATTTTTACTGTGGGGTTTGGTCATCTGTCTAACACATGGGGCTGCCTCTTATGCAATGCAATGCAATAAAAATTACTGCCTTCTTTGTTTATTCTTTGCACCCCATCTGCTGCATTATTTTCAGCTTAGAAACAAAATATAAATTTAAAAATATATTTCAGATAATTTCATGTCCAAATATACATAATCTACACTTTCCACTTACACGTTTTTTTAAAATTTGTGTGTGGCATTATTCAGGTTGTGGTAGTGAATGTGAGTCTTACAGTGACACTGTTTTTGCAGTTGTTGCGTTCTTTCAAATTAATCTATCGAAGGACTACAGGTACTGCACAAAGCACAGTTCACAGAAACAAACTCACAGAAAACTATCACCTGACATGAGATTCTTTCATCCATCCATCCATCCTAGCATCTTTCTGCTAACCGATTTGGATTCATGCACCGATACCTTAATGATTTCTGTTTTCAGGCCCAGCAGGTGGTTATTTTCAGCTGTATCCTCTCTGTTCAACACCAAGAAATGAGCATTTAGACTCTAAAGAGGCAAAAATGTATGTAGAAGTTGGAGTGGAAAACATGGAATATTTGCTTACATATTGCCAGTAGCCAATAAATGATTAACCAATTAATAAAACTGAAGGGTGAACAAGCAAATATAGAAACTACTTGCTTTGCAAATAATCCAACACATCCTCTACGAGTTGTGATTAAACAGTTGCTACCATAGTCTAGATGAGGGAAGCCAATCAAAAGTTGATATGATAAGAATGGCCCACGAGTGCCTGTATCTATTAATCGGCCTAAAACTGTAAATGTTCATTTTCTGATTTGATCTAAATCCTCTCTGGACAATCCAAGCCGCAATCCTTATGTCGACCAAAACTTGCACACTGTCCGAAATGTTGAGGTCATCACAAAAAGATCAGATGAGGTTTCTGCTCTACATCGATCATAGTTTCATTTTTTTTTTCCCCCCCCTTCCGTTCTCAAGTCCTCACTGCACAAATTAGACATGGATTTTATTTCACATTCCCCTCACAGAGAACTTTCTCGGTGGCGCCGATTCCACAGATGCCGTCTTTATTGTCACAATAAAACGTCTCAAAATACTTCACACATCAAAGCAGGAATGCTGTTAATTCATGCATCACACATGATACGTAGCTTTAAAATCTCAAGCAAGAGAAAGTAAAGCCCACTGGAAGCACTTTTGCACTTTTCAGCAGAATGTCTGCTCTCTCATTGTCAGATGTTCCTCACAGAGCACTGATCATCAGAATGAGGACAAAAGGTGACTTAAGTGATTTTGAATGTGGCGTGTTTGTTGGTGCCAGATGGGCTGAGTATTTCAGAAACAACTGATCTCCTGGGATTTTCCCACACAACCATCTTTAGAGTTTAGAGAGAATGGTCAGGAAAAGAGAAAATATCCAGTGAGTGGCAGCTCTCTGCGTGTAAATGCTGTGTTGATGCCAGAGCTCAGAGGAGGATGGCCAAACTGCTTCAAGCTGACAGGAAGGCAACAGTAACTAAAATACCTGCTCATTGACAAATATTTGTCTTTAAAAATAAGAATCTAAATGGCTGTAAAGAAGCAACAGCCTTTAAAAATCTGTGGTTCAACTGAACAATAAAAGGCTACTAAACTTACACGCATTCACAGTCAGCCAACTTGCTCCACAGACTTTCTGTATTTAGGGGAGATTTTTTCAATCCTACCTGTACCTCCCCGAGAACGAAGGGTCCCAGACTGTGAGGACGTGTGGACTCCTCCGAACACAGTCACTCCCTGTGTAGCCGCGCTGTGGAAGTTGTTGTAGTTGGGAATGGTGGTGACCCCAAAGCTGGGGTAGTGCTGCGGAGTGGGGTCAGACCCATAACGGTAGCCTGAGTTGTGGGAAAGGCTGGTCTCTCGGTCATCAGTGAGTTTTGCTGCTTCTTTATCCTTACATTGGACACAGCCCATTCTCTACTGTCTGTGGGTGGAGAGAGAAAGAGGGAGATGGAATTAGCACTTAGATAAAATAATAGCACAAATGTCGTCTCCACTGGGGAAATTATGATTCAATATTCCATTATTTCAGAGCTTCCTTTGAGAGTTAGTGTCTTCTGAAAAATCTTTCAATTAGGCTGAAATTAAACACGATGCTTTAAAATGCATTACTAATTAAACGGAGGAACATAATGCACCGCAGCTGTATGTGCTCAGCAAGTATGACCACTGCGTACGTACACTTGCATGCTAATGCTTTATGCTGAGAATATCTAGTTAAACTGGCCATAAAATAATTTAATGGCCCCACTTATCACAGTTTACTTTTCCATCTTCTTGCATGACCACACTGGGGATAAGAATCCACACTGAGCCACTTTACATGTAAACCAAGCAAAAATAAAGTAAAGGCTCACAAGGAGCCATGCAAGCGCGCGCACACACACACACACACACACACACACACACACACACACACACACACACACACACACACACACACACTGATGGAGCGTTTGTTCTCACTAAAGCAAAGATAAAACAGTTTCTGAAATAAGGGATGCAATCTGCTTTGTTAATTAAAAAAGAGCCTTAGTGTCTTTGTAGACCCAGTTAAACTAATGAACATTTTGACCCCCACCCCCCCAAGCCCTGGAAGCTCGCAAAACCAGTTCAGTACGTCTAAGAAGAGGCCCCTGACAGCAGCACTGTCTTTCAATGGCATAAGCAGGCAGCCGACTTCAGAAGCAGCTAATTGGAAACATACTTGTTTACAGTGTCGGGGAATGGAGAGAGGTGGCGCTCGGAGCAAAAGTCAATGCTGCAACAGACGGAGGACGAGGGGAATCATCCCACTGGTCTTTGCCCCAGCTAAAGACTCAATTATGCCCCACCCCAGAAACCCCATTTGCCTTTAATACAGGTTTTACTTCAGGTAATAGCGCTAATATCTGAAAATAACCACGTCTTTCTAAAGAAACTATTTTCCAATCAGAAAATAAGCAGGAACCAGAGGCATGTTTTTGAAGCACTGGTGCTCATTGCTTACAAGCAAAGCTACACAGTCTAAGATCAAAGCCCTTCAGGCCTGTTTTACATTTACTAGCAAGAAACTTAAATGCCTACACAGGAAAAAAGTGCAAACAGATGTGTCACTTGCTGCATGCTGGGAGCTCTGCAGAACGTAACAAGTTAAGCGCTAATTATGTAGATGAGGAAGAAATACATGTATGCATTAAATTAATAGAAAATAGAAATGCTATCTTTGAGGGGAGGCCACATGATGGTGGAGTTCCAAAATCTTGATCCTTTTCAGTCACATAGATTATGGTAAAATACCAAATTCCAGCTCTAAATTCCCCTCTTTCAAATCACTAAACATCAGTTTTAAAAGTTTAAATTGCTGTAAAATTGCTTCAGTTATCTGTGGTGAAGTATTGGAAGAAATACTTTTACTTAGATGAAAGCAAACTATGTATTCATAACTGTTAATTGATGCAGATATGGGCAGCCCTACTGTATATCAGAGAGAACAGTTTGGTCCAGAAGAAGCTAAGCCTGAGGTCAGATGCGTCTGAAAAATCACGTTAAATCTAACGAGTTGTGGCATGATTAATCAGCCAGGAAAATTTATTCTACTACATAAAATTGTATTCATTCATTAGACCAAAAAGTGCTATGAGGGACTCAAACAGCAAACAGTTTCTCTCCTGCATACAGGATTTCATTTTTTCTACGCTCTACAGCGTTTGCTCCAGTTTGCTTAACTAACAGAAGGAGGTAACTACTGCAGAGAGAGCAGCATCGCTGTGATTCATTACTGCCAATAAAACCCCATAAAATACCCAGAAGAAGAAATGAGCCCAGTGGCAGCATTACAGTATAAGCTCTGACCAAAGCAGAGACCACAGACAGAAATACAAGAAGCATGGCTGCTGTTGCTTCTCCAATAATCCTTCAGATATCAAATAATCTCCTTTGCCATCTATATTTATACCTCCAATCTTCTGGTATTTACAACACCCTGCTCCAAAATACAGCTGATGTCTTTAAATGAAAAAAATCCTACACATAAACGGACGGCTATTTCCATTAATGAGCAAATGGATAATGTATTGATTAGTCAAAAAAGAAACACAAATTGTTAAAGTAACATTCAAATCAAATATGTGCACTTCAGTGCTTCCACATCAGGTTTACCTGTTTTTATCTTTCTTTGCTGGACAAAGCAAACAAATGAAGACAGGATCCTGTCATGGGTATTTTCTGACATTTTATTCACATCTGACAACTGATATAAAAAGGGATCTGCTCTAATAATTCACTAAGGAAAAGAAGCCTCAGTGCTACAAACAAACAGCAGATTGAATTAATTTTCCACAGCTGCAAGAACGAGTGCAGTGTCTGTTTACCATGTCGCAGTGATATCATAAGTATTGGGACAGCTGCTAGTACCCAAAGTCAGCCTCCAAACACTGGTGGCAATGAGTTACACCACTGTTAGATAATTAGAAAAATAATGAAAGCCATACCTCCAGTAGGTATTTGACAGTCACTGTTGTCACTCGGCAAGGCTTCTGGAACAATGTCCTTTGGACAAATGAAACCAAAGTGGAAATGTTTGGCCATAACACACAGCGTCATGTTTGGAGAAAACCAAACACAGCATATCAGCACAAACACCTCATACCAACTGTCAAGCACGGTGGGGGAGGGGTAATGATTTGGGCTTGTTTTGCAGCCACAGGACCTGGGCACCTTGCAGTAATTGTGTTGACCAGGAACTTGTCTGTATACAAAAGTATTCTAGAGTGAAACTTCCTATAAGTACTGCACTACTTTATGTCCCCTGCAATACCCAAACTCTAAATAAATGTGCTATTAACAACATTAACGTGTTTGACATAATTTGCGGAGAACTGCAAAGGCAGGAGAATATTAACTGAGCGGGTGAAGTCTGTTTTCTGGTGGATTTTCTTTTTAACTCAAGTGATTGAAATAGCACTGCCTCCACTCCTGCAGGGATCACAGTAAATGAGAGGAAATCTCATGTCGTCGTGCTGCCTGTGGGGATTATGAAAATCTTCTTGCTCTTCAAGTAAAAAGGCCAGGGACTACTGCAGCTTTAACATATCTGTAACCATTCTGCTGCACACAATCTGTAATATTTGCATTAATATACTGTACATATATGTTCCCTCTGTGGTCTTTTTTTAGTACAGTGTGTATTTTGTAAACATTTATATTAAAATCATGGCTGTGCTGTGATTTTAGTCAATCACCTAAATGACATAGGAGTCATTTAGATGAATCAGTGAATCAGCAACTTTTCACATTTACACAGCAATTTAATAAGAGTGTCACAAGCATTCAGATTCAGTTCTGCTATTCAGTTACCCACGAGTCAACGCCATGTATCATATCAAAACAGCAGTTTTAGGTGGGTGCTTTCCCTGCATTTCATCACAGTGGAGATGCACACAGACATGTGCAAGCCCACTCACTGCTCAGTGTCTGACGCCCCCCCCCCGCCCCCAAAAAAAAAAAGGCAGATGATGGCATCAGAGCCTCTGGGCTTGTTCCCTTTCATGCCACAGCCTGGGTATTGCATGACCACCTCAGCCTCTGTAAGAGCAATCATCATGATATTTTCAGACCCAAATGGGCAGCTTGCTGGAAAGTGAGTGACAATGGCGTGATTAAGAAGCTACTATTGGGACAGGATTGCAACATGTTGTAAGAGTTCATTCAAAAACAGGTTAATTCACAAGAACATAATAAAATTCCTCATTTCATTTGTTAAATGCTATTTGCCATAAGTTGTAGAATGGACTGGGATTGTCTGATTTTGGAGCCTCGAGTGGCTGCTGTAGGAATTGCAAATTTCTGCAATTGCTGTTTTTTCATTTTCCAGTCCCTGAAGTTCTCATATAGTCTGTTATACTTAAAAAAAAAAAAAAAAAAACTGTGAGGCATTTATGGAACATTGGTAAACTGTAGCATCTAGCAACAAGTGTGTGTTTTTGGAATGTTTGTGAATATATTTGCAGAAAATCTGGGTTACACTCTCCCCTTGTAAACTACAGGACTCATCACAACTACAACCACAGGTAAACCCACAACCTATTTTTGCTCATTAAGCTTAAACTGTTCCCTATCTTTAGTAACTATCAGCTTTCACACTATTTTAATCAAACTATTTTTATCTGCCAATCCCGAACAGGCAATTTTTGAATGGGTACTGAACACACAGTAACAGGGTCAGTGCTACTTCATCTGTCACAACCACTGGGTTCAACTGGAACTTAATTTACCCAAACGACAGCCTTTATTTTGATGCTGCACAGGCTTGAGTGTTAATCATCCATAATAGTAGTCATAGTGCTGGAGGCCATAATGAGATACTGGGTCATTTGTAGTAAAGCTGCAATCAATATGCTGCATTAAAAGGACAGACATGTCACAGCCACACAGTAACTAACTAATGGATGGAACTAACTGATGGAGTTAACAGGAGAGAGTCGGTCGGCCCCGAGAAACAAATATATCTGTGGTCTGATTTATGTTACAGACCAGGGAAAAAAAGATAATTGGATGTGTAAGACTAAAAAAAGACTGAAATTCCCTAAACAGATAAAATTGTTTCATGACTAATTACATTGATTAATAAATGAGCATTTGTAACATTTGCAGCTTCTAAAAAAAGGAAAATCTGATGATTTCCAAACAAGATTATGAACTAAATATCTATAACTGCAAAACAGAAACTTTGAGAAGAGAACTATGTAACATTATGGGTAACTGACTTTAGACATTTTATATACTCACTAGTCCTTCAGTCCTTCTGATGCATTATTCCACATATTTTTTTTCCCCCTTTTCTTATAAATGCTGTAACTTTAATTTTCCTCTCTGGAGATTAATAAAGTCTTATTTTGTCTTAATGCTATAATATAATACTACAAAAGAATAAGACTCCAGACTCCTCACCACATGTGAAACTAATGGTGACAAGTTTACATTATATGTTCAGCTCAGAAAAACTGATGAAAATGTGGCTTGGACTAATAAACAGTGGAATTATGGTCAGCTGGGCATTACATCTGGCAATGTCTTGATTATTTAACCTCGATGAACTTACAAATCCCACCAGAACACAGCCTTTTCTCAGTCTCTTTTGCAATTCAACACATCTTCTTAAAAGGCACCTTGTTTAATTTGAATTGTGGGGTCCCTTTACACTCAGATCATCGACGAGGCACAAAACAAGGTCAAACTTCCCACACGCCTCCCACTGGCATCACACTTGCAGTGACCTTATTCAACTCCAGAATCCAATGTTCTGATCATGCAACAAAGATGAGACCAACAGAGGACCTTTTTTTCTTTTTTTTTTTTAAAGCTGTGTGCCATTTGAATGCACGTGAAACCCACTGCTATGTTTACTGGATGTGGTACAAAACTGACAATCTCCTCCTTATGGCTGAATAGTTACAACATTTGCTTGTGTCAGACAACCAAGTTCATTCAGTGTATCAACAACGAGACAATGGCCACTTTTCACTCTGCTACAAGATTATGAGCACAATGAAACACAGTGTTAAAGCTTTCAAAGCATTCTTCATGTGCTGAATGAACAGAGCCAGTTATAAAACATGCAGCTGAGATTCATACAGCATGTACGTGTGGGTTTAAGCCTAGCTGTGTTTTAGTGCCACAATGTCCACAGTTGAGTTGAGTCGTATTGTTAAATCACTGAGTCCATTGTATATGTCTATGCAGTCAGCGAGACCAGTGCAAAGTAGATGAACATTAAAACAAAAGATTTTCCAGATATAGGAGCAGATTCTTGTTGCTTCTGCTTGACAGTCTGAATGGAGGGTTTAAAGGATTCTTTCCAAATCTTGTGCCAGTGGAGGGCAACGGTCAGCGCAAGAATCCAGTGGAAATAATGACGAGGTGGGTTTACAGGATGGAAGGATTCTGGTAGAACTAAAAATCACACTTGAGTTGATGGAAAGTGTAAAACAATGACATGAGCTACACAGCATACAAGTGCTGGAAGCAGAACCGCAACGATAAGCCAATTAGCAGATGCAAAAATAAATAAATCACTGGCAATTTGTTTGACTTACAATTTTTTTTTACAAAAATACCCCCCACCCCCCAAATGTGTGAGCATTTGCTGTTTTTCACTGTTTTATTATAAACCAATATAACTGAGTATAAGGCACAATTTGGCGACTTAAAGCAGTAACTTGCTTAAATACAAGGCAGCAACTAAAACCACCAACCCTACCATGGTCATACCGACTGCAACGTTTTTAATCCAGATTAATCAAACATTCAGTATATTAGTTGAGTAAATAATAATAAGACTAATCCACAATGGTGTTTTCCTAACTGCTTAAGCTATGGATTACTTTTTCTATTATTCATTTACTGTGTCAAAACAATAAGAATACAGTAAAATATACCCACTCCGATTTCCATCTCCCAAAGCTGATGTCATCAGATGTCTGACCAACAATCCGAAACTAAGCTTTTCATAACATTTCGACAAATTAGCAGAAAATTGTCACATTTTAGAAGCTAGAACCATCTTCAAAAGGTGGCTTAATGATTATTTGACAGTCACCATGGATGCCAATATGTTTTCTGCTGCTTGACAAATTAACTTTAAAATGATAATCATCACAGCAGAAGCCCTAGTGTGCATTTGTTGTCTGATGTCAAAACAAACCAACACTTGCTAAATATCTTGAAAACCAGCAAAATTTGCTTTGACTGAAGTGATCAACTAACCCTTCCTTTGACAAATAGATGCACTTTCTTTTAACTTACTCGAGGTGTGGCAGCTTATCTGCCAGTAGGTTGAACAGTGTGTGGAGAGAAGGCCTGAAGCACAATATACAACTCCTTTCATTCAAATTTGATACATACCGTGTGCAACAATTGTGCAGTCATGGACAGGCTGAACTGAAGGCTCCATGGAGCTGATTGAACGTTTAACAACCAAAACACCAACTATTGCCTAACTTATTGCACATGGGTAACAGTGGGGATAACTCACACATATCATCCCCAGTGTTTGCTTACAAGATGGATGGCTGCACCTCCAGACACATCAGATAACCCCACTGAAACGCCTATAATTGGATATTTAACAGTGTGACAATGCAATTAACTCAAAGCATATGATAATTCCTGAGAAGGTAAAAAAGTAAGAGGCTGTTATGGCGTTTATTACGTGTGTGTGTGTGTGTGTGTGTGTGTGTGTGTGTGTGTGTGTGTGTGTGTGTGTGTGTGAATGGCCTCAGTGGTCAGCTCTGTTCTGCAGCGCATCCATCCCTGCTGCAACACAAGAGCCCCCTCTCCAGAATCACTGCAAAACATCATCCATAATTACCATCACCGCTCTCAGTTTTTCCTCTCCGAGGGAAATGTTTACGCAAATCAGATAAAGCTACCCCTTTGAGGAAGACTGAAGTAACGACTGGCGTGACTGCAGCCACTCAAAATATGTTATTTTTCTCATCTGCTCTCCCTCTCTCTCTCGAGATGAATTCAACTCGCTTTCTACAGCGCAAAATAGGGGACAAGGCGGGCGCACCAATTGAAATTCAACATAAGGAAAAAAAAAAAAAAAAAAAGCGTGCTCACCGCAGAAAAATCAAATTAATCCATCGGAGTTTCCAGAAGGACCTTCGTGGACGAAATTCGCGGACGTCTTTCTTCTCTGTCAGTATTTTTTTTTTCTTCGCACAGACAGAGAAAAGCAGTGGGAGACCCGTCCCTGCCGATTCAGGAGCTCCTGTCGCTGCCGTGTGTACAGATGATGACGACGGCGGGAGGGTCAAGTTCACTTCAATAAAACTACAGCTTCCGCAGAGCACTATCAAAATAAATCTCCAGCGTCTCAAAGCTTTTTGTAAAATCGAAATTACTCGTCAAAACCCTATAAGGCACTCTTAGTAAACCCAAATTGATTCAAAGTATTTCAAGCTTTAGGAGTTCCACTACTTTATGGCAGTCACATAGTGATAAGCCACTAAAAATGCTTGATTAAAAAAATATTTTTCTTGGTGGTTTTATTTTGGACAGCATGTGCTGTTTTATTTTTGGGTTTGTCGCCGGTTGTCTTGACGCAGCTGTTATTGCGTACGCTTGATGCGGATCCACACCGACCAGCGGCTTCGACTGACATCGCTTTCCTCCAATGAGAGATTACAATGTGTGCCGGGGCACCTCCTCATCTTCGGAGTGTGACTGAAAAACAGGGCAAGGTTGGCAAATTCTCTGTTTTTGTTCAAGTCACTCACCCTTTCAGTGTGAGTAAAACACAGTTGCGCAGATATAACCTAAGTGCAGTGTACTGAGTAGGATGTTAAAAAAAACAGAACTGAAATAAAAACAGAAATGAAATAAAACCCCTCTCTTTCTTTTTATTATTTTAGCAGTCATTCCCACTACGATCTGTTTGCATGAGTTTTACTCCCTGAAGGACTTACAAAAACCTAAATAATCTGTTGAGATTTTTTTTCTTTCTTCGCATATGATGAACAGTTGTTATAGGTAGGATCCATCAAGGTGTTTTTCTTCTGTTGTGATGCTGAGACACCAGCAAAATTCTGCCTCTGAGTGGGAATATTTAGTGAAAATTATTTAGAATAGACTACTGATACTTTAGGAATGAATCACAATTCTGACCTCTAACCTCCATTCACTTGACATTCCTTCAGTTTTGGACCTGTTAACCCATTCAATCCCAAACCAGCCTTTTCCAACCAACTTTAAGGCTCTGATAGCATTATTGGGTGATTTATCAACACATTTTTAGCTTGTAAAAAAAAAAAAAAAAATTAATAATCAAGAGGTTCAATTATAATGCATATGCTTAGCGCAAGCTGCCTGCAACAAAAGGTTTGTGATGTTAACATAAAAACTCAAAATTTCAGTTGTCAACACAATTCTGTATACACAGACCTTAGAAATATATAAAAGACAGATTAACAGACTTATTCAAACTACTGTGATTACAAACAAAATATAACTTAAAAAGCTGCATCATCATGGCTCCTTGGCTTGTACCTCTTATTTTCTTCTTAGTAAAAATAAAGTGAAAAAGTCCAAAAACTGTTCTCCATTGCTGCAGTTTTTACACTTTGCAAAGTCATCCAGTGGACCAGATTGGCCCTTTTTGACAAGCCAGGTTTGGTCCACAGGCCCTATGTTTGACATCTCTGGTGTAAATTAATCACAGGACTTCTATAAAAGTTTTAGAGTTGTCACAGTGACAATGTTAAACTGACTATTGCGCTCGAGAGGAAGTCCAAATGTCACAATAAACTTACAGTAGTTATGTTTCAGTGAATGCTGCACTAAAGCAACAGTGTTTCAATGTACACTGATCAATCACCTGTGCAGGTCCCTTTGTGCTTTGAGAAAAGCTCTGACCCACTGAAGCATGAAATCCACAAGAGCTCCGAAGGTTTCCTGTAATGTAAAGAACCAGTACACCAGCAGAAGTTCCTTTAAGTTCTTTGAATTTGGGGGGCCTCTGTGGACCTGACTCCAGATTGGACTGAGATCTGGGGAATTTAGAGGCCAAGAACCTTACCTTGAACTCTTTGTCATATTCCTCAAACCACTGTGTGGGTGCACTGATATCAGGAAATGCTGCCACCATGGAGAAATATGTGTTCTGCTGCAGTGGTTAGGTGGGTGGTACATGTCAAAGCAGCATTCACATGAAAGTCAGGTCACAGGATTTCCCAGAACAACACTGACAGGAGCACTACACTGCCTCCACTGGCTTGCCTTCTTCTCATAATCCTGGTACCATCTTTTGACTGGGTAAGCAATGTATAAGCACCCTCCTCCACATACATGACGAGAAAAAAAACATGAATCTCATTATTTCAAAGGGAAACTAATGATAAATAATTTGGACATTTTTATATCATGCATAATGAATCACAGTGCTAACCTCTGGCCTCCATTCACACAGCATTCCCTCAGTTTTTCAGTTAATATTTGTCGACCCACAATAAGAACAAGAAACATTCAAAACCATCAAAAAACAATACACACTTTTGTATTTTATTGACTTGCTCAGATACAAACTGACATGTGGAGAGGAGTTGGAAACCAAACTAGTAAACCCACCATTACCAAATGACATAAAATATGAACAAAAAACAAATCAGCAAACAAAACAAACAAAAGAAAACAAATCAGTTCAACATAATTATCCAGACATCAAATTTCATGCTAATTTTGTACCAATGGACTAATTGCTTCAGCTCTTTATTGTAATGTGATATGATTTAAAGCACATGTTGATAGTCTAAGCAAACCTGTTATATATGTCTATCTGCAATATTCATTAGAAAGACTCAACTCAACTGGCCACTGAGATAAAAATATTTCTTTCTGGAAATGATCTTAAAATGCTTCATGTAAGTTCTATTGTCTTGGCTTTTAACATAGCTTTTAACAATGAAAAGAGATAAGTGTTATTATACTGAAACCATAGCACTATTTAATATTTTTATCTAACCTTTTATTTAACCTAACATGACTGCTCAGTCTTGGGCAATGACAAATGAGCATAGTAATTAGGAGATACTGACTTTAAAAAAAGGTGGCCAATTAAAAAGAATGAAGGTAAAAAAAATTTAAAAAAAAAATCCTCTCTATGTTTTGTTCCCAGGTTGTCATATTTATGGCAGCTCACCATAATAGTTAGGCTACAGCTTTGCATCTAATCAAAACATCACAACAATGAGTGTGGCCTAGTTTGCCTGCTGAGGGTGGGTGAAATAAGTCAGCCTAATCCACAAACTGCTGCGTGCTTTCCTGGATAGTCTGCACCCCACTCTCACTCTGCTTCTCCACCACCTGGAGTCACGATCTCTAAAGCCCCTCTTCAGCAAATGCACAGTCTCTTGCTTGGAGCCATTTTGGACTAATAGTAACCATGGAGATGTGGGTCATGCAGCTATAGCAGAGAGAGGAGACTTGTGGCTGGTGGTGGAGTTAGAGCACTGCAGGCTGCTGGAGCAGACAGCAGCAGAGAGCCATAAACTCTCATTATATCTGGGTCACTGGGATGCTCCAGCTGCAACAAGCAGACAAGACACTATTATGCAAGAAGAGGGATAAGAGAAGTTGTGGGCACAAGGGCTTATAGTTACAGGGGGATGTCTGTTTACTGAGTGGGACATATGTCAGTAGGGTGCCATGATGACATAAGGTGAGACCAGCTGAGCCTTCAAAACATACTGTTGTTTTAGCAGCTTGCATTAACTTAGAAGTTGTGATAAACATCTTCTTAGTGGCTCTTTGTTGCAGCTAAATTAGGTTAAAATTGTTAGTTCTACAAAAACATAAATGTGTAGTTTATACATGATTGTTATATTGTATATAATCACTATTTTCTTAAGTTAAAAATTAGAACACACAAAATATTTGCCAGTACAAAGAATGAACTGTTTTCAGTGCAAATTGGTGACCATCTTCATATACAAGCAAACGTTTTGCAGTTTTTCCCAGAAAACCAGTAATTGTGACCCCCCCCCCCCCCCCCCCCCCCCCCTCCAGTACAGGATTAGCAGATCTGTCTGATCCAAATCTCCTGATCATGAAATATGAAACATCAAGTTTCTGCACTCCGAAGCTGGGATAAAAAAACTAAACAAACAAACAAACAAACAAACAAACAAAAAAACAAGTTGTAGTCCATGTTGTTGTGTCTCTCCTATTGTCCGTGCGCCCCCCCGTCCCAGTCCATGACCTCCCCACTCGGTGGGATTTCGGACTTTTGATTGGTGGAGACGGAGTGGCTTTGTCGTCATAGCCCCATTGCCCATTCATCAGCGGACTTGGGCGTTGTACTCCGCATCTCATTTGCGGTGGGGCCAATTTCTCCATTTAGGAACTCCGTTCGGGAAAAAATCGAAAGAATTCGCGTCTTTCGCACCTTCGCTACTTTTTTTTTTTTGCAAGCGCTCGCACGTTCTTTTGTGATCATTGTGATTTCGTGCTGATTCCTCGGCTTCGGTTGCAGAAGGGGGAGTCGGCGTTTGACTTGATTTTTTCTGGGAGGAAGCTTGCGGTCTTTGTTCATTCATTTGATCGGTTGGGTCCCTTTGTTGGAACAAAAGCATGGGAGCACAAATCTCCAAAACCGCTGGAAAAGAGGAAGCTGCCGTAGAAAAGCCAGCAGAAGGCGCAGCCGTTGCAGCAAAGACAAACGGACAGGTAGATTTGCTTTTAAATAAATATTTGGGTCTTAATTGCTCAGGCGGAATTTTGTCTCAATTTAGCAATGTGTTGCGTCAATGGCGTGCTCCATGTTCCCTGTAGCGCATCTCCACGCTCACCGGCATTCAGGGAAAGTGGCCACATGTAGGCCTGTTCATTTTTCACCAACAAATGCACTGTTCCAGTTTTTTTTTTCCAGTGTATTTTAACTATATTCAGAGTTTCCACTGAAAGGATTTAAATTGCTACATAAGCTGTATTTTCCTGTTAAATTCATTCTCTAAATGCAGGGTTAATGCTGCACAACTAATCCAATGAGTGATCATCACAGAATGGTTTAAATTTAATTTTTATTCTTTTCCTTAAAGAATCACAGCTGTTTTGCGGCTCCAGTGTCTAAACATTGCGTCTGGGCTTATTCATTTGGTTGAAATGTGTGCAGCAGGGGTTTGTGGCCGCTCTCAATGTGGCATGGCCATTTTTAAAAAAAAAAAAACAGTACCACGCCTTTGTTGCCAGGAGCTACGATTTTTGTACAGACGCGAGCCGCAGAATCCGCCAACTATAAAAAGCACAAAGGGTAAGATGAGAGAAGTGCCTCAGAATTTAAAAATACTGCACATTGGTTGACTACACGGGGCATTTAAAGGAAGGGAGAAAAAAGCGAATTCCTGTGTTTCCAACGACTCCAAACTGAACGCCACCTCGTGGATCCCACCTGTATTACAGTCTAACTAACTAGCCTACTGCTGAAAGCCACAGATCTGTCGTCACTCTCCTGGTAACAGATGCTGTTGCAGTTTTAGGACCATTTTCTTATTGGTTACTACTAGTCAGAGAATGTAATTAAATATCACAGGACACTAGGATAGCTCTGCACACACACACACACACACTTATATGAGAGTGTTTGGCTTGATGAACTTGCTCAAATAAATGCATGTGCCTTTTCAGTTAATGGCATTTTTATTCTGTTTCCTTCCAGGAAAATGGCCATGCCAAAACTAATGGGGATACCTCTCCTGGTACAGAGGAGGCCAACAAAGCTGAAGTGCAGGCCAATGGAAGCACTCCTACTGAGGAGACACCAAAAGAAGAAGGCGAAAAAGTAGAGGGTGCTGAAGCCAATGGTGAGAAAGAGCCTGCTGCCACAAATGGAGAAACTTCTGCCAAACCGGAGGAAAGCACTCCATCCACTAGTGAGGATGGCAAGCAGAAGAAAAAGCGTTTCTCCTTCAAGAAACCCTCGTTCAAGCTCAGTGGCTTCTCTTTCAAGAAGACCAAGAAGGAGTCAGAAGAGGCAACGGAGGACGGTGCAGCAGCAGCAGAACCGGCTGAAGGAGAGAAGGCGACATCTGAGGCAGCTACTGAAGAGGCCAAGCCAGATGAGGCTGGCGAGGGAGCCAAGGAAGCTACAGCCGAGGAGCCAAAGGCTGAGGAGGGGAAGGCGGAGGAAGCAGCAGGAGAGGAAAAGCCAGCTGAAGCTTCACCTACTGAGCCAGAAACAGCAGCCAGTCCAGAGGCCACGGCTGCCGCCGCAGCTGCCGAGTAATCCTGCTGAACCAGACAACAGAATGAAGGAGACGATGTAGCTCATCTGAAGGAATGCGAGGACTTTGTCTAAAACCAGGGATTTTTTTTGTTTTTTTTTTTTTTTTGTTTTTTTGGGGTGTTTGTTTACTGCTCTGCAACCATCTCATCCACAATGACTGCAATGTCCCTGGCAGTGATGTACAGGAGGTGTAACGGAGAGTGTGCTGCTTCCTCACTGCTTATTGGTGCTTGCATTTGTGACATGGGTGAGTGTGAAAGTGCAAATGTGATTGGGAATTATTATTTTTTTTTTTTCCCTTTTTCTTTTTACATGAAACCGTGACTGTCAACACGTTGCTGAATTTGACACATATTTAATCAAAAGTGTTTGGTGCTGGGCAATTGGATGTAGCAGCTAAAGCTGTGTCTGCAAGATCTGACACATTGTGGTATTTAAAGGGAAAGTCCAAGTCTTAAATGTTGTCATTGCAGTGCACAGTTGTTTACAACTCTTGAAGCTCAATGCTCCTGTGGACACAAACCATTCCTGAATGAACTAGATTTAGTCAACTGTTAAAACAGTAGGTGCTCATCACTTTCCATTAGATTCCACTGTTTCCAACATCTGTAGTAATGCACGTTGTATAGACTTTGATATTACTGGTTTTATGACTGAGATGTACCTAAATGACTGAAGTTTTTAACAGATTACCCATTGTAAATGAAGTTTTCTTGTTTTTCACCATTTGTAAGATTGAATAAAATTGGGAGATGTTTTAAGCAAGTTTTGCATCAAGCTGTGATGACTACAATGTCTACAATACTGAAAATCTACACTAGAAAGCACATAAATCCATGGTTGGGGGTACTGTCTTTAAACAGCATTGTTTTTTTTTTGTTTTGTTTTTTTTGTTTTTTGTATACGAGACTCACCTTATTCAACATGAAATGTAACAATATCTGCAAGCTGGTATTAAGGTGTTCAGTTTATTATATGTGAGTACTGCTGAAGAATAAAGCAACAAAATGTGGATTGGCACTCTGAGCTCATTTATTTATGTTTAGAAAGCATAAAAACACCACCGCCGCCCTTTAATATTGTCTGTTACAGAAATACAGGGAGAGCTTAGTCTGGTGTTGAGAGCGGAGGTCAGCTGCTGTAGCCACAGATGCACAGATTCTTTGTTTTACAGCGCCCTCATGTGGTGCACTGAGAGATTTCAATTAGCTCACATACAGAAGCATTTTTTTTTTTTTTTTATAAATCTGCAAAAAGTTGTATTTGGAATTCTACATTGTGTAATCCAATTTCAACAGCACCAGATCACAAAACACTACATGTTAAGGTAAAGACCTTACAACAATTAGAACGGCATACCTTCTCACAGAGAAAATTCAAGTTTATTTATATATCGCTAATTCACAACAGTAACCTCAAGGCACTTTATACTGTAAGGTAAAGACCTCACAGTATTGGAGAAAACCCCAGCAATCAAATAACCCCCCATGAGCAAGCACTTTACAACATTGGGACTGTGAAACTCCTTTTGACAGGAAGAAACCTCCAGCAGAACCAGGCTCAGGGAGGGGCAGCCATCTGCTGTGACCGGTTGAGGTGTTAGGTGAAAGAGGAGAGAGCAAGACAAAAATAATACAGACGAAAGGAGAGAGAAGACAACAATGTAATGACACACTGCAGTGGTGTATAAACACATGGGGAGTGAAAAGAGGTAAGTGAAAAAGAAGTGCTCAGTGCATCACACAAAATCCTGAGCCTATAGCAGCATAACTAAGGGATGGTGCAGGATCACCTCATCCAGCCCTGTTACATCCCCACAATGATGTCTAGAGCCAGGAAAAGAAAAAGGAGCCAAACAGAGCAGCATGGTTAAATAATAACCTTTATTTTAAAAGGTCTCATTACAAGGAGACAGCGATGCCACTATATCAGTAAGAGAACAAAAAGAGAACAGTCACAACACAAACTAACCTGTCTAAGGGGGGAGGGGACACACACAAAGGAATGCACTTCTGTGGCCCACAGACCCACACTACTACACTGCTCCCCAAAATCAGAAACTGTCAAAAACACACCACTGGGTCTCAGATACTGGAAGACAGAGAAAAGAATAAGAGGAAAAACAACAACCGGCCTTCACAAGTGGCCCTCACCTAGCCTTTACAATGTTTGAGGACTAATTGCCAAGTCAGCCCAGGTGCAGACTGGGGAAAATGAGCGGCGGCTGGGTCCTGGAGAGTGGAGAGGGAAACAGAGGGAGAGAGGGCAGCAACAGACACTTGACTTTCCTCTGCTTTTAAGATTAGACTCAAAACTTTCCTTTTTGATAAAAACTTATAGTTAGGGCTTGCTACATGCCATGGGACTATGTGGGTGTATGTGTGTGGTGAGGGGCCTGATGGCTGAAGGCTCTGCCTCCCATTCTACTTTTAGAAACTCTAGGAACCACAAGTAAGCTTCAGTCTGAGAAAGAAGTGCTCTATTAAGATAATGGTACTACGAGGCCTTTAAAATATGATATGATGGGGCTTGATTGAGGAGAAGGATTTTAACTTCAATTCTGCAAAAGGCTTGCCAGAAATAATTTTGCACATTGTGCATTTGCATTAATGACATTAGAAGAAAACTGCAGTCTTTGTAACAAAGAGGCTGCAGTCAGTTCTTCACTTCATTTATGATAAATTAGCTGGTGAACTTCACCCTTGAAGATCTTGTTGTGGTTTGGACAGGCACATTTCTTTCCCTAAACCAGCTTAATCTGCAGTGAACCTAAAGTGATATATGCTTTCTGCCCAACAGTATTTTTAGTGATCTATCCATGAAGGAACCGCACAACATAATTGTGTCACAAAATTCAGGGTCAGTTGTGTTGCATTCAAACACTGAGTTTCTGGGTTTTTACCATAAATAACAGTGTTTGAAACAAACATTTTTACGATGTCTGGAGGTTTAGTGTCTATAGCAAACAACTGCAGGGCAGACCGAATTGATGCCTGTGCTCACCATCAGCATGTCAAGATTCCTTCCATGAAACACCATAAACACCAGAATGGTTTTAAGAGTGGAGGAGAAATCAAAACACTCCCGCAGGGTGTTTTTTAGGAGCACACAGCTCTACCCGTGCGCATTTCAAACCCTCTATTTCCTCTGCACCCACTCCATCCTTGGACGCTGCAGCTCAGACCACCGCAAAAAGGATGTGTTTTACACATAATATTTCTATTTCTGCTTCCTAAACTGCTTGTCCATCTTGGTCATGTTGTTGAGGGATGTGCTGCTTCTTGTAGCTCTCAGTGTGCCTCACATGCTGCCACACACATCAGTCTACATCCTACTCAAAAACACCTGGTTCTTATTTGCGTGGCCTTTTTTTTTCTTTTTGAATAGATGCACAGCTGTATAGATAAACATGCAAGGTGAGCCTGCAAACAAAAATATTTCAAAGTGAAATATTCTTTTTAGTCTCAGCAGATAATTTTAGAGTGCGGCTTGAAGAGTTGACCAGAGGCAGCTCTCCATCTGTGCTGTCCCACCTCATGCAACAACCACAGGCCATCTCCAAATGGCAGTACCCTCAGATGGCAATCCCCACCAGTTTCTTTCAGCCAGCTTCCTCTCTCTCTTCTGTCTCTGGGGCCCCTCACCTAACCACTGTCTCGTTCTCTCTCCCAAGGAAGATCAAATAGCGGCTGCCCTGCCAAGGGACCATCCCTGTCCCTCATTCCACACCCAAACTATATTCAGCACGCTCATATTGAGGCTTGCATGGTAGAGTAGCTTTTGTAAATTCTGGCTGCCAAACAGGCAACTGGTAGCCATCATGTGGAGAGATTTTTATTTTATCCATCTCAGCCTCTATATGGGACCATTCGTACAATATGTACTGTACTGAAGTATGTGTGAATTTTTTTGAGCAGCCTTTCACAAAAACACATAATTTGTTCCCATTTCTCTAGTTGAACCTATGGAAAATGCCAAAGACGACACAGTTTGACAGGTATAAAATAGTATTTTTGTACCACAGAACTATCAGCTGAAAACTTCAACTTCTCAGAGGAGGGAGAGAGAAGGCTCAGGTCTGCCAGATTACACAAGAAGTGGACTGAAATTCAGTGGCAACCCCCTGCAAACACACTGCCAATGTAATAAAAGCACACTTGGATAAAAATAAATAAATAAATACAATGGAACATTATCGGACATGGACTGGCCACCCCAGGACCCAGACCCTTATGAAGTCGTGTGAGATCATCTTGAAAGAGAACAGATCAAAAAACAGTCAGCATCCAAAGGAGAACCTTAAATGTCCTTCATGTAGCCTGGAGAACTATTCCTGAAGACTACTTAAAGACAATTGTAAGAAAGCTTGTCGAACACAGTTCAGGATGTGCTGAAGAATTGACTTTCAAGCATGTTAGAACTGTACAAATTCTGTTTTTGCCTTATATACTGTATTTCCATGTATGTTTGCACGTTTCAATAAATCCCTCCACCTATTTCCCATTTTCCTAGCAAAATATAAAGAAATGAGGGGTAATCTATGAATATATTAATAGTGTAACACAACACTGCTGTAATAGTGTTGTGTTTAAAAATGATCACAGATGATTACAGTTACAGTAATATTTCTAAATTAATGTGTTGCTGCATGCCCATTGCACTGAGAGCTGTAAGTCCAATAGCAAATTTGGTAGCAAGACCCCCAGTTTTATCCAGCCATTGTTATCCATTTTATATTACTCTATACTTCTACTTCACTTCATAAAAAACTCAAAGGAATCATTCATTTCTTACGCTAAAACTTTTCCCAAGTCTATCGCTGACAATATTAACATGTGCAATGTTAATGTTAAGGTTTAACCTGATTGTGAAAGGCTTGTTAGCCTTTAAAATATAATATTTCTTTTAAGGGGCTAATACATTTATCAGTTCTTCCTGATCATTTTTCTTCTCATAATCTTAAATAATTATAATTTTATTATTATTTATAGTGTTATTACTTTTGCTTATTTTCACAACAACTTAATCTTTCGTTGAACCTGTCACAGATCACTTTGGAAATCCTAACTGGTTTCCTGGTGTCTTATTGACACCATTATTTTAATCCATTAATGTGCAGGAAACTGGTTTAAGTCTCAGTAAATGCAGAACTCAACCAGTGTGCACAAAACACTCAAAGTGAACTGACTCTTCTGACTGTGTGTCTTCTTATGCAATTTTAATGTTTCTTATGAGTGCCTATGAGTTATTTATTTTATAGAGATTAAGTCCATTGTTCAATTTAAATGAGATGCTATATATAAAAAAATGCTTCTGATACAAAACTTTCAGGAAGACATCTTTATTTTGGTCATTATGCTTTACATGACACAACGCATGTCCAGGGATATAACAATGTTGCTGTTATAACAGTTTGTGTTTGCATGACAGCATTTTGGTGACTTAGTTCGTCATAACAGTCAATTTGACCATCACCATTTCACAATATATTCAAGTCACATTTAGTTACAACATGTTGCACAGAAAAAGTATTAGGGTACTTTTAATAAGATTATTGGTAACCCAAAAAAAAAACCAAACCAAACCAAAACAAAAAAAAAAAACAAAAAAAAAAAAAAAACAAGGTTGTACAATAATAAACAAAAACAGAAAAACACTAAATTAAGAGTCACCAGTTGAAGTCAGTATAAAAGGAACAGAGTGGAAAAGAAAAAGTCAGGACACAACACAGTTATAACAACTCAATTTCACATGCTGTCTCCATTACAAAAGCTCACTGGTAACATTGTGGATTGCTTACCCCCACCCCTGATCACCTGTGTTCATAAATTAGTTTTCCTTCTTCTAAGCACCCATTTCTTGTAGTTTTCAAGTCAAGATGCTACTATTCCTCAATAAAGGGCGAACTACCTGTCTTTTAGGTTGAAGAAAAATGAACAGGGAGTTTACTTTGAGAAATAGCAAATTTAGTTGGTTGGCTTTCGGGAACTACTGAATCAATTTATCACGTTGAAGCAATGAGGAACCCAGAGAAAGAGCAGTGGACATTCTCTGCAGCGAAGACGCCATTGGCCTCATCATCAGGGATCTGGACGTAAACTGTGTCCTGCTCATCAAGCAAGAGGACAGCACTACCAGACATCTGGTCAAGGAAACCCTTGTTGTACTCATCATAAGTGAACATAACAGGCTGGCCATTCTTGTACAGAGCCACCAGGGCATGAGCTCCATTGACATGGATGCTATAAGCGAAGAAGTAAACTCCAGGAACCTGGCAAGTGAAAATGCCTGTCTCGGGGTCATAGTGATTCTCGGCATTGTACACTATGTGGTCAAACTTAATGGGGCTGCCAGCAGGAGGGTAGGGGGTGGTCAGAGCTGCAGTGAAAGCAGACATGGGGGACTTGACCATAATCTCACCCACTTCCATGCCCTTGCCTTTCTCATATACAACCTCACCGGGAGGGCCAGGTGGACCGGGAGGGCCAGCTGGACCAGATTCTCCATCACTTCCAGGCTCACCGGGTTCACCAGGGGGACCCTGAGGTCCAGTGGCACCCTTAGCAGACAAACCAGCAGGGCCAGGAGGACCAGGGAGACCTGGGTGTCCCTTGGCGCCTGTAGCACCAGCAGGACCTTGAGGCCCAGTAGGTCCTCTTGGACCTGTTGCCCCATCAGATCCAGCGGAACCTTGCTCACCTTGGCGGCCAGGATGACCTTTGGGGCCAGCAGGGCCTGGGATACCTGGGGCTCCTGGGGTACCTGGGGCACCCACATTTCCTTTTTCACCTGTGGGTCCTGTGGCCCCTCTGGATCCAGGAGGACCAGCTGCTCCTGGATAACCCTGCTTACCTTGGAAACCCTGTGGTCCCTGATCTCCCTTGTTTCCCTTAGGTCCCTGAGAACCAGTTGGGCCTGTGTCACCTTTAGCACCAACAGCACCAGGTTCACCTGGGAAACCTCTTTCACCCTGAGGTCCACTAGGACCAGTGGGCCCGGTTGCACCAGTAGCACCAGTATATCCAGTTGGACCTTGTTCACCCTTTTCACCTGGAGCACCTGTGCTACCTGGAGCTCCCCTCTCTCCCTTCTCTCCATTTGCACCTGGTTTTCCATATCCAGGCACTCCAGGGGCACCAGGGCCTCCAGCAGGTCCCTGGTTGCCTTTAGGGCCAGTTGGACCAGGCAAACCTGGGGCACCATTCTCACCTGGTTTACCTGGAAGACCAACACCTGGGGCACCAGTGTGTCCTTTGGGTCCCTGAGGTCCCATGGGACCAGGGGCACCATCGCTACCAGGGCTACCTGATTTTCCTGGCTCACCTGGGGCACCATGTTTTCCTGGCTTTCCAACTCCAGCTGGACCTGGTTCTCCAGGTGGACCCATAGGGCCTTCAGGTCCTGTCTCACCTTGAGCTCCTGGTGCTCCCACCCCTCTATCACCCTTAGAACCTGGCAATCCAGGAATACCTGGATGTCCTTTCAGACCAGGTTCTCCTCTAGGTCCCATTGCTCCAGGAAGACCTGAAGGTCCGGGCTTGCCAGTAGCAGAGAGGCCAGCAGGTCCAGGGCTTCCTGGAGATCCAGGAACTCCCCTAGGTCCCTGAGGTCCAGTGGCTCCAGTATCTCCCTTCTCACCATGTTCTCCAGGACTGCCGGGTTTGCCAGGTCCACCTGGAGATCCAGGTTTGCCAGCGATGGAGCGTCCAGGAGCTCCGGGGGGTCCAGGAGGTCCTTGAGGTCCAGCATAGCCCACGCCATTCTCACCTGGTGGGCCAGGAGGGCCAGAAGGTCCCTCGGGGCCTGGCTCACCTGGAGGACCAGGCTCACCTGCTACTGACACCACTGTGAAGAGTCAAAGAGAGGCCAGCATTAGTTCCACCTTAGCAAATGAGCAAACAAAACAAACAAACAAAGAAACAAAAATGGACACAAAATGACAAAGTGCAAGAACTGTGTGTGTACCTGCAATTTTAATTTATTGCCACTTTAAAAGTTAAACTATTATGTATTGGTTTACTGAAGTACATTGTTGTGTGTGTTAAAGTGTGTGGTTTAAAACCACTAGTTTTGTTACTGCATATTTATGGAATGTCTCTAGTCTGTGCATAAATATCAGTGATATGTAATTAGGGTCTGTTTAGCATATTCAGTAAATCTAATTACATTCCATTCAATTGACAAGTGCAGGGACATGTGTGCACTGGGCAGCTCTCAGAGCTTAGTTTGCTTGAGTGTACATCAGTTTAGTAGTCTAGCAGTGTTCACAAGCAACATGGTTCTTCAGCAACAGAACAGTTCTCTGCATAAACTTGCACTTATTGTTTCAAAATGGCCAAAACATGATCTACTAATTCATGAAGGAGGTAGGGCAGGTTTAATTCTAATCAAGCAATGGTGTAGTTTGTGAGAAATGCCCACATAGGATTCAGCAACTGATATGTATTATATGTTACATAAATCATAAAACATATAATATTTCATTTAAAAAAAAAACAATGTATTTTTAGTATATATTTATTTGAGAATGTAATTCACTCCAATACAGAAAAAAGTTTAAATGTAAAGAAAAAGCTGCATTTAACCTGCTGAATTACTGTTTTTAATACACAGTACAGGTTTAACATTTTAAGAAGCATCTTGGGACTTGTTCAAGAGCTACTGATCAAAATAAGAGGGTGTTTTGTTTTATTTGCTGCCTTAATGTGGTCACATGGGTTTGAGTGTAAAAGGCTCACTGCTTGGCTTACTCTAGCTTAGTTTGGATAAAGCCAAACAGATGTTTCTACTTTTGTGTTAAACAGGCACACCCAAACAAACCACACTGCTGGGTGACTGGACTCTAATTGTCGGTGTCAAACTAAAAATAATCCCCTAACAGCTACTTTCTCGAATAGAAACAGCAATGAACTGATGACACAAAAGCAACACTTCACAGTTTGTATGGGAAACACACAACTCCCCCCCAAAACACGAAGAGATTATTAAGTATCACTTTGTGTTTTGCAAAGGGATTTTAATCATTAAATAAATTGCGTGCTGACTCAAATGAGTGAACAGGAACTAAAATAAGCAGCAAATCTGCCAGAGTGAATCCCTCTAATGCACCAAATTTCAGATCTTTAATATAAACCAGCAGACAGCTAAAAACGGTTTCTT
Source organism: Archocentrus centrarchus (assembly GCF_007364275.1). NCBI lineage: Eukaryota > Metazoa > Chordata > Actinopteri > Cichliformes > Cichlidae > Archocentrus > Archocentrus centrarchus. Next base: position 16,759,513 of record NC_044367.1, on the reverse strand, counting down.
CACATTAAGCATGATGCATAATAAAATCAAATCATAAGAATGTTGCTAATGTAACTACCTTGGCCGAATAAAGCGACTTTCAGCTGCTCACATAGTCACAAGGTGTTGCCACAGCGGGAAGCTCCGCCTGTTTGATTTGACAGACTTTTTTTTTTTTTTTTTTTTTTTACGTCGGATGCCCTTCCTCACGCAACCCCCCAAGGGATTCGTATCCCCCACCCCCACCCCCCATGGTTCTTTCGCTTGTTTTGGGAATGTTTAAAGTACTACACTACAGAAGTCACTACTTTGGTTGAATAAATGGTTACAAATCTCCAAGAAATACTAAAAAAACATCATAAAGGTAGATTTAATCTTGTGATTTAGAGAAAAAGGAAACTTGCACGCTGTGTACCGTGTAAATAAGATGTAATTTCAGCCCTATAACTGAGCGCGCTGCGTGATTGGAGAGGAACGCAACTTGTTGTAGCCAATCAGAGCGCAACACTGTCCCAGCGCAAGGTGGGGTTCAGCTTTCAAAGCAAAGTGCGGCTGTGGCAAGCAATCTGCATGGCTGGTTAGGGCCAGAACAAAACAGCTATTCCCCTCACTGAAAGTAAGGAAACGTTGCCATAAAATGTTGCTCAACTACGACTAACTTTATGGAAGAAACTCTAACTTGGTGGGCTGTTTTTTTTTTTTTTTTTAAATTATTATTGCAGGAGCAGCTTTAAAACTGAACATAGGGCAAAATGCTGTATATTCTTACCATGGCTTTTCACAGGCATCACCTTCCGCACTACATAACCCTTTCCGTGGGCTGCTGCAGAGGCCACCATGAAGAGGAGGATGCACGCTACGCGTATGTCCATCTTGCAAAATCAAACCTGGGAGGTTTGAGGGAGAAATTGACAGTTAGCACATCTGTTTTCAAGGTACCAAGTGCCTTCAAGCTTTAGTTTTTTGTTTTTTTTTCTTTTAATTTGGCTTTGTGAATTTTACAGAGCCTGAAAACCTTTTCTGCTACAAGAACATGCGGTACCCTTTCTTACAGAAAAATAGTAGACAACAAATGAGATAGGGTAAGCAAAAGTAAAAGAAAGTGCAAAGTTCTATTTCCCCAGTCAGTACTTATATATTACAAATGAAGCTACAAGGCAGCAAAAGTTGCCCTTGTCCCCCCATCTTGTCATAGGGATGACTGAAGGCCTACACAAAGCTTAGATGTTGACAACACTCCTCTAGAGACAGAACCATTCAAAGAGGAAATCACACATACCGGCATCCAAAGAGAAGAACCAATCTCCTCAGCACCAGTGAGCTCCCGGTGCTGCTGTATATCCTTAGGGTAGGAGCACAACTGAGGATATGCTGCCTTCCAGTACAATGATGTGGGTATTTATACCATATCTACCCTGCGCATCATTAAAAAAAGCCCCCACCACTCAAGTACCTCCCTCCTCCAACTAGGCTGTAATTAGCAGACAGATCTGCCCAAAGCGGGCATGTCACATCAGGGTTCCTTCATGTCTTGAATATCCAGACACATGATTATCACTTATTTCTGTCTTCTTCTGAACTGTAAAACAATCAAAGCAAAAAAAAAGAAGTAAAAAATAAATAAATAAATGGATACACATACAAAGAGCATAAACAATCCCAACAAGAGGACTAAGGACACCATTCATTTTCATCTTGGCAGAATTCACATTGAGTTTTTAAAGAAGTATTTAAAATCTTAGTACTCTGGACATGTTTATGTTAAAATGCCCCTTTCTAAATATGAAAATATCTTGAAATAGTCAAAACAGAGTTATAAAAACAGACAGTTAACGGCACCTGTGTGGCTTCACAAAGCTTGCTTTGAGGATGTATAGTATAGCACATGTCTCATCTCCAAATTTACATCTTCTCCAGCCGGCTGGTGAAACCTGCCTTTACCTTGCTTGACTGTCTGGGCATCTCTGTGCCTGCCATGATAACATAAACAAGGGAAGTGGTGGAGAAAGATTACCATCATGAAAGGTACAGGAGGCTACAGTTGCTTTAGTTGACTTTGACTGAAATGAACTAAAAATGATTTTTCGCTGATGTAGAGGCATCATTTAAGGGATTCATTTATTTAATTTTTCATATAATTAGTTTAGTACATTTCCTGTCTATTATTATTTGGTCAGCTTGTTATGTGACTAACAGAGGACAAAGTGGCCTTGATTTCAGACTCTATTTCAAGATGAACACTTTTTCTTAACTTGTGTATTTTTGCAAGTGTTTCACCCTCAAAACAGCTAATAAAGCTATATAAAGAGCCACTGGAAAAGGCATTTGGGCTTGTTTCTGTGCAGTCTTGTAAATGCAATCTAGTGTGGCAGTTTTCAAGTGTACTACTCTTGTTTAAACACCAGAGGGCAGGTTTTACTGAGGTACAGTGCTTATCCATGGAGTGAGGTGCTGGTACTGCAGAGAAGGGGCCATGCCCCTGTGGTCAGTTGTTATTTTTGGCCACTTCAATGCATCATCAGAGGTTTCAGTCCTATTCCTACAATAAAAGCTAGTTCCTGTCAAGATGTTGTATTTCCTCACTTCTGTCCTCCAGTATTATCCTCCCTCGTCTTTACCCTCCACCTTGTGTTGCTTACTTTGAGATGTTCCAACTGTAATTTCTCAATTTCACCCCAGCCACATAGGAAATGCATACACCCAAATAATCACATGTTCTCAAACACACAAGTAGCCATAAACGATGTGTAGGGTAGTACATGGCCCATCCCAAAATCTCCTTGGTAAATGGTGCAACCAGTTATGGTGCATGTTCTTCCTGTGTTCTTATAATGTATAGACATAATACTGACAACATGCGTATATTTGCAGAAATTATGATGAACTGCGTGATTGAGGCCTTCACCAAGTTACTATATAAGGCATCTATATTACACGTGACTGTGAATGGCATCTTTCACCACATATATAATTAAAGACTCTACAACATGGCTTGTTTGACCCCCCCTCCCCTTTTTTTTTTTTTTGTAAATTAGACCAAATTATCTGCAATTTTCCAAAGTGCTGCCTTCCCCAGCTCATATCACTTCATCATGTTTGGCAAGCATTGTTTAAGTTCACTCTTCCTGTCAAATAAAACACAATTTGTAATCTTCATTTTCAAATATTTGAAATTTTATTCATAAAAGAGTTGGGAGGGATCGCTCACGGCAAAGGTGTAGACGGACTGTCGGAGAGAGTAAAATGATAGAGAGAAGTCACATTTACTTGACATGTAACTCAGTTAGGAACACAGTATTCCAGAGTATTCCAGCCAGTTATCACTTAGTGCAAGTTTTCCTTTTGAATGTGCATGTTTAGTCTTGCTTCATCAGGTCTAGAAAATCATGTTTCTCCTGCAAGCATACAGCTGAAGGTTTCTATTTTGATTAAATTACTGGTGAATGCCACACCAATGCCACATCAGTGTGCCAGCAGTTTTGTTATTTTGTTTTTTTTTTTAAGTTATGCTCTATTATTTTAAAATCTCTTTATGCTTGTGCCCTTAGAGGACGCCCAGGCTTCCCAGTTTAAGTCGGATTTAGATGAAATGACAGAGCAAAGGAGGGTGGAGTTAGGATTTTGTATGTTTAGGTTCAGATCATTTCAGTTTATGTTTTTCAAACAAAGCAAAGCCAAAACAGAAGAGGTTCTCTGTTTTTAGTCTGTTGTTCTGAAAACAATGATTCATCTTTTTATGCATTAAAAAAAACCTCATCATGCATCCGCATGTGAAGAGGCAGGAAGACTCACGCTGTGCCTTGGAACCAGAGCACATTTTGGCTTGAGGAAGACTTGAATTGACAATACAATTTGGATGTTGTTTATGACCTTGCAGCATATTTTTTTCTTAACACGCCACTGCACTTATTTGAGAAGGACTCTGTGTCCTTGTGCCTCTAGCAGCTGAATTGAAGGCTGTGAAAAGTACATGGCAGAGCTCACTCTGCTATTCTCATTACTTTCCCGCAGCAGCTTGATGTGGTTGGCAAGCCTCATTGTAATAACCATTAGGAATTAGGTTAACAGTCTTCAAGGTAGTGACGTCGCTTCGCGCTCATATTGTTTGTGAGCCCCTCGCTGTAAAATACACACATGCTTTCAGTTTCATGCCACTTCATACCCTTGATATATGACATAAAATATTTTTTACTGAATTTAGAAAACAGAGAAAATGGCTAATTATGCACACGCCCAAAGTCACTGAGAGCAAGTGAAAGCTGAATCATGTCTTGTTTTAGGACTGCACAGATTTTATGACTGTTTTTTTATGTCGTTTATGTGACAGCCACCACCTGTTAGTGGTAGAAATATATACAATATATATATATACAAAAGCACTGTACTTAAGTCTTTTGAGGTACTTTGTGAATATTTGCTTTTTTCCAGCTTAAGATTATTAATGCCAACATATGTTAATGCTCTTCAGTGCAGAATATACTTTCACAACAGAATGATTTACAGAATGTTTTTATTGCTGCTTTCACTAAATTACCAGATCTGAGTACAGTCTCCAATCACAAGCTCTCACTTAGGAGCATAACTCACTGCAAATTCTTCATTTGCTCCACAAAAACAGACTGAAAGAAGCATTAAAAAACAAGCATAGGAAGCGGTGACAGGGCAAAGTTTCTTTTCTGACCCTCCTGCAGAGGACATGAGCTTGCACTCTGAGGCCCTACTTGTTCTTCAGGCCTTCAGCCGTATCTAACAACAGCCTGTGGATTTCACAAAAATCCCCAGAGAGTAGCTGAACAACATTACTGGCAATGTTAGTGATGTTTGCGCTTGTGCTGTACAATGATAACAGTATTTTAGAGAGAGCTTTTTGCATTTTGTCTGTTTTTGTTCGCTCCACTGCCGAGGAATCGATGTTTCTGGTTTCTTCGAGATGCTGGCCGAGGCACAATCCACACCCAGCAGAGGGACATAATTGGCGGTTGATGTAAGGGGGCCCAGCCGAGCACGTGAGTTACAGGCTAAAGATACACCATCACTGCTGGGATACAAATTTAATGTTTCGATAAACTCCACGGACCACTAAAAACTACTTTAAACTTTATGAATGGCAGCCTTGACAGGGGCCCTTGTGAGTGATTGGTGGGGAAATTATAGGGTCCTGAAAACAAACATGGACCCAAACGGTGCCGGAAGTGTAAAAGTAACTGAAAAATGGCAGTGGTAGCCTTAGAGATGAGGGCTGGTCCAGGAGGTCACCAGTTTGAAATCCAGAAAGGCAGAAAAAGCGGAGGGATGGATGAGAGAGCGCCAGATGGGTGTTCTTTGACAGCTCCCGGGTGTGAATGCTTGTAGTTGTGCGTTGACATGAAAGCTTTATCCAGCCAAACACCACATGGTATTCTAACGTAAAATTTTTGGCCTTTACGGTGTTTCATTGTGTAAACACACCACATTTGCTGTGTAATTAAAGCTGATAAGTTGGAAAGTTGGAAATTTGTGCTCACTCCCTGCTTGTGTTGTTATCGCTGGTCTGGCTGTTGAAGCTGCTGCTAGACACACTTCTGAAAATGAGGACTTGCTTATTGCCAGTCAAGTCGAATGCTACTTTATCTGATTTTTTCAGAGTGCTGTAAGTTTATTTATGGAAAGGTCTGACTCAGCTGTGATTTTCAGGCAGCTTTCTTAGTTTAGCAGAGGAAATCAGGCCTTCAGAAAATGCAGCAGCCAGAAACTAATTTAATGAGAAGTACTCAGCCAGACAGTTTATGGGGTGCTACAGAGCACACAATTTACTTCAAAGGTAAAAAGGTCATAAGGAACACACAGATATTTTTGCACTCTTGTTGTGTCTTCAAGCAAGGATGCAATCTTTGCTTGTTATTAGTTTTATTATTGTAAGTTTTTGGATCATTTTGTGTTGTTTGAAATTTCTTCAGTTGGAAAAAAAAACAGTGAGACAGAGGCCAGACTGCTGAATGTATCTGTTTATTGTGGGATCATTTAAAGATATCAAAGCAAAATAAAAACGACCTTAATGGGATTTTCAGCGCTTAAGCATAGGTGGCAGAGTCCTGTATTTAAGGATAATGACTAATCCGCTACATCGTGCCTGTGAAAATTTAAGGTTTCTCTGTCTGTATCAGGCAGCCTCAGTCGCTTAATTTGTGTGTGTGTGTGTGTGTGTGTGTGTGTGTGTGTGTGTGTGTGTGTGTGTGTGTGTGTGTGTGTGTGTGTGTGTGTGTGTGTGTGTGTGTGTGTGTGTGGAGAAGTGCTTGTGAAAGACGGGAGGAGCAGAGGTGGATTTATTTGACTTGTCTGTTCATAATTACATCTGACTGAAGCACACGCTGCCGACGAATGTGTGGTGGGGAATGACACTTTGTGTGCCTCAAATGCAGAGTGACAACCAAGAACAATGTTTATGCAACACAATGTCACCTCGCTTGCTGGAGCAGATTGTTAGCACTGCACCATAATGACCTGCGGAGAGACAGGACAAGTGTTGTTTCTGTACACTATATTTATGAAGAGCCATGTCTGTCTCAAAATAACTGTTGGGGCTAACCTGTTAGTTAGTACCCACACAATTTGCATACCTTTGACATTTATATATAAAGACTTGACCACAGGAAGCTAGCTGGAGTTTAATGTACAGTATGTCCAGAACAATGCTGGGGCCATGGCTCGAGCCGCTGTGGTTTTGAGGTTTGTTTTGCTGGCTGATGAACCCTGTGTGGGTTGACACTTTGACTGGGCCCGAAACAGTAACCCTAACTGTGTCTAAATGGGAGTGAGCCCACATTATAAAATGCACACAAACAATACCATCCTGTCTACTTTCTATAAAGCATAGTCGCAGTAAAAATAATAGTGCATATAGAGCTTTCACCTAATAAAGTTTATGCTTATTTGGTTTGGTTGATCTGTGATAAACTCTTGACAAAATGTCTGTTTGGATAGGTTTCAGCTCCACTGTGAACCTGGTTGGGCAAGTAGTTCAGAAAATGGATGAATGGATGTAAACAATCAAAGTTTATGTTTACATTCAGTGTTACCAAAATGTCTTGTCTATATTCTTTTTCTTTCAGTTGCTCCCTTTAGGGGTCGACACAGCAGATCACCTGCCTCCAACTCATCTCGCCACTAGTCTTCCTAGTCTTCCACAGCATGTCTTTTGTCCTGTCTCTTTCCCCTCAACCCCAACCAGTCACAGCAGATAACTGCCCTTCCCTGAGCCTGGTTCCACCGGAGGTTTCTTCCTCTTAAAAGGGTGTTTTTCCTTCTCACTGTTGACAAGTGCTTGCTTATAAGGGGTCATTTTGACTGTTGGGTTTCTTTGTAATTATTGCAGGGTCTTTACTTTATAATAAAATGCACCTTGAGGCGACTGTTTGTTGTGATTTGCTATATATCCATCCATCCATCCATTTTTCTCCACTTATCCGGGGCCGGGTCCTGGGGGCAGCAGTCTAAGCAGAGAAGCCCAGACCTCCCTCTCCCCAACCACCTCCACCAGCTCATCTGGAGGGACCCCGAAGGCGTTCCCAGGCCATCTGAGAGATATAATCTCTCCAGCATGTCCTGGGTCTGCCCTGGGGCATCCTCTGGGTAGGACATGCGCGGAACACCTCACCCAAGCGGCGCCAAGGAGGGATCCTAGTCAGATGCCTGATACACTTCAACTGACTCCTTTCAATGTGGAAAAGCAGTTGCTCTACTTGGCGCTATATAAATACATTTTAATTTAATTGAACTAGCATCCTCCTCTGCCCCACCCTCTGCATGTTCTCCTTCACTACATCCATGAATCTTCTCTGTCCCCCCCCCCCCCCCCCCCCCCCCCCCCCCCCTGCCCGGCAGCTTCATAATCCCTAAATTTAAGTCCCCACTCTCACCCCTGCCTTTCTTCTCTGAATTCCTATTTCAGGAGTGTCTTTGGCCAACAGTGGCATAGTTTCCACCAGCACCCTCTTGGCCAACAGCACCAGATGCAGTCTTTGTTAACCCAGCCCCTGACCAATCTGGTATGGAAATCTCATTCTTGATGATCCGCATGTTTGATTTGGCAAAGATTTTATGCCAGATGCCCTTCCTAACACAACCATCCCCATTTATCCGGGGAATAAATGGGGAAGGTTGGGACCAGCACTAGGAGCACACTGGATTGTGGTCCTCCCATGGTGTGTTGTCTATATTCTTAAAGTTGACAATTTCTTTTCCTGGCATGTTCTGCCACCTGTTGTTGGTATGGTCATTAGTGAGTGTCTTTGTGCACACAAGACAAAAATTACATTGCAACGGGCATGAAAAAGAACCCCCCAACAAACAAACAAACAAACAAACAAACAAACAAAAATAGTGTTACTGGTGGTCATAAATTAAAGAGGTTGCTTTTGACATACAGTACCAGCCAGAAGTTTGGACACAGCTTTTGAGTGGTACTGTATACAGTAATATTATTTGTGCCCTTTAGCTGTTAAGTATATCGTAAAGAAGCTAATAAATGAGTTTCATATTGTCTTATACTTTAAGTACAAACTTAGAATTAATAACCTTTGCTGTCTGAAGGGAGCAGTGCGCACTGCAGCCTGCTTAAACATGCACACTAATTCTTAATAATTATTGGTTTAAACCCAATTTAGTGATAGCCATAGACTGTATATAAAAAAAGAAAATACAGTGTCTGGTCTGAACAGTGTGAATTCAGAATCGTCTTAAACATGCAGGACTTCTTGTGGCCAGCTAGTGGGTGACTTCTCAGTTTCCAAATGATAAGTCAATAATATGAAAAAATGAACTTCTCACTCCCTTGAGCTAAGGCTTCTGTAAACATTTTTCCTGATCAATTTATGATCTTAGTCGCTAATTTCAGGTTTATTGAAGGCAACATTTTTTAAAAAGGATTGTGTCCATTAGAGTCAAAAGGGAAGGTACATATGGCAGGATATGCAATTGGCAGGGCTATCTTATGAGTGTCAAACTGTATGCGGTTGCAATGTCTTGAGTCCCTCAGCCAGCTATATCCCCAGCCCCCAACAGGACTTCATTTAACCAGTGGGTGGTGTCATGGTGGCTATGCCAGTCTTTTATATACTGTACAGTCAGTCTCAGCTCCTCTAGCTGTTCTGGGCGAGTGCAGCATTGGATCTGAGTGATGTTGTTGTGCTAGTTGAGTTTTATTGTTTGTAACTGGAAAAAAATCAAAAATAAAGTCCCACAATCAAACGGAAACTGAAACATCAGAAAAACCGATAATGAATGACACATACTAACCTCTGCAAAATATTATAAAAATGGCAAATATGCGGCTGGTTTGTAAACTGAACTCAGATGTGACCAAAAAGTCTGAAGTGTTGCCATAAAACCAATGTGAAAGTATTCGGTTGGCTTGCTATTTGAAAAACAGTCACTCAGACGATTGGCTCGCTGCAGATGTTTTGGAGTTTGTTGTTGGTAATCCACAAACTCAAGAACATCCCAGAATAAGTCAGGAGGAGAACACACAATCTGAAGTTTCATTACATACGGTGCACTTGCTGGTTGTTGGCGTCTCATTGTGTTTGTTCAAGGGGTTTTTGGGACCAGACTTCATATTTGCAGGACATTTTGAAGAGACGGGCCAAAGATGGATCCCGAGTGCAAAAACATTTGTGTTGAGTGAGTGTATCCAGAGCTTCACATAGCCTGGGATTGTGGAAATGGAAAGCTGTCTGACACAGCATGGGCTGGAGGTAATTCTTTCCTCCAGTGTATCGTTTGATCGCCTACCATAGAAGGAAACCATAGTGCATTAAACCTGCTTAACAACAGGTCATGTGAGACCGTCCCTGACATTTAGACAAAACAAATCTGTAGTCAAATTGTATGAAAGCTCATGGCTTAAAATGGACATTTCTGACTAAATGTGGACATTTAGTCAGAAATGATGATGTAGTGCCTGTGTTTGCAGTTCTGCGTGATTCTGAGAAATTGTGAGCAATTTAAACTTTTTTTCATGACAAAAGGACATGGTTTAGCACATCTTTAAAGGAGCTATTAGACCTGCATTTACATGAAATGAGCTGTTGAAACTCTAACTGCTTTGCAGGTAACTTTGAGTTCAGGATGCTGTACAAGGCATGAACTTTCTAGCCATACAACATTTTTTGTGCACTTGCACATAAAAGTCTTACTTGTTGCGTGACTACAGCTTAGGTGTCTACTGGGCGGACTTTTAGCCAAGTTTCTGTGACGTCCAGTAGATTAAAGCTATGGAAAGGGGATTTTATAATCTTCTTGGGGGGCCTCGATGATTTATTATCCACACAGCTTCAAAAGTCAAATCAACAAACATTGACCAAAAAAAAATAAAATAAAAGCTTCCAGGTGGTCTGCATGACCAGTATTACAAAGCAGAACAAGGCGTTTGTCATTTTTGTTGAGCCGTCAGTTTGGAGAGCCTGTTTCACTGTGAGGGCTTGTCCCCTCGCGAGCAGAGCCAAGTGGTCTTAAACACAGAAAAAGCGTGAGTCATTGTGCTCTGTAATTTAGGCACACTGCAGCTGTCTTAAGGGACCACGACTGGAGACCTGTTAACCAGCCCGATCCACATGTAAAACTTTCCTTTCCTGTTAACGTAATAATTATAATGTCACTTCCCAGAGCGCTCTCCCTCAATTGCAGCATGTATAGCTTTAACTGCAATGACAGCTTACTGCAAGATCTTTCTAGGACAGGCCTGATGACTATTTTGGGTCTCTGACCTTCTTTCCCGACAAAGAGCCTCTGTTAATCTCTTCTATAATTCCTGCACTGAATCTTTTTTTTTTTTTTTTTTCTGGATATGCAGCTACTGTAAATACCATTTTCCAAGGTTATGGGCTTTTCTTTTAAGACACATGTAAACGCCTGTAAATGCATGTCTTCCTCTATGACAGTGAGTTGGAGCTGGAAAGTCGAGTAGCACAAGGTGTGCTGCAAACTCAGCTGAATAGGACATATAAGACTTGAAAGACTTTCCAATTGGTATTTTTCTCAGCTATTTACAGTTCTGTATTTCAAACAAAATCTCCAAATGTGGAAGTCTGAGGTCCTGTGGTAAAGGAAAAGAGAGGTACAGTCCTAATACTGGTGCACTTTTTCTGCTACAGTGTTTACATTGGTCTAGTCACTTTCTGGTCAGATTGCAACAGCATGTGGTTGAAAAAAAACTGTGGTTGTCGCTGCTGCTGCTGCTTCAAACCCATCTTATTCCAGACAGACAGGTGGACTGTGTCTGGAAACTCTTGCAGTCGCATTTAAATGGCAACATCCTTTTCAAGTGGCTTTCTAATAAAGGGACAGAACATTTGATCAGACATGTTTTCCCAAAAATGGAAAACCTCCTCAGTAGCAGATTGTGCTGCTGTATGTATGTCATTCAGTGTGCCAAACCTATCCATTTCCAGGTGGTAACTACTTTGGTTGTTGCAGTGGATATTTTTTTGTTTTAAGCCATCTGACTGTTTCATCTGAACTGAATGAGTGTCCATCTGACACCCATTCTTTTCTATTCTTAAGACTCTGTATGTTTCTATAATTATAGCTTCTTTTCCAACAATTAATTTCAGTGAACTGAAACTAGAAAACTAGTAGCAGTACAGATCTTAAGCTTGCTTAAGCAACCAGATACATCAAATTTTTGTGCTCACAGGCTGTAAACATATCTTGAATTAATTAATGGCATTGATGAGTAAATAGACAAGCAGTTGCATTTTTGCACAATATGCAGTGTAACATTTGCATTTATTTATTGCAGTATTTCTGACCTATTTGTTATTTGTTCAATGCTTGAGTTTTGTTGAGCTTTTTCGGTGGAAGCAGCTGTCTGCTGAACCTGGTTGATAAGAGTGATGTCATCATAAAAGATGAAGAGAACCATTGTCACATCACCCATTTGTTTGGGTTGTTGTTTTAAAGCTTTTAATTTGGCATTTTGGGCTTCACCGTGTTGATGATAGTGATTTGTCAATCACTGAGCAGCCACACCATAAAGCCTATCCTGCGTTATTCTCTATTTTGCTCTCAGTGGACCAATCATTTAAACAATTAACATAATACCACCTTGAAGGAGACTTAAAACTAACAACTGAGACCATAAACTTATTAGGAAAAAGTTCATCAAGGTCATTAATCAGGAAAAGTGCAGTCACCTTCCTGTAGGCTGCAATACCATCTGAATTATTTTAGCAGTAACTGAGGTCACCTCCTGCTGGTCATTTGGATCATGATGATGGCATGATGCAGTTGTTACAGACTTGCTGGCTGCTTATAGTTAGGGCTGGATCAGGTGACCCTGAACCATCCCTTAGTTATGCTGCTATAGGCCTAGTCTGCTGGGGGGTTCACATAATGCACTGTTTCTCATTCACCTTATTTACTTTGTTTATACTCCACTCTGCATTTAATCATTAATTGATATTAATCTCTGGCTCTCTTCCACAGCATGTCTTTCTCTCTCCTCAGCCCAACCGGTCACAGCAGATGACTGCCCCTCCCTGAGCTTGGTTCTGCTGGAGGTTTCTTCCTGTTAAAAGGGAGTTTTTCCTTTCCACTGTCGCCAAGTGCTTGCTCATAGGGGGTCGTTTTGACTGTTGGGTTGTATCTGTATTATTGTAGGGTCTTTACCCACAATACAAAGCGCCTTGAGGCGACAGTTTGTTGTGATTTGGCGCAATATAAATAAAATTGAATTGAATTGAATTGAATTGAATTATCCATAAAGAAAGTTTCCTGTTCCACCACATCCCAAAGGTGCTCTACTGGATTGGGATTTGGTGACTGTAGAGGCCATTTGAGCCACTGACCTCATTTTGAAGAACCCATTTTGAGATGATTTGAGCTTTGTCACATTCAGAGATGCTCTTCTGCATACCTTGGTTATAACGAGTGGTTATTTGAGTTACTGTTGCTGTCCTATCAGCTTGAAGCAGTCTCCTTTGACCTCTGGCATCAACAAGACACTTTTGCCCAGAGAACTGCCACTAACTGGCTATTTTCTTTTTCTTCTGACCATCCTCAGTAAACCCCAGAGATGGCTGTGTGGTAAAATCTCAGTAGGTCAGCAGTTTCTAAAAGACTCAGACACTCAGACCAGCCTATCTGGCACCAACAGCCAAGCCGCATTCAAAGTCACCTTTCATCCCCATTGTGATGCTCGGTTTGAACTTCAGCAGGTCATCCTGACTGTGCCTACATGCCTACAAGCATCTTGTGGCTGCCATGTGATTGGCAGATTAAATATTTGCATTAACGAGCAGTTGAACAGGTATATTTAATAAAGTGGACTCTGAGTGGATTTTACTTGGCCTCTTCTGTTGCTTTGCTGCCACACTGGTGTAAATTGCAAACATTTGCTCCTTTCCCTGCTGAAATAAGAGATTTAAAGCCTAAATGAGGTAAGTTTCATGTTTGTACCTTCATTTCAAAGCCCTTCACTTTCACTTTATCACAGTGCGAAGCCCCTCTGTTGAGTTTGATCCCTTTGTAACCTCACAGACAAGTGGTTTGCTTCATTGAAATTAGACTAATTATATTCCCACGCCTGTACACACGCAGCTACTGTAAGCTATACTTTCACCAGCGATTATCTCTTTAGCATTTCATGACTGTGAAACACCCTATTCCAATTAAAGGTCGGAAATGTGCCAGAACCTTACATTATAAGCTGAGTAGCATTTTTTTTTCTTTTCTTTTTTGAGAATTAAAAGCTGCCCAGTCGCTCCAGTCTGTCAGTCTGTACCAGTTTGACATCGGCTGCCAAGTGAGAGCTTAGCTTAAGCTGCAGTCTATGAAAATCTGCCTTTTCCTCCAGCCTGTGCACAGAGAGAGAGAATGAAATATGAGCTGAAATATGCTTCCACAGACGTTTTAGGCTTTCTGCTCTGTGATGAAATGCAGCAGTAAACTCTAAATGTCAGTAATCACCTGGAGGATAAAGAAAAGAGACTGTTATGTGTAGTCATACAGAGGTGCGCAGAGTTTTTGTCAAACATTTTCAAACCAGGTCTTAGCTGGAAGGTATTCTCAGCTTTTTCAAATCATAGCTGTTACAGATAACTCAGTTTATTCATCACGCACTTGAGGTATTTTATTTAAATGTGGACCGGTTCTATTTTTATTCATGATTTGAGATATAAAAAAAAAGTTTTATTTATCGCTTTATGTAAGGAATTTGCTCAATACATAATTCAAATATTATTCAGATTTGGCACACTGTACATTTCAACATGTCTTGTAAGATTAAGCAGCTCAACATGAGCCATAGGCAAGAATTTTAGATGATGCGACACAGACTCACAGTAAAGTTGTTTATACAGATAAACTGTGTTTTTTATTTCATCTTACATTCACAAAAGTTTCAAGGCAAAGATCTGAAAATATGAAGGAGTTTTCGCCTCAGGATTTAAACACAGTGCAAACGCACTTCCCTGGATTTTATGGGCTTTAACAACAAGCCTGCTCTGGTTACTCATACATATAATAGCGGCTGTTGCCATGGTTTTGTTGCTTCGTTAAGCAACATGTTAAGCATAAACAATGTTATGTTATAGAGCTGAGAGCTGGTTTTGGTGTTTAGACAATGGAAAGCGACAGAGCTTTATTTAGGATGCTGTGATTCACTGTGCTTTTCCCACAATGATGGCCGCTCTTTGATTTACATCTGAACCCACAGTGTTTGAGCACATGCTGAAAGCTAGAGTGGACACGTCATTCAACAAATAATCAATCATAGACAGAGTAGACGGTGATCAGATGATAGACGAGAGAAAGCTGGAAGAAGTGATTGGATGTTATACTTAAGTAGCAAAATGCAACAGGCCTTTTAAAAAAGTTCAGTTAAATGTGTGGCAATGAATGACTGAATTAAGGCATCAGTTCATCCAAAAACATGAGGGACAAATACATGCCTGATATTCAAATTAGTATTTTTTCTTCTATTTTCTTTAAGTCATTTTGTGACATAATAGATAAAATCATGGTAAAAAGAAATTACACTTTCCTTCAATTCTAAGGTTTGACCTATTAGTACATAATAAAAAAAACATCTAGTCCTTACTAGGTCTTAAAATGAGGTACAAACACCCTCAGGTGAACAATAAAACATAACATATGTATTACACTGTCATTATGGAAGCAGTATGTGCTTGCACTTGATTAATTGATCATCAGCAAGTGTGAGCAAGTGTATAAGACACTGGTAGTTTTTTGGTCTGGAGCATTCGGGTGTGTGTTGACACAATGCCAAGAAGGAAAGACATCAGCAATGACCTTGAAGAAACAATTGTTGCCCACCAAAATAGGAAGGTTATAAGGTCATTTCCATCATTTTACAAAAGATTATTCACAAGTGGAAAACATTCAAATCAGTTCCCAGTCTTCTTCCATGCCCCAGAATATTCACCCAAAGATCAGTCAGTGCAATGCTCAGAGAAACTGTAATAAACCCAAGATACATCTCAGACTCTCCAGGCCTCTGTTCATGACAGCACAGTTAGAAAAAAGACTGCACAAGTATGGCTTGTTTGGAAGGGTTTACCAAGAGAAAGCTTCTTCTCACTAAAAAGAACATGTCAGCATGGCTTAGCTTGTTGAATCTGATCAAACCACAAGACTTCTGGAATGATGTGCTTGGACAGATGAGACCAAAGTGAAGATGTTTGGCCACACTGGACAGTGCCACATTTGGTGAAAACTAAACATAGCATATCAGCACAAACACCTCATACCAGATGTCAAGCATGGTCGTGGAGGGGTGATGATTTGGGCTTATTTTGCAACCACGGGACCTGGGCATATCACAGTCAGTGATCCAACTACGAACTCCTCTGTATATGAGGAGTATGTGCATGTATGTGAGGCCATCTGTACGACAGCTAAAGCTTGGCCCAAACTGGGTCAAAAGAAAAGAATTAAATAGTTGTAATGGCCCAATTAGAGTCCAGCCCAGTGCTGTGGTGGGACCTTAACAGACCTGTGCATAGCCAGCAACCTCAATGAACTGAAGCAACTCTGTGAAGAAGAGTGTGCCAAAATTCCTGTGAGACACTGATAAAATCAGAGAGAAAAGAATTTTCAAGTTATTGCTGCTAAAGGTGTTTCTGCATCGCTATAATGTGACCTCTTAACTTCAGCAACGCATAAACGTGTAAACAGATGTTGACCCAAAGATACTGCTTTTCTATGCACTTAAAAGCTAAAAAAACAATTCAAATAAGTAAATTTTTATATTTTAGGGAAGATTTTACACTGAAATTTTAGTAATAAGTAAAATTGCACAGTAGTTTTTTCTGATATGTTGTTCTATTCAAATACTGCAAAATATTTTTTAAAGTAGTTACAGCACTGATTTAGCATCGCTCTTCATTTAACTTCATTTAAATTTAGCTTCTAGATGGACATACAGTCTTTTGGGCTCAACCAAAGCTACTCAAGTGAAATCTGAAATAATCTGAATTAAACCACATTTTCAAAACGGATTGCTTTCCAAGACTGATAAGCAGACGTTGATATCTGCATTTCTCTTTTAAGCACTTCAGTAAATGCACTAAAGTACAATGCAAGTTACTGTTCACAGCAAAGACCAAGTTAACAACTAAATGAGAAGGAAAAATGCAAACTATAACACAAATTAATGAAAAATTATAGGCCAATATTAACTTTATATGTATTCTTTTTTCCCTTTTGTTTTCTCTTTCAGAGTACATCCTGTACTCTTTGGGAATTGTTCTTTGCATTTTTTTTTAGATGCAAAGTGATGCTTGGTCACTCTTGAAATACTCTCAAGTATGGGCATGTGTTGGTGCATGAAACCACAAACTGCAGAGATTTTGTACCGCCTCACATCAGCAGAAAATCGGGTCGTGAAAGACTTAATGAAAGCCTTGAAATAACCTTCTCTCGATGGCTGCGGAGATGTTCGATCTGTAGAAATAGAATTGTAATTCTATGCTTAAGTACAATATACCCCTAATTTGTCAGTGCTCTGACTTGAACTTTGATTGCTATATATAAGTTTATGATAGGTCACTAGAGCAGCAGTACTGTGCAGACTTTTCACTAAATTAAATGAGGTCTTTTGGGGTGAGTGTTGTATTTCATACTCCTCTTGGGATTTTATCGTGTGGATTACAGTAAGTTCAGTCCTTGATAGCAGAGACAGAGTGTTTCAGACTCCAGCAGATGAAATCGGGGGTGTTGGGACAATTTTAACTCCCTGGCCTATATGATGTGGTGAAGGGAGTGTTCATGTGTGGGGAAGATTAGTGCTAAATGTCTAATTATGTGTGTCCTTACTTTTCAGTGTTCCCAGGGTACAGTAACAGTAACTTGATGCAACACATGCTCTGTAATCAGGAGTGTCAAAGACCACATAAGGGCACAGTCTCACAGATAAATCTCCAGTGTGGTGCAGAACACACGTTCCTTCTTTTGTTGACACTTTAATTATATTCCTTTCACACAGGAAAGACCATTTTTGTGGGACTAAATTGATCACCTCCAGCTTGCTCTTGTCAGACACTCAATGCTCTAATATGCAAGTGTCAAAATGTGAATTAAGCTTATTTGTACATACAATTAATTGATGGATAGTTAAATGTATTTACATAAATGGGTGTGTAACAGTGAAGCAGTTGGACCAAATTGTAGTTTATTGCCAACTTTTAGAGTACTCAGCAGGTCCTTTGTTTCTGTTCCCAGAAACCCAAATGATGCACACATGAAAAGTGATAGACCTGGACATGAGACACAAACTTCTAAATCCAACAGACCAGGTGGAAGGCCACAGTTAGACCTGAGCTGAGTACTTAACTCTCCACTTGAAAATTCTCTCATTAGAAAAGAGCAGTGTAAACACATGCAGCAGCCAAACAGCTTACACTTTCCAAAACCTCGCATTCTCCATCCAAGATTGAGCCATTAGTCTTGTAAAGTACATATCATTAAGCTAATGCCAATTAAGTTTTTCCAGAATATATCTATTTATGGTTGACTTCAGGTCAGTGAATAAAGTGTTTGAAAAGGGTTTCTGTTTATTTGAAATGTTTGGCAAGTTCAGTGCAAAAGAAGAGCATAAAAGTGTCAGACTTTATAAAATTATAGGATGACTGGATTGAAAGATATCTTTTTTAATTTCGATTTATTTGATAAGGAGCCCTCAGGAGCTGGTAAAGACCAACAAGAGAGCCTAAAGAAATTCATTATGAACTATATACTCACCAGATAGACAGAAAAACCCCTCCAAATGATAAAGCACTGTGCGCTCTCATTTCTTTAGTTTTTGCCAGGAAAATGGGAAATAGATGCAGCAATGTATTGAAACTTGAGCAAACATGGAAATATAGTATATAAGGGGAAAACAGAGTTTGTACAATTTCTAACAAGTTTGAAAGTAAATATTGGTACGACCACCTTTATTCTTCAACACAGCTCGCATTGCTTCAGTAATGCTGAATCTGGATTCTCCAGCCAATCCATGACTGATAGTGTTCCATTATGTGTTTTTCTATCCAGGTATGCTTTTACGGCATTGCGGTGTCGTGATGTTCATATATCATCAAATTTGTCAAGATCTCCAACACACTGGCCGAAATGTAGCTTCAAACCATGACAGATCCTCCACCATGTTTTAAGATGACTGTAGACACTCGCTGCTGAGTGACTGTACATACTGATGATGATTTGACACATTATGCATTTTTGTAAAAACACCGCTAGTAACAAGTGCCCAAAGATACAATTAAAACTGGTTCTTTGTTAAGTTGTCTGTTATGTGAAGACACAACACTGGTTTAGCCCTTGAGTTAATTGGCTTTTTGCTTCAATGATTTACAGGTCAGGGAGTAAAAAAAGGTAACGCTTTATAATATAACCCACGCCCAGGCTGTAAGTGTGCATATTCTACAGGATTTACTTGTTAGTACATTCCTCTGAAAATATTCAGGTACAATGCTGGACTGAGAATGATTCAAAAAGTAGCCAATGTCCAGAGAAAAAATTGACAGACCTTCAGAAAGCCTGGAGAACTACTGATCCAAATTTGCCTCCTTGGAAGCAAATATAAAGAAAGGAGGGGTAGGAGGGGTTCAAGACATAGTACTGTACATTTGCCTCTGTATCAGCTGGTTGTATAAAGAAGAAAACATTTGCTTACATTATACCAGGTGTTTTGCTTTAGTTAACTGTGAACAAAAGTGTGTGAGCTTAAATTGTTCATGGACCAAAAATATGCATGCAGAATCCAGGGTTTTAATATAGAATTTAAAAAAAAATTAATTAAAAAACACAGTTCTTCCTCATTTCCCACAAACTTACAATTCCCCCACCGTTTTCTTACCCCTGCTAAATATTGGTACAGTCCCTTTCTACTAATTTTATTCACTTCTTAGGTAAACTAATTATCTTGAGGCAATAACTGAGAGTTTAGCAGCAAACATGATTATTATAAAAGTGACAGTTATTAACAAAATTGAGATATATCATAGCTCCCTCAAATATCCTGTCAAAAAACACTTAAATGCTGAACGAGGCAAATAGGAACAGCGCTGGCTTTGTAGACTCTCTATCACATAGTATGATGCATATAACCCATGCCTCCCATGCCTCGGAGCAGCAGGGCAGGGTGGGTGGTTGTGGTCACTGTCCCTGCTCTCTATAACTCCAGTGGGCCCCCCAACGCATTTCACCCAGTGGCACTCTGCCAAACCCCAAGGTAGCAAGTCATGAAAATGAGAGTGTTGCCTTAGGAGTTAAAAAAAGTTATGCTTTGATCATCCTCTTTGGCTGTTATTCCCATGCTTATTCAGCTATCTACAGAATTAGTTTTGTTGGGTAAAATGGGAATTTAAGTGCAATCGTTTAGGTTTTCTGCTACCTTACCATTATTGCTACCAAAAAGGTTGCAAATTAAGATTCTCCTTGTCTCTTGTCAACCACCAAGCCAGAAAAATGCGTCATAAGGGATGCGATACAGTAATTTGTGGATTTGACTATAAATATGATGCATGATACATAGAGAAACATTGTGTATTCATTTCCCCAGCAGCTTTGTTGAGTGAGGTACCTGACGCAATTTTCGTAACATTAAAGACATCATGCACCACAGAGTATTTTTAGGTCTAGTGCCAAAGTGGAGAGACATCTTCATAACTTTTAAAGTAACAAAAACAACTAAGTAGTCTTGTGATTGGACAGGTGAGCAGCAGGTGTACCCTGCTTCTCGCCATATGAGAAGCAGGGTACAGTGTACAAGAAAGTTGGTGGATACATGGATGCATAAACAACTAATTAATTTAGCATTAAGAAAGCAGGATGGCTGATACGTTTGACTAGCTGACTGTCTGGAGCATCAGCCAGTTTCAAAATGCCCCCTAAAAGGTATTTTATTCGGAAACTCATGAAAGAAATGGGGAAAATTTCCTCAAAACTGTAGATTTCTTACTCTCTATCACAAAGCAGCAAAATTTGGCTCCTACAAGAAGAGAAAGAAGTGGGAGGCCCCGCTGCACAACTGTGACAGAGGGCGAGTAGTTCGAAACAGAGATGCCTCACAGGTCCTTCACTGGCAGTTTCATCAAATGGTACCCACAATGGCACAATTGCACTGGTTTGCAGAGTGGTATATCTTGTTGTATGAAAACATTTGCCAGTTTCTCCCCCTCTTTTGCGGTATATTTTCAGACTATGATTAAACTCACAAAAGGCTGGTGCACCAGACACTGCACTGGCAGAATTTATTGCTTCTTTAATCAGCAGTTTTCAGCGTGACGACTTCTGAAACTTGGTCTGTGTGTGTCTGCGGAAATTCATAAATGGTTTATGATGAACAATGTCTCTAATTACTGTCAGCTACAACTTTTCTGATCAATATTTATATATATCAATAGCTATATGCTACATTTTTTAAGTGACCTCAAACTTCATGCATGATGAGAAACATTTTCAAGTTTTTTTTTTTTTGTGAAAAGTATTTCACAGCCAAACACTTATTACAATTCTTCTTCTTAAATTTGTTAAAAACAGTGTTTGAAAGTCCAAAATGATGTACACAGTTACATGCAACAATCCAGACATCAGACATTTTTTTTCCTTTAAATTTAGAAAAGCAGAAAATGTCCTTGTTTTCCTCTCTAGTGCTGACTTTGTGGTGGCATGGATATTTATAATGGGAGACCAGTGTCTGGATACCTACCGCTCTTTCCTTCATAACTGCTGATGTTTGCATCTAGTCCATTCCCTTACATGTAAAATCATCATCAGGCCTGCACCCTGCAGCATCCAGGGAGCACCCTGTTGCAATCCAAGGTGCCAGTAGGTTCGCATTGAACTCCATATTGGAAATATTACATTAAATTAATTCATTTAAATGCACAACAGGTTCTTTCTGCAGCCTTAATTTATCTGGAAGGTGTTTCATATTTGTGCCTGTGTATTTTTACCTTTTGGTTACTTATGGCTGTTGGTCAAACACAATCAAAGTGAGAAAAAACATTTTTTGAGGTAAAGCATCACCACAAGTGCTCAAAACAACATTAATGGTCCCTGAGGATATCCGTGAGAAGGAAGGAGTGGACGTAATCACGGCCCCAGGTCCACCCAGTGGTTACTGGTCATCAAGCACGACCCAAAGAGCAGCCAGTGCGAGAGAAGCAGCCCTCCCTGTCAGTGTAAATAACCTGAGAGACTCCCTCACATCTCAAAACAAGTAAAAAAAAAAAAAAAAAAAGGTGTGTGGGGGAGCACTCATATCTTTCAGCTGTTCACCCAAGATTGCTTAAGATGAAAAGTAAATGCCTAGGTTGTCAAAATTATAAGGAGCCGATATGAAGGAGGAGATGTGGTAATTTCCTGCATCCACATAAAGTAAAAAGCTAAAAATACAGTTTATTGGGTCTCGTGAGTCACTTCATTTTTAAGTGTCTGAGGTTAAATATATCCACCCAAGGTGACAATTTTCAAGTTAAAGCTTAAGTCAAGTGTATTATTCGTGTGGCCCTTAATCCTAGTTACACTCTCAAAATGCCTTTTAAGACCTGCATTGCGGGACATCAAATGAACTTTAAGGCCTGCAGTGAGAACAATGAAAAACTTCCCCCAAAAACCCCAGCAGGGGAGAAAAGTGAAGAAATCTTGGCGAGGCAACTGCAAAGAGCAGCTCAGTGTTAATTCAGTATTTATCTGCACTGCAATTAGTCACTCAACCCCAGCCCAAACTTAAGCAGTCCAACCAAATGCCTGAGTTAGTGTTCTTGCTGCTTTAGGCGTCTCCTGAGCTCTTGTCTCAAAATGCACCAGAATAAAGAAATTGGTATGGTTAGCCTTAATGACAAAATTAACAGCACAAATAGACAAATACCTCATGACTCTAATGATATATGTTTAAGTATTCAGACGAGTTCCATGCTGTACATGTGGACACACTGGAGTTTGTGTTTTATGGATGCTCTCTAATGATATAGTGATGATGCTGGAAAAAAACTACCTCTGATTTCATATTCTATACACGGCACAGACATGCTATTTTGCTGCTTGTAAAATTAGTTTATTAAATAAGTGACCCAAAGCTTTGACCTCAGTGTTTGCGTTTCAGTTTTAAGCCTGCAATTGTGATTTTTATTTTAGGATGTAATAAATGTATATTAATGCTTGTGCTGAATAAAAAAGTCTCTCACATGCAGCCTCTCAGTTGTTGACTGTCTATTTCCAGCCCTGTGTAGACAAATATACACAGTGGAACCATGATGGCAGACATGTATATATACAGCAGTGGAGGATGGCCATATTCTTCTGGTCATCAGGGTGACCACAGGTGGTTTCCATGTAAAATACCACTGTCTGATCAGTGAATATACCCCTGACAGTTTTTCTCAATTCACTTTATTGCCCTGCTGTCCACAATCTGTCTAAAAATGGATCCGACATGTTGCCTCCAAAAAGTGCAGCGCTTGGTCTTTTGCATTTTTCCATCCCTTTATTTAAATAATATATTTTTTTGTAATCTTGAATTCTTGTAGAGGGTTTGCCTTTATGCTTAGAACAATCATCAGGTAGGAAGCAGAAATGTAGCCTTCTAGAAATGAATGTGATTCTTAAGAGTGCAGAGACTCTGAAAAAGAGCATGCAGTTTTGCAAAAGCACAACAAACAAACAAAATTAAAAACAAAGACAGACATATCTATGTTTCTACAATGCAGAGTGGCCCATGCAGCCTGTGTGCATCAGCTCACCCTGCGGGTTACGGGCAAAGTGTGGTTCTGTGAGGTCTCTCTGGCAAACGCTACATTTTTGCTCCTTGTCCACTCTGAACTTTGTTTTTGATGCCCGCATCTACAGACGAGAGAGTAAAAGTGTAACAGAGCTCATAAAGAAAAATAATACATTCAGTGTTCACTGCAGTAAAAATGTGAACTATATCATTAAACTCACCCAAATGACCTTGTGCCTCAAGAGTTCCGCCCGTGCCAAAGCCTGTTGCAGTCTTCCCATCTGCATCTGGTGGAAGTTTTCCCTGAGGGATCCAATTAAAAACTGAGAGACCAGTTGAACAGACCATGATTCAGGAAGGAGCTGGAGTACCTTCTCCAGTGCAAAAACCTGAGGGTGGTTATTGAGTAGATCCACAGCTGCACCTGTGAGATCTTTGGAGCTCAAGTAGATTTGGAGAAGAGTGAGCAGGAGGACCTGCCTGAACTGTGAACCCTGGTCCTGGACAGCCCTGCAGCAGTAGGCCTCTGCAGCCTGGAGGTCTTTCTCCTCATGGTACAAGCATCTGCAGTGCTTGGCAGTGTTCACCAGCTCTACCAAGGAGAATAGCTTTCTCTGGGTGTAGGGTTGTTGACTTTATGCTGTCTGCAGTGAGTAAAAAAATCATGATATTTAATTTGTCGCAAATTCTGTAATGATTTATTTTAATACAAGGAATACACACACCATACACTGTGGAGATGTTATAGAATTTGGACTCCCATAGCAGCTGCCTGCAGCTTTCCCTCTGGTCACCCTCACATTTGAGTCTGTTTCATCTTCTTTTGCAGCATCTGAGTAACATATGCCAGGGCCAGACGGTTGTGATGGCTCTCTTCCTGAGGGCAGATTACATCAATCATGTTTGTGCATTTAATTTAGGCTATTAGATTAGAAGCTGTGCTGTACCCACCTCGCTGTTTAAATCGTGGATTAAGTACTCAAGATAGAAAATCAATGCCAGTGGAAACTTCTCCAGTAATGTAAGGACATCTGGTGTTTCAAATTGACCATCTGGTGGACGCTTGGTGAAAATCTGCACACCTGTCTTTATCAAATAAAGGAAACTGGTTCAATTAATGACCACAAATTGGCTCAAAGGCAGTTTACACAGAAATTGTTTCTGGGATTAGAACTGTTGATATACCCACATTTACCTCATTTACACATAATTTACACTCTAGTAATCACATGAGATTTATCAGCATTTAAAACAAAAAATTATATATATATATATATATATATACACACACATGTCACCTTAATAGCTTTAATGCATTTTTGCATTGATTATACAAGTTTCTTGAACTCTGCTGGAGGGATGGAATATGATTCTTTTGAAAGACATTGCTCATTTGGTGTTTTGATAATGTTTGTCAAACACACTGTCTAATACGACAGTCCAAATGTCCCTGAGATATCGTGACCTTAAAAGGCCACAGCATATGATTCAGACAGTTTCATACTTATTAAACTATTCAGTGACTCTACTGCAGATGAAGGTATCACCATCCTCACAGCACAAAGGGTGGCCATTCACTTGGCACAACTGACTGCAAGCTTTCCTCTTAAAACAAGCAGACTCAAATCATGGCAGCAAAATGCCCAACCAGCATACAGAAAGTGACCCACCAGATCCCCTCACTATAGGGGGCATCAAATTTCAGTTTTTTCCTTTAATTTGTCTGTATCTGCAATACATAGTTGTATTGTACAACTCTGCCCTCTGCAGTTTAGCAGTGAGCGTGAAAAATTGAAAGGGCACCTCTTGGTTTCTTTGTAAAATCCAATCTGCAATTCCCACACGGTTGTCTTTGTCTCTGAGCTGACTGAGGGTCCTCACTATGTGTCCATATACATCTGAGCAGGAAGAATCCTTATAGAAGCCGTCTGTAATCTTCACCAAATCTGGAAGAATATAACCAGTTACAACACATGACCTTCATACATCAATTCTGTATGCTGATGTGCGATGTTTTGTGGGGGGGGAAAGACCTTTACTGCATCATTTAGCATCCATGACTTCATAGAGGGAACCTAAAGCAAAAAACCTGAAAAAAAAAAAGAAAGATTCTCAAAAAATTAAAGTATTTGAAACAGTTCTTTTAAAACCAAAAAGCAGGTTTATGCTCTAAGCAAAATATATTGGTGTGATTGCAGGTCATTTGTGTAACTAATAATTTTTCATTTTCACCTTTGGGTTTTGCTCCAGAAGAGGAACACAGAGGTCCAGGCTGCAATTATTGGGAAAGGCCACAAGCTGTTGGAGTTTTTCACCATCTTCCATTTCTATATACAGCCTCAAGAGGGTGCTGTCCACTGCCTTACTGCACTTCAGGCCTTGCTCTGTCCCTTTTACTGCTCTGAGAAAATCTCCCAGGAAGGCCAGGTAACGATGAAATTTGTTTCTGTCCTCCTTCTCGAGCACCTGGAGATCTCTGCCCTTGTTTATTTGATCAAGATGAGATTGAAAGTCCACACCGAGACATATATCAGGGTAGAGGCGAATGATTTCTCTGGGGTCCAGCTCACCTTTGCTGTTGAAGTGGGTAATAAGTATTGATTTGTTTTAGAGTTCATGTAGAATTGGCAGGAAAGGCACATTTCTGGAGCAGTTTTCTGAGATTAATTTATCATGTTTTGAATTTGGAGTGTTATGTCGAGGGGTGTGTGTGTGTGTGTGTGTGTGTGTGTGTGTGTGTGTGTGTGGGGGGGGGGGGGGGGGGGGGGGGGGGGGGGGGGGGGGGGGGGGGGGGGGGGGGGGGGGGGGGGGGGGGGGGGGGGGGGGGGGGGGGGGGGGGGGGGGGGGGGGGGGGGGGGGGGGGGGGGGGGGGGGGGGGGGGGGGGGGGGGGGGGGGGGGGGGGGGGGGGGGGGGGGGGGGGGGGGGGGGGGGGGGGGGGGGGGGGGGGGGGGGGGGGGGGGGGGGGGGGGGGGGGGGGGGGGGGGGGGGGGGGGGGGGGGGGGGGGGGGGGGGGGGGGGGGGGGGGGGGGGGGGGGGGGGGGGGGGGGGGGGGGGGGGGGGGGGGGGGGGGGGGGGGGGGGGGGGGGGGGGGGGGGGGGGGGGGGGGGGGGGGGGGGGGGGGGGGGGGGGGGGGGGGGGGGGGGGGGGGGGGGGGGGGGGGGGGGGGGGTGGGGGGGGGGGGGGGGGGGGGGGGCCACTTCTCACATGAATAATATCTGGCTTGGGAAAAGACCATCCTGGTAAAATGAGCAAATCCAGCCAGGCAATTGATGGCCTTCTGTAGCTCCTGCAAGGGAAAAGGGAACATATTGTAATGAACATAATTAATGTGCCAAAATTGTGAACTGAAATAGCTGATGGCAGAAGACACTGTGACTCTCTGGAGGCTAAAATGTTACACTTCAAGAAAAACAAGTAGCACAAAAATGAGGAATGACTATGATTCATCAACGTTGTAATTCTGACCTCTTCACCTTAAACCTGTAAGCTGAGATATGGCACATATTACACTAAAAGTCTAACACTATCTGCTGTCCTCAGTTGCAATCAACATCGAATACACCTACAATATATTCACTTTGGTGTAACTAGTCCATGCTTTGACAATCTGATCTGCAGCAATGAAATGTTAATTCAAACAGTATTGTGCATTTGATTTTGTAATGCATGGATCTGCAAATGGAGTTATAGCAGTACTAGATATATCCTAATAAAAGCAACAAAAAGGTTTAGAGATGCCAACCAGATAATGCTGAATCTAAAGTTTAAAATTAGTGCCATGTTTGCATCCTTCAGTGTGTCTATACATTCTATTTCACCTTGTATGAGTCAAGTGGACGATGGCTTTGAGCTCCTTCCAGCAGCAGTAAGGCCTCCTCAACCCTACCGTGTCTTACAAGTGCCTGGATTTGCTCTTCGAATGGCACCAGGGTCAGGCTGAAAATGTCTCTGTCTGTGAACACTAACACACCGTCTGAGGGGAGATTTGCGTTCGGCTTTTAGAAACTCTCAGTAGGTGCAAGAATGACTGACAGAATTGGTACAAACTGAGACAAACAACAGCTATGTCTTTTCAAAGCAACGTCAGACTCTGTGTGACTAGTCTGACCTGGATTAGATGATAAACTGATGTCGCCTGGTTTACCTGAAGTGGAAAGCAGACCCTTTGCTCCATTGAGACTCACAGTCTGTTTGCGTTGCTGATCTAACATGCTGTAGACAGACAACAATTCGGGCTGCAGGCTTAGGATGTAAGGGAAACATACCCCGGCCCCCAGCACCTCCTGAGGCCACTGCAGGGGAGGGCGCTGGCATATCCCCGTCTTCATCACAAACATGCCTGAGGGATGAGGATGGACAAATAAGATCTTGGCAAAATAAATATCCTCTGGCTAGATGGATTAATGACTTATGAGTGATATGAAATGAGCTGCTTTGGAAGCTAAGAAAGATGACATATGACACATGCAGCTCTTACCCAAATATTCAGGCCCATTCAGGAGGAATTCACCTTGTCCCAGTGAGGTAACGATGACATACTGCCTGCTGTGATTATGAGGAAAAAGCTCCTCACAGCTCCCAGTCTGAATATCACAGAGGAGGTACCTGTCACTGGTAGCAAGACACAGAGTTGCACCATCCACTGCCAAGGCCACAGGGTCTTGGAGCAAAGAGACTTCCTTTACAACTCCCACCTGTCCACTCCCACCACATGGATCAGGAGCACTTTCCTGCGGCTGGAGGATGTCACCATCTGCACACATGTTGCCTGTGATGTGAGCGATGAGTCGCACACCTCAAACAAAGACACGTGCTGGATCTTCTTCAGAGCAGGAACAGGCTCTAAGGAAAACATGTTGAGGGCAGTAACGCTCCGGTCCCACAGGACCAGCAGATGGTTGAAAAGTGGGACTGCCCTCAGCTGAGTTACAGAGTTGCTTGAGCCTAGTTTTCTTGCCCTACCTTCTCTGATTTTGGTCAGGCCAACGCTCATATCTCCCTTTGTGCTGCTTGTAAGAATGAGGTGTTGGACTGCTGCATCTTTGGTCCCTATGTAAATATTTCGGTCATAGCACTCAAGGCACTGGATGCAGGACTTGTCCTCTTTTGAGACTGCTCGCTTTTCATATATGTGAGCTCTTCTGAAAGCACTAAAAGCCATTGCAGGAATTAATTGATGTAGGAAAATGGATGCAGTTCAAGCAAAGAGGAAAAGAGTTCTTTTAAATTTCACTGATATCTGCTTAAATCAAAGCTACACTTCTTTTTGCATGAAAAAAGTGCAGTAAGACATTCCTACCTCTCTGTTCTTCAACCTTCCTGTAATTCCTCTGCAAGTTTATGAACTGTAAAATAGTTACAACCCCCCCCCCCATGTGACTATATCCTGACAGGAAATCTATGTCAGCATTTTGTGCCGCTCATCCTGCCATGTGAGGACACTTACACAACTCATCCAACAGCCTCACCAAGAAAACCAACTTTTACAAGTTCATGGTGAGGAAGATGGATATTTTGAGGTGGCCACAGTTACGGCTACTTGTGTTCTTGGTATGCAGACTTAAGTGGTCACTTTGGTCAGTGGATAATGGACAAGTAGAAGTGATCTTCTGATCAAACTATATATGTTCTCTTTGAGTTTGTTTACAACGTCCATGAGATGGGTTTGATGAGGTCCAGAGGCAACAGAAACACAGCAAGGGGGTTTGTTTTATGGCAATGATTGCCTCAAGTATAACTTCGAGAAGACACTGTGGCCATAAAAAAAAAAAAAACTACCACCACAGCTATATCTGTTACAGTGAACTTTGTGTCCTCTGTCCTCCCTATGGAATTTGAGTTAAATATACAAAAGACTTGGGGAAGAAGATTAAGTTATAATGAGGTGAATTAAAGCAGTACTAAAATAAATCTTTATTGCAACAAATATTTGCTTCAGGCAAATCCAAAAATCATGCATCATTTATTGTTTCTTTAGTGTGAATACATTTTTATCTTGGCACAACAAATGCACAATAAACTGCATCAGACAGGTGACGTTTTCTTTAAGCTGCAGCTAAAGACAGTTTTTCCTCATCAAGAAAAGCACACATGCCACCTTAACTTTAAAAATGTATCTTCATGGAAACTCATTGCAATCCATGTATGTGTGTGTGTGCATATGTGTGAGTCACATGCAAGAACTAATGTTTTCCCTTTTAAAAACACACCAAAATAATGACACTTGGAGGCTGTGCATGTACCAGGCATTCTTGCGGGAAACTCATAGATCCACAGTATTTGTATCAGAATGCCAGCTTTGTTGTTATTTGGGTAAAGCTGTGATCCTGTCATGTAAAGGTCATTTCTCCCTCCCGCAGTCAGTGCACAAAATGTTGTCACGCTGGGTGAGGAAGCCGCGTCCCACCAGTGACACAGAGCACTGCATGCAGGTGAAACACTCACTGTGCCACTGGCGTTCCTCAAAGGAGATGTACTTGTCCCCTGCCAGACCTGCACGCATCACAGATCCATGTATTCATGAAAATGTAAATTCATTACATTGTCCAGTCCCTACACAACAGAAACTCAAGGGCTTAAATATGAGGAGGAGAGTGATTGGTATTAGATTAAATGAACACTCACTAGTAATGGGCTTGGTGCAGCCCACACACTTCTTAGCATATAGGTTGCTGAAGCACTCCAGGCAGTAGGGGTAATTCTCCCTGCTGGTGAAGCGCTGGCCTGACAGCTGCTTTCTGCACCCAATGCATAGAAAACACTCGCGGTGCCAGGGCTTGTCTTGGTAGGTCACCCCACCTGTTTGTGATTGGCCTAGAGGTAGCACAAAGAGGCAAGAGAAAGAAAGAGCTTAACACTAAGAAACACACAATGCCATTCCTGTTTTTTCCCTTTACTTTCTTCATACACTGCGAGTAACACTAAAATGCCAGAGTCAGGGGGATTTACTGTAGCAGTCAATATATGTAATCCACTCAGCTGTAACCCTACCTTCTTACAAGCACAGCACTGGTATGCAAACTGCTTCTCGAAGCAGGGCACACAGAAGTAACTTGTGTCTTTAGGGATGAAGGACTTGGTTCCTATTGGCTGCTGGCAGCGGTGGCACAGGAAGCAGGTCTCATGCCAGCTGTTCCCCTTGTATTCCATTTTGCGGGAACCTGGCACATGGGATGAGAGCAGCTTAGTCAGCATATGGTCCCTCTATGACAGAAACACACCGTGGCCCAGAGCAGTCCTGCTTTGTCTGTAGGGAGGGGATGATGCAATCGAAATAATCTTGGAAAGAATTTAATGAAAAGGAAGAATTCCATTCCTTGCTATTTTTTCCCAACATATATGTTTGTACATATAATAATAATGCGTATAAAAAAAGACCTTAATATTTGTTAATTTACATTTTCCAGGCGTATCTTTTTGGTTTTTGTACTTTCGAAATTGATATTTGAAGAGGTCCCCCCCCAATATGTTGGCCAAGGTTATCCCCCATAACCTCAGAACATTGATATAGCAGTATATAATGATCTAGCTTTCTGGTGACATTATCCATTACTAGTCATCACTGCATGTACCTGGCATGATGGTTTTCTTGCAGGTGGTACACTTGGAGGAGTAATCATGTGCATGACACTCAGTGC
Organism: Archocentrus centrarchus; assembly: GCF_007364275.1. Classification (NCBI taxonomy): domain Eukaryota; kingdom Metazoa; phylum Chordata; class Actinopteri; order Cichliformes; family Cichlidae; genus Archocentrus; species Archocentrus centrarchus. The sequence continues at coordinate 16,728,675 of NC_044367.1, read as the reverse complement.
AGAGCAACAAATTATCCTTGGCTGCAAAGGCCTTTTCCGCTAGTGAGCGGCTGCAATTGGCACACTTGAAGCACTGCTCATGCCAGTGGCGATCCTTATAGGACAGATCCTGCAAATATTTAGCATGTGATTATTATTGATATTCTGTAAGGCTAATGAGCACAAACATTTAAAAAAGAAAATACATCCACATTTCTTATCTACAGAGTCAAAACAGTAACATAACCAGTTACATTCTTATCTTGCACTATACTATATCTGTGCTACACTGTTGCTTTCTTACCTTGCAGTTACAGCAATTGGTAAAGAGCATGCCTCGCAGCTGTTAGCGAACAAGTTTTCATAGCACTTAGTGCATTACTGCGTGTCCTCTTTCATTATGTACTTCTTCCCAGCAGGGAGTCTTTGCAGTAATGGCAGTCGAAACGCTCGCTGGTGGGCATCTTGTTTGCTTTTCTTAGCTGCAGGTCAAAGAGAAAAGAAGGAGGAAAATTGGACAACAAGGAAGAATAGGAGAGATGGCATGTGTAATAGTCCAACAGTTTCTTCTCCTTCTCATCAAGCAAGTAAGGAGGACAAGCAATTTCCCCTTCTTCAAAAATAATTTGAGAAAAAAAAAAGTGTATTAAAGAGTTCTTTACCTCTGCTGATTTGGGGTGAGGATGAGACTGAAGCCAGGGACTGCAGAGAGGCACGAGGATGGGGCAGGGATGAAAAGGGGTCAGGCAGGATTATGGGGTATCCACTAGGGGGGCTCTTATATAAATACAGGCCCTCTTATTAGCAGGGATCTCTGGGGAGAATGGACATACTTCACTGCATCGTTCTGCACCTTTTAAGGGAGTTGATGGTGCACTGATCACTAAGCCTTTGGACTGATTTAATCTTTGTTGTCTGAGCTCCCAAATACAAAAACCAGAGAGATTTGCAACTTTAGCACAAGAAGATTATTGTTGGGAAACATGACAGACCACCGTGTAACCTATGTGAGGCTTCCAAATCCATTTCACATATACACAGAAGATGCTGAAAAAGAGATGATTTGAGCTTAAAAATACTAAAGCTTTTCAACACACCATTATCAGTTTGGACAGTGGTACCACAGCAGAGATAGTTAGCCATTTGGATGCTGTAACATGTCTGGACACACTTGTGGCCTTTGTCAGTACCGCCTACACACACAAGCAGTTGCAGATGGCTTATGAGAAGTAGGTGCCAGCAGCTTTGTGGCTGCCAGGTACTGAACTATATTGCCAGGACCTCTCAGTGGCTATTGAGAGCACCTTGGCAGCACTTCAGAAGGGTGAAGCTGTGGGCTTGTGGATGTTCAATCCATCCCCAGCAAAATAAAAGAGGAAGAGCAGTAATGACAGTTTAAAGGGCGACCATCCTGCTAATAGTGATACTCTTGTTACTTCGCTCTTTCTTTTCTACCTGTTTAAATATTTAAAATCATCGGGATCTTTGACTGACAGTCAACTAATTGCATTTGAATCATGGAACACATGCTCCTATCAGTTTTCCAAAGGATCAGGGAGCAGACATCTTCATAAAAATAGCCTGGGAAGACCACCAGCCCGGCCCACTGGCTTAATCCCTCATATGCACACATATGCACACAGGAAGGTCAGTGACAGTGATGAGGCTGAGAGGAATGTAATTTTATGTAGATGAACTCTATTCCCTTTTGTCTTCTCTCTCCATTAACTCCAGCACCACTCCTTGTGAAGAAATTCATCTAGAATTGCACTCTTGTAACAAATCCATTTTGGGATCAGCAGATGATGTTGGTACATGGTTTTGCAGCGTATGTGGGCGGTATCTACAAACCTCTGAGGGATAATGTAACACCATGTTATTTTTGACCTACCTTATATGTGTTACGTTAGGCTTTAGGCACAAAAAAACAATTTTATGTCAGTAATTCAGGCATGTTTTTATTTCTTTTTTTATATTTCTGATTTCAAGTCATGCCATCATTCAGGTTCTTCTTAATTCTAAGCAGACTGACTGGATTACACCAAGTTATCTGATGCTCTAGATTAAATTATCACTGTTTTGAATCCTTGTCCACGGCTGCTCTTCATATCGGTGACTTCAAATCAAAAAAAGCCATGCAGAATGTAAACAAACCAAAAACCAACTGTAGCACCAGTGCAGCCACTGCCTTCTGAAAACGTCTAATCTTAGTTGCATTGCTGCTCAGCATGTCTGTCATCATGTGACATGCAGGCAGGGAGGAGGTGACCTATATTCTCCAGCAAACAAAAACTCTAACTCCTCTCTCTGAGTGTGTTGGCATAATATGAAAGTCATGAAAAATAAATTGCGTGTCAACAGCCAGTGTTATTCAATAGATATTAAAGTGGAGATTATTGTTTATTGCGGTTGTATCTGGTAATCTGTGCAAGCATGTTTGTGATTTTATTATCATGGCTTTGATTTGTATCTGATGGAAAGCAGGTGCTGGTTGTTGGATTATTAACTTCCAGAGCAGACAGTGCCAACTCTGCCAAGCAAAAAGCTTGCTGATCTTGCATATTCCTTTTTGCCTGCTTAATCCTCTGAAGTCAGCTAGTGGGCAACTGCCAACAGATTTCTTATATGGCCTGTCAAGCCCCAATAAATAGGCCTTTATTTGACCTGGGCTCAAGTATCCTCTTATCTTAATGTATTCAGGCTTTACAATAAGGTGTCAGTAGCTGTTTTTCCCCCCTTAATCAAATGATCGCAGAAAAGAAGAGAAGCATTTACTTTGGTGGCTCATTGAGGTGGTGACTTTTTGTAGGCTGAGACAGATCAACACGACACAGTTGCATCTCTCTCTGAAGCACAAAAGCCTCACTGCACCAAAGCTGACAGCTGGTTGGCATGGTGATGACAGCATAAGTGGGATCCATTAGGTTGAGATGAAGAGCTGTCCCAGTAGTTAATAAGAGGACTCACAGAAACCTGCCCTTTGAGCAGGCCTCTGTGCTCTTCTACCATGTGGAGAGCCTGCTTTCAGCACAGTATTTTCAACTGAACAGGATAGCTACACAGGGGGGGGGGGGGGTCGCAGGGGGCAAGGAGATACAATCTACTAAGTCTACAATCTCACAAAACATTACACCCCTTCAGGGAGGCCCTGTGAATGCCTGGGTAATGCCTTCAGCAACTCTGCTCCTCGACTCCCACTGTAGGTCTCACCAAAGTGAGCCATGGTATGAGCAAGTGACAAGATGTGTTACAGAGCCAGAAATTTGATCTCGTTACTAAAGGAGACAGAATTGTCACCTCTTAGGCATGCACAACCAGAGACTTTACAGAAGAAGGACTTTGCTACAACCCGTTGAAATGTTCTCAGCTGGCTCTCCTCATTTTGCGGTATTTGGATCGGCTGTAGACAAAGTTAGTGTTTACTTTAGATGACTGAAGCTGGAAATCAGTGTAGCACTGAAAGTTACAATTTTTGTCAGCATTTGGAAGTAAATATTTTCATTTATTTAATTAATTAAATGATCTGATTCTAAAATGCCTTCCACAGGATCCCAAATAACTTTTTTTTTTCTTCAGCATTCAGCAACACTGTCCAGAAATAATAGCTTCAAACATAATGAAAGACTCATATACAAACAGTGAAGCATAAATAAACAAGAGTAAGGTAAACATGCTCCAGATTCTTACACACACACTCGTCAGTGTGGCAGGAATCTAAGCGCTTGACTTTTTTTTTGGCTAATTGCTTTCTAGGATTCAAATTTACATTTCAAATATTTAAATAACAGAGGAGGTAAATGTCAAAATGTCTACTGGCATTTTTACAACATCAGTGACGTATCCTTTAATAGGAAATTGCAATGTCACAAATCTGCATTAACTGATTTTTTTTTGCCACAGGCATCATTATCTGACATCATTATCACCTTTGAAGCTGAAGTTCTGAGCAGATACATTATGATTTTACAACCGCTTCTACTGGAAGCATCAGCTTGTTGTGACTAGAAACAGTATGTGAATGTTTAGAAAACAACCCCAATTCCAAAGAAAGTTATCAGCACTCAGTTCAAAAGCCTGCGTTTCTGATGGTATGGGGGTACGTTAGTGCTCTTTGCATATTTGAGCAAAATCATATGACCATTGTGCGATGTTCTGTATTGCATGTAACAGCAAATGTGAAGGACAGTGACCTCGTCTGTGGGATGGTCTTGAGTTCTACAAACTGGAGTGACCCCCCCCCCCCCCAGCCATCTGAACTTTCACATTAATCCCCAAGTGACATAGATGGATTATTGGTGCCACTGATCCGAGCAACACACACAAACTTATCACACATGTCTGCAGCGTTGAGTGGAGGTACTTGTCAAAGATGTGTCATCTCTACGTGGTGTATTGGATGACTGGAAATACCAAAGTGCCAGTGAGGATATGGGGTAACTAACAACAGCCCGAAGATTGATTTGTAACCATCACAACACTCTCTCATCAATCACTTATCAAGGCTTTTGGATGGCTATTTCTACCCCCGCCGGCATTACATGGCAATGTAGAACAGTGTGGGCATTGAGTGTGGAAATGACATTTGATATAGATGGAAAAATAAATATTAGGTGGCATCCCGCATATTGTTTTAAGCCAATTCTTGTTTTTAACTTGGAAATGAGAATACTGACACTATATTTAAAAGATAAATTTAAATACACTCATTTGCTTTCTTGCTAAGATACTAATGTCATGCCTGTACAACAAATATGAAGCTACAGCCAGCAGCTGTTTAGCTTAGCCTAGCTTAGCATAGTTACAGGGGATACAGATGTATAGGGATTTAACAGGCATTTGTTTAACCCCATTTAAAATGGCTGTGCTGCTTTTGTACAGCTTAGCTTCCCTACAAAAGTTTTCCTGTTTTCACTCTTTGTGCTAACCTATGCTGGCTAGCCATGTTTATATATATATATATATATATATATATATATATATATATATATATATATGTGTGTGTGTGTGTGTGTGTGTGTGTGTGTGTGTGTGTGTGTGTGTATATAAGGAGAATTCCAAAATATGTAAACGCAAGCATCATATGTGTTTTTGCAAATAGTTTCAGCATTATCCAGCCATCCTATGTCATTTAATATATTATCAGGCATCTCTTTACAAAAAACAAAACACTGTATGCTTTACTAATATTTGCTCATTTGTCCATATCTTTATTTTCATTTTGACACTATAAGACATATACAGTTAAACAACATTTGGCAAAATACAATGATTTGGCAAAGAAAAATAAAAGTACTGATTGACTCACTGATTATTTCAGTGAACTGGTATCAAATGAGCATTTCTGGAGAAACAACATCCCACCTAGGATACAGCTTTTTTTTTTTTTTTACCAGGTCATATAGCATCTAGAGAATTCCTCTCTGGTGCAGCAGTGACCCACTCACAGACTCAGGCAGGAGGACAGAGAAGCCGCAGCTCCTTGTCTTTGTTTTTGTGCAAAAAAAAAAAGAAAGAAAGAGACGATGGAGGAGACAGACACCACCCAAAAAGATCAAATTAAAAAAAATAAACTTTTGTTTCTTAAAGTCACCAACCACATTGGACAAGAAAGCTTTTTTGTTTTCATACATGAAATTGGACTGTACAATATGAAACCATGACTGGCAGTTTCATAGTTAACCTGTGGGATGGGCCGAGGTCTTGGAGGACAGTTTATAAATTCACAATAGCTTCATCTAAGACGACCACCGGCACAGTGAGTCACACAACTCGACATGAATAAAAGTGCTGTATTTCTGCTGCATTTTGGCACAACTTTTTTTTCAATTAGGTCATGCCAACAGGATTACCACCAAATACAAAAACAAAACCAAAAAGAAAAACTCCTTGAATGTAAAAGTGCCTCTCTTGATGAAAACGTCCATCTCACAAAAGTAAAAGCGTCATTTCTGACGCTGTTAATCCTTTTTTCAAGCGTCTCTCCGTTCAACTCTGTTCACAGCCACTTGAAGCACCGGGCATTACTTACAAAGGTACAGCGCAGTCACGGTCACTTCCAGACAACAACTGTATGATATAAAGAGATTTAACATGAAAAATATATACAACTCTGCTGGAGTTCCCTCTGTCTGCTGGACATAAAGGAATGATTTGTGTTAGTGGGCTGGTTTGATCCAATTTCTGCTTCAGTTCACTACAGTGCTTATATACAGGGTTCACTATGGCATTTGGAACCATACTCCATAAGAAAATAATTGGTTTCATCCTATTTTACATAAATGGTCCCTTTGAAATTGAAGAAATATTAATCTGACAACCTCACACGGTGTATACTTTGACACAGAAGCTCATCTTGCATAAAATGTTGACAAGAACTTGTACAGTACTTTCTGTTAAAAAACATAAATCTCTGTTAATAGCTGCTGAGTGCTGTTGCAATGCATTGCTCAGTGAATTAGCTGTTCCGACGACATCTGAATACAATGCGATATCTACAGATACTGTGCTGTCTTTTTGTGGCGTGATTTTGAGGGTGTGGTGTAGACCTTTAAAAAATAAATAAATAAAAAATCCACAATCACATTTTTCACATGCAAATGGTTACAACCCGAACAACACTGACATATGATGAGTACGACAAAAATGTGGATAACTTTGCAGTAAGCGTGAAAACAGATCACATCTCTCACTGTTTTCTCACACCTGGGCCAGTTTCATTTCATCTTAGTTCGCACTCACTTTACCCATGTGACAAAATCTGCCTGAAACCATGAAAGAAATATCAGTGTATTCATCTGAGGTCATAATGTGGGATGAGAATACAGCACTCAAGTAAATAGCTTAATCAAATGGTTATGTTGCGTGTTCATTTAGTGCTTTTTTCTTCTTACTGCAGTCAGTCAAAAATGACAGACCTTTCAAATTAAAATGCAATGCGAGGCGGTGTGTGGGAGTTTCATATTGCAGTACAATGGCTCTGTGCTGTGCTATCATCATCCACGTGGTATCCAAAACACCGTCACAAAATTACAAGAGACGATTCACAGCAATATTAAATAAATAGTAACCTCCCTCTCACAGAGCAGTGATCTCTTCTGTCAGACACCAGCAGGGTAAAGATCGCCAAATGCAACGACACATAAATAATGACCATCTGTCTTAGTGTAGGTATGTGAAGATAAGTAACAGTTTGATTAGCAGTGCAAATGCAAACTTACAAAAATATGGAAAAAAAGTAGCTACATTAATTCCAAAAATACACAGTATGTACATGACCCTATTGAACCATTTTCACATTGAAGTGTAGTAAACAATGCATAGGTGACTTCATCACTAGCACAGATGAGATTGGTTTTTTTTAATCATATAATGCCTCATTTGAAAAATTTTAAGATAAATATTTTCACTTTTATGTCAGCCCCCTTCTCCAGCCAACGTTTTTACAATGTCTGCTGTGTGACACTTTATGAATATTTAAGAAATAAAAAAAATAATAAAAACAACAACCTTGCATCGTGAATGTTATCTGGTGTAGAGGAACATTTATACAATCATGCAATCACACTAAAAAAAAATAAAACAAAATCATAAGAAAATAGCAGCAGATGGGGTCATGTTAAGCAAAACATGGTTGGAAATAATAAAAAAAGTAGTGCATTTGTAAATCATAAAAAATAAATACAAAATTATAATTTAATAACTCAAAAGGCAAAGTAAGGCTTAGCAAAATTTGACAGCAAATAAAATTATAAGAAAAAAAAAGTGAATGTTTTAGTGGGCCTCTGAACCAATAGAAAAACACCATTCAGCTGCTCAGGATGGAACAGCAATGAACCTTCGTGTTAACCGAAGGACAAAAATCTTAAAGCACTGCCTTCAACAACATAACAAGAACTGCACAGCCCTTCAAATCTCTAGCCACCCCAGTACCACTTGTCAAGGTTATTGAATGCCTTGTATTCCTTGTGCCTACGCAAATAATCACAGGCGAGGCATGTGTGCTCTGCCCAAAAATAGGCCTTCTTTACTTTAAAGTGTCGCCGCCACTCAAAGTACCTGAGGTACATTTCCTCATTCTTGTCCAGGAGCAGCAGGTAATCAGCCAGTTCCTTGGGCGAGCTGAAGTCATCCACATGAATGAAGGCGTCTCCCTGGATAAAGTTCTCATAATTCTGCCTTGGTGGGCCAAGAACCACTGGCACTGTCCCCACTGAGAGCGGGTTGTACAGTTTCTCAGTAATGTAGTCCTTGTGGATGGAGTTCTCAAATGCCAGATAGAATTTGCAGCTGGCGATGGTGGGGAAGTAGTCTTGATCAGAGATGTACTCCCCAAAGGCTTGTCCATATGCATGAACCTCAATGTGTTTGTACAGCTCATTGTAATATTTTACTCGCACATGGTCCTGGTTCCAGTTGCTCACAATCCAGCAGATCATCTTGTTTTTGCTGGGTGGTACAAAATCCTCCTCCCCCTCTGCTGCTACGATGGACCCATAAGGCACTTCAATGTCAGCATCCTGACGGTAATTGAGAGTCAGATTGAACAGGTTCTCTATCCCAGCCAACTGGGATGAATGTGACGGCGACTCAAAGTTCATCCATATCCACTTCTGGAATGATGGTCGCTGGAGTGGCGGCAGATTGGACAGGTCAGTACTGATGTCTCGGTGATGGATGACAACCCCATCCGACTTATTGTAGAAGTTCCTGTCTGCTGTGATGAAGCAGCCATCAATACTGAAGAGAGAGCTGCAGACGCTCAGGTCGTATGTTTGTCCGAAGGGCCAGAGCCAGATCAGCACAGTGGTGACGTTTTTATCACTCTTGGTGGAGAAGAGGTTCTTGACCCGGTCTGTTGATACTGTTGACTCTACAGGACCTGATAACCAGCTTGTAGATGGTTTAAAATACATCAAAAACAGAGTCACAAAGCATCCCAGTATAAAAGTACCAAGCAGAAGGGGTCGCAGGATTCTGTGAAAAGGTGCAGATGGCATACTCTGTCCTAAAAGGGCAAACCAAAGAGAAAAAAACTCAATAAAATCATGGTCAGCAGGATACAACAGCAAGACAGATCATGTCTTGCAGCAATAGTTTGCATCAGTGCTTGTAAGTAAAAAATGTGAAGCCTTCTGCACAACATGGCTGTACAAACCTGGTGGATTTTACTGAATGTTGAAATCCAAGCAAGAGTAGAGGTTGTGGGAATTTAAGGGAACAGCTCCCACATCGGATCGAAGTTCGGATCGACCTCCTTTGTGTTTCAGTGCTCATAGGAGAAAAATTGCAGGTTGCAGCTTCTTTCCTCTTAGGCAGAATAATAATGATCCTTAATGATCTAACGAACTGTGTTTGATCTTGAATTTACAGGTCTTCTTAATGATGCCTCCTTTACATGAGCAAAGAGAGAGAATGAGAGAGAATCAATTAGGCTAGAAAAGAGACAAAAGCAAACAATATAAGCACTGTGATGACCCCTCCCATTCTGCCTGTTCTCTCCTTACTCGGCCAGCAGATTTGATAGTGTACCTGGTGGTAATTAGCACATAATTAAAAAAAGGCTTTCTGCTAAACAGTCTTGCTCTCTCTCCTTCCACACAGGCAGGGGTCCAGATTGTGTAGGCTTTGTTTCAGTTTAATTTTCTTTCTATTAAAGACCTTTATCACATACCTGCATTCACATCACTGATCTCTAGTCATTCTACATTTCTTTTGAATCCATTCTTTCCATTATCAGTGTGGCCTCCCTGTTCTATCTGAGCTTTGATCCGGCTCATGGGTTTAATGATTTTGATTTCAAACTTGGCTTAACAAACTAGTTTAGTGGCTTTTTTGTCCAAGTTACTAGTGACAGTGTATTGCTTTTGTACTTTTCCATTAGGTGGCTCTTATTTTTTATCACTAGTGTAAATTTTTTGTGGTTTGGAATACGTCTTCCCTGGTGGAAACCCCTTAGTTGGAGTCACTGGATCAGTGCTCAAAGGACTACTTCTTACAGATTGCTAAACCCTCTGTTAGTAACTTGTTGTGGTATGGGACCATTGCCTGTGGCCTTTGTGTTGGGACAACAGAACACTTTTAGGATTATTTGTTTCTTCTTTTGGTTGACATTTGGTAACTTAGGTTGAATAATCTTTTTGGGTTGTGGCTGTTTGTATGTAACCCTTAAGCTGCGTACACACTGGGAGTGAGTTGCTCATTGCGCATTGCTTTGTAGCCAATTGCTGGTCACCTGTGGACGTTCCAGGCTCTGGTTGCCTAGGTAACCCTCTAACATGTTTACCACCACGTCATATGTCAATCAGTGATATCCTGCGTTCTCATTGGCAGTCGTCTCAATCGTTTGCCTGGGATTTGAAAAAAGTTTATCTCAGGTCCAACTCACTTCGTGTCACCAGGAGTCATTTCACCCGTAGTCACTCAAAGTTGCTGAATGTCCTCGACTTGCTGTGGTCTCTGGTCACCACATTGGTGCAAATCACTTCCATTGTGGACGTAGTTTTATTCACAGGTGCAACCATATGGAGGCGATGTTTGGGACATGGCTGTCCGGTTAAGCAACCTAGCACAGCACTGTTTGCGTTCTAGTTGCACCTGCTTTTCTCTTGGTCTGTCCTCTTAAATATGCTCCTACAGCTGCCAAGGCTGTGGAAAGGATAACTGACAGTACTAGCAGAGTTGAGTTAAAACTTTTTAGGCCTACAGTGTCTGTCAAACTAGAATCTTTAATATGGCAAGTGTTAGAGTAATGAATTTTAGTACTTTGGCTGTTTCAGTGTTTGGGTAAAACTGAAACTTTTTGTGGGGTACCTGACTGGTTGCCATGCTTATGTGTGCCTTCTCGGTATAGGAGGTGGGCAGGGTGTGAGAGGCAGGCCTTAAGAGGACAATACCTGTCGTTACCTGGCTAATTCTCTTAAAAAGGTCTTAGGTGAAAGTGAGTGGTCTCCCTATTTTGTTTGAGCTTTGAGCCACTTCATAAAACCACAAAAGAAGCTTTTATATGCACTCTGCATGCAGAGATGAGCTTAATCTCCACAAACAAAGGTGTTACACAAAACTAAAAAAGTTAGGGTTAAAATAGTCAGCTAGTCCTAGATATTTTCTAAAAGCTTCCAATTAAGCACTGGTGTAGGTTGTTATTTTGGGCATTCAATATGTGCTGTAAGAGAATGCTGCCATCTTAAGGCTGAGAAGAGTAGAAGGGCTCTCTAGGGCTCAACACACCTGCATATGCCACAGAGGCCACACAAGCTTGACGTGCCAAGTGCAGAAATAAAGCTGTAGAGATGATTTTTCTTCCACGCATCCCTGAAGCATATCAAAAACAGTAACACTAAAAGAAGCGGTGACATGCTCTGTATCATCTGTGCAATGTGACATACAGGGAAGAGCACCGGCCATTGCCTCATTCATCAATGCTTCAACAAAATCTTTGACTTTGGTGCACAGATATGCACCCAAAGGCAACATGAGCCGGAGATGGATTGAGATAAGAGCCAAATGAGTGCGACTCCTTTTAAAAGCTTATGGTATCAATACATTTTCGTGTAAGGAAAATCCTCTTACGGCACTCAAACGTGCTTTCTGTCAGCTGCAGTGATAAGCTCTTTTGGTTAACAGATGATGCATCCCGAACATGTCACCATGTGCTGGTGTCACTTATATAAAACACCTCATGTGAAGGAGGTTGACCTGTATTGCAGTGATCAGATCAGGCCTACTAAGTTACAGTGTCTCCACTGTGATTATTATAAGAGGGAGAACAATGTTTTGTTTTTTCTCCTTCTTTATATGTGAACCAACAAAATGAGACAACAGAGAAACTCATGCAGCTCATTCACATTTTAAAAAAAGCATAGCTGGGCTTTTGTTAAATGCATTGTGATGTATTTGGGACACAGAAAGAGCACCGCATGGGTGAGTAGTCTGCAGCGAGGCCACGTTTGAAGTGGCTGGAGAGCAGTGGGGAGGGGGGGGGGGGGGGGGGGGGGGGGGGTTCCAGCGACAATATTTTTGCAATATCAGTCACAGGGATGCATCAAATCCCAAACAGGGTTTTGGTAACAGGTATGTAAAGGGAAAACTGCACATGTTCACCAAAATGTACATCTTGTCTTTTTATTTGGATTTCTGGAAGGAGCATCTGACTGAAAACGGACAGTCTCAGGTGAGAATTAATTTCCAGCCACCGAGCACTGAAGGTCATTTCAAAACGTAGTGGAGGCATTCTTTAAAATGGTTGTCTTTCGGCGTGACACCGCATTGAAGTTGATGGGAATTGTAAAGATGCACTGGAATATTTTCCAGCGGTGACTAACAGAACCCCTCTTTCAGCAAAGAATATAAATGGCAGCGTGGAGGGTATAGTATTTAGATTTTTGTTGAGTTGGAAATACCAGTCACATTGATGGGAGAAAAACACCCATGTATCCATGCAGTGTGCCAACTGTTTAGTCCATTAAAAATTTAAAAATGCAGTGTACAATCAAACACCCCAGGGAAAATGAGAAGCAGTGCATATTTGTGACATTTTCTGCGCAATTTTTGCGTTTCCATCCAGCTAGGGAGGATTTGCCATTAAAATCAGGTGGAAGCTCCGGCATAGGATGCGGAGGGGAAATAAAACCCAAAAACACAGCCATGCATTTTACTCACCATCGCGACAGGCGTGAATCAAAATAAAGCTTTCTTCTCATTTCCTCCAGAGGTCCCTTTCAAAGACACCGTGGAACATATGGAAGATGCGGATGCGTTTGGAATAAAAAATCGAGCCCGCACGCCGTATTTGCAGCAATAGATTCGGGGGAGCCCGCATCCATCGTCTTGATCCCGAAAAATGATGATACCTACTGTAGCAATGTGCGTTGAATCTTCTCCACTGCTGCACACCGACGCAGAGAATGATGGCTGCAAGAAAGTGGGGGTGGGGGTGTGTGTGTGGGGGGGGATTAAAAAAAAATCGCGACTACCTCGTTTGCTTGCACACTAAATTCATGCCTCGGTGTGTGAGGGCGCCATGTATGCTCAGGGATGTGATGCGATGTGGAATAATTCCCTGCTGGCTGCCCATGCGCTACCTTGCTCTGTTTACTGTCGCTGCAGCTGCAGGCTGTGGCGGAGCGCTAGTGTGAGTGGGATGCTGAGATTCCGCTTTAGTGCATATCACACTTTAATCAACTGCTTAAGGTTGTCATTTGAATAAACAGGTCAGTCATCTCTGCTGACAGGAAGCACGGGATCAAAAGGTTTCACCTCATTTGGTCTGCACAAATTAATGGGAGGTCTGTGTGTTGCATGGCCGGCTTTCACTGATGTACCATAAGCTGAACTATGATTGCCAGTTAGTGAGGATAATGCACCACAACCACGGACTGAACCAAAAGTGCAATTATGATAATTTTCAGCAAGTTTATTCATTAATTTTTGCATTCTTAAATCACATGCAAAAACAATTCACTAAATAAGGACGTTCAATTATCTACAGAGGCTCACAGATGTGGTTTGCCCCATTAAACCTTAAACATGCCGCGTGATTTCTTTTAGCCAGTCAATTAATCATTTACAGGGTTGGTCCAGTGGTTTAAAGTTGTAATTCCAAACAGTCGGAGGACTCGTGACTGCTCGTTTTCAAGTTAATAATTATATTCGAAGCTGAATCAGCTGAGATAACATGATTTTGCATGGGTCAAACTCCAAAAATCTTGACTTCTCCTACACTGTCAGATCAAAGACAGCCCTGCACATCAACAAAGAGACAAGACATGAAGACATGAAATACACCGAGGACGCCCAGTTGGAGTAACAGATCTTTGAGTTTGGCTTCGGTGGGCAGAGCAACACATGGACAAGCCAGAGCCAATTTGGAAACAAGTGCTGTGTGCAGGTGAAGCTGAATTTGGCTTTTTTGGTCACAATCACCAAAGGTACCTTTTAATAAAAAAAGAGGAGCATCATTTAATAAAACAACAACAACTTGCCAACTGTTAAGCATGAAAGCTGCTGCAGAAATATTCTGCTTTGGGAGCTAGTGTCGGGAAAATTGCCTGGATTGAGGCAAGAATAAATTCTGATGAAAGTCCGAAAATTTTGGATACGAATGTCTTGCAACCAGCCAAGGAAGTACAACTGAAAAGATGCTGGGCTGTACAATTGGACAATGATCCATAGCAGTCCTTAAAACTTGCAGTGAACTATTCCAGGGAATCCAAGCTGAAGCTGAATGACTCTCACAGCCCACTTACTTATAAATCTGTGAGTAAACATGCTCTATATCCAAGAAAGCCAAAAACAACAAAAATTCTCTGAAGTTCAAGTGATCTGGAAGGAAGCCTGGCTGAATATTAAGAGACGACAACAGAAAGCTCACCATTAGCTCGCAGATCTGTTCAATTTAAAGAACCATTTGCTGCAGGGACAGTTCAACAAAATGCATGATTTTGTGCAGATGCGGCCAAACAGCTGAGGCCATACGAGCTGTATGCATCCATAGCTGCACAATCTAATACGAGAAGTGTCTGTTTAGGTGATACGTGCACTACTCATACCATGGCAACAGCCCGTAAATAAGGAGGCAATCTACTGTGCAGATAAAAACCAATCTTGATTTTGCCCTCCATTCCCTCAGCTACAAATCTGTTTCAACTGCTCTCCTTCTATCCCGCCGCTGTTTGCATCATTGTGACTCATCCCACATTTTAGACTGACATGTCTTTGAAATGTCAATGTATGCTGTTTTTTTTTTTTTCCTTCTTTTTTTGTACTGTATTTTGGGCTGAAGCCGAGTTGAAAGCAGAATGAGGCAACAGCTTTATTCCACCAGACTGCTTTGTTTTCTCGTGTCTCTGCCTCCTTCCAGAGCGCGCTTTATTTCTGCTCAGGTTTAATATAGTCACAGATAACAGAATGGGGAAAAAAACATGCCTGTGCACTTTCAGCTGGCAAAATCCAATAATAGCAAAATGCATATGGGGTGTGCAAACAAGAGGTAATAAGACATCAGTTAAATTAACAATAATTCGTTCAAGTCCAACAAAATGACATACATCAGCGAAGCCAAAATTAAGATAATTAAGTGGTTCACTTGCCTCTGGCTTTGCAAATCATTTGGCTTTTCTCATAAACTTATTCTTCATTTGCATTTTGTTCTGTGTTCAGCAAGCAGAAGTCCATTTAGTTTTCATTTTGTTTACACCCCCGTGAATAAACATCTGCTATGGCTCTTAGTCATTTCATTCCTGCCACCTTCGTCTCTCACCACCAAATATCGCGGCCCATTTGCGAGTTATTTCCAGGTAGATTGATGGTCTATTAGGCAGATAGTCCAGATACACCGTCTGGCTTGCTTTTGGAATTGCCATCTCAATTTGAGTCCCCTCGTGCCATTCATTAAAGGACGTTATGGAGATAAAATCAGGCCTGGCTTCTAATGCTGCACTCAGCGAGGTTTCATAGTATTTGCCGTTGATGCGGTTTCGAGTGTTTTGGAAGTTCCAGGGTCGAATGCTTGTGTCGATATACCCCGGGCCTACGCTCGGAATGAACATCAGGTTGTTATCTTCACAGAAAGCTTTTATAGAGGCCCAGTTACGCTGCGTGGACCCATAGGAAAAACCATTAGTAGCAAAGTAGGTGTAAACGCCGTCGAATCCTGCCGTCAGGATGTCCCTCTTGTGTTTCTCCTCCACCAGCAGGGCGATGAAGATGGCATCATACGGGGTATTCCTGATGCTGCCGCGCTCTGTGTGTTTTAGCAGTTTGGCCCACTGCTCCGAGTTCATCAGATATGAGTCATACACATAGAAGAGTGGAAGAAGTTTGCCAGTGTTTGTCAAGTACTTGAAAAAAGCCGGGTGCTCTCCATATCTGAGGAGGAGAAAGACGAGTCCAAATATGCAGGTAATATTAATGACATGTGAATGACTCTGAGGATAAAAATCACTACTCACTTCTCAATGATGTATTTAACATTAGTGAACATGTTGACTTCATCCCTTCCTTTGTATGGCTCAATGTGAAAAGCTACCTATAACACAAAAATTACCAAAAAAAAAAAGACACAGGATCATAATCATGAATCATTAAGCAACAAATAATTTTTCCTAATAAAAGATGTTTTAAAAAAAATTCCTTTGAGTCAAGCAACTGCTGCAATTTCCATACACACCTTAATGTGGTATTTATGAGCCATTTCAAGCAGCAAAGGCACAATCTCTTCTGTTGAGTCCCCGTTGTCATCCTTCATATTGGGAGGATACCAGGAAACAGCAATGACACCTTAAAATAAAGAGGTGCAGTATCAACATGAAATCCAAAAGCTGAAGGAAAAACACCCAAATAGAGGTTCATAAAGCTAATGGGATTCATTTAGTGTAAACGTGTAATAAATCTATATTAAATGTGTGGTTGGAGCAATATTAATTAGGTTTTCCTTCTATTAAAATGCCACTATTATCATAGCTACTGACACATAATCTCAATAAAACACTTCTAAGGAAAGGCAATCCATCACTCCCGTTTTAAT
This sequence comes from Archocentrus centrarchus, assembly GCF_007364275.1. Taxonomy (NCBI): domain Eukaryota; kingdom Metazoa; phylum Chordata; class Actinopteri; order Cichliformes; family Cichlidae; genus Archocentrus; species Archocentrus centrarchus. The sequence goes on along the minus strand of NC_044367.1, from coordinate 16,712,174 downwards.
TTAATTGCATTGGCTTAACTGCTTATTTTACCTCCAGGTCTCTGAGGTCATCCTCCCTCAACTTCTCTCAGCACCACCTTCTCGCCTAAAAGCTAAAGGTGACTGAGCCGTTGCTGTTGTTGTCCACAAGACTCTGGAATTTTCTGCCATTCTACATAAGCACCTGTCCAACAGCTGATGATATTAAATCAGTTCTAAAGACCTGCAGTGCTGTGAAAAAGTACTTCTTTTTTTTTTGCATATTTGTCACTCTCACATGTTTTAGGTCATCAAACAGATTTTAATAGTAGACAAAGATGACCCGAGCAAATACAAAATGTAGTTTTTAAATGATGACTTTCTGGTTCTGTGTGCAAAAAGTAAATGCCCCTTAAAAAAATAATAAACCACAAAATATTTTCCCAGAAGTTTTGGGGATGATGTTTTTTTGGCAAATGTAAGATGAGCCTTTGTGTTTTTTTTGGTCAGCAATGGTTTTCGCCTTGAAACTCTCCCACTGATGCCATTTTTGCCCAATCTCTTTCTTATTGTTGAATCATGAACTCCGACCTTAACTGAGGTAAGTGAGGCCTGCAGTTCTTTAGATGTTGTTCTGGTTTTTTTTTTTTTTTTTGTGACCCCGTGAATGAGTCGTTGATGCACTGGTGGAGTAATTTTGGTAGGCTGGCTGCTCCAAGTTCCAAGTTCTTTCCATGTGTGGATAATGGCTCTCGCCGTGGTTTGCTGGAATCCCAAAGCTTAATAAATAGTTTTGTAACCCTTTCCATACTGACAGGTTTTTCACATAGGGGCAGGTAAGTTTGGAGTCTGTTCCAGCTGTCACAGGGCGAAAGGCAGGGTGCACCCTGTACAGGCTGCCAGCCTGTCACAGGGCCAACACAGAGACAGACAACCATTCACACTCATATTCATACCTATGGGGAATTTAGCACCACCAATTAACCTAACCGCACTAACGGCATGTCTTTGGACTGTGGGAGGAAACCCGGAAAAAACCCACACAAACACAGGGATAACGTGACGTCCACAAAGAAAGGCACGATTTGAACCCAGACCTTCTAGCTGTGTTAGTGCTAACCACTATGCCACCTGTATATACTTTCACTTACTGTTAGACAAGTCCACCATAAACTCTTTCTTTGTTGTTTCTATAGTTACTTTATTTATTTTATGATGTCATTACAGAGTTTTTGTACTTTTTATCATATATTATCATCACTGTATTTTTTTGCTAGGTTTTGATTTTTACTGTTTTGTAATTAGGTTTTTGGAGACCTGGAATGCAAATGCTCCTGTTGTTTTAAATGAGCTATATAAATAAAATGGCCTGATGTCTTACCGATGGCTGCTGTACGCAGCTGTTGCATATGAGCTTCTATAACAGAGGGGTCTCTGGAACTATAAACCCCTAAAACGGGGTAAAAGTTGGATCCGATGTCATCAGGTGGGCTGTGTCTCCCTTGTGGATATCCCTGAGCTATCTTAAAGTCCCAGTGTGGCAGCTGTGGATGGTCCCAGTGTATGTATTTTCCATCAAACTTTGGGTTTCCATACCATGAGTAGTAGAAGGCATGGAGGTAGTAATTTGGAGGAGGGAACTTCCTCAGTATCGCTTCCAGTTCTGCACGCTTTTCTGACTGAGCAGCGTTGCTCATTTTGACCTCATCAGGTTTATTGTTGTGGTCTTCCCGGATCTCAGGGTTGGGAAACCCCTTTACATCAAATGGGCTGCTGAACGGAGAGTCCCGTGATGTTAGCTCCTTTAAGACCACCGTTATGACAAGTACGAGCAATACCAAAGCAATTAATGTGATGCAAGATTTGCGCCTAAATCTTGCCATTTTTCAGTTAGTACTTGAGGCTTTCCATTGTTCATTGTTGAGACAGCAGTGAGTGGTTCGATGAGGTGCCAGTGAAGCTCAGCCAGAGAATATCTGATCAGCCTAGAGATTTAATGACACAAGATATATGTATGTTTAAAAAAAAGAACATTGAGGTTGCAGATGATCATTTTCTTGATTAATTAACTAAATGTTTGGTCAGTTAAAGATGATCTGCCCAGATCATCTTTAACTGACCAATTAATAGACAAAATGTTGCAACTTTAGTTCCATTTACAGTAATGTGAAGCTGAGCAAGAGACTATAAGCATTAAACTAGGGACCAAAATAGTTCCTGAGCAATGTCCTAGCTATTGATTTAATAGAAGCAAATTTAAAAAAAAAATGAAAATAACATACTTCATCTACATCAACAATGCAGCAATAGCTGGTTACAGTACGCCCATTGCTGCAACTGAGCACCACACAGTTAAAAAGCTAACAGCATTAGCCACTTGAACTCTACCTGCACTGAACTTCAGACTTGTCAACACCACACAGGCACGACAGGACCGACACAATATCCGTTTAATTAAAGTCCACCAGCTTCTTTTTACACTAAAACTATAACAATATTACATTTCACATGAAACACACCCAGTCCAATGGCTCGATCGAGTCCTCATAAATAATTTTCGCTGCTGGGATGCAGAGGACGAGGCACAACCTGCACTTCTGGTTTATTGCCTGTCCTGGAAAACGTCAATGATCTGCAAACGCCGCATCAGCCCCGCGACCAGCGGTTTGACCCATCCACGTTGTATAGGAAGCTGCGTCCACTTTAGCCAACAACAGTCACAGAAACGGTTTAACTGAATGACACTGACAGATAGCGCCCCCGTTCCCTTGGAGGGTGAATTACAGAAAAGAACAAAATTAAAACCATTGATTTTATGTGTTCATATAACATCTGGATGGATGGATGGATGTTTATAAAGCATTATAATGTGCGGCTGCTGTCACAGAATATCTTGGTTTATATTCTGTTGGTCCTGTTTCCATTTTTGAAATTAAACATTCCATTCGTTTAGCCTGCAGCATTTATTTGAAAAGGAAACAGTGCTACACAACAAGTAAGTAGACTACAGATATATCAGTCTTGTTGTATTGTAAGTTTTTATGTTATTATGTCTTCTTCTTCTTCTCCTTCTTCCGGCTGATCCCTTTAGGGGTCGCCAAAGCTGATCGTCTGCTTCCATCTCACCCTATCGCTAGCGTTTCTGTCACACCAACCCTCTGCAAGTCGTCCTTCACTAAATCCACGAATCTTCTCTGTGATCTTCCACTTTTCCTCCTGCCTGGCAGCTAAATATTCAACATCCTTGACCAATATATCCACTATCCTTCCTCTGCACATGTCCAAACCATGTCAGCTGTGCCTCTCTAACTTTGTGATTTCTAATCTTGTCCATTCTGGTCTCTCCCAGTGAAAATCTTAGCATAATCAACTTTCCCACCTCCAGCTCATCCTCCTGTCTTTTTGTCAGTGCCACTCTCTACAAACCATACATCATAGCAGGTCTCACTACCATCTTGTAAACTATATTATCGTGTAATGTTAAAATTGAAGCTTTCACGTGAATGCAACATCAGTATTCAAGCCAACAAACCTTATTTAAACAATGGTTTAACTTGATAGGTTATATTTATTTTCAGTGAATAATCTTAATATTTTTAATACCTACAATGACTTGTTTGAAGGGATTCAAAGATATCCCAAAATTATCTGGGCAGTCAAGTTGACAATGGAAGAAGAGCTGACCCAACCATCTTCTGGATGCCCAGAGGAGACACAGGGGACTTCTCCTTATCAGACCAGCGACCATGTGAGGTGTGTGGACAGTGATGATATGGAGCTTCCAGCAGTAGTTCCACAGGTTAGGAAAGAAAGGGAAAATTATGCACATTGTTACAAAAGAATAAATACTGCATTGCAATTTGTTTAATGGTTTGTTCCTTGATTCCTGGGAGAACTCAACATTCAGCCCACAGAGGCTCATCTACTGCACTTTCCTCTTTTTGAAGGTGGTGCTGTGGATCAACATTGTTTGGGCCTTAGCTCACCTCCACGTCGGCAGTCCATGTTTTCTCCTGTTCCTGAACTTGTTGTATTGAGGCCTGGTATTGAATGCTCTGAAATGAGCTAGGAGGCATCTGGGACGTTCAGCTGCTTAAACTGTCACACTGCAGAATATTAAAATTTAAAAAAAAAAAAAACACCTCTGCTTCAAATAAACGGCACATAAATTTGGAAAATCAATTAACTGGATTTTATCCAAATGTGGCCCTTTTCTCAGGAAAGTATTCCAAAAGAAGAGGTTAACAAAGAAAAAGTGGGATAATCGGGGAGATGAAGAAAGTAGACTGGAGTACTGGGAGGCAAGGTATACAGCAAAAAGGGAGATGGTAAAGGAAAAGGCTTATAGTGAGTTGTATGTGAGGCTGGACACTAAGGAAGAAGAAAAGGACTTGCATCAATCTAGACAGAGATATGGAGCTGGAAACGATGTGCATTAGATTAGGGTACTTAAGGATGGAGATAAAAATGTACCAATGAGTGAAGAGTGTGTTGAGAAGATGGAAGGAGTAGAGTGATGAGCTGATGAAAATGAGAGAGGGAGAGAAGGATGAATGGAGAAAAGTTAGGGAAATGCAGAGGATTAGATTTAGATAGATAGATAGATAGATAGATAGATAGATAGATAGATAGATAGATAGATAGATAGATAGATAGATAGATAGATAGATAGATAGATAGATAGATAGATAGATAGATAGATAGATAGATAGATAGATAGATAGATAGATAGATAGATAGATAGATAGATAGATAGACAGACTATGAAGAGGAGGAATAGTGGAAAGACAAGTGATCCAGATGACATACCTGTGCAGTTATGAAGATGTCTAGGAGAAAGGGCAGTGGAGTTTTTTACCAAATTGTTTAACACAATTCTGGAGAGCTGCAGATCTGTAGTAAGTACAGAACTACAGAGGGATGATGACCCATGCCATGAAGATATGGGAAAGAGCTGTTGAAACTGGGTTAAGAAGAGAGATGATGATTAACAAGCAGTAGTATGGCTTCATGCTGAGAAAGTGCACTACAGATTGATGGAGAATTATAAATAAGGTCAGAAGGAGCTTCACCGTGTCTTTGTGGAACTAAAGAAGGTATATCATATGCTGCTAAAAGGAAAACAGGAGTGGCAGAGAAGTATGTGAGGGTGGAGCAGGACATGTATGACGACAGTTGTGCATTAGGAGTGACAGATAAGTTAAAATGAAGGTGGGATTACATCACGGATTGGCTCTGAGACTCTTTTTTGCAGTGGTGATGGACAGGCTGACAGATGAGGTCAGGCAGGAGTCTCTGTCGACTAAGATCTTTGCAGATAACATTATGATCTATAGTGAGAGTATGAAGTAGGTGGAATAGTGCCTGGAGAGGTGGAGGTATGCACTGAAGAGAAGAGGAATGAAAGTCAGTAGAAGCAAGACAGAATATGTATGTGAATGAGAGGGAGACAGGTGCAACAGTGAAGAGGCAAGGAGTAGAGGTAGTGAAGATGGATGAACTGAAATACCTGGGATCAACCATCCAAAGCAACAGGCAGCGCACAACAGAGGTGAAGAGAGTGCAAGTAGGGTGGAGTGGGTGGAGACTAGTGTCAGGGTTGATTTGTAACAGAAAGATAGCACCAAGAGCGAAAGGGAAGGTTTACAAGATGGTTTTGAAACCTGCTATGACATATGGTTTGGAGAGAGTGGCACTGACAAAAAGACAAGAGGCTGAGGTGGGAGAGTTGAAGATGCTAAGATTTTCATTGGGAGTAACCATAATGTTTAGATATAATGATTAGAAACAAGTACATCAGAGCGAAAGCTCAGGATGCTTGGAGAAAAAGTTAGAGAGGCAAGGCTGTTATAGTTTGGACATGTGCAGAGGAAGGACAGTGGATATACTGGACAAAGGATGCTGAGTATGGAGATGCCAGGCAGGAGGGAAAGAGGAAGACCACAGAGAAGATGCATAGATGCAGTGAAGGAAGACATGCAGAGGGTTGGTGTGACAAAGGAGGAGGAGGTTAGAGATGGGGTGAGATGGAGGCAGATGGTCCACTGTGGCAACCACTAAATGAGCAGCCAAAAGAATAATCCAAATGTGGACCTTTTCTGGTCCAAGACAGCAGAATATAAAATATTAGTTGTAAACTGTGACAAAGCCCACACATTCCTGTCAGGACACTAGAAGGAAAAAAAAAACAAACAAACAGCTTTTAGGTTCCATCCATTTTATTGAATTTATAGACTTTCAAACAAACTTGTACAAATTGCAAAACAGATTTTGGTAACACCTCATTTTATTCTTATCATTATTAGGAAATAAATTAAGTGAAATGAAAGTAAACAATGTGAACTAAGAACATAAAAATACAACAAAGAGCAAAACAAAGCAGAAAGAATGAAAGAGGCAACTGTCAAAATTTTTCCTGCATCTCATGTGCAGTACACTAAAGCTGATTCACTAACCAGGCTTATTGCTGGCCAGTGTCTAGTACCTCCTTGTAGTAAAGGACAGCACATGTGTGTACTGGCAATCTGATGAAGCTCCATCCTGAATGGTCTAATTTGAAATTTGCATCATATGATTTATATAGATATTTTTTTTTTTTTACTGTAGTACTGTATTTACACACCAGGTGGCAACACAATTATACAGTGATGCTAAAACTGCCTGCTCCTGCCACCGGCTCCCAACTCCATCAGTTTATCCAGGACAGCTGGCATTTGACCACAAAGCTTTTAAAAAACAATGGTCTTTATTGTGTTTGTTTTCAGTGTGTTACATGCACACTTGTAATATTGTGGGGCATTTTGTCAAGCTTTTTTTAATAAGTTAGAATCCTGCAAAATTGCATCCAATGATATTCTCTCCATAGAAAGATCCAACTTTGCAGAGCACATTCAAAAATTCGCTCTCATCTTTCACTATAAATCAAGATAATTTATATATTGGGGGGGTGGGGTGGGGTGGGGGGGGGGGGGGGGGGTGATGATCCTAATGAGAACAAATACACCAAGGAAAACATTAATGCCCAGCTCTTTGTGGAGAGTGGCATATTTTTGTGTGGGAGTGGAATAGAAGCACAGGGAGGCATAACAGAGTGGAGAAATCAATGCCCAGAGGGCGTTGTGTTTGGGTAGAGTGGGTCACTGCCAGCAGCATCTGATTTAGCCTCTATATTTCATTCAAGCCGGTCTGTTCACATTCTCTGCTACTCATGGGGAGTTGCACTTTCTCAATAGTTAACTATATAAAATGTGTTTGTGCACAACAACCACAAAGTGCACCGCACACTGTAACGAGTTTAAAATGTTAAACTGGATTAAAAGAAATGTTATTTGTGTCTAGGGAACTAGCATTGCACAGAAACCGCAGTCTGAACTGAAATACACAGAAAAAGAGTCTCTCGGCTTTTTTTGAGAGGTCAAGGCAAAAAAATAATGTTGAACCTTCATTTTGTTTTGAAAAAGATTTCTTGTGACTTGGTCATGTTGCCCCTTTGCACAGACAAGGCATTTCTTTACATAACACAGAAGCCCAGAAAACCTCCAAAAGAAAAAAAAAGAAAGAAAAACATCAGAAGTAAAGCCACCAAAAAGATCATTTGTTAATAATATCAAAAATACCAACAAACAAGCAAAAAGAAAAGAAAAGAAAACAGAAACAGATTGGTCACAGCAAATTTATGTACACATACACATTAAGAAAAGAGCTGTCAGTGGAGTTGACGACGGGTTGGTTGAGCGGGAAAGAAGGAGGAGAAAGATTTGGGCAATTAGATAAGCCCTGTATCTTCACTATACAGGGGAGTTACAGGGGGTGCCATGATGGCAGACGGGGGCTGGATGAGGTGAGAAGGAGGGGGGAGAGCCACGGCTGTATGTTCACCTCTTCTTGGGGGCTTGGGTGGTGCGTGGTGGGGTGACAGGCCGGCCAGAATTTACACCACCGTACTGATACTTGGCCTTCTTCTCTGAGGGCTTTAGGATCTTTAAAAACACAAGCGCAGAGAAATGTGACTGTCAGTTCACACACAGAGCTCAAAAAAGGCAAATAAAACAAATGTATGGTTTTCACACTACCTGGAAGGAGCACATGAGGGATTCATCAACACTCATCATGCCGCCTGCGTTATCAAACTCCCCGCAGTAGTTTGGAGCAGAGAAAAGTGTGACCAGTTGGCGTTTGGCAAAAAACTCGTATCCATCCTCCACAACCTGTTAGAAGAAAGATGACATTATTCCAACGCCTACGGGAATCAATACCAAGAAGCAGGTCTTCAGCTAGTTTCACAATCCAAGTTTGCTATCAAGGTTGAGTACACAAAACCACCTACATCTGAAATCAATAAGAAACGCCCAATGCAGAGCTGAAATAACTGTGGGTAATTTAGCAACAACTCTCCTGACTTTTCACTTGTATGACCAATAAGTCCTATATGTGAAAATCAACAGTGTTAGTTCAGTTTTTAGGTAAATGTATCTGATGGCAGTGTCATAAATGGATGACCCTGACGAAGGCTATTGGCCAAAATCCAATGGTCAAGCATTCTTCACACTCCGAGTATTGCTGGAGCTTCAACCTCTTTAAGCATTTGCTCTTCTCCATACACCTTGGAACACCATAGTAATGAAGGAACAAAAAATATTGTAATAGGAACTGAGTGCTTGTATGTACAATCCGGGGGGGGGGGGGGGGGGGGGGGGGGGGGGTGTGTGTGTGTGTGTGTGAAATGGGAGCAGGAAATTAGAGGCTACACAGCTGCTATTCATAGATTTTTTTTAGCTCTGGTTTCTATGTCTTCTCATCAACAACAACAATTAACATGGAGGACAGCCATAATTGAAGCGAATGGATAAACAATTTTAAGTCTCTAAGAATAAAAAAACAAATCAATACGCTAGCTTTGTGCCTGTAGGGATTTTCATTACACATTCAGATTCTTGGACCTAATTCCACTTCCAATTACCTGGTGGGCTCTGCAGATGAGGTCCAGGTCGTGGCGGTTTAGGAACTTGCTGACCACATCTGCTCCAAAGGTGAAGGAGACCCCACGATCATTCTCTCCCCAGCCTTGTACATCCTTATCTGGATCTGACCACAACAGGTCACACAGCAGACCTGGGATACAGACAGTTACAAGACAGATGGACATGAGGAACACACAAAGCAGGAAAAATGTTGAAAGGAGAGCATAAACAGACAAATGGAAAAAAAAAATCTGCTAAAAATCCAGCTGATGATGATGACAAAGAAGATCAGGAAGAGAGAGGCTGCTTTTTCCAGTTAAAAATAAACTTAAATTCCTGGGAGGAATCCAGAGGAAGTGAACATGTTCAGTGTCAAGCATACATCCAAGAACACAGAGACACACAGTACCTGTGTCGGGCACATCTGTTGGCCTCATGATCCTCCGGATCTGCTCCATTGACTGCAAATCAGGTGATAGCCCTGAAACGGAAAAACATTTTTGATTTAAAGATACTACAGACATATTTAACGCAGGTTTTACAGGAAGCTGCAGTTCAGATTTAGGGCAGTGCATGTCAGTCCCTCCCTCACCTCCATGGCAGCAGAAGATTTTCTCATCAATAATAGCAGCAATGGGGAGGCAGTTAAAGCAGTCAGTGAAAGTCTTCCACAACTTGATGTTGAACCTGCGCTTGCCTGATGAAACACATCAGAACATATCATCAGAACCATATTGCATATGTGTGTAACCTCAATTTAATTCTACTTACACTCATCGTAGAACCCATAGATGCGGTTGATGGAAGCACACTCGTGGTTGCCCCTGAGCAGGAAAAAGTTCTCTGGGTATTTGATCTTGTAGGCAAGCAGAAGGCAGATGGTTTCCAGGGATTGTTTGCCTCTGTCCACATAATCACCCAGGAAAAGGTAATTTGCCTCTGGAGGGAACCCACCATATTCAAACAGCCTCAGTAGATCTGTGTACTGCCCATGAATGTCACCTGAAAAAGAGGTAAACAGGATGAGGGGACAGCCAAGAAAAGTCACAACGTTGTAGTCAAAGAAAGATAGGCAGGAGGGGAATTCTGCTTAGAGAAAAAACGGTGAACATAATTGTAAACAGAATATCAAAGCAACAGCAGGAGTTAACACAAAAGAAACCAAATACTTTGTTTTTCTACCTCCTGACCACATTTTCACTCCTACACACACAACTCACTGAAGTTGTTTTGATTCACTGCCAGACATGTAGTTTGGTTGGGACATATGACTGTGCCTATGTTAGGACTGCATTAGCAAGCCAAACAACACACACACACACACACACACACACACACACACACACACACACACACACACACACACTGACACACTGACACACACACTGACACACACAGACAGAGACACACATACACACACACAAAAACCATTGCAACTGTCACCAGATCACGCAAAGTAAGCTAAACGAGGCAAAGAATGCTCACAATCCACATTAATCGCAAAAAAAAGGACATCCATACACGCATCCACACAAACTTACTTTAATTTTAACCACTCTCTCAGGATTAGCGCTCAACCTCCTCCCTATTTGACATTCAGTCAGTCAGTGATGAGCGGGAGTCGCTCTCACCAAAGCACAGAGTCTCTGTAGAGGAGACTCACTTCATCACCTAGCCAAGACCTGCTTCCTTTTATATCCTCTTGCACCAGCTAAAGAGATGCTCTAATTTGGGCTAAGTGCTCCAGACACAGATGACTACAGAGAAGCCTACCAAAAACACGTTGCAATAATAACAGACTTTATTATGACCAAAACGGAAAGCAAATTCATGCGCCACACTCATTACAACATGGCACAAATTAAAATGAAATGACAGCCCTTGTTAAGCTTTGCAGCTGTCTGGCCTTAAAATAAAATGACCAATGAAAATTGCAACTTTATATTGAAGTCATGAGGTTGGCTGGCATGATTTCTTTTTTTTCTTTTTTATGGTGCCCAACAGGAATCTATGCACCAAAACCCAAACCAGGACTGGTACCAAACCCTATATGGCTACAGGCCTGCACTTATTTTTGACTGTCTTAGGACAGCATGCAAAGGCACATTTTTCCATGCAAATAAATAATTTAAGGAATAGCTTTAAGTCTGGCTATGTGTTATTTTCTGTTCTTATGGTGTACTTAGCTCGTTGGCTTGTGCTTCACAGCCTACTACTTTTTTTCCCCCCAGACGTGCAGTCCCAGGTCACCATCTAAGGTTTTCATACTGTAATAGCAACAATTTCACAATCCTTCACATTAATAATACAACATCAAAACTTCAGCGAATCAAGTGTTGAAGTATTAATGCAGACATTAATGCAAAAAAAAAAAAATAATAATAATAATAATAAAAGAAAATAAAATCCAGGTCACAAGCTGTCAGTATGAATTTAGCAAAGCTTCTTAAAAGTCCAAACTATTGCTTTAATTGTTTTCATAATCTCTGGAGCTTGAAAAAAGGTGACTGGACTGTTTCTTAGACATTTCACCTCTCACCTCCAGAGACTACCATGACATGGCCGACTGAGAGCCTACACAGGCATGTTGTTATTTGGAGTTTAACCTTCTCATGAGAGAGTGCTGAGGTGATGGTCGGTGGAAACAAGGGAGGGCTGTCATGTTTTTTTTTTTTTTTGTTTTTTCCCCATTTGAGTTTTGTGGAGGTTGGCATGGTGATATAGTGGTTAGCACTGTCATCTCATAGCAAGAAGGTCCTGGGTTCAAATCCACAGGCTGACTGGGGCCTTTCTGTATGGAGTTTGCATGTTCTCCCTGTGCCTGCATGACTTTTCTCTGAGTGCTGCTGCTTCCTCCCACAATCCAAACACATGCATCTAAGGTTACCGGGTGAGTCTAGAATGAATGTGAGTGTGCATGGTTGGTTGTCTCTACGTCCGTTTAGAGCGTTCCCTGCCGCTCCCTGTGACAGCTGGAATAGGCTTCAGAATCCCTGTGACCCTGGATTGGACAAGTGGAAGAAAACGGATGTTGGAGGTCAACTATAGCTTGTTACTGTGAGAGCAGCATTAACGGCTGCTGCACTGTGGTACTATAGCTACTTTTTATTTCTCCATTCTGTACTGGTGATGCTGACTATCTAGATGTTACCTGTAAAAGTTAAATATATATTTAAAATACTATTACCAGACATCAAAGCCAGTATTTTTTTTTTTTTTGGCTGTCTGTTTGTACTCACAAAAGGCTGCCAGGTTAGTTTTACATTCAGTATCATTAACGCCACACTAAGAGCTGCCGTATGACTAAGTTACTGTTATGAATGTGAATTTGCAGGATTTTTTGGTTTGTTTTTTTAAACTGGGCAGGTTCTGCCTGCCCTCTTACAAAAAACTCTAGGATGACAGTGAGTGAATTATTTACTTGGTCTGTTTCTGCTCTGTCAAATCAGACAGTAGCAGCACTGAGATTATGGGTTCAAAACCAGTGCACAAACTGGAATGCTAAAAACAACAACAACAGAAAAAAACCCAGATCGCTGAACCATAAATTAACAGAATTTCTCTTACAAGAGAACACAATATAAAAGTTCACAAAACAGCTTTACAAAAACAAAAGTATACTGCAGCATGGGCTATGTCGTCCATCTGTGGTATACAAATAGAGATTCATATTATTCGACAACTATTAGGGCACAAGTGCATGAGGAATACTGAATACTACCACTCAGAGCATATTTTTAAACACTAAGCTAACAGGGCTATTGTCCATTACTGCAGTATAATATGTTCACTAACAATATCACCATAGAGATCATAATGCATGCTTAAATTTAAAGAAAAACTGTGAACATAAATAAAAGAGGATCTGTACACAGAGGTCTGATATAAGAACAAGGAATATAAAATAAATAAATAACACAAATTATTTCAGGGTGAGAAATGAATTCGGGCTGCCAGTGATATTCTGCAAAAATATAGCTGATGTGTATTAACATTTATCTATTATTAGTATATCATCAGCTTTAGTTGCAAAGTGCTTTATTTTTTATATTAAGGTATCCTATGCTAGATACAATACAGTAAAGTTTTCTCCTGCTTTTAGAAATTTGCCTTGCTTTATTGGTTGAAGCCAAACCCTGTCAGAGGCTTTTTTCCCCTGTTCTTTAAGTCTGTCCTTTACCACGTCCCTTCAACAAACAGAAAAAAACAAAAACAGTAATAATCGTAAATGCAAAAAAAGAATCTATTTTAGTGCCTCAGACAGACTTGCAATCAACTTACTCCAGGCTCTTTAATCAAGAAAACTAGAGACTTCTTAATTAAAGGAAAGGTTTACAATTGAAACTGATTTGTGCTGTAATCTTGTGTTCTGTTCTAACTAGCCATCAACACACACCCTCCTAATGTGCTTCCAACTGGGGACAAATACCACAGTCTCCTTAACAGCATAAATGCACTGAGTTAAAGTGAAGCTTATATTATACCTTAGCAGAATTGGTAAAATCTGAGTAGATGATTTGCAGTTCCAATACCGTTAGCTCCTGTTTATGTTTCCTTGGACACTGAGTTTATACTAGCTGCAGGGAAAAAACAGTAAACTAAACTAAGCAGGGACTCCACTATCCTCTGTCACTCCCATTAAAAACACATAAGGATGGCATGTCTTGAAAATGAGAGGTAATTACTGTAAGCAAACCCTGTTTCAAAGTTCATATCACTATAGTTTCACATTTTTTCTCTTCAATTTGTGAACTGTTTGTGCTACTTCTCAATCACTATTTGTAGTCAAGAACTAATTGAAGGTATTTTATTTACTAGAGGTATAATAATTCTGAAACGGAGGCTGAAACCACAGTATAAACCAAGGTTTTGGAGAACTGTTTCACTTTTACTATTTAACTCAGGCCCACTCATTTACAGAGTACACAGAATGGATGTTTGTGGTCTTTCTTAAGCTCATTCAACAGGTTAACAAATCTAACCCCTTGGTAACTTTGTAGACAACTGTGATTATGGGATGTTTTTCATCATACATTTTTTTTTTTTTGCTAACACAACAAAATCCCCATTGTCACAATGATGATTATTCTATGCCTAATGTCTAAGTTCACACATTGGCAAAGCTGCAAGCTTGGAAAAATTCACCAGTAAAATTACAATTAACAGATGAAATAGAGAGCGAGTAAGCTCAGAACCTGATCTATGTGACCTTAGTAAATAATTAAAGACATTCACTGTTTGGTCTTTATAGTCAGTGCTTGCCTGTCATCACAGCTGTGGGTTAAAGGCAGCCAATTAGCCTGAGGTTATAATTCCAAACACTAAGCAAATAGTGTTATAAGAGACTAAGAGTTACAAACATAAAGGAGGAAGGCATGCTGGGTTTTTAACAAGCCAGCATTCAGTTGACAAGAAAAAATATGAACTGGACTTTAGTAAATTGCTGCTTCACTTACAATATCAACGGTGCCATCTGAGGCTGAGTGTTTTGGTGGTATACAGTAATGCAGTATATTATTTTCAAGGACTGGCACACATATTAGACGGTTCAGGGTTGTTTGCAGTTGCTGCGCTACACTGAAGGAATGAGATAAAACATGTGGGAGTGTACAGAGATATGCAGGAGCCAGCTAAACATAGCAGCAGTGATATCCATTTCAACTGCTGAGAGACGAAACGCACTTGTAAAAATGTGTTACTCTGCTTGTCTTTGATTTATCTTTATTAAATGTGTAAGACACCATTTACAATTTGCATATATCCCGTTATATACGGTGCAGCTGAGGCAAGAGAGTCACAGTGACTTACTATATGACCCAGGCTGAGACAGTGTTATCCGGTGTGGTTACATAAGTAAACTCTGAGCTGTATCAAAGAAATAGATTGCTGCTGTGGGCTATGCAGAGTTTGTGGTCTGTGCTTTGCAGAGTGGGAGTTTGCCATCAGTGTACCCAACCCTTCGCAGTCAGACTATAGCATGAAAAATTCAGATTATGTTGTTGTTTGACATTTGAAAAAGGCCACAGGAAAACAATCAAAAACTATACAGTACTTGTTAAACCAATTATTGGGCCAAAGGGAAAACAAACAGAACATACCAATGGTTCCCTTCTCCTTAGGGCACAGATCATAGCTTTTTAAGCTTTAGTATATCAGTTCAAGTGATTCAAATTCACATTAGCGCTGCACTCACTCCAGAGAATCGTTTTTTTCTGAAATGTGTGTTTTTTAATGCAATTATTTTCATACTATTCCTTTAACTTTCCTTCTTGTGCTAATAAACCATTTAACTGAGAATGACGCAGGGGCAGAAAATACTGACCACAGATCTTCAGGGGCGCCTCCAGCTCCAGCAGGATGGGCTGACTGAGGAAGATCTCCCTGGATTTGATGCAAAGTCCCCGCACCTCTGCCTCTGTCATCTGGACTATCTTCCCCGGGCGACATCCCCGCACTGGAGAGGAGAGAAACAATACAGTTAGTGCTATCGACTAAATTTATCAATAATCAGTGTTTTTTAAAAAAAAAAAAACATCAGCGACACAAAGTTAATTAGAATTAGGCCATGACAGAATAATGATTCACTTAAGGGAAAATTACTTATGGCAGTATCACAAAAGCTGATAAACTCAGCCATACTTTAGAAACCCACTGCTTATACTGTGAGAGCAGCTTGAATTTTCAGCACTAGTGTGGGTTTATTGGCTGTGTAGCTGCACTAGCTTAAGCCTACTTTCTGGCGTTCCGCCACAGCTCTGGGTGAAGATTTATCTTATAATGATAAAAAATAGGAGTGAGAAATGCAAACTCTGGCTACAGTCAGCAGCTGAAACAGTCAAAGATACAAAAAGTGAGATTATATATTAAGAACTACTTGCTTCTCATGTTATCTGGAGGCTGGAATATACAAAAGTTAAGTTTTATATTGTTTGAAATAGGCTGTGTCTGATATATTTGACATTTTCAATTTCTGGTCTGGAAAGCTTAGTGTAATATTTCTTAAAGATGATCTCTAAAGAGCACATAATCAGTCACACAGCATTATAGCTATGTAAAATCATACCAGTAATCATGGTTTTCCCTGGCATTGAATCAGTCTGTGGGAGATGACTATGCACGACAAGTGTGACTAGTCTATGTAAAGTAAAGGCAATGAGGCTGTGATATCTTATTTGACAGAAATCCATGCACTTTCCTATTATTACTGACAACCTGATAAAAATGAAACCCCAATGAACAAAACTAGTTAAAATGATTTTTAAAATGATGGATATGGGTTAGCAGCTATGGTTAAAATGAGACTTGATGAAAGTCAGATACAAAGTATTTAAGTGTAAGTTCCGCTTGTTAAATGGTGACTGCTACACAACACATTCAAAGCGTTGCTATTTTTATTCTCAGTTCTTATCATTTTGGTGCTCGTCGTTTTTCCTTTGGCATTGCCTAAAATTCCTGTGTGGGAGGCACAAATTTCTTTATGCAGGAAAAACTATTTGTGATGGTAGTAACAGTGAACAAACACTGAAATACAAATAAATAACTAACAGACCCAATAATAATCTCATAATAATCTCTTTTAAGTCCTAGTCTGACACCACAAAAAAGCAAATAAAGCACTGTGTGAAAATATTTTGTGGATGGAAACAAAACTGATGAACAAATCCACAACTGAGGAATTATGTAATAACTAACCATTTTGTTATTGCCTTTAAGCTAGACGCCCACAAAACAGCCTAATAAAGGGTAGCTGAGCCTAGTGAAGTAAATGTATGTTAGTCAGAGAGTGAGTTTCTATGCCCTTTCAATTTACCTTTTTTTTGTTGTATTTAATGGATGCTAAATTACAGAATGACCACACAAGGCAGCAGTTCAAAAAATGATGTATATATGTGGAATTTCTGAAGCTTAGTGCCTGTTTTTCATTACATATACAAACATTCATGATTGCATGTAGGTAGTCGACTAATCTGTCAATTTTTTTTTTTGATTAGTTGATTAGTCAACGATCATTTCAATCTTACCTCACCTGTTCAAGTCTTCCCACCTGTGAATAATCACCTTGTTGTCTCTTCTCACAATTAAAATAATGACCAATAAAAATACGAGTTTGAAACTAATCAAATGTATTTTTAACATTAATGTGACCGTCACAATAAATATCAAATACACAATGCATTTTAAATGAATGCAATTTTTTTATTTTTAAATAAAAATATAATGTGCAAATAAGTAAATGAAAATGTCCAAAAGTTAAAATAAGGTTTCAAATTAAATCAAAAAGATCTTTTCTGTCCAAAACAACTGAAAAGTTTACAGACAATTCAGTTCATGAAGAGCAGGGGTGTCCAAACTTGCGGCCCGCGGCCCACTTCTGGCCCCGTCCACTTCTGGTCCGCAAATTGATGTCAAAAATAACATACAATTTGGCCCTTTAAGTTACTTATTTGACATTTCACTTAACCCTCTTAATTGGAGGAGAAGGCAAAATGTCAAAAAAGTAACTTAAAGGGCCAAATTGTATGTTATTTTTGACATCAATTCGTGGACCGGAAGTGGGCGGGCCGCAAGTTTGGACACCCCTGATGAAGAGGTTTACTATTCAGAATAAATGCCAATATTAATGCAAGAAAAGAAAAATAGGAGCCAACGTAGCTTCACTCGTTAGCTAACATAACTGAAATGGTGCCACTTAGCAAACATCATCCATGAGACCTTGTTTCCGACAGGCAAACTAACAGAAACGTTACTGTACAAACATTAACAGGGTATCAACACGACACACTAACTCAGGGGAGCCCAAACTCCCGGCCCCGCCCCTACTTCCGGTCTGCAAATTGATGTCAAAAATAACATACAATTTGGCCCTTTAAGTTACTTTTTTGACATTTTGCCAAATTGTGTTATTTTTGACATCAATTTGCGGATCGGAAGTAGGGGTGGGGCTGGAAGCGGCCCGCGGGTCGGGAGTTTGGGCACCTCCTGCTCTAAAATGTACCCATCCAGAGCTGACGTCACAGCTCCAGGGTGCTGGCATTTTAAACACTTACGCTTTGCAGTGATGCTGCAGTGGAAGCACTTTCCACAGTCTGCATTTAGCTTTATTTTTGTTTTCTGTGAAATGCTCCCACACCTTTGACAGTCTGTCTCGATTTTCTTTCATTTTCTCCACCCTCATCTCTGTTTCACCATCATGTTGTTCGCGTTACTTTCTTGTTCGTTAGTATGGTTGTTATTGGTAGACAATGGAGGCAATACTGCCCCCATATCTTCCTGTAGTATATTGCAGTTACAAAATCATGTACGTGGTTTTAGAATATGACGTGCCAAAATTAAAATTCCACATTGACTAATTTTTGTAGTCAACATCATCAATTATGTCGAAGAATCGCTGCAGCCCTAACTGGATGCTACTTATACTGACTCAGTGTGTCATTAGTCAAGAAATCCAACCAAATCTGAGATAAGCAAATCACAAGAATATAGATCAGATCCATAGTGTCAAAGACAATTCAAGGGTTCCACAGACTTTGCACCATCAACATTGTTTATCCTCCATCTACTGTATCAGCACTGCTACATTTCCCATGTACTACGCAGAGTGTGAAGCATGAAATTGCAGAAGTAGGGCTCTTTACTCAACAGCCAGGCCTCATCAGAACAGAGCAAGTTAAGCTTGAATGTTTAGCCTGCTCAGCTTTAACACTGAACCTTTCACTGTTCGCACTTTCACTCTGCAGGCTGGCACTTTTAAAAGAGATTATGTACTTGAGAACACTGAGGGGGCAAAGGCTGAAATGAAGCAATAGCAAGAATTTTGCAACAATCATAAAATGAATCACTGTTTGTTTGTTTGTCTGTGAGAAACTGTGAGCGTACACGTGTCCTATTAGGAATGAATAAGTACTCTCACTGACACTTTTTCTCACACAGAAAAACACACAGTAACCTACTGTGTTATGTTGGAATGCAGAATAAAGGTATTTCAAAGAGTTTTCTTCAGAAACCTGGCAGTGGACAATTCTCTTGATATACAACTGTACAGGAGTATAGGAAAACTACTAGTCTACACTAACGTGCTCATCAAAGACAGACAGACAGAACTTTATAGAGGCCTGTACAACTAATGGAGCATTGTTTTATTGAAGGGAACCTAAAGAAAGACACTGAGTAAATAAACAAGACTACAACAAATGGTGCAAACTAATGTTAAGCTTTTGTTTGTGCTAAGGTACAATGTGCATTTTAGGGCTGCTGCAACAAACAATTTTTCTCATTGTCAATCAATATGCCTATTATTTTCTTGAATAACCATTTCCACTTCTATCAACAATATCACAAGCCTTAGGGTTTTTTTTTTGTTCATCTATTCAGTTCAGTTGCTTTCTCCAGACATCTTACCTCCCCTACACCCTTAACCCACACAGAGCAGAGGAAAATAAAAACACATTAAAAGAGGTCGTGTTTTGTATCACTATGTTATTCTAATCATTTAAGCTCTGACGTATTAAAAAAAACCTTTGGGTAAATAAGATGTGTCATGTATTTATAATTGCTTAATTTTAATGCCCAGTTCTAACTATTTACGATGCTCACACCACTAACTAACAGGGTAAACAAATATTTATCTACGAAACAATAACACCCTAATTAAAAAACAGAAAATGCCTTTGGTAGACCACAAAGCTTATGAGAAAAAAAAATCAGTTATGAAAGAAGCCAAATGCCAAGTTCAACTGGCACTGAAAATATGAGCAACATAATCAACAAGTCACAGTCGGCGCTGAGTGCCAAAGAAAAGTGCGTCAGCAGAGGACTTTTGAGCTGAGATAAATGGTTGACCAAAAGTCACAGGCACAGCTGTCTCAAAGTAATCACCTGATGACTTGGGTTACCCTAATCTATTCTGCTGTATTTATTTTGAATCATTCCATAATAACTCTTTAAATCTGAAATGGTAAGAAACTCAGGGAGCTGCAGTGTGATGTTAGTTACCACCAAGAACTATCCTAGCATCCTCTACCACAGTCAAAGATAGCAGTGGAAAGTATGCCAAGGACAGCTGAACCTGCAGCAGTGGTCTGATGTGACACAAAGGATATGTCATTGGGGAACAAGTCTTCTCTGAAGCAGCTGGTCAGCCATCGTCCTTCTCAGTTTGGTCCAAAACGTGGTCCTCACACATCACCAAAATCCCCAAAGTATGAAAGCAAACAATGTGATTGTGAACACAGAATGACTTACATCTCTGGTAGAGCCAGAGAAACACAGCATTTCTCTGACTTTTTTTTTTTAAACCACAAGCGTGTTTTTAACTCTCTTGTACCTTTAGTGCAACAAAGAAATGTAAAGGGAATGCGTGAGCATGAGTGCCCTGAGTCACAGCAACCTGCCCACTAAAAGACACCTCCAAACCGAGTCAGCTCTAAAGGTAAAAATTACTCAAAAATCCAACACTAATAGCTCTGATTCAACCAGGATCTGCTGATAAACGACAAGCACTATGACACAAAAGGGTTTGCGATTTAGTAGTGTTTATTATTAATAGTCGTATTTTACGCTTATTTTTATGTCTGATTTATTAACCAGGTCACTAATAGAAAGAGAGCAGCAACTAAAATAAAGGACAACTGTCAGCATCGCGGATGTGGAACAAAATTCACAAAATTTGAACCAAATATTACTGTGATATTACGAGATTTAACCTACAACAGTAAGACCGATTTTATACTAAACGTACAAGAAGGGGGGGGAAAAAAGCGCCCCAGCCCCTCCTTCTCGACACTAGCCACACATAATTTGACAAATGAGCTAAAAAAAAAATGCCGCAAATACACCAGACCGAAAGTTTAATTACCCGTTAAAGTAAAGAGCACGACAGGATATATTAGCTGCCAAACGTAACCGCATATTACTGCTGCGCACGCTGAGACAAGCTAGGCGTTCAGTGCTTACACTGTTTATAAACACGGCCAGCTAACGGGAACGTTAGCCTAAGCTAGCCGGGCACACCGTTAAAATGGACTATTAGCCGTGCCAGCTAACACTTTCCTGCATGTTGCGAGGCAACCGCGGCAGTTACAGAATAACATTTAAACCCGCTTTTTAAACCCGAATCCCTCCATCTCTTTCCAATATCATACACCGTAAAATGAATTCAAATTCTTCACCTTCCAGAAGCCGAGAGATGAGGCTATCCACGTTCAATTCACCCTCCGCCATCTTCACACTGCTGTTGTACGGTAGCGTTGCCTGCGTCAGTTCCCTCAGCCGACACCAGGGGGAGCTGTTGCTCACAAACCAGTTGCCAAAAACAATGAGCAGGGAGCAGATTAAGAATAACCCACTTTAATTCTGTTTCACCGCCTTTATACAGACACCATTTACTATATTTGTGCAAGAAAAAATAATTAAAGATAAAATTGTTTAAGCAGGAGTTGGAATGCAATCTAAAAATGTATTTAAAGTATTAAAGGTACCGTAGGCTATAAACAGCAACCCCTATATAGACCTATATTATTATTAGTGATGCAAAAAATACAAAGGAAAGGGTATATCAGGTGCCATATAGTAAAGTGATCTCGTTTGTAGCAGAAAATGTTCCTCAGTGCTTGAGTAAATGTATTTTTCACCCTCTCACAAGTTTGTGACATAATCAACAGAAGCTGTCGGTGTCTTTCATCACTGTAAAGAGATCATAAACCATTCTTGTGTATTTTTTATCAGCAGGCTCTGTCATTGGCGGTAATAATCAACCTAGTGAATGTGAGCATGAGTGGTTTGCAATGCTTTTCTGGACAAATCAGGCGTATTAAGCTGAGTCACGATTGAGCAGTCACACTACATTACACCGTTTCATTAATTATTGATGACCCCCCCCCCGCCACACACACACACACACACCATTATTCCTCACCACCCACTCCATATAATCCTACAGGTATTTTTTATAATCAAACGTGATTGTAGACCAACAAAATAAAAATACATTAAAGTATTATTGATTGCACAAAATTACCACAGAAACTTTTTCACTGTTCATAGTGTTTATTTGACTGTATATTTGTAACTAATAATTAACTTATAATATATTAACTTCTCAAAGCAAATAGGATCATATGTAATATAGTGTAAATATGAAAACCAGTGTAGTGTATTAATATTTCATTTTTATATTGTAGTATATTTCCCTGAATAGTCCAATGCAAAAACATAACAGGTAGAAATTTAAAGTGCTGTGCCCGCCATCTGCACTGTAGTTGCCATCATCTTCTTCCTGTTCTTCTTGGCTTTGTAGGAAAGGAGGAGCAAGGTGACACCCCAACCAATCAGAAGACCAAGAACAGCCAGCAAGGCAGCCAACCATATCGGCACGCTGTCAGAGCATTTTGGGGTGAGCGGGGCAGCTGTTTTGCCTGTTGTGTGTGGCGATGTGCTGTCAGTTTTGGGTGGTGCAGTTGTGACTGAAGCAGACATGCTGTTCACCTGTGTGAAGATGTAAGGTTGCTCCTGGAACACAAATATAATGCCAAAGTTCAATTCCACAAACTTGCAGGTCAACAGTTGCAGTGAGAAGTGCTTCAGTGGCAGATTTCTTACCTCAGTTGGACACTTGATTCTATTTCTGTCATTTGAAAACACGTTATATGTCTGTTTTTCCCCCACTGGTTCTAGCTAGAGATAAAACCACAAACACATCTCTGTTCAGCTCAGGGAGATGTTGTAATTATAAGGTCAAATACAGTTATCCTTTTACTGCTTACATTTCTAGACTCACCATGTTATTCCACAGAGCTACAGCCATGTCAGCATGTCCCCGTTCACTGAAGTGGAAACAGTCCTCAGAGAAGTATGTGACATCAGGTTTGCCATCCTGCGGGAGGGAAAATACACCATCATCACTGTTTGTGGGTAAAATACACCCTGAGGAGACAGACTTGTTACTGTCCTCAAGCTGACTGTTTATATATATGTGGAGAGTAGTGGAGGGTGGTGGGCACATGGAAGCCTTACAGCATTCAAAGGAACAATGGTGCTTTTAAAAAAAGGCTGGAGAACCACAGCAAAGTCCTCTTTGCCATCATAGCGGCTTCCATACAACAGTTTTTCAGTTTCAGTCTGGCAGAAAAAAACATTGATGTTATTAAGGTAATGTAACAATCCTGTTTCATTAAGACTTGTTCGAAAGCAAACATTTTGGTATCACAGTTTCTGCTAACCTGGAATTCACGATTGACTTGTTTTGCTTCAGCCAGCTCTGGTGAATCCTCTCCTGGGAACAAGAAGCATGGGCAGACAAACCTGTGGATGAAGGGTGGATAAAGGGTGGATAAAAGCTCAGTCCTCACTGATTTTGTTACTGGTTCTCAGATGAGGCAGTCCTTTCACAAAATAAATATTATACCTGATAATTTCTTTTTTGGGGGGCTTTTCACCTTTTATTTTATTATTACATAGTGCAATGAAGAGAAGACAAGGAGAAGATTTGGACCTCAGATCAGACCTGAACCCAGACTGCTGTATTTAGCATTACGGCATATAGTCGCCTACTCAATTTGTGAGCTAAACTGGTGCTCTATACCTGATATTCTGTGATTGAGTCCCTAGGTATATAGGAGTGAGTATATAAAAGCAATTCCATATATTGAATGCCTTTGGAATCAGTGGCCTCATTATGAGGTCTTATGATTGGATTAATAAACGTACTGTTGCAACACACTGCACCCTAGACTGTTCCTTTTGATCCTGCGAAGGCCTTCAATTTCCAAGATCCCCAACACATTCACAATCGTCCTGGGAACCTGCAGCCAGAAATCAAAGAAAGCGTAAAGCTAAAATAATGACCCTATTAGAGATGAATGAGAACTTAAGGGAAAGTAAAGATGGGCGAACTTATATTTTATCAGGATCTCATGGAAAATAGTTAGTTACTAGATAATAATTTGTTATTTATTCAGTCAATAATATCATCTCACCTCATTGTACAGCATGTCCAAGGCTTCCATCATATGATAGCTGTAGTTCTTGGGTGAGTATGTGACCTGTAGTTTGGACAGACACAATCAATAAGGCTATTTATTGACACATGCACTCAGTTCATCCATGACTTTGTTTTTTCCATTGATGTTTGTTTTTTGTTGTGGCCAGATAACAGCAGTATAATTAAGACAGGAACGAGGGGAATGTGGCCAAGTTTGAATCTACATATCGACATAAAGAGAGCCATGCAACATGTAAGAGCATACAAGCAACAACTAACCCTAAGCTGTCACTACCAGAGTCTCAGAGCTCATCTTAAATTGATGCCGCTCTTTGATATTCTGCTTCAAAGCACAAACATTAAAAGAGAGAGACTACCCTGACGGCAGAGCATGAGGACGGTAATGGAGAGAGAGGAGGGGGCGAAGGGAGTTAAAATGAGAAAGGAAAAAGAGGGAGTGAGCAAGACAGAGACAGGATGAAGAGAGTCTGGGTTGACTTCTGTGTTGTTTATGCCTCTTAGAGAACAAGGCCTGTCACTGTGCCCTGTGTGCTTGTTTAATGCAGACAGAGGCCAGGGTAGAGGAGGGAAGAGGGGGGTGTCTGTGTTGCAGGAGTAAAATGACAGAATGTGCTCATTGAAAAGAAACCATGTCTGCTCTCATCCCTCTCTGACACAACAAAACAATTAAGGTGGGGGGCTGCTGCTCACAAGGCTTAATTATTCTGCTCCTGTGCTTAGTTCCATTTGGGGAGTGATGATATCATGAGACAGCGCTACACAACCAGTGGCCTTGCAGAGGGAAATCATTTTTCTTAAGGGGAATGCCTTAAAAACATCCTTCGTCCTGCGTTTCCTCTAACGACTTCTTAAAGCAGCTCACCCGATCGTTGCAGTACTGACACAGGTCATTCCCTCCAATGAAAAGGGTCACAAGCTTCCAGTCATTCTGAAAATCCACAGCCTATTTTGATTTAATAGGTGGTGACAGATTCAAAGAGATGGACAGATAGAGAGATGGGGAAAAAAAGATTCAATTATGTTCTTGTTTTTCTCTCAGAAAATGTGGCAACAAATTGAGTTTGTGAATATATTAAAAAATCACTTAGTAATGTATATTGAACTCACTGAGTTGGCTTTAATGGCATCAATCAGGCGTGTGACCTGCTCTGGGATTTGCCTGTATGTAATTGTATATAATTAGCTTATACAATGCTCCCAATATAGTGTAGTAATATATATATATATATATATATATATATATATATATATATATATATATATATATATATATATATATATATATATATATAAACACACACATAAAGCACATCAATGTCAGAACTCACTGTATTTTAGCTCCTGACACAGCCATGTTGAAGCCAGTTTGCAATTTTCCTGTCCCCTTTGACATTCCTTTGATATTAGAATTAAACTTCTTAAGGATATCTAACGTTTAAATAAAAAACAAAACAAAAAAGAGTTAGGGTAGGGATTTTAGTCTGTTAAAGAAAAAAAAAAGTTGTTTTTTTTTGTCAGACCAGCTCTGTCATCTAGTGGTGATTATATGCATTACAATTTAACAGAGGAGGTTTCTGACTTACTGGGTAATGTTGTGACAGTCTCAAGAGACGCATCCCCTCCGATACTAATTAAAAAAAAAACAAAAAACAGGTAAGTAATGAGTGAAATGTTCACAGTGCACTATTTGTAGTTTATACAGTACAGTTTTGCTTTCGCCTCTCACCTCCATGACACTCCTCTGTACTCAGTCCTTAGCTCCAGCAGACGTTCTGCTTTAGCACCAAAGCCGGCCTGCATTTGGGAAAAGGTGATTTTACAGCTGAATCATTTACAGCCTCATTTTGTCTTCCTGTTTCAAACTCTAGCTCATAAAGATATCACAATTTATAAATGAACTGATTTATAGGTGTCTTGAAAAAGTGCAATGTGTAACTCTATTGATCCATTATTACTGAGTAATCAATCTGCACAACATTAGTTCAAGCAATGCTGTAGGTCCCAATGATGACAAAAAAAAAAAGCGCTAGTGAGTATTTTTCAGATCTAAAGGAGAGAATTAGTCCTAATTTTGTCTATTGGTGATGCCATTTATGAAATATTATATGAATGCCAGGCTGTTTCGGCATCCAATTTTAGTCTACAAGGAAGCATGTTTGATTTATTTGGAAACTTCCAAATAAATTACATTTTCAGGAAAAGAGAAAAAAACAATATATTTAATTTAATTTAAAAGATATATGCTGCTGCTTCAAAATAACAGTCACGCTCTTGTGCACAAGCTTACCGTTATAGAGTCTCCCAGAGCAGCCACTACCTTGATGTCTGCTGGTCGTACCTTGTGAGCTAATAGAAGGTCAATATAAGTATATTTTACATCTAATTGCTATATTTCATATCTGGATTAGAACACAGGATGAGTACCTGAAGTGGGCACAGCGCTGGATGGCGCTGTGTTTGCACAGAAGAAGTCACTCCCCCAGTTCTACAGAAAGATAAAGATATGTTTCATGGATTAAAACAAACAAACAAACAGAATCTATTATTTTTCCATTGTGCATCAAATAAATAATAATTAATGAAACACAAAGTATAACCTACTGTGACTGGAGCAGAAGTGGGTGGAGGGCCTGGAAAGGTGTAGTTGCTGTTAACAGCAGTCCTGATGAATGGGATTGTCTGTATGCAGAAAGCAATATGGGAAACACTCATTAAAACACAAAAGTAATAAAATACCAATGTGGAATATAGAGTTTGAGATTAATTTTTACCTCAGAGGGACACATCAAATCAATGCCAGCTGTGAAGTTTTTTGCATAAGTCTTGTTGCCCAGTGGCTCCAGCTAAAAGATCATGAAAGTCAGAAATTTATTATTAGGAAATTAAAAAACACATGAGGCAAAATATCAATGCAGTAATGGTCGTACCATATTGTTCCAAAGACCACGAGCCATGAGTGTGTGAGATTTCTGGCTGAGATGAAAACAGTCAGGTGCAAAGTAAGAGCGATCGGGCCGGCCGTCCTTTTAAGACAAAGCCACAGAAAGGACGAAATAATAAAAAACTGAAACAAATAACCAAATGAAAACATTATCTTTTTAAAAATTATTTATTTATTTCGAACAATCAAAAAAAAAAAAAAATCTTCAAGCGTGGTGTTCTAAATCTGTGAGCCTTTACCTCTAACCTGGGGAGGGAAAGCTCTCTAAAAAAGGGCTGCAGTACCACAGTGAAGTTGTCATGCGTGTCATAGCGCCCAGAGTCAATGAGCTGTCGCATGGCAACCTGGAAAGACAGACAGTCATAACATAACCACCCAAAAAAAAGCATTTGACTTTGCAGTGATAAAATACTAAGTGATGATTATTCCATTATTATTATAATACTACAATAATCTTTACTATATGGTTTCAAACCAAAGAAATGAAGAAATTAGCCAAGAGTACAGTTGGTAGTACAATTTTATCCCATTTTCCAAAAAATCCAATCTAAAAATCAGTCATTTTTCCAAGTGTTTGCACAGTGTCAAAATTTGCATTGCACATAAGAAAACTGTGGAAAATCTTTATTTTGAATATGTGTCTATTTTGCACCTGATAGCCTCTGTTGTACTCATCAAGCTTCTGGAGTTCAGATGATCCGTCTTTAGGCTTCAGCACACAAGAGCAAATCAAACTGAAACGTAAACGTGTAGAGTGTCAGGTGGTGATTTTTGGCCAATCCGTTTGTCTGACACAACAAAATATTACGTACTTAACAAACCAAGTTGGACACCCCAAAGATTTATCTTTGTGCAGGTCACGCAATACTCTGATGTCAAACAGCTCCACCAGATTGACAACAGCACGAGGCACCTGGAAGATCCAAATTACTTTGACACCGAAAACAAACAGGAATGTTGGATGGTTGTGTTAGTGAGGTGCAAGAAGATGAAAACATACTTCACGATGCAGTAAGTCTAGAGCTTCACTGATCCGATGGGCCACATTCCTGGGTGAGAAAAAGGTCTGTGGGGGGGAAAATTACTCTGTAGTACAAAAGATCTGAAGCATGAAACATACATAAATGTGAAAACAAATATTTGTTCAATTATTTAGTTAGTTATTTGACTGAAACTTACATATTATAATAGCAGTTAGTACAATATATAATACAGCAAATAAAATAGGTGGAGTGCTTACACTGTCGGTGCAGTAGTCACATATGTCATTTCCACCAACGAACATGGTGATAACTTTCCAGTCATTGTAGAAATCAATTCGCTGGAGGACGTAAGAGGTGAGGTTCTGTTGTTAATTTGTTAATTTGTAACAGAAAGCTGTGACAAAGTACACATGGCATCATACCTGAATGTACACTTTGTTAGGTACACCTCTTCAACTGCTTATTAAAAGCAGGTTGCAAAGCAGCAAATATCTAATCAGCTGATCACATGGCAGCAAATCAATGCATTTAAGCATGTAAACATAGTCAAGGTGACCTGCTGATCAAAACAAGCTGAACGTGGTTGTTGGTGCCAGACAGAAACTGCTGATCTACTGGGAATTTCTCACACAATCATCTCTAGGATTTACAGAGAATGGTTCGAAAAAGAGAAAATATCCAGTAAGCAGCAGTTCCCTGGGCAAAATAGCTTTATTGATGCCAGAGGTCAGAGGAGAATGGTCACACTGCTTTGAGCTGATAGGAAGGCAACACAAACTCAAATGACCATGTATTACAACTAAGATATGCAGAAGAGTATCTATCAACACACAACATATTGAACCTTAAAGTAGGCAGGCTACAGCAAACAGAAGACGACACCGGGTGACGGTCCTGTCAACTAAAAACAGGAAACTGAGACTACAATACACTGTGTCTCGATTTTTGCTACAACATTCAGGGTCAGAATTTGGTGTAAACAACATGAAAGCATCCTGCCTTGTATCAGTGGTTCAGGCTGCTGCTGGTGGTGTAATGGTGTGGGGGATATTTTCTTGGCACACTTTGGGCTCCTTAGTGCAAGCTAAGGAGCTCGGGTAAGCCACAGCCTACCCGAGTATTGTTGCGGCCCATGCTTATCCCTTTATGACTGAAGCATACCCATTTCCTGATGGCTGCTTCCAGCAGGATAACACACCTTGACACAAAGCTCAGATCATCTCAGACTGGTTTCTTGAAGATGACAATGAGTTCACTGCACTCAAATGGCATCTGCAGTCACCAAATCTCAATCCAATTGAAAAACATTGGGATGTGGTTGAATGGGACATTCACATCATGGATGTGCAGCTGACAAATCTCCAGCAACTGTGTGATGCCATCATGCCAATATGGACCAGAATCTCTGCGGAATCTTTCCAGCACCTTTTTGACTCTGTGCCACAAAGAATTGAGACAATTCTGAAGGCAAAACAGGGTCCAGCCCAGTATTAGCCAAGTGTACCTAATAATGTGTATTTCTCCTGTAGTTGTCACTGCCTTACCGAATCGCTTTTCATTTTGTCCACTAGGATGCGCGCCTGCTGTACCATGTCACTAAAAATAGGAACAAATTTTATCGTTAAAACTGGCACAGATTCTTTGTTAAAGAGTGCTGCAAGTTCTGCTGAGGTTCAGAACTGAAAGTAAGTAAAAAGCTGACTTACCCACTCTTTGCTCCTGGAACAGCCTGATTGAGAAAGGCTGCTGGAGTGTCCGCTCCACTGATTCCTTTAGAGAATCCCGTCAGGGAGGGGTTAAACTCTCTCAGGATGTCTGAAAACATAAATTAGAGGTTCAGGAAAACAAGGATTTAATTGTTACACATTCACATTGTAATATGGTCATTGTGTCAGCATTTTGACTTTTAGGTATTCAAAAGTGCCCTTTGACAGCCTGGCAAAAGAAATATACAAAAGCAGGTAATTTTAATTACTTATTTATTTATTCTGGTTAAAATCTTTGGAAATAAACTAGTAACCATGGTCTAGAGATAAGATTTTATTTTATTTTTTGTAGGATTTACTCTTTCCTGAGAAAAAAAATCCCATGTTAAACTTTTTTGCATGTCTGCAACAATTTGGAGCTTATAAATAACTTGTGAATGGCTCACATTTGTAAACACATTTGTATATATATAAGAGAGAGCAAGAGAGAGACATACTTGCCAAAGTTGTCACAGTGGTTATGTTTTCATCACCACCAATGCTGAAAATTGCAGAAATGACCTTTACTTAGCTTTAAATGCAATTACTGAACTTACTTATTTTCCAACACTACCACAATTTAAACAGATGTGTACTTTAGCTCATCTTACCTCCACGACAGTCCTCTGTACTCATTAAGCAGTAACAGAATGTTATTTGATTTCGCACCTACACCATTGGCTGCCTGCAGAAAACATCAGATGCAAGACAATATTAATTAAACCAACAACTATGCAGCAGTTGTTGGTCCTGCAAGGTACTATTCTACAGGTCCTGGACCTGAACTGGCCGTGTTTCCTGGATACTAGGTCTAAATGCATATTAAAACCTTTTTAGATTAATGCATTTTGGTTTTTGCCATAATGCAAAAAGGCAGGAGAAGGGAAACACTCACCGTCAGAGAGTCACCAACAGCAGCCACCACTTTGATGTCTCCAGGCTTGAGCTCATGAACTACACAGTGGAAAGAACAATGTGGTTGGGTTGTGAAATACATTTCCCTCAGTTTATTAGTGGAGCTTAAAAATAATTTCTTACCTGAAGTGGGTGTGGTAGGAGATGGGCTACGGTCTGTGCATGGTATCTCAGTACCCAGTGCCTAAAAACATGTACTTATGTGAATTTAACTACATTTTGTTTTTTTGTTTTTTTTACATAGCTTGTTTGAACATTTTTAATCAAATACTCTTACTAGAACTGCTGTATTGCTGTAAGCCTCCCCCTCTGTTTGAGCAGGGGAATTTATCTGTGTCCGTAGAAAAGGATGGTCCTGGGATTAGAATAGAAAATTGACAGTTTTAACAGTTTATTATCAGATTTTACATCTTAAAATGGGTGAACGTCTGCTCTATGAGTTAACACATTAAATCACTTCATAGGCAAATTTTGAACAGACTGTGATGCCTCACCTGGGTAGGACAAGGAATAGTGATGATATCGCTGTCTGTAACCTCTGCCTCACCTGTCAGCGGCTGAAGCTGGAGAAGGAAAGGTCATGAGTGGTTAAAATTTGGGGTTATATGTGCAGCTATTGTGCATCCTGTGTACTACAAAGTGCAATTCTGATTACAATTTTTCCACTCATATGCACGTTCAGACTGAGCAGTGGTGACGAGAATCATCCTGTAGATAATCCCGTGAAGTAAATCTTTAAATCTCTTATCAATCTCTTGTCAGGCATATTTCCGTATGTGTGTGTGTATGTATGTGTGTGTGTGTACATGTTGTCCTTTAAATTTAATGTGTAACTGTAACTGTAAAAGAACTCACCAGGTTTGTCCATAGCTGAAAAGTCAACTGGTCAAGGCCAGACCATGTGTCTTCCTTCAAGGAAACATTATGTATGCAAGGTACATATTAGCCAGCAGTATTTCATGAATTGTTAATAGAGGGAAGATTATATAACTTAACTGATAAGAGCAATATCGTTGATTATGGATAACATTAGATGATAGACTTTATTTACTTACAGAGTCTGCCTGGGGTTCAAGGATAGCTGGGGCTGAATGCAACATAGAAGTGAAGTCTACACCCCAGTTGTCCCACTTTGGATTTTTCAAGACATGGCTGAGGTTGTCCTGAAAGCAAATTACAGGGAAAATGGTAAGTTAGGAAGTAAAATATGGCACAGACAGAAGAGGAAGCACACAAAAGGCATTTATTTCCAAGTAGTTTACCTGCAGTACTTTCAGAAGAGTTGCTTTATATAGGTGTTGGTTTGCGAGTTCATCTTTCATACACTCACACCTGCTACCAAATGAAAAACAAGCACGTAACTGTACATGTATGAAACAGGGTAGTCCTAAAACAGTTTTTATGCTAGTTTTTAATAAATTATTTTGGTGGATTTTCATCTGAAACACTCACGTGTCTTCCTGATGATATCCACTCCAGACAACCACATGAACTAAAGTACGATGCAGCTGTAAGCATTCACCCACAGTGTTATTTTTAATTGCCATTCTATATGTTCATGAAAAAAGTAAATTCAGCAAACAGGACCATACCCGTTTCTGTAGTATTTGCAGGGCTGCTTCTACTTCCTGCACAACAGTTTTAACATCAGCAACAATCTGAAGAACAAAGAAATGTTTTGCTCTCCTTTTGTGGCATCAAATAGAGCAACAAGCATAATGTCTTTGCAGAAATTAAACAGGAGATCTTACATTTGATGAACAGGCACACATGAAATCTGCAGGGACAAACAGCAGCACAAGCTTCCAGTCTGTCACCTGAAAAGATGTAAAGTGCAGCATACTGCATGAGTAACAAGGTTATTTGTTTTTCATACACACTGTGCTAGATTTGATTTTCTTGGATAACACAGTGTGTTTCAGTTGGGTAAATGCCAGCTGCATATGAACCTAACCTGACCTGCATGTCTACCCAGAGAAAACCTATGTGAAAATGGGGGAAACATATTACCATGACTTTCCTGCTGTGAGCTGAAACAAATAAAGAGTGAAACATCGAGACAGCCTGACTCAAAATGACCAGAAATGTAAAGAACTATTTCTAATGCCTTCAAACTCTAGAACAGTCTACCTCATAACAAACTCTACAGATAATTTCAAGAAATTCACACTTTTTCCAAATATGGCATTTAGCTACTGCTTAAACTTAATAAGCAGAGCACGGTACAGCTGTACTGTACCTATTAAGTTCAACCACATTTAACAATCTGGTAAATACAGACCATATGCAACATAACAGTTTTCATTATTCTCATGTTTTCATATATATATATATATAAAAACATGAGAATAATGAAAACTGTTATGTGGCATAACAATTAATTCAACTGAATTTAATTAACACCCATGACATTTCATCATTAGAGAAGTTCTTCACCAACCACGACTCAGGTGATTAAAATTAATAAGTGACTATGGTTGTACCCAAGGACACCATATCTTCTTGTTGAGATGCATAACACTCAGTCTGGGACACACTCCTGGATACACTCCGCATTTTAAAGGTCACTGAAACAGTAAGATGTTTAAATGCATAATGCGTTGTTATCAGGAGGTTAATTGTACCTGATGTGAAAGGGAAAGAGAAAGGTCCTGAGCTTCTTGCAGTAAACTCCTGCAACACACACACTCTGATGTGAAGAATCCTGCAGCAATCGTCTTAAACAGCATTTATCTGTGCAATGGGCATGCGTGTGATACCTGGGCTGCAGTGAGGTCTGATCTGCTTGTTGAGCAATCACCTTGGGATTAAACATGGACAGCAACTCTATCCAAACCACACAGACATAAATGTAAAGACCGTGGTATGTGTTATCATACAATCATAATGTACAGACAGTGTGCATTATGCATTATGCAACGCTGATGGGAAAGGACAATGGTCGAAAGCTTTCATTTATGTTGTTAGTCCACTTTCATGTGAAATCAAGTTCACTGCATTTATGGCCCACTATCTTATCCTTACAGATGAAGACAATAAAAAACAAATCACTGTACATGTATTACCCCAACCTTGAACTGAACTCAATATTAACTGTAAATGCTTTCAAATCCATAATCAAAAGGGCCCTAACGATGTGATAAGCCCACTCAAAGTTGGCAGCGAAAGCTGAAATGACAGAGCAATTTTATAGTGGATAACTAAAAAAGATCAATGATCAGGTTTAAGGCCTGACAACATAATTATAGGGAAACAATATGTATATGTGGAAATTTGGGCAATTAATTTGTAAAAAGTATTAAGTTAGAAAAGCATGAAACTTTAATTCAGTTCTAAAAATAAAGAAGTATTTTAGGAAAACAGTCCTGTCATTACAAATAATGCATGTAAAAATGAGCAATATATTTCAAATGTTACTGAAAAACATTTAGTAACCAACATGATTCCTTTAGATAATATTGCATTGTACAATTATTAAAATAATATATTTACATTTCTTAATATTTGAAAATGGTAAGATTGGCTGTGAATGAGGGGCTCAGACTTACCAGCTAGTCTACTGACAATTCTGGAGGCTTCATCCCTGATAATGAAGACAGACATGTCATAAAGGTCTGCGACTGTATTCAATTAGGTTTAGTTTTAAAGTGAGTCTAGAAGCAGTACGAGCTGACCCATCCAGAATTCAGTCTTTAGTATCGCTTAATTACATTTCTGCATTTTATTTTTTGTTGTATACCTGTGTGAATGTGGTATTCCCAAGGTGTAAACACTGGAGACATCAGCAGGTGTCAGAGCATGAACTGATGTTGGGAAAGCAAGGAAATGAAATGTCAGCAATGGCTCGATGCAACAGTAGACAATATATTTAAGAGCATGCATTTAAGTATTATAGAAGAATAAACATACTGCTTATACTTAAACAAAGTAATCCCTTGAATTCATAATACATTAATATGCGCACTGATTATGACTACAGAGAGCATTACCTGAGGAAGATGGAGACAAGTGGGGAGATAATGGTGAGCAAAGGAAGGGCATGTAAATTTCTGTCTGTATCACACAAGAAAGACTTCCATTAGCACAATATAAGAATATACGTATAGAGTGAAGTATAAAAATATGAATGTGTAGATACAAAGGTGTGATAACTGACACACAGTACCTTTTCTGATTTTTCTTTTGGAAGGTCATCTTTTGGGACATCACCTTCAACAGCATCTACATGTGATGTACGTTTAAAATTAGCTTTTTAAACTGCCTACTGAACACTGAAATTAAACCAACCAACCATTGTTAAACTGTATTTTCAAATTTGTAATTAAAAAGAGTTAATTAGATTTTTTTAAAAATTAGCAGGTAACAATAAAAAAGTACATTTTCTTTATTCTAATTTTGTAACTCCCTTGTGAATAATCAACTGAATTTATATTTGCTCTTTGCAAATATAAAACACTCTCTGAGTTCCCTACTTGGTGCTTCGCAGATTTCAAAACTGCAATGCAGCAAAATTTCCGTGTGGTTTATTCTGTTTGCATTTGCAGCCAGAAGTTCTTGAACATTTATATCCCACAGTGTACACTTAGCCTGTAACGTGCACATCAGTAAACATGAGATAATGCAGTTTAAACACTGTCATAAATGTCTAAACTAAATGGCTCTCTGTAAAAGAAAGTCTGCTGTTAAAAGCTTTCAATTACATGTGGACAAATGGTCACATTAGGTAAATCATGCATCAACCGGCAGTGTGAACATGACTATGACAAGTTCTTGAAAAAGCAGCCTGACTACCCATTCACAGGATCATTCTGATTTAAGCTCATGCGGTGCCTTCTTGCCCTTAAAGTCCACTACACTGAATAATTGAGTTCATTAAACATGTCCAACCTGTCCAGTATTTACCTGAAAATGTTGTGCAGGATCCAACAAGGACAGCCAGAATCAGGAGTGCAGTTCTAGCCATGATGTGCTCAGATATTGAGTGCTGTCCACACTGGGGTGGGGGGATTTGTGTAACTCCTTCCTCTTTTACCTCTCAGCTTGAAAGAACAAAGCCTTCATTGGCTGTAAAAGTGCAACGTACCAATAAAGGGTGTGGAAAAGCCAAAGGGTCCCAAGATAGCAATGTTTAAAAGGCAAAAAAGGCAAGAAAAAAGAGAGGAAAACTTCTCAAGTAGAGAAATAAATAGTCCTTCCTGCTATTTTTGTCCTTTACACCTCTGGTTTTATTCTCTTTTATATCTCCCTCTTATCAGTTTATCGATAGCACAATCAATCATATCCCCTTCTATCTATGTAGCTGTCATTATACTGCATCACTTTAGGGTACTTGTATCAAAGAACCATGCAAAAGGGCAATTATATTACCATAACACAAAATAAAACTTGAGATCATAGATTTAATGAGTGAAAATAATAATTAATGATTAATGTGAATAACATTTTTGGACACTACTGGGTCAGAGAATAAATATCTTTATGTAACAATGACTATCATATTGACCATATTAGTGAATTAACTGAATGAATAAAATCTATATCTGATGATTTTAGTTTTTGTGTGTATTTAGCTTATTTCAAACAAAACAGATTGCTCTAAAATGATAGAGGAAAAATTTCATATTATCAGCTGCTGCTCCATTATTTCATGGATGGGGCTTGTGCACACAGTGATAGTAACCAGAGTGAGTTTCAGGGGAGATGATTGCATTTCTGATTCACAATAAAACTCATGTGGTTTAAAGGCTCAAACACCTGAGAAAAATTCTGTTTCCTGATCAGAGCTTAAAGTCTTGTTTTTCTAGCTTTGGGGAGAATTTTAAAGTATTTCAATATGCTGCCTTCTAATTGAGAACTACCCTAATGCTTCACTATGTCACATGACAGTTCTCAACCAATGACCAATTAATGGGATTTCCTGGTGCTGCATGTGTTTCACCCAGGTTGTATAATTTTATGCTAGCAGCCAGCAAGTTCACCTTTGGAGATGTTTGAGATATGATTAGATTACTATTATTAGATTAGATTAGATACTTTATGAGTTTTGTTGTTTGAGATTGTCTCTGCAGATAACGCCGACCCTTGGAATCAGTACAGAATAATACATCAAGATATCTTGATGTTTTGGAGTTGTCAGGAGTTTTCAATCAAGCAGCAAATTTTTTTAGGTTTATAATGTTATGACATGTATCAAAACAGGAAAACAAATTAGTAGAGGATGATAAGCAAATTGCCCAATTACTGTTCTGGACACATTACAAGTACAGGGGTTGGTCAATGAAACTGAAACACCTGGTTTTTAGACCACAATAATTTATTAGTATGGTGTAGGGCCTCCTTTTACAGGCCAATACAGCGTCAATTCGTCTTGGGAATGACATATACAAGTCCTACACAGTGGTCAGAGGGATTTTGGGCCATTCTTCTTGCAAGATAGTGGCCAGGTCACAATGTGATGCTGGTGGAGGAAAACGTTTCCTGACTCGCTCCTCCAAAACACCCCAAAGGTGGATCAATAATATTTAGATTCTGGTGACTGTGCAGGCCATGGGAGATGTTCAACTTCACTTTCATGTTCATCAAACCAATCTTTCACCAGTCTTGCTGTGTGTATTGGTGCATTGGTCATCCTGATACATGGCACCGCTTCAGGACATAATGTTTGAACCATTGGATGCACATGGTCCTTCAGAATGGTTCGGTAGTCCTTGGCAGTGATGCGCCCATCTAGCACAAGTATTGGGCCAAGGGAATGCCATGATATGGCAGCCCAAACTATCACTGATCCACCCCCATGCTTCACTCTGGGCATGCAACAGTTGGGTGGTACGCTTCTTTGGGGCTTCTCCACACCGTAACTCTCCCGGATGTGGGGAAAACAGTAAAGGTGGACTCATCAGAGAACAATACATGTTTCACATTGTCCACAGCCCAAGATTTGCGCTCCTTGCATCATTGAAAACTGACGTTTGGCATTGGCAACGAATGACCAAAGGTTTGGCTATAGCAGCCCAGCCGTGTATATTAACCCTGTGGAGCTCCCGACGGACAGTTTTTGTGGAAACGGGAGAGTTGAGGTACACATTTAATTCTGCCGTGATTTGGGAAGCTGTGGTTTTATGTTTTTTGGATACAATCTGGGTTAGCACCCGAACATCCCTTTCAGACAGCTTCCTCTTGCGTCCACAGGTAATCCTGTTGGATGTGGTTCGTCCTTCTTGGTGGTATGCTGACATTACCCTGGATACATCACAAAGACTGTCTTGGTCACAGATGCGCCAGCAAGACGTGCACCAACAA
This sequence comes from Archocentrus centrarchus, assembly GCF_007364275.1. Classification (NCBI taxonomy): domain Eukaryota; kingdom Metazoa; phylum Chordata; class Actinopteri; order Cichliformes; family Cichlidae; genus Archocentrus; species Archocentrus centrarchus. The sequence continues at coordinate 16,674,375 of NC_044367.1, read as the reverse complement.
TTTGTCCTCTTTTGAACTCTGGTACGTCACCCATAATGTTGTGTGCATTGCAATATTTTGAGCAAAACTGTGCTCTTACCCTGCTAATTGAACCTTCACACTCTGCTCTTACTGGTGCAATGTGCAATTAATGAAGACTGACCACCAGGCTGGTCCAATTTAGCCATGAAACTTCCCACACTAAAATGACAGGTGTTTCAGTTTCATTGTCCAACCCCTGTATGTTACAATATTCCATAGTTTTAAGGTTGATGATGCTATTGCTACATAAATAACCACTATTGTTATTGTCTATTATGACAGTATCTGGCTTGTTTGGTCAATCAGAAAAAGTTTGGTAGGAGCCGATCAGAGTTACTATGGTTTAATATTTTCAAATTAGTTTTTATTCTTTAATGTATTTATTTTTGGTTTTGAACTTTTGTTTTCAATTCAGTTTAATTTCAGTTCTTTCCAGAGAGGATTTGATTTCAGTTTAGTTTTTTTTTAATGAGCGTTTTAATGATTATAATATTTGTCAGACGTTCAGAATAGATTGTACATGCAACAATGCATTTTGTCAAGGCAGTTAGCTCACAGTCGTGTAGATCCTAAGTCACAATAAATAAATGCCTCATCAGGCTGACTGTGATAAAACTGACAAAGGCCAAAAAAATCCTATGATAACAATGGAGCTGATCTGACTCTGGTTTGCTAAAACCTGCTCTCAAAGACGTGCGTGTGTGCAAAAAATATGCACGCGTGTAGGTTTGCTTCGATCTGGTGACACCTGGCGGAGAACTCGTGGGTTTGTGCTGCTGCAGAGGGCGATACGTCACAAACCGGATGTTGATACTAGTTTGGGCGCAGCGCAGAGGACAGGAAACAGCTGAAAAAAGAAAAACAAAGCCACGACGAACGACGACGGTAACAAACAGCAGATGTACGGCTAAAATTTACTTTAAAAAAATCCGTGACACCGTCGCTGGGTACGGACATCTTGTCCCACCAGAACGAATTTGAAAAGGTAGGCAGTCGTCATTTGGAGTTTAGCAGAATTATCTGTTTTGTTGTAGCTTGTTGACGCTGTTAGCTGAGTGGCTAGGCTGTCGTTAGCTTCCATTGACTCGCTGGCTCACTGAATTTGTACAAAATCAGTCAGCTAAGCTGTCTAAAACCCCAGTGAAAAACAGTTGAAGTGTTTCCTTTTGGCAGCTGGGGAAAACGTTTGCTTCGTTTAGTCTCCATTCTTCGTAATTGCATTGATATTCATCACCATTCAAAATCCAGCTCTCATCTACAGTCAGCATTAGTCATAACAAACCAGCCAGGAACAAAGAAGTACTTCTATGGTTGAAGCAACTGAAATGTTGAAAGAGGGAGCGGCTGTGGTAAGACGAGCTAACAGGAACACATGAACGCTCTGGGTAAGGTATTTTTCTATCTTAGTTTTCACATGTTGCACTAAAAAAAAAAAACTTGTGTTGTGCAACACAAAAATATAAAAACAACATCGGAACTGGCAAACATTTGGGCATTGATTAAAATAATAATCAGGGTAAAAACTGAGGGAGAATACTAAAAAAGCCTCTCTAAAGTCAGTCTGCACCGTTACTGACTATGACAGTTTATTAAAAGCCTGCAAATCAAAAAATGACTGCCAATTAATTTTTCAACAGACTGAGTTAGAATTCAAGCATGTTTGGGGGCACTGATGCCCCGTATGATGCCCCCCCCCCCTCTAAAAAAAACAAAACAAACAAACAATCTCAACAAACAAAAACAAAACACTAACAGTGTCAGCAACTTTTTTCCGCCCTAAAAAAAAAAAAGAAACTGAGTATAGTCCGATGTATACCATAATAAGTATGTGAACTCTTAAAAGGTGTTTCTGTACTATTTATAGCTATTCTTTAAACATATATGTATGAAGCTGCTGCAGCAGTTATTTATAAGACAGTGTTTATCTCAAGCTTCTTGGTGCTGGAGTAAGAAATACTAAGTCAAAGGCAGCTGTGGTGCTTTAGGGGAACAGAGAAAGCAGTAGCAGTACCTTAACCAAAACATGCATGCTTTTACTCATACTCTTTCAGTGACTATACCATAAATTTTGCCAAAGTATTGAATAATGTGTACTGTTGAAACATAATTATGAATCTAAAGCAAATGCGGTCATCTTTCCCAATTCAGACTGGGGGAAATGAGAGAGAATTATTATTATTATTATTATTTTAGGTACTTCAAGCATCTGTCCTTCTATGTTAAATTGAGCTACACTGCTGAGAATCCACATTCATAGAGGCATCGTATCAGATGCAGCAGCTGTACCTTCTTTCAGCTGCTCCCTTGTTCACAAGGGGTCGCCACAGCAGGAAGCTCCATGTTTGATTTGGCAGATTTTTGCACCTGAACACCCCAAAGGGATTTGTGTCTCCTCCCAGAATCGAACTGAATCTTTCACTCGTTAGGCGAATGTGTAAACCATGATGCTGTGGAGATGCATAGTATCAGATATTTACCCTAAAAAAATTAAGGGGTGAGGTCAGGTAGTTTTCTAGGTACTAGACTTTTAAAATGGTCCTCAAAAAAACAAACAAACAAACAAAAATCTAAAAACAGCTGCACCTTCATCCTAGTAAAAGTGTATTTTTCTCTGGAATTTTTCAGGACAATATGTGATGATCAGGTGGGAGGGTTTTTTTTTTTTTTTATATTTGATGAACTGACATCTTTATTAATGTGGTTTCAACTTGGATTGTTAATGATTCATTAAAACAATTGAGGAGTGTGGGACATGCCAGAAAAAAGGTTTTAGATTGATATAGTTATTGTTTTGGTCAACTCTAGGGTTTTATAAGGGGTTGCTATCTTTTGTACTGTTTAGAGTCAGTTTGGTTTTTAACTTTCCAAGAATAAATAGCCTGCTAATAGGTCTTTCTCTCTCATGTATTAGCCATAATTTAGTCAGTCCCAGAGATCAGATAATGGGGCGCATCTTCTTGGACCACATTGGCGGAACACGTCTTCTCTTGTGCCAAACTGTGACACAATCCTGACTAACCGGTCTGAGCTAATCTCCAACACGATTCACGGAGCCACAGGCAGAGCTTTCCCTTTTCAATAAGGTATAGTGAAATTAGCCATGAATGCACCATCTGTGACATGTACTCTTAAACCAAATGGGCTGCACACACTCATTATTTCATTGCTCTCAAACTTGTATCTCATCCCCACAGGTGGTCAACCTCCAGTACAGCGAGGTGCAGGACAGAGTGTGATGCTCACCGGCAGACACATGGTGAGGGACGTCAGCTGCAAGAACTGCAACAGCAAGCTGGGTTGGATCTACGAATTTGCTACTGAGGACAGTCAGCGGTACAAGGAGGGTCGCGTCATCCTGGAAAGAGCACTGGTTGGAGAGTGAGTGAGGGCTTTGAAGAGCATGTGCCCTCAGACAACTCCTGAGTCCCTGAGGTGGTATTAAGTTGAGTGGGAAGGCTCACGCCTGTGCCCTCCTTTTCCTCTCCTTTGCCCCCTTGCATCTGCGCTGCACCACCACCTGCAGACTTAGTGGTCAGTGAAGTTTCGACTTCACCCTCCCACGCCCCTTCTCTCTCTGGCCTATGATCTTAGATCTTTGCTGATTAAAGATTGGGTGTGCTGGATCTATTCGTGCTGAATAGACTTCCCCAGAATACTTCATGATTTATGTATCACAGGGCAGTCACTCAAAACAGCTGGAAATGCTGTTAGGGAATTCGCTAAAGTGTTTAAGCGTTGTCACACACAGTTTTCATCACAGCTCCACAAGGCATGTGCCACATTTTCATGGTAATTAAAATATGTGCATGATAATATGCAGGTCAGTCACATTTTAAATAATATTAGCTAGTTGTTTTTTTTGCCTGTGTAACAGTAGCCAGCGGAGGTTAGTATGATTGTCATCCAAACATGGGCAAAGCAACCAGCCAGTTCTCCATGTTGCTGTTAAATGAGCCAAACATGCTGCTTTAGTGGTATTTGTGCTTTTGTGTTGTAAATGTGCTTGCACTGAATACATTCAAGACCACGATAGTTGATATCAGTTACCCTTTCTTAGCTTGCAGTGTAGTGGATGTAATTGTGTTCTCATCCCAATGATACAGTGAGGACTGCACAGATTGATGTCATATTTAAGTATTCATTGTTGTGCTTGGCGTAGTTTTCTTTAGATTAGGCTCATTATTTTGATGACAATGTATTTCAGATGAACAGAGTAGACAATTTGCTTAATTCAGTTCCACCAGTCTTTACCTTACCATGGATTCTGTGCCTCTGGTGTGAAGAGCAACATGTCACTTTAGTGACTTGTCAGGAGCATGTTTTTTTCAACCGTTCATTTCAGTGTGACACAATGCCGCCTGAAACACGATAGAGACATTCTCTGCATTCTCTCCTTAAGCGTGGCAGCTTAAGGACAGGATTTTTAGAGGATGGGTCATATTTGAAAGTCGCTAAGTGATTGTGTGGGACAAGCTAACAGGTTTCTGAAGGAATAACTAAAAACCACAATGCAGTGGGCATTCATCGTAAACAGCATTTTCTCAAATCTAAAAATAGTTTCAAAATCAATCCTGTGTTTGAATATTCTACATGTATTTAGATATATTTAAACTCATCACGCAGATGCTGCTGAGCTGCTTTCAGGTTAGTGATCCATCCTCTTTATAATCCTGGGCTTGGGGCATATTTGGTCATAAGACAAATTGTTTCTTAGAGCACAAAACCAGGCAAGCTTTAATAGAGTATTTATCTTCAAAGTCAGCCCTTGCTGTTGGACTAGACCAGAGCCTGCCATTTTATATTGTCAAACTGTAAAATAAAATAGATCATTTACTTGACATTTGAGGTTAATTTGGGACTGGGTGCAGCACAGCTACACGGTCCTGGCGTTACTTTATTTATGCCTTAGGGTTACCAAAATGGTCCAGCCTTCACTAGTGACACTGTTAATGTTTTGCATGTCTTTGCAAGGTCATGCTTTACAATGCAAGTTTTAATTTCTAGCAAACAAAAGTTTAAAATATACAGGACACTGAAACAATGTTGCAAAGTCGTGCAGTGTGAGTTAGTGGTCACAATAGAATACCATAATTTTGTTCTGATTAAGCGTTTTATTGATAGTGATGTTTTTACTTACATTAATGATTATTGTTTTATTGATTGTCTATGTTTATCTTATGACATATTTTCTTGTTTGGGGGATTAATTGATACTTGTTTTCCTCTATAGCTATGGCAAGATTTTCTCTGATATGATTTCTAAATAAACATGTAGTCTTGCTGGGTTAAATTCTTTATGACAGTGTTCAATGAATACCATTTTAAATCTATAGCTGGGGAGTTTCCAATATCTTAATTCGTCTAGAAGGCAGATGTTTGACAATTGTGTGTTTGTAGTTGCTTTAAAAAAAAACAAAAAACAATTCCAAATATTTAAGACACATTGGGACATGAGTGTACTTGAATTTGGAAAGTTGTAATCATGAGTAAACCCCTAGGTGGCAGCAGAATACTGAGAAACAGGTTAAAGATTTCCTTGGTAGGGTGACGCTGAATCCCTTGGCTGCCTCTGACGTAAACCTGCTTGGCAAGATCTGTAGAGCTTCACTGCAGTCTGGAAAGACATGTTAGGAATCTTATTCCCTGAAGCAGATGAAACAATGAGAGAGCTCAAAAATTATATTTATTTGATTAGACGTCTGACACTTGACAAATTTAATAACCCGTTACAGAAAATGCAATTAAAAACAAAATCAAGACTGTACCATATTGAAACTAAGTCCCATTTTAATCCCCAACTGTTCAGCACTCACTGTGAATCACCCACGATGCAAAAATCTGACTATTTGTTATAAATGGGAAGTGACGGCTAACTTCTAATCCACCCACTAATATTGCAGCTCCGCTGTAGGTGTAGTTTTATAGCTCGGATCCTGTAGGAGGGCTTTTTTGTTGGTGTGTCTGTTATGGTCTGTGTCACTGTGGTGGAATCAACAACAGGTCGCTTTTCTGCAGTCACTCCTGGAGGCACACTGCACTGAACACCCAGCACTAAACTTAGCTCACACAATATTAATTAAGGTAGTTAAACTGTTCTGGTCACAGCTATTTTTGTAACCCACTGCTTGTTTTCCTTTTCTTTTTTTTTTTTACAGATGTATGAGGCTTTATGGTTTTAGAAATCATTTAAATTCTTGATATAACCAGAGGCAAAAAGGAGGCACTCATGTCCAGAGAACTCGCTGTGCTACTTTATAATTCAGTAGTCTTGACTTTGGCTCTGTCTAACCTCTGGATTATCTGCTGCTGTCTTCATTGAAAAAGCCATCTGGCTATATAAGGATAATTACGCTGTCTTGATCCTATTAGTCTGCATGCAATTGGATAGACATAGGACAGTCTAGATATGACAGTCTTTATGTAAGATGGCGTATTTCTATTTGCACAGTTCTCTAGGGGAGATTTGGGACACTGAGTTTCCAGAAAACTTTGACCCCAAGGCACCTCCTACACATCCATCAAAGTACTGTGCTAATAAGGAGTTTCATCTTCTGGAAGCTAATCTAACCCTGGGGGGGTGGGGGGGGGGGGGGGGGGGGGGTGGGGGGGGGGGGGGTGTGGGGGGGGGGGGGGGGGGGGGGGGGTGGGGGGGGGGGATGGGGGGGGGGGGGGGGGGGGGGGGGGGGGGGGATCGTATAGTCTATGCGCATCATCCATCTTCGTTCCACCCACTGTCAACCTATCAGGGCAATTTTGAAGTTATATTCAGATCGGCGGGTGACGAGGGGTGAGGGGGTGGGGCAAAAAAAAGGGGGAGGATAAAGCATTCGTAATTGGCCAATGATTCATCATCCCCGAACAGCTATTTAGTATGTCCTCGCTTTTTGTCCGTCTTTAATTCGACTGGATGTGCCCACCCGCCGCCACAGGAGAGCAGAGATGTATAATATAGAAATAAACTTCTTTTTCCATCCCTCTTTCACACCACAAAAGGAGTGACATCATTCTGTCACCGGGAGAAAATGGCATGCTTTCCATTGACATCACTCCACATACTGTTGCCAGGAGACAAGGGAGTCAACATTAGTTACTATGGTGACTGCACTTCACCTTCAAAGCGCCTGACCTTTTTGGTTGTCTATGGTAGACTAGAATGTGTGTGTGTGTGTGTGTGTGTGTGTGTGTGCGTGCGCGCACAAAACAGACTGTCTTCCAGCCTCAATGTTGTGCAATGTGAGCATTGGTCTTGTTGATTCATCCACTGCAATATAGTGATTGTTACAGGACATTCAAGATTACAAGGACCGCAGTGGGAAAAAATGCAATGAATGAAACTGTCAATCAAGTGACAGCATCAAAAGCTCCACTAGTACTTAAGTTGTAAGCACTAAAGCAAAAAAAAAAAAAGACCGGAGACGCCAGTGGGTTGATACAGCATATTTATTTAGATATATATTTCTGCATTTAAAGACCGACTCATAACAGTGTCCACTGTATTTACCTGAGGACAGTGATTTTTAAAGAGGTCCAGCATCAGCAAGTAAATGTAATAAAAATGACCGACACAAAACAGCACAGATGAAACAGATATTCCAGCTGGTTTGGGAGTTTTAAGTGGCTTGAAGGACAAATATAGTACCATGTTTGGTAAACTATTACATGCTGATGATAAAGTTGTTAGCACTATATCACAGTGACTAGAAAAAGCCCCTTTACACCTAAACTAGAGGGGCTTCACATTTGCATAAACAAAACCAAAAAAAAGACCCTTTTGTCGACTTTTGTGCGGCAGACAAATGTGTACTCCAAAACTGGACTGAAGCCGTCACCTAGATCATACATTGCACAGTGTTACATAAATTGCTATGGACTTTCAAACTCTGAACTGTTCCTTTACTCTCTGAAGTACAAATTAATTCAATTTGAACCCAGAGCAAAGGCAAGGAGAACAAGAGGCAAACCTGCAGCTGAAGCACTGCTTCAATCTTATTTCAATTTCACTCCTTTTTTGGCTTAACTGGAGTCGCTTTCTCAGCTGTCATTTGCTAATTGAGTTTAGCAGGCGCATCAATGCCAGTCCTCTGGAGAGGGACACCAGCAGAGGTGGGCATTACAGGGCTTTTTTGGATTAGGTTAAGTTCAGGGCCAGTTTTCCACTCCAAGTCTGGTTCTCTGTGCCACCCTGCACATTGAGGGGTAACGTTGTCCCAACAGGACATTCTTCCACCCCAGCACCACCTACATCCTGTCTCTACAAGGCATCTCTTCCTTCCCAGAAAGGCAGCAGAAAGCTCATCTGCTTCTACAGTAATTCAGACATATCAGTCAGATCTGTAATTCTGATAGTACAAGTACTGCCTCAGTATATCTAGAGGCAATCCTTCAGTGAGGTGTGGAGCCACCGCTTCGTGATAAAATGGACTACATTCTTTTTGGTTGCTTTTTGTTTTTAAAGTTGATGTTTGCTTTTCTTACCTCTGGCTTTTACCTGGAAAAGCTTCTTGTGCAAAGGAGACATGTACAGTGAAACACCACATAGGCTAAGAATCACAATGAAAAATGGAATTCCCTAATTTGTTTAGAAAGGGTAATTATACCCACTAAACGTAAACAACTGTACTCATATATGCCTTTAACTCTGGGAATTTTAGATGTCCTTTTCTTTCTTTGCTGAACACTTTGAATAGAAACTGACTGATTTAAATAGTCCCATCAGTGTAATCCAGCTAACAGTGCTAGTACGAATATTCGCTAGAGTCAAGTCATCATATGTGCACATTCTGTACTATGGCTCTTCTCCATTCATGATTTAAAAAAAGAAAAATCCTCACAGCATAGAATAAAACCAGTTTTTAAAAAAATAACAGTACAACAAATAACAGAATAATTTCATGACACACATTCATACTGAGGTTCTGAACAACCAACCATGATAAACATCTACAATGTAAAACTAATAAAATGCACAGACAGCAAGCTAAATAACAGTGACTATACAAGGAGAGACATACAAAGGGCAAGTGATACATCATGTATGATGAATTCTCTAAACCCAACACAGATAAATGTGGATAACCAACACCCCCCCCAAAAGCTTCTTCCACTGAAGCCATGCATACCATCAAGGGTGCACTTATTACTCTCTTTCTAAGGCATGGAGCACTAGGTTCCACAAAGGGATCCTTTAGCTCACCGGACTGAACAAGTGTAGACAAATGAGTCCTCAGTCTTTGCTGAGTACAGGTGGTAACATGTCACTGTTCATTCACAACCATATTTCATCTTCACTGCATTTTCCCATCTAGCACTTTATTCTTCTCACTAACATCAACAGACATTGACTTCCAGTATCGATGGCAAGCCATCTCCAGCAGCTCAAGCCCTCCAAACAGCTTGTGCTGTGCTGTGTACACTCCGACCATGACCAGGAAGTAAAGCCTGAAAGGAGCCCAGAGCCACAGGCCAGTGAAACACAGAGCAATGAAGCTGCTCCAGTACAGCAGTGAGGCCGCTTTGATCAGAGTTACTCTCAACTCTGACTTACAGGGTGGCACGCGCGCAACACCATCCCTGTCAAAGGCCCGGGGCTGGCTTGAGTAAAAGTCCCGCAACCGGACCTCCTTCTCAGCCCAGCGCTCCCGACACCAAGATTCTAGGTCAGAGGAAGAAGTGGGAAGTGAAGACACAGGATAGCGCCGGACGTGGAAGTGGATCTCACGTGGGAAATGGCCCAGTATGAGGTGACGTTCTGTCTGTGGGATGTTCTTGGGGTACGCAACTGTAATGTCATGGACGGCATCCAAATTGTCACCTGCAGAAAAAAAATAAAAATTTCAAATTATCACCAGGAGAATCCTTTAACGCCACTTACTATCTTAAAAAATGAAGGCAGTGAATTAATTAAAAACCATGTCAAATACTCAACCTCCAATACAGACCCACAAACAGTGAATCTAAACACTGCGGTTTTAGAACAAGACAAGCCACTGTGGGGAAAATTACTGTTTTACAAAACCACACTAGTTATGGGCGCAGTTCACCGGCCCTATTACTCACACCTCCAATTATCCTGTGACTTACTGCTTCAAAACTACCGTCATCACTGATCTACAGTGCCCTTGTATACACAGAGGAACAAAATAGATTATCAAAAGTACAGGATGACACCTGCAAGCGCCTGCTCTCACAGTAAAAATAGAGCTCAGAGGAGCACAGTGGACTTGGATAGAAACAACATGAGCAGGATGAGCATGTCAGTGACAGAGAAAGGAGAGATGAGAATTGGCTTAGTCTGATGATATCACAGTGTTTCACAACACCTGCTTGGAGAGTTAGTGTCACTGCTGAGCATGCAGGGTAGGGGGGGGGTGAGACAGCAGGACAAGAGGTAGTATTTAAGACCTCTGGAGTTCTGCCAGAATGAGCTCATACAGAAACATGAGAATATTGTGTAGCTGTAATGACTGGGAGCAGGATGAAGCCTATGTCTGAGACTTTGAAGAGTAACTGGTATAATCCCTCCTGTATGAGCAGCGTCACTGGAATAAGTACAGTCATCATAGCAGCATGTCATTTTCAGTTGGTTTTAGAGATAAAATTTTCCATCCTGAGACAAGGCTTTGTGTCTTGGTTATTTTCATATGAACAAATATCACTGTCTAACTACCAACTATCTATAACATGTCTATTACAATTAATACAGATGATTTCAGAAGCTGTTAATGTGCTTCGAAGCTGACCTTTTCGAAGTCGGTCCACAATGAAGGTGAATCCTGTGGTGCGGGGATGAAGAACATACTCCAACTTCGGCAGGCTGTTCTGTGCAGCAAATGCGTCGCTCTTTGCTCGTGTATTTTCTGCAGGAGACACATGATAAAATTCTTGTAGCTCTAAATACCTTTTTTTTTTTCCCTTTTCAAAGTTTGTTTCACTCATATTACACATGCTGCCCAGGGTAAATGTTTTTACTGGGACGCAATCAACAGTGTGTATGCTTATGTTTTAAGTTGAAGAAAAGTGCATAAACTTTCATGTAGGCACAAAAAAGATTAAGGATTCTTTTATAGAGCTAAGAGTATTAGCTGTCTATAGTCATTTTGACTTTGTGCTTGAGCTGCAGAGCAGTTTTACAAATCAAATTTCTATTGTCAAACCAAAAAAATCATGCAACAGTTAATCTTGTCCATATTAGAAAGCCTTAATAACAACAGCAGAACTCGGCTGACAGGGGACACATAATCATAAAATTCCAGTGTACCATTATAAAAATAGAAGTAACAATAACAACACGGGTTAGAGGCTATGATTAGATTCATAAATATATCCACTAAAAATAAACATTTATCCATTTACAAAAATCCATGGGGGACATAAACACAGGAAAGGTGACTATTTATTAGCAAAACATTCCTCTGGAACTTGTTGCGGGAACATGTAAACTATACCATGACTCATAAGTCATATTATGCAACAAGCAACTAATTCAGACGGACTATTCAGACAAAAAAAAGCGATGGACACAGTTCTGTTGATCAGGCCTGTTCTCTTAAACAAAGCTGTGATTCATCATTCCTACACAATCCCTTACTCATTTCATGAGTTCTACTGGCTTTATTAAAAAGGGTCATGGAAGTTTTACAGCTTAAGTGTGCCCTGAATTTAATCCTCTAGATGGAGGTCTGTATGCCGATAGAATAAGCACTGGGGGAGTAATGACCAGACCCACTTCCACATAAGAAGTCAGAACATCTATATATCCCCTTGTTTCTTGCATCAAATTAAGCTGTGAAGTCTCAGAGGCTTACTTGCAAACACACACACAAGGGTGCAAACACAACACCAGTGGTAAAATAATATTTAAAGCGTACAGGCTAATATGATATAACTACATTCAGCTCGTCATGACATCATGATGTGTAAATGGATGTTAAGCTTCTACCAGTAAATCTAGTCAGGACCTTGACTGGCTCAATTGGGATCTGAAGGGCCTTTAGGCACAAGTGTCACTCTTGCTTAGACCAAGAGATCAGAGCATTCTTGTGGAAATGACAGTGACAAGGGATTTAGAAATGTCTTATCACTCTGAAATTGTGTTTGCGTAACAGTGTCAGTGCAAAGGCATGCAACAGGTGTAAGGGCTACGCTCAGCTCTGGAAATTGATTGGTCGGTAACACATTTTCAGAATAATAACTGAAAGATGGGCAGACTGCTCCATGAATGAATGGAGCACTGCAAGTTTTGCACCTCACCGGTAAGGTCTGTGCCTTCTGGGAACAGTAGCAACTGCAAGGGCTCTCTGATGTCACAAAAGTAGTCCAGCATGTTCTCCAAGTGCTTCTTGTCCTCCTCCCAACGACGCTGAATGAAGACAAAGCAGGCAACCTGCATCGCCCAACCTGCAAAGCACATATTAAGTCTTCACGTCTGCTAATCAAGATAAACTGCCTTTGTAAGACTTTATAGTGGCTTAAAAAAAGACTGTAAAAAGTAAATAGGACCTAAATAGATAGGGCCCGTTTATGCAGGGAAAATCACCCTACATCTAGCTTTTCCATCATATCCACTTTATGCTTTTGAACAACCACTTTGGTGCTCTGACTTTACATCATTCTGTTCCTCTTAACTTTACATTTAGCCAAGTCAGACTTAATGATTTTATCTCCTCTTTCAGTAAACCGCTTTGCCTTTGAGGAAATGCCCTGCAAAGCATATATTACATTATAGATTGTGTAAGTATGCATGAGTGACTGTTGTGTGTAGGAAAGGGCAGGGCACCCACTGCATACCCACCAAGCCAGGCACAGCCTTAAGTGCAGCCTTGAGGCAGATCTTTCCAGACGAAGGTAGCTGTACCTGAGCAGACAACACCAAAGGAACATCCAGTCCAGACGGGTACGGTGGTTCATGATGATCACACTTCGCTCCCCGGGAATGAAACCATCACCTGTTATCACCACCTTCACCCCAAATACTAGCTCCAGCAAGGACTATAAAAGAGAGAGAAGGATGGAGGGAGTGTAAAAGAACCGAAAGGGAAGTGAGAGTGACAAAAACATGGAGAGGAGGGTGTGATAAGAGGAGACAGGAATGATGATATAAAAATGATAGAAAGGGAGAGGTGGGACTGGGAAGAAGAAAGGTGGTAAGAAAAAATAAAAGAGGAAAAAGAGTGAGAAGAAAATAAACAAATCAATTCTTGTGGTCATGATACACAAGAACTCTATTTGCCTTGTTCTCAGGCATGATTGGAATAAATGAAGTGTACTTGTGACAAATTAAAATCTGAGGATGCATAAATAAGGCTGAGATGACGCACATTATCATCAGCTTAAGCACAGGTAACTCAAGACCATCTGTCGCACACAGAAGTAGGTTAAGCAAAGGGTAAGCTGGTGTACGCACCACAGGTAGGGTGAGCCAGGTAGCAACAATTCGATCAGTGAGCCAGCGGTACCAAGCAGGAGAAAACAACATGAGGGGTAAAACTGGCCCCAGCATGAAGACGCTCCCGAAGAAACTACCCAAAAACAGGGTCACCATAAAGTACAGGCCCCGCACCGACACAGCCATCTGTAAGAGATGAACAAGACAAGATTAGCTGAGTACAAGTTTATTCTGAATAAATAGAATGGTTTTAAGGAAACACTGTTGTATTAAGTTGGAGGATTAAAAACTGACAACAGGCACAGTATTCCAGATTTGGATCTCTGCTATGGAAAGAAGCTAAAAAGGAGATCATCAATAATATGAAACAAATGTGATTTTTCAGCAGTCTCGCAAAAGCAAAGATTGCAGTTCTGTTGCTCTTCTAATATATTTGCCCACAAACTGTGGAAAAACCAGGGCAGACATTCCTAGGGTGGAATGTAAATAGGGGAACCTTTGGACTGTGGGTGACAGATTGCGGCTGCATGGTCACTAAATCACGTTTTGTTGTGGTTTCGGAATTATTCACTGAATGTACTGCTGGAGAAACTTCCGTTATGCTTAATAAAATGGCGCTGTCCAGTGAAGCTCTAAAAACTATTGTTCAAGTATAATCAGGAAGAGAACACGCTGCATTGCCATTTACAAAATTAAAATACTGTAACAGGAACTTGGATGTAATCAGTATGGCAATATTGATATTTAATTGTGTAAAGCCACTGAAAGAAAAAAAAAGAAGGCAAGGAAATCTGATAATTTTAGATTGAAAGTCCCAACTGATCAGGTAGACTAGGGATGCTCTTACTGCATTGGCAGTGTGTTTAGGATCACTGTCATACTGAATAATGAAGCCACTGCCTTGAATGAGTCATTAGGAATTTAATGAAAGGAGTGAAAAAGCAGCCAATGTTCAAAGAAAAGACCAGAAAGACCACTTCAAAAATTACAGGAAAGTCTGGTTCCTTGAAAGCAAAAATATTAAGAAATGAGGGGTGGCTCAAGAATTTTGCACAATATTGTACACATAGTGGAAGAAGGGACATTATCCATGTTACTCATTCCTGTGTGGAGCAATCCAGCATGTTGAAAGTCTAATCTACCAGGTACAAAGAGGATTACACACTCATTTGTGTATTTCCAATCCTGTGGTTATAGTTAATTATATTTAAATACAAAAAAATGTGCTTTTGGTGAAGTGGTATTTAAAAAAAAAAAACCCTCCACAAATAACAAAAATCTGCCTCTATGGTGAAAGAAAGACCACTTGCATCTTAAGCTGTGGCTGTTATTGAACCTTTGAGCCAATGACCCTGCTACTAAGAGGCACTAAAAACACTAAATGGTAATAAACGAATGGAAAATCTGGTTGAACCACACTTAAACTTTATTGTACTGCACTGTATTGTTTTCCTCCACTTATGCAACCCAGAGCCTATCCGAGCTACCACAGGGCAAGAAGCAGGATAAACTCTGGAGAGGTCGCCAGTCTGTCGCAGGGCTAACACAAAGAGACAGACAACCATTCACACTTACACTGACACCTACAACCAATTAGAATCATCAATTAACCTAATCCCACTAACTGCATGTCTGTGGACAGTTGGAGGAAGCTGGAGTACCCTGAGGCTGTAACTGAACCTTTGAGCCACTGACCCCGCTAAGAGGCACTAAAACATTACGTGGTAATAAACGAATGGAAAATCTGGTGGAACCACACTTAAACTTTATTGTGTGTTGATAAAATTATCCTGGGAGCCCATTCCAAGCCCGTGTACCAACTATCACTCACATGGTTGCAAACACGAGCAAAACTGAAAGTTGATATAGAACTCAATCACATTAATCTAACAAAGTTAAAATAGGGCTAATCTGGTCCTTGTCTTTTCAGAGACAGGGGAGTAAACACTTCAGCTTCAAATGGTAATTGTCAACTGAATGGTAACTTATGCTTCTTGACGAGGCCTTTGCTAACCACAAAAGTTTCACGCAGGTGTTTTCACTTAGTTTGCCTGATTACACCCTTTTTCAAGATCAAATGCTTGACTGCAATCTCCCTCCCACCCCTGTTCATTTTGTTCCACCTGATTTGTTGCACCGTCTTATGCTGCATTAATGACACCTCAGAAATGGAAAGTTGGAACATGTAATTAGGAATCTCTTTGGAATTCACTGATTTACGTATTTTCTTGGCTGCCTTTTGGTTTAATTTGTTTCTACTCTATGAATAAAAAGGTCCATCACTTAACTGAAGAAAGACATGAGAATAAGGCTCTATTGTTCAATTTTTTTCGGTTAGAGATAACGGATTCCCACTCCACTGAAGGCAGCATTAGTACCAAGACTGGAGACCTCCACCTTTGTTAGTATGTTTCCATCAAGCTTGAGAAAAGGCTTAATTAGCCTGAATAATTTAAAACACCTGCTACTGTGCAGGGCATTTACATAGCAATTCAATATAGCCAAAAAAAACAAACAAACAAAAAAAAAAGAAACACCTTTCTTAAAAAAAAAAAAAGGAAAGAAAAAAGAAAAAAGTCTATTGCTTTTTGATCAATCAAATCCAAATCAATCCAAAATATTTGTTTAATCTGAGCTTAACTAAACCTCTCTTGTAAAAGCGCATACAGAACAAGAATCCTGTCAGAGCCAGTTCACAACAACATTTACATAGCGTCAAACTAAACAGCTCGTTTACAGTCTCAGATCATTATTTTAATGACCACTTCCTAAACGCCAGGGTGATCAGTTATGCTACACAGCCAGTATGATCATGATGACATTTGTGATTTACAACTTTTATTTTACACAAAAATTTTACATGGAAGTTTATACGGGCTATAATTCCCACATAAAGCAGGCATTATACCAGTTGCTAGAAATGAATCACCTGGCCAAACTAAATGCTGGTCCTATCCTTTTCATACTACATAACTAAACTGATTAGATTAAATACAAAACAAGAGTTTTCATTATTGATCTGTCAGGCAGTCATGCTGAAGGAGCAACACTGTGTCCCAATAGTGCTGAAAGTAAACTGTGGCAGCATTTACTGCCTATTTGGCAGTTTATATGACTGTTATGACTTGTGAGGCTGATTCCGCCTATCTTGCAGTCAGAGATGCACAGATTACATTTACAAAAGAGATGGCCTAAAAAAGAAATTCTGCACTATGATCTGAGGTCTCTGCATTTTTTGATGGGGATTGGCTGCAAGATATCAAGCTTCAAACAGTGTCTGTTTTTTCAGAGTAGCTAACACTAGCTGCCTGTTTCTTTTGCTATAAATGTGTCAATTAAAAAAAAAAGATAAATAAAGTAGAAGCTGTACAATGTTATACAGTCTATGCATAACTTGACAGTAGGGGCTGCACAATTAATCAAATTTTAATCTCAATCACAATTTTGGCTTCCCACAATTAAAAGAACAGAAATGCAAATCAAGCAGTCCCCTGAAGCAGTCACTGTGCCTGCATCAGCCAATCACAGCTGTCCCCTCCACGGTGCAGCTTGAAGTTTCATAGACTAGTCTAGACGAGTAAAACTGCATTAAAAGACAGACACGACAAAATTCAAACGAGCTTGTCCCTCGAAAAGAATCATCTGTTGTACGGAAACACTGCGGAT
The DNA here is from genome assembly GCF_007364275.1 of Archocentrus centrarchus. NCBI lineage: Eukaryota > Metazoa > Chordata > Actinopteri > Cichliformes > Cichlidae > Archocentrus > Archocentrus centrarchus. Next base: position 16,657,305 of record NC_044367.1, on the reverse strand, counting down.
TTAGAGCAAGTGATGTTAATCAGGAACAAATCATATGCAAAGAGTGCTGTAGAGTTGTGTCTGCACTGCAAAACCACACAGCTAACTTATTCAACCGCCTGAAAACACAGAACAAACTGCAGTATAATTAATGCATGAAGGCCAAGAAAAACACTGCAATGGTTGCTAACATGCCAGCATCAACTCGGACATCCATAAAACTGAGCCTGTACAGAGCGACAGCTCACGACACACTGAAATCACCAACACATTGCATTTGGTAAGTGTCCACCAAACACAGAGAATAACGATGGCTTCAGGAAAATGGTCAAAGTACTGGCTAAAAGATGTGTTATCCCCTCATGCAAGTATTTTTCTAAAGTGTGCTGTACACTAAACATTGCTGGGGAAATAGAAAGGGATCTCACAGCTGTTGAGTATTTTGCTTTTTGAGTTTTATGCTGGTACAATGAATGGACTCAAAGATTAAAACAATCAAAACTTCGTGTTGCTGACAAGGCTGAGTCAGACATTTTCCACCACACCTGAAGGTATTGCTGGGTAGCAAAAAAAAAAGAAAAAAAAAGGTGCAGTCACCTGGATACTGGGTGGTTATCTTCACCAATATTTGCATGATTTCAGCGTGAGTCAGGATAAAGTCAGACAGAAATCTAATCAGTAAACATTCCAAAGGATCGCTTTTGATCACCTCCACGCAAGCCTTGCTCATCTTGAACAAGCCTACTGAAGATGGGCAAGTTGAGACAATACACGCTTTCCTGTATTAGTAGTTTTTTACCCACTAAAACTGCACTTAAGCAAGTGACTTGAGTGCCAGACATTTCGATGTGCTGCATCTTTACATGCTGGGAGGCAAACCTGATTTGACACTCAATGAGACAAACAAGGTCAAATGATTACTGTAAAAGGGTGCAGAAACCCTGACAATCTGTAAGATTTACTAGTTTTAAGTTTAGCCCTAAAGCAGGTCAATTACTATTAAGAAGAAGGTTTAAAGGCGACACACAGCAAGTCCCTTGCTGACGCTGGCACCCCTGAGCTCATGCTGCTGCGAGCAGTTTTTTTTCCAGCAGGTGTTTTCCTCTCTTCCATGAACTTCAGTTCTCACCTTTACACCTCAATTACTGTTATGACTGTACAAGCCTCTGGTTCAGACTACCTGCCCCCCTACACTTTCATCATCCCTGCCCTTGACAACACCCTCTGCGGCATCATGACACAGCAAGTCTCATGGCACCAACCAAAGTGGCAGAAGGTGCATTTAAGCAGTCCAAGAGTGTTTGTGCACGATTCTGCTGGCAGTAAGGGTTTAAGGGTTGCTGGTTTTAACAACGGAAAATGTGAAGCATGAGAGAGGTGAGGACAACAGGCTTGCTCAGCACAATTAGGCTATGTCCCCCTTCACTCACACACAAATTAAAACACACACCCTTGGGTGGCTGCTGGAACAACTAGATGAGGCTATTCATACATGCAATAAAAAGGCTTGACACACCTGGAGCCATGGATATGAGAAGTGAGTGGAATTATGAAAATTAAACTGTTAAATAACATGCTTTCTTCGCTTGGTATACACATACACATGGGGCCTGGTAACACCATTTGTGTAGAGCATCCAGGGAAACTTGTTTTCATACTCCAGGGCCAGCAGTACTTGAGAGTTTGATTTATTTTTATCTACTTGGTTGATTTAACATTTATTTAATCACTATGGTAATGATCCTGAAATCACTTCCCCAAAGAAACAACACACACACTCACAGCACAACATACTCTTCAAGTTTGAAATTTCTGGCAATCATTTTGCATTCCTAGCTTCAAGCTAAGACCAGACATCCCAACAGAGCAAAGCAGAGTGAAGAGGTCAAGCATGTCAAGGCTAAACAATGAGCTTAAGTGGTGTGTGTTTTTGTTAAGAGACAGAGAGGAAAAGAGGAGGAATGAAATAGGTAATGCTAACGATTTAAGTTCAGGTCCTGTTTTAAAACACAATGAGCAAACTTGGCAAGCTGAAACATGCCAAGAAGTTAAGAAACTGATTCAATTTCTTTACCTTGCAAGATTAAAAACAAGTTTCCCAACATTTTACTGGAGTTCCACTGAAATTCATTTGCATGACTGAGCAAATTTGCACAATCGGTTTTGCTAAGAGTGACCAAAATGTTCACTCTAAGGGCAGAAAAAGAAAGTATTTAGGAGAGCAACTAAACATAAAACAATGCACAAGATACATTTGTTTGTGACAAAACCTCTGTGGATAACAGAGGACTTCATAGAGTGAGCTGGTGAGTTTGTTGTCAAGAAGGATGTAACGGAAAATCTGGTCTAAAATTTAGTGACATTTTGTGTCAAACTACTTCCACATTTTTTGCAAGCGTGCTTTCTTCACACAAGTGGGTAAGACATAATGACAAATGGTTCTGCTCACTTCCCTCTTTTTGTGCCCCACCATCTCCTGTCTTCCCTGTCCTTCTGCCAGTCACCCGGTTACTGATCTCAGCACACCACAAGGAAGCAGAAGTGTTCTCCACACCGGTGAGGCATTTAAGAGGTGTAGCAAGCAGCTTGTGACATTATGCCACATTGTGAATTAATTGATTGCTTTATTTAAAACACGCAAAAAAAAAAAAAACAATAAAAAAATTTGCGAAAAAAGTGCTTTGTAAACAGCTAAACAAAGAAAAAAGGACAATGAGTTGCCTCTACAAACACTAAACCATTAAATTTGAAAGCTCAAAAAGGAATAAGACAAAGTATAAACTTAACCACAGCTCAAGTTGAGCAGTTTGGAGATATAGTTAGAGAGGCAAGGCTGAGATAGTTTGGACACGTGCAGAGGAGGGATAGTGGATACAATAGACAAAGGATGTTAAATATGAAGCTGCCGGGCCGGAGGAAAAGAGGAAGACCACAAAGAAGAAATGTGGATGTAATGGAGGAGGAGGTGCAGAGGGTTGGTGTGACAGAGGAGGATGCTAGGGTTAGGGTGAGACAGAGGCCGATGATCCATTGTGGAAACCCCCAAAGGGAGCAGCTGAAAGAGGAAGAACCTTACTAGTTTTGATACTACGTGCTAGTAAATACACAAGTTGTCATTCTGATCACTATTATGCCAATCGTACAGATTGTGTCAACTAAATAAGCATCAGATGATGTTTATTTAGTTGACACTGCTATTAGATTCAGGCTGCTTCAACTCTTCTTCCTTGCTTGCTTCTCTGGCATCTCTGGTGGGATCAGCTGAAATGCAAGGACTTAAGGCAAGGGAACAAGGATGGATAAACTGATAAGAAGAGGGGCAAGCTTACCATTATCATTAACTACAGCACGTTAAACAAGTCTTTGTATTAGATACGGAGGAAGTTCAATCGCCTCAGCTTGTTGTGATAACATCTAAGTGCTGATATGTTATTAATTTGGGAGTAGGTACCGCTTAGTGAACCTGCGTTTCCAAACTGCAATATCTTTTAATGAATATCACCCATAAGCAACTCACGCAACCTTAATGTAACAATAAAAGTAGGTAATGTGTCATTTATCATATACTTTTTCCACTATCCCAGGGTGGGGCGAGTAAAGAAGAAGGACTTTACCCAGAAAGACAGCGCTGATTAACCTAGGCTTATGTTTAAGCTAAGAAATGTGCCATGTTTTCTCTGTTAATAAACATGCTGCTTCGTAATTTTTTACGTAGCAAAAGTCTTTAATACAAATAAACTAGGATGCATTACTGCAGAGTCACATGGATTGGCTAATGAAGAAGCTAATGTTTACATTCCGTGTGTGCTCTGTTGCGGCGAATACATTCTTGCACCGGATATGCCTGTGGTAGCAGCGATAACCTACCATCAAATACAAGCAAGCATCATTCCCACATCTCTACCGTGAGCTGTGTCGTTCACAAACTGCGTTTATAATCACTTGGCTGCAGAACAGGTGATCACACACAGCCACATTACGTACATGCTAACTGCTAAATATATTAAGAAGCTACCTTAACGTAAGCTGCTACAGTTTTAATGGTGACGGCTTATGCATAGAGTACTGCGAAACGCATACAATTTTGGCATACCCACCTTTCGTGTTTATCCTCCACAATCAAGTTACGTTAGCTCCGATGAGTCCAAGCACTTTGTTGCGACATACTAGCAAGCCAACAAGCAGCTAACTTGCAAACATTAACAAGAAGAGCCCCGCCAGAACATGAAAGGTGCCGCCCGCCGACAATGCCTTGCACCCGGTTTGTTTTTGTGAGGAATTACCTGTTCGGAGCCGAGGCAACTTCGCTTTATAAGATAGTATTTACTTACTATGAAAACACAAACATGCAGCACCGACCTTACCGTTTAGCTAGCTAAGCCGACCTCTCAACTTGTTACCTCTCACCTGCCTTTACAGGCAAGAGTCAACAGGGGGTGCTGTTTGCACACGAGGCTTTCATTGAGTAAATGTCTCGAAACCGCATGTGCGCCATGTAGAGCAGATTTTGCCAAGGAGTGCCCTCATAGTGAACGCTACGTAGATTTCGCATGCTGATAATGACTTTCGTTGACGCATTTTTTTTAAATATATATTTTTAGCAGCAGACAAACTAGTTTACACATTTGAAGTCTTAGGAAGAGGTATAAAAAGAGAGGGGTAGACAATGGGTAAAAACTCCATGCAAGTTAAAGTACTCTGTGCACAATATGCCCCACATATATTATTATTATGCATCTATTATTTGATCAGTATTATGGATGGATTAATGTCTTTTTTGTTTGTAGCTTGAACTACTTCAGCCACTTTAGTGTGCAATTCATGTTTTAAAGCAACTTATATGTTCCCTGTAGGCTCAGCGCATTATTAACAAACCAACAGTCATAGGCAACAACGGGTAAGAACAGATCATTTGAAAAGCAACCTGTCAGAGCAGCAATAACCAATGGAAAACATTTTTAAAAAGACACCTTGATTAACAAATCAAAACACTGTTCCTTTAAACATTAAAACAGGTTAACAGTAAACAGGGTAAGTCCAGAGTACACTCAGAAGAAGTTCATTATTGAAGGTGGATCAAACTTACTTTCAGTATGTGGAACCTTTGCAGTAGCCTAAATAACTAAAATAAATATTCATTGGATAAATAATGGCATAATATGTAACTGTCTTTGCACACACTGAATCTCTTTTGAGACCTTAAAATGTTTTTGTTCATGTTACATCGTTCTTCAGCAGGATTCCTGTTAGTCATGTATCAGAACTCATTCAGGTATTGATGATATACATCTCAAGTCCTCCAACATAGCCTTTTAAAGTAGTGTAAATCTTAGCATATGTCATTTGTTTCTTTTACCCACAGTTATGGGCTGTTCTACTATTACAAATTACCTCAGCATTGAGTGATGTATGTGTGTGTGTGTGTGCGCAGATTGGCCAGTGTGCCTTAGTGTATCTGTGCATGCATAAGTAGCATGCTCTGTGCACTCGCGAGCATGTGCACACTTGGGGAGTGAGGTAGAGATGGACTGACAGACAGAGTAAAAGAGAGAGTGCACTTAGTTAAACTCAAGACTTTTCCATGACTTGCTCCCCGTGGCATGCACTCTATCTGAGAGACTAATTGAACTGTATAGCTTTATCAGTATAAACTTTTCAAGGGTCAAATACATCACTTCAGAGGACGGTGGAAAAACTTTGTGTTTTTTCAGAGTGGTGGCAACTCACCTTTGAATAAAAAGCAGCAAAACCACAAGATTAATGACGGTTGTTTAAGAAAATTTAGCAAAAGAATTTTGCTCATTTACTTCTAATCATATTCCCTTTAGAGAATTCCCCATATCTAAGAGCTCAAGTATTTTTAATCCACGGAAAAGTTAAAACACAAACACTTGTTTGCTGATAAAAGACAACTAACATGGTTACTGTAAATCATCTTTTTTTTACAGTGAAAATTCTGATCAAATTAACTGATAGATCTTGACATGAGCAAAAACACTGATTTAAGTTAGAAATGCCTTTCCACTTACATAAGCCCATGTGGGAGAGAGAGAGTGACTTTTTAGGCATAGTACGCTGTGTTTTGGTTTATTTTAAATAGAGTCTATTGATAGCTCTTTAATTAGGTTTTACTGGAAAGAAAAAAAACCATTTGGTTTGTTTTTTATATAGCATTCTTGCCTCTGGTGACCTATTGTGCTTTTTTTGGTTGTTCAAAGAGGGAATGGTTAGACCTAAATCTTCTTCCCTTTCACTTCACTTCCTCTCTACACTGACATGTCTCAGCATTACATCTGTAACACCGCATACGCATTGCTGTCACTCCGTTTTGATTTTCTGTGTGTTCATCTACATGTCACCTCTGACCCTGTCCTCACTTTTTCCACTCCGGTCTCTATGGAAGAGCAGCAGCACAAAACTATGGCACAAAGTGGACGCCAGCGGTCTTGTATTCATCAAAGCTTTAAAAGCTTTAGATGGAGATGCACCTTGCATCACTGTTAAACAGAGAGCCGAGCCCCAGAGTGTCAGTCCTGTGGGCTTTGGCTGGGAACCCAAATGTTGCATTATGTCTTGTCTGATGAGTTTTAGAGAGCGGATTTTCAGTGTCGTGCACGTTTGATTCCAGTTACCTGTGAAGGGATGCAGGATTTATGGTCTTTTGTTATCAACTGATGTATCACATGCATCTGTGGTGTTGTAATCTGTGTGGTGTAATTTGGAAAGTACACTGGTTACATTTTATTGGGGCATAATGGCGCTGAGCAAGATCACAGGTGTCACTTTTACTACGGTTGCATATTACCACATCTCACTGAGGCTTATTTAAATTGGCCACCGAGAGAGATGAAAAGTCTTTAACCTGTGATTTAGTAATGTCATAGTGCATGTGTCATTATGCTCTCCCTCCTCAACATCCATCATTTTACTCGCATGACTCCTTCACTTCTTAATCCTCTCTTCTTGTTGTATGCCTCTCCATGTATCTTATTCTAACTCTTCCCTTGCTGACAGTGCCAGATATATGTCTACGCTTGGTGGGCCGTCTCCAGACAGGTTATAAATAACTATCGGAGTTTTTGCTTCATGTCCTGAGAGCTCTACTTTCTTCTCACACTTGAGGAACCATGGGAAAAGAATCTTTCCCTTACGCACATGGCACTCACAATAACAGACAGTTCTATGTAAAAACCTCCAAGCACATGCACCCCTTTGCAAGCGTAGCACAAACACACAGGCACGGTTAGGCATGAGCACAAAGAATAAAATGCAGTGGCTTATACAGTAAGGTTGCATTGCTAAAATAGCAAGGGCACTGTTTATAATAAAACAAAACCTGAACTGTGGGAATGCAGAGAACAGTTCTACTGTTGTGTAAGTATGAGAATGTTGCTGAAACAACTGAATAGGATAAAAGTACAGGAGAGCAAAACAACAAGCAAACAATCATAATGGAGTAAAAAGGGAAAACATAAAGCAGTGCTGGGGAAACGGTAAGCATTTTTTTTCCTCGTGACATACAGAAAGTGTGTGTGTGTGTGTGTGTGTGGGGGGGGTGTCGTGTGTATCAGGAAATAAAGGGGTTAGGTATATGAGTATATGCACAGAGGAGTGACAGTGAAACAGTGTTAATATGGACTGTAGATGGGAGTCAGGGAGAACTCAGGGGTTGGCAGGTCAGACTCTGCTGACACACCGGGATCAGCAATAGGATTGTTTCCAGTGGAAAGAATTCCAAGAATGAACTAGAAGAGCTATCAGTGACTTCACTCAGAGGACTCTGACAGCAGTTTTAATACACAGGCAGGCACACACGCTCTCTCGCACTTTTAAAGATACTGCGTCTCATGCCAACAATGGTGTGCGAGACACACTCCGTTCCCCCGTGTCACCGGGTTCTCAGTGACTCTCACCAAGCAGTCATCTTACTAGCTGCAAAACGAATGCTGTCGCCTCTGACCACAAATCCTACAGTTAACAGAAAGATCTGCAGTGCAAAGGAACTACTTTGACCTAAGAGACATAAGATGAAGGTGGTTAAATTCATACAAGCCACTGTTAAATGTAAGGGGAAATGTATGCATGGGATATATTTATTAGAGTTTAACAGAAAAGATAGACATTTTGAGAAATATTTACCTTAATTTACCACAAAAAACATGACCAAGCAAGCCAGGGCTGACTTAGCTACTGTTTTTCTGCAGATTCAGCCACTGAGATGTTTGTCAGCCCTAGAGGTGCTTATTGGTGGGTTTAATTCACAGTGACTTTGCAACACACACAGAGATTCAAACACACAGATTCAAAATATTGAATTCAAATTTGTGCTTTTGTCACTTTCTTACCTTTCAGCATTAGCCAGAGTATGCAAGAATGAGGAAATAGCTTTAACTCATTTAAAGGAACATTTTAAGGTGTTACACCTAAGCATTCCTGTAGTCAAATCCTGACTTGCCTAGATGAGGGTAGCTTTTAATTGTTCTGTCAATTCTTTCACTTTTGTTTTCACCATGTGATTTAAAGGGATAAGTAAATAAATACATTTTACAGGGATGCAAAAAAAGTCTGACTTCAAAGTTTCCTTACTGAGTTAATCAGCTGCAAAGTGGCTGAAGAAAAAGAGCTGAAAATAAGAACTGCTCAAAATGTCAAAGTGCCATGGAAAGATGCCGCAGGGCCCACTTTCATATTTCCCTTAACCTCAGAAACACAAGACCTTTCTTTATTAAACCTGAAGTATATTGCTTTCTTCAGCAATATTTGAAAGACGGTGTAGAGTTCAAAGGTCTCTGACTGACGTCATATGATTACGTAGCTGGATAGAAGTTCAGTCAGCCTCTCTAAGGGCTGTAGTTATCCTTTTCTAACTTCTTGTGATTTCTTCTTTCCATGATCTCATGACTTTTTCCACTGAGATCAAGGAACAGCTATTAAGAATGTCACAAAGGACATTCATTTTCTAGTCTATTCAGATCCAGACACACCAGCTTCCTGGGCGAGACATACACATTCTGCTGCCTACTACCATTATCAGCTGGGGGGGTATTAATAACTCTTTATGCTCCATTTTTTTCCAGGAAGAAGGAAGCGGGATAGAATGCCCTTTCATTGTTCCATTTCCGGGAAGTGACCCTAAGGCCCTGAGAGTACCACCTTGGCCAATATATGAGGCCCTTGGCCCCCAAAGGTCCTACCGCAGCAACTCTGATGAACTATTCCCAGTACTAGACAATCAAAGTTGACCTCATGGGTCACAAATACAGCACATAGCAGCAAATCACCTGAGAAGTTTCCATTGTAACAGTGATCAGAAAGCTTTTTGTGTAGTCCCATAAGCCCCCGCCCCCCCCAATTTTAGCTTTTCCAGTCAGCCACATTTTATAGCCTTGTTTCATTGTGAAGTGTTTACGGGTACTGTGTGAGGAGCTGCTTCCTCAGGGTAATATGGTGTTCTAGCCTTAATTTTTCAGAAATGTTAAAGTCCTTCAAAAGACTGGCAGTTAAACCCATCAGTCTCCATATATTTCAAAAGCACAGTTTGTTTGTTTTTTCTCTTTAAAAGAACTTAGAAAAACAAAAGCTGTTCAGTGTTCAGGAATGAAGTTTTGCTCTAACTAGGTGTAACACTGTGTGCAAGCTGTAGACAGGAAGTAGCATGTGGCCTGCTCTCGCTTCTATATATATACACACACACACACACACACACACTTGATACATGCATCTGTTTTCGTAGAGAGAGAGAGAAAGAAAAAGATTCTGTGTATGAAAGATGCTGAGCAGGAAGTAATACTGCTTTTCTTTAACCAGTGCCAGTTAAGTGAGTTGAGAAAGTGGGGTAGGGGTTGACAAAGGAAAATGAAAGTGAACACAGAAGCAAAGCCTCTTGGAAAGTACTTCAGATGTGCTGGAGGATTACACCTGTAAAAATAGTTATATACTTGTACCATAAACATGGAAGCCATGGCAGACTCACACAGCTGGATAGCAAATTCAAATGTTTATTTACAGCCTTTATAATCATCACTGAGAAGAGTGGTCTAAATACAAAAATAACAGGAAAAAAAAATAGAAAGATGGCGGCTTATCTCCCTGAGCTTTACAAAAACAACGTGGGATCTGCAGGAGAGAGATACTCTGTACACAGCCCTAATGCCACACAAATGAGATATTACAAATAGACATATCTCAGCCATGCTTCTACAACAGTTAGAAATTTACACCACAAATAGTAAGTCATGATGACTGAGTGGAGAAAAAAAGAAGAAAAAAACCCCCCCACTGTTTGCAAATAAATTGACAGACATTACTACCAGAGAACCAATATGAATTCCCCATTAACAGCTTTTGACTAATATCAGAAGTTTTTTCTGCAAATAAAGATCATTTCTTCAGGTATTGCCTATATATCTGCAAACTGCGTCCCACAGTGTGAATTCTCTACAACCTGTACTTCATGGTGTTGCTTCAAAGTATGGCTGTTTTCAAAAAGAACAGGAAGACTTGGAAAGACAGTCAAATGTGTATAGTTCAGTGACTTTTTTTTTTTTTACCTTTTAGAAAGACAAAGAAAAAAAAAAAAAGAAAAAAAAAAAAATCAAGAAAAACACGATCAGTCCACTAGAAGGCCTTGGGGGATGGCTTGCTAGAAACAAGTATTTACATATCCTTCATTGAGTCTGTACACTGCTTTATCAAGTGCTTTCCAAAAGTTAGCATTTTCCATCCTTACTCAGCTTTTCTCAGCGGCCTGTTTGCGGCACATTTTGTTCTCAGAGTCATATGATTTTGCTGAGTAATCCAAGCGCTGTCCATCATAAGGCTTCAAGGAGGCCAATGTCACAAGGGGATCATAGCATAACTTGACTTTGGTGCGTAACAGGTAAAATTAATTCAACCCACATATATTTATCATGCATACCAGCTTTCACCATTTTCATTTTTAGATCACGTCTATTATTTTTCCTTTTTAATTTGAGTGCCTGACATAGTGAAGGACAAAAAAATAAAATAATAAAAATTCCCAACATTTTGCACAAAACTCATCCGAAAGACAAGTCACAAAATTTCAACCTCTGGAACAGACAACTCTACAGACAGCAGTGGCAATCACAATAACAACAACATAGCAAACCAGATTCTGAACACATGGACAGTGTACTGTACAATAATTCCCACGTGTACCACAATAGTTCTGTATACAAGGAGGAAGCTTCTGGGGTCATGACGCCAGCCATTTTGAAGTTAAGTACAGAGCAGTAGTAGCCTCCTGCAGTATTAGACCTGTCCATGAAGCACTGAGCTGCCGCTGTCCAACAGGACATCCGGTTTGGGCCGAGACACACATGGTGGTAAGAAGTAGGTGAAGATTAGAGGTGTGCTGATCTTTTCAAGCCTGTTCTTGGTGGATTTGCAGTCCAGGAGGATAAGTTACTGTGTCATAAAAGTGTGTGTATGTGTGCATATTGCTTCTCTTGTGGGAGTGATTTCATTTAAAAAATTTTTTTTGGTGTCGGAGGAAATGAGATGGTGTCAGTTGAGTGAGCTAGAGTGCTGAGGTGAAGCATAACCAGTGTATGAAACCGGAAAGTCCATCAGAAAGAAGGAAGAGTGTATGGGTGCTGTAACACAGCCTCTAGTGCTGCGAGTTCTGTGCTGGCAGTCCATTTTGAATGTTGCTATTCTGTTCTTCTTCCTCTTCTTCCTCTTCTTCTTCTTCTTCCTCCTCCTCACTAACCAGAAACTCCTCTGGAGGCCAGCGAAGCTCTCCGCTCTCAACTTCTCCTTCTGTTGGCTCAACCACAATGGATGGGAGGCGATCTTTGAGCTTACAGCAACGGTCAAAATCTGAGGGGTCTGGGAATATCTATAAGAACAAGTAAAGAAATGGTTATTAATCTGTCGTTAAGTGAAAGTTAATACAAATTAGGTTCCAAAATGTGGGAGAGAGTCCGCTATCCCACCACTAATGCAAAAAGTTATTTGCAAACATATTTTGGAATGGTGATGAAGGCTTTTGGATTTCTAGAACTTAAGTCTTGCAGAAGTGTTGCAGGTACCATCATAAGGTTAAACGAAGGAGGAAGGGATGTGAAGACTAAACATCTGTGATGAGAACTGTTTGATTAAAATCCCAGTGGCATACCTGCTCTTGCACATCCCACATTCCTTCAGTTATACTGGCTTTCCGCATAGATATTGCACAAGTGTCTGCGTATGGATAAATGAGGCAGGACTTAGGATAAATGGTGCCAAATGTTTAATCTCAATGTCTTGGACGGAATTGTGCCAAGCAGCTCATAGCTGCTTATGAATGTCACCCGCAACTCAGAAGATTATACAAGAGCATAATCATAGCATTTTAAACCAAGAGTAAAAAAAAACAAAACAAAAAAAAAAAACAATTATATATATATATATATATATATATATATATATATATATATATATATATATATATATATATATATATATATATATATATATATATATATATATATATATATATATATATATATATATATATATATATATACACACACACACACACACTATAAACATCCTGCACACACACACTGAGGCATGATTTGTGCATAATTAGGATATCCATCCCTGTAACAACTTTTGAATAATGTACATTTCTGTGGATGTAAAGTCAAAAATGGTTTAGGAAAGAACATGAAATCTGTTGAGTTATCTGCAAATCCATGTATGCTGATAAATGCAGAGCACCACGCTAAAATATTTGGATCTGAACTGAAGGGCATGAGAGACAGACTGACAGCAGAGATTACATGCATTCCCTGTCCTGGCAAGATTTGACATCAACCTCCGACTTTCTCTGTTCTCAGGAACAGGAGGAATGGCCCAGGGGGGGAAAAAAAAAAAGCCTGCCACTCCTGGTCCAAGAACAGCAGATTTTTTTTTGGCTGTTGTTTGGATAAAGTGGATGAATATTTTTAGACCTGCATATTTCATTCCTAGACGTTTGGGGGGGGTGGGGGCGATGTTGCTGTCTGGGCAAAGAGCCGAGTGGAAAGAAAGCATTAGATGGGGCAAGAGAGAAAGTGAGACAAGAGATAGAGGAGATCCAGCTGTGTCCAAGTCTCCATGAATTCCATAGGAGACAGATGAGAAGGGGAGGAAAAACAAGACAAAAGCGAATGAGGAAAATCTCCCAGGTTATAAAAGATTGTACGTGTCCATTAGCTGCTGTTACATTCTTCAAACCCAGGTGCATAACAAACCATGCCAAGTACATGCCATGTAATTATGTGTGCAAGCACATCCGTATTTATGTGTAATACTTGACTGTATCTGCATTTCTGGCCAGCATCACTAATCCTCACTGTGCGTCAGCATCAAGGGGAGTTGGGCAGTGAGTGACCTTGCCTTTGGACCCCTAGCTAACACATGTAATCACTTGTTTCTCTTCCAATGACAGGATGTGAAGACACATCACCCAGGCACAATGTTGGCTATTTTAAGCTCTTCTCGTGTGTTTAGTTGGGTGATTGGGGTGGGGGGGGTGGGGGTGGGGGGGGTGAGGAGTGGAGGGGGGACACTGTATGCCTGAATCATGACATTGCCTTGTGAAAATGATTCAGAAAGTCAACATCTACTCACTTTTCTCATCTGGTATTATAGCTCATATTTATTTCAATAGCTTTTGTAAATGCATCTGGGATTTCATGGTTATGGTTATTGAAGTCAAAGTCCTAAGAACTCATAATAGAGGACGTTACTGGTGGAGCATCGCTGCTTCATACAGGGATTCTCTACGGCGAGCCTGGGACACTGGGCAGGATAAGGATAGAAAGAGTGCAGGAGTGGCACACTGGCACCCTCCTTTTCTCTTGGTCCCTCTCTGACAGACTCACAGCTGTGGTGTGAATTGAGTTGAGAGGAAGCCGGTCTTTTCCTCTGGGTCAGTCTACATCCTCTCAGCGTCTGTATTATCATACAGCATGTGCAGGCTGTTGTATAAGGCTTATAAATGCATCGAACACAGGCTTTTACACTGTAATGAAATTGCAATTTATCAAAAATTATATTTTAACTGGAGATAACCTCTTTGGTAATTATTCCATCTTCTTGTTAATTTTTTTTTTCCCCATAGAATGAGTATTGAGAGAAGGCTGTTTAATTCATTGACACTAAGCTAGCTAAGCAGCTGTGCATTTAAATAATTTAGTTTCCGAGATGACCCTGTTCAGCTGACAGTAAAAGAGAGCTGCTGGCTACAACTTGTCAAAACCACCTGATGGCTGCTTTTCTCATTTCTGATCTGTTGCGGTTTTATTTTTGTGACAGACCACAGAAAATGTGAATCTGCTCTACACAGACTTTGAAGTTGTAACCATTATAATCTGCAATGTCCTTTCCCGACCATATTAGAATGGAAGGGAAAAAAAAAAAAATACAAGGGCTGTGCAGTTTTGCTGTAATGTTGTCTTACCATTGTAATCTCAGTATCTAGGTTTTAAAAATTGCAAATGCACATTCTTGTTTTATCTTAATACACTGATCTTTATCTGCAACAAAATATTTGGTTAGCTTGTAATGGTAGTGGAGAGGGAAAAAAAAAAAATCACTACATCATTAGATGAAACTCAGATATTATCTTGTGTTTAGGTCCACCACCACATAGTGCAGACGGTGTTCAAATCTCAACATGCAGCGGCAGCTCCCTCCCGTCCATGCTGATGTCAGTCCAATTCACGATAACAAATGGATGAAGGCAATACAAAATATAAAAATGGCACTGCTGCATAAAATTTGCTGGGAATTGGAAAGGAAGTGCTATTTATCTGTTCAGCATGTACGTGTGTCCTACCTGGAAGGAGAGTCTGTCCTTGCTGGGACTGAGCCTCATGTCCTCCATGGGGGTGCTGTTGATCATCACCTCAGTCATATCTCGGCTGGGCACAAGTACTGGGCTGTAGGGTGGAAAAAAAAGACAGGCAATGTGATTAGATGTAACAATGATCATAGCACAGTTGCCTGAGATCTGCAGAGAAAATGTAAAAACTAAACAAAAACACATTTGCAGTGTTGAATTATCAAATTTCTTTCAGTTAATATGAATGTAATCCCCATCCATTTTGTATGAAATACTACAGGGCAAGTTATATACAGTGAGGACAAAAAGCCGTAACTAACACAAGCATGTGATAATGAAAAAACACGACACTTATCAGGTCTGAGAGTTATGGTTGATCTACTTCCCTGCACACGTTTGACAGTTTTGTTTACACTCTGAACATCTCCACCACAACACAGCAAGCATCCAGTCCATCTACTTTGCTAATGCACTGCAAAGCTGCACAGCTCGTGATGTGGCTTGCATAAGGTGGCCGTTTCTCAATACAGAGTGATGTGCTCTTGCGCTAGCAACCAGAGAACAGTCATTGTGAGAGTGTGCTGGGGGCGTGCTGCGGTATTTGACTGGGGAGGAACTTGATGCACTCATTTCCATCAAAGCTTGGCCAAACTTTCCATTTTAGATGAAAGTAGCAAGAGGTTGTTTATCCAAGCTCAGTGCATTCACTATCCAGCATTGTCGTAGTAACGCTCGAAGCAGGTCCCAAGACTCGCATAGATGCCGGCTTGAGACAAGATGCTGAGCGGCCTTCTCACGCTCTCTATTTAAAGCCTGGTGCCTAGTGGTCAGTGGCCACAGGCTTGCGGTTTGTGTGGTCACTGGCTAAAAAAGACAAAGAAAACAGCACGCCAAGAAGCTCACTCACATCCTCACATTATCCAGTTCGATGGGCTTGTTTATTTATTTATCTTTTGGGATGAGATGTGTGGGCTTCACTTAACCTACTTTGAATCTGAAAACCCAAAAAAAAAAAAAGGTTTATTTTTAGATGAAGGGTGAAAATGATGGTTTAAAAAAAAAAAAAAAAAAGGGGAATGTGCTTTCTGATGAATTCTCTAATAGGGGACACAAACTGAAGTCTCTCTCACAATAAACCGTCAAACCCTCACTTTCACTTCATCTGCCATTACATGAAATATAGTCTGTGGAATTTCTGTGTAAAGTACAGTTCTGCCTTATTGTCTCCATGTATGACTCATACAAAGCGCAGTGTCCTGACAATCCCCTCTGCAAGGCTCCACCTCCATGTTTAAATTGAACAAGATTTTTATTGTTGATCATTGTTTTTGCATGGCAAATTGTCAAAATGACACTACCCCACACAGAAGAGAGTACCTAACTTTAAAAAGTAGAAGCACTGCATGCTAGAACCACGCTAAGTTCACTGATCCCTGGTAAAAACCCAGGATTTCTAAGCCTCATCATTGTGTATCTGCAACCTTATCAGGACCATCCACTTTTGATAGTAACACACTTACGTATACTGCAGTTTTCATGTAACCTAAATTAAGGAGAATTAACAAGGAGGACTGAATCATGAGATATGAGTCACTCAGTAGCAGGAGAACTTTAACCCCTGGGGGATAGAAACTAATCAATTTTTCCATCCCTAAATATACAGAACCTCTTGTTTCAGGAGGAAAGACTGGCATCACGGCAGGGTGTAGAGTGGCTCTGATTATGTTAAAATTAAAACGCTTCCATCTGAATCACTGTAAGTAACCTTTCCTGCAACAGTCAGACAACTGGCAAAAAAAAACAATAGCTGGATATCCAAAAATAAAATGAGGAGGCTTGAGGGATATGCAAGGTTTAACATGGAAAAAAATGTCAGCTGAGGTTATTCTTTAACTAATATCATCCTGGGGTGCAGAGGAGCGTGAGGCAGACATGCAAAAAACAGGAGAGGTGGAGACAGAGGGATGAACGGTGACAGTGAAGACCTGAGCAGCAGAGGAGGAGAGGGGAAAGTGGAGGGAGTGAAGGAAAAGAAAGATAAACACTTAGGACTTGCCAGTCATATTTCTGTTCGGGGATCTATAAACATCCTGCTCTGCTAAGAATAACAGAACATCAGGCTAATAAAACAAAAGGGGCACAATGAGGAGGAAGTAGGGGTGCACAAGTAACAAGTCAACCTGGGAGGAAACAAACATACACCAATAGTCATGGAATTACCACTTCAAGTGTCAAGGAGGGATCAACAATATGTCCCTCTGTCAGCAAAGAGGATCCAGCAGTTATCCAAGCATACATTCAGCATGGAATACAACTACCACCCTTGACTGTGATGATGACCCAAACAGACTTAAGAACCAGACTGCCCAGTTCTGTAAGGAAGAAACACATTTTAAGATACAGGACCGCAAATGTTTAATTGGTGAGGCTGACGGTGCAGATGGCAGGAAATCTCATCTCTTGACCCAGTCAGCCTAACGCATACCTGGTCCTGCCCGCTTCCTAATGCCTCAGCCAGCCAGGCCACACATGAATGGCAGGTACCTTCACCAGGCCACTATGGCTGATACATTTTGGACCATGTGTCCAAAATTTAAAGGAACAGAGTTAATTAGTTAATTGCTGTACTGTTTCATTTTCAAGTATAGCTTTTTAAAGGGCTTACTGTATCAGTTATGCTCTGCTTTAATTCCTAACACTGACCTTATACTAATGCCTTTCAGATATCGTGACATATTAAAAAGTAGTACTTTTTATTGTCTCTAAAAGGCATTTTCTGTGTAAGCCCTGCCCATAGCTGTCAAAAATCACTCTTTTCAAAACATGAACAAAAACTGAAAGTCTTTAAGCAGGTGTGACACCAGTTTCATCCTACTGTCCCAGGACTATAAAGAGGCCAGTTCCTCACTTCTCTATACAGTAGTGCTGCTGGCTGGAGCCCAAATGGTCTTTGCAACAATCTCACTTACATTATTAACATAGTTTCCCCTGTGACACTCCACCTAGTCCTTACTACTACTATGGCTGTCATAAATCTCAGGCAGTGTGGCAAACACAAGGCAAAGCTGATGTCATTCAGTGCCAGTGCTGTGCTTTCCACCGGCAAAGTCACACAGCTCTGCAGGTATGTGGGTGGGGGTGACTGAGTAGGACCCTCAGGAGTGAACAGGAATGAATGGGTTGAATCCAGATTCCTGTGGGTCGACTGTCACTGAAAACACATCATAGATCAGTGTCCTCTACGATGTGTGTGGAAAATGATCCCTTTACACTGTTGCCAAGTGCTTACTCACAGGCAATTGTTGGACAAACCCCAACTACTGGAAGGTCTTTTACTATACATGTGATGTTATATGGTAAATTAAATAAGATGATGGCATTCTTGTGAGAAAAATGTCTTCCTGTTCACACGTAGAAAGACAAAGATTTCAGTGGAAAAATCTCATGCTCTCAAACAATTACGCTAGTTACACTACTGACAAAACTAAAGTGGTGATGATTTCTCACAGTTGTAATAGACGAAAGATAGAAACTTAAGCCTACTGTAACTAAGCACAGGCGAGAAAGCAGCATGTGGTTACAACAAAGAGGTCGATTTTGAACTTCCTGGTAGAGACAGACAGCGGCCTACTGAGGTTTTAACAGTGCTTGCAAAACAATTTTTCAAAGCAACTTGCATATCCTCTCTACAGAAAGAGAAACATTTGACAGCAGAGAATTAAAAGTGCCCAAACAAACAGAGCTACACTCCCTATTTGTGTATCAAAGAGTGAATTATGGAGTCAAGGTAGGCTACTGACTGCCAGCTATGGAAAATTTAACACTGATAAGAAATATTAGTAATAGATGGGGTGCGTTGCTCTTTTTTGCATGTGCAGTCTCATTGCATTCACATGCAGTAAGGTGAGCCTACATGTTCTGAGGTTCCAAAAATGGCTTGAAAATATAGGGATCAAATTACATTTATTCTCAAATAGACTGAAACAAGCTGAAAATGAAAATAGCACAGTGTGACTAATGCACCTTCCTAAACTGGTGCATTGAGCAGTGCTTAAATCTATATCCTGGCAACTATTTGATAAAGAAAAAAGAAAAGAAAAAAAAAGTAGAGACCTAGAATTTTCTCATTTTCCAATCTGAGTGCTGTGACATTTCCAATTTCAGGGGCAACACCCCACAGAAAATCACAAAGGAAACATGAGTGGGTGTAGCAAAAAAAAGGTGGCTCATTTTAAGGGAAATCACCATGCTAAATGAACCACAACTAAATCCTTCATTGTTCTTGCCTGCCAGGTGCAAAGTCGGGAAATCCAGTGTCTGACATTTGATTAGTTAATATCATGAAAATGCATAAACAAAGAAGATACACAGCTCGCATACACAGAAACAGGTACCAGTGGGAAAGAGAGTACTCACCAGTATATCCGCAGTGAAAATACAGACATGAATTCACACCTGCCGTCACTTCTGCTGAGGGGATCTAATTACTGCCGCTGACTTCTCTCTAATTTTTTTTTTTCTCTTTGTCTTCACAAAACCAAAACGGGATGCTCACGCAAAGCGAAAGTCACTGTGCAGCGAGTCTCAAAGCCTGCCCTTCAAATTGGTGCGTCTGATCAGATCCACAGCTGTGGTTTAGTATTTATGCGAGAGGCGTGTACTCGCGCAGCCGGAGACACACCTCCCCACAGCACGAGCCAAAAATCCTCAATGGCAGCTCATTAACAGCGAGAACCAATCGGAGCACGAGTGAATCGAACCCATCCGCCTCCAGCCTTGATGACGGCAAACGCGACCGAAGCCGTTCATTGGGGACGAGCGGAGAGATGCTGCGTGATGATTTGCAGTCTCTAAGGCAACAAAGTGACAGTCTTACCTCCCCTTGAATGACAAAAACACTCTGATTCGCCCGCTAGTTTATTCGTGACATTTATCCAAATGAGGAGGAAAGAAAGGCTCATTCACAAATATATTCCAAGGGCAAGTCAATGTCTGGATATTTCAGCAACAACGCAGCAGGGGCTTGCAAGAGTTTAATATATTATATCAAAGAATGCATGCACAAAACGAGCATCGTGTCCACCGCAGATTGTTATCAAATCACAACAAGCAGGATTCTGACCATGCTCAAGTTTTGGTCAACATCACATGGTCGACCTTCACCTTACAGAGTGCCTATTTGATTTTTCCGTGCTGTACATTTAGTTCAGAAAGAGCAGGTGCACGCTTTAGGGGCTAATGATATAACGCAGGTAGGTCTCCACTGCCACCTTGTGACCAACTAGGAACAAGTGCTTTGTTGCCCCACTCATTCAAAAGAAAAAACATCTCCTGTTGCCTTGGTGGTGAAATAAGTACTATTATAACACAGTCATTAGTGGCACCAATCACGCTATAATGGTCAAAAGATATCAGCCCATCCATCTTCTTCTACTTATCCAATTCTGGGGTCGTGCGGGTAGGTGGGTCATGGGTAAGTTGGACAGCTCGCCAGTCTGTTGCAGGGCTAACACAGAGAGACAGACAACCACTCACCCTCACATTCACAGAACCTAACCCTGCTAACTACGTCTTTGGACTGTGGGAGGAAGCCAGAGAGAACCCACGCAGACCCAGGGAGAACATGGAAACTCAATACAGAAAGGCCAGATAGTGGATTTAGAACCCAGGACCTTCTTGCTGTGAGGCAACAGTGCCATCATACTGCCCCCCAAACATACCAGATTTTCTACAGTTATTTTTAATATGGTTTTGTCATTAAAAACACACAAACAAACAAACAAACCATGTTCAGTAGGTTCTTGGCCCATCATCTTATCGGAAGCAAGTTCAAATCCAACAGGCATGGCCTATTTGCTAATATTGGAGGATCTGATGCCTTTAAATTTTATAAGCTATACTTGTCATTGGTCAGCTCATGTTTTTTTTTTTTTTTTTTAAATAGATTTGGGTAAAGGCTAATACCCAGTTCTCACAACAGATAGAAAGCTGAGTATTACAATATAGCTCATCTACCCCAACCACATATCAGCAGAACCATGCAGGAGCTCTTTGGTGCATGCACAAAGCTGCTCAAGAAGTGCTTACTTTTTTACTTTTGAGCCCTTGCACTTTGGGCACTATGGGTATTTAAAGGGCTGCATATCTCACCACACTTATATTTTAGTTAAAGCTTAGACCTGGTACTCAAGGGTGAGACATATTCAAACGCAAACAATCAATATAGAGCAAATAATTTTGGCCTGGACTGTAAATATTAAAATCAAAAACCCTATATCAATGTATATAAAAAGCCATGGATTTTAAAATTCACAACCTTGAATAAACTGGAGCTAAAGTTAGCAGTATTTGTCACTGATGTCACTGATATTGTTACAAATATAAACAGGTATTTTCAGTTAATACCCTGTGATTCTATACCTTTATTCAGTGTCACTGCACCTTATTAGCAGCTGCCTTGGGTGTGAGTGACTCAGCCACTGACATCATCACATGATGTCACGAGCAGCAGTGCTAGAGTTTGGCGCCCCCTAACGAGACATCGAGAAACAACAAGACTTAAGATTGCAAAATTGATGATTCATCGACACAAAACGTCCACATGATGTCACCAGTGTCAAAGAAGTCTCCAGGAGGGCCTGAACGAAATGAGATGCTACAGGAGATGCTGTTACTCGTATTCAGTAATGAGTGCGCATAGCATGAACTCATTTAAACAAAATTTTTGTTTTCCAGCCCTCTCAATAAATGCATGAAAAATATATCTGTAAGGTGGCAAGTAAAACTGGAAGGTGTGCTGTAAAACACACTCCAGTGCAGTCATAATCAGTTTATAGATTATTTATAGATTATTTTCACAGTTAAAAAAAAAAAAAAAAAAAATCTTTAATTTGATTTATTAATGTATAAATATAAATAATATCATTAATGCTAAATGTTCTTAAAGTTTAGCACACAAGAGTTCTTTCTTATTACTGTCCTTGTGCATCTTTTTCTATAACAATAGACAAATATTTATTTTTTAAATATAGAACTCCAGAAAACTGGCCTATCAAAGTAACTGCAATAAAAAGATGAAGGAAATTATTTGTGATGGTGTATCTGTAAAGTGAACATTACACTGTTCATCAACATAAAGCACAGTTTATGAATAATGGCAGATGATTTAGTTGACATGTACACTATGTAAAACAAAATATTTGCTGATTTTTCTGCAGAAATGCCTCTCTTAGCCCCAATACTGACACTAACTACAACTAGTTGACTGTAAAGTAATTAGGATATTTCAATATGTTTTTTAATTTTACTTTAATTATAAAACTAAACTCTCATAATTTTGCTGTGGCTTCTTTAAATGCTTAAGGACTAATTAAATAAACTTGTCTTGCTACATCCATCCATTTAGAGTTAAATCTGATTATTTGAGAAGTCCAAAAACACAGTGTAATGGATAATACGTCTATGGCAATCGGTTCCCTCCCTTAAAAACCACAAAGTCAAGAGAATGGCGACCCCCAATGTTAATTTTCTGGATGTGCAGACCAGCTGCTTTTTCTTTTTTTTCTTTTTTTTCACAGCGCCACAAAAACAGCTGCACATCTGGCCAGTCATGGATGTCTCAGTGGAGCAGAGGGGAGGCTGAGGACCGACTGCACAATGTGTAAATGAACGAGGCCCTGAAGGGGACGGCAGTCAACAAGCACCCGCTGTCTTCCTGGCCGCTTTTCAAAGTAGGCTTAGGTTTCTTCTTGGACTATGATCATACCAAGTAACACTGCATCTGTCATGGTCTTCTTTTATTTATTTTCTTTCTCTTTTTCATCATCACGGTTCCCTGCATTTGCTGATATGTAACATGGCTTTGAACAGAAACCTACTGGAGAAACACCATGCGTTAAAAAAAGAAAAAAAAAAGGCTAATAAGACTTATTTCTTAGTCTTAAGAATGCGCAGCAATTCTGTGTATTACAGCCAGGACATATGTTTTAGCAGAATAAATCTCCCCTCCATACATCAGCCTGAGTGTTTCCATTTTCACATTTTTTTTTATATTATGTGTTTATGCCCATTAGTGTAAGCATGTGTGTGCCTGTAGGTTTACCCTGTTTGGGAACATGAGTGCTTATAATTCTTTCGTATGCATTCACGTGTGTTTGTGTATGTGTATTGCTTGGGGACATCCGATCACCGGGCTTGCTGCACGCCACACTGCTTGCAGGTGGTCTGTCTGCACTTAGGGGCCGAGCACATTTAATATTTCATAGGAGCAGAGTACACCCCTGGACGCCATCATTGAGTCCACATGGCCTGCAAAAGAAAGCTGCTCTGTGAACACTCGGCTGAAATATGCAGCCTGCCAGCTCCCACTCCACCATACTGCTCGCTCGCTTGCTGGGCCTCACAATTAAAAGCTAACCACAGCTACAGATGTTGGCAGCTGTCTTTAATCCGTGAGATGCTGCTCTGTTTTCACAATCTGCCATTTTATCCTGTGTGAAATGCAAAGGCTGCTGATAAAGGTCGGGTAACTTACCAGAACTTGTATTGGTTTACAGACAGAAGAAGTTGTGTGCTGGAGATAGGAAAGTAGAAGCCAAGAAAAAGCCAGACCAAAAAAAAAAAAGAGAGAGAGAGAGAGAGAGAGAAGAGAAAACAGCAAGAGTTTCCCCAAAGCATTTCATTTTGAGAGATTCCAGACTGAGTATATGAGCATGCGAGCTAAACCCTCAGCTCCAACAGTTTCAGTGCCCCCCTCCAACCTCTATACACCATATAAACAGGAAACCAAAACCAAAAGTGTTTATAACCACCTCGCAAAATCCAGTGTCAGGAATTTCAAACTCAGGTCAGAATTTCTTTCTCCAATCGTCACATTCCAGCGAGGGCAAACCTTGTTCTGTTTTTGCCGTCATGTATGGTGTGGACTTGGACTTCAGCCAACGAGAACAGAAGGAACTTCACCAGCACCATTATTCAGCAAGGTCAAACCCGATTTAGATTTGAAACCAAAGCCAAAACAGGGCATCTTGAAACTGTTAGGAAAATATTCCAGATCTTAAACAGACCAGGGGGACTGTATACATCTCCCTAATTGCACATGTCAATTTATGTACAAGCACTTGGTTTAGTCAAGCTCCATTACCCCCCACCCTCCACCCCATCCCTCCTCACATCTCTTTTCCATCTTGTGCACAAATTGAGCTCCAGTTGGATATGAAAATTATAAGACATGATTATATGTGTTGCTTGCACCATTAAAGTGTGTGTTCTTTAATGGTGCAAACACAGAGGTAAAGAAACACACACACTCAGTCGCCGAGACAAACCATTTCAGTTCACAGCTTGACAGCTTGTTAATGTTGTGTGACTTGTCTGGGAACAAAAGATGCATTACAGAAACTCAAGATTGCATGTAATTAATCCAATCCCAGCAATAACTCTCTCAGCTGTTTACTGTATTCCGCTATCAGTGCTTAGGGAGACAAATCAAGACCTCACACATCCATGGGAGTCTGCTGCTTCCAGAAAGAGCTGTGAGTAGAGCAGGTGAAAGAGTTGTTGCTCACTTCTCAAGCTGTCGAGGACTATATAATGTTTTAACACACTTACTATAACCCTTTAGGGACCTAACTACCATAATGCTGTCATCACCTGGTTTGAGACCTGATTCTCGATTATGTGACACAGTCATCCGTGGGAGAGAACATCCATGGGAGAGCAAGCAAAGCAAACACAAACCAGGGATTATACAGGCTTTCCCCTTTGTTTTTTGAATAGCTCTTTAATTCACTTTGCATGCTGATATAAAGATATGTATTTTACCAGATTTCATCTTTACATAACAGGACAGGAGACCTTACAAACTGAAACATATAAAAATAAAACAAAATAAAATAAAATAGAAGGCACCAAAAACCAGCCAAACAATCAAAACCCCAAACATATCATTATTTACATCATCTGAAGAATCTGACTAGCTTGGCTTCAGTTTGCAGCCACTACTGGTCAGAGCCACACTGAGTAAGAGCGAAATTTATGTGAACTGTATTTGCTCTGGTATTAGTTTCCTATTTGTTCTTCAGCGGCTCAGGTCAGTCCTCATGAAAGATATAAGGGGATAAAACTTTTCAATAGAATGTCTAATGTAGACTGCGTGGGATGTTAGGATTTATTTTAAGCTTTACTCCCTAAAATTACTCTACAGTGACACTAGGACAATGGTTCTATGTGGGATGTGGAGCCAATGCAGGTGGTGGACTACCAGAGGAACAAAAAAGATTTTTGTAGAAAATAAAATTTGCCGATGCTACCATGCAGACCTTTTCTCCCGAAAAATTCAACCTGGATTCTTTTTTTTAAAAAAAAAATCCTAATTGGAGGAAAAGAAATCTATTAAAGTTGCAGCATATGGATCTTGAACTTTTTTCCGCTTCTGAAGTGGGTCATGCCAGAAAAAGTTTAAGAACCGCTGCATGACGGGAATGGAGAGAAAATCCCCGTTAATTTAAAAAAAAAAAAAAAATCTTTTCACAACAACTTCGCAGTGTCTGTACACTGGCTATTTTGGATATGGGTAAATAGCCATGTTTGCAAAGCAATCTTCTGGTGGACACTTTTAAATCTAGATGGTGGATGAAAGTGAGGCAAGGGTTAGGCAAAGTGACCTCAAAAACAAAAACAACAAAGCTGTAAAACTCAAATAATCTTTTCCTGCATCTGGATCTAAAGGGCACGAAGACAGCAAAAAAACAAAACTGAACTATACTAAACTATAAAAGTTGTATGCTTATTATTACTGCAAGAGAGAACAACCAGCCAGCAGCAGTGTTATGACAGTCTTTTCTGAGATGCAGCTTTGGTGTGGTTGTTGATTTGTGGCACCGCATGATTAATCTTGGTTAGTGTGGAGGAAGGTGACTTTCATGGCCTTGTTGTGAGCCATAATGACTTCAAACACTAGAGGGTAGCCTATTCAAACAGGATTAGCTGTTTTCCCACTTCACATAGACAAAAATTACCCTACCCCACCAAATATTTCAATAGCGGGTAGATAGGCTTGTTAAAATACCTTTAAAAGGTCACCCAAATCCAACTTCAAGGTTTGTTGTCTCACAAGTTCTGAGTTATGCTGAGAGGCGGTCAGGATGTCTTATGGGCTTTGCAAAGAGGGGAGTCACTCCCCAGGTTCACAGGAAAGATGGCCAAACATGTTTGCTCATGCCATGGGACACAGTGTTTTCAGGGGAACAGCGGGAGCAGCATGGGGTGGGGAGGAGTGGAAGAAAGAGCGAAGGAGTCTGGTGGCCACATGTCGCTGGTAGTGTTCAGTGCTTGGATATTGCAGTTTTTTGTGTTAAACTTCAGCACACAGGCCGAAGATAAACCAAATACAGGGATGGGGTGGTGGACGGATGTAGACAGGCTTCTGCTAAGATTTCGTCAGCATTCAGGGCCAAAGATCGACCCTGATCTTCAAACTTTCGACTCAGATCTGTCTGAATGACTTGAATGTGTCAATATTTCAGTAAAATATCCATGAATCGGTTTAGTGCAGTGCTACAGCCTGATATTTAAGAATTTAGAAATCTGATTATAATTGGGAATGTTCTCGCTATTCGTGTTGTGAGTCTGCTTCAAATCTAAACTCCTTTAAAGTGCTGTAAAACACAATTATTGATTGCACTGTAGTTGAATAATTACGTGTTGATCAGCAACAATGCCAGCCCTCTGTTCCCATATTAAGAGCAGACATGTTTACATTAGCGTCAGCGACACACAGAGGTACGTCTCATTACCACACAGTAAAACTGGCTAAAGAAGACCTTAATTGCTTGGTTTGAAAAGCTCAGTTTTCCTTGGAGAAAAACCTTTCAAAAGCAGACAAACTGAGGTTAAAGCAGAAGGAGGGAGCCACTTCAAACGAGGAGAGTACATGAATCTGTCAACAATGAAGGGCTATTACTGTAGTAGCAGCACCCAGCCTTTGGGAATATGCTGTCAGCTTTATCATTAAAGGACTGACCTGCACAGGAGAATCCTCAGGCTAGCTCACATTTTCACATACTGTTGCTGACTTGGTGTTATTTATAGTAATGAAGCGAAAGTTTCAAAATCTGAATTTTTTTTTTTTGGGGGGGGGTCTAGAAGAATGTGTGTGCGTGGTAAAGGGAAAGAGAACAACAGCACTATTAACAGCATATGTGTGTGTTTGCATCCTGTCTGTGAAATTAGAAACACAAACACATCCGATCTTAAACAAGCTTACACCATCCAACTTCTGTGAGCAATTAGAAAAGCATCGACAACATTACACACTGACTTTGACATGCTAGACTTAAACCCTTCACCTTTCCCAATGAGTAAACACACGCACATTGGTGATAAAGCTAATGGGGCTCCTGCGAAACAAGCCACACGAGGCTCAAAGAGAAAAGGAGTGATCCGTCTCCATTGTAGGTAACCTTCACAGTCCAGCCCAGGGACAGGAGAACCACCACAGAGCTTGCGATAGTTCGTGAACCTGTCTGTTTGCTGTCAAACTGCTGTCACACACACATTGGGGCAAGCGTCAATACACACTGGCCTTTCCCCTTGTTTTTCCAGGTCTATATGCGCTGAATGTGCGGGTTTTGATTGCTGACGGCCATGTCAGGAGTCAAGTAGAGCCTCTTAAAATGTGGCCTAGGGGCAAAGGTCATCCGCTAATGAGTAAAAGCTTTTTTTCCCCTTTGTTGGCAGGGAGGGAGTAAGGAAATGTGCTCACTAGGTGGTAGCGAGGTAAGGAGGGGGAGAGAGGGGAGGAGAGAATGTGTGAAGAGATGGGTAGTGGCAGGGGAGAGAAAGGGTGAAAGGGCCCAACGGGTGGACGGAGGGGGTGTCAGGAAGTAGAGCAAGAGGGGAGACAAGAGGTGAGGTCTCAGGTGAGAGGGGGTGATAAAGATAAACTGTGTTTTTCTGCCGTGCCCGACAGACAGATGGAGAAAATGGAAAGAAAGAACAAGATCATCTAAGTGACTTAATATTTAGAAACCAGGATTGTTATAGCAGATTCCTCACTGGCAGCTCGAGTGCTCCTGGATGGGAAATTTTTGGCAATACTCTACAAGATGAGTGTTTATAAAACTGCAAGCCACAGACATTTACATGAACAGTTTAAATGTCCAACGGAACATTGAATATGCTCCTGTTTTGCTCATTGCTTGTCTCTTTCTTACATTGTCATTCTCTGTTTCCACAGTAAACAGACAGTAAACGTATATTCTAATCTACCCCATGCTGTATGTGGATGTGTGATAAACAGCCTCTATTATCAGACATCCGCATGCAGCACAACGGTTATCCCTCCCCACTGCACATGAGGTGTCAGTGTCAGAGGCTAGACAGACTGACCCTGATGCACTCATATTGTTTCACAAGAAGCTCCTCATGCCTCGCGGTTTTGTATGCATCCTATTGAGTCTGAGACCCCGGTGGAGAAGAAAGCCAGCCCTTGTGCTCAGAGAGTCAACCTTAAGTGCTGTAATATCACAGAGTGCAAAGAGATGCTTTTTGTTCCCTTGATTCATCTGATCTGACCTTTACCTCAGGAGCCAGGAGGTGTATATGTATATATAGCTTTGTGAGCATGTTTGCGTTAGCAGCGGCGAGCTGTTTGAAGATGCCTCGATGGTTCTTTTGGTGCTCTCCAGGAAACGTTTGTCTGTGCATTGGATGAGCTCCTCCAGATGTTCCCATAACTCCACCGGTTGTGTATGGTATGTGCACAGCGCAGTGTATATCTGGATGAGTGAGTGCGTGTGTGTGTGTGTGTGTGCCTGTCCGTGTACATATCTATGTGTTTAGATAGAAAGAAGAGGAAAGGGGGTGGGGGGTGTTCCAATTAGGGATGGGTAAATTGTTGATGTAAAAGAAACTAAAGCTAACATTTACAGGCTGTGACTCTGTGATGTCTCCTATTGTGACTTCAGTCCTCACTGTGGCATTGAGCCTAAAGTACCGTTCAGATGAGAGCCGGGCCTGAAGGATTGTTTTTAAATTCCACATTATAGTTTCCAAAGTGCACTTTGGTGCTTTAAACACATTCTAACGTACAATCACCACAGAAAACACTTAGGAGTCCTCTTTTTTCCTATGTGAACTTCAAATGCCCTGCTGAAGTGTCATTGAGCAAGACACAAACTCTTATGCAGCTCCAGGCAAGCTGATCTGTGGCTGATCTGGGACTTTGACCCCTCAGTGGACAGGGGAGCAAGTTAATATATGATTTTCCTTTGTGAAAACAGAGAACTACAGAAGAGCCATAAAATCACTCACAACTTAATGGCCAGTAAGAGACAAACCTGAATACACCAAAGGTGGATATCCTCTGCTGCAGTGGCAGCACGGACGGTGAGAAAAAAAAACAGTCTTTTTAGAGTAGTGAAGTAGTTTAAACACTTCAGGAAAAGGTGGAAACATTTCTCACAGATGCCACTTTTGTGCAACACTAAGCTATTAACAAAGTAAGCATGCTGCCTGTGACCTCGCCAGTTTATTGTAGACCATTAAAACAACAGCAAAACAATCTCCCCTTAGGACCCATTTATCACATGGTCTTCATCAGCAGTTCAAATTACCTCGTTATTCTGAACATATTTAGGACTTGAGTAGTTCATTTTGGCTTTGGACTAATCAATTAATAATGCAATAATTCATTCTGGAAAGTTCCAAAGCAATTGAGCAACATTCATCTACTGATCAAAACCATGTGATACAGCTGAAAGCATCAGACTAAAACTAAGTCACTTCACTTTTCTCTCTTTGCATGCTTTTCTGTTTCAGTCAGTTTTGGTTGCTCACCAAAACTTGGCGGATTTGAATGCAATTAGAAATAGAGCGGTTTAAAAGATTCACCCAACTTTCAAATGGAATCTAGTCTCCAGATGTGTCTAGATTGTAAAATAACACAAACTTAAACTTTTTCCAAAATTTAAAACAAATGCAAAATAAAAAAAATGACTGCAATTGGAAAAAATTACACGTTGATTTGAACTGAGATTCAAGAACATCCCAGAAGATTGGCTGGAATTCAGAGTGGAGATGTTTGGACATATTGCACAGCACCATGTTTGGCAAAACCAAAACAGCACCAATTGTTGGAGGGGGTGATGATTTAGGCTTGTTT
This sequence comes from Archocentrus centrarchus, assembly GCF_007364275.1. Classification (NCBI taxonomy): domain Eukaryota; kingdom Metazoa; phylum Chordata; class Actinopteri; order Cichliformes; family Cichlidae; genus Archocentrus; species Archocentrus centrarchus. The sequence goes on along the minus strand of NC_044367.1, from coordinate 16,627,324 downwards.
TGCAGCCACGGGGCCTGGAAACCTTGCAGTCACTGAATCATTGGCGGTTTAAAAGATGACACCACCCATTGTTTTCTGAAGCCTCGAGATGAGAGAGACCGCTGTCTGCATTTTGATGACTCTGAAAGAGGAGTGGTTCTAACTGTGAAACATGTGCCATGTGGTTTCACACCACAGATAATCCTCTATTTTGAAACATGGTGTGACCAATATTTACAAAACAGACTTAATTTTTTATTGAGCATGACCCAAAATTAGTGACTGAGATCCTGAACTCAGCAGGAAAGTGTTTACAGAGGTCAAGGTCGAAAGCTGCTTTCTCATAGACTTTTATAGCACCTAAAGTCTCTTTTGCAATCACAACTGTCACCCTCTGGTGGCTTTAAGATAGATACTTTTTAGATACTTTCCCACTGGTTTAATTTTTCTGACCTGTAATCTATGTGCCATCTATGCATTGAGTTGAGCATGAACTCCTCTGTATACCAAAGTATTCTAGAGTCAAATATGATGCCATCTGTCCCACAGGTAAAGCTTGGCCAAAACTGGGTCATGCAACAGGATAATGATCCCAAGGACAGTAGAAAATCTACAACAGAATGGCAAAAAAAGAATCAAGGCATTGCAAAGGCCCAAAGTCCAGACACCAACCTGACTGAAATGCTGTGGTGGGACCTTAAGAGAGCCCACAAACCTCAATGAACTGGAGCAATGTTGTAAAAAAGAGTGGGTCAAAATTCTTCCACAACAATGTGAAAGACTGATAAAGCCATAGTAAGTTCTTGCTGCTAAAGATGGTTTTACACTCTACTGTATCATGGCGTGTACTTTTCAACAGACTGCATAAAGTCCTGTAAAAGAGAGCTTAGGATTCAGCCTTAGGGTGTCTGACTGTAATGGGTAATCCTGAATATTTACCCCATCCTTGAGATCTTATCAAAAGAAGCCAAAAGCAGTTTCTAATATTAAGAAACACCAAAGAAATCTGGCTACTCGAGAAGAACAACACGCTTTCTAGTATCAAACCTTCTTCTGAATCTTTAAACTGGAGATGTAACATAAAAAAGAACTATCAAGAAGCTTTGTTCAAGACTCGGTGTAGGATGAACACAACGAGAGGTTCCAAAGCACAGGGAGTGTGAGGAAAATACATGCATGCACCATCAAAGGAACTGAACAATGACACTGATGGATGGGGGCGGGGGGCTGTATTCTGCTCTGAGCACATCTTTTAGTGAGTGTGTGTACACATGCCCTGCATATGTGTATTACAATTGCCAATATATTCCACTAATTCAGTTGTATATTGTGCATGCAGTTGCTTTAGACAATTACTCACAAGTAATTTTAATCTTTTTTTTTTTTATTCATCCATCCATTTTCTTCTGCTTCCAAATCTGGGTCGCTATCCCAGCTTCCGGCCAAAATATTATTAAATATTATATTAAATATTAACATATTATATACCATGGTGCACCATTACTATGTAATACGTGCAAAAATATGGTAGAAATGTAACACGTCAATACAAAGTCTTTTCATTTTTCTGATAAAGACAAATTGAGCATACATGGACAACAACAAATGACTCAAACCTGCCGTTCTGTGCCAGTCATTTGTAATAGAAACGAGTAAAACATAGTAAAATCTCAAACAAAAAAAGATTAAATATGGTTAACACAACCCTGGGAATACACACCCTTAATTTGGAAAAAGATGGGTTGCTGTGTAAAATGTAAATATAAATAGAATGCAATTACTTGAAAATCTCAAAAAACCCATATTTTATTCACGATAGAACATGGAAAATATGTCAAAAGTTTAAACTGCGAAAATGACTGCTCTTCTTCTAACAACAGTCCATAAACGCCTGGGAACTGAGGAGACCAGCTGCTGGACTTTTTTGAGAAGAACGTTGTCCCACCCTTGGCTGAAATAGGATTCTAGCAGCTCAACAGTCCTGAGTCGTCTTTGCTGTATTTCATGATGCGCCAAATGTTTTCAGTTGGTGAAAGTTCTGGACTGCAGGCAGGCCAGTTTAGCACTCAGAATCTTCTACTGCGAAGACAAGCTGCTGTATTAGCTCCAGTACGCAGTTTATCATTGTCTTCAAGGCCTTCATATTCACATATGGCTTCTTTGCATGATAGAGCTTTAACCTGCATTTGCAGACGGCACGGTGAACTGTGTTCAAAGACAATGATTTCTCTAAGTGTTCCTGAGCCCATGCAGTGATTTCCATGATTATAATGCAGTGCAGCATGAGGGCCTGAAGATCAAGGACATCCAATATTGATTTTAGGCCTTGTCTCTTGCACATAGAAATTTCTCCATCCTAGGAATCTTTTGATGATATTATGCACTGTGGATGATGAGATAATCGAAGTCTTCACAATTTTACATTGAGGAACATTATTCTGATGTTGTGAAACAATTTGCAGATGCAGGTTTTTGCAGATTGATGAACCTCTGCCCATCTTTACTTGTGAGAAACTCTGCCTCTCCAAGATGGTCTTTTTGTAAGCCCAATCAATCAGCTGTTTTAGTATCTTTACTTTTCCAGCCTTTTGTTTCCTTCAGCCCAACTTTTTTCAGACATGTTGCTGCCATCAAATTCAAAGTGAGCTAATATGTTTCTTAAAATTGTACATTTTCTCAGTTCAAACATTTGATAGGTGTGAATAAAATATGGGTTTATGAGATTTGCAAATCATTGTATTCTGTTTATATTGACATTTTACACAGTGTCCCGACATTTTTTGGAATTGGGGTTGTATAAATTTGGGGTGCTAGCCTATAGGTTAGGCTGTACACCACTGTACACTGTCTTGTATGGCTCTATGATTAATGAACTCAGTGTTACATTTTCCTCTGTGTTAGACTGTCTTTTCAACCTGTTGAAAGCATCTCCCTGTTTGCCAGTTCTCAGCCAAAAATTTTGTACCCTTGCTAAACACACTTGAGCTGTGACCTCATTTGGACCATGAGAAGCGGTGCAGTGCAAACAGTTAACCCATTAGTGTTAAGTGCTGCTTCTGCTCACCTAAAGGAGCCCTTATCCTTGCCCACACCTTCTGCACTACCTTCCGTCCCCCCAACACACACACACACACACACACACACACAAATTACCTCCATCCTTCAGACATTCTTGGTTTCTCCCACATCTGAGGCTGCATGGGAGTATCTTGGAGGTGTGGTAGCCCTCTGCAGGGAGGGGGTCATGGGGATCAATGGTGCTCTCCTGCTTCACAAAGCACAGACAAAAAGGGCCTTCTCTGGCTGAGAAAGGCAGTCCAGCCCACACACACCTGGATGGCCAGGGGAATCATAAGAAGGCTCACAGTGCTTCAAAGTCACTCTGCCACCTGGGCTGTGTGTGTGTGTGTGTGTGTGTGTGTGTGTGTGTGTGTGTGTGTGTGTGTGTGTGTGTGTGTGTGTGTGTGTGTGAGATATGACACACACCCACACCAAAGACGTTTAAATGTTAAGTCTCAGCGAGTGAAGACCTACTTATCTCAAAGTGGTACATACACACAGCCACCAACACAAGCAGCTATACATTTACGTGTACAGACCAAACAAACACTTAACCACCCATGCGTACACACGCTCACGCACATAACCATCCGCACACACACACAGATACAAATCCGGCTGGGAACCTGGGTGAAGGGCTGCTGTAGGAGCTGTTTGAAGCCAGCTGTCACAACCTGACAGCCTGTTGTTTTAGAGGCCTTTGGTATGGCCGAGGGGCCGAGGGGAGAAAAACAACACCAGGAATGTGTACAAGTCAGGACCCAACAGTAAATCCTTCGTCCGTTTCCTTTCTCGCAGCGCAGACAGAGGTGAGCAGGGTCGTCCGAGGGAGAGACCAGAGGGACGTGGGAGCACCTCAAGTCTCCCAGATGCACCACCAAAGTAATTTTCTCACACCTTTTACTCTTTTGTCTTCTCTTTTGTCATATTCTTTCCCTCAGTCTTTTGCTTTCTGTGTCACACTTTGCTTTGAGTATTTGCTGTATCCATTAAGAAAAGTATGGAGAGATAACAAACATTCAACACATGCACATTCTCTCATGATGCAAACACACTGCGCTAATCCAGCTAATGCAACACAAACACACAAACAAATACTAATATACAAGTTCCTCTGAGATCAGCACATAAATGAACTCACAGATGTGAACTCTTTGTCTTATGGGAAAACAGGTCCTGCTGTAACAATATGCAAATAGGTCCATAATATGCATGGCCACAGAAAATGGGAGCATGCACACACATGACTCTAAACAGGAAGGTGGAGACCACAGTCTCATGAAAGCACCCTGGGAATTGGATGTGATGTTGCACCGAGTGCTTACTTCAATGATGACATTTCCTAAAATTGGCTATAATCATAAATTCTCTCTTAAAGACAGAAAACATTTGTAAACAAAAATTGATTAAGACATGTTATATCAATATTTGTATAAACAGAGGGCGGCACAGTTGTGCAGTAGTTAGCACTGTGCCCTCACAGCAAGAAGGTTCTGAATTCAAATTCTCTAGCTGGCTGGGGCCTTTCTGTTTGGAGTTTGTATAGTTTGTGCCTGTGTGAGTTCTCTCCACAGTCCTCCCACAGTCCAAAGAAATGCTTGTTGGGTTAATTGGTGATCCTAAATTGCTGGTAGGTTTGAGTTTGAACGACTGTCTGTTTCTCTGAGTTAGCCCTGTGATAAACCGGCAGCCTGTCCAGGGTGTACCCTGCCTTTCGCCCTATGAAAGCTGGGAAAGGCTCCAGCGCTCCCACGACCATAAACTGGGAAAGCGATTTTAAAAAATGGATGGATGGAATATACAGTGGGGGAAATAATTATTTGATCACCTGCTGAATTTGTAATTTTGCACGCTTATAAAGAAATGAACAGTTTATAATTTTATGGTAGTTTTATTATAATGGAGAGAGGCAGAATATCAACCAAAAATCCAGAAAAAAAAAATTGATCCCCTACAACCCACCCAGAATTCTGGCACCCACAGACACATCACAATCAGTCAGTCAACCAATCAACCAATCAAGTTACAGATACTCCTGATCTCAACTCGTTATGTGTACAAAGCACACCTCTCCAGAGAATCACTTTCTTCCGTTCCAACCTCTCCACCACCATGAACAAAGATCTGTCAAAGGATGTCAGGGACAAACAAGTCTGTAGACCTGTACAAGGCTGGAATGGGTTACATGATCATCAGCAAGAAGCTTGGTAAGAAGGTGACTGTTGGGATGGAAATTTGGAAAAAATATAAAATGACCATCAGTCGCCCTCAGTCTGGAGCTCCATGCAAGATCTTGCCTAATGGGGTGAGAATGATCCTGAGAAAGGTGGTGGATCAGCCCAAAGTAACACAGGAGGAGCTTGTTAATGATTTGAAAGCAGTTGGGACTAGGGTTTAATCCCGGGATCCGGGATTCCCGGGAAATGCGATCAGAACCATTTCCCGTTTCCCGGGAAACGTTAGACGGGAAACCGGGAAAAAAGTCGCGCGCGTCGATTTGACTTTCAGAAAGAAAAGAAAGCTTCAGAATGTTAAATTTAAGGAAATATTGAGAGAAGGGTTCGTTTAAAGCATTACTCTTCATTTCAGGCACGTTCAGCCTCCGTTTAAGGCTTCAGCCTTCATCTCAAGCGTTTTAATAGAGGTATTACACAGTTGTACTTTTTTCCTCTTTAATTTGTTGAAATCGTAGGCAATGTGTTTACCCTAAGGTATTTTGTGTTATATAATTTTATATTATTATATATTGTTATATTGCATTATATAGCCTATAAAATATGCCTGCCCTGAACAATAAAGAAATATCTGTTTAACTTCGAGTGTTTCTTTTCCTCGTTTGCAGCCGCTTACTAACAATCATGAATTAGGATACGGGCCTAATGTGTGAAGAAATTATCATGAAATAGATTGCTTTAACATATTTCGCTTTTAAAATGGAGTTGAGTAAAATGTATATTTTTTAGGCTATAAGGATTGGCCAGTTTTTCAATAGACGATTCACAGCGAACCTACTTTAACCCTCAGACACGGCATTATAAATTTGTTGTTGCCAGAATGGCAATGACCAAGTCGTAGTGCATTACTCAAGGCCCTGTGTTATGCCATATTATAGTGTAGTACGGTAGTTAACTTTTCAATGACTATTACAGCGTTCCACTGGTGGAGATATAGCGCAACAGATGTCGCCACGACAGCGTGGCTGAGCCTTTATCAATGCTGTGGAGATGAACCGTATTGTTTTGCACCAGCAGTTGTAAAATCGCTTGTTATAATTCCATGTACAATGGAGGAATATTTGAATTATATTTGTTAAGGGAGTGTTGAGGAACGACACAACACCGCATAGCTCGAGCACTCAAATGCCGAGATGTAGGTTTTATTGCATTAATCAAGCCGACGTTGCCCCCTACTGGGCATAACAGGACATAGCTGGAAAGCTACCTCTACAATATCACAATAGGTTAAGGCCGACACAGGCTACAGAAGGCCTAATTAAAATAAAAAAATAAATAAACTTTTTTCCCGGGATTCCCGGGAAATGGCTCGTCATTTCCCGGGATTTGATTCATGTCATTTTCGGGAAAAATATTAAACCCTAGTTGGGACCACACTCACCAAGAGCACCATTGGTAACACACTACACCATAATGGATGGAAGTCTTGCAGCGCCCACAAGGCCCCCCTGCTCAAGAATCCACATCTACAGGCCCATCTTAAGTTTGCCAGTGAACATCTAAATGATTCAGAAAAGCCTTGAGAAAAAGGGCTGTGGTCAGATGAAACCAAAATCGAGCTCTTTGGCATCAACTCGATCGACTGTGTTTGGTGGAAGGGAAGTGCTGAGTGTGACCCAAAGAACACCATCCCCACAGTCATTTTTTGTGCTAAGGGCACAAGATGACTTACTGCATTGAGGGGCCATATTTTGTGTGTGGCTCAAATACTTATTATTTCACACAATGATCAATTTATAACTTTTATGTAATGTGTTTTTTGGGTGATATTCTGTCTCTCTACATTAAAACAAAATTACTATAAAATTTGAAACTTTTTAGAATAGAATAGAATGCCTTTATTGTCATTAGGGGGAAATTCAACATGGGATAAAATAATTATTTCCCCCACTGCATAAATAAATATATATTAATAAAATAAATTAATTAAATTGAAACTCTACCATGGTTTTGGACTCCAAAGTAAAGCATCCCTATCCCTATTTTTGACATCCTGTTTAAAAAAAAAAATCACATCTCAGTGTTTTTCTCTCAGTGTTGTTGTTCCAGTTTCCATTTTCTTTCCAGTACATCACTGTTTCCCTTTTAACCTTATTGGTGTATGTTCCAAGTAAATGAACAACAACAACAAAAAAAGCCACAGTGAATAAATATAAAGTACTACATCCTGTTAAAATACAGCTTCCTCAGTGTGGCACACCACAAATTTACGCATGAAATTCAGTTTATTAATCATGAGCACAAGTGGTTACATTTTGAAACAAAACTTCCAGCTCCATATCAATCAACTACAAAAAAAAATCTTACTTAATTTAATACAGTATATAATACAATATTATATATACAGTATATATATAATAAAAGTGTTACAGGAAACATTGTTAACATTTAATACTTAAAGTACATTTTTGGGCTAATGTACTGTACTCTTAGACAAGGGTGCAAAAACTTCCTCACCCTTTTCTAACCATACCAGAAAGTACAGGCATTTATGCATGTTATTTTTGCCGGTTTATATATACAAAAGTGACAGACATGGTGGGATGGAAATAAGGCTTTTTTAAATGTCATTTGACCATCTGACAATGGTGTCAGCTGGAACAAGGCAAGCACGACCAATCCTAAGAAACAAAATTCACCTTTTTTAGCCACTTTGACCAATTCTCTTGGTAGTCAACAAAATTAGCATAAGTGTATGGTTTTCTGCTTTCTCCTTCAACATAGGTGTCATAAACAAGAAAAAGATTTAGTCATTGTTTCAGTGTTTGTTCCAGCACAGTTGTGGCAACACTGCTAACATTGCTTTATGACACAGATCCCTGGAATTGTTTCGTGTTTATATGGACAACATGATGTAATTCTTCTCCCTAAATTGTGTTCCATTTTGTTGCCTCTAATTCTTGCTAGAATAAGAAATAACTTGAACCACAATTAAAGTATAAAACACACAATTGAAGTAATGAGCAGGTTGTTACAAAGGCTAATTCATCCTCTATAGTGGATGAGTATTAATTATTATTGTGTTAGCATTTGTGTTTGTGTGTGTGTCGTGGGAGAAAGTGTGTTCACACACACACACACACACACACACACACACACACACACACACACACACACACACACACACGCACACACACGCCATTGGCCCGGTGGTCCACTTTGCAATACATCATCTTCCTCTATACTCCTCAAACTCCTCTCTGTGCTTTGAACTGCACAGGGTTCACTGAGCAGGCTGCTGCCTCCCTATTGGGATACATAGACAAACCCGGAAAAAATCACTACAACACTCGGTGGTGAAACTTTATGGGGCTCTCAAAGGAAAGCTGGACAGATGTTTTAAAAGGCAGGCCTCAACTTTCTCTGGTGTATATTCAGCCCAAGAGTCAAATACGAAACAGCATTTACTTCCACAAATTGTTGTCATTGTGACTGGCATTCATTATATAAGAAAGGATATGATTCAGGTTTAGACTCATGAAGCGGTAAATCCCATTTTCAAGCTGCGCCTGCTCCACGTCTCTCAATGACTAATTAAGTTCCTTGGTAATTACATCATGGTCATGAGAGAAAGCAGAATGGAGGTGGGGTGGGAGGTCTGAGAATAATGTTGCCATATGCACAATTACTTTGACAAATCTTGGTTATGTGTGAGTATGCTGTGCTGCGTGTGCGTGTGTGTGGTCATTGAACATTTGTTTCCTCCTCACCCTCCACATAAATACAGTGTAAATGAGTGCTCTGACAATCAAGCACCTGAGCTAACATGACTCCCTTTTCCCTTCATTCGCCGACTGGATAGAATGAGATATTCAGACAAAGACAGAGGGAGGGGGCGAAAATGGAAAAAGGAATGTAAAAGCTGATACAGAAAAACAGAGAATGCAGAGGCAGTAGTGGAAGCTCTTTTTTCTTATAGAATGACCCATATATGAAACAAAAATCTGCCAAGAAAAGAACTTGTAGTCTCTCCTAGTTATAACACAATCAGTAGTTTCATGTTTATTCACGTAAGTGATAAGTGAAGATATCTCTTCCAAAGCATCCAGCTAAACACATCTGATTTAAATTAAATACCTTGTTTTTGCATCCCACAAGCACCCCTGATTTTTTTTTTATAGACATCAATTTAAAGAGTGACAAATCAGAATGCAAATGTCAGACACAGCTAAACTGTACCACTGAGCTAGCTTCCTTGCATTAGGCTCCACTATGTAATGTCCAGTTGAGCTTAAGGCATTGGTTTTTGTCCTGTGCGTCCTGCCTCCTGCACAGAGTAAGCTCACCCAAACGAATTTGATCACTAGAGTTATTTTGGGGCTTAAAAGATGAAGTTTGGATAAAAATGTATAGAAGTGCATTATTTAAGAATCTTAATCTAGCGGTAGGCTAGAAATGAACTCATCTGATCACAGGATAAATGTAAGTACGTTTATGCCAGTGCTGTACTTAAGTATAAATTTAAAAGTACCATTGACCACGCAAAATACAGTATTTCCCATAGTGAAAATGTATCTGAAGCAGCCTATCTTCTGCTATGTGCTGTGCTGTATATGACAAAGTAAGTCTGGACAGTGTCTCAGCTTGATTCTCCCAACACTGTCTGGAGCTCATTTGTAAAAATAATTTTTGACTCTCGTGAAATTTGATGTGTGGTAAACCATAGACCAGGAAATAGCACAGTAAAATTAATTGCTAGTATTAGTGCTAGTACTATGTATTAATGAAGTAATTCTCATCCCAGGGCATCACATAATGCTGTCCCATGCAACCAGCATGGGGCTCTGGTGGCAGAGTGGGTGGTCTACCAGTCAGAGGTTTGATCCCTGCTTCCTCCTATATACATGTCAAAGTGTCCACATGTAAAAAATACTGGACCCCCAATTTCCCCCCGATACATCCATTGCAGTGTGTGTAAGTGTGAGTGCGATAGTTACAAAGGGCCTAAAGGCTTAGAAAAACGCACTGCTGAATGTGTGTGTGGATGTAGTAAAAAAGTGCTAGTGTGCTAAAATAGAAAAATACTATATAGATGCCAATCTATTTACCAGTCCAACATTACTCACAGGGTGTCTTTTGTCATTAGTGCGATGATGCAGCTGAGACAAAAGTTTCATTTTAGAGATCTACAAAATCAATATAAGCTGCAAATTATGGTTTGCATCACATTTGGACCTTTATGTTTTGCATAATGTGCCACAGTTTTCAATCTCTGATCAGGTTAAGTTGCATCCAGCTACTTGGTTAGGGTGAGGAAGACTGTGGTGAAATCAGCTCTTCTCAATAGTAACACTATGTGTTAAAAAACAAAAAAAAGAAGCAGTTTTCTAGCCCAGTCTCACCAGTGCCATAACTAGGTGCATCCCAACCACCACTAAGGGACAGCATTATTTTACACTTATGGGACTGCTTCATCCATCAGATAAGTGTCTTGCCTTTGGTTGTATAAATTCCTTTATGACTGAGCCTTTAAGCAAAAAGCTGATAGTGGACCCCACCGAAACTAATACAGAACACTTATTGGTGACTAAATGTAAATGCATAAATGTGATGAATAAATGTAAATCACTGTTTTTCTGCAGAATTCCAATGACCTGTCCACATTCTGACCTACATACAAATATATTTATTTAGAAAGTAAAACTAGCCAACTACTTCAGAGTCTCTTTCTTAATCATGATCTGAACCCTTTATATGAACACTGATAATAAACATGGACCATTAGGACACCGCACACTGTCGTGACAGCTGTTCTCAGTTGTTTATATGCAGCTTGTACATAAATGCTAACATGGGGGTCTCCAGATTTTCCAGTTTCATTTTGGAGCCTGACACTAAGACTAAACCTTCTTTCCAGACTGCTGCACTGGTCTCAGTCCTGAGGGATGACTGCTGGCCTCGGTTGCTGCGCCCTGGCCCCCTCTCTGCAGGCTCATGTATTGCCTTGAATAGCCTCAGTCCTTGGGGAGCCATGTTAAGCAACCCCCCTGTCTGTGGTTCTCTCACCACCAGGAAACAGGGGCCTTCTCGTGCACCTCTTGGCTGCAGCATTTGACAGCTAATATTTTTCTGCCAAATCTGCGTCTGTAATCCGCACTTCCATGTAGGGATCCCGTTACGACCTGTCTTGAGAAGGCCAGCTGTTCAAACAGGGTGATTAATTAAAGGAATTCTGTTTGTAAAACAATCTCCGACCTCTTTCTCTTGCCATCCCATACTCTCCCTTCCTCCATCCTGCACTCTCTCGCTTTATCATCACTCATTTTCTCTCTCTCTCTCTCTCTCTCTCTCTCTGGTTCTCTCCCCTCGGACTCCCTGTCCAGTTCTGGCCAAGCTTGGCGAGTGGTTAGTCTTTATTAAGACCACAGAGCGCAGAGTTTGTGGTCTCCCTGCATTAAGTCTGATTCTCCCAGAGGTACTGCACATTAGCAAGACAAACATCTCAAATAAAGCGGGTTGAGCTGGAGTATGTGTGTGTATGAGCGTGTGTTTCGTGTGTCTCTGTGCATGACAGCGAGGGTGGACTGAAGCTCGCAGGGAGGCAGGAGGTTTGCAGGGAGGCTGTTTTTTATTGCTCCATGCCTTGTAGCAGGTGAGGTCTCTTGTTGCCAATTTCAGAGCTGCACACTTAACTTTCTTCCCTCCCTTCCTCTCCATCTCTCAATCTTGCTGGTTTCCGTGAGTAGTGCAGGTGCTTGCTATTCATCACGGCAGACAGATGTCTCAATTCCCATCAGCGTGTAGCGCGTGGTGACCTTGCTCATGCACACCGTCATTCTGTGTCAGGGCAAAGGGTCACATGGACTATGAGCAGCACCAGGGCGGCCTGCTCACACGATTGCATTTTTTATAAATGTCGCACACTCCATTGCACAGCTGCCTCATCACAGGGTCCCTGGAGCACATTGCTGAAGTGCTTAGAGAAACTAGACGCTGGAGTGCTCATAATACATGTACCACTCTAGCGAAAATGCTGTACAGGTCCAAGATGTAAACAGCTTTGGCCACACCTAGTACACACGAGACATGCGTGCACCCAGTGCTCTCAGCTGTAGTCTGTCCACAAATCGGCACAGATGTTTCATCACAAGACACAAAAGAGGTCATAAAACCAATTGGACCAAAACCCATAGCACACACGACCTTACACATGCCTTGCAGTCGGTTCTCTCCCTAAAAAGCCAACAGGGAGTTTTTGAAACTATTTCTATTAGGAGTCTGCGTTTTGTCTCTCTAACAGCATCTGTTGTGAAAACAGACTTGGTGAAAGAATTAAGGCAAGGCCCCGGATGAGGGGCCTCGCTACCAGGGTTACTGAACAATGCTGCTTATGAGCAGTGACTACACCACCTGGTTAGCTCAGGTCTCACACACATCAAACACATCACGTCATTGGTGTTGTGGGCTGAGACTGTGGACCTGACCTTGTTCACACCAGTGTAGTTAGGGAGATAGTGCCAAGTGCCTGGCATAGAGTTTATTACAAAAATGCCCAAACTTGTCACAAATAATAATCCAGTCTTGAGAAAAGTACAAATAAAAAAATAAAAGCTGTTAAGTCATACGCTTAGTGCTTTTGTTCATTTATAAAACTAGAGAATTTAGTTTATCTTTTCCCATTCTTGTCAGTGAAATCCACTGTTATTTCCTTCATCTGGGTTAAGCCGACAAACAGAGGGATGTTTAGCCCAATGCTAAGCCAAGTTTAAAGGAAAGGAGAAACTTAAAAGTGGAATTACATTGCTGCTTTGTGGCTTACAGGAGCTCGGCTCTTCCACAACTCTGGATTCCAAACCTCTGAGATTCCAGGGAGGTATTAGGTGACTCTAACCGGAAATCCCCTTTCTGTGACCGCTGGCGTTTGTTTTCCTTTGCTGAGCTCCGAGATGGGTGGCATTGTGGGTCTAGGCCTCATTCATTCTCTCTCTCCCACTTCCAGATGCCCAGGAGGGAATCGTTAGAGCTGCCTTCATGCCCTGCTGGCATCGTGTGGATCAGGTCCAGCTTCTTACATGCTGGGCTGCTTGGTTACATTTTGCACCCCTCCCTCACTCCATCCCTTCTGCCTTTCCTCCATCCCTCCTTCTTCCTTTTACATCTGGCCTTGCAGCGAAGGCTATACCACCAAAAAGGAGACTCGCTATTCTCAGTGTCTCAGAAGCTGCAAGACCTTCTTGGATAATTACAAACATGCACATATTCACGATTTTGGCAAATTGGTGATCTTACGCCTTTGCACTGCTGGCTGCCTGACTGCTCCTGAGGAGTTAGCCAAGGGGCAGGCACTGGTGACTGGAGCATGAGTTTATTCCTGACTGGATAGGGCAGTTGGATGAGACTGAATTCTTTTTTAATCAAGGCAAAAGACAAACAGTGTGGGTTTAAAACAAAACCAAAACAAACAAACAAAAAGCTTGTTTTGAAACTGAACAAGATAAAGACGTATATTAAGAAGAGAATGGGCCAATCTGGGCAATCATTTACTTATGAAAAGTCACAACAAATATGAATAAAAAAGGAATTGCAGGACACCAGAAATGAGAAAACAAGAAAGGGAAGGGAAGGAGCTGGTTGAGGAAAAAAGAAAAAGAGGGGGAAAAACATCTTGAGCTGGAAGCGTTCCTTTATCCTGGCCAATCTCGGCTGCACCTGTGATGACAACCCCTTGTGTGCAGCGCAATGATTGTGTAACCTGGAATAAAAGGAAGGGGGACTGTGGATGGTGTAAGGGGCTACAGAGAGGGAGAAAATGACATAAAGCATTCCCCTGACTTGTAAATCCATGACAAGACCCAGAAAGTCACCCTGAAACACTCACCCAGTGTCCCCCTGCAGGGCATAGATGGGAGAAAGAAGGGAGGGTGTCCAGGCAGAAATCCAATGCATTCCTTCCCTATTCTTGTTACTCAGAGTCCTTCCCTTGCAGACCCTCTCTTACCCGTGAACACACACACACACACACAAACACACACATTCTGTGGGGCAGTGCGTTTCTTCCATTCCACACAAGCTGTTGTTTTAAATCATAATAGTAACCAGACTGTAATCACATTATTGCACACATGGTGATTTTGACAAGTGGTGGGAGTCATGTGCTGAGGCTTTGGCAGGGTTAGCACACCATTCTCCCAGCTGTGAGCTCAGCCCCAGCCCACCCCCCTACACACACACACACACACACACACACACACACACACACACACACACACACACACACACACACACACACACACACATGTTGCTCTGCTGTGTTCCACTGTAACCTGCATGCATTAGTGCAGCCTAATCTAAATCAGATTTCTGTAAATTGTACTTACACATGTGCCTTGAGACTGCCCTGTGTTGAAAACAAAAGCATCGGTTGTTTTGATCAAACACACAAAACAGGATCTTTTATGTATTACTGAGAAGCGTCCTCTTGTGGTCAGGCAAATAATGAAGGTTCTCTATTGGGAGCAAAGACAGAAATATTATAACATTTCCTAACAAAATACCCTAGGAACAAAACCTTTAAAAAATTTTTTTACAACTTGAGATTCCTTGGAACTGCTTTTAAACATCCATCAAAGTTTACATACAACATACAGGTTCACCTTTGAAAATACTTGTAGATTCCCCTAGCAGTTTTTGATAATTACATAATGAGAGATCTTGTTTACTGTTCAACTTCCAAATGCAGTTATATAGCTAACCTGTTTCCACTGTTTTCTTGTACAATAATCTTATGTTTCTTTTCCCATTCAACCTATTTTTAGCAGTGCCACTCGGACTGTCAGCAGCTACTTTGTTGAGTACAATATTATCATAACCAAGAAGACTGATGGGCCAAGCTATGAAATGAAACCCCTGCAGTACACATGTTTTGTGCAAAGTACGCAAGTGTTACGTTGAGTCACTGGAACTGTGTCGTTGGATGTGACAAACAGATAAGAAGTACTCAGTATGTGGGATGTACAGGCATGTGTAGGCATGTTGGCAAAGATTGCAAAGAGTTGCAAAGATTTGTAAAGATGCCACTGGTGTGTAGGCTTGCATGGAAGGTGCTGTGTTTTGACAAGTATGATATGCAGCCAGCATGTTGCCATGCTTGGTACAAAGTGTTGACACTGACTGCAGAGTGCATCATCTTGTATCAACACTGAAAGACAGTATCTTCTAATTGTGATCACTATCTTCTTCTAACATCGACCAAGTAGTGACATAGTGACATTGATTAAACCTAAAATGCATGTCATGCTGAAACTAACCAATGTTTTAAAGGAGAGGGTGTGTTAGTGAGAGGTTCTTGATTTATAGATTGGAAATTTTGCATAGAACAGTCACAGAAGTTAAGGTAAATTTATAGTAATCCTGACTTCTCTTTGAGCAATTAATTGGGGATATTTTTGATGTTGTGCTTTATAATTTTCATCCTTGTGGTACTGCTTTATAATTATTAAATTGCGTGGCACAAAACAATCCCTCATTATCCTATCCTCATATTTTCATTTACAGAGCTGTTGGAATTAAAACCATGTTTAATCAGAGAAAATGCTGAATGAAATCTAGAATGTAATTGATGTGCTATTATGTTGGTGTAACAACCAGTCAAGTAGACTTACGTCTGTGTCAGTGCATCTGGCATTTGATGATACATTTGGTTATCATGGTAACCCCAGTTCTTTGAAAACTGAGTGGGAAGTGCCTTCTGGCTAGACCAATTAGGAAAGCTCCACTATCACCACACCTGTCTAATCAGACATTTCTAATCTAATAATGATCAATCACTTCAAGGACACAGGGTCCTCCAACAGCCCACTCTCATGCTCCGAGGCCTATAACACCTCAACCAAAGCTAAGAGCTCATGCTCAGAACTTAGTGTACCAGTGAGGGCACTGTCACATCAAAACACTAAATCCCGTATGGGGATGCCCAGCTAGCTGCTGCACACATGTCCTACACAGAAACACCCTTAAAAAGGGTCCATGATGGATGTGTGACAATCATCATGTCAATGTAGGATTAAGTGAATAAGGCCCCAGTCACACAATCTGCAGGCAGGAAGTGTGGCTAGATAAAGCATGTAACTCAATCCTTTTCGCTAATGCTAAAGAAAGCAATTGGACAATTCTGAGTGAAAATTCTGTTAAGTCAACATACTCTAAAAGCTCAAAAGGCAACCTTGAGAGTGCCTCTAAAACTGTGGTTAAATCCCAGGACAGAATAACAGGCTTAAAAGTACAGGTCTCAGCCTATGTGCCCCCTTTCATAAACCTTATTAGTGCATGCTGACCAATTGGTACATTACCGCTCTGGGTGCAGATGAAAAATCTGCCTGTGATACCAAGACCCTGGCAGTAGCTAGACTTGACTGTAGTGGAGTTCAGTGCACCACGAACTTGCGTTGCATGTAATGACAGGAGGTGCTTGACTGTCTGTGAACCAGCCTTTGTAATGTCAAGGAGCAAGTGCTTCCCTGACCGTTCATATATACCACCGCTGTTGTACTCACTGTCCTAATGAAGACATGACCATTTTTCAGGAGTGGCAAGAAATGCCTCAAAACCATAAAAACTGCCATCAGCTCCAGGTGATTGTTATGTGCATGCCAGAGCCTCTGGGGACAGGCGCCATTCACAGCCCTCCCCTCAAAACAGCTCCACACCCTGTTAGCTAAGCATCTGTTGTCTGTTTTGCTTATAATGACCTTACCTAAAGGGACTCCAGTAGTGAACACTTTTGGGTCTCTCCAGTGATGGAAAGCCAGATGTTTGGGAGAAATTTTCAATGTACGGCTGAGATGTTCTCAAAGCTTCCTGAGAAGTCTTAAGTTGATCCATTATTACTGACAGGGACTAGAAAGAGAGAGCATATTTCTCCCATATTGGCTTCGTTTTATTGGCTCCCTGTTACATCCAGAGCTAAATTTAAAATCCTTGTCCTTACATACAAGGTCTTGAACAATCAGACCCCATCTTATCTCAAAGAACTTATAGTACCATATCACCCCCAATAAAGTCGATTGCTCTCAGGCTGCAGGCTTACTTGTTGATCTAAGGGGTTCAGCAGTTCTTCAGTCATCTCTTTTCACGCTCTATGTGTTTATTGTTTGGAAAATACAACATGTGGGATGAGGGAGGACATGACAAAGAACTGAGAAAAACTGAGTACTTAAATGCCCACACATGGTAATTAGGGAGAGAGAACACAGCTAAGGAAAACAAAACATGGGTAAACAGAATCTAACTGACAAGACAAGGGGAAACAAAACTGAATACAAAGCACACAAAACTAAGAATCAAACCAAACATGATTAATGACAACTCTGGCTCTCTTCCACAGTGTGTCTTTTGTCCTTCTCCCTTCACTCCCAGCTGATTGCAGCAGATGGCTGCCCCCACCTGAGTCTTGTTCTGCCGGAGGTTTTGCCTGTTTAAAAGAAGTTTTTCCTTCCCACTGTCGCCAAGTGCTTGCTCACAGGGGGCCGTACGATTGTTTGGTTTTTCCTCTCTATTATTGTAGAGTTGTTGCCTTATAATATAAAGTGCCTTGAGATGACTGTTGCTGTGATTTGTCACTCTAAAAATAAAACTGAATTGAAATGAATTGCATACTTGAGGAGTACTATGGGGGCTTGTGCTCCTCCTTGATTGTGAATGGGGAGTACACTGTTGGTTGTTACACAGCTTAGGGTGGAACTTGGAGAAACATCTTCTTCTTTTCACTTCTTAGGAAAGGGAGAGAATAGTCCCCAGAGAGCTGCAGGAATCTCCATGAGTGCTGCTTGCCGAGCCTCTGGCAGCCAGCACAACTTGTAAGTTGACTGTAGCTTCTTGCTCTCTGGAGGGTGACATGCTGGTGGGCTGCCTGCTGATCAGGAGACTGGAAAGTAAAACCCTTGAAGCCTACACTTTGCCTTTTTGCCACCATAGCTGCAAAAACGACACGGGCCAGCGGTGGCTTGCTTGGCGTGACTTTGTGGAGAAGGCAGAGGTCAAAAGCCTGACTCTGCTTCTTCCTTAGGTCACTAGCCAGCAGTTACTGCCTCACCAAATAACCCCCTTACCTGTGACGGCTCTAATGGGGATTCCCTAATGACCTGCTTATCCTGGTCAAGCAGATTGGAGAGACTGAATGACAGAAATCTTTCCCATGCCATGGCCAGGCCCATGACATGGCCACAGTCCTGCACAGCACCTCTAGAAACCTGGAGGATCTTCTTCTTGATCCATAATTATACCTCCTCCCAAATGGCAAGACTGGGTCTATCCTTATCTAGCAGGAGGCCTATGTCTTGAAACAGCTCAGCCAGGTAAGCTGAAAGCAGGGGGATCACATTAAGGTTGTTTATAGACTAAGCTGCTGACTTATAAGCTTTTTGGTATATGGAGGCTGTGAAAGGTTCCATTTTACCCAGGAGGTTCGGCCTCGCTGACACAAGTGTGAAATGTCAGTTTGGGTGGAGATGATATACCACCAACTGCGTCACCACCATGGGTTTGGCAAGCCCCAAAACCTCACTGTCAGCAACCTCTAGGCCAGAATATGTCTCATCTCTTTCAAACATGCCAGGACAGCAAGCTTCTCTGACGCCTGGGCAGGAGGGAGAATAGCATCATCATCATAATACTTTCCAAGGAGATCCGTGTTAACATCCTCATCCTTATTTTCTTCTCTGTGCTCCTCATCAGACTTGAGGAGCTGGTTGAAAAGACCAGGAAATTCACCCTCAGGGCTTTTGACCACGTCCCCCAGCAAGTGCCAGCTGAGCTGGGTTTATTGCTGGGCTTAGCCATAGTGTCGAGAAGATACCACAGGGTCAGTCACCAACACTCACAAACAGCACACCAGGATTCTGCCTGGCATTGTGCAGCAGTGCTTACAGGAGTCCGGATCTGTCAGCAATGCCTGTGTGTGTTTGACACCATACTGACCATGCAGAGGGGATGGAAGTCTTTTCTCGAGATGGTCAATCTACTAGCAGCTGGGCAATGGTGGGACATGATGTCCGTAATGTGCTGCCCCCAGCATCCACCTGAGAGGATCTGGTGGTAGCCATAACCACTAATGCTCAGCTTTGACAACTAGCACATAGCTACACAAACACAAGCTTACTAGATGTGCTGGCTTGATACGGTGCATCTCCACAGCAACACAACAACCACTTACCAGAAAAATATATTCTCGTAACAATAATATCATTACAGTGTAATAACAATTAATCTTGACTACCTTAACAGCCGTGTCTGCGGACGGTTAAAGGGAAAATCCTGGTCCAGGACCACTGAGGAATTCTAATGATCTTCTTGGGCTAGAAAGCGAAAAAGTGAGAATACCTGTTGTGGAGCCAGGAGCTATTATTGAGGGGGGTCAAGGGACACTGGTCTGTCTTAGACGATCATGGTGGTAGTGGAGCTTCGGCGATTGGCCATGCCAGACGTCCATTCCCATAGTGAAATACAGAGGGAAGTTTTAAAGAGAACAACAGTGACACAATACTGTCACCATGAGGTCAAACTGAAAATGAAATTATTGGTTCATCATTTTCATCCAGAAGTTATACTAACTAAAATAAAATAACTAAGGTAACAGCAACTGTTTGTGCTGATCAGTACCACATGTGGTGGTGTACATCTTAAAAATCTGCGTGGATGCTCCTAACAGCCGAATGAATAACTAATTACAGGGGGATCCTCGGAGCACTGCAATTCAAAAGCGAAACAACCACGCAGTCTCAGTTCACACCTAAGGTTTAGGGGTTAGAAAGCAGTGCGCCAAGGGCTTGAACCCGGCGTACTGCTTTCTTTCCACCCCATCCTTTCTCTTATTTCTTCTGAGGTGTGGCTGTGCTCTCCACTGCACCGTTAAAAAGATCAGGCTGTGGGGTGGGCTTCATCCAGCTGGCTCTTTGTGTGTGTGTGTGTGTGTGTTTGGAACCAGACTTGGATATTGAAAATAGTTGTAAGAGAAATTATACTGAAAACAGCTTTGTGTTAGTGAGACAGTGAGGGGAAGAGAGTAACTACCAAAACAATGGCTTACCAGATCTTTCCACAGTCTTAATGCCAATCAGCCAGTGGGCATACAGTTCAAAGTCAGACAGGAAGAATGACAGAGAGTAAATTGATGACATCCACCGCAATTTCCCTAAAACATTTAGTTAATAAGGAGAATGAATTAAATCATCTAAACTAACAAAGGCATGCCAGTCCCCTTTGCCCCACTGCAGTGTGTACTTCCTGAAACAAGCACGCCAAGCATTTTCAAAATGAAGATATTTTAAATGATGGATAGATGAGGCTGAAAGACAGACAAGGAGTCAGCACAAACAAATGTATGAAAGCATAAACAGACTTTGCTTTTGCAAGTGAGATGTACAACAGAGCTGTGCTGTCCCTGACTTTTATTCACTGTGCCATTGTGGTCTCTGATTTATAGCGGGAGAAAGAGATGACAGAGAACATTTCCATCTAAACAAAGAAAGCAGATGTACTTTATAAACTCACTGCACTAAAAACCATACAGTCCCCTTGGTTTTTAAAGGTTTTTGCTTGACACGTCAGAAACATGATGTGCAAATCCATATGCTTAGATGTTCATCTTTAAAAGGTTGCCTTCTTTTTGCAGTCTGGGTTCAAACAGCAAACATGCTCAGGGCTCAGGAATCCCTGGAATGGTTTGTGTTAAACTTTGTCTGCAGGGAGAAATATATTGTGATGATCCTGGGAAATATGATGCCTATATTTGCATTCTATCTGAGAAGATTCAAAGTGAGACCATCAGGCTATCAGATTTGAAGAACCGTAACGAGATAGTAACGGCTTTTAGCATGCTAAGAGTGTAGTCGTTAACATTTTGAACCCTCACAGGCTCTTATCTGGTCTCCAGCATGCAGGATTGGCACTGCACATGCCACTAATCTCAGGCAGTAAAGCAAAGGGAAAAAAGGTGTCAGGATAATTCAACACATGCGGGTAACCGAGCATTAATGGAGGCGACTTTAATGTGTAGCAGTGAAATATCTGGAAAATTGTTATCCTTGGATTGTGCTTGCTACAATCACACCAAGAATTCACCTGATTTTTTTTTTTTAAAAGTATCCTTTAGAAATGAAAGGAAAAACAATGGCTTTGGGCTTCAAGAAGAAGAAAAAAAACCATGTGTTTCACTGGTTTTGTATTTGCCTGTTTTATATTTGCGGGTGTATTTATTTCAGATGAAGGAAAGCCAAGGAGAAAGCCAAGGAGAGTATGCCAGGCCCCAGTTAGTATGCAGGCTATAATTTCTGCTTCTTTTGAAGTCTCTGTATATGTGTGTTTTGAGTGTGTATGTGTGTGAGTCCATTGTGGTGTTGGGTTATGTGGTGTGGTTGCTCTGAAATACACTTTCCTTACATTATAGTAAAGGTATTCGGCAAGGATACACTTAAGGTTGCTTGTGTGTAGGAAACTGTGTGCACTTGAGTTATAGAAAGAGCTGACCAAGTAAAGGTACATATGATACAATACTTTACAACACAAGAAGTGCATTACTAAAGTTTCTATGGAGACAGTATGTCAACAGTATAAGCTTCACAAAGAGGGCTGCTATGAAGTCTTTTATTAGATTGTACAGGTGGTTATGATTTTTTGTAGACTCCTTCCATCTGTATATGCATATTCACATTGGACAGAGCTGAAATGAAAACTGGCCCTTTATTAATGTTAAAAAACAAAACATGAAAAAACACTCAGCAGCAACAACACAACTACTTCAGCAGATGGGCCGGTTCTTCCTGTCTGCAGCCACTCAGCCTGTGATGATGGAGCCAAAATCTCTGTTCTCAGCACCCCAGAGATAGAGGTGCATAAAGGGGGCAAAGTGTGTGAGGGTGCAAATATGGGTGGTTTGAGCCATGTCCTTGGAAAGCTGACTTAATTTAAAAGCTCATGTTTTCCTCTCTGTTTTGGCTTTCTATCCACATTAGGCAACCATTATTCACACCCAATAAATTAGTTAATAGACATTTGTGTGGATAAAGATCAAATTACTGTTATGTACTCATTAACGTGAAAAAAATGGCAGTAAAAGGAAAAATTGTGTGCTTGGAAACACTGACACATATACACCCCCCAATAAAAGATTGTTTCTAAACTAACCCGTTTATATTGAGTCCACATAAAATAAATAAATAAAATATATTTTATTTCAGCAAATGATTGTCTTAGCAGCCTTAATTGTTTCTGACTTAAAGATGACAGCAACAGCAGTTTGGGAAATACTGTAAATGTGCCTAGCTGTTTGTCTTATGAGTTGATAGTGGCTTAACTTTTTTTCAGTTTGCAGCTCACCATGTGACAATGGCAGCTGCAGAAACATCACAGGGCCTGAGCAAAGTCACAAAAACATTTCAATCAAATAAATAGTTGAGCCATTTGCAAGACAGGAGTTCAATTCAGCAGTTTTTGTGAGATATTTTCCTCTGCCTTCCATAGGATGGGTTCTGGGTACCCAAAAGTGTAGAAAAAAGCAAGTCTTGGTGCAGCCCTAGCTCAGAATACACACAGAAAGAAATGCAATTGCACTTGATTTCCTATCAACATAGTGACGACTGGTATATTAACACACTCAGGACACTTGGTTGAAGTTAGAGAAGCATGTTGTCTTTTTTAAGACAGAAAAAGTTCACTGACTCGAGGCACTAGATGTTTGTGTTTTAAAAAACATTTTTATTTTTACACTTCTTACATTTAATCCTAAGCATGCCATGTTAGACAAACTGCAGTCTTTCACTGGTATTGCCATTTTGCCTCTTGTTTTAGCATTTAAATTTGGGAACTTAGCAAAACAACTTGAAATCCTGTTTTCACTGAAAGCAATATTCTCTCACAAATAAGGTTTCCAGATGTATCCACCTTGGTGTGGATGTGGCTTCAGTGACTGTTTACTTACTCACTCGGCTTACCAACTTACAACGACCCATAGAGTATTCATCTAATTAAAGTTGCAGTTTTGTGGCTGTGGCTTTAGGGTCTCCTAAGAAAATACTTTAAAAATACCCCCACCACACCGTTCAGAAGTGAGAGGCAGAGATTGTCATTAGTTCATGTTGCCTGCTGGGTGACACAACACAGACAAAGCCTTTAACTGGGAACATCAAAGGGCAGTCAATTAAGGCAGCTATTGTGTCCTGACTGTGGGCACCTAAAAGGAACAAGAAAGTCTCTTTGTGTTGCAGGAAAAGCCATGGCTTGTTTAGGTGACTCAGAGAAAATGGGCCCAAAAGTGAGTCACAAACACTAATTGACTCTTACAATTGTAACTGACTCACCTCCTAAAGGAACTCTGCATGACCTCAAAGAGGGAAACTACAGCTTCATGCCAGTGTAGTAACTTGTCTCAGTAGAAAGGTGTTTTTGAATGAAGACAGGAGATTTTAAATATCTTGTAACCATGACACACATGTTTGTGCAGCTCCACATAGAATTAGTGCCCAGAAACACTGACTAATCAACATTTTTTCCATTTTGACCAAAGAAAATCCCTTTAACATGTCCATTTTTTTAAACCACATGATGTGGCCTTCAGTAGCACCGAGGATGGAATTATGATTAAATGACTGGGATTTGAAATTAGATCGCATGACAACAACTAACCGCCTTCATAAAAAGGAACAAATTTCCATGGTACCTATAATCTGTCTCTTTGAGTAAAGCAAGAAATACACAAATAAACACCACTATAGTGATTGTGATTAAAAAAAAGTATAAACAACAATTGGAAACTTGATTTATGATCAACTTCAACTTTGCTTATTAAGCATAATTCTGTGATTAACATGGCACTCTGAATGATTTTATCTGGTCATGTTTGGTCTTCACAGAATTTTTTAAATTCCAGGTTTAAAGTTTGAAACAGAGCATTAAGTAAAACATATTTTTTTCTCAGTTACTCAGGAAAAAAAACAAGGTGTTAGAAAACCCAAATAATGTTCCACTTCACAACCCGACATCTCATTATTATTATTTTGGAACCTCTGCCTATCTCACAGTAACACCCACCTACCTCATCACATGCTTGATATCTTGAATCTGCTTATCTCTGAGCTCCTGAGGTTTGCAACATCGCCTTAGAGGAGGCATATCAGGGCACGGCTTAGTCCTGTGTCTGATCTTGTGAGCTGTGGATATGTCCGCCCTCTGGCCCACATGTGAAGACAGTTGTTCAGTACGAGTCCAGATAGTGGCCCCTGAGCTGTGAAACCCCACGCTTGGCAGGATGCAGGGCTGCAGCGATAACTCACCTGTGTACTGATAGAAGGGGAGACAATGTCCCAAACAGATTAAATGCAAACTGATTGCAAAACAAGATGCATAGTTTTGCTAGGGGGATAAACATGAGATGGAAAAATTATAAAAGAAACCAGATGAAAGAGGCTGTTGGATGTTTTTATCTTCCTGCCTTTGATTCATTTCTCCATGTGACCATGAGCACACGCACATGCTTGCCATTCATATAGAATATCAGGGTCTATTCAGGTTTCAAAATCCTAAACAGACGATAAAACATGAGACACATTCAAATCTCTTTTCCACAGCTCAGCTTCAGAACCAGTGTCAGTGGCATATTTTCAAAACCACATTCTGACATGATACAAAACACTCTAAAATGTCAACACTGGTAGAAGGTGGGAGCAGAGAAGCTGAGAGTCTGATCTCAATCTTCTCTTTTCTCTCTCCTCTCCTCCGCTCCAATCTTCAGGAGATGCTCTGTTGTCACGTAAAGCTCTTTACAGTCTGCTGGCAAAAATGCCACTTTCAAAGACCTATCTCTTGAATCCTGTCAGAGCAGGCAAAAGATAGCCCAGCTAATCTCTGTCAACAAGAGGTGTATGCTGCGTTCAGGAGTTTTGCGCAGAATGATGTGTGAATATTTGTGTTTATCTCAGCAGTAGATAAACTGCAGGTGTTGTGATGCAGATGGTGTCGCTGAACTTCTCTGACATTCCTCTGTCACGATCAAATCCAAGTTAATGTCTACAGCTGTCAGGGTGATGTTTCACATGAAAGATTTCATCTGTGTATACAAAATAGTTTGACAATTTAGGGAAAACAATTTAGTCTCCTTGCCAACAGCTTGATCGAAAAATTTATACTACTTTCATGCCTGTCAAATATAAAGCTTCATCCAGTCAGTTTAACCTAACATAAAGAATCAAAACAGGGGCGACAGCTGGCTTTGATTACTGTTTAACTTATTAAAATCCATTTATTTGATGGTTTTACAGAGGGCTTTTTTTTTTTTTTTTTTGTCTGTAGACAGAGTGACCTCCTGGAATCTCTGCAATTTGGCTTGGTCCACAATTGTTAATAGATTCATTAAAAATATTGCAGCATCAGTTCTCTTCCCCTAAAGGTCTGGTCCTTGTGCACCTCTGGTTCTCTTTCAGCACACAAGCACAAAAACCAAAACCAACACCATTGCTGGAAGCTGTGCAACAGTCCCAAGGAGATTACCTGTAAGGGGAACTTAAAACAGGTATATTTTTAATTCTATTTGGCAGAGTCACAGAACTTTACAGTCACAACTATAGTGGTGACCCCATAGTGGTGGCAATAGAGCCTAAGACTTTTCTGCTATGAGCAGAGAAGCAAAGATTTCTGAGCTAAAATCTGCTTGAAGCAGCAGATTTGAAGCAAATAATGTAAACAAAGTAATTCTGTTTTACTTAAGTCAGCAGGCAATCTTGTTTAGTCCTGGATGAGCAAAGAAATTCATCAATTATAAATTACATTCAAATGAGATCTACTAGGTATGATGTAAAAAATAAAGTATGATCTGGAAATATAAATATTCAAAAGTCTTAATTTACAGAAACAACAACACCACTTTATTGGTTTCACCGTGCCCTGAAATAGCCTGGTGACCTGTTTAGGGTGTACCCTACCTCTCACCTTATGACAGCTGGGTTAGGCCCCAAACCATTACAAAAATAGATAGTTACAGCCTGCTGTAAGTTGCTGCAGATTTATCAGCTGCACATCCATGATGCAAATCTACCATTCCACCACATCCCAGAGGTGCTTTATCGAATTGGTTCTGGAGGGCATTTAAGCGCAGAGAACTCACTGTCGTGTTCATTACATTCATTTTGTGATGATCTGAGCTTTGTGACATGGTGTGTTATCCTGCTTCAGAAGATGGGTATTCAGAAATGTCTTTCTGCCTACCTTGGTCGTAACAAGTGGGTATTTAAGTCACTGTTGCATTCTTGTCAGCTTGAACCAGGCTGGCTATTCTCCTCTGACTTCTGGCATCAACAAGGCATTTCTACGGGCCATTCACTGTAAACCTTAGAGATGTCTGTGTGGGGAAATGAGCATTTTCTGAAAGACTCAGACCAGCCCATCTGGCATCAACAACCATGCCACATTCAAAGTACTTGTGACTTTGATGGCTCAAATCACCTTTCTTCCCCTTTCTGATGCTCAGTTTGAACTTCAGCAGGTCATCTTTCTGCCATGTGATTGGCTGATTAGAAATTTCATTAATGAGCGCTTGAGCAGATGTAACTAATCACATAGTTTAATAGCGTAAAACATAACATGCATGCATGTCTAAAAAACGATGTGGGCTTCATAGATAATTGGGAAACTTTCAGCGGAAATCCTGGTCTTGTTAGGAGAGACGGCATCCATCCCACTTTGGATGGAGCAGCTCTCATTTCTAGAAATCTGGCCAAATTTATTAACCCTCCTAAAACCTGACTACCCAGGGTTGAGACCAGGAAGCAGAGTTGCAGTCTTACACGCCTCTCTGCAGCTTCTCTCCTCCTGCCATCCCCCCAATACCCCATCCCATAGAGACGGCGCCTGCTCCCAGACCACCAAAAAACAAACCTAAAATCAGCAAAAAACTATTTAAGTGTAAAAACTGCACCAAAGAATAAAACAGTTAAATGTGGATTATTAAACATTAGGTCTCTCGCTTCCAAGTCCCTGTTAGTAAATGGTTTAATAATTAATCAACATATTGATTTATTCTGTCTTACAGAAACCTGGTTACAGCAGGATGAATATGTTAGTTTAAATGAATAAACACCCCCGAGTCACAGTAACTGTCAGAATGGTCAAAGTACAGGTCGAGGAGGAGGATTAGCTGCAATCTTCAATTCCAGCTTATTAATTAATCTAAGACCCAGACAAAGTTTTAATTCTTTTGAAAGCCTGACTCTTAGTCTTGTCCATCCTAATTGAGAAACTCAAAAAGCTGTTTTATTTGTTATTATCTATCGTCCACCTGGTCCTTACTCAGAGTTTCTGTCTGATTTCTCAGACTTTTTATCTGATTTAGTGCTCAGTTCAGATAAAATAATTATAGTGGGTGATTTTAACATCCATGTAGATGCTGAGAATGACAGCCTCAACACTGCATTTAATCTATTGTTAGATTCAATTGGCTTCTCTCAAAATGTAAAGGAGCCCACCCACCACTTTAATCATACTCTGGATCTTGTCCTGACATATGGCATAGAAACTGAAGACCTAACAGTATTCCCTGAAAGCCCCCTCCTGTCTGATCATTTCTTAGTAACAGTTACATTTACTTTAATGGATTACACAGCAGTGGGGAATAAGTTTTATTACAGTAGAAGTCTTTCTGAAAGTGCTGTAACTAAGTTTAAGGATCTAATTCCTTGATTATTATGCTCTTCAGTGCCAACACAGTGCAGAGCAGCTACCTAAACTCTGCTCCCAGTGAGGTCGATTATCCTGTCAATAGTTTTACATCCTCACTGCGTACAACTTTGGATACTGTGGCTCCTCTGAAAAGGAAAGCTTCAAATCAGAAGTGCCTGACTCCGTGGTATAATTCACAAACGCACAGCTTAAAGCAGATAACCCGTAAGCTGGAGAGGGAATGGCGTCTCACTAAATTACAAGATGCTCATTTAGAATGGAAATAGAGTTTGTTGCTCTATAAAAAAAAGCCCTCCATAAAGCTAGGACATCTTACTATTCATCATTAATTGAAGAAAATAAGAACAACCCCAGGTTTCTTTTCAGCACTGTAGCCAGGCTGACAAAGAGTCAGAGCTCTGTAGAGCCGAGTATTCCTTTCACGTTAACTAGCAGTAACTTCATGAATTTCATTAGAGAAAAAATTATTCATAACCATCTCAAATCTCATCTCATGTTCGGCTGCTTTCAGCACTGCTGGTATTTGTTTAGACTCTTTCGCTCCAGTTGATCTTTCAGAGTTAACTTCAGTAGTTACTTCCTCCAAACCAGCAACATGTTTGTTAGATCCCATTCCTACTAGACTGTTCAAAGAAGTCTTTCCAATTATTGATGCTTCAATCTTAAAAATGATCAATTTGTCTTTATTAGTTGGCTATGTACCACAGGCCTTCAAGGTGGCTGTAATTAAACCGCTACTTAAAAAGCCATCACTTGACCCAGCTGCCTTAGCTAATTATAGGCCAATCTCCAACCTTCCTTTTCTCTCAAAGATTCTTGAAAGAGTAGTTGTAAAACAGCTAACTGATCATCTGTAGAGGAACGGTTTATTTGAAGAGTTTCAGTCAGGTTTCAGAATTCATCACAGTACAGAAACAGCATTAGTGAAGGTTACAATGATCTTCTTAGAGCCTCTGACAGTGGACTCATCTCTGTGCTTGTCCTGTTGGACCTCAGTGCAGCTTTTGATACTGTTGACCATAACATTTTATTACAGAGATTAGAGCTTGCCATAGGTATTAAAGGTACTGCGCTGCAGTGGTTTGAATCATATTTATCTAATACACTCCAATTTATTCATGTAAATGGGGAGTCTTCTTCACACACTGAGGTTAATTATGGAGTTCCACAGGGTTCTGTGCTAGGACCAATTTTATTTACATTATACATGCTTCCCTTAGGCAGCATTATCAGAAAGCATTGCATCAATTTTCATTGTTATGCAGATGATACTCAGCTTTATCCAGATGACACACATCAGTTAGTTAAACTGCAGGAATGTCTTAAAGACATAAAGGTCTGGATGACCTCTAATTTCCTGCTTCTAAATTCAGATAAAACTGAAATTCTTGTTCTCGGCCCCACAAATCTTAGAAACATGTCGAACCAGATACTTACTCTGGATGGCATTACCTTGGCTTCCAGTAACACTGTGAGAAATCTTGAAGTCATTTTTGACCAGGATATGTCATTCAATGTGGCAAATGTGTAGGACTGCGTTTTTGCATTTGCACAATATTTCTAAAATTAGAAACATCCTTTCTCAGAGTGATGCTGAAAAGATAATTCATGCATTTATTACTTCTAGGCTGGACTATTGTAATTCATTATTATCAAGCTGTCCTAAAAGCTCCCTGAAAAGCCTTGAGCTGATTCAAAATGCTGCAGCTAGAGTACTGACAGGGACTAGAAAGAGAGAGCAGATTTCTCCCATATTGGCTTCTCTTCATTGGCTCCCTGTTAAATCTAGAATAGAATTTAAAATCCTTCTCCTCACATACAAGGTCTTGAATAATCAGGCCCCATCTTATCTCAAAGACCTTATGGTACCATATCACCCCAATAAAGCACTTCACTCTCAGACTGCTGGCTTACTTGTGGTTCCTAGGATACTTAAGAGTAGAATGGGAGGCAGAGCCTTCAGCTTTCAGGCCCCTCTTCTCTGGAACCAGCTCCCAGCTTGGATTCGGGAGATAGACACCCTCTCTATTTTTAAGATTAGGCTTAAAACTTTGCTTTTTGATCAAGCTTATAGTTCCTTCCCTTAGTTATGCTGCTATAGGCCTAGGCTGCTGGGGGTTCCCATAATGCACATTTTCTTTTTACTCACGGTTTTTACTCTGTTTATACTTCACTCTGTGTTTAATCATTAGTTATTATTAATCTCTGTCTCTCTTACACAGCATGTCTTTTGTCCTCTCTCTCTCTCCCCTCAGCCCTAACCGGTCGCAGCAGATGACTGCCCCTCCCTGAGCCTGGTTCTGTTGGAGGTTTCTTCCTGTTAAAAGGGAGTTTTTCCTTCCCACTGTCGCCAAGTGTTTGCTCATACGGGGTTATTTTGACTGTTGGGTTTTCTCTGTATTATTGTACGGTCTTTACCTACAATATAAAGCACCTTGAGGTGACTGTTTGTTGTGATTTGGTGCTATACAAATTGAACTGAATTGAATTGAATTGAATTGAATTGAATTGAATTGAATTGAATTGAATTGAATTGAATTGAATTGAATTGAATTATGGCTGAAGTAGAGGTTGTGTGTTAATCACATCATGGCATAACTGTCAGGCTGTTTCCATCATTTTATTATTTATGTATCAGTTTGTTGCTCTCTTGCATTAAAAGTGACATCCGTGGGAGCGCAAACAAATAACAAGGATCAAACTGACATTTTTAATCACACATCATCCTGTTCTCTGTGGTACTAAACCAATCATGGCACTGCATTGCAGTTAAAATAGCTTGAGGTCATTCAATGAGTTAAAGGAATATGTCAGACCCACCCTTGCAGTGTACATGAATTTTATGGCATTTAACATAATGCAAAACTCAATTACACAATGTTGCGTGACATCATTGCACACAGGCGTGTACTGCAGCTTTGGGGATTGTACAAAGTCATGAAGCCATACTGATGATCAAAAATTCACGGAGGTAGCTTCACCGCAGCTTTAACCACTGCCGGAAAACAAGAGTTACAGTAAAAACCCTTAAGTTTAATATGTGAATGCTGCCCCCCCCCCCCCCCCCCCCCCCCCCACACACACACACACTGCTCTTAGGGTGGCTCAAAGGATGTTTGCTAAATCTCATAAAACAGGCAGCCAAATAAACAGCACTGAACCAATACACAAACAAACAAACAGATTCCTATTAAGAAAGGAATTAAGGAAACTAAGTGAGTGCAGCCTCTGCGGAGGAGAACATCATGCTGCGAGCCTGCCTGAGTCCTGAGAGTGTGTCTCTGTGCATCTGAGAGTGTTTATGGACTGGCTCTAAGTGGAAGTCATTATGGGATGTTTGAGTACGCTTGTGCTGATAGCAATGGTTGTGGGTCCACCCAAGGCTCCAAGCGTAGGTGGTCTGAGCTGTGGAGGAAGATGAGCGACAGGGCGAAGGAGGGGGAGAGAAAGAGTGCAGAGACAGAAACAGAGAAAAGAGAAAGACAGAGGAGAACTAAAAAGTTTGGCCTCCACCCTTTTCTACTATTTGCCTCTGCTGCAGATGTGGTTGTAAGAAAGGGAGGGGAAAAAATCAACATAAAGTTATAATTATCCACATGAATGCAGACTGAATTTTGGGAAACTGCAAACACACACAAACACATCCACACACTTTTACTTGTGCCAAGAGTGGCTGTATCTTTGCACATACTTTAAACACACAAACAAAACTCTCAGTTCCATAAAACATATATAATACGTCATTGTCAAACCACAATGACGTTTAGAAGACACAAAACCAGAGAACCTGTAAAAGTTCCGACACCAGGCTGATTTGAGGCAAAAGCCTGTCTGAAGTTCTTGCATCATGAGACAAATCTGCTATTTTTGATGTTGGAGGGTGGAAGCAGACAATGTGCAGTGCACTGTTCCAATGCAGGCAGCAACCATTTCATGAGCGGTTACAATCTGTTAACTATTGCATGCCTACAACTGGTTTGTATCAGCTTAGTTTATTTAACAGTATATTCCACCTCAGGACATTTGGAGAGATAACCAAATAAACCTTTCAAAGCAGGAACCTGGAGCTGCCAGGTTCAAAGTGAAGCCCTTGAAGGCCCCTGAGCAGCTCACGGTAGGTGCCTACACTACAGTGGACATGTTTTACTGAGGTCTCGCTGAACACTAAGGCATGGCGGTGTAATGGGGGGACAGGAAGCACACTTAGCATTGAAAGAAGAGTATAGTGGCATGGAAGGTGATTTGGCTTGAGGGGGCTCTGGTGGTGATGGATGGGGGGGAAACATTACCAGCAGCAACAACCCCAGCTTTGACACTTCGCCCAGAAGAGCACACTGAGAATTCAAACATAGTCTCTCAGATGTTCCACTTCCTCTTGTAAATTTCAGGAATTCTTTCATGTTACAAGTGCTTTTGTTTTATGGCCGCAGCACTGGAGAAGTGGCTGTGCAGAGCCCCACAGCTCGCAAATTTCTCCACTCTCCCCAGGTTTCAAGACGGGTGTGTGTATGTATGTGTGTGTGGATTAATTGAGGGTGTAAAGGGAAAGAGAAAGAGGGAGGAGGTGAGTGTGTGGGCATATCCCTTCCTCACTAGCCACTCTATTCATCACTTTGTTGTCCCAGCTGCAGATGAAACCACAATGTGGTGCATCCCTTTTGAAAAGTCAACACGATAAGAATTCCTGGATTGAAGTGGCACAGCCCACACTTCCTTGGCATATGGGCTATTTCCTTCTAACACTGGTCTGCATGGTGGACTGGAAGTGTGACAGGACTCTGTGGTCGGCTTTGTCACTCCCTAAACACATCATGTCCTGCCTGATCACACCAATGATAGGGTGTCCTGCTTTCAGACTGTGATGTCATCCTGTTGTACACAGGAAAGGGAAGAACCCCGTCTGGTCTTGGCAAACAGTCGTCTGGGTCCCCCAACCATCTAATTAGGAAAGCGTATAGATGCGTCAGCATGACGACAGCCATGAACCACCAGAAAGGGCGGAGCTGATACTAGCCAGTCAAACAGCAATCAGAAGATAGATAATATATAAACCTCTTAAAAACCAAAAGATGTTGTACTTCTGGCTTAATACGAAATACCAGCTCGCAAACCATCCAAATCCACATGAGGAGAACATTTAAACTACTAAGATCTACAGTTGTCTCCCACTTTTGGGATTTCCTCAACTTACTGACCTCAGCCATTCTGTGTTTTGGCCTTTTTTCCAGATAGAATCCATCATTTTTCCCACAGACAGTTAAGGCCAGACAACTGCCAGATGGCGTATCTATTTGCTCCTCTTTAACTCTAGTCTGTACACCAGCAAGATAGACACAGGTCAGCAGAAAGAGGAACTCTGGCACAGCACCAAAAAGCCTGTGCAGGGCAGTTCAGAGAAAAGGGGGCTTAGTTCAGGTCCATGCTGACAGGTGGGACTGTGTCAAAGGTAATCTCAGGGCAGACTGACGTATGATCTGCTCTTTTCCACTACTCTAGTCTTTGTTGGACTGTGCTGTTCTCTCCCTCCCATTCTTGCTCTCTTGTTTCTTCTTCTGTGTGCCAGTGCACCTGTGCTCAGCGGGGGGAAGTTCAGAAACGAAAGGCATTAACAGAGACTTCCAGAAAGTCTGCTCTCATGATTGATCTTTCACCCAAGTCATTTGTAAAACTTGCAAGGAGTATGGTGTGCAAGAGTGTGTGTCTATCAGGGTGTACAAATATGTACTCTTGATGTTTATTTGATGTGTGTGTGTGTGTGTGTGTGTGTGTGTGTGTGTGTGTGTGTGTGTGTGTGTGTGTGTGTAAGAGCATGAGTATAGCTGGGTTGTGGATGTGTGTCCGTGTCCATGTGCAAGAAGCCGGGTGCTGGAATCCATCCACTGCCAACTACCCAAACACAATAAATCAAAACAGGTGTTTCAATATGTCGACTGCTGTAACATGAGGGCCAGATGTTTGCCAGGCAATTCTTTTCCTCTCCTGCTGCTAAATCATAAAAACAGAGTCTCGGGATGAAGACAAGATGTCAGAGATCATGTCTTAAATGGCAAACACCAGGTTTGTTTGCCTCATGGGTTACAACCACAAAGCAGAAATTCCAAAATTACCTTAATAAATCAACAATCAACTACTCTTTGCTACAATTACATTTGACAGCTTACTGCTGTTCTTCAAATGTTCGACTACATGCATATCTGCATATCGGCTCACTGCCGCCTTGCTCAAGTTACCAAGCACCGAAATCTGTTTGAATTTTTAAGGCTGAATGATGAACAGCAGTGACTCATAGGCATTTTTTTTTCCAGGTGCAAAAGCAATACTATTTTCACTACCAGTAGGTAGTGAGAATAGACCAGTGGGTAAAGGACACACATGTTTACCGGGAACAAGCTTTTGTTTGGTGAAATGGCCATTGTTGGGAACTGCAACCTCCCAGCTGCAAATTCAGGAAATTTACTGCTAGTGCTAGATAAATAAGTATATCCCTGGATTTATTCTGCAGTTTTATTCATAGTGTGCAGTTATGGTGCCTCTTGTAAATTGATCTGAAAATAGCAAATACTACACTTATCTCACTATTGCAATATCCCGGTGCATCGTTGCACAGACTTCTGAGGGCTCTATATAACAAGCCAGGATCTTTGGGATCTTTGTTTTTGCACTTTTGTGTGGCCTTGTTTTCAGTCACTAATTACTTCTTATGTTTGCTTTCACTTACCAGTGACTTCTAGGCACCAAAAGAATTTGCAGTTTGGATTTAAGCACACCACCTCACAGGATTAACCCTGCTCTTTGAGAAATGATGCGTACAGCTGCCCACTTTGTTTAATGCTACAGTCACACTGTTGGAGACTGTGGCACAACCAAGATTATTGCAACCGTGTGCAATAAATTTGCGATCTTGCTGCCTTTGAAATGGTTGCTTTTCAGACAGAGCCCAGGCGTGCAACACATCACAGTCTTCAAAGTGTCTTTGGTGTGTCAAGATGGTGATAAAATGGCAATAAGACGGAGTCAGGCTGCTATCAGTCTGTTATCAGTTTACGACTAAATGGGTTGGCAATTACATGCAATTTGTCTGTGATAATATGGCAATTAACAGTGATAAATCTGTGAAAATCACAAATCTGTTGCTATCTACACACACAGAAAATCAAAGTAAACAGAAATTCACATTAACTGCTTACATTCAGAGTCCAACCAAGACCTCATAGGTTTGAAACAAAAAAATCTGAAAAAGTATGTGAAAAAGTATTTGTCACCCATGTTTTAGATCATCAAATTTTGATAAGTGGATAAGTAAATACTAAATGCAGTTTTTAAATAATTTCATTCATCAAGGGAAGAAAGGGAAGAAAGATATCCAAAACTAACTTACCTGAGTGGCTGAGTGGCTGGCCTACCAAAAAATGACTCCAAGAGCGCATCCACGACTCATCCAGGAGGTCACAGAAGAACCCAGAACAACACCTAAAGAACTGCAGACCTCACTTGCCTCAGTTAAAGTCATTGTTCATGATTCAACAATAAGAAACAGGCTGGGTAAAAAATGGCAACCATGACAGAGTTCCAACGCAAAAACCAATGCTGACCTTAAAGAACACAAAGGTTCCCCTCACATTTGCCCCAAAACCTCTTGATGAGAAAATATTCTGTGGACTGATGAGGCAAAAGGTGAACTTTTTTTTTGAGTCCTGTTATATCCGACATAAAACTAATACAGCATTTCATAAAAAAAGAACATCAGACCAACAGTCAAACATGGTGGTGATAGCGTGATGGTCTGGGGGTCCTTTGCTGCTTCAGGACCTGGATGACTTGTTATGAATGAACTAAATGAAGGAATTTTGCTCCATAGAAAATGCTGAAGGAGAATGTCTGGCTATCAGTTTGTGCCCTGAAGCTCAAGCGTACTTTGGTTATACAGCACAGGGAACCCAATAGGGGACTCCGCTGATCAGCGCAGACTGACTCAGATTGATTGCAACGTGCTGGCAATCTTTCTGCATTTATAAACTAGACAGCAATTATTTGCAAACTGTGACCAATCTGTCTGAAAGTGACTGCAGTGAGTTGGACTGGGATTATTTGTAAACAGCTTCTGACCAGGTGACCTGTTAAGGGTGTTACACACTCAACCTCTGGACAGCCAGTTGGTTGCCACAACAACATGCAATCCGTCACCGAATGAAAAGAAATTCAATGCAATCACTGGTCAATCACCGATTTTTCCTAGGAGGCTGCAGTCCTATTGTCTTTCTAGTGTGACTGAGCCATAAATGAGAGGGCACCCTAAACAAGTATCCATATCTGTGTGAAGCCTGTCACACAGACTACTCCAGCAATTTATTTATTAATTAATTATCTCATAGATATGCTTTAGTTTAAAGACATATAAAGCTATGATCAGGAAAGTTCCACCAATCAGCTATTTCACTTGTGGCAAACTATGGCACAAGGATGCACTGCCAACAGATACTCCAGATCTGTGCAGATGTTTACTGCTTGTCTTGTGGAGTGCTGTATGAAAGTCTAAAAGGTGAACAATAAAGCACAGGAACCAGCTGTTCCAGTGTTACATAAGGCTTTCGGTTAGAGCTCATTTGGAGGTACTCACCAAATACAATTCATATTTTTTTCCATGTCCACTAAACTGTCTCTCCTTTCTTTTTGCTCTGCGCAGTCTTTTGCCTGTATAGTACACTGCACATCTTTGTCTTTTTTCTCTCAGTTTGAATTTCTATGCATATTCTGGGGTGAATCATGTCCATTTGATGTTATGTCCAAAGCTAAACAGAGCTAATGTAAACACTAATTTGACACGGAGCACCAAAACATGTCAAATTGTTGAAAGCTGCAGTCAAAACTTCCGTTGCGGTTAGCACTGCAGCACTGATTCAGCTGGGGCACTGTCCCACTGTGTGTCTATAAGCAACACTGCATCATCCAGCCACACACTTGCCCTTCCATCAAATGCTTCCACTAGTGTTTTCCGTCACTAACTGAAACACTTTGCCCAGTAATTTTCACCTGCTCAGTTCTTTGCTTTCTGTTCCCACTTGTCAAGTGCATTTAATAAAATGTGGCACAAACAATTTAACACAAGTAAATCTGCACCAGAATATTTAATACTTTTCCCCCTTGTAAATATTTACGACATCTGAGCTGAAATATGCCAATAAAGTTCTCTCAATCAGTTATCTGACACAGGTATGATGATACATTTTTCT
Organism: Archocentrus centrarchus; assembly: GCF_007364275.1. NCBI lineage: Eukaryota > Metazoa > Chordata > Actinopteri > Cichliformes > Cichlidae > Archocentrus > Archocentrus centrarchus. The sequence continues at coordinate 16,590,162 of NC_044367.1, read as the reverse complement.
CTTTCAGTCTCTTGTTCCCTCCTTTTGCTCTCATTCCTGATTTCATAGCATCCTCTGTTTGTAAGAGTCACTGTACCCAGGCTATAATGCACACCAGACGACTGACTTCCTAATGACTGGTTGTACTCCTAGCCTTTCCGGGCACAGCTATGGCCGCGAGCCTCACACATACTCACACAGAAAAAGAAATACACACACACCCACACACACACACACACACACACACACACACACAAGCATCACATGGTGACAAGTTGTCAAATAGCTTTAAGTTATGTCTGACTCACAGTATCGCTGTATTGACCCTATATTTTGTGCTTGTCCCTTTAAGAACAAATTCTTTATACCATTTCAGAAAACCTTGATCTTTCATGTCTAAGTTGTCTCATCTATTATTAGATCTTGAATGGCAGGTAGCATAAGGTTAACATGTAGCAGGAGCACGTGTGAATACCAGGTGACATGGGTGGTGTGTACATCCTTTCCCAGACATAAAGGACAAATGACTGGAAGTGTTTTGGAAACCCCCTTGGTGTGTCCAATAGAACAGACCATCCACTGTGATAGCCTGGACTTAATTAGTATGGTATTCTTCTCTACCTTCCCTCAGATTTTTGCAGGACCCCAGAACCACAACAAAAATTTCTTTCTCTCTCTCACTTCACGTCTGTCAGCCATTACAACTCTTTCCTGTAGTGGACTTCTACTTTTTAGATGTAGCTTATTCTGATGGCACACGTGCACCACCTCAGCAGGGGCTTTGCTCATTACCAAGGCAACATGTCTGTTTGTTTGGTGTGGCTGTGCCTCTGCCTTTTTATTACTGGCTCAAATGTTTAATTGCATGCTTTCAGTGTTTTCCTCCTTTCCACATCTTCACAGTCAATCCCAGTGAAACAAAATGCTGCAAGAAAGGTAATTCAAAGGGCAAATGTTCACTTTCATAATATTCATCTCAGACATGGGTTAAAATGGGATCTGGCAGGTGGGGGAAATCTAAGATCGGGTGTAGCAGTGCACCATGGGGAAAAGAAATAAGTCACATAATAACTTGTTTTGTGAGTGCCAGTAGATTTTATTTTGTGTAGGCTGTAAGGTAGAATTCAGTAAGTGAATCTAATCAGCATCCTCATCTTAAATCTAAATTGATGTCTGCTATCTCTGAAACACTGATCTCACGGCTTCAGAACAGGTCTTCAGAAACCCATGGTTGATGTCACAGTAGCAATGCTCATCTTTTATACTGTCTGTGAAAATGATTTGTCAGTTAATTACATTAAACACCCTCCTAAAGGCAACAACCAAAAAATTAAAACAGATACATTATTAACAAATTAATCTGCCATACTATTGTTATAAAGGAATGTGACTCCATAATGTAGTGGTTAACACATTCACCCAACATTTGAGTGATCCTCAGTTACCGACTGGGAGGAAATACAAGTACATGGAAAAGTTGCATCAGGGAGGATATCTGATATAAAAACCTGTACCAATGCAAATATGCAGATCCATCTCCTCTTTTGAATAAGGGAGCAACTGAAAGAAGCTTGTAGATGTTGTGAAGGGGTAAATTAGCTATTGAGACCAAAGCCATTTTATACAAGGCTGTAAACATGTTTATTTCTGCTGTAAAGTTGGGCATTTTAACATGGGAATCCTATGGGACTGACTCATTTTGATGTGCGGTTTTTGGTTTTCTGTGTTGGCTTCATTCTTCTTCATTGGAGGTTCCCACTTGGTGGCACATCACTCACAGGCACCCTTTCAAATCTTTACAAATCACTGTAGTAATGAACAAAAATCAGTTTTATAATGTGACATTCCTAGATGGGTTTAAAACTGACATGGTTATGTTTCAGTTAATATTTTGAGTGGGGCTTGTTGTTTGCTTGGGTCTGTGTCATAATGTGCTTAAGATGAAGGGACCTCATAATTGTTAAAAGAACTCAATACAGAAGCAGGAAAAGGGAGACAAACAATGATTGTCATGTTAGTGGGTTCTGTCACTTTAATATGAGCATAATACTTCCTGAAAGAAGCAAGGTGTGTGTGTGTGTGTGTGTGTGTGTGTGTGTGTGTGTGTGTGTGTGTGTGTGTGTGTGTGTGTGTGTGTGTGTGTGTGTGTGTGTGTGTGTGTGTGTCATGATGCAAATGTATGTTGTCAGATTTGTGTTTCTGGTTTAAGGGTCAGTTTTTTGGTTTAAGTACTTAGTGAACAAGATTTTTCCACAAATGTCTGGGTAATAATATCTGAAGTATACGATCAGTATTCACTTACACAGCCAGGCTGTCCCCCAGGGCTCATGGCTCTAGGCGTTTACAGCTCAGACCATATGGTCATGATCTCACTTATGCATGCCCCAAAATCCACGCTTAAATATATACAGTTGTGTACGTTCATGCCAAGAGCAACAAACAGCCTTGTGACAATCACTTGCAATGGAGGAAGCTTAGACTAAAATCTGGAGGAAAATGCTGGCTTATGTTCTCTCAACACATGTATGGATGTGCAAATGCACAGATTTAAAAGTGGCTGAAACAATGCTGGCCCTTTTGTAGAAACCCATCCAGGATTTGGCTGTGTACCAGGTGGTTGTGATAACCGTGATAAATATTATGACGACATTTTCTTCCTGACACTGTTGAACTCTCCTGGTGGCTCAGGACCCGGAGAAGGCACTGCTCTGTCACTAAAATGAATAATGTTTTTGGCTGAAGCAAAAAACCCCTAATTGTATACCAGGTCTCCTATCTTTGTCAGGATATGCAACTTCTGCTGGGTGGCCTCCCTAAACAGAGTACTGTGCTGTCATCTGAGGAAGCAACTTCTTCTACTGTCTCTAGATTAACGTGCAGATGAACAAACACCCTTTCAAAGCACGTGCACACAAAGGGCAGGTTGTGCTGTTCCATCCTGCCACCAGAGGGTGCAGACAATGTGCCCCCATCACCCCTGGCTTCAGCCCAAGATTCCTTTAGGACCAAAGAATGAACCTCCGGATGTCTGATGGGCAAAATGAGCCCACCAGACAACAATGAGCTATGATAGGATACTCACATACATTTTCCACCCATACACAATCAAATGTTCAAAGACATGACTGCATATTTGAAGATGTGCTTGATGATACACGCCTTTTCATACAAGCTCTCCTCTCTCCTTGCTCTGTTTCTCTTTTTCTCACATGTTCAGACACAATGAAAATTATTTGATAACCCTGATCTAGTCCCCCACATGAAACCCCCCCAACACCGTCTGGTCTTCCTTGGTCTGTTTTCTGTCTCATTCCAATGCTGTTTGACAGATGCTGAATTTTGCCACACTTAATTGAAATTTTAATGCCTGCTAACAAAAATGCAGCAGTAAAACAATCTGCAATTTAACATTAAAAGCAAATTAACAGAAAATGTGTTTGATTCGAGTGTGAAACTCAAGAAAAGTACAGACACCTGAAAATTCAACTTAAGTACAGTGACAAACTATTTGGACTTTGTTGCTTTCCACCTCATGCTCAAGCAGTGAGAAGAAAATAGCTGTTAGCTTTTAGAGGCATCATGCAACTCACTTTCAAACCTAATATGGAAACTTCTTCACTTCATTGAATAAATGACTTTGTTAGTTTACTAGAAGTTAGCAATAGTTTAAAATAAAGTTTAAAATGGTTGCTTTACATACAAATATAAAGTGGAAAATTATTAAACCACGACCGCACCTCTGTCAGCAGAAAAACTGTGGCATGAGTACAACACGAGCAATGTTACAAATCAACCCAGATATTTTGTAGAAATGAGCTTGAACTTAGCTTCTCTTGTGGTTTTTGTCACTATAGAATAGTTTCTGAGGTTGCAGTCTTTGTAGGCACTGTGGTGCTTTGATCAACTCAAATATAAGTATGCTAATATTCTAACATATTGGCATATATGGCTTTATCAGCATGTTAAGATCTGCAAAATTAGTGCTAAATACCTGTGAGGCAGGATTTTGCTGGTGGCTCAAGATGAAAATTAGGATTCGTCATCTGAGGACCATGAACACCATTCAGTTCAGACCAGAGTGGCAGACAGGCATACCAACAGACCGCGCTCAGTGCTAAAAATGGTTCAAATAACTGGTTAGAGATGTACCACTTGTGCTCACTTTAGTTCCAAGATGTAAATAATCTATGATGGAAACAACTTTCCCAGACTCAATTGTTATAACTAGTGTATAATACAGTGTGTGTGTGTGTGTGTGTGTGTGTGTGTGTGTGTGTGTGTGTAATTCTTTGTACACTCTGGCTGTGATGTTACCAACATTTGTTTCACATTTGACTGTCTGTGACCCATACAGTACAAACATCTGCTTGTACCCCTAGAGAAAGTTTCTGGAGTTGATGTGTCATCAGATTAATGTTTTAGCCCGTGTAGAGTCATACAGACACACACATGTACACAGACATACTCACACACATCACTGTACCGCATTACTCCTGCCCTACAGCACATACAAATATTCTGATATTCTACGCAGGCATAAACACACATGCCATCTCTTTACCTTTAGCTTTACAAAGCCACAGGATCACCAGCTTAGCACAACAGCAACCATCTCTAGTGGTCTCCTTCACCGCAGAATCTTGATAACCTCTGGGGCTTTTGTTGGCTCAGAGCAGAACCAGACCAGCACTTTAAAACACACACGCATGCACACACCACAAATATCCCACCCCCAGCGTCCCTAACTGTGGCTGACACATCAAAGGGCAGTGTCCAGGAGGGAAGTTAGGGAGGGTCTGGGGAATCATGGGAGACAAAGGAAGCGATTAAGAGATAAGGATCAGTCTAAGATATGACATTTCATCCTGGGCAGATCCGGTAGACACACTCCATTCAAGGAAAGGTATATAGCAACTAAAAAGGGGGGGTGGGGGGGTGGGGGGGTGAGCGGGAGGAGGGAAGGAGCTGCAGGGTCTCGTGCTTCTGGCCCTCATTGCACCTTTCCCCACACTATAGTCTGTTTCTGAACATCTCTTCCCTGCTTATATGCAGACTTAAAAAAAAAATGCAGGACAACTAGGTAGGGCAACTTCAAAGGCGAGCTGTATAGACTTCCCTTACTTATGTACAACAAGCAGCCATTGCTCAGGAACAAAAACTGTTGCTGATTTACCACCTGGATGTACATTTTCCTCAGTCTCCCTGCCAAAGCACCCAAGGTTCCGCATTTTATTTCCTCTTAAATACTATTTAGCAATACAAAAGGAGCGAATGCGAAAAAAAACATCCTCATTGTGGGCCTAATTGCCTCAGGGTCATGTTACATCTCCAGTTTCACGTCGTTGCTTTCAAACTGCATCCCACAAGCCCGAGGCACAATCCACCTGCCTCCCAGAGTGCCACACAAAAGGGTCAGCGTATGAACACAGAGGGAGTCTGTTAGCAAATAAACACCGAGATCGAACTCCAGCCGTGCCCCAGTCAAACACCAGTTCTCTTTTCAGATATATATTAACCTGAAAGGGAGACGTTGCCTGTAGCCGGAACAGGCTTCTGTAACTAACCTGAGCAAAACAATGAGATGTCATCAAATGACACCATACTGTATATCAACTATTGTCATCATGAAAGGCAATTTGGTGTTTCATAGAGAAAGGAATGAGAGAATGAGATGGAGCAGTTGTACATAAACAGCTTTATCTAATTACAGGAGGCTTTTAACAATTTCTGAGCTTGCCAGAGCTTTCAGAGTGCTTTAGATCGTTAGATGAACTATGCTTCTGTTTCACTTGCTGTCTTTAATTTGCTGCCTTATGTATACATAGGGGGAAAAGAAACAAAACTTCATGTAATATGATGCACAACAGAACAAAGTTGTTTTAAGGTGATATCTAAATGAAAGAATTTACAACATCCACTCAGAGAGTGTATTTATGAAGAAGCACATATACTGCGAATATTGTGAATGAATTCTTATACTCAAAAAGTGCCTATACTCAAAACAATCTTTAACTGAATAAAGAATTGTTACATTACACATAATTTTATTAACAGGTTAAGCATGGAACCAGGTAAAAGTGTTCAACTTCTCAAGATGATTAACAATTCAAAACAAAAGTGGGAATATGAAGACAGTACCTTAAGTTATTCATAAATATCCAGAAAATACAGCTGCATCCTAGAGGAATTGAGATATGAAAATGTTGCACAAGACAAAAGAACACAATATGCACTAATGTGGAAAGATTTTAAGGCATTTTTAGTCCAGTCCTTGTTCAGAGTTCAATATTTTTGTTTGTTAATCTGCTTAACTCTGACCTGTGAATTACTCAGGCATAAAAAGGGGCACCTAACTCAAGGGATGAACCACTGTTGTGTCTACACGGAACAGACAAGTTAGCAAAGGACTAATTTTAAATTGTGTCTTTAGGTACTGTTTTAAAATCATGTAATTTGTTCCAATTTCTTGAGTTGAATCTGTGTAAAATGCCAAAAAAAATAACACAGTTTGATGAAATAGCATTTTTGCAACAATCAACAAGGTGATTCTCAAAGAACTGTTAGTCAGAAACTTGGCATATCTTGTCATGATGAGCGGTGTATCCTTAGAAAATTTGAGGAAACTGGATAAGTGGGGAAGAAAAGAAGAAATGGCAGGCCTAAAAAAAAAAAAAAAAAACTATCTGCAGCACATCAACAGTATCTGAACATCATGTCCTTAAGAAATAAGAAAAAATACAGTAAAGACCTGACACAGGACCTGAGAGATGCATCTGGCCCTTCCGCTGATCCACCTACTGTTTACCAAAACCTCATCAGAGATGGTCTCAGTGGAAGGGTGGCTGTGAAGAAGCCATTCTTAAGGAAGGGAAACAGGAAGAAAAGACTACGGTATGCCAAATTAAAAAAAAAAAAGATGTTATAAGGGGACGGCATACTGCAGCAATATCTTGACAAAGAATGGAACAATCATCCAAAGCTATATAGTTGAGCTTATGTGTTTCCTTGTTTGCACATGTTTCAGTAAATTACTGCACCTATTTTCAGTGGTTCATAACAAAAATATAAAGAAATGTGGAGTTAGTAAAGATATTTGCATAGTCTTGTAAGTTTGCGGACAACACAAGTGTGTTGTTCTTTAGATCATGGAAAGCTATAACATAAGTTAATCTTAGTAACATATGTACATTTTCATTTTATTCCAGCCTCTTAGTTTCTTAATGAAGAAGAAATCAGCATTTTTGGTCTACCAGGAAACAAAGGGAGATATCTTCTTTTATGTTTAGTAAAGGAAAGAAAATCTTGTGTAGAAGCAAATGTGTTGGTTTAAATGCAAATAATGCTGTGAAATGAGCTTGTGAAAATAACTCTCCAAAGCCTGTTAAGGAGCAGACGGGGATGAAACACATTTCCAGTGGATTGGTGTAGTGCTGCAGGGCTGGCCAGCACACCTGTTCAGTTGGAGATGCAAGGCAGGCGCTCTAAATACAGGCCAGAGTGTCGGGGGGGGGGGGCAGCCATCTTTTCATTAGCCGTATCTAATGAAACTGCACAGGGCCCGAGGAAGAAAGACCTACTGCAGGGACACCCTGCCCTGCCCGAAATTACACCACAGACTCGCCCACAAAAGAAGCATTCCGTCCACACAGCGACACTGGCACTTGACACCAAATTTTAAACCTCTGCGTTGCTTCTTCGGCAAATGGAAATTTCCACTGTGGGCCCTTCCCAGGCCGAGAGGCTGGTAAGAGAAACGACTGCTCGGGGGGGGTGGTTTAATCACAGAGTCAGTGTGTAACCCCGAGAACCCACGCTCCATTCCCCAGAACCACAATTCCTGTGTGCTTTGTTTGGCAACAGTTGTCAAGATGCAAATATCCAACACTCTTTCTGATCACACAGTCGGCAGTTAGTGTTATTGAGCTTTCTTTGAAAGGGCTCCATTGCTTTTTATAATATCACAGCTGACAGACACCAAAGACATTTACAGCTTCAGTGAGGTGAACAGCTGAAGAGCAGTTATGCCTACATGTATATATGTGGTTTACATCTTTTGTTATCAACAGCTGTGTTTTCTTTATCCAGAATGTACTTACGGTTACGATGAATTCACCTGGCTCTGAGCTGTTACCTGTTAGTACCTCCAGTGTACTCATCATGTGTCTGTGCATGCATGCATTTGTGTCAGTGACCCCGAGGTCAAACTATTCCATCGATGACAGCCTTATCCCCTTTAATGCACCATGGAGTGTCCCAGCTGCCATGTGCCAGTGCAGAGGTGTGCATGATGAATGGAGAAGAGTCACAGACAGGGGGTGAGTGGCAGTGTCACACAGATAAACCCTACAGATGGACAGCGGGAAGCGTCTAAGGTTTCAAACCTGAATGTGGGTTTGTGTGTCTTTTTGTGTAAAAATGATATATCCTGAAAAGAGTATAAAGAATATGTGTGTGTTTCCATACACGTGCGTGGAAGTATGAGTGAGAAGGTGAAACAAGAGGCCCTGACCTCGAGCAGCACCAACATGAGCTGTCAGTATGATAGCCCCTTTTGATCAGGAGAACAGGATAAGCAAGGACATCAGAGTAAACCCTGCCCTTAATACTGTATGTGGGCTTATTTCATAGGAAGCCAGCATTTCATATTGTAGAGCATCAGTGCCATTTTCCTTTTCAAAGGTCAGATCACCCTAATAAAGATAAAAAAATTAAAAAAAAAAACATTTATATGCATCGCTGTCATGTTCAATATTTTCACAACTGTATATTGTATCCCTAGCGCTGGTAGTGCAGTTCACCCTGCAGATGATTGCAGTTGTAGATGCTGTTTGGAGACCTCCTCTGTTCAGACTTCTGCCAGTACCCCAATAAAATGGAGACAAGACAATCTTCTTTATGGTGTTCACTGCATTTAAACGATATTTGAAAAATTCTAAATCAGCATGTATTTTCAGAAGCGTGCAGAAACCACACTCTGTTTACTCATCCCAGAAAACTTCGGCTCTGAAAAGTTCTCTTTGGAACTTGTCTTGAACTTGGCATCTACAAAACTTGCCAGCAAGCCAAATTGTGCATTGCCACCGTTATCTGGATCTGTAGTGAATGGACAGATTAGCAAGCTATTCAAAACAGTCTGCTCAGCGTTCTCTCTCATTTTTTAAAATTTGTTTTCATTTTCCTTAACAGACACCAGGCATTTTAGGGATCTTTTATTTTTTGTAAGACAACTGCACTATCAATCAAGTAACTATTTCCATGCTTGATTTTGGGTAATTTTGTTAACTGTAAAAAGATAAAGCATTTGAGTGATAACAGTAATAGTTGTGGTTGGATATGCAAAATGAAGTCTATTAGACCTGAAACCGACTTCCGGAAATCTTGATTTCCTAGTTTATTCTGCGGCATGAGGCAGCGTAGCACAAATTTATCTTCACTGGAGTGTGAAAAGAACAAATCATTTGATTTTTACCGCCATGGCTAGATTCTGAATTACGACATTGTGGGGTAGTTAGTTAGTTTTTGTTTGTTTGTTTGTTTTTTAACATGTTATTTAGAATCAATTTCCCAGCCAGCTGGAGGCCTGATATGCAAAAATGACTGAATGAGAGGAATAAAACCTGTAAAATACTTGATTCTTTCTTCAGGCTGTTTTGTTAGGTCACTAGTCTACGGAATCCTCTATCGCTCCAGAAAATAGTTCATGTTTGTCTATAGTTGACGCTTGAAATACAGGACTTCTAGTAAGTTCTAGTATAAGTTCTTCATTAGTTCTTCCAAAGTGAGGTACTGCTAGAACATGACTTAACTGAAAAACACACAAACACATTCAAGTCTCTAACTTTTTGTACCTGAAGTGGAAAAAAAAAAAAAAAAAGATTTTTAGAGACAGAGGCATGGAGTGTTCCCGCGACAACAAGGCAACGTAAGCAAGGATCATCTTCCTTTGTTCCTGGGGGAGGGTTCACTGTCTGTAAACACTCTGCTCACTTTATGGTGGAACGTCCAAATAAAAAGCTTTTTGAAGACTTCACCCGGTCAATTAGTTGCGCAGTGTCAATAGACCTGCCGCATAATGACTCACCTGTAATTGCGTGAGAACGAGTACTTACAGGAAACAGAGTGGCACGTCACATAGGAATGACAAAGGCCTAAATCTGTTTTTAAGGACTTGCTCTTTAATTGACCCCCACACCCTTTGTCTTCATTCATGCCAACACACACTCATGAAGTCCTCACCACTATGTGGCTGATTGCACATGGTGAAGCTTCTTGGAATTTCGGCATAATGCCACTAAAGGTTCTGTAATGGTTGATTCTCCTCCACCATATCAAAACGTTAAGGTTTAGGTTGGTAGTAAACAAAATGGTAGCTTCACTGAGCATGTGGCCCTTATGTAAATGTCTCTCTCTCTGGGCTTTTTAATAGACACGCATGCTCTTTGTGCAGAGTAGTGAGATAATGAGCAGGCAAGACGATTACCATAACTAGCTGATGTTATCTCAACTTTTGGGGGTGGGGGGATCAGTTGAAATGTTGTAATTGTACTGTCAAGCTGCTGAAAACACCACCAGCCCCCTTCCTTGTGAACATACACACACACACAAACACACACACACACACACACGTACATGCACACGCACACACACACACACACATACATACCTCCCAGCCTCCTGCAGCCCTTCTTCTCTGCCTTCAGGCACTTCAAAATTAAATTCTTCAACGTCCTCCACTCTTTTAGGAGTCACCCCTTTTTGAGGCTGATATACAAGCATCAAAGAGAGGTCCAGCAGCAATTGGAGTGCCTGAGGGCTTGCACATGCTCTAGTAGTAAAAACTAACAAACTTGTCTTTTATCATTAAATAAAATTGAATTAACGTCATACCTAATTAAGTTTATCCAACTTACCAATTTGGATTTTTTTTTTAGTGAAGTTCTGATGGAAAAAAAGTGGTTTTTTTTCTGACTTATAAGTTACTTTTAAATGTTTAGAAATAAAAAAAAAAAACAAAAAAAAAAACTTTAAATGTAAATATACTGTCCTCCATATATTTAAATAATGTACAGTAGTTTGAAAGAGACTAATATGTACAAGACACTGTCTAGGCAAACAATGCACAGCCAACGTCACCCAGCAGTTCAAAGGAATCGCTCTCTCTAAACATTATCACATAATTTGGGACAGCCGTCAGCTTGTAAATAAGTGATGTAGAAGCCTTTTGTGTGATGGGGCACAGGTTGGAGACAGGCGTCTTTGCTCATGCCGGCAGAGACGCTGAAGACAAAGGCAGGAGACAGAGTGTCTAACCTTTGATTCTTCTGAGGACTCAGCCGCCTTGTATGAGGGCAGGACGCATCAGCCACAATCATGCCCCCAATGTGGGGATGTCAGGAACAATAGAATCACTCTCACACAGTCGGTCTGAACAACCCATCTCGACTGCAATTGGATTAGCAAGTATCCAACCACCACATGTTAGCCTAATTGACATAAAAGTGAAATCTGAGAACAATAAGGCCCTAACCCTAATCCCTATGCGCTGTGAAATGGCATACTGCTTCAGAGAAAGCTTTGGTTAAAAAAAATTTTTTAAATTACTTTAGTGTTCAAAAAAATGCAAAAGCACGTGGTAAAAATTTCTACTCTTCCTTTGATGAGGTGCGATCCATTCAAAGCTGGCGAGATAGCAGATAATAAGCCAAACAGTCTTTTATTTGGCAAAGACAAAACAGGGAGATTTCTCTGCTCGTCTCTTTTGGTTTAGCAAAAAGTGATTAAACCACAATTTAAGTGCCATGGGGAGAAATTTTGACCTCATGTTTGAATCCAAATTACAAAAGTAATAGAGATTTATGATCAGATTGTATTTTTTATTAGCGCCTTTTTGTTGTTATTACACATACTTTATACAATAATGTATTTACCTTTTTAATTTTGTTTTAAGGGCCTTGTCAGTATAATCAGATTCATGTCGAACTGCTTAATTAAAGGCAATGTACAATTCAGCATTGTGACAAACTCACGCAGTGCTCTAATTTATGCAAATACACAAAAGATGCATATGACTGAATGTGTTACTGGAAGCAATTCATGTTTTTTTTTTTAATTTTTTCTATATATAATATGAAAACAATAAATATTACCAGTAAATAAACTTTACTTTTTAGAGTTTTTACTATTTTTTCAACAACAACAACAAAAAAACTTACACAATCTAATGTACATTATGAGAAGTTGTACAGCTTTTTTATGTTTAAAATAAGGATTTATTTTTATTTATTTATTTATTTTTAATATGTAGATATAAATATATATTTTGTCAAAATATATGATATTGTCAAAGAAAAAAGTGAGACAAACATACACCTCATAAAAGTTATAAATAAGGGTCCAAGTGAACATTTTTGGGAGTAAAGACCTTCTGATTTGTTAGCGCTCATGTTGATTTTTTTCAATGCCGCAGTCCAAGACCAAATTTTAGTACGTTTGTGTGTTAGCGGCAGCCGCAGCCCTCCACTACCATTTCCTGGTAGTTTTTTAGGACCACCTTGTCATGTTCATCTAGGTAGAGCATGGAGATGGCGCTGAGCTCTGTTGGCACACAGCAGGCCTTGGGAATATTGTTGTTCACAGAGTTCACCAGTGTCTGAACAATGGCGTGGTTGGTTGAGTTCAGATGATCTGCCAGAGGAAAGGGGCATTCCCCATGGCAGTAATAGGCCTGGTAACCAGGAGGCGCCACTATCCAGTCATTCCAGCCTACATCGCTGAAGTCCACGTACAGCGCATGGCGCCGGCAGTTGCGGCTGCGTTTACGGCCCCGCTGTCTGGGGCTGCGCTTGGTCCGGCGAGTCAGCGGGTGACCCTTTCCATCGTGACCAAAGGTTACCAGGAGGGGGCGTAGCTGCTCCCAGTCTTCACCAGGCTCTTGGTGTAGTGAACGGCTTATGCGGACGTGTCGGCCCTGGTGGCGTGGAGTCTGGTTGAGATGAAGAACCTCCACAGCCAGTCCATAATTGGGAAGGCGCTCACGAGTCCAGCGCAGCACGGCTGGGCTGACGTCGAAGCTCTCCCAGCGTGATGCGTTGTGGCGCACGAGTCGCGTATCCAGAAGCTGCGTGATAAGCTGCCCGGGTCGGGGGGGTTTGAGCACCTCGTACACGTTTATTCGGTGAAGCCCCTGGTCATCTGAGATACTTTCAGCAATGGCCTCATCAATCTGATGACGGTAGAGCCTCAGTTCTGCAGAAGACAGTAGCTCGTCCTCTGGGATGCTGCTGAGGTTGAACTGGAAACGAATGGGTAAGGTTCCTCCATCATCCAGCTCATGTATCCTCTCCATGTGCTCTGAAATACAGCAAGAAAAAATTATTTACTATATGCTTAAGCAAGAAATTCCATAATTTTTAGAATGTGTAAAATAGACTTGATGCATCGTGTGAAGAAAACTAGCTGTAGGGTATACAGTGCAATATATGCATTATTTAAGTGTCCTCATTCAAAATTGCATCAGCTTGGAGTAACTGCCTTCGAGTTCAACAGCAGAGTATTTGCTCTTATGTATAATTAAAAGTCAGTATACCTTTTATTACCAAGACTTAGATCTTTAATTACCAAGATTTGCATCTTCTCTTTTCCTATCATTTTTATGTTCGTCATTTTTTCACCTGGATTCCCTTTAGTGAGTTCCGGCATAATGCTGTTATTACCAGTTGCCACTCACTGAAATGCATGTTACTAACTTTTGCCTGAATTTGAAACTAGGGTAGGCCGTCATTTTCCCGCATCCCTCTACAAAGTACCCACAATTAGCAGACAGAGCTTTATTTTTCTCAGGGCAAATGCATTTTCCTCAACTAAATGTAAAGCTGTGAAGTTAAACAGTGGGGCACCTTGAAAGCGCTTTGAAAAGCACATGTGACATCAAGGTGCCATTTTAGGGTGCAAAAAGTTCTGAGTTCAGTTCCCACCTCAAGCAGGGGTGATGCCACATCAATGTTTTAATTATTATGCAATGCTAAGTTTCTACCAACTGCCACTGTGGGCATTAAACCCTTAAAAGGCTTCACGTTCTAAAAATATTAAGCATTCTTATTATTTTTGCTGTGATTTCATTTGGTGGACTTTTGTTATTTTGTGTCCACGATAGCAGACTTTGGCGAATCAAAGGATCTTTCAGACCTGTTCAGGTAATGTAGTATAAGGACAGCAGTGATAATAGTGGAAGCATGTTGGAGGGATGAATGGGTTAGACTAGGCTTTCATGTGTAACAGTAGGGTTTGAGTCTCTTGTCCAGTTAAATATTACTGAGTGCATATTCCTGTGCTTTTCTGCTGGAAAGCCACTTAGGATGGAGAGTAAGACTTGGAGAATAATACTGTATTTTTTCTTGTTTTTTTTAGGTTTATGTTTACTGCAGTTTAAATGACTATATCAATATCAGTATGCGTTAAGCATACTTCTCTGCTTTTTTGCATCACTCACTGCAGGAAACTCAAAGGAGAGAAAACTAAACACGAAGAGCTCTGTTGAATATCTTTGTGGCTGCCATGGCTCAGGTGGTAAGGTAGATTGTCTACTAACCACAGGGTTGACAGTTTGTTCTGATCCCAGCCTATTGCTGGATGTGTGCTGAAGGGCTGCAACAACTTTCAGCAATTACACTGCAATTTCTCCAGGAATTGTTTATCCTGGTTTTATCTAACCAAATAATATGCTCCCAAAATTCATCGGGCTGTGCATCAAGTTCAATCTTGCAGCTCTGTGCCGAAAAGCAAGCAAGCAAGGTTTTTTTTTTTAATTTTTACTGGCACACATTAACTCTATGGACAAGTCTGAAGCCAGATTATGTGAGTAGCTCACTGTCCCTGGTATCACTTTAGGAGGAGGGTCACTGTGGCTCTAGCAGTAGTTTATACCCCCTGATTACAACTATTTGAGTGTTTGTGAAGCCTCACAGTCAGATTTTTTCCATTCTCCTGGCAATTCTTATTCATGCAGAGGATCAGTGCAGAGAGCAAACAGACATAACCCATAGGTCCAAAACTGAGAAGGTTCAGTCAGCTGAGAAAGTAATTTTATAAGCATTACAGGCAAATGGGCTACTTGGAAATCACAAGTGTACTCAATTTTGTTTCCGTTATCAGGTTTTCCAACTTGTATGTCAGTGATCACAGATGTGCACTGAATTTCTGCTTTGAACTGTATTTTCAGTATTTTTTTTCCCTAAAATAGTCATTTTGTCTTGCATCACATTTAAGGGATCTTGCATTTAAGGTGTGCACTCAGTTTTATGGTATACTGCACATGCAAAAAATTATTAGATATTGAAATTTGTGTGTTATGTTCATTATGTGCACATTATATTTACAGTATGCATTTACTTCGAAAGGCCTCTAGGGTATTCAAGAATATAAAAGTATATTGTCCATGTTTTCTTATCTATCTTTAAGGATTATCCTGCCCTTCTTTCAATGCCTTTCTCTGAGCACTTTGCTGAAACATGCATTACAAGCAGGGTGGTGATTAACGTACCACAGCTACAGTATAAACACAGTGGAGGCTCCCTATTCCACGCACAGTCTGCAGATTTCTGGCAAGATCATCATTGTTGGGGAAAGGAATGTTGTGTCTACTATTTTCCTGCTCAATCCACCCCTGTTATTTCACACCCAGGCCCTAATCTTACCCAGGTGGTTCTCATTATTAAAACCTGCTGTGTTTTTGATTAGCTCTGCAGTTTATTCACTTAAGACATTTATCATTTTCATCACGAATAATCATTAAGGAGTCAAGACAGTACAGTAGAATCTCATTTATCTGAAGTCAATGGGAGAGGAGGTGTTGTGAGGGGATGCAGTGGACGCAAACATACAAACACAAAGAGATGCCATCAGTTACACCCAGTCAATAAAAGTGCCATTTTACTTGCTGAATTCAAGGTTAGGGGTTACACAGTTTACCTTGCCTATAAACATGTCTCCTAACATAAGTATCTATCTGCTGCAGGCTGCAGTGCCTCCCTGTGTTTTGGACAGATCAGTCAACTGAGTCACACCATCATACAATGGTGCTGCCATGAAAGCGAGAACTCCCACTCAAAAGGCTTCCGAGTATATTATTAACACGGTTTAGCAAGGCAGAAGGAGGGTAAATGCTTGTAGAAGAGCGCAAAGCAATATACAAGCACACGTGTGCGTACATTCATATTGCATCACATGCAGAAATTCCTCTGCTAGCGGCACTGCGCTGCCTTTCTTGCTAGCCTTGCTACGCTGCCCTTTCAGTATATGCCGCCGTGCACTAACAACTGCAGCGTGTTTGACAAGCCCCATCAAGACAAGCTCATCCCTCCTTCCTTACTCCTCACTCTGTTCCTAAAAAATTTAAAAGTTAACTATACCACAATTCAACTCTTTGCTGACTAACTGTGATACATAAATTTTTATCAGATACTTGCTCAAGTTGGTCTTTTCCAAAAACAATATCTTTTCAAACCCAACTTACATTTCACAGATCAGTCAAGCTGGACTTTCTCCGAGCCCAATTGAAACCTCTGCATTTGATGGTAAAACTAAGCAGTCACAATAAACAGAAACCCTTCTAATGTTCCGCTCTATCACACCAGCTTTTGAGGCCGTTTTTCCATCTCGCCAAAGAGCTGCAGCATCTGCTCTCAGCACCCACATTGTTGGCAGTAGGGGCTTTATTTAGAAGCCTGCAGAGTAGCATTAAAGATAATTGTACGTTGAAGAAGGTCCTTCTAAAAGAGCTCTCCATATAAACTGGAGACATGAGAGAGGAGCACACTACAATTCCCGTCCAAGAACAGGCTTTTTAAAGCCATGTTCTCCTGGGTGGGGTGAGAAGTGTAAGTCAGTAATATGGAGGTATGCTTTTACTTCAGCTGCTAACCAAACACACAGAGCTTTGTCAAATTAGGCTCTTGAGAGCTTGTCTAGCAGATTTTTTTTTGCCCCTCTGTAGACAGTGTTTGGTGACCACATCCTTAGATTCCTTGGTTATGGTGAGATGGGTGGAGCACTCGTACAATCGTGTTTCAAGGGATGTAGGAAATGTGCTTTTTTTAAAAACCCTGAATACTAAGCAAGCCTCACCCATGCCAATGCGCTACTTTACCACCAAAACTATTGGAATGCCTGGCAACAGCAACCTTCCTGTAAGCGTGTTGCAATGTTTTGTGTGCAGACAGTTGAATTTATCATCTCTCCTCCTACTAATGACATTTCCTTCTTTCTCTTTTTCTGCACTTCTTATGATGTGAACACCCCCTTTTTGCTTACCTTCATGGTGGAAGCCCCTCACGGTGTTGGCCCGGCTGGCTGACCTCTCTGGGTACTCAAAAGCAATGTCATGCGCTCCGGCCTCCTCAGCCTCCCCCGACTGTAGCCTATAAAGGTCCAGCAGGTAGCGAGGCACAGTGGCTGAACGACTGGGCCGTGGCCGCCTTTTGAGGCCGAACATATGCAGCAGCGTGGCCTCAAAGTCCCGCAACAGTTCATGGCTTTGAGTGGCCGAACGACCCTGCAGGCCAGGTACTTTCTTTTTTCCTTCTTCAGGTATCAGACTAGCATGGTTGCTCTCTCCCAGCAGGACTTGGCATATTAAAATGACCATCAGCATTCGATTACCAGGAATCATGATGTCTCTGGTGAAAGCAGCAGATGGAACAGGGAGATAAATGATTAGGAAAGGGCTAAACAGAGCAGATAGGAAAAACACCATTATTTTGTCTTGTATAAATGTTCCTATTAAGGGCAGACTAATTAGTTTCAATAGTTCAGTCTTCCTTGTTTATAGTAAAGCAGTCTCCAATCCAATAGACCATTTAAAGTTTATCTCTATCCGCCAAAGGCAAACAGCTAGCTAAAAAACCCATCTTTTTTTGAATGGAATCTGAGGGCCATTCCTCCCCACTATCTCGCTTCCTCCTTGTCTCCTCCACTATAATTAGACAAATAAAAGAGGCAGCCCTGGGGTCTGAGCAAATTCTTAACCTGATAAGAAGGCTTCGTCCCACAAATTCTGCTCAAACAAGCCGTGGAGCAAACCTGGGACTTTGTGCCACACATTTAAAAGAGAAAGCTCTTCTTCAGGCACGTGCCTTGCCCAACACTCCATAGGGACCTTCAGTTCAAGTCTGGATAGAGGCCAAATAAATGAGTGAGTCAGTGGACAGAGAGGAGAGGAGGGAGATGCAAGATGTAGCAGTGTGTCACATGCCACAAATTTAAATGGCATGGCCCACTTACTTACCGACAGAAAATAAAGCATGGGGAAACAGTCCATGTTTGTTGGGAGCAGGCAATGGACCCGTTCTTCCAGGAAATGTCAGGTGGTGTTGGGCGGCTGCAGGAGAACTTTGAAGTGACCCTGTTCCTGAAAGGTGCAGTCAAAAACACAGGGATGTTATAAACTGATTGCGGTTGCAAACACTTGAGTTTGTTACATGGTATTCACTTAAAGAGTAGTACACATGCTTGTGTGTCTATCCATGTCAACGTGTGTGTGTGGGGGGGGGTAAAGAGAAAGACCCAGTGTCTCTTTAAGGCTTATCATTTTGGCTCATGGGTAAGCTAGCTATTTGCTGTAACTGGAATGTAAGTGGGTATGTGCTACAACACAGACAGCAGATACCTACTGCTATACACCCACCTCGGTCGCAAACTACTTCTTATGCAACACTTAACATCTATTTCAGAAACAGCCATTTGAAAAGCAGCTTCCTACTTTGGATTAATGACAAGCTAAAAAAAAAAAAAAAAAGATTACGGACAACTTCAACAGAAAAATGCCCAAACCCACAGAACACAAAGCAGATAAAACTACTTTGATCACAATTAGTAAACTCCTTATTCAAGAGGGCTGCTGGTTTACTAAAACTGAAAACCTACTCAGCCTTTACCCCTCCAAGCAGCTGAGATCACCTATTTCAGACAAGAAACTAAACGGATCCTTCTCAAAGGAGCATCTCTTGGAAACACTCAACACCATTTCAGAGCTCACATGGGTTATGACACTGACGGCAGGCCTTCTCTTCTTTGACATCACTTGGATAGTAGTACATTTAGCATTGATGTATGCATAATATACAAAAAAAAGAATGTGCTTCCAGAAGACCAGTTTAAATAATATACACATTTTAGGAGAAACGTCCACAAAAAAAAGAACCCCTTTAAAAAAAAAAGAGGAAAAGTCAGACCTTTAATAGTCAGGTTTAACAAAAGCAAGATGGATTAAATTGTTCTTTTTGTACACCTCATTTGAAATGTTAAATGCTGCTGAATCACACTAACAAGGTTACTGAATTTTTAAGTGACCACAACAACAGCATCATGGAACAAAACACTCCAAAGTGACATAGGGCTTTGGTCATCATTTGGAGCTTGTTCCACTGGAGAGCAACCAAGAATTACTACACAGTGAGGATGCATATTAGCACACGCTCTATGTGTGTGTCTGTGTGTTTGTGTAACATACAGTTTTTCAGTGTGTTAGCATGCCTGGCTTGATTTCTATGTGATTATCTCGACTCCTGCATGGCTCACTGTACATGCAATCAAGGATCTCTTTCCTAACAGTATTAGACTTTGACCTCCGACTGACCCTCCTTTTCTCGGTCACGACACTAGATCCACTGTGTGAGAAGAGAGGGTGATATGCAGTGTGTGTGTGTGTGTGTGTGTGTGTGTATGTGTGCACGAGTTAAATGGCTTGCATGCATCGACGTGCGCGTCCACAAGTGTGTGCCACCATTTGCATGTTCGTGAGAACTGCAGCAAAAAAGAGTGAGGAGGATTCAGAACATGATCAGCTCTATTACCCATGGGGTGAGGGGATAAATGTGTGTGTGTGTGTCTGTGAGAGTCTGTGTGTGTGTACATCTCTGACAACAAACGTTCATTGTACAGAGAGGGCCTCTCCCATGATTACAGGGATTCATAGCACTCAAAAACACTGACCATACAGAACATCTTGTAACTGTAACCAGCCACTGACAAAGCTGCAGGCTAAAACAGACAGACACTCAAAATGGTGTGATGATGATGAAAGAAGATGCAAGGCAGGCAGGGAGTAACTCTCAGCTCAGTGTCTCTCAAGTCAGTGTGCTCATGTTTACTGGCCTGTTTTCACCAAGGGTGATAAGAAATAGGTTTACATCAAATTCTTAAAATAAATACCCCCCACCCCCCACCCCATTTATCAAAAATGTGCACTCATTTATTGTCCTCTCAATCAAAGAACTGAAACCAACATGAAACTCCCAGATTATAAAAATGTTTTAAGAAGCTGCAGACACAAAAAAACAAAAACCTTTCAACTAAGTGACAGAACTACATTTTGCAGCAACAGTTGCAGACCAGGGTGCAATTAGGCTGCAGCAGTCAAACTGCCCTTGGCTTTGCTCGATCCCCCTTGGCCTCTTTCTCCCTCTGTCTCTCTCTGACCAGAGATAATGTGATCAGACTATGCACATGGCTCTTCAGATGTGTTTCCTGAGGAATTTGACAGTGATGGTGGGAGGGAGGATGGGAATGAGGGAGGGAGAGAGGGAGGAGAGCAACAGGTCACTATGGAACAAATCTAATGCCTGATTTGATCATTCTAGTCATGGGGATTATACTTATTAATCAGCTGCAATGTGTATATTTTTTCTGGTTAGTGCCTATATAATTAGAAGATTTTTATGGCTCTGATGGATAGTCCCAAAATAATGCCCTGCACTTGGATGAGCAGTAGGTAAAGAAAGAAATGCACCAAAAAACCCAAAACAGTTTCTTTTTTTGAAACAAAATAAGTCTAGGGCTTGCTTACCCTCCTGTAAATAATAATGTTAGCCTAACAAAATTCAATATTTTAGCTTATGTTCGAAAAGACTTAATTTCTCAAGCTCAAAATAAAAATATGCAACGATCTTGTTAGCTCTATTATTATAAACGAACGTCAAGACGTCTGAGGTAAAAGATGAGTTGTCTGCGTGTCTGTGCGTGTTTTCCTGAAATTTATCCTGTCGGTTTCCCAACCTTTAATTTAAACATAACGAAAAAAATGCAATGGAAATGCGTTATTTCCCAACAAAATTGTGTGAAATGTTAATAACGGAAAACACCAGGTGGCATAAACCGAAGGTCGACCCAGAAACGAAAAAAAGAAATGGAATGTGACATGTGACTTATTAAAAAGTGATATAAGAATTTTAGAATATATATATATTTTGAAATTCTTTCGTGCACAAAGTTTGGTGCTTCTGCTTCCTGCAGTTTAACAGATGAATTTGAGTTGCAAACTAAATTGTGTGCCAAGGACACCAGGCGTCCACAGGCCACAATGTCTTTTCTCTGCTGCAGTTTTACTGGATTAAATAGTATGATTCAACTTTACAACGATTTGTTACAAGCAGGTGGAAACACGTGAGTCGATTATAAACCGGACTCACATCTGTAAGACTCTGCAACTGTAATGTATGTGCATTTAATATTTTTGCAAGCATTATGCCATTAGTGGCCCCAAGCTCGGTCAGCTGGCACAATTATGCGTGAATTATTGTTCAAAACTTGTGTGAATTGACTGGCGTTAATGATCTTTTAAAAAAGCCAGCACAACAAACAAACAAACAAACAAACAAACAAACAAACAAACAAAAAAACTTCTTTTCATCATGGCTAAATTCTGATCTGTCATCTCCATCGTTCATACAAGCCTAGTCATACCTGGATGACAAGAAGCAGTTACAGGTGTTTAATCGAGGAAGATCAGCATTAAACTTTGGATATGTTTTTTAAAGTTATACACGTGTATGACGCTGATAATTTCAATGAAAGAAAAAAAAAACCCAGCATAAATCTGACGCTGTGTTTGGAAATGACCTCATCTTGGATTGTCATTGCTCAAGTCTCGGGTACAATAGGCTTTAACCTGTTACTTGTTTGGCCGTGATCCCAGCGCCATTCGCTCCAAAATGCACTTTTATACCCTTTTCTGGATGACATAGGCAGACTGTAATGTTTTCATGCCCATTTATTCTTGTACATTTATCCCGGAATGCTGTCTAAACTCTCAACGAAGTCGGTGAAATGCGCACAAAGCAGAAGCAAACGTAAAGTAACTACACTTCAGCGAGAGTCTCTCTTATTTGAAGATCTAAAAGCTTCGCTGCTGAATCTTTGATATGTGCAGTCTAAAAGTGTCAGTTGGTGAGCGCTTACCATCAGTAGAGGTACAGGTATCCTCGAATGAAGTGAATATGAAAGGGGAGGTCTGTCCAGGCGTAACGCCGAAAAAATGCCGAAATGAGCCTTAAAGGAGAAGTTATGTGCCTTTTTGGCTCATTAATCCTTTATCGACACCTCAAAACGGACAAGAGCAGTGAAGGCCGGCGCTCGGGCTCTGCAGCGGGGCTTCCTATCCGTCTCCAGAAGGGCTCATAAGGGCGGTCGGCGCGCAGTACGACTGACTTTCAAATGATCCAGCATCTATGGCCCCTTGCAGTTTTTATGTGTCCGCCCAATTTACCCTCTCTGCCTCCTCCTTCCTCTCCGACCCCCACCTCCCTCATCTGTCTCAAACACCTTGGATAACCCCCCCCTCCACTTTAAATAAAGACATCTCGCTGCGCCCCCCCCCCCCTTTCATTATGTGATACTTGCGTATATGCATTTTGACTTTAAATGACGCCCAGCGGGTCAAACTCCCAGTAAGTCTACATATGCAACATCTTAATGACCTAATCAAAAAAAGAAAAGAAAAGAAAAAAAGGCGCGTGTACCTGCAGATGTAAACAAATGGTCCGCCGAAAGCCTACGAATGGCATTTATCAGTCACAGGGAGTACAAATTCGAGAGGCAGCCAAACTCAAAGGTTTCATATATATTACAAATAAATAAAAATAATATATAAAAATACAACAAAAACATATGAATAGTAAAAATCCTAAAAGGAAAATTCATTTAAAAACACTAAACATATATATTTAAATTTAAATATAAGTTTTTTCGTTTTTTTTAAATACACGTGGCCATTTTCTCATATTTTTATTGGCATAGTTTTTTAATCCTTCATCAGAATTTGTGAAATTTACTCAAATTGACTGGCTTAAAAAATGATTGGCTCTCCGTCCATTAAGACTTCACAAAACAGCTTTCCTGTTTCTTGCGATTCATTTTGTTATCGTCATCTGAGATTGCTGCACCATCACACGCTGTACATTTTTCGATAGACGTTTTGATGAAGATTGCTGTTTAAACTTAATACAGGGTTCATTTAACACATACGACTGGTATCACTATGTTATGCACTTGTGTAACATGTAGGTTAAATATTAGGTCCAGTGGGCCCTTTTCAGTGACTACCTAACCCCACAGGGGGCCCTCTGTCTGAATAGTTTTAGAATGACTCTCATTTTAGAAGCACAGATGTGAAACAAAGACTTCATGAACTGAACAGCATAATGCTTTTCCAAAACATATTTTCAGATAATTCATTCAATTATAATAATAATAAATCAATATGTCACAGATCAAATATTTAGAAATACCACTAACATGCACAAAAGATGTATTTTCATGTTTAATCTTCCTTGTACTTTTCAAAAATATGATTTAAATTATTTCCTATATGTGAGTCAATTAGGGGAGGACTGCTGCTCAAAAAGATAAATTTCTGTTTTCCCATATTATGGGACAGTACACTACTGTCACATACGTCATACTTTTTCAGTGCTACTATAGTACTACAATTATAACATTACTCTTTGTATAATACACTTAATACTTACTTACTTTTACTGCTGTCAAAAAGTATGGTGTGCCTGCATTTGGTTGGTTGTAGTTCTTTTAAATGGCCACCACTGAATTGAAGTATTGTTAAAATTACATATAATGTACTGTATAATGTAATGTATCAAACATTGCTGTAGGATGAGATGTTACATTGTAAAATTGCAACATAGAATCTAGAAGAGGTGTTATTGTGATTCCTTATTTTTGCTTTATTTAATTTCCAAGGAGAGCATCCAGTTTTCATGTCAGTCACCGAGCACTGCTACAGCATAGAAATCAGAATTGAGTGAGCAAGCTCGTGTGCAGTAAGTGGTGCTAGGCTAAAAACAAACGCTATAACCGGATGGCTTTCCCATTAATCCTGTTCTCTGATTGTTGGATGCCAATATTGTCACTTCCTGTCTTCTATCATTATTGACAAGATGTCAGAATAACAGATGAAATCAGGACACGTCTACTTATTACTCATCTCATGTTGGACTAAGGGCAAACTGGACGGTACATTATATCAAATACTTCATCTACCTATTTTATCTACCTGAGGAAAGCTGTCGGGGGCAACCAGTATTAATGCTGATGATGCCATTGTTCCATAGGTGTAATGCAAGTATGCAAGCAACATTTACATCATAATGATCAATTAAAGCAAAGCAAAAAAAAAAAAAAGGTCTGTTTGTTCTTTAATTTAACAGTGTATTTAATGTGCGGGTGGAAATTCCAACATAATAATCCTCTCTCTCTGAACAGGATGTTTCTGTGGGGTCACAAAGATGTATGAGATAGCATCAAGTTGGAAGACACATCGAGAGATGTGTCTTCCATCAAAACAAGATTACACCAGCATAACACCAGCATAACTTTGTATAACAAGTTTCAAACTGAAGATGAGCTTCAAAACAGTCGAGCAAAAACAAACAAACATAAGGAAAAAAAAACAGAATTATGGTGAAATTTATTTTGGGCAGATAAGATAGAAATCAATCCATCCTGTACCAGTGACGGAAAAAGGAAAGTTAAACATTTCAAGCATACGTCACCTGTCAGATATGATAGAGGTTATATACATCACTTGCCTGCTTGAGAGTGGATGTCATTTTTTATACGATTAAAAAATTTTTTTTTAAATGTCTCATATTATTGAAGCCCCTTTAATACTCATTTTCTTATCATCTATGTCCAGCCGTGCTGATAAAATAGCTGTTTAATTCTCAGTTTATAGGCATGAACACATACACATCAGACACTGTAAAAAAGAAAAAAAAAAAGAAAAAAAAGTTGGCTTATTAGTAAAGCTTATGATCTGTTTACATTACATAGCATTTTTAAAAAATTGGGAATACACCATAAGTCAGCCTAAAATAGACCGAAATCTTCTCGAAGTTTCTACCACAAAGAAAACCTCACAACTTTTTTACCAACTGTACTGAGTACACGTTATGTGGTGCATGTCCATTCCTGGCTGTTGACTAGGCTTAGCCTCTTTGAGCTCCTTCGAGCCGCAGGCAAGCAGCGAGTGGCTTTTTCACTGCTTACAATGTGAACCTGATTCCAAAGTTTTCGATCCTGTGTAGATGGCAAAAGATTTCTAAAATATCTAATTCAGTATTCTGATAGTGCAACATCTACTATGAAAAATAGATGCTGCATCGAATGTTCACCCTGTTTTACTTTTATTTGACTGGTGCAGGTCAAAGAGCTCATTTATCTTCTGATATTTGCCTTTGGCCATTCGTGGGGAAAGGTCAGCAGCTTTGCTGTTTTAACGTTAGCTGGAAGAGTGCAGTGATTCCACCTACCTGTGTCACTAAATCCTGCTTGGAGCTGCTCACCTGTGAACACCAACCCTTTATCAGCAGCAGCTCAAAGGTGACCCAAGCACCTAGACCTCCAGCCCGATGTCATAACACACCTTAGTTTTCTCTTTTTTCCCCCTCAGAGGCCCTGTAAAGTGCTCACTAGTGCAGACACGCGCCACAGCCATTGATCAAACCTCAGCTTTCACTAATGCTTGTATTTCTCATTGGAACATTCTTCAGCACAGCTGCCTCATGTTTCTTTGGGTTCTTGGGCTGAGAGTTGCTTGTCCTGTAATCCCCTAACCCAGCCTTGAGACCTAAAAGTCTATAAGTGGTGTGGGGGGTTCAGGGAGGGAGACGGACAAGGGAAGCAGAGTCTGAGGATAGATTGGACAAACTATTTTAATCCCTGTAATGGAATTGGCATGTAAACTCATGAACCTAGAAGTAAACAAAAAGAAAATGGAGAACGATGGATGTTGAACTGGTCTGAGCCTCTCTTGGATAACTGTGTTGAAACTCTTCTTTCCCCCACCAAACTGCTTCCAGTCTCTTTCACTAGAACAAAGGTGGCCCAATGTCTTCTCCAGCCCACCCTGTTCAACAGATGTCATGCTTAAATAAACTCTATAACTCCCCTTTTACAAAGAATGTTTAAGTAAAAAGTTGCTGACCTTCTTGGGGTTTTGTTCTTCTGTAGTCAAAGAACCATACAGAAACTTTAGGAAAGAGTGTCAGCGGCCTCAGTTATTTTAATAAGATGTGGGGGGTTTGCATTCACAATAAAAAGCGGCCATGCCAGGTCACCATCTCGTATGGCACTCTTGCTGGAGAATATTATCGAACCCATTACAAAGTGAGATCATCAGTGACACTCCAGTGTATGAGATTGAGGCTCAGTGTGTCAAATGATGTGGATTCGTGAGTGACAGGACTTTGATGTCCGTCCATCTCATACTGTCACTGGTGGAATCCTGCCCCTGCCAGATGTTATCAAAGGGAGCTGGTCAAGTGAGCTGCAGGGGGGGGCTTTTTAAGCCTTTCTCTCTCTGTCAGGGCGCAGGAAGACACACTTGGGTTTCAACACTGTCCAGACACAGCCTGAGTGCAGCAACGCCTGATGCCGGGACTCTGGGGGGTTACACTGGGAAACTTTCTCAATGGATTAAAAAGCTTTTTTATCACCATTTGGATTGGCACTTGAAGATACTCCTTTAATCTGAGAGGGGGAATTGACTTTGGCCACACCACAGCCCCTAAGAGGCCAAGCTAAGAGGTAGCAGAATAAATTCTCCAGTGGTGAGAACTTCACAAGTGTTATGCTCTGGAGCTCGAGAGAAAAATAGATTAGACTTGAATAGATGGAAATTGACCAGGAATAGAACATAATTAAATAACATGCATTCAGAAGGCTGATGCAGTGCCCTGAGAGATCCTGTGACCAGTGCTTCAAAATTGAATATCTAGGATTCTTTTTGGATAAGAACAACTATGTAATATTCTCCAAATCAAGTTACGAGGTCGCTGTACAAAGTTGCCATTCAGCAAGAAGGCTGCTGCCATATTTTTCCTTTCTCAAGCCATAATAAAAAAGAAAGCCAGATGTTTCCAAAACTTTACTAATCCATTTTTCAGAAAGTTATGTACCACCTTCAACGACCCTGACGGAAAGCAAAAAGCTGTATCAAAATGAGTGATATAAATCAGACTGCGTATCAACTCCTTAATTCTATCAGTGACAAGAAGCTTAACCTCATGAATCATAAATGGACCACAGAACAGCCACAGCTCCCCCAAATGAACCAACACAAAATTCAAAAACTTTACAGAAGTGGAGCACGTTCAAAGCCTCTGCCCTAATTTCAAACGTTCCCACTTTGTCACATTTTCACTCCAAAACTACACGAGCGTGAACAGTATATTTTCGAAACATGACATTTAATGCAGCATGTAAATCACTCCGGAGACCTGTTATGCTTTTAAGAATGTAATTACACACTTTCAAATAAAACTTGAAAGGATCTGACAAGTTTTAAAATGCAGCGTGTGCTCTCAAGACGGCAGGAAGGAATTCCAAGCAGTTGGAAAATGCTAACATCCCTCTGTGGGTGAACCATGGATAAGAAGAGATGAGAGTGTTGAAATGCAAGAAGAAAAAAATGCAAGACATATAAAATCAAAGGTAATTAAGCGCTGTACTGATATTATACCCAATCTGGGTTCTATTGTCCAAAATGTCAACTACTACTTATTTAGGGTCCACTATAGCTGTCAAGCTGTCTGAGGGAACATATGCACTTTACAATGATCACAATGGCAGTACATGCCTTCAAACACCTATCATTATGTGGAATCCCACCACCTCATGCAATTAGTTATAATGTAAGAAAAATACAGTGCTGTGCAAAAGTCTTAAGACATCCTCATTTCTCTCAACAGGAAAGAGGTGCAGTGATTTATTGAAATGTGGAAATGGAAATACAGTATATGAGGCAAAAACAGAGTTTGCATAATTCTAACAAGCTTGAAAGTCAATATTTAGTATGACCATATTTATACTTCATCACAAGTCATGGCTGCCTTTTGTTCTGTTCTCTGTCAAGATGATCCCACACTACTTCAATAATGTTGAGGTCCAGGCTCTGGGGAGGCCAATCTATGACTGAGAGTGTACCATTGTGAGCTTTTCTATCCAGGTATGCTTTTACTGCATTAGCAGTGTGTTTGGGATCATTGTCATGCTGAAAAATGAAGCTGTGGTCAATCAGACGCTTTCCAAATGGTGTTGCATGTTGGATCAAATCTGACAAATCTGTTTTTCTGTGTTCGTATTTCCATCAGTTTTGTCAAGATTTTCAACACCACTGTCTGAAATGCAGCCTCAAACCATGACAGAGCCTCCATCATACTTTACAGATGACTGTAGACACTCACTGTTGTACCTCTCTCCTGACCTCTTCCATACATACATACTGATGATGATTTGAACCCACAATTTCAAATTTGGATCCATCACTCCATAAGACCTGTTGCTACTAATTTTCAGTCCAGTTCTTTTGCAGTTCTGCATACCTCAGCCTCTTCTCCCTGTTTTACTTCCAAGAATGGCTTCTTGACAGCCATCCTTCCACTGAAACCATTTCTGATGAGGCTTCAGGAAACGGTAGGTGGATGACCTGAAGTGCCAGATGCATCTCTCAGGTCCTGTGTCAGGTCTTTGCTGGATCTTTTGCTATTTCTAAGGACATGACTTTCAGCTGCTGTTCAGCTGCTGTAGATATTTGTTTTAGGCCTGACACTCTTTCTATTGTCCTCAGCTTGTTCAGTTTTAAGGCTACACTGCACACCCTGCTGAGATATGTTGAGTTTTCAGCTAATGTATGTTCGGGAATCACCTTGTTGGTGCTAAAATACTATTTTATGCCTGTCAAATTGTGCTAGCTTTGGTATTTTTTTATAGATAGAAACTGGAACAACTTGTTCATTTTTGCAACAGGCTGCTCAAGTGCCTAAAGATACAGTTTTAAATAGTTTCTTTGTTATTTGTTCTGTGTAGACACAACACTGGTTCATTCCTTGAGCTAGGTGCCTTTTCTATGTTTGGATGATTCATAGGTCAGTGTTAAGTGGCTTACCAAAAAAAAAAAAAAAAAGAAAGAAAGAAAGAAACTATTGCTCAAGACCACTTTTAAAAAAATTACAAGAAGGTCTGGCTCCTTGGAGCCAAAATGGAAAGAAATGAGGAGTAGTTCAAGCCTTTTGCACAGTACTGTATATTTCTTAATCCCTAAAGTGAAGATCTTCTACTACTGTAGGCTACTGCTGTAAGTTAAATAGCGAGGCTTACTCATTATTACAGCTTACTTTGGGCAAATAAACACACTGTCCCAGTCATTTCCTGGTTGATGGTTTGTTTTGGTTAAAAAACGAAACTAGATCCCCAAAATCCTTAAATGTCAACTTTTGTTCTTACTAGAGACCCCTACTCACCTCTCCAAATCCAAATCTTGACAGTTTCTTTTGTTTGGTTGTTTATTGCCATTAGTTAAGCTATGTAAATTTAGTAAATGTGGGTTTGCCCCACAGGCCTGTTCATGCCAGGAGCATTAAACAACATTCTGTTGTTTTTATATTTATAATATTTCATCTGTTTACATGATTTTTATCTGTGTATCTTAGCCTCTTGTTGCAAAAACTGATTATATGTTTTACCGGTCAAAGAGTTTAGTGGACTACTGGTTACTAGCCATGGCTTTACTTTCTCAGTATTCTGCACATGTTGTGTAGTCAGCTCACTGACTGATTATGTGCTTGACTGATAAATCAAAACACTAATAACAGCACCATGAACTGATTTATTAGGAGAGGCTGATCTATTTATCAAACTTGGGGTCTCCAGCTTGGATATTTGTCAAAATGAATTTGTTTGCAATGTCAACAGCACACAAAAGCTGGATGCTGAAGAGAGGGGAAATGTTCATCATAGCGCAGCTTGTCAAAGAAATGTATTTGTGATTGGCTTTGTCACTCCATAAAACATGTGACACTGGATGTTTAGACTACTTATTCTAGAAACAAATCCCTAGAGCTATTGTTTTTAGCACTTGATAGTGTCTATTAAGTGCGCTGCATAAATGAAAAGTATGGCTCCTAGAAATGGCAAGTTTCCTTTCACTGATACAGTGTATTCACCAGCTTAATCTAGTCTGAGTAAAGCTCCTGTGTTTGTGAGTTTGTAAGGCTGAGTGAAGCTCAGTATCCAATGACTCACTCCTGACGTAATATTTCATGGTGCAGTCGGATGTTACTCTCAGGGGTGTCTGGCCTGCTGCTTGGGATTTGGCAGTAGGTGGTCAGGCGATTAGGTCACCACACTGCTCAGACATCCAGGAATGCTGCAACCCAGGTTTTGGGATCTGCTGCACTTCTGATCGCTCTGTGGGAACCAGTATGTTGCATGCTTGTTCCTCCATGTTCCACCCAGCACCACATTGCTAAACTAAAAGGGTTTTTTTACACACTTTAAAGAGAGAACCTTTCAACTTTACTTTCGGGGCAGCAGCATGTAATTGCTTTTGCTGGAACGGCTGACGTTTTAGGAGTGGTCGGAATATCTTGGCAAAGCCAGTGGCAACAAAGCTCTGATGCTTGGAAGCATCAGCCTGTTGTGGTTGTTTTGGGAGGAAATTCTACAAATATCACTATAAAGCGACATAAACATACTCAAACACTGTGTCAGTGTGAAATAAAGCTGGATAAACCATTTCACAAAGACATAGAAACATAAAAAAGCACGTTATTCAACCACTCATGGGATATGGAATTTTAGGAAAAAGGTACAAGGAAAAGGGGAGGACTACTGAAGAATTCTCTTTTGTAGGATATCCTATGATCTTTTTCTGGATGGCTGACTGAAAACTTAATTTCTAGCTGGGCCTGTAATTGTAGGTCATTTTGCTCTATGAGTGCAATTGCAGATTTGATAAACAAGATCCCCTGGCAGTGCAGTGTTTACTTTCAGGGCCTTGATTTGAGAGCTGAAGATCAGGGGTGGGATACAGTTTACCCCACATAGACTCAAGTGAACAGGCTAGCATAGCATACTGCACAGTATGAATGCAAAGACATACAATCTCACAGCAGGGCTGGTTCTGCTTTCTTAGTCTGCTGCAGCGCTCAGTCCCAGCACATTTGTTTCTACTGTAAAGATGTAAATCTTCAAATGCAGACTGCAAATATAAACATAAATATGATTTATTTTTTTAATGTAATTACCCAATCATGAGTAAATAGTAAATCTGCAGGGAACTATTTTCAGTCACAAAGTTGTTGTGCTACTGACTATTTATGGCACCAGGACGACTCACTCACAGTAAACTAACTGTGCCCATGTTCATGATATTGAATTAACATATCATTCAGTACAATACGTTATCAATGAGTTTTTAGCACTTTTTCAAGTAAAAAAAAAAAAAAAATATATAAAAATATATATATATATATATATATATATATATATATATATATATATATATATAAACAGTCAAAACTTCTGGAATGTAAGTTGAGTTGTTGACTGCTGGGAAACTCTTAAATGCATGCTTAGTCATATTACTTGTTTCCACGTGAACTCAAGCTTCATGAAAGCATGCATCAGTGGAGCCTGTACTGAAAGCGCAATAGATCATGAGAGGGAGTTTGGTTGTGCTGTAAAGAGATGCTCCAATCTCCACAAACAAACATAGCTGAAACAAAAATAAAGCTAAAGAGAGGAGGACAAAGCAGACAGATTTATTCACCGTAGTTTCAGAGACATGCTAATGGATCCGTTTAACTGAAGCCACATTTTTCTCCTCGTTGTGCTTCACCGCTGGGGCTGGTTGACATGACACAAATTTTCCGTGAACAGTAAAATAAATAAATAAACAAACAGTGGGTTGATGATTATAAAATGAGTCACTAGCATTAAGACGAGTACTCCTTCTTTATGTTACTTTAAGACCATACTTTAGGGCTGCAGCTGGTGATCTCACACAGAGATGGTCCATCCATCATCCATCCATCCATCCATCCATCCATCCATCCATCCATCCATTTTCTTCCACTTAACTAGTGCGGGATCAAGGGGGCAGCAGCCTATGCAGAGAAACCCAGACCTCCCACTCCCCAGCCACCTCACCTGGGCCTTCTCCCAGTAAGATATGCCTGGAACACCTCACCCAGGAGGTGCCCAGGAGGCATTTTAGTCAGCTGACTGAACCACCTCAACTGGCTCCTTTTGATGCAGAAGAGTAGTGGCTCTACTCTGAGTCCGTTTCGAATGACTGCACTCTTCACCCTAACTCTACGGGAGAGGCCAGCCACCTATATCCGTGATCTTGTTCTCGTGACCATAGGTGATGGTAGGGATGTAGATTGACCAGTAGATCGACACTCTAGCTTTTATGCTCAACTCTCTCTTCACCACAACCACCACAACAGGTCCAGCATCTGCATCACTGGAGCTGCAGCTCCAATCTGTCTGTCTGTCAGTCTCCTGCTCCCCTCTCCCCTCACTTGTGAACAAGACCCCCAAATACTTAAACTCCTCCACTTGGGGCAGCAACTCATCCCTGACTCGGAGTGGGCACTCTATCCTTTTCCAGCTGAGAACCATGGTCTCAGACTTAGGCCCTGTTTACACGAGAACGTTTTCAGATGAAAGGGGCAAAGTTTTGATGTGTTTTTGCCTCCCGCTTACGCAAGAACTGCATGAAAACACTATTTTTTGAAAATGGGCTCCACAATGGAGTGTTTTTGAAACGCTCTGGTCTCCATTTCTGTGTAAACGGGTGAAAACGCTACTTTTTGAAAACAATGGATGCGGCTCCTATATCCACACCATCAGCTAAGTTCTTGCTGCAGTTGTACAGGGACTGAATGGCTCACAATAACGGACCCACAGGAACCCTGACAGGATACTCTGAGAATGGTCGAATGCTTTCTCTAATGCTTATCAAGGGGAACAAAACACATGTAGACTGGATGGGCAAACTCCCACATGTTTGAATATCTTAGAGAAGATAAAGAGCTGGTCCAGCATTCTGCAACCAGAACAAAAACCTCACTGTTCCTCCTGAATCTGAGGTTTGACTAACAGACAAACTCTCCTCAAACTCTCCCTCCAATCTCATTGTACATCCTGTATAATGACAATAAAGGCATTCTATTCTTTTCTATTCTATTCTATTCTTTACAGCACTCTGGCATAGACCTTCATGTGGAGGCTGAAGCAAGTGAACACCCTGTAGTTGGAGCACACCCTCCGGTCCCCATTTTTTAAGGTTGGGACCACCACCCTAGTCTGCCAATCTAGAGGCACTACCCCAGATCTCCAGACCACGTCACAGAGGCGTGTCAACCAAGACAGCCCTACAACATCCAGAGCCTGTCTGAGTCCACTGTCTGAGTTCATGAGATCATTAGTAGCCTTCACCAGTGCTGTTTCTGTGCCACAATGGACTCTAAATCCTGAATAAAACCCTTCAAATAAACCATTATTCCTCTGCAAATGATCACATAATTGAGTTAAACAAATATTTTAAGAACTATTGAAACAAAAGGAAAGCTGAAAAATGGACTGCACCTGGCTAAAAAAGGCTGGAGTAAGTTTAGGCTTAACAGTTCATGTTATGGTTTAATTACAGCCACAATAAACATATGTGGGATGAAGCCTATTAATAAAGATAAATTGATCATATTTATATATTGAATTATTTGGGGTCTAGTAGGTATGTTGATGGTTTGGATCAAGTAATTACTGAAGTTAGCTCAGAGACATCAATAAGAGAGAAAGAGTCTAAATGAAGAGCAGACATTCCTAAAGCCACTGTACTTGTTGATACATCTGTGACTGTGGAAAAGCTCTTAACCATTTTTTTCTAATGCTCAAAGCTTTATTTGTAAAGAAGCTCATGAAGTCGTTATTAATGAGCGCTAAAAGAATACAAAGCTCATGCAAAAGAATTCTGGGGGGTGTTCCTGTTTTCCTGTATCAATGATAGTAATGATACTAAGTCGTAGCTTTGTGGAGGGCTTCTTTTCCAGGGTAAGTGAAATTCTGTCAAATGAAAGCCTTACTCTTAGAAGGACCCTGCTAGGTTTGTGCATCAGATGTTCTTTTCCAAGATCTCAAAGGAAAAACAAAACAAAACAAAACAAAACAAAACAAAACAAAACAAAACAAAACAAAATTCTGTACAAGTCATTTTCCTTGGAAAATATAACTTATAAAGACTGTGTGTTTATGCACACATCAATAACCCTTTATCATCCAGGAAACACAAATATGCCACTTCTGTACTGACGCATGCAAACATCATATTCTTTTCACAAAAGGCCAAATGAGCTCACATCCAAGCCGCGGAATAAAAGCTTGCTGGAAAAAAGTTAAATAAAAACACCACAGTTTTAGTGATATTAGCCAGAGTAATGATACATGTGTCCATGTTATTCCATGTGTTGTTGTCTTTAGTGGTTTGGCTCACTTTAATTGTACATGAGGGCTCATTTGAAATGTTTTGTTTATTTATGTGTGTGGATATCCGGGAGCAGGATCTAAAAAAGATATGTATAAACACACTATCCAAAATTTGATCTTAACCAGAACACAACTAAAAATCAGAAAAAACAGCAAATGCAAGTGAAACATCCTCCCTCCCTTCCTCCCTCCATCATCATTGTTGTTGTGCAACCAACACCTTTCATCCCAAGCTCCTTCTACTCTTCTAAAAATGTAGGTGCAAAAAAAACCCCCCCAAAAAACGGTGAGCCTGAAGCCTTTTGTGGGATAACGCTGGTTACCATGGCAGCTACCTAAACATGCCAGTGGTTGGTTTGGGGTTAGATGCCAAATTTGTTTCCTTACTCCTCCAGTTTCCTCTCCAGGAACCTGGATCACACCATGGCTATCAACACAAAGTACTTCTGTAATGACCACAGCAGAAAATAAGCAGAACGCTTCATGTGTTTCATCATCCCATCAATGTGCCCGTTCACAATGTGTTGAAAATGCAGGAATGTTTTTGTCCACATCAATACACTCTTCACTTATCACCTGCACCACTAGCTAGGTCTGGCTTCATCCTCTTCCCCAAATGAAATTCAACTTAAGAGGAAAGGAGTTGCAGACACACAAGTGTAAGTAATCAGAGCAGGACTTCAGTGAAGCTAACTAAAAACAGCATCAGTGCTGGAAGTGAGGCAATGACGTCTAAGGAGATGACCTATAAGAGGAAATTTAAACCAGGTATGGTTTTTAAATTTTATGATTATGCCTTGTACTACTGTCTGGATGATGTATCTTTTTCATTGCTCCTTTTATCAACCTTTATGGTGTTTTTTTCAAAGTTTTAGCACAACTCTAATTCCAAAAGTTGGGAAACAGAACGTATCACATTTAAACTGAGAAAATGTGCAATTTTAAGAAAAAATATTAGCTCGTTTTGAATTTGGAGGCAAGACATCTCAAAAAAGTTGGGACAGGGTCCGTGCATCCTCTGAACTAAAGCAAAGAGGGACTATCAAAAGTTTGCATTTCTGATGGTATGGGAGTACTTTAGTGCCTATGGAATTGGCAGCTTGCACATCTGGAAAGGCACCATCAATGCTGAAAGGTACATACAGCTTTAAGAGCAACATATGCTCCCATCCAGATCCAGATTTTTCATAGAAGACCTTGCATATTTGAGCAAGACAATGGTAAACCACATACTGTAGCTATTACAACAACATGGTTTCATAGGAGAAGAGTCTGGTTGCTGAACTGGCCTGCCTGGAGTGCAGAACTCTCACCAACTGAAAACATTTGATGCAATGCAAAACAGAAAACAAATCAAGAAGAAAAGAGAATTGAGGTTGTAAAAGAATATGTGGCCATGCTCAAATGCACTTCAATGGGATTGCTAAAGGATGGGACAGAATAAGAAAGTTGGAACTGTAATTTTTTTTCAGTAAAGATTAAATGTTCTTCCACTATATAATCAGTATTACATACACGCTGCTGACTCATGCTCAGATTTAGCCCATCCACCTTGGTGTCATTTCGGCATGATACCAAATTAGCAAACATATCTGAATGCAAGCTCCTCAAGACGGGTTGTTGACAAAAGAACAACAAACATTTACAGAAGCTGCTGCACCCTCACTGGCAAGAAGAGTAGGAGATGACATCAGAGGAAAAAACAGAAATTCACTGTTTACGTGGTTTATTTTGGGGCTTGATCATGTGGAACTCCACAAGGTTTCAGAGGCTTTAAGAAAACTTTTAACCATTGGGGCCCTGGCAGAGCTTATTATTGCCTGCATCTGTTGAAAACTAAATAATGGCAGGTGGTCACCTTTCATCGTGGAATGATGAGAATGGGTTCTGTAAGGTAAAACCACACAACACAGGCATGGATGTGACATCACTGCTTTTAAATGTGTTTTCTGTCCACTGGCTAGTAGAGACAGGAACCATCTGGGCTAGTTAGAAAAGGCTGGATTATAAATGGAGCTGCAGTGTGAGCGTGTGCATTTCTTATCATGTATGTTAATTTATCATGTTATTCTTTATATCTATATTATATCACTGTATAAAGTCAGATGGCAAAAAGGAGTGTTTGTAAACACCAAACAAATGAATAATAAAAATATACATTTCTTCTTTTTTGTAAGCTACATATTCATTGTATAAGACCAAGTAATAAATTGCAAGCACTATTAGTGTCACTGTTTCATGAACACTTATTTACAGATATGCATGCGAACACAGTTCAGCGACCCCAAAGTGCCACTGCACCAAAAATTGTTTAGCAAGTTTTTTTGCAAACAACAACGTAGACTTACACGTAATATCAACAACAGTCTGCATTCGTTTTGAGATCAGCTAGTACACATAATTTACATCATTTGTAAGGATTTGAGTGTTATATCCTCCTGTGTGTGTGTGTGTGTGTGTGTGTGTGTGTGTGTGTGTGTGTGTGTGTGTGTGTGTGTGTGTGTGTGTGTGTGTGTGTGTGTGTGTGTGTGTGTGTCTACTGTCAGTCAAACATGAGAGGAGAAGAAATCACCCTGCCCAATTATTGCTATTTTTTCATGCATTCTTTGGCTGTTTTCATGAATGAACTGTAGAAAATATTGGGAGGGGAAAATTGCTTCAATACAGGTTTTCCTTTCTCATTTGAAGCTTGATATATGGACTTCAGCAGACGACTGCCCCTCCCTGAGCCTGGTTCTGCTGGAGGTTTCTTCCTGTTAAAAGGGAAGTTTTCCTTCCCACTGTTACCAAGTGCTTGCTCATAGGAGGTCGTCTGATTGTTAGGGTTTTCTCTGTATTGTTGTTACCTTACAGTATAAAGTTCATGAGGTGACTGTTGTCGTGATTTCATCCTATATACAGTACCAGTCAAATCATAACTGACATGCAGGTTGATTGTTGGAAAATTTCTATGCCTTATCAGAACATGGCAGTAGTGGGCACAAACACGCAATCTATATAGCAATCTCTTCTAAAATAATGTATTCTACATATTGCATCTTTAATGTGCTTGCAGGACAATGATATGCAGGATTGTAAAGAATATCAGGCCTTGGGTGAATTTCAGATTTACTCAGAAACATCGTGATAACACAGGTCTGGAATCGCTAAAAGATGATCTACCTTAAAACTCTCTGACACTCTTCCGGCCTCTTCAACTAGACTTATGCTATTTATGCAACCCTGCCTACATTAAATACACATATAACTGCACACACACAACCACAGAGACACACTCACTAGCACACACATAGCTACCCACTACCGCCACCCTGCCCACACTCTATTTCAGTCTGGACTTTACCGTTCCAGAGACCACAGGCCCCACCACATAGAGAGGACTGTGTTGGGCTCTCTAACCCCAGTCAGACCAGGCTAGTTGCTGGGGTGGGGTGGGGCGGTGGCTATGGGGTGAAGGTGGTGGTGTAGGTGGGTGGTGGTTGTGGGGGTGTAGTGCTATCTCGCAGCTGTTTTGCTAAGGACGGGGAGGTCTCTCAGTATAAATTTCACTGATATCACCTCCATCAGAGGGCCATAAAGCTGATTTATTATAAATACAGCTCTCGTGTGTTTACTGCGCGCATTCTTGAGCCTGCAACATCTTTCAAAGTGAGCACTTGCAGGTGCTCTGGCTCGGTCTCCATGGGGCAGACTGGAGGAAATCAAGAAAAAAAAAGATGAAAAAAAAAAAAAAAACAACAACTGAGAGACACACTATGATGGCCAGGGAGAAAAAGAGAGGGATGAAGCTGGTGAACTTGGGAAAACATGGCAGCCGTTACAGCAGTGATTTAAGCGTGTGTGTGATGATACATACTTGCTAAAGTATTGAGTTACTTTGCATCACCTTGCCTGAAACCCTGAGAAAATAAATTGGGAGGTGAGATTACAGCTAATCAGGATCTGCTGCAGGTGATGCATTCCTCCAGTTAAGAAAGAACCAACAGCTTTAGCAGATGATGGATAATGGTATCATTTATGTCACAGAAGCTGGCTTTTTTTTTAAGATAAATGACAAATAGGCACAGTTTCTATATTTTAAAGTTTTATGTGCTTTATTACACCTTAGGTCATTTAAAAAAAGGTCATGGCTTAAGGTCCTCCCACCCCTACGATTGAGCTTTTTGTTGCTGTAGTTTGATGTTTTATTAGAAGTCATGTATACAGTATGGCAGTGGTCCCCTGCACTTTAACCACATTACTGTTTGTATTTTAAGCTTTACATCTCAATGAACTGTTTCTCTTAGACGAGCAGCATTTAGGATAAGATCTCATCTCTCCCCCTTTCTGGTGATGAATCTGTTTTTTGTGTACCAGCAGTGCTGTCAAGGAGCATGGGAAAAAAATGTTTCAGTGATGACATGAAATGTCATTTAATCTTGTTTATGAAATAAAGACCTGGCACTGTGTTTTAGTGTTGAGAAAATGAGCGCTTCTCAGCTTACAACCGCTGTTTATTTTAAGCAGTTTAATCCACTCACATAGCAGGCTTTCTCTTCCTTAATCTTGTCACTTTATTGTTTGATTGCAAAGCAGTACGACAAGAGGATAACATCTAAAGAAAACAAAATGGAGTCCAGATGAGCAAGAAGGGAGTATCCTTCGCCGCAACTTGGTGGATTTGCTTTCTCTTGATCTCACCTCAGTTTCCGACAGTGACACGACAGCGAAAGGACAAGTCAGGGTGAGGTGGGGGTGGGGGGATATCTTGGCTCTATTTGGGAGATTGGCAATAATGAAAAAGACGACAGAGGGGGAGAGAAGAAATGTGAGTCATTCCAGAAATGCGAGGGAGCTGCTTGCTGTGCGGATACAACAGGATACTGACTAAACCCAACACCAGGAACTGTGAACACACCGCTGCACCACTGAACTGCATCACTGTGTCTGTCTGACCTCACGCTCATATATTTTCTTTTCCAAAACATATGTGATGCAGAGATGATGCCAAAAGTGAAAGAAGTCTTGGACATAGGAAACACCGAAGGGCCGAGATTAGTTTGAGGATCTGCTGTTAATAGACCAAAAAAAAGTAAAAGAGCAGTGAGAGCACCAGATTTTTTGGCATGTGAAGAGACAGGGAAGATTATGAAGAAATCCTTCACTTTGATGGAAGCCTTTTAGCAAACCTGTCAGCGATGAATGTGTTCAATTTGGGCTCGAACAATCCGCTGCAACTCTTCATTTCTGGCCTCCATCCCTCGTCTCTTTTATTTGCTGAATACTTCAGAGTAAAAGCAGGGGAAGCAGCTTTGGTAAACAGTAACATTAGGTTACAATTGTTTCAGAAGCACCTGCTATGCCATTTAGGGTGGTTAGACTTGGTATTTATACATGCACACACACACATACACACACACACACACACACACACGTACACACACATGCACACAGAGCGACATGTAAACAAATACCCACAATCGTCCTACCACTAGTCCACAATCTGGCTTGTGTTTGCTTTCCGGCATTTTTTTTTTTTTTTACAGGGTGGAAATATTTAGCCCTGATGAAACGTGCATTTATCTAGTGTTTTTTTTTTCCTTCCCAACCACAGGCCCTAAAATCAAATAAACGAAGGAACTCTATTCTTTTTTCCCTCCATAAAACCCCATCAAGAGGAATGCTGGTAATCCATGTCTACTCCTCCATCGTGCCTTGTTCCTCTCATTACCAGCCATATTGTTCCTATTACGCCTCAACATCCTCTGCTCTTATCAAGATGAATGTGCTGAGATATCATTTCATGTTCCCTCATTTTGCTTATTGCCTGCCCAAACACAGAATGCAGGTTTGCTGCACTGAACCAATTTACTGCATGGCTGTGGTGTGGGATTTTTTTTTCTTCCTTTTTCTCTGGAAAAGCATTTCCACTGACTCTCTGGGCTGTACCATACAGTTTTTTTGTTTTTTTTTTTAACTTTAACATGAGGAGTTGTTTACTTGGATCCTATTAAACAGGGAACACAAGTCTCTGAGACTTGAATTAGTTAAAGTGATGCAGGGGGAAAAGAAATGGCATAAACATGTACATGGCAGCTGTCCACACAGAGAAAGGGCAGTGAAGCACAAAAGGGACTACGCTGACATAAGATGTATCATTTCTTTTCCTAAACTATATTTTGAAATTCTCTGTCATTTACACAGAGAACAGCTCAAGACCCCAAGGTATTACATCCACATTGGGCGATTCTACATTTCAAAGTGTCACTCCTGTGCCAATATTCATTGCCAGTGAAGGGAGAAGTGTGTCCATGTCAGAATTTCATACATATATCTGCATTTTTAACAACTGCCGTCATCTGTCCCAAGCATCAGGGTATTTCTTTAGTGATTTTTGCATTGCCTGTTGCCCTCCTGTAATGCACGATCCTTTTAAGATCATGGACTGCCTGAAAATGTACGCGTTCTGGGTTTTCACCCACTGCAAATGTGATCCCGTGCAGTCCCCCAAAATCCCAACTGCATGTTGCTGGATGCAGATGACCTATGTGTTGGTTGAATGCAGATTGGTTAACAGGTGGGCCAGAACAGGGCAGGCAGTGACAGGGACAGCGACATCAGAAACAGGAGAAGGATGAAAAAATGATCAAAGATCAAAAATATGGCATGAAAAGTACAGACAGTGGCTGCAGTGCGCACTTTTCATTGTTTGTAACACTCGGTTTCTCTTTGGCTCATTGTATGTATTAACTCTGCTCTTCTCTGCAGCTGGCTGACAGATCAACAACAGCACAACCAAGAGTAGCCCGCAGACTGGTTGTGCCACATATTTTGTAAACTGCTTCCACCAACAACAAACACTCTCTGCAGATTGATGGGCCGTCCGTGACTGTCCGTGGACTGCCTTTGCCCTACCTTAGCTCAGTGGGTTTACTGTCCATATTCTAAGGTAAAGGAGCATGTAATACAGCCAAGAAAAAAAATACTGTTAAAAAAATAGTAGAACTGAATTGTTTTTATTGCTAAAATTACAGATACTATAAACTTCCCAGTGCTGTAGATACCTTCTGTAGAACTCTGCTGTAGGAGAATGCTAATATGGTGCAAAAAGCCCAAATTATGATCAATAACACTGCAATTTAGAATGCAGTGTGTCAACAAATATTTTAACTGGATTCAGTTATATGTATGGTATAAAGTATTATTGAAGTTAGGGGGAAATTGAGATTATAGCAGATACAGGAATGTGAAAAAGAAAGTATACCCCACTGAAAAGCTTGTCGAAACACCTTTAGCAGCAATAAGTTGAAGTAATTCTCATGTATGACTTTATCAGTCTCTCACGTCATTGAGGAGGAATTTTTCAATCAGGATGAGGTCTGGATTTTTCCTGGGCCAATGCAACATGTTGATTCTTTTCTTTTTCAGCCATTCCCTTGTAGATTTGAACAAATGGCCTCACATTTGACTCTAGCATACCTTTGAGATAGAGTGGAGTTCATGGTCAACTCAATGACTGCAAAGTGCCCAGGTCCTATGGCTGCAAAACAAACCCAAATCATCACCTCTCCATCACTGACAGTTGGTATGAGGTGTTTGTGCTAATATGCTGTGTTTGGGTTTCACCAAATGTGGCACTGTACATGATGGAAAAACATCTCCACTTTGGTTTCATATCCAAAAGATATTGTTAGTCTTGTGATTTGTTGAGATGCAGCTTTGCAAACCTAAGCCATGCTGCCATGTTATTTTTAGAGAGAGCCCTTCCAGCTACTTTGGCAACCCTTTCAAACAAGCCACACTTGATCAGTCCTTCCAAAAAAAGAAAACAATTGCAGGTGTATGATATGACCCAAATGTATTACATGCCTACTCACAACTTGCCACCAATATGGCTGTGTTGCAGTGAATGGCATCAGACGGCTGCTTCCTTTCTGGGAACACCAAAACATTGACTAAAACCAAATCCAGGAACTGTGACCACATCGTAGGTCATCTCTGTCTGCCTCGTTCGTTCAGATTCACACGTACAACCTGCAACACTTTTAGCCCCTTTTGCAAACCTTATGATGACAATATGGATGATGATGCAAAAATGAAAGTTACAGTAAAAGAGCAGCACAAAAGCTGCAGTCAGTACTCTGGTGTTTAACCTGTGACAGTCTTGGACTTGTGGGAAATGGTGCTTCTTAAAGACTGCTATTATACATATAAAAATAAATGATAATATTATGAGTAAGCAAATCAAGTGAACCATGCAATGGAAAACACAAGTGTATAATTTTAAACTGGGTTTTCTTAGTCCTAGGATAAAAGCTGAAAGAGTCAGTTTAATTTCAGTTTTATGTCACCTCCTTCACCTTCTTTCTTGTCTTTCCTCTTAGCACAAGAGACCATGGCAGAGATTGAGAGAAGGAGAGAGCGAGAGAAAGGAAGAACAAGTACAATTAGCCAGTGTGTGAACAAGCTCTTGTTTATTGACTTTCAGGGGGAAACTTTATTAACCTGCCCAGCCTTGAATGGAAGACACCTGCTGTTGGCACTTAG
Organism: Archocentrus centrarchus; assembly: GCF_007364275.1. Taxonomy (NCBI): domain Eukaryota; kingdom Metazoa; phylum Chordata; class Actinopteri; order Cichliformes; family Cichlidae; genus Archocentrus; species Archocentrus centrarchus. The sequence goes on along the minus strand of NC_044367.1, from coordinate 16,547,040 downwards.
GCTGTTATTACTGAAATAGCTGCAGGGAGGGTCCTCACTATGCCCAGCGCTGCCTGCTGCTCCATTGTCCAGTGCTCCATCGTCCAGCAATTGAGCGCTACTACGTTTATAATGAGATTGCCCTTTGTTAGGTATCGTCACTAGGCTGACAGACCTCTTTCCCCTCACTTGTCAGCAATCAAATTATAGTGGGCAAACCCACCGACTCTGGTTTTGTTCCTATTGTCTGTCAGTAAAAATAGACTCAGCCCATGATTGACTTTTTTGTTGGGGTTGCCGTTGGTGAAGTGGCTGATTGCAAAAGAATTAAATTCACTACAATGCAAACACAAAACAGCAAGTTTGAATGGCTAAAGAGCCCAAAAGAGAGTTACTGAGTCACTGTAGGCCACAAGTGAGCCAGTGTGGACACCATAGATATGACTAGTCTTTCTGATTTGACACAGTTCCATGTCAGCCATGAATTCAACATTCTGATATTTGTTTTAAAACCAGGTTTATGATGCTAATTTACTACAGTTTGGATCATATTTTTTGTAAGTTTCTTATTGGTTACTATAACAATATTTAGCCTGTAGATATTTGAGAACATATCCACATCAAAAAAGATGCACTCTGAGAGAAACCAAAGGTTGTGATCACACTCATGACTGATAAAATGTCTAAGTCACAGTTAGACAAACAAAGTCTGACTTTACTAACAACACTCAACCAGTAATATCTTTCATGTCATTATTGAACTCTCTCAGTGAGACATCAGTCACGCAGATCTTGGTAGCAAACACCTGGCAACCTCTGGTCACTAGAGAAAAATATGTATTCCCCGACCAGTTGGTGAGTGGTTGTTGGAGACTGCTGGCAGTAGCCAGATGAAACTGATTGCAAACAGGGTGCTGAACCACTACCAGATTGCCACAGTCACCAGTAGTTTCTATGGAATACACCAACTTGTCTGCAAACACTCGCATTTACCCTGGGCTGCAGTAAAATGTAAAAAAAGTGCTTTGCAAACTGGACACAAAGACTGTTTGCCTTTAAAGTGACTTGGGCCTTACTGCTGCAACTAGCACACTTCAAAAGGTGCAACTTGAATGGTGTCTGTTTCCAGTTTGCATTGCACGCAGTTTCACTACTGCTTGTTAAGTAGTCCTCAAGTATTTGCAGACAAGTTAGCGTCTTCTTTGCAAACTACTGGCAACCACAGCACTCTGCTAGTATCCAAAGAATTTGCTAGGAGGTTTTTGGTGGTGTACCATGTAACCAATTTCACTTAGTGATTGTCAGCAACCTCCCCCAAACACACGCTAGCTGGTTGCAGATTATACACTTTTCCCTAGTGACTGGATTAACTGGTCTCTAGGCCTGCATGAATGGAACTTCAGCAATCAATTTCACAACTGCCAGCAACCGCTCACAACCAGTCAAGGAATACTCATTCTTCCCTTGCAACTGGTGGTTGCCAGATGGTAGCCGACCGATCTTCATACCTGTGTAACTGGGGCCTAATGAGCTTCATTGTTGGATGGATAAAGTAAGGAAACCTTTGTGCAGCTGCATGAAGAAATATTATTGGAGAATTTAAGGGTGGCAGTCCATGACTCAAACTAAAAATTCATAAATAATTTAAGAACAGAGAGGCTAAAAAATTAGAAAATTAATGTTTAGATATGTCAAAACAGCATGGTGGTTAGCACTGTTGCCTCACAACAAAAAGGTCTTGGGTTTGAATCCACCATCTGGCCATGGCCTTTCTGTGTGGACTTTGTATGTTCTCCTCGTGTCTTTGTGGGTTCTCTCCAGGTACCCCAGCTTCCTTGCACAGTCCAAAGACATGCAATTAGTATGGTTAGGTTAATTGGTGATTCTAAACTGGCCATAGGTGTGAATGTGAGTGCGAATGGTTTTTCTTTCTCTGTGTTGACCCTCCAACAGGCTGGCAACCTGCCCAGGGTGGACCCTGCCTCTTGGCCTGTGGCAGCTGGGATCGGCTCCAGCCTCCTAAGAACCTCAAAAGGATAAGCAGAAGAAAATGGATGGATATGGCGAAGTCAGAGTCCTGATCCCAAGTGTACTGAGGTGACCTGAAGAGGGCTGTTCAGTCATGATCACAGAATGAACTGAAACAGTTTTGTAGGAAGCAATGTTCCAAGATTTGGCCCATCCTAAGAAGACACAGGAGACATCTGACATTGACAAAGAGAGTTATTGAATTCAGGATTTTACTCTGCACTGTGAGTGACTGTTCAATGAAGACATGAAAAAACTGTAAGTTAGATGAAGTGTCAGACAACATTTTAAAGCAATAAATGTATAAAACATGTACATGATCAAGAAACATATATGGTGAGTTAAAGCAATTCCGATCTAGCCTCAGAAAGGGGAAGTGTCACTGAGGAGATGAAAGGATGGATGGGTCTTCCTACTGAGTGATACTTCCTCTAAAGTGCATGGTGTCAATGGCTGACTTTCAGCAGAACCGATAAAACTCAGCTACTCTGGCTTTTATCATCTTTCCTGGGCTCAGGAAGCACTGATACCACCCATTACAAGGACAGCACTGAAGGCGAGCCTGGATGCGTGGGCTTCAGTATGTCTGCAGCTAAAAGTAGTATCTCTGTGTATATTTGTGTGACATCTTGCCTGCTCATTGGTGATATTCTTCTTTTTGAAAGAAAGGGGAAGGAAAATGATGGCAATTAATCTGGAGTATGCTTAACCATCTAAAGTCTCTTTATGTAACTGTGTATTTATTTATTTGTTCTTATTCAGGAAATTAGGTAACTGGAAACCAAGAGCAGTTTACAACCAAATATCCACAAATATACAAGCTGTGCACATCCAACTTTTAACCTTACTGGGGCCAACATGTACTCAGTAGACCCCTCAGGCAAACACAATGTTGTGGATCACAGCGCAACAAAAATAATGTTGCAAAGTCAGCCACTGGCTTGTCCTTCCGTCCTCCCAGTGCCCGGCAACAAACTATTCATTTGTTTATACACTGTTGGAAATTATTTGATAGCAGACACTTAATTTCCTGCTTTTGCTTCTTTGTGTGCAACTTTTGTTCTCATTCCTATCAAACAGACCCACACTTCTGAGCATGTATAAGACCTCAGATGATTAGCTGTAGCAAATTCCCAAGGATTACCAGTCAACTAACAGTTACAGGTCAACTATGCCTGCCTTCAGAAATACCAAACTACAAACAAGTCAAAGAATGAGATAAGCTCACATTTTGGTTCAGCTTTCCTGCAATACTAGATTCTATTAAATCCTCAAACACACCGCTGTATGATTGTATTTAAAGAAAAAGAGTATGGTGCAAATGAGCTGCGATTCATTGTGCCCGTGGATGCTGTGAGGAGTGTTAATTAGGTGTGGAATGATGACCTTTGCCTGGCCTAGAGGGACCTTTATGCATAGCAGCCATGGGGAGATTAATAGCTATTGCTAAGCAACATGAATGTGGGGTCTGAAAATTCTGTCTCAAGTCATTACAAACACTTCATTTGGACATGCAAACACCAAAACTGCATGGAGGTTTTAGATATGGACCTTAGAGCTATGATTTAGCCCATATAAATTATCGACATGAATTTTGTTAATTCTATGTTATCCAAAATAAGTGACATGTAAGGCTCTGATAGTTTGTGCTCGTGGCTTCTTTTTACTGACAAAAAGTAACTACATGTTAAACAAGATAACAGAGCGTATTTGGGCAAATGAGGAATGAAAGGTATTGTTAAAGCTTTAGTTCATTGTTGTCTCAATAACATATATCTTCCAGAAGAAGCCACATTAGATGGATTGATGTCTGTATAAATATAAATGCATTGTTACCTTCTAAAGGCATTCATTTGGTGCCTCTTAAAAACCTCCCTTCAACTATTTGTCTGCTACTTGCTGGCCAGACACTGCTAACCAGGCCTCTCAAGAGAAAAAGCAGAGGAGCTAGGGTAGTGAATAGGCCTGTATAAATAGATATTATAACAGAAAGGCACTGCCACTCTCTCTTTCTCGCCGTAGCTTCCTCTCCTTCTTAAGTCTTTCTATCTTCTGTATTACGTGTTCAAGCAGCGCTGAAGCCACTTCTATGGTGCTTTTCAAGAGGAACCCCTTTGAGAGGCAGCTCCTCAGGGACTGGGGACAGGCAGTCGGCCAGCTTCCAGAGTAAACATATAATCATCCCTCGGACAGCTATAATTATATCTGGGACGTGAAGGAACAGAAGCAAGCAAGAGCCAGGCAGATACACAGTAGCAGAGGTAATGCAGAAAGCTGTGCACTTAATATTTGTTTTCTGCTGGAATATAAAGCTCAGGTTGTGTTCATGCAAACAGTGAGGGAAGAGTGGTTGATGGAAAAGCAAGTCAGCTCACAGCCTGTTGTGGCGAGTTTGGGGCAGTGGCAGTTTTGTGCTTCTGCGCATACACCAACTTTGAATGTCGGGACACGTCTGCGCCGATACGCATAGTCAAAAACACACAGAGGCACGCACACACCTTGCATGCACATCTCCACCCTCATGCAGTTGAACCACACATGAAACAGTGGGTGGTTTCAGGGGCAGTATGGAGAGTTTCCCTCAGGCCTGTTCTTTAATCCAGCATCTCTCAACAGTGCAACTTTAATGCGGTTAACTAACTAGCAGGCTTTGTGGTCAACTACCATTCCAACAGGCCATGCTGAAGAGAAATTGATTACACTGCCTGGCTGGAAAAAAATCTAATGACTTCCAGGATGCTTTTCTTTCTGTAATTAAAAATGAATTTGTCACTACTGAGCAACAAAAATGAATCTAGCCTGTGAATGCCTGTTTTCCTTTACATCACCTGACTCTCTTCTAAACCAGCCAAGCCTTCGTCTTTTATGTGAAAGTTCCCCTCTAATTTTCCTTGTCTGCGGTGCCCTAGAGCCAGGTTGGATGGGGGTGGGGAAGGGTGACATCACAGCATTTAGGCAAATTCCATATGAAAGAAAAAAAGGAACGGTTGAAGCTATTCTCTATAAAGCAGTGGAAACACTATAAAGTTATAGGAAGCGATTAGCTGATAATTAAACAGCCTAAACAAACCCACACCATTCTCACACATCATTACTGCCTCCCAAACATACAAAGCAGGACACATGTGCGCACAAACACATGCTGCGGAGGCTGGGAAAGGGCTGTCTCTAGGGCCGCAGGTTGAGGCATCAGGAGCAGCAGGGACCAGGGAGGCAGGGCTGAGGGACCAGGCTGCAGCTGGGGTCAGGAGAAGGCACGTTAATCACTGCTATCCTGTCAACAACAAAGAGTGGGCCTCACCCAAATGCTCTGTTCAGTAGCCATAATAATGCCAAGTTAATCAGGTAGAGGTGTCACTAGAGAACCAAGAAGAAGGAAGTAGAGAGCTGGTGTGATGATGCAATTACAGGAATAAACCTGGAAAGGAGAAAGAGGGAGTAAGACAGAAAAAAAAAAAACTCTAGTGTTTCCTTCTCTTGCTTAATTATCACTTATTACAACCACAGGGGTTTTTTTGTGGAGAGAAATCCTACACACACACACACACACACACACACACACACACACACACACACACACACACACACACACACACACACACACACACACACACACACACACACACACCAATGGAAATGCTATAAATTATCATCATTGGTTGGTATCTGACATGACTTATTGCTTGTATGCCCCACCCATCCCAGTAATCACAGCTACTCTTTTCATCTGCACCAGACACGCTGGAACTGAATGTCAGACACAGAATTTGTTACATGCACTGCTGCATTATTTTGTTTCTTTCCTGTGAGCTTCATGACTTTCTTTCTAATAATTTAAAGGTACTCTACATGTTAAAGATGCTTCCTTACCTTTTTTTTGCCAGCACACATCCCTTTAAGTTTTCCCCCAAGAAAATGTGTTGTTTCAAGCTCCAGTAAGTGAAATACAAGCCTTTGCTGCAGTGACCAGACTGTGACCCCCACATCAGGTCACATTACTGAGCAATGGACATGTTTAGATGTTTTACTCCAAAAGAAAACATCATTAGGATCTGAGAGCATATTCCACTTTCCCCCCATCTCTGCAACTCAGAGGTAATGGCCACCCAGCCCCACCCCCATGTCTCGCAGGGAGGTTGGCCTTAGACCTGACCTTCAGCCTACCGGCCTTCCACAGTACACACACACACACACACAACACAGACTATTCATTTCCTCATTTGAATTTTGAAAAAGCATTTACAGAAGTGCAAACTGTTTTTGAAGTGTGTGTGTTTTTTTTTCACTCTTCCATCTGGACTGTCTCTCCTTCAGCAGTTGTCTGATCTGACACAGCCTGATAATAGGGTCGGGCCCAAGTGAAACCAGAAACAATTTGTTTTGGTCTGAGCTATCATTCCATTTCCCATAAGCCATGCCTCTCCCTTCTCTCCTCTCAGCCCCTCTTTGTATCTCTTGCCAAGAATTAAAAGGCATGACTTTAGACACAGTTACAAAAAGCAGCTGCTGAGTAACTTTCCTCTCAGAAACATACTAAAAGACCATTCCAAATTTACATATCTTATTCCAAATCACAAACTGCATGCCTTTTAGAGAGCCCCAAGGCCCACCGCTTGCTCAAATGGAGCAGCATTTCAGAGCCCACCTCTGGAATGAATAAGGGAGGAAGTAGAGAGGCCACACTCACCCTAGGGCAGGAAGTGACATACACATGATGCTAGGCAGCAGTTGTTTTGAATCTTGTAAGACAAAAAGAAAGTTCTTAAAAGGAATAGCAGATTGAAGGAGAGGGGATCAGGAAAGGAATAAAGTAATTTGATTAAAGTCGTTGCCTACAGCAGCATTTCCAATTCTAAACATGTCCATCCTAAACCTGCTGATGTAAACATGGCATGCTCTTTGACCTTAGCGGCAAACATCTGCTCAAGGATAGGCTTTCACTCTCATTCAAGCACTGCCCCGACCTGACATTGATAAATTCACTTTTAATCACCAAACGTAACACATGAAATGAATCTTGATTATCTCTTTAAGTAAAAAAAAAAAGAAAAGAAAAAAAAAAGACCTGCAGTAATATGAGCATCCACAGCAAAAGAAACTAAAGTTTCAGGTTTGTGATTTTTTTGTTACGTCAATAATCTAGAACAGCTTACATCAATCTATAAATATCAGCTCAAAAGAAAAGGGATGCAACTACCTGTATCACTACTTTTACATGTACAAATTATTCTGATTTATTTATTTATTTTTTTGCCCTCATTCCAGAAGACACAACATTTCTACTAAGCTTTATACCAGACTATTGAAAACAAATATACCAGTAATATTCCTATTTACATTCAACAGTGCATCTTCAGGTTAATGTAAATTCTTGGTTGTGTTTCATAACAGGTGAGGCCCTACTGCACTGCTTATCACATCAAAATATTAAAATGTAGAGAGGATGGAGACTCTTGCACTATTTTGGGTTTTGTGGCAAAACAAAATGATACTTTTTCCATTACTGAGGAGTTTGTCTGGTTGAGCAAACACAGTCTACCCTCTTGTATTCATTCAGCTGCCTTCTTGAAAAGGACAGTGTTGCAATATTTGTGTGTATCCAAAACCTGTTGATATCCAAGTCTTTCATGATGTTTAAAAGTAGATCATTCTCTCCTTTTAATCTGAATTGTGGGTTATTCTTGTAGGCATGAATTTCTACCGCAGCTTTGGAAAGTGTTGGTTTGTGTATGCTCAGAGCTGACTGTAAACAAGAAGCCATGAGTTGAAAGCTGCGGTAGAAACCCCAGTTGAGACGCACGTCCCAAATGTGCTAAATACATCCAAGAAAAGCTCCTAAAAATGTCTTAAAATGCTTAAACACCCAACAGAATATGCTGCTTACTTATCAAACGCAAATTATTGTCACATTTAGAATAACAGTGGAATGGCTCACCCAAAACTATGTATCATTTGGAAATGAAGACACGCTTTGGGAGACATGCCTTGGGGGAGAAGGAAGACCCTTGAAAGGGTGAGCAGCAGCCGGTGGGTCCGGGGCCTCGGGCTCGTAAAATTGCCGCCGCCAGTGGGCCAAGGGGGAGGATGGAGGCAATTAAAAGAACTGCAAGTGGCCTAAGTGCTGAGCACCAGCTGAATTTCTTTCTGTTGTGATATAAGCACATGCAGAGGTGGAGGAAAATGAAGTGAGGCAGAAAAAGAGAAAGAAATTGGAAATGGAGGTACAGCTGATAAGTGCTGTGAGTCCACCCTGGACTGGGGCTAAACCTGTCCAGACCACCGCTGAGAAAGGGGCAGACTATCAAGACAGACGACTTCCTACTACTACTGCAGTCTGATTATCCCCTTGAGGCCCAGAGAGAGAGAGAGAGGCCTATAAAAGCCTCCTCATTAAGACTGGACCATTTATAGATGGCTTAATGAGTCTAGGTCTCTGAAAGAATAGAGGGAATGAGGGACTGATAGAGTGTCCACTTACTACTTTGAGGTTCCCGTCTCCGCACCTCCCTGCCCTCAGAGGTCTGGTCAAAGAAATGACAAACATGAGTGAAAATCAGACACAGTGAAGGAAACCAATCCAAACAGAGCATTTTAGAAATTACATTGTAGGTTAGCTTCACTGAAATCTTTGTGTACCTCAGTTAGGATTGTTACCTCAGAATGGAGCATATTCTGGTAGTCAGGGATTTTTTTTCTCTCTGTGTTGACATCATTATTGACGTCATAACCTTTCAGAGATTCTTGTCACAGGAGTATGAGGTTAGCCCTTCTCAGAAATGTATTGATGACATCTGTTTTATGCCTGGATGAGTACCCTGGTCATGTCCCCATAACAGATAGGCACCTGCAAGATTACATAAAGCGGTGCTCATGTCTGATCAGTTCTGTTTTTGGAAAAAGAAAGTGAAACATTCATCTATGATGCACTCGCTCTTGTGAGCCTGTGTGATAGGAGCAGGGACCTCAGCTGCAGCATCACCATGTAACTATTTAGAACTTGACACATCTCCTATTGGTGGGATAGCATCACTTTGATACATGGAGTGAGTTGTTGCATATCCCATTTTTGGAAAGGATGAACATGGCCGCGGTGCTAGTTGTTTTTTAATGGCTTATAACACAATGTACCAAAACAATGAGTAGGCTGTAGAAACTAGCTATATGGATGACAATCTGTCCTCAATGGCAAATCAAAACCACTAATTGCCCTCTTAAGTTGTGCAACAGGTAATCTTCACAACTTGCTGGAAGCCATCAGACAGTATTTTTAATTAACCATTCTTGGAAAACTCTCCACAACAACTGACATTTTTTGGCTCAGAGGCAAAAGAAAAAAAAAAAAAGTGAACCTCAACTAAGCAACTGGATTGGTCCTCAACATCTGATAAGTTCAACAGTACAAACAGAGCGATAAGCTCCTGTAGGTTATTCATCATACCCCCCCCCCCAAAAAAAAAAAAAAGCTTCATGCATCCTGGTCACCACCCTGCGGGACTGATAACCCATACTGATTCTATCTGCCCCACCCCCACGCCCCACCCCCAAGAATAACAAAAGCTACATATTGATACCATGTCCCATCAAGTTACTCCATGTGCATGGGCATGCACACACACCTGTAATAAGCATGCACAAGTACTTAGATGCTCAAACACACACAATCGCAAAGCACGTACAGCTATAATCTTTATTACAACAAAATGCTCCTCAGAGAGATGTTTTAAGAATAACTTTAATTTGTTCAATAAGTGGAGAAAGAGAGAACAACTTACAAAGTTGTCCTCTTTTAAACTTAATCCAGCACTATTCTTGAGACCACATTGTAAAATCCCTGTCAGACTAATCAAGCAATACTTATAATAATGTAATGCCCATAAATGGTGCAATAAAACTGTTGGCAGTAGTCCTGGAATCCTTTCACAGAACACTTGTAATGAGTGCAGATGGATAGGTCTTTGCATCCTCACTTGCTCGGTGGCACGGTGGGTGTTATTCTCTTCCCCACAAATAACGAGGTGTTTTGTTCCATCAGCGAGCGGATTAAGAACGGTATCAGTGCGCCACTTTGTGCCAAGGCAGAGAAAAAGAAAGTGAAAGCAAGTGAGACAGGTTGAAGAAGAGACCGGGAAGAGTTAAGGATTAACAATAGTCCTGCAAGCAGAGACCTGTCAGGTGGGGATGAGCTGCCAAAAAAACACAGGGTGATTAAACTCTTACACATTTAATTAGATCGTTCGCCTCCTGCAGATCTCTTTAGCATATGAATCAAGGTTTCAGCGTAATGCTGTGCGCCCCAATGTGAAAGGAATATCATAAAGAAAAGTACTGTCTGACAATCAAAGAATAGCTGAACCTAGGAGAACTTTTTTTTTCCTTTCAGCCAAAATGGGAAGCACCTTGGAGCATGAAATGTGGCTCCAATTGTTTCTGTGTGTGTGTGTATCCACCCATGGCGCTAGAGAAGGGTTATTGGCAGGCAGGAGGAGGGGAGTTTCGGGAGGGGATGCTGAGCTGAGAATGCCAGGAATGTCCAACCCTGTTTACAGCTCGGGCTGGTTCACACCTGCAGGTCAGGGTGCTATCACCAGCCCCGGCCCCTCCTCTCCTTTTGGCCCCCCCTCATTACAAGGGGGTCAAACTCAGAGGTGACCTAATTAGAAGCTCATTACATCACAGACAATCTCCATTAGCATGCCAAGCCGGCCTGTTAATCCATTAGCACCACAGAGGCCCCCAGTGCAGTCTTTGCATTCCTACCCCTGTGGCCCTCGCTCAGGACCCCTGCCACACACAAACACACACTCCTATTGCTGACTGTCATGGGAGACACTGAAATAGTCCAAACATTCTTATCAAAGATGCAAACAATAACAGGAATGTTAATATACCGCTAACCAGCCTTATCAGCAAAAATTAACATGGTATGTACCGTGAAGTGAACATATAGTTTATTGGTTGGGTCAGTCACCTTTGCTGTCCTATTAAAACATTTTGTATTATATCCTTTTGTTGTTTTTCAGCTCAGTGTATGTCTTTTAAAGAAACACATTAGATCAAATCAAAGCCACTGAGGAAATTTATTTGGGGGTTTCGTAAAAACATCCATTCACAGAAATTACTTTTCATTTTCGGCCGGATTCGAACAACAGGACATTCATTCTGATGAGCCAGTGTCCTGACACTTCAAAGTGTTTAGGCACAGTGGGACAGGTAGTAGAGGAGGACTGAACTTTTATACCACTGTGGTCTCTGAGCAGGACTACACCTGTGTGCTTTGGCTGCAAAATAAGCTGTAGATAAATGCAAAACATGTTAGATCTGGTGTGTCTTAGTACATCTGCTGATGCACTGCTCCAAGATAAATCCTTCCTTCCCCCATTTTGACCATTAGAGAGAAATGAGAAAAAATGAAAGTCATATTTCAGCGAGCTGTTTTTGGCATTGAGCTTGAAACATTATGACCCTCTAAATACTTTTGTCCTAGGTCTGCTTGTCATTATCGTACAAAGTTTTTTAAAAAAGTTTGAAAAAAAATTACAACTCCTCTCACAGTAAGAAGCTGAGCTGTAGTCAAGCATGTGTCAACAAATTTCTTTGCTTCTCTTTTCCACTGTTTATACCCATAAATGAACTTCCCTTACTGAGTCTTTGTTGGATAAGGCCTCTAAAGTGCTGGATGCAGCTGTGAGGTTGTGGCCCAATACTGGGGATTGAATGAATCAGTTTCTATCTCGTCACTGGGGACCTGGGAGACACTGAGCCCCACTACCTTCCCTTTGAAACCTCTCCTCTCTGATGACTGGCAGACCATACAACGCACAGAGCTTTGTAAGTGACTCCATTGTTAGAGGCAGATTGAGAGGAAAAAAGGGGACTAGCCCTAGGGATAGAAAAGCAAGGTGAAATAAAAAGGTCTGGCTCTGTGGTCTGAAGAGGGCAGGAATGGATCAAAGGACTAGGTACTGACCTGCGGCCTTTGTCCGTCAGACAACCATGGCTTCATTTAACCTCTCTCTGGAGGTCGACAAAGTCCGTTGGGATATCGAGCTTCACAGGAGCTGTGCCCTATGGGGACATCTCAGTGCCTCCACTCCAACCCCTCCACCTGGGACAATATCACAGGTGAAAGTGGATGGGAGGGGTTGGCCTGTGCATCGCCCCAACCTGTCAGGGATCCACCACAAAAGGAGCTGAGCCCTCTCTCCGGATGCCCGGCGGCCAAGTCTTACCTTACTATACGGTATTCACATGGCTTTGCTGCCTCCCTGCCCTGGCTCCACTGGGAAAGCCACAGCATGGAGGGAATCGGAACAGAGAGGAGCTCTCAGCTGCTCACCTGGGGATGGTAAACCTCAGTTATGTGGCCAACAAAGGTGAACTTAGAGGCTCTCTGCTGCATTGTTTAGTTGTGGAAACTTAAATCTTCTAGCCTTAATGAACTGTTGAATAGAGAGGATTTTCCATGGTTCAAGGGGCCATGTGTGACTTTTAAAAACCCGTCTATCATGCTTTCTACAGAATCAGACCTAACAAAGAGGCTGCACACAATACATATATGATGTATTCTGAAACAGCCAAATTAAATGTTTTTTAGAAATTGCACTAAAAGTTCAGTTTTACATTATACGGTAAAGCTTGTTACCACATGAGCTGATGCTGAGAAAAAGATTCACATTCAAAAAAATAATGAATTTGTTAAATGCTCTTCATTGCTTTTCATTATATTCATAAGGAGTTGTTTTATAGAGATGCATTTGCCCAATTTTTGGGATTACCAGGTCACTCTGCCCCAAAGGAGAGGGGAAGGAAAGGGAACCAGAGTACAAGATGTGGAGCAGATGAACAGGAAGACGCATGCTGTGGATGGGAGGCAAATGGAAGCAAGAGTACCTGCACTGAAATGAGGATGGGGATCTAACTATGTTGGGAACGAAAGCGGCCAAATTGTCCTGCTTTCATTAGTGCGCTGAGTGAAGCCTCTGCCTCTGCCTCGATTCCCAAGACTCTCAGATAACAAGTGGCTTCCCACACTGAGACTTTCTGTTTTCTGTTTCCTCTCCAATAAAACCAGCCACAGAAAGAGAGAGAGCGAGAAGGGGAGCAAGAGTGATAGACGGGTGGGGAAAGGGGAGAGGGGAGAGGGGACCCCCGTGGTCTATGGTTATCTGGGGCAGTTTGGTTTATTTTCCCCAAGCCCAATGAATGGCTGCCGACAAGGCATTTCTGATGGCCATGATAAGATATCCCACCCCTGGTGTTCTACCTCTATAGCCTTGGCCAGACCTCCAGCTCCATCCTTTCAAGTAAACAGGTTAAGCGTCCCTCCCGGAGCTGGTACTGAAAGACAAAGTAAGGTGGTCTTGTGCTGAAATGCACAAATGTAACAGACTGAGTGAAAGCGGAAGGCAACGAGTGGAGGTCACAAATATGACCTCCCACACACAGCAATGCATAGACTAAGACAAAAGCATTCCATAGGCATCCTGTTAGTGATAGCCTCTAGATAGGAACCACAGAGTACTCTAGTCTAGTGCAGCTGGCTGTTGGATGGAGAAAATATCATAAGTGTAATTACTATTAGGTAGGTTACAGCTTTTTGAAATGTACAGCAAGTGTATACCCATAAGGGATACCCAAAACATCTTAAGCATCTTAATCTTGTCATTTTACCAGCAGAAAAAAATCAGCATTATGTGAGGTCAGAGGCATTTTTAGAAAGTTCACAACTTCCTTTGTTTAATTTGAGACAACGCTACCCAGTCGAATTTCACTTACTACACAAATATAGTACATAGTGTGCAGTACATAACATGAAAGTGTAGCAACAGAACTCTGAAGCTAAACACATGTACACAGCCACAGCATATTGAGGCAACCTGATTCTAATTTAAAGGTTCCATTACAGAGCACTCTCACATCTACACCAAATGCCCTTCACCAAACTTTCCTGCTCTACCCTGTCCCCTCGCCTCTCCTGACAACAACTCAAGGACACTCAGCCAGCAGGCTGGACCCAAGGTAGAGGTGGAGGAAGAGACGGAGAGAAGACCAAGAGGGTGTCTGTGTTGGAGAGGTAGGGTGGCAGGGGTGATAAACTGTGACCTTCTCCTCATACTGCAACATGCCTAATGGCTGCTCTGAGTGCTTCAGCTCAAGGTGTCTGAGCCTCTAAATGGAGGGGTATTTTTATCCTCATCACACACTCACTCGCATATTAACAAACACTGTGAATTGTGTGCATATCCATGGCTGGTGTCCGGGTGCACCACAGGGTGAGCGAGGACTGGCGAGTTGGCACGCAGTGCTGGCAGTACTCAAGTTCCTGATAGCTTTCAGGGGCCTTTGATGTTCTTTGCATCCCCCTGCCCCCTAACCGCTCCATCCCCCGGGCCTCCCCCTCGCAGGAAATTGCATTCTGTCCACTGCCATAGCAGATAAATGAGGCAGGAGAGGGTGCTGCACACTGTCACCAGCCGAACTGCCCTGTCTCACACTGCAACCTGCGGTGCGTTAGCTGCGTGTGCGCTTATTTAGCACCCATGGCTGTCCTCAGGGAAGGAGAATGTATTTGGACACGTAAATGTGGTCCTACATCTACACAGAGAAAGCAAGAATATGCTAACAAGCAAGCAAATACAAAAAACAAAACAGACAACACAGAAGTAAAATTAGTGTTAGTATTCGATGAGGATGACAATGCATTTCATGCTTGCAGCCAGTCTGTGACATTTGATTACATCATTGTGAGATTCCTGTAATTCCCCCATAGAATGTCAAGAAATAATACAGCTAAAAAGAGCTGTTCGCGCAATGGGGACCCCAGTGGTACTTAGAGGCATGGAGGCGGCTCGAAATTTATGACAGGTTGAATGTACGTGTATGTGTGAGATCATGCTTTTTGTTGTATTCAATGGTGTGTAAGTGTGCACTTGTGAATACAGGTGCATGTCATGGGTGTATGTACAAGCCGCTAGAAGGAGCGAGCAAATATGTTTGATTAGTGTTAACTAGAAAGTGATGTCAGTCCTGCTATTACCCAATAGTATAACCCCACCCTAAACCCTATAGGTTTAGAGCCCTTATACTCAATGGCCACTACGTCAGAGTGCTAAAAACTAAACTCCTACACTAACTTGCTTAAGCTGAACATATGCTGTTCACATGCAGACATATTTTACACTGGCTTTAGCCACCAAAATGATGTAAGGATCTTTTTAGAAATTATGCCACAAATATTTTTATTTTATTTATTTATTTATTTATTGCATAAAGAACAGTACATTTAAAAAAAAAAATTTGGTGTGATGCCAATTTGTCATGGCAGCCTTCTTGGCTCTTGTCTTCCTGAGGTTTTATCACAGTGTTTCAAGATGATTTCTTATTATTACTACACATTTCCACATTAAACATTGTCCACTTCAATATTTACAGCACATATTGTAAGTGAAGATCTCAAAGATGTTTGGCTTAGGTTGAAGGCAATCTGCTCCATGTTCCCAACCATGCGTGGCCTGAAGCAAAACAGGATGTTCCAGTCTGTATGGTCACTCTCTTCTCTATTTTGTTATCCTTTGCTTGATCTCTGCTCACCGTGTCAATATTAAGTAAATATGAATGCCCAGTAGATCTCTGTTCAAAGGTAGATTTTAGCTTTCATTGTAAAACCCTATGTCCTACCCCATGCTGTTGTGTTACTTTTCCATTTAACATAACAGCATAAAAGCAACACTAAAATGTATTATACTATATGCCCGTTACAGTAAGAGTTACAATAAGCAACTCAATGTTTCCACTCAGGGTTCTATGTATAAGAAAACAGGTGCATGAATGATGCAGCTTGCATAACCTAAAAGAGTTGTCAGTTGTCAGTGCTAAGTTTTCAAAGATTTCTATCACGTCATTGCAGGTTAATTTGAAATTTTATTTTAAAAGCTGAAAATGGGGGTGGGGGGTTTAAGTCAACATAGGTTGAGTCTATTCAACCACCATCTTCCCCTTTTTCCACACCAGCAACACTCTCCTGTTGATGTGAGCGATCCTGCATGTGGTGAGTGAGGAGAGCAAGGACACCATGTGGTTCTCTGCTGTGTAACACACATGCCACATGCACACACACACATTTATGTACACACCAACCCCATTACCCACCACCATCTCCACAACTGCCCCATATGACCCTTCATCCTATCCTGAGTTATAGCAGAGCCCCCCTACACATCAGCAGGCTTCTGATTGACAGGCCGTGAAGATAGACCAACATGGTCTCCATTTAGCTCAAGTACCACACCGCCATCACCTCAGACACCCCCACCCATCCTCCTCTTCATGTCTCAGGAGAAAACACACTTGAGCCAAAGTGTTTCAGAGCAGGATGTTTCCTGGGGAGAAAAGGTTTCGTCTCGGGTCAGTGTGCACTGCTGTGATGGAGGGTGCTTTTTCATGAGGGTGTGGGAGTTGGGAGGGGATGTGTAGGGGGAGCCCAGTGAGCTTATGATGAGAGGAAAACGAAGAAGAGGAGGCACAGTGAGAAACAGAAACAAAGCTCATGGATGTTTGAAGAAGCAAACTACAGCATAGGCAGGAAGGCAGAAGTTTGCGTGTGTTTGGAAGGGGTCAGAAGTGGAAGTTGGGTGAGTGTGTGATGAAGTAGTGGGGTGTCTGGGGGTTACAGGGTTTGGAGAGACGATGTGGTAGTAGTGTGTGCGTGTGTGTGTGTGTGCATGTGTGTGTGTGTGTGGGGGGGGGAAGGGGGGGGGGGGGGGGGGGGGCTGAGGGTGTTTAGTCCTGAGAGGAAACATTAGCAAAGCGAAGAGGAAAAGCTGCCAAATTAACTTCTCACCCTTTCAATCACACCCCTGAGAATTCTTGCCCCACTTTACCTCTGCTGATCTGGCTCCCCTTTTGGATGAAGGAGCTGCACCCCCCCCCCCCTTCCCCCGACACACACACACATACACACACACACACCTTTTTTTTTTTTGGCTGCACTCTGTAGAGAAACATCACACCCTCACACCAACCGAAACACAAGCTTACCCCTCCCCATGCATCTCGTCTTGTTCCGTCAGTTGCAACCCCATTTCATCCATTGGCCAAAACTACAGACAGGGAGTTCTGCAGCCAATGGATTTACAGGACCTCCCTCTGCCTCTGCTTCCAATTCTGCAGCAGCAGAAGGGCTTCAAACATGTCCACCCGGAATAAGAGTAATGTATTAAGAATCAAACCCATACCTTGTTGAATACATCCACTCCCAAACACTGGCCAATAGAATGAATCAAGCCCCAGAGAAAATTAAAAAAAAAAGAAAATAAAAACAAAAATCACTCAGTGTATTGCATCATTCTGTGAAGAAAAAAAAATCAGCATTTATGTGGGTTTAAAAGATCACCAGAGGAGTGGAGCAGATGGTCTGTCATGACTGGTGCTTTTGTAAAGCTATCCATGTACATCCAGCTCAACTCGTCCCAGCCTGTAGAGCTAGATCTGGAGTGTGGTAATAAAGCTCAGACCTCAGTCCTCCTCTCCATCATTCCCTCCCACCCTCCCTGGCATTCCTACATAGAGCCATTCTGCTCTAATTTGTTTGTATTTGTGCATTTTTTTCAGTCATCTCCACTTTATGTTTTTCCTCTCTCCTTTTCTCTCTCCTTTTCTATGATGTTGCAGATTATGTGGTTGATTCCTCCTCTTCTCCTCCTTTCGATCTAAAATAGATGATTAGAGTCATTCTGCAAGACAAATGTAACTTTTCTGGACGCTCTAAATCTGTTTAGGCACATTTAATAGTGTCAATTATTGTGGGGCCAGAGAGGGGACTTGGGCCTTTCTGTAGTCAGGGCCCTTAATAACATTGGCTACAATGAGAAGCAGATGCTGACCCTCTTGGTCCCTTTGAAAAAAGACATTTGAGTAGCTCTGCTTCTAATTTATGAGCCCCCCTCCACATCTGGAATTCTTTATAATTAAAACATAAACCCCAAAGTTCTACTTCCACCTGTCAAATGTTGAGAAGATGAACATAGTAATAGGCTTCTCCTGCATTGGTGGAGAGATGGAAAGACTGGTTTTGCTTGTTCTTTCTTAAGGGAGGGGAATGGGATGCTAAGGTGGTGCAAAGAGAGGCTTTCTTTTGTGACTGTAAGCCCAGGCCTGTGTGGTGCATGGCTCTCAGCTCTGCAAGTTAAACCCAAGCAGCTACAAATACATCCACAAGTGAGCTAGTTGTTGGCATATTAAACAGCACTCTGGTTGTGGGAGTGTGCAAAGTCATATACATGAAATAATTTCTGGCTCAATAATAGGCAAAAAGAAACAAGAACAAATGTTGAGCCTTTTTTCTTTTGATGTGTTTTTCTTCTGGTTCAAAGTGATGTGGGACAAAAGTATTCCAGCCAGACGGAAATACAGATTTCCGATCTCACACCCAAAGTGAACAGGAAGCATCACGTTCAAGCTTAATAGATTTCCTTTCCATGTATTAGCAAGTAATGAAAGCAAAGGAATGGATTTGCCACGGCTGGTGAATAACATAATTGCCCATAATAGGTTTGTTCCAACAGATCAATAAGGCCTACATGAGTGAGTGCTGAGTGTGTGTGTGCATGTGTACGTGTCCATGGAAGTGTGTGAGCGTAAAGCCTCTCAGACTTCAAGCGCCCTTCATTAAATCGAATTAAGATCTTGCACCCAGCAGATTAATTTTCTTTGTCTTTTTCTTCTTTCCTCTCCTCCCACCTCATCACACCCTCCTTCTTTTGAGAGCAAGACAAAAGCAGCTGTGAGAGGGGCCGTCAAGCTTGTGGAGGTTGGAGACTGCAGCTCGTGCAGTTAATCCTGCTGTGGGTACAGCCATGAGGACAGCATTCCTTCTGTTTTCTCCGCTATTGCAAGATCACCATAACAAAGATTTCGGTGTTAAAAGGGGCAACCAGGCCCAAACAGACAGCTGATATACACCAACTTCCTCAGAAGAAAGATTTACCTGGGAATCTCTTTCAAAATGCACACCTACAGTACATATAAAAAGATGCATGGATCAAGCTTTTAATTCCCAAAGAGGGATTTAGCGTACTGCAGATATTGTGCTCTTGCAAGAGGTCCCCACAAATCTTCTTCAGCACTCCCCAGAATACAACTACCCTCTGTTTCCACAGGTAACTCATGATGTCAGCTGTGATGAAGAGAGTCAATAATGTCTGCAGGTGTGAGGCAGTTAAAAACTACAGACTAAAGGACTTCCCAACAACAGCATAGAACATGTGGCCTCAAAGGGGAATGAGGCGGGTGTTTTTTAAAAGAAGGAGGTTACGCTGCTGTCCTGAGGAAATGAAATGAGCACAGTGTGTGACAGGTTTGGGAAAAGAGCAGGGCAGCAGGGAGGGGAAAATGAGCTAAACAAGGGAAACTTAGAGAGAGGGTAGACTGTGAGTTGTGCACCAGAAAAAAAGGGGGGATAAGTGGCAGAAAAATAGGGTGAGAGGAGAGCAAGAGAGGGCATGCTACTACACAGGGAGGAAGAGGGAGAGGGAGCAAGTGAGAGGAGGGCCTCTTTGTGGATCATTGGCAGATAATGGGCTCATTAGGCCAAACGTAGCTTTAAAAGGCTCTGGCTCTCTAAACAAACAGAACAGGCGCTGAGGAGACGGACTTAAGGGCCCGACATGGAGAGAGATATAATGAGGCCCTCCGCCCCCATCCTGCAGAGCAAAGGAAAGCCTACCAAACTGGCTGCCTGCTCAAATTCTCCAGTGATCAGCCAACCTGCTTCAACTCAAGTTGTCTTTACCTTCCACCTGCAGAAATTACCCTCCTCTGATTTACACTTGTCGCTTCTTCTTATTTCTTTCTCTGTTTCAGGTTTTAAAATGAACATATCTTTCCTCTTCTCTCTCAGTTGCAGAGATAACTGGTTTAGATTAGGGGTAGGTTGGATTGAGTACATGCATTACAGTAAATGACTGGTTTTGGTTAGGAAATAATTTGGGCTCAGGTTGAAGTAGAGGAAAACAGAAGTCTGTGTCGGAGCAGATTTCAACACAACAAAAACTGTGCTTTAATGGGCATGGGAGAGTTTTGGAAAACTATGGCATCAGACTACTTAGTCATCGCCAGCAGCCATGTGACATTACACATAAATGTTTTTACAGGTTGTTTTTTTTTTTTCTTTTCGCTTTTACATTCACCTACGATCCTCTTTGTGATTGCTTATTGTAAGCTAAGAATGCATCATTTTTATTTATATTATTTCCATTTTTGTTTGTTCAAATTAAAATGGATTTACGACGATAAATTCTGTTCACCTGATTAACAGATGCTAAAATGCAATCGAATGGAATTTTAATAATTCTGACTTACAGGGAAAATCCGAATGAGTGGAGAAATTGTTACATGTTACATGGTTACTTTGACTGTGTTAAAAGAGGTTATCACAGATATCAGTGGGGACTGACACTGTCTGGGTAGAAGAAGAGAATATCACCCTCTTATTAAAGGAGGGATTGTTTTTGAAAATCTGAAAACACCAGTGTGCATCATCATCTCAGTACCAGCCCACATAGTCTGACGGCTCAGCCGATATGCTTTTACACATTCTATTAGAGAATTTCATATAGCATGCATTAGGTTGATTTAGCCTGCCCGTCGTTGTTCTCTGAAAGCTACTTTGCAACCCATCTCCTCCATCCACAACATGTCTTGCTGGTGCTCCCCCCACATCAGACTTTCCATTATGAACATGGAAAGGGGGTAAGAGTGCTCAAGCGTCCTGCATCCAAATATAAATTACTGCAGATGGAAATAACAATCTTCTTTTGACTATACTGGTCATGACTGAAATAAACACTTTTCATCTCCTTTTGCACCACTTAGTGGTTTGGCCCACGCACCACCACCACCCCTCCAGTCTTACTCACTGTAAGCAGTTCTGTTTGTCGACGAGTGAGAACCACTCATATTGACTCATTGGTTCTCCTTTGCAAAACACATACTTTCAGTCACCTTATAAAATGCAGCAAACATCACATGCTGTATTATTCACTCATTTAGCTTAGCAATCCAGCGCTGTCCTCAAGCCCTCCCTGAGGAACAATGCTGCAAAGAAAAACCCTCAAGTGATACAAATAAAAAGTTACTGAGAAGTCAGAAGAAATGTGAGCTGGAGTGTTTAATGGTTGTGGTAAAAGAGTGCTGTTCCAACAAAGAGGTCTGTGGGAAACTTGAATTCCTATTAAGCAATTGGGATGTGAGCTGCCTTGCCAGGAAGGGATGGCCTTTAGTTGTGCTCATTTGGATGCCACTCATAGTGAAAAAAAAAAAAAATCTCTTCAGGAGTTGCTTTGGTGAATAACATATTCTTGTAGAGGTCCAAATTGATATTGTATGAGAGCACATGCGATTGAAGTGCTTCACTGTAGCATATTATTAGGTACCGTGGCTGTAAGCAATAACAGAGCAGTTTGCCTTGAACTCCTTTGTAATCAACTCAGGGAAACAGCGCACGGCTATCCAACCACTGAAACTGCCACAAGATTTATAGTGAGAAAAAGTAAAGAGACTGCCGTCTGGTTCTCCAGGAAACCAAAATATCTTCCTCTCCCATTACAGAATGTTTGCCTTTGTTTGCCTTTATTAATACCAATATATTACAGTGTGAAAAGCAGGAGAACATTACTTGGAAGGACAGAAGTAGGGATTAAAAATGGAGGTATTGTTAGGGGGGAGAGGCGGTTTCTGTTCATCTCCAGCTGCTTCCCTGCTCATCATGCTGAGAACTAACATGAAACACACTCACGCTATGGCCTCCTTTCACACACATCTGACATCCATTAAAAATACTGTGATGGAGGACCAAGCCTCTGAGGGGACTTGCGGTCCCATCTCTCAGCTCTTCGCATTGAAGAGTAAGGAAAGGAAGGGGGAAGACGAAGGAGACTGAAGAAGGGGATATTTCTGACAACTAGAAAGTCATCCAAACTTTTTTTTTTGGGGGGAGGGGGGGGGGGGGGGGGGGGGTTTCTCCTCTGAATGGAAGTCCAACCAATTCAACATGTGCATATATTTTTAAACCACACACCAAGATATGTACAATCCAGATTCTTTGTATGCAAAACAGCATATTTTACCATGAACATAAACACTTTATCATATCATCATCAGCATAGTCAGTGAGACTGGTGGAAAAGAATATTGTTTTGTGATGTCTTTTCTACTTCTACCAGCCATTGCTGGAAGATTTGCACGACTCTGCTAGAGAATATCAGGTAAAATATTTAAATGGACAATTAAAAGAATGCATAAAGACAGACAAAGCATGTGTAACACTGAGAATGCTCATATGTTCAAACAGAACTGGACAACACAAATCTTGCCCTGATTACCACAGTGGCAGTTTAGTACTATATTTGAGGATCCCCAGGCCACAGTAAAAACATTCCAAACCTTTCCGGAGGATACGTCTATTCCCTGGTTTTTTTTCTCTACTCAGAAAAGTCAACCCTGACAGTGTGAAACATCATTTCAAAACACAGAGGTTGGCCAAACACATGTAGGTCTCCATGTTGGTCCACAGAGGTCCTAAGGGCAAAGTACTCACCTTGTAAATGACAGCCAGAGAAATTTCACTCACGGACTGTGCATTAGGCATCATTTTTTTGTGCTCGTACAGGACTGGAAAAGAGAATAAAAGCCATTTTCTCAGAAGCAGTAAAGCACACACTTTAATACAGGTACAAAGAAAAAAATGTGTTCATGCCTGCATAGATACACACTAAAGTGTACTTAAATATTTTAGTGTTTTGGCAAATATGAGTTAAAACTGGAAACGGGGATAGTTAACAACACATTGTTGTAGTACAGTCTTATAGCAATCACAAAGAAAAGCAGTGCGATGTAAAGGATTTCAATAGGAAGTCTATTTCATGTTTGAAGCAGGTATTTTGTCCAACAAAGCAGAGATGTTTGACCACAGCAACCAAGAGTACAGAGCTTTAAAGGAAGTGGAAATTGTTGTACTTAAACCCAAACAATAATTTTTTTTTAAACCTAACCCAGGAGTTTTAGTGCATAAAGTCATTTCTAAGTCTTAAACCTAACTAGGTAAAATATTTTTGATTCATAATGTATTAAAAACAATACATATGAAACATGAAAATCTGTTACATGTTTGAGTTGAATGTGGATGTCTGGTGTGAAATAATTCACTCCACAATCAACCCCTTCAAACCTCCAACCTCCAAATGTGAACTTTTTCACCCCTTAAAAGTGGAAAATATTCATTCTGTGTACACAGAGATGAATCGGTGCACATGAGACTGAAAAGATGAAAAACCATCAAGTAACACAAAAACAATGGTCAAATTAATGTCCAGAAATTCAACTCAATACATTAGAGATTGTGACATAGTCACAATCCACCACAACATTCTGTTGCTGAAGCTTAGTAATTACAATGCTGTACTTCCTGCAAACAATAACTAAAGAAATACACTGCAGATGTAAATACATCAATAATTAGCTGTTCCTATCAGACCAGCTGCTTGGTGTGGTCTTCTGATTAATGGACATGTGCTACACATGTCAGTAATATCAATATCTTTTCATCTAAATCCTCACAAGACTGCAAATTAGTTTTTTTTTTTGAAAAGATGAAATAATTAATGTGCCTGTGTGTCAAAATTAGGACACACACGTGATATTTCGTTTGCTGACAACACAAAGCAGAGTTGAAAACCAGCCCAAAGAGACTTCATTACAATCACCACTGCGATTCTCCTGTAGAAACATGAACAGGTAAGAATGGAGGCTACAATTACAAGCTTGCTCAGTTTGAATCTCACTCTGGGTTTTTTGCTAGCTTGAAGTTAGCATATGGTCTGTGCAAATGTTTGCAAAGAGCTGAAGCTGTGTTAGTATAGTGCCAGTATAATGTATTTGTTTATGTCCTGGACACAGTTTGCACTTTAACATCACCCTCTTGTCCTTTCGTGCAATGAACATTACAACTGCCCCACCAATGTCTTCCTCCCTGCACACAAACTAAAACCAGTTCATTGTATAAGCATGAGAAAGTCATGTTTGATCTTTTTTGTTTTTGTTGTTGATGCAAATTTCCTCATCCCACAATATTATTGGCCAAAAGTTTTGAGAGTGACAAATGTATTGGTTTTCACAAAGTTTGCTTGCTTCAGTGATTTTGATCTTTTTGTCAAATGTTTCTATGGTATACTGAAGTATAATGACAAGCGTTTCATAAGTTTCAAAGGCTTTTATTGACAATTACATTAAGTTTATGCAAATAGTCAATATTTGCAGTGTTGGCCGTTCCTTTTCCAGACCTCTGCAATTTGCCCTGGCATGCTGTCAGTCAACTTCTAGGCCAAATCCTGACTGATAGCAATCTGTTCTTGCATAATCAATGCTTGGAGTTTGTCAGAATTTGTGGTTTTTTTGTTTGTCAAGCCGCCTGTTGAGGAATGACCACAAGTTCTGGATGGGATTAAGGTCTGGGGAGCTTGCTGGCTATGGACCCAGATTTTTAATGTTTTGCTCCTTGAGCCACCTATTTATCGCTTTTGCTCTATGACACAATGCACCATCATTCTGTAAAAGGCGTTGTTCTTCACCAAACTGTTCTTGGACAGTTGGGAGAAGTTGCTCTCGGAGGATGTTTTGGTACCATTCTTTATTCATGGCTGTGTTCTTAGGCAAAATTGTGAGTGAGTCCACTCCTTTGGATGAGTAGCAACCCCACACATGAATGGTCTCAGGATGCTTTACTGTTGGCATGAACAGGACTGATGGTAGCACCTTTTCTTCCCCAGAAAATCATTTTTCCAGATGCCCCAAACAATTGAAAAAGGGCTTCATCAGATAAAATGCCTTTATGCCGGTCCTCAGCAGTCCAGTCCTTGTACTTTTTGCAGAATATCAGTCTGTCCTTGATGTTTTTCCTGAGGAGAAGTGGCATCTTTGCTGCCCTTCTTGACACCAGGCCATTCTCTAAAAGTCTTTGCCTCACTGTGAATGCAAATGCACAGTGCTGAATTCCTGCCTGCTTTTATTTCATTCACTTCCCAAAACTTTATTAATATAAACTTTGTCAAGTTACCAGCTTGTCTGCATTTAGATCTTCTCCACTACGTGTGCATTCAGATAGCGTAGCAAAGGTGCAACTGAAGATGCTACCACTTGAAGAAAATAAGCTCGAAAAGATGTCTAAACAAGGGAACACAAGCTCCTTGTTTGATGTGCACAGAGTTAAGTGAGAGAAACATCACCCCGCTGTGTTCTCTGCTTGTTTACTTCAGCACGTTACGCATAAGGCCACCCTACATGGACCCCCACATGCATCAACCCACGGCCTGCACAGTCAAACAGAGGAATAGCATGAATGAGCGAACAGCACACCTCATTAATCTTCCTGGCACTTTTCTCTCTGAGGCTGTCTGTTTTACCAGTAAGTTTACTTTTACATGGAGGTGAAAGTGACAGCGGCCTTAAAATACGAAATGTCCAACGTCACCCGCAAGTAATAACTTACACAGTTTGCCATTTACACACTGTTCTATTTTCTGACTGCTTTCATTCCATCTGCATTGTGCTTGTTTCTTAAAATGGAATTTCCAATATGTTTGGACACATAATCTTTATTCTCTTGGCTTGGTAAAGAGTCTCATGACATGCTGAAGAGAGTACATCCAAACTTTTCCTGTTAAGTTTCATTGTCTAAAGATGGCTTCGGTGAAGTGCACTGACTCACCCACACCAGAAGAGTTCTGTCTGCAGACACAAACCAGGCAGGCTTGGACCTTCAAATATGTGAAAAGGTGCTTTCTGTAAAAGAAAACTTCAAGGAAGTGGTGGTCATTCGACATTTAAGGTAATATGCTCGCTCTGTTTCTTACCAATAGAGTTCCTGTCCTTTATATATGCTAGGAGGCAGATTTGGGTAGGACTAGGCTTTCCAGTCTTTATAGAGAGGTAAGTTTTCCCTCTTTTTAAGCCACTTTGTTGTGGCTCCAACAAAAATAATTTTGACTAGACAGGAAAAAAGTATTTCTCAAATTGCCACACTTTGCTTGCATTCAACTCTCTCCAAGTTATGTTTTGACCTAAGTCTGTTTTCCAAGTCAGATAACAAAAGTGACACCAGCACAGGCACAAGAACAAACAAGAGATGTGAATATTAAAAGGTGTCGCTGCTCTCTCCCTGTAATTAAAATCTCACATGATGTAAAGAGTTTTTTTATTCGCAACAAGCTCTCTTTCGCTCACATGGGTAAACACAGTGACAGAAGTCAGGCAACAGTGCACTGAGATATCAGACGTGCAGCAGGGAATTTGAATGACAGGGACCCTAAAGAGTCTTGGAGGAGATTGTTTAGGAGAGCAGGAACAGGCAAGGGCTGCTGTGAGCTGGAGTCAACAGCCCCAATACTGAAATCTTGAGCCCAAATAACTGGGGGAAGGTGGAGCCACTGGCCTGACCTCAGATACAAGCTGCATGGATGGAGGCTCCCTGCCCATTCAAAACAGCCAGGGCTGTGACATGCAGCATCTGTGGCACAGAATTTATTCCCCTTTTTTTTGGTGTATTAACATGATATTAGCCTTGAGAGAAACCTCAGAGTTTTTTGTTTTTTTTTTGAATGATAAATGTAATATAAAATCAAAGCATCTTTGTTTGAAAAATATATACACATTGAGCACTTATAATTTCACAGGACAGCATTTGCCCAACCTCCCAATTTGCAACTCTATTCACATGATAACTACAGTTCATGCTGTTAATGCTGGAGGAGCAATGTCATGCCAGAGAAAATCTCTTTTGTTTTAGGGTGTGGGAAGCCATTACCTGACCTGTGAACTCCCTTTGCATATGCAGTGTTAAAAGACCATCACCACACCCACTCCCAGCTCATGATCCCAAAACAATATGGACATGCATTTTTAGAAGCCCATTTTAATGTCCAAGAAGAGCAAATAAAGATGCTCGAACCTTAACAGAGCCACCTGGCACCATTTTATTATTTTGATATATATTTATTTAAATGCACAATCTTAAGATACTGCTTATGTAAGATTGTCGCTGAATGCCGAGAAGCGTTTTGCCGAGACTGTTTGCATTTGTTCAAAGTGACACAAACATGTTTGCATCAGAAAATGGAGATGGTGAGTGGACATTATTGGTAATTCACTTACTTTGATCCCAGCAATACGCCCGCCAAGATTGAGTGGTTCAAATGAATAGTTGTTAAAACAGGCAAAGAACAGACAGAAACGCTTTACAGTTCTTTAGGCAGTTATGAGAGGATGCCAACTTTCTCAGAATTTACCCTCAGACTGAGCCTAAGTCCTGCACTGTTGGTGACCTGCATGAACCCATCCTTTCCATTGTACTTACCCCAAATCAGCCTTGTTACATTCCCTTCTATTTTGCTCATCTACTACCAGCTCCTCCTCTTCAGAACCCCGTTGGCCGCACCCACCAATCCCCACCTAAAATTGTTGGGCTCCAGTTTAATCACCTCTGGATGTGTGTGTGGAGAATGGTGGGGGTGGAGGCGAAAACCACACATTACATCATGTATTTACTTATCCAGGGTAGCTAGCGAGTGACATGGAGAGTGGAGCTGGGGGTGAAAGGTGAAGGATTCAGGAGTAAATGAGTCATGACCAAAACCAAAGGGTTGGATTCTGGAGACAAGGTTGCTTAAACACCAAAAGGTACACAACACCAACACAAAGACTCTGGTGTATCTGCGGTTTGAGAGTAACAGTCCTAAAACATTTCACCTGAGCTTCATGTGATTGTTGCAGACAAATTTCTAAACTAATCCTCTGAGACTTCCCAGATGTACACATTTTAAACATAACACCATAATGTTTCCCAGAATACAGAGTAAGCACTTTGAGATTATTTGCTATTAATGACAACAATTAGGGGCTCAGGCTTTTGGTAGCCTGCCAACTACTGTTTCAACATTTTTTCCTTCCTTGCAAGTGGAATTTGAGCTCTCCAAATTGCTTCCCTTTAGTAACAATGCAGTAAACACCCTCCAATCCTCTCTCAACCATCTGTGCATGGTCAACATCACCTCAGTAACTGCTCGTGACATGTGCTGAGGATTGGCCTTGTAGTGCATCCAACTGCTCCACCTTAGCAAGGTGGTGCAGCTCAGAGAGACCGAGCAGATCCGGAGTGGGCAATCTGCAGACTGTTCCATTTACTGTGAGCGTGGGATTTCTTTATTTCAGTGAGGGATCCATCATTGTGCTGCAGTTGGTGGCTAACAGTGTGAAACAGAATTTAGAAGAATGAGAGAAGGAAGTAAAGGGAAAGTAAAAGAAAAAAAAATAGGTCAAAAGTAGAGACTGGTGGATGCATTTCCACTCATTTGTCTGCAATGTCCCAGAAACCTTTGCCTGTCTGTTGGAGTGGCAGTGTCCCGCGCGGGAAACATCAAGCACATTCCAAGAGTAGGCCCAATTACGGGCAGATGAGGGGCAGTTCTCTTTGTTTAAGAACAAAGCCAGAAGTGACACAACTGGTCTTTAAAGGGAGCTCTCATGGCCATGGCTGGAGGGGGCGGGGGGCATCAGTGGGTAGAGGAGGTGACCAGCTGGTTATAAATATCTATTTGGTCAGTTACTGGAAGGAAAATTTGCAGTTTGTTTGTCATCCACTCATCCAGGTGGTGGGCCCGGTGGTTGCAAAACATCAAGACAGGGAGGGAGAGAGAGAGCGAGAGAGAGAGAGAGAGCAACCTGTTTGGACTAATTCTTATATGAAAGCCACATGTCATCCTCTAGTATAAACCTGCAGTGAGAGAAAGCTCTTGGCAAGATCAGGTTGCATATTTAACCCAGTAATTATTCTGGTCATACACATTACTGCAAAGTGAATTAGTCTTGCACTCATGATTATGCAACGTTAGAGCAATTTTTAATGATTATTACCAGGAAAATATCAATATTATGTTGCTCATGTTGAGTTGACTGGAATTGGGGACAGTTTTCCACAATGCATTGTATAAGTAAGTAACAAAAATATGGAAGTAAGTAGGTTTTCAGACATTTCAACTGACTTGTTAACTGTAATGAAACACATTTATTATTTATCATTTTTAAAAAATCTGTGGCAGCTCAAATAGTCCTGCTGTTAAGTATAACATCTATGTATCTAATGAGTATTAAACACTTCCCCCATTTATGCTGCTTTTATAAATTGTTCTTGCACTCAGGAAATCCAAAACTCCTCTAAATCTCCTCCGGAAGCTGAGTCTGTGTGAAGGACTTTTTTTTTTTTTTTTTTTTTTTTTTTTTACAACCACCTCTCAAGCCTACAGGGGTTGTTAATTTGATACTAAAAAGACAGAGTTTGGGTGGAGTAACACTTTAATAACTCACATTGTGCAAGTAGTTGTTGATGGCCAGAAGAAAAGAGTATTGGAGTGCAGAGGGGCGGGACAAGCTTAAAGTTTAATTCCCACTCTGCAGTAAATTAGAACACAGCAGGGTAATGTCTGTTTATTCCAAATACAGCTGCCTGGGCCTCTCTCCTATCTCTCTCTCTCTCTCTCTCTCGTCTCTCCACAAACCGCACCACGGCCCCAGGATCACCTGGACCAGCAGTATACACACACAAGTACTGCTAAACAAAACACACATTGTGCAAACACGCGGACTCTGCCTAAATAAACAGGCACATGCATACATGCACGCATAGTCAGAGATACAAACTCACACTGTCCTGATGCACTCTCATACAAACACACTGGTTAGCACTGTAACAGATACATTGTAATCCATGTTGGGAAACAGCCAGCAGTGCAGACAGTTCAACTACTTTTTTGCTATTTTTGTGTAGTTTAACTACTGAAACTCAAAGCTATTTTAGGCCATAAAAATTATAATTATAATTATTTTTTTTAACATTAATTCTCTGATGTAATCTAAATCTCTTTGACAGCCCCCGCCCTCTTTGTCTGTTATGATACTGACCATAAAGGCATGAAGACATGCCCAGACAGTGCATCTTGGCAGCCACCACCACACTCTTTGGAACATGTGAAAAAGGGCAGACACTGCTCAGTGTTCACATAGTGAAGACGTGGATGAATGGGTAAACTTCTCAAAAGCATTGGTTACTGTATACTGGCTATTCATTAGCAAATGTTCAGAGAAGCTGCTGAGTGCTACTTTAGAAGTTACCTGGCTAACTGAGTAATCCAAGCTGAAAGCATATGTCTGCCTGATGGGCATAGTATAGAAAACCAAAGCTGGGTTTCCTTGCACTTTCCCATGAATAGATAGGGGGTTTATTTTATTTATGTAGTATTTATTTCCCTACAGCCTGCCCAGGGTGTGCACACCTCTTGCCCTATGACCGCTAGGATCCACCCCTCCCCCCAACCCTAAACTGGATAAGCAGTTAAAAAAAATTGAGGGATAGACTGATTTATTTCAGGTTGTTATTTTGTTTGCCTCCACTCTGGCAACAGGTGCAGTCAGAGGCACTGCGTATCCATCAGTGTGATATCTGTTACAATAAAGAATACAGCTAAAAACAAATTTTAACTACCACAATGGCACCAACGTTCCACTTGGACTCAAGCGTGAACTGATTAGGTTTTTGTGTTGAAAGGTCACAGATCGGGGTCACTGTAATTCTACATCCATACCATTCTTGTGAATGTAATATATCAGGAACATCAGGAGGGGGGTTAAATACAGCCTAGCCCAATCTAGCCTAAACACTGACTTAAACTCAAGGATGAACTGATTAGAATTTGGTGGTCAAAGTTCAAGGTCACCGTTACTTAGTATTTCAGGCAAACGTCATATAATGTTCTTCAAAAACACTTTTCGGGCTGTTATTTCTAGCTGTAATTTTTGTATTAACTTATATTTTGCTACAATTTTGCATACAGACAAGAAACAAAGATTAATCTGAGCTTCTTGTTGCCTTGCAGTGAAGAGTCAGTGCAAATCAGTACAAAGTTGTTCAAAGTGATGACCTGATCGGATCGGTTTCTTCCAGGATAACAATGCCCCTGTCCACTGAGCAAAAAGGGAAGCAATGAATAGTTTAATGAATCTAAAAATTAGGTGACCCACATGCTATGTCCTTTGCAATCACTAGATTGCAAGTTAGTTGAATCCCTATATTTGATTTTTTGGAACAATGTTTGGCAGCACTCTCCACTACCATCATCAAAACAATAAATGTGGGAATATCTTTTGTAGGAATGGTGTTTCATCGCTCCAGTAGAGTCCCAGAAAACTGTAGAATCAGTGTCAAAGTGCACTAAACACTTTACTAAGAAGCTTTATATTAATGTGTCACCTGTCCGTACATCATCAGTTGTGAAAAGTAGTTTGAGCTACTTTAAACAAACTAAATGTATGCTCGGGGCAATGTTGCTGTAGTTTAACATCTTCAGGTGTAAAGTAGCTAGTTTGCAAACCTGTGCTTTTAAAGTAGCTTCAACAGTGCCAACACAATGTGCTTGCTTTTTTTTTTTTTTTTTTTTTATTTTTTTTTATTTTTTTTTTTTTGCTGATGCTTTGATGGTCTATTTCTATTATTTTGTCCATATAATATATAACTGTGTATATAGATGTGTCCTTTAAGGGTAAAGTTACTACAGTCCCTACAGCTGGGATGTTGGCAGTCACTTTAAAAGGAATAGGTCTTTGCTGTCATCTAGTGGTAATTAAAGCGCTGTCATGGCAATTGGAACACAAGCAAACCAGATAGCCATTATAGGTTTTTGTCTCCATCTAGTGGACACTCAATAACAGCAATGCATCATTGCTTTAACGGAGGGTGGAGTGACGTCATGTCCTCACAGTTTCTACGTGCGCGTTCACAAATCCCGTGATCTGCTGTCAAGCACACGCATGCGAACCGTGCTGTCCCTATGCGAGATTTGTTTGTCAACGAATGAATCGGAAATTCCACAGTGACCCGGAACACTCAAAGTATAAGTGACGACAGTGTTACTCTTGTCAGGCAGGACTAGAGCAAGTCATTAACAGGAAAGTGGTTTGATATATTTTTATTGTACTTAGAGGACAAGAAACTCGTTTCTCGTTTTATCGCTGCAGACTCGCTAATACGCAATTCTCCGAGTGCTCCAACCGGCTTGATTAGCTTAGCCAGCTAGCAGGCTAACAAGGTGATGTAGAGACAGCTGTGGTGCGCTCGGGAAATGTGCTGGAAGTTTGTCTGGAGGTATTTGATTATGAAAGTTTCCTTTTTCAGACTAATATGAAGCCTTGTGATCGCTGCCGTGGAGCAGTAACGGCTTTGTGAAGGTGCCGTGAGGTCGGGGCTCTTGGATAGTTATGAGCAGCATCAACATTACAACCACAAGCTCCACGTTACGCTGTTATAGTAAAAGGTCAGCGCTGACACTGTGTTTTCGTGCTGTCACGAGATGAGTCTCGCCGATGATGAAACGCTGCAGGCTGGTATGTCCTCGGGACTGGAAGGGCAGCTGCCGCTTTTACACGCCAAACATCACAGCGCCCAGGGCGGTCTGGTGTTGGACCTGAAATCCCCGGAAGCCTACCTTAGCAGCAGCTCTCCTGAGTACGACACCTATGAGAATAACACCGGTCCTCTTTTTGAGAGGAGAAAGAGGTCGAGATCCAACAGTTCCAGACATAGGTTCAACGAGGTAGTTACGGAGCTCGGTCCGGAGGAAGTGCGGTGGTTTTACAGAGAGGACAAGAAAACTTGGAAGCCCTTTGTGGGACATGATTCACTTAAGATTGAGTTAATGTTTCGGAAATACTGCGAGCTGAACCCTGGTGCAGCATGTTCACAGACCAGCGGGGGAGAAGAGGACAGTGGCTCTAGAGATCTGGAGAGCAGGGGGATGAACGGTGCAGTGCCAGTAGAAACAAGGACCAGCAGTGTGCACGGAGGCCGCGGGTCCTTGGACACATCCACCGTGTCCTCTGATGAGAGGGACCTTGACAGCATTGAAATCAATGTAGAGCCTGTTTGTGTTCGAGGAGGACTCTATGAGGTTGATATTATACAGAGACAATGCTATCCTGTCTACTGGAAACGTAAGTACAGTCACCCCAGTGCACCCAAAATAAATTACTTCCGCATCAAACACAATTTAAGTAGCTCCTTGTGGAGCGCCAGAAGCATAACCTTTACTAGTCGGTGGTTTTTGTTGTTTCCCTGGACCTCACGTAGCGGCAATGAAAACTACAGAGATCTGCAGTATAACAGCTGTCAAAACATCTCACAGTTCTTCAACAGAGACTAATTCCGTGCAACATCTACCCTTCTATACAAAGTTCTAGTTTAAATGTCAAACTTGTAGCTGAGAAAGCATTGTGTGTAGTCATTTGCTGTTTACTGCATTATTTTACTTTATTTTTTTCTTGCAATCTAATTGCTTCATGTGGTCTTTTTTTTCTGGATGTCAGTCTATTGAGCTCAGCTGATCTGTACTAACTAATTCATGAAAATTTCCAGGAAAAGACAGGGAACAAAGGAAGGCAGCTGCTATAGAGCTTCAGAAAACCTGACCTGAATGAACTGAGCTAATTTCAAATGACATTTATAGGAGAAGTTATTTTCCCAGTAGTTCATGCTCTGCATGTATTGAGACCCAACCTGTACTGTTTCAGCTTGATCTTCATGCCATGTTAACACTTAAGAACATGAATTCGATACCAAAGGAGGACACTTGAATAGTATTTGAAAGCATATCAGTTCAAGAGTGGGAGATTAGTTTACATAATGGAACATGTGGAAAGGTCATTGATATACTATAATCTAAGATGCAAAACATCCAAATATTTTCACAATAAAAAAACAAAAATCAAAGGGTTTGTTAAATAGTTCAAAGTCTTTTTTCTTTAGTTTTACATACAAGGACAAGACAAGCAAATTTCCTTGACCGAACGGTATCCACTGTGAGTATATCCCACATGTCTTTGTGGAACATTTAGAACATATTGTCTGTAAATAGAAGTACACAGACATGTGGCATATGCTCACAGTAGAATTTCACTCTCTCCATACAGAGAGAGTGAAATTCTTTTTCCAAGGCAACCTAATTTAAGATCGTGCACCACCAGAGACTCACTTAATAATGTCACTCAAGACTGTAATCAAACTTGGCCCCTCTGCATTAACCACTGAGACTTGGCCCTCCAGGATTTGTCAGACTTGTTGAATTAAAATGAAAGGATTCAGTTTCTAGGAAGTGACTTGCTTTAATTTTTGCTTAATATTTACATAGCCAAATAAAGCAATGTGTTTCTCTCCAACAAAAAGTGACATTTCAAGATTCCCATCCATATAGCGAACTATTTTGTTTTGCATCCTGTACCCTGTAAATGCTGTTATTGTCTTACAGAACAAGACCATATTCCAGTGATGAGAGGCCAGTGGTTTATTGGTGGTACTTGGCTCCCCTTAGATGAAGATGAGAGCAACCTCATTGAGCAGGAGCACCTGAACCATTTCCGTGGGCAACAGATGCAGGACACCTTTGAGATGGATTTGGTTCCCAGGACCATTGATAGCAAAGATGGTGAGCTTTGGGGAAGGGCAAGGGCAGAGGAGACTTAATTTTAGTGCAACAGCATGTTTTCGATTTAGAGAGTTAGAAACTTTTGACTGCGTTTTAAACAACACAGCACTGAAGCATCCATTCTTATAACTTACTCAGTAAATTAACTAATGAGTTTGGAATTCCAAGGCATCTGTTGGTGACCATTAATGCAATCACTAGATCAAAAAATATGAAATGCTCTCATAGGTATTGCTATAAATTCCTTTAAAAAGTAAGTCAGTCAAAAATGTACAGAATCTTCAGAGTAAAGCCAGAAGAAAAGTACCAAGAGTCATAAATGATGATCGTGCACAGTCAGTTGAAATGAATGGGGCAGGTGGATCCATTCATGTGGGCGTGGGTTTTGTCATGTCACCCTTCCAGTATAAAGGAGGTGCATCTTGTACATTCTGGCTGGTCCTCCTCTGAGGGCTGGCTCAAGCAAAATGTAGCAGCATTTAGCTGCGAAAGGCAATAAGAAAGAGGTTCTTTGATTCAGCAGTCTCCTTTAGGCTGCCAGATCTACAAGACCTTCACTGGTGATAAGTGTGTGGGTGTGTGATAAATAGAGCAAAAGCAGAGAGAAAACCATGCAGCTACTGTTAAAGATGGTGGGGAAAGTTTAGACTTTATTATGAAAACAGGACTCACAATATCACCAAGGTAATCTGGGATTTGTATACTACATTGCTTACCCTGCGCACACACACACACACTTTTTTTTATGTCTCAATACATAAAGCCTTTAACACATACTAGGAAAAAAATGTAAAGTTGCTCCTATTCAACAAGCATCGTGTAAATGGATACTAAAAGATTTCGATGTATATGGATGCAGGCATACAAGGCCACAGAGGGCAGTGGGATTATAGTCTGATTATATTTGCAAGGTGAGTGAAATAAAGGCACACAAACTGGTTTTGTCACACTTGACAGTCTCTCCATTATACAATGCATAGATCATAAGACTTTAACTTGTCTAGTGTATTACTACATATTAGTCAGAGTATTAAAGCAAAGTGAGGGATAGATCCTGATAATTCACCTTGTTTGAGTTCTTCCTTCAGGCAGCCTTTACAGGAAAGCATTTTATCTTGAAGCTTATATTTGAAGCACTGACAGCATTAAGGACTTGCACTGCAATCTATAAATGGATCATAAAATGAGCCAGTGATGCCGTCCGTGACAATACTGCAGTAAATACATTTCCCAAGATATCGCTTACTGTCTCCTCTACTTACTGCTGCTATTTCTATTGCTTTACCTTGCACTGCAAAAGCTAGCTGAGACTAACAGAGAGTGCAGCAGAAGACATGGTAGGCATACCATTGTGCTCTGCTGGTACATCATCATCAATGTGGGACTCAAGCCAAGTACAGAATAAGAGTTGATAAGAGCTTCAATGGCTGGTCAAAATGTTACACTTTTTACTTGTGTAAATATTCCTCTATAAGCCCAAATACATCATCCCCAAATACACATCCACTGGTGTAAGCTAGTAGTGGAAACTGTAGGGTGTGTCCCAGTATGTCAGCCTTAAAAGACGTCAAGGAAAAATGAAACCTGTGGGCTGGACACTGTGTCATCTTTGTGCATTGTAGTTTGTCATTTGGTGTAGGCTCAGAAGTTAGTTTGTGTGCCGCATATTCTGCTGCATTTTATTTAACACGTGAGTCTGTGAACACCATGGTGTGATTGATGACTAACACATGCTTAAAAGAAACAGAAAACACACACCTAAATAACTTGGCACAAACTTGACAGTTAGATGTGTGGTCATGACCTGTGCTTAAGATATCAAAAATGTTGAAGTGTTTTGGCAGGATGAGTGTGTTTGTTTTATCAGTGTTACAATGTCTAAATTTACAGCTTACTGTAACAATGAGTTTGTAAAGGCGTTTGTTCTTTTTACCCTTAGCCAGACCTTGCAGTTTTCTTATCACCAAAGATAGTTTTATATTATAAGATGGCACACAGATGAAGGTTCAGTTCATTATGACCTCTTTGGACTGCTGCTTCTTATAGTAACTATCGCTGTCATCAGGAAATGCGTATTTATGAATGGATCCATCAGTGCTGTAATGCCTAAATGTACAGTACCGGTAGCGTTTATAACAAAAGCCTCCTCTACACGCAGTAGCTCTCTCCTCCACAACTTTTCACCGCTTCCGACATTTGCAAGTCTGATGTCTGTGTTGTCTTGGATTGAATGTTTTAGTCAGAGATTGCATGTCTCCTGGACTGATTTGATTAACAAATTTGAGAAAACCTCCAGATTTATAGAGCTTATTTTATTTGTCACATAGCATTTTAGTTAGTAATTAAGATACTAATAGGATTTTAGTAATAAACCCAATAGAGGAAGAACTACCCAATCATGATAAAATATTATAATTGGGCCTTTAGTTTCTTTCAAACAGTTGACATATTTGTGTGGTTTTAGAAGGATATTTTCACAAGCTAAGACATCAAATTATTAAATTATTATTGAAGGGGAAAATAAAATTAGATCTGTCATCCAACTAGATATGACAATAAATGATTCTCATTCTCACCACTTCTAATAATTTTCAGTTAAATTTAAACACCTACTTATCTCTAACTAATTAAATAAACTACAAAGCAATTTCATTACTTACAATAGAAAGAAGTATATCTTCTAATCTGTGCTGCTCCAGGTAAGAGAGACATTAGAGATGATCTCCTAGATACTTACTCAGAGCTCTTTGTATAAATCTAGTCACTATGTTTCCTCCACTATGAGTGTGTTTCAGCATCACATCCTCAAAACAGTTTTAAATAGGAAAGTATGAATTATTCATTAAGCCAAATGGAAATATAAGTGCTTTTAATGTTGTTAGAAGTGAACCAATGTAGTTCACGTAAACAGAAAGAAATGGGGATTTACTTAATGGTATGTATAGTCAGAGGAATTCTACCCTTCCCTCTTTTCTAGTAATTGTGCCAAGACATTTCTTGTAGCCCAAGTCTCTGCAGTAACCAGCACAGAGTCTTCGTCTGTCCTGGTTAAAGTGGTAATCTGACTGCAGCACTACTTGATGGAGCTACTTGTTCAGGAGTGATGACAGCAGTAGTCTGTGTGACACCACGGTAATGGCCATTACTCACTCTCTGTTGGTTGTTAGTTCTCTCCCACCTGCCCCCTTTCTACCTCCCTTTTCTGTTCAAATGGAGTGGATATCAGACGAGTGCTAAAACTACAGGTCACAAGCGCAAACGCTGCCAAGGTACTGTAAAATACTTTGTTTTTTAAACTTCTGGTGTATTAGAATTAGCTTGCATCTCCTTATAGCACCTAGGTCTCTGTGGAACTTGATTTTTTTTTTCTTTCTTGTGTGGTTCAAACCTCTGAAATCGTTTGAATATTTAGAGCTAAGCTCAGTTAGTAATTGTTGCATTAAAATGGATTTAGGCTGTTCTTTCAGTTGTGTATTGCAGCCTTAACTGAGCCTAGTTTCTAGAACTTCTTCCTTTGTGCAGTTACATAGAGTTTTGCAGTACTGTTGATAGTATTGCTGCTTTTTTGAGGAATCCTGCATATGTGTCTTTCATCTCCTTGCTGGAATAGTGAGTAGACAGCAGGGTTCACTCAACTACTAGAGCAAGATCCCTAAAGCCAGTAGACATGGAATAAATAAGCTAGTCTTCAAAAAAGCCTCCCTGCTTTGCTGGCTTTTTTTTTTTTTAATCTCCCTTCCTCTCTGTTTCTTACTTTCTTTCTTTGCTTTCTTTATCTCAGTCCTCTGGCAGTATGACTGTACCATTAATGAACCACCATCACAAGCTCCCACTTTAAGGGCCATGAACAAAGCTCTTTGTTGAGAGCCAACCACAATTGATGAGCCAAACAGAGGAGCCATTTATGGACAGTTACTATTATGGCCCTTAACACATCGTGTATTGGCAGCCTCATTGAAGTCCATCACTGTGCTAGTTCTGGGTTTATTGAATAGAAAAGTCCTGGGGTCAGTGTCATCTTGTAGTAAATCCTCAGCAACCGATGACCTAAAGCATAGTATGCAAAGCAGACTTCAGTGTAGATGAATGATTTATGTGTATAATGTACTGAGTGTAGAGTAGTACACCTTTTGCAAATACTACATGAGAACTGCAGTGTCTGAAGCAGCCCTACCTATAATGTTTGTCAAGACATGGCCAAGAAACCTTTTGATTTTTCGTCAGAAACAGATGTCACAGTCCCAGGCCAGTCCTGTTTTTGATTTAGCTTTTATTTTGAAGAGCCCCATTTCTTATTTCCCTTATTATTTCAGCCCTCCTCTGCCAGATTTGAGATTCTTGCATCTGTAGTATCCCAGACTCCATCTTTCTTCAACAGTTTCTCCAGTTCCTTCACTTCTTTGCCCTCCCTGTGTAACACATGCTCGCGTCCTGTATCCCTTAGTAATTCTTGATAGGCTGTTAGAGATCTAGCTCGGTAAACTCTTTTGTGGTTGACTGCTTGTCCCTGTTTTCATTTCATTATCTGCTGCGTTTCACTGTAAAACAGGAAGTGTTCTTTGACGACAATAAGCAATCAATCAATCAATAATAGCCTCATTTTCACTCAAACTTTTTTAAAACCAGAGAAGTTGAGTTACTGTTTTTTTTTTATCCAGAACACCTTTTCCTGTTTTACTGTGGATTCAGCTACAGATACATCTCAACAGTTTGAGTTGGCCTCAAGCTAGTTTTGAGAACAGTGCAGCTCATACAGCAGATGGCACTCTCCTTTTCACCTGTGCAGTGCTGTCTGAGTGCGAGAGATGTGAGGTAAGGAGCCCACTCTGAACTGTTTGAGATGAAACCAGCCTGGATGGTGAAAGGTGCTCTTCTTAGAAGAACTGCTTGTTCCCCTTTCTTGCTGAGAGGACTAGTGTCAGTATTTGGTGATAGAGGTTTCCTGTGCTGTTGAGCGGTTGCATTCTGCAAAGATGACTGGAAATGTGTGACAGAATAAACTGTCTTTTTTTTTTTTTTTAACAAATACTTCACCTGACAAGAATTTTAGAACAAATAATTTTTATCTGCCAAGAAGAGTGATAACTTTCTCTTTGTCAGTTTAAATTTGATTAATGCTTGTGAATTCCTTCCAACAAACTTTTTTTTTTTCCAGACTCTGCTTGCCCTCATTTCTCATTCAGTTTCACACTGGTTGCACTCAGAGTGAACAGGTCTTGGCTACCATATAAGTGCTTGGCATCTCATTACCCACAAGTCATGCTTACCCAATGAAAAAATTATCCTGCCAGGCATCGGTGGACCAGGTTAACTCCACCGTGTTATCACGTGTAACAGATGCATCAGTACATTTTTATTAATTCAAGTGTATTGGAGCGAGTTACTAAATTCTTACATTTCTTGACAGATGCCTTATTTACTGTATATATCTTGCCAGTTTGTCATCGGTGATGATCACTGGTATTTTTTTTTTCAATGCTCTGTTATGGTTAAAAAAAAAATAACAGCATTTGAACTTTGAGGAAGTTTAGATTCTCAGTTGCATAAGAGTAAATGCAACTGCATGTTTTTCTACACTTGCATGGTTTTTGTGATCATATTAAGAGATTCAAACCAGCAGAAATCTAATCTGGAAAATGGCATTTTTTCCAAGTTCTATACTTTTTGTTTGTAAGCGTTTTAATTCCTAGTTTGGTTCAGAGCAATGCAAAAAAATGTGACCCTGAGCTGCTGTACAATACTGTGTGAACCAGGCAGTGGGCTGTGCACTGGACCAGTGCCAGAGTTTTTCACCAGTCTTGTTCAAATGAATTTGATTGAGCAATGCACTTTAAGGACGGAGACATAAATAACTCTGTTGAGTGAACCAGTCTCACTTATTGCTCTTAGCTTCTGTAGCAAATGGTGTCTGCTCTCCAGCCATACCTCTGCTCTTGCCCTAGTCACTTTATTACACTTTGAAGAAACAACCTGGAGGGGGGAAAAAAATCCTCTAAGAGAACTAATCGATATCAGTACCAAATATGTCTTCATTTGGACGATACATAAGCAGGGCGACAAGCAAGAGCTGAAATATGCAACCGTGATTTGAGATGGTTTGATGTGTTTTTCTTTCTGCAGATCAATGCTCCAGACTGCATTTGATTGAGCCGTTTGAATAGTTTTATCTTTTCTTTTGCTAATTTGCACTACATTTAAGATTATCCTAACGTGGTGTAATTATGTCTTTTGCAGACTCTTTGATTAAGTGAACCTTTCTCCTTTTCCCTTTTACCCGAGTTTTCCTTCTCTCTTCCATTTTTCCCAAACCATCTCCCAATGTCCATTCATTCACTCACTCCTCTTTCACTGCCTCCCTGCAGCTATCCATAGCCTAAAGCTGAGTCGATCACATGTGGATTGGCACAGCGTGGATGAGGTCTACCTCTACAGCGATGCCACCACTTCCAAAATTGCACGAACAGTCACCCAAAAGCTGGGCTTCTCCAAAGGTCTGTAATCACTTAAGGTTTGTTTTTTGTAGTTTTTGATGCAACCATGGTGTCAAAACTTTTTAGTCCAATCAGTGTGAAGAACTAATGGCTGTGAAAATTGTTGCAGACATCAGCTACTAGGATCCCTTGACTTTACGTGCATGTCTCATTGCATCACAAGTTTATAAATAAATATTTTTAACAGCTTCTTTTGTACTGTGCACCATTCAGCCTTCACTTGCAGAATCTCTACCATCACTATAAAGTTTGAAATATAGTTTATTCCCTTTGCTAAGGATGTGCCTATAAAATGTGTGAAACCATTTAATTAAAAACAAATTGATTTTATATTTTATAAATTTTGAGCAAATTTCTCTGCCCATCTAATGCAAATCAGTGACCTGCATATTAATGCATTTGTAGTTTGCATCAGTTATTTAAACACAGTGCCCTAACTGGATTAGCCCAGAAGATCACTGTGTCCAATCTGCCATTTCTAGGGCCCAAGTGCTTAAATGTCCCATGTGCAAATAAAAAGATAGCAATAAGCACTTGATATTTGATCTGCATGGATGACTCTAATCTGATCTACAGTCTCAAAGCTCTACAGTACAGTAATCTCCTGCTTTCAGATTATCAGAGGAGATGGACTAGGTTATTTCTATTTCTCCTGAGATGTCCATTTAGTGCTAAGCAGTCAGCAGTAAGGTCCATGGGATTCTGTTACCTTGCTGAGTAGCACATGACTAGACTAGATTATAGATTCTAAATAAGGTCACACACTTGGCACCGTTGGCACATTGGCAGCCACAATAACAGTAGGGTTTCCTGCCTCACCTACTGGCCTCTTTGGACTCAACACCATCAATCAGCTTTTTATAGCTTTCTAGTGAACACAGTTGTGATGTGTTTTATTATAATGTAGTACAAAAAATACTTAGTTTAAATGACAGTTTTTTAAAAAAGCTGGTAAAATAAAGCTCCATTTGTCTTACAGCCTCAAGCAGCGGTACACGGCTCCATCGGGGTTATGTTGAGGAGGCCTCGCCTGAGGACAGACCCCCTCAGACTACACACATTGTTTTTGTGGTTCATGGCATTGGACAGAAGATGGACCAGGGGCGCATTATTAAAAACACTGGAATGTGAGTTTAAAGTTTGAGTAAGATGATTTGATTTAGGATTTTTTTTTTGTATGCTTGTTTTATTATAGCAACATTTTCAGTTTTATTTGAATCAAATCTGTAAGTGCAAGAGTGGGT
Source organism: Archocentrus centrarchus (assembly GCF_007364275.1). NCBI lineage: Eukaryota > Metazoa > Chordata > Actinopteri > Cichliformes > Cichlidae > Archocentrus > Archocentrus centrarchus. The sequence goes on along the minus strand of NC_044367.1, from coordinate 16,504,728 downwards.
TTAACACATTGTGAGAAATTCTTTACACTTTGTATCAGTGTTGCAAGCAGAATAACACGATCTTATTATATATAGTTTTTCTGTGTAGTAATGCTTCTGGCCTCCTGACGAGGCTTTACATCACTTTGTTGTTTTTATGATGAGATATGATGGACTTCAGATATACCTGTTCATCCTCTTTCATTTGCCAATTATTTAACTATTATTTAACTATTTATTTCCAGTATGCATAACTGAAGCACAAAACAATTTTTTTCATCCAAAGATCCAAATGAATCTATACCTGGAGGCTGTTTTTCTCCTGCCCTTCCCTTTGTTTTCTCTCCATCTTTCTCACTTTGTCTCCTCGTGCTGTTCAGCTATTTTACGCTTTGCATTGTTAATGTGTAAACACACAATGTACCAAACTTTAAAGACACACATGCACAAAGTACCATAAACCCAGCTGGAAACATGGGTAAAAATGTGGCTACACAGTAGATTTCTAATCAACTCGCGCCATTCTGTGTCAGTGTTACATACACTGCCTGGTTATATAATCTTCATCAGTCGAGATTTCAAGCCAGTGGGAAGATGTAACTCTTATTTGTTTATTTGGATCCTCCACAGAACACTCGACACATAAAACCAAAACCATCAGTTTGATGCCATGCTGCTAGTTTACTTTTTAATAAGCCTGCTGAGTTCCTTTTGTCTTTCAAAGGTTACATGTTCATTTGTTGCTTAAGGTAAATGCAGTCCTGTCCTATGTCTGTCTTTATCTAAAAGATTGAAGGAATTGGCTTTGGATGTGGACGTTTTACTTCATGCAGTTATACAGAAGTATTAGACCAGAGCAAAGTGTGTCTCTGTGCCACAAACTTGCCAGTGGACGACTCCTATTACTTAAGATGACTAAGTAGATAAAGTAACCTGAGTCACGCTGCAAAGCACTGTAAGCCTTTTTTTAATCTTCCTGTAAATTACAGCACACACACTTTCTCGGCCAAGAGGACAGATCAGCCTGAAAACTCTAACTTGTTCCTTTTTTTTTTCTGTTTATTTGTTTGATTTTTAAAATTATTTCTGTGCCTTTTCAGCCTCTTACTTCCACATTGATAAAGGAAACAAAATTAGACCGCTCAAACTAACTAAAGCCTGAATACCAAACCTCACTGTCCAATTAAAGCCAATCTAAAAGCAAGGAAAACCTTACAAACGTTAGGAAGCCTGTAAAGCAGCACTCAAACCTTTGAGCATTTCCCTTACGCACAACAAATAGTCCTGTCAAAACCGGCATTAGGTGTTCCATTCACAGAGCAGTCATTTAAAAGCATCTCTCAGCCTCCATTTACCCATGTCAACAACTACCTCACTCTCTTTGTGTATTTAGTGTATCCTGCAAGCTAATGCTGCCCTATATAGGGCTAATAGCGGTGTAGCCTTTGTGTGTGTGCTGCACAAGGGAAGCAGCTGCATCAGTGAGCAGTAAAATGGATGTCATTCTTTTCTACCAAACAGCCATGAGTCTGAGAAAGAGCGCAAACACAGACTCTGTAGTCCATGTGTAGAGAAGTTGGATACACACAGAGAATGTTATACATCCACTCAGAATCTGTCATTATTATAAACTGTTTCCTAGACAACGTAAGGATCACATTGCTTCTAAAAAGGTTAAAATATTTCCAAATCCACTCTTAAGTCTTTCAGTTGTATGTTTGGATTGTTGTTATATATTTTTTAAGCTGTATTGTTACGTGTCTGTTTAGGCTGCGGGAGGGTGTGAGGAAGATGGAGGAGAAACACTTCTCAGAGCACAATGAAGAACATGTGGAGTTCCTGCCTGTGGAGTGGCGCTCCAAACTCACATTGGATGGAGGTGTGCAATTACAGAATTTGCTAAATAGCAAACAGTCTAGAGAGCAACTAATGAAGACTTCTTAACCTGCTTTAAATAGGGCTTCTGTGATATTGGCCAGGATTAGTTATTCAGCTAAATTATCATGAAGCACCTGACCCAGATGTTGGTATGTGTCTGTAGATACGGTAGACTCAATCACACCAGACAAAGTGAGGGGACTGAGAGACCTTCTCAACAGCAGTGCCATGGACATCATGTATTACAACAGCCCTCTTTACCGGGATGAAGTGAGAGTCATTCACGTTCAGCTATTAGAATCTCTGGTGCCCTCAATGTCTGATCTCATTAAAACTTTCCACTCACTCTCTCCAGATTACCAAGGGCCTAACGCAGGAGCTGAACAAGCTCTACACACTTTTCTGTTCACGGAACCCTGAGTTTGAGGAAAGGGGTGGCAAAGTGTCCATCGTGTCTCACTCCCTGGGCTGCGTCATCACGTATGACATCATTACGGGTTGGGATCCTGTGCGGTTTTGTTTGCAGGAGCACCGCGTTGTGGAAGAAGACTTGGACCTTCACTGGATGTCCTATGAAGAAAGGCGCCTTTTAGAGCAACTGAGGCAAACAAGGAATAGGTAAGAGTTTTGTGTAGAGCCTTGTAGATCAGTCATTCCCAGGAACTGTATCTATGTGTGCCTGTTGAGATCCTAAAAGATTTAAGCTGAAAGCCTAGAAGAAAGTGGTAAAGATGTTAAGGAGCCTTGAGACTTAAATTTTGATACATTAATCGCAGATTCCCAGTCTACTTAATTCAACTTTGTAGATTAATAACCTGGCTTGCAGCCATAGCACCCTGAGCACGCCCGAGCTCGTCTGATCTCGGAAGCTAATCGGAAGGTTGGTGGTTTGCTCCCTGGCTGCTTCAGTCTGCATGCCAAAGTATCCTCAGGCAAGATGCTGAACCCCGAGCTGCTCCTGATGCGTTCGTTGGAGTTTGTGTGTGTGTGAATGTTAGATAGAAAGCATTTAGACATTTTTTTTAAAAGTGCTTGAGTGAATGAGACATGTTATATAAAGTGCTGTGAGTGTTCAAGTAGAGGAGAAAAGCACTATATAAGAACCAGCCTATTTAGCATTGATAGTGGAATTTAAAGTGTGGTTGGCAAACTTGTCTGGCAACTTCAGAAGCTGAAAAACAGTCAGTGCCTCACATTCCACAGTTTTGATCAGTCATTAACATCATTCATTAGCCAAATTTTCCTTGGGCATCCATGCCCCCCGAGTTAGAGGCCTTCTTCATCTGATTGCAACCCCACCATCCATTTTCCTTATAGAAATAAACAACCACTGCAGTATATGTCTGTTTTGTTTTTGTTTTTTTGTTTAGTTTTTTTTTTTTGTGCCTTGTAAGATACAGCATGTGCTGCTCTTCTCATGCCCCTATTTTTTTTTTCTCAAGATATATTTTTGTTTGTTTGTGTGGGCTGCAGGGTACACTGGTGCCTCAAAATCTGCTCTGCACCGCCCATCAGACTGTGTGCACAGTATTATTATTGTGTGCCCCATTAGCTTTGTGAGACAAGAAAATGCTGTAATAAGGTTTATTGATCTGACTGAAACGGGGACTGTTTGATTGGCCTCTCTTGTTAATGGGTATTAATATTGAAACAGATTGTCAGGCTAGAGTTTTGGTGACGTTTTAAATTTCTTTTTAAAGTATAGATCAGCATTCTTTACTTTCTGCTTCTGGCAGGTTACAAGAGCTGGAAAATCAACTCGCCACACTTGAGGCCTCTAAACCTTCAGCCCCCCCAGCTCTCAAATTTAAGGTACTATACTGTTTGTGTACAAATACAAAATATCAGTACTTTAATGTATAAGAATTTTTGACAGAAACTTTTGTTAAAGTGTTGAAAAACTATATGTTCTGTGTGTTTCTAATAAATTCATGTGTCCATATTTCTGGGAAACGAAACAGAAATTACATTTGGCATCTGGGCCATCTGTGTAAATATGACAGACTTCTATGTTTATAGTAAATATTTTTTGCACCTTTTGTCTCTCAGGTAGAGAATTTCTTCTGCATGGGTTCTCCTCTGGCTGTGTTTTTGGCCCTAAGAGGAATCCGCCCTGGTACCAGTGTCCACCAAGACCACATCTTGCCCACCTCCATCTGCAGCAGGCTCTTCAATGTCTTCCATCCCACAGACCCTGTGGTCAGTGCCCCTTCACTGTCTTGACCTTTACAGACGAGATCTCTCAGGGTTGTGAGAGATCCAGTTTTCTGCTTATATTTATGTTCTTCAACCTGCTTTAAAGTGTGATATAAATTAAATGTGACTATAACTGTTTCTAAATATTATTGACAGTAGACACAACATTCAGATTTAAAATGATGATTTTCTTAAATCTGTGGCAGTTTTGATTCAGGGCTAAATTCAGACCCCGGTGACCTGCTGACTAGAGGAAGGTTTTGTGCTCATATTAACGAAAACTGGTAACAAGGCTGTTTTAATTACAATTAATCACATTTATAAAAATCTGGAAGTATGAGGAATTTTATGCTGTAGTCATTCAGATGAACCTAAAATAAATGGCCTTCATTTGTATTGATTATTCAGGTGAATATATTAGCGGATTAAATTGTTAGATTAAAACTTAATCCATCCCAGTACTGTCTGAGGAAGTACCCATAAAGGATAAAAGTTACATGAGAGCAAAATCTTATCTGCTTTTTGCTGGTGAGCACATGTTTCATCTGGGTGCTTGTACAGCAGTGCACAGGCCAAGATTGACATTGTCTGGATGAATTTATGGTGCGCTTTACTCTTTAAGATTTGCCATTTTCCACTGTGCACTGTCGGTTTGATCACTTCTCTGTAATAACTCCTGTTTCACTACTTTGTTTAGGCCTATAGATTGGAACCGCTCATCTTGAAACATTACAGCAACATCGCACCTGTTCAGATACACTGGTAACAACCTGAATTTTATAGCACTTGCTTTTTATCCCTTGTATTACACTCATTATATTTTCCGAGTAAATATGATGTGAATGTTTGTGGTCTGTGTATTCGTCAGGTGTAGCGCCACTAACCCCACACCTTACGATGAGATCAGGCCTACTTTTCTCAACCCTGTCAAAGATCCCACGTCTGATACAGAAAGCATCCCCAGCCCCAGTACATCTCCTGTCTTAGCCCGCAGGCACTATGGGGAGTCCATCACTAGTCTGGGCAAGGCCAGCATATTGGGTAAGACTGTGTTTTTAAAGCCTAACACAATCTGAACTCTTGTGTTTACATTACTACAAGTGTTAGTTATGCAGCATCAGTCACAGTCTTAGAAAGAGTTTAAAGTAAGCTGTGAGGGAGTTTAAGTAATTGAGGTCTGAAGCAATGTTTAGGTGAGTGTTATTTGTCATATTGATAGCTACATGAATGCCAGGATCCAAGGATTTCCAGCAGAACTTTGCATTGTACGGCGATAATAAATTTTATACACTTTACCCATCAGTGGTTTTAATGCTGTGGCCGATCACTGCAGGTTGTTGACTGTTCTTTCAACTTCTGATGAGGTGCTCAGAGCGAGAGCTGAAAAAAAAAAATCCCTTTAATATACGTAATCTGTAATTAAAAAATCTATTTTATCCTAAGAGGTCATTGTATTTAATGGGTAACATGAGATTCTATTTTTTTTAAATCAGTTTTAGCTCCACAGTGCCAGCAAGTGGAAATAAGAGGAATGTTCTCCTATTCTGTTCTTTAACAAGTTAGAGAAAAAAAAAAAAACAATAAATGCATTCATACTTTTGTTGTTTTCTTGTTTGAAATCATAATTCAATTACTTTACCACCTCTGTTTCATGCTTATCTTCTTTCGTATTCCCACACTACAGGAGCAGCAAGTATTGGAAAGGGCATTGGAGGCATCCTCTTCTCACGCTTTTCCCGCTCCAACAGCCAGCCCTCAGTGTCTTTGGGACTTGAAGGTGCAGCAAACACTGAAGAAGAGGAGCAGAAGCGCACAGAAAGTCAGTCAGCATATGGCCTCTCCACCATGACACGACCCACCTCACCCACTGCTGACACATCGTGTAAGTTTACTTACCTGTCCAGTACTATTCATAGTCTGCCTGTCTGTTTAAACAGACAAATATCCTCTGACCCATGTGGTGGTCTTTATTTTTTTTCTTACATTTTTTTTCCATTATTTTATGTTTAAAATGGCACTTAAGTTCAATGTACTCAAGAAAACCAACCAACCAAACAACAACAAAAGAAAAAACTGATGTCTTCCCAGTGGTTGCGCACCTTGTCCCACTGGTAGAGGATGCCAGCTGTCCATTAACTTTACCCAACCTCCTTTAAGTATCAACTATAAAGATATGAAGAAGGGTTGTGTGTAGTTAATGCCATCATGGGTTGTTTTTAAAAGTCATGCTAAGAAAGATAAGCCTGAAACCTGCATTCTTTCCTACAGCCAGCAGGGGGTGACTGTTCATTGCTAAAAGAAGTAAGATGATGTAGAAATCTATGTGAAAACAAACCCACTGCTTACTTGATTTACGGCATTATTGGGTTTACTCTGAAAATATAAATAAAAATTATGGTTGGGTTTAGGCGTAAACAGATACTGGATAAGGCAGTGTGATCTAGGGCATGGCTGCTCTGTGATTAACAAGGCGCTGCCATATCAACATGCCCTTGGTTTCTCGGGCAGATCCACCCTTTCACTCACTGATGCGGTTTCAAAACACCAAAATGGCAAAAGCCAAAATGGTCAGCTAGATGTCACTGTGGCTATGGTCATCTGTTATCTTCAGGCTATGGATGTCCTGTCTATTTTTAATCATCATGCATTTGTCTTGCTAATTGCTCTTTTTTTTTTTTTTTAACCAGTCGTTTTCTGTTTTTCAGTGGAGCTTGAGCGTCGTGTCGACTTTGAGCTCCGAGAGGGTCTAGTGGAGAGCCGCTACTGGTCAGCGGTGACCTCGCACACAAGCTACTGGTGCTCACATGACATAGCTCTTTTCTTGTTGACCTTCATATATAAACAGAAGGCAACATCCTCTAATCCAGCAGATACTCCGGAGCCAGACTGAGGCAGCATGTTTTTTTTTTTTTTTTTTTTTGTTTTGTTTTACAAAGGAACACACACTTTTATGCTGTCTTACACCAGTGAAAGCATTTCTTGTGTTCTTGATAAGCCTCAAAGTGACTTTGTTCATTATTTTTCGATGCTTACAAACTTCTTAAATACACTAACATTAACACTAAAATCATTTTTTCTTTGGCTCCTGATTAAGCACTTTTAATATTTGGGAATCATTACTAACAGATTCAGAACTTTATTCCAAAATTTTCATCTTTTGTTAAGTTGCACACAATTGCGCACCCTAAGGGTGGATACGGTGGACCGGGAACACTTATTAAGGAGCAAAAGGCGTTGATGCACAGGTGTTTGTCTAACTTCATGCCCAGTCTTATGTTAGACAGCTGAATTGTGTCTTTTATGAGCATTCATTTTATGTTAAATAATTCCTAAATCCACTTGCTCTGCAACAGACTCAGTCTGAAGCTTTGGGACACATTTGACTAAAACTCAGTCAGTAAGGTGTCAGATTTTTTCCCTTTTTCTGTTACATACAAGTAAAAAGTCTTTGTCAAGGTTTTTTTTTCTTCATATTAAACATTTAGCTACTACATGTCAAGAAGCTCATGAGAACAAACAAATGCAATGTGTAATATATATAATATTTCTTTAGTTTTTCCACATAAAGTAAAAGAATCATAGGGCATTATAAATAATATTATATTTACTAATTATTTTGGCAGTTTGGAGGAAAAACATAACAAACATGTCATTATTAGTGTTTTCCTTTTTTTTAAATTTAAGAATATTTGTCTCTTGAAATAGAATAAAATCCATGCAAAGCATTAGTTTTACACTGCACAAAACAGAATATAGCATTTTTCTTTTATGTTTAATTTTCATTAATAAATAGTGCAGTTTTTGTTTACATACCAGGGGCAAATGTCTCTTACTAACACAGTAACTCAATTGTCTTTTACTTATTTTCTTACTGTGTAGAAATCCAAATCTTAGTCTAAAAATCTTAATATTATGTACAAAAATTCTCACTTAAAACAGTATCACCATTTCATCCTCAATCAAGCTTCTACTCTGAGGATAACTTATGGAGATCATGTTTGCCTTCATGGCTTTATATTGATATTCAGATGAAATCATTGGTACTAGATGTATTTTTTCTTAAAAACAGAAATATTTTTTTCTAGCAACTTTCAGACTCTTGGGGATATTAAACTGGATGTTACCTCACAGAAAAAAATGGGATTCAAACTTGTGGCCAAATAACATTTATGTGTCTCCTTTGTTAGCTGTTCTGCTGTATTAATGCTAAGGCTAATACGAAATCAACAAACATGTGATTGGCCTAGGATTAGAAAAGTAGATTCTTTATCTTTAGGCAATGCCTTGCACATCAAAATGCATTGTATCTTTTTTTTGCCTTTTTTGTTACCAATTCACTTTCCCAGGTTGAGCATTCAGCGTCATTTGTGTGAAAGTATTTCTTTGTTCTTAAAAACTTTGTCTATCATGTGACATGTTATTATTTAATTGACTCTGCTTAGAAATTTAGGCCAAAAAAGAAAAGATCTGAGGATAAGAGATGATGGCAAATTGTGATTTGTTTTCTTTAAAAAAAAAAAAAAAATTGCCTTCAGTTTGCCAGAGCATATATAAAAATTACTTAATTGAGATTATTGTAGTTATCTTTCCAAGTAGTGATTCTACAGAAACTTGAGTGCTTGCTTACTTTGCATGATGTCAAATTAAGAGAAAATGGATGTTGGAACAAGAAAAAGGTGCAGCGTGCCAACACACATCTAAGAAACTTTATTATGACAAAACAAAAACCCACTTGTGATTGTTTATGGCTTTTCTAATTAACACATTTTATTTGCTGTAGATTACAAAATGAAACTGTCTTTGTGAATGTTTATGTGACTTTAGACTTTCTGTCAATGTCAAATTTAACTTGTTTTTGGATTTGTTACATTGCAAGCTGCAGCTTTACTGTGCCACACAAGGGCTGTCGCTGACTCTACCAACTTGCTGGTGTTTGTTTTAATGTCTGTGTCACGTGTTCAAAGGCCTACTGACTTAAACCAGGCTGCCTTGAGGAGACGACCTGATAGGTAACCAGGAAGTAGTACAGAAGCTGGGTCTAATAAGGGAGTGGGATAGTAGTGTTACTGTATTTGATCTGGTGGCTCTTGCACATCCATGGGCTATGAATTGCACAGAAACTATTTTTAACACAGCCCGACCTTTTTTATTTATTCATTTTTGCTATGTTACAGTGCATAAAGCAATTTCAACCTGTTATTTGGATATGTATTGGGAAAACAGTGCTTCTGCATCATTAAATCAAACATTGTGGGTACAGCAAATACATACTGCAGGAGTGTGGAATGACCATTGTAACCATTAGCATTGTTTCTATAACTTGTGTGAAATTTGCACATTTTCATATTCAGACATATTTTCTAATGTGTCGCAGGCAAGAAACTAGCAGATTAACTGGAGAGCATTAAAGAGAATTTTGTGAACATATGCTGTAAGTTTCACTGTATGAGCGTTTGATGTACAGCATTCTGAATGACGACAATACATTATTTTGTCAAATATACCACAAGTATCAGGGAAATGTCTGCTGTTACACGTCTTGTAGATTCAACACTCTTGTCAATACCAGATTAAAGCCATAATTGAATTGAAACAGATTAGCACAGATGTCCACAGATTAATAAAGACCTTACATGTGGCTTTTCGGAAAGAGATGTACACTAAAGCTCACTGTGGGTGTGTTAAATGAAATGTGTCCAACAGGTAATGATGTTGCTTTGATTTATTTTTTTTGGATGGATATCTAGAGAAATGTTTAATGTCCCTAGAGCTGTGCAATAACTCATGCCTGTATTGGATTCTAACTGCCATCCAAAGCACTGTATATATTTCCTTTTTATAAAGTATTCCAGTTTGGATGCAATCAGTATTTCTTAAACTGTCGGGTTTTTTTTTTCCCCCTTTTACTTTTAATAGTAGGATGGAAATATTGTGTTTGGAAACTGTTGTGTAGGAGGAAGATAGTCTTATTGCTCATTTCCAGACTGAGGACAAAAGAAGCGTTCATCTGAACTCAGACCAGATTCTTTCCAAGGCGCCCCCCTGAAGCGGATAACAAAGCTGACTTATAGATCGTGAATAGGCAGTATTGTATTCCATAAGCTGTCGGGGGGGGGGGTAATGCAGTTTAGCAACATCTGCAAAGGCGAGGCTCACAGATGGGACCAGTTAGATCAGAGGTGACTCACAAATAATAGAAGGCTCTGTTGTTCTGTGTTTGACCACAAGAGGTCAGTCATCTACTGGTAATATTCAAGGAAAAAGGCCCATAGTGACCAACTGTCCACTGCCCCTTCCTCTTAAGTCATTTCCATCTGTTGCTCTTAACCATTTGAGCTATTTTAAGAGACATTAATGTGCTTAAATATAATCATGTACGATCAGTTGTGTTCACTTGTATGCCATTAAGTGAAACTGGAATGTACTACAGCAGTCTACAACCACAAATGCAAAAAAACAAAAAACAAAGCCCAATCAATGTAAACCCTTCAGCACTCTGCTACTTCCTACCCTTACCTCCTTCACTGTTCTCCTTCCTCTACTTCACCTCCTCTGTCCTCATCCACATCACCAGCGGTTGAGCCAGGTCTTGATCTGACACTCCTGCTCTGCATCTGGCTGACTCAAATGTTTACGCTGCAATTAAAACACAGCCTATAAAAGGCAATGGGTCGACTGCCAGACCCTGACAAGGGGGTCGGAGCTGCAAGGAGAGTGGTTATAAATCGCTTTGATGCCGACCATAGTCTGAAGGCCCAGATTCCTGAGCTGGAGGATTGGAGCTCAGTGAGTTCATCAGAAGACAGAGCCAGAAACACTGATGATTCATATCTCTTTACTGCATCTCACTTGAAGAGTGGGTATTGTTCTGCTGCTGTGGAAAGAAAGGAGATGGCTGACTTTCTGCTTTTTCCCCCCCCACATAGTTTTCATTTGATCAGCTCACAGAAGGCATGTGTCAAAATCATGTGTAAAAAAAATTCGAGAACGTGTTACCACTTTTCTCTGCGCTTACTGATAATCTATCAGCACGTTTCATCTCTTTCTGAACATGTGATGTTTCTGTAATTCAGTGAGTTTCTAATACAGCGGCATAGTAACAGTTACATCCAGTTTAATAAAAAGAATATGACTTGAGGAATTGGATAACCTAATTAAGTTTATTTAGTCATTACTGACCTGCATTTTTTTATTTTTTTTATTTCTTGTTTGTAGCTTTACTTGTTATGAGTATATTGTCTTCTATTAGATAAAAATAAATATTTGTGAAGACGTTTGCTCTGCAGGCTACAATATTACAGCCAAATGCTTCAGTGTCAGGAAAGAAAATAGGGATCAGCATAACTTGACTGATTTTCACACTTCACATTAACCCACTGGCTCTTTTTTTTTCTCTCCAAATGAAATAGTTTTCACTCAAAGAAAATAATGGAGGAAAACTTATAATTGAGTATTTATGGCTATTAGTGAAGTGGGATTTTGGACAAACACATTGGAAAAGTAATGAAAGCAATATTCCCTGTCAGTTTGTGCAGTTGCTCCCGTGGCTAAAGAACCAAAGGTCCCTGGATGCTGATGTGAGGCTCAGCAGCACTATTGCCATAAAAGGTAGCTTGAGATTGTAACTGCATGTCTAATAACACTAGCACAAACTGCTGAATTTCTACTGCAGAAGGCAAAGCTGAAAGAAAACAGCCTACGTGTATAGCTCACATTCACATGCATATATATTTAAACTGTATTTTTATTTTCCAAAGAATTTTATGTATTTGGCAGAGTTTTTGAAATTGAGCCATTATGTTTTTTTTTTAATGTTACCTGCATCTGTTGTATTTAAGATTTAGAATAAGCTGTAATATTATACCATGTATGCAAATATTACACATTCCTGTTGTTTAAACCTCCAAACAGTTGCTATGCAAAGTACTCAGAAATCCATAATGAAAAATCACAAATATATGATTTTCTTTCCTTTACATTTACTGAAATACTGTACTTATTACTTACTATTTTTAATATTTTTAAGCTTTGGTTCAGATTTATAATGGTTTATAATGTAGACTATAATGCAAAAATTAATTTATGGATACAACTACCCAGCAGTAGCTTATACCCTATTATTTAATCTACAATAATACCTCAAATTGTGATATAATAAACAGTATTAGTTTATCCTCCAGCACCATAGTTTTACTTTTGAGTGTATCTGATGATATTATTTTTACAGTTTTTTTCTTTCAAGCTATGTAATAACTGAATAACAGGCCCATTTTTAGTTCTACAACGTCGCATAAAGTGAAGGGAGAAATAATCCGACACAGACACACATGATTTAAAAGCTTTCAGTGTTACGTGTGTGAGAGATGATAGGTGGACCAGTAGACGACCAGAAAAGCTCCCAGTATGAAAGGAAAAGTGGGATTGGAGAAGTGACGTTATCCGGCTGCTGGAAAGAGGGAGGGAGGAAAGGGGACGGCTGGACTCCATTAAGCCGAAGCCTGCGGGAAAACTGTTTGGGATACTTCACTTCTTAAGCGACTTCTTCGGGGATTTATTTCTTTTTTTAATTCCCTAAACAGACTTTCTACATGATTTAAGGACGGAGGACTTATTCTGTACCGTGTAGCCGACTGCTTTAGTATTTTTCGTCTTTGTGAAGGTGAGTGTTCAGAGTTAAATGTTCGTCCTCAAAGCAGTGCCCGTTCACCTCTGTGAAATGTATAAAAAAGCGTTTTTCTTTTGGTCCTACAGCCTCAGCTACAATGAACCAACGCTTTTATTAATAACTTTTTCAGCTAATGTTAGAGGCCTACCTGGTTTTAGAGATACTTTCTAGTGAGCTTACTCCTTTACCGAACGACTCAGTGAGTGTGCAACACGCAGCCGGGGAGTTAGTACGGACTCTGCTTACATAATTTCCCCCTCTCGCTGCCTATTTGTAAGGGTGCCTTTACCGTTATTTTTAACAGGTGAATCGACTCATTTACGGAAATAACTGCTGCCAGAGATCTCTGGTTAACTTGTATCTTCAAGACTGTGGCCTTTGTTCTGCCGTTTTCATTGAGTAGACGGCTGTTTTGATCTCCAGGCTACTCTCAGATTAGGGAATGACAGATTGGCTATACTGTAACTTTTTGGCGGTGCTCCCCTCAACAGAGCACGTCTTATCCCCAGCAAAGAGAGGTAGGGCGATAGTAAAGCGGTTAATTTTGTCCCCCTGCACTTTCATCATTCTCTAGGGTCAAATTTTCGTCAGTGAGCCAAGTCACCACAACTGTCAGAACTGCAGTATCGCCATAGCGGTGTGCCAGTGTTTTAAAGAAGTAATCACAAAGTGGCTGACTGGGAGTTATTATTATATCAGCATTCAAAAATGTACTGTCTTGGAAGTGTAAAGCATATGGAAGAACCGCTTTGAAAAGTAGCAATAGGTATAATCTTTAATCACAGGAGGTACCAATTTCTTCAAAGCATTGGACATCACAATAATACACAAGTTGTATCTCAAAATACCTTCTGTCACTCGTAAATGCCTTTGTTGTTCATCCTAATAACATGATAAAATCATAATCAAAAGCACAGTAGGTCTCAACAAGTAACATGTAACTACTCAAGCAAATGTACCCCTGCTAAGGAGATCAGCTGGGTACAGTTCTTTCTCAAGATCTTAAAAGCATGCATGGGGGTTGCAACATGTGTTTACTTACTGTGGTCAAAAGGCTTCTTTTCACATCAGTGTGACAGAAGTTAGACAAAAACTTTTCCCCCCTCTCTCTAACTTTGGCTCCGTTTGGCAGGATGGCGCTGGATGGGATCCGGATGCCCGATGGCTGCTATGCCGACGGGACGTGGGAGCTGAAGATGCATGTCACCGACCTCCACAGGGACGTGTCGCTGAGGGTCACCGGGGAAGTCCACATTGGTGGAGTCATGCTCAAACTGGTCGAGAAGCTAGGTATGCAAGCGTGCTGCTGGTCGGAGTGGTTGCAACTATTGGAATCAGCTAATCGAAAGTGTAATAATTAGGCATCACATGGTCTTAACACAAGAAAAGCAATCCACGGTCAACCTGCAGATACACAATTTTGACGCATTCCACTTGTAATAGAGCTGGCATGGAAAAACCTTTCCTTGGATCATCCTGCCACTGGAGAATTTCTGACTGTGGCTGATTTGTGTTATCTGTTCATGTTTGCTGGGTGGTAAATACCTCTTCTTTTCAAGATAGATACCATTCTGTGAAGTGATTGTCCACACAGATTAAACACAGCTCTTCTTGTGAAAGCACAAACTGTATATGGGCAAAGTCTGAAACGGACTTTCCACAGCTCAAAAGTATTGAGTGAGAAATCAGAATTAAATCAGAGGAAGGGGATCAGTTTAAGACAAGACACAATATCCTATTGTTTTTGAAAATAAAGGGCACCCTGTTAATTTGTTAGGTTTTCTAACTAATGAGCACGAAAGCTGATATTTGTTGCTTGCAACAAGGCTGGAACAGGGCTTAATGTTCCTCTTTGTTACCCTGCAGCATATATGGGTCAGTAACTCAAGGTATAAAAGGAACCATGCACTGTTTTCCTCCCCCTACTTTTTCATGCACTGTTGTGTAGCTACGGTTATGCACTTGACAAGTTTGGGTGAAAGTAAGCATAAGAGTCTTCTGTTCCAGCCACTTGAACACAGCCCTGTTCCATGGAGTCTGCAGAAAGGTCAATGGTGGTGGTGGTTGCAGTGCCATTTGGGAGTGACAGCTTGTTGTGTGTTGACGATGCTTGAATGCTCAGAATTCCTGCAGCGCTCCAAGGTTTTATTCCCTGCCCATGGTCCTGTTTTTAGCTCTCCTGTTAGAGCTCCACATAATTGAGGTCTTTGTTCTCTGTGGTCGTCTGTGCAGAGTAGCATCTCCGCTAGGCGAGCGCAGCGTTGCTGACGAGCGTGGGACGATATGAATTCGTTGCTCTTTCTGTTCCAGCTCAGCTCAAGGCCGGGCCTTGTCCCTTTCTTTGAGTTAATTTTCTTCACCTTCTTTGTGGTGTAGAGTATGGAATGCGTGTCAAACATTTATTGGTCTTTGTGCTTCATTACAGTTAGATACATGGGATATAAGTTTAAAAACATGTATTGGGGACAGCATCAAGGCTGACACTTTATCTTTTGTTTTCACAATCTGGAATTTCTGTTTTCCTTTTCTTTAGGATGTTGCTATTGTGTTGATGACTTGCCTTTTTTTTTTTTTAACTTCTAAGGAATCCGGTGGCTTGAGGTCGTCACGTCCACAGCTGAAAATAGTTTTGATTTGTTGAGCTTGATGTTGCTGTTATGTCAAAGTAAAATAAGAGGGCGTGGTTGTGCATATTTGTTTGTGCCTCTGTCACATCAAACAATAAAAAGTACTGTAGCTCCAGCCTTGTTTACATTCATAAAATATACTGAAATCTCCTCCACTCTGTCATGCTGCAGCCACCCTTACTGCAGTTAATTTAGCTTACTGAAGTATGAATTAGAGCTTGTGCAGTAGCATTAAATAACTCTCTTATGGTTTGATGTATTTGTGCCTTCTAACTTGTTTAACAGGAGTTTGGGGACATTTATCCCACCGGTAAACATGAGTCGTTTTACACTGTAATCATTAACCAATAGACAGTATGAGTTATCCACATGGCCGCACATTGCAGGAGACTTCAGACTGTTGTTGTCACACAGAGTTCTTGCTTCTTTGAACGTGCAGTCATTTCTTAATGAGCACTTGGGACATTTTAGATGAAGCTTTGTAAAGGTTGACTGCATACAAACAGCAGGATGCTGTGCACTGTGTTGCTGTACGATACGAGTTGAGAGGAACCAGTTTGTCCAAGTTACATTCTGAGTTTAAGAGAAATGAAAAGGAATGTTTTCAGTAACCTGTTCCCATATCGCCCTCAGTAGCTCTCAGTAGTGATAAGTGCACACTTCTCACTAAACACCCTTCAAGTGTTGTCAAATAGTCACTGTTGGATTTGCTGATTGCTTGGACGTGGTGGCTATACATAGATACCGTACACATGCTCGTGGTGCTGTGAGAAAGGACACAAGAGTGTTGGCAAGCAGGGCCTCTGTCTCACATTGAAAAAGGCTCAATGACAATTCTCTCCACTCCCTCTCCTCTTTGTATTTTTGGTCTTTTGCCCTTTAAAATGAAGGACCTCTTTTTTTGACTCCGTTTTTTCAGCTGCTTTCCACAATGATGACAGCACTGTTTTGTTTTCTATCATCACCATTTGTTCCTGTATGCAGTAGGGTGTGTATGCGCACACAGTATGTGTAATATTTTTGTGAAAACATGTCTGCCAGTTGTTCTTCATACAACGGGGACACAACACGTTCGTTCCTGTTAGTAGTATTTGTGCGTATGCTTCCATATGCGAGTATGGTTGTGTGGGTCGGTGGGCGTGTCTCATCCACATGCATCCTGCTTTCATCACTCAACTCTTCCTCTGTACTGCAGGTCTCCCATCCACATTGCAGGCTCAGATGGCCTTCGGTAATGGATTAAATAGACAAATGCCAGGAAGGCACTCAGCTATTGATCACAGCAGCGGACACTGGTTCCATTTCCCTGCAAAACTCCAGGAGAGCAGTATTTAAGGCCAGCTGATTAACCACCCCCTCGTCCCTGGCTCTTATAATCCTTTCATCCTGTCGATGCTCTCAATCATTGGCACTTTCTCCAACTTTGTTGATGTTTTCCAAAAGTGCTGCACTCCTCTCTAAAAGGCAGTTCTTTGCCATTTAGGAGGAAAAACAAGTATTGTACAAACAACATTAGCAGGCAGGGGTTTTATAAGATTTAAAGATATGGTTCCCGAGTTATGTAGCTTTTAGTTTGGGTAAACTGGGGTGAAGTGCATATTCAATTAATATTTTTCACAAGTGGCAAAGCTGCTTTACTCACACTTAATGTGAAGGAGCCAGTTAGTAAAAACAATGAATTTCTGATTTCTGTTCAGACCACTGAAGAATAAAGTCTCGGAATGAGTAGCATATGCTGCAAACATAAATTAAGGTTGCAAAAATTGTTGCAGGCACTTTAGTGGATGGAAAACTACGCACACAAGTCCAAATCAAAAGATTGGGCAGGTGCCGAGCCGAAAAGTGGGTCAACACATCAATAGCTTGCATGCTGCAGAACTCCAGTTTTACCTATTTATTGGTAGTTGTAACATTTCAAGCACACCTGCTCTTCATCAGACCTTTGTGGACGTGACCTGGTTGTCTTGGCTCTGTTAAGGGTACATCTACCCTTGTCTTAAAACATCAAACCTTTTTTTTTCTTGCATTCACACTACTCTGGTATTTTCTGACCCCTAAAACAGACTTTTTAAAAATACTGCTGACCCAGTTCTTACCATGTTTTCTGACTTTGATTCAGGTAATGTGAGTGGAAGTGTCCGAAAATCTCTCGTTGTACTTTTTTTTGCTCAATATTTTCTACAAGCAACCGACCCTCTGTTTATTTACGCTGGCGCACACCCAGTGTACATGAGTGGTCACGTGATGTGCGTGTACAGACTTTTAGTATGAACAGGTTATGTATGAAATGGGCTCATAATAAAACACCCTTTTTAAAAAATGCTATTTTTATATTATGAAGAAAATATATCACATTTTCTTTTTCTTACAAAGAAAAAGAACATGGGAGAAGAAAAGGAGAGAGGAAGGTGTATGGAGTAAGGAGGGCCTGAACTATCTCTCTTCTAGCTGTCTGTCCTCATTGTGACGTTAGCTATGCTGCTAGAATTCCATAAAAAGTCTTCAACGAAGCAGGAAATGACTCCCAGGGTTTGGCATGCTGTTCTCTGGTCGCTGCCGTCATTGCTGGAGTCTTCGCTGCTTGCTTCATCCACCTACTGCTCTGTCTCCCTCTCTTCCTTTCTCCATGTTTCTCTCTGCCTTCACCCTCTGCTCTCCAAGTATATTTTGATTATTGTGTCTGAGTATTTAAAACCATCAACTTCTTCAGCCACACAGCAAGGCTTAATAATTAGTAGCAAACACAGAGATCCACTTAATTTTCTTGTGGTTTCTGGCCCAAGTTTGTTCACGTACACTGACTGTTCAGTGTTCCAGGAATAGAACTTGAGCAAACTAATCAGACTGTGTGACTCTGATAGTTAATGTGGTTGTTTCCAGTGAGCAGCCTGCAGTTTTTGGCTGGTATACCACCAACCCACCGCAGACAACTTTCCCTGTATGTGCTTAATGCATTTGTGATGACCACCATATTCTCATTTACAGCGAATTATTGAGGAGAAGGCTTTGCAGTTAATCTTTAGTCTTTTTTTTCATTTCTACATCTCTGTTTTTAGAGGCATCTGTATTAAAACTGGTCAAACAAAACATCTGCAGCAAGCAAGTTGAATTTGCGACAATTTGCAAGTGGCTGCAGTGTCTGCTCTGAGCAAATTTGGTTTTCAAGATAATACTCCATTCTGTCAGCTATTTAAATTAGCTGTCTTTAATAATGTTGAACTTGTTGTCTGCTGCAGGTTATGTGGAGAAGAAGGCATGGTTTAGGTTTGATAGTGGTGTGCAGGTTTCATTGGGAAACAGCTGCAGTTTAACACAGGATGTTGACCTTCCGCTGTTTTTTTTTTTTTTTTAATGCACCTTCTCCTTTCTGCCTTGGGCTGAGGAGAGAAAAATGGGTCTGAGACAACAGTTATAACTTTCCTGAGGGCAGAGAACAGGTCTCTCACATCTTTTACTTTTATTACAGTGCACAAAGCACAGCGTTGATAGGCAGTTATAACCACCTGTGTTCTGTCTTCTATCATCGTGTCCCAGCACACGGTTTAAACAAATCGCCATATTTAATGAGACTCATTGATTGTGGCTGTGGAGCCTTTCTGAAGGTCTGACATCGAAGTGAGAAATAGCCTGGCAGCCTGTGTGATCATCTTGCTGTCTAATCTCTCTGACAGGAAGTAGTTAGCCTAAGTGGTGGTCCTGCCCATGCCAGAGCTTTCCTGTTTCGCTAGTAAGATGCTGTGATTGTGTAGCTCTGTACTCAGACTTGTAGATGTAATTATATACTGGTCATTGGTCTGATTTTTTTTTTTTTTCTATACATACTCTGTGTTGCCCATATATAGAAATGTTTGGCAGCCCAATCAGTTTTCTTTTCCTTTTAATAGTCTGCTGAGCGTACAGCGGACACTGATGCAGCCTCATGTGTGCTAGGTTCAGGGTTTAAACTATCAGTGGATTCATTTAATATTAATTCAATGCTACCAAGTTTATTATGGACCCATTGAAAATGTCTGAATAGCTCTCTGGTCTGATCCACTTTACAAATGTAGATTTGAAAAATACACCATTATCCAGTTTGATTTTAATATTGTTTTCCTTTTTCTCTCTCTAGGCATTTGTATGCTGTGCTTGTTATGGATGATTTAATTAATTATGGCATTTTAAATATGCAGTAGAACAAATTATTATTGGCTCCTCTGTAACACTGAAGCCAGGTGCCCCACCCCCGACCCCATCCCCTGACCGTTCTGCAGAACAAACAGTACAAAGGATCCAGTGCAAGGAAACGTTAGAACGCCACATTGTTGGTGTAACACCACACACCTGTGTGTCAGTGGGGTAAACTGATCTGGAGTTTTTGTTCACCTTCTCAGCCCACATTCATTCATTTTAAACCTGTCCCCACCTCTGTTTTTGTGTACTTTCCCATTCACAAAGAAAAGCAACAAGACTTTTGTTTTAGTAATCATTTTGATTGAAAAGTAGACCTGCTCAGCTGCTTCAAGGATTCAGTATTTTTTGTTGTCCACATCGCAGGGGCATCAGTGGGTTGGCTTATCACAGTCCTGAAGGGACGTCTGGTAGGGTGCATACATGGAAGGAAGGATAGATGAATGTTGTGTATCTGTTCCATTGATCTTAGTCCCAGAGTTACTTTGTAATGTCATTATTCCAGTGGGTCCCTGAACACTTAATTGCATAAAGCTGTGTTAGGGTGGAGGAGGAGTGCCCTCACTGTTTTGCTGTGTTTGGATTATGACACAAATGGATACAAACTATCTGTCTCTAAGGAGTTTTCCTTTAATAGCCCTCTGGTCTTTCCTAATGCATCAAAGCCAGCACTGTTACACCCTTTTTATTCTTATCAGTTTGGATGCTCCTAAATTTCCTGTTCCTGCGTCTCACTCAGTATTAGAAAAGCCTAGTTCAGTAGCTCTGATACTGCCATCTTACATGTAGGCCTCCATATTTTCTTAATTTATAGCGAAGCTGTTTGATCTTGTCTTTCAGAACTGTAAGTTGTTGAACTGTAAGGCCTTGATTTTACTTTCCATGTCAGTGAGTCCACTAGGGTGTGCTTCAGTCTGAGCGATAAGAATTTCATTGTGACACGGTGAACACGATGGGTAATGGTAAATGGCAAATTAACTTATATAGCACTTTTCAAAATTTGAGCACTCAAAGTTCTTTCTTACAACAAGCCTCATTCTCACACACACACACACACACACACACACACACACACACACACACACACACACACACACACACACACACACACACACACACACACACACACACATTGATGAAAGTGCTTTATTTCTATGCCTAAGCACTTTTAACCTAACTTTCACACACACCAATAAATGCATCAGGGCCAACTCAAGGTTCCGCATCTTCCCCAGGGATACTTCGATATACAGGTACTTCAATATACAGGTACTTCAATATACAGGTTGGAGAAGCCACGGATTGATCCACCGACCTTCCGATTAGTAACCCGCTGTACCTCCTGAGCCACAGCCATCCCTGTGTGTGGACAGATGCCAGAGCTTGTGAAGCTGTGCATGTGTTATAAAATTGCTATTACTGTAATGTGTTCACACCCACAACCCAGTTTTAACAAAATGCAATGACATGGATAATTTCTTTTTGACAGCGTCAATGACAGTTAAACTTGAGTAAGAGTTGAACAAATGTAAGCATTAGGGAAGTTAGCAACCATGAAAATGCAGGGTTTTTTCAAAGGTAGATCTTTTTCTTTCAAAGATTACAGATCAGTTCTGAAAGGCTACTGTTGTGATTTTTTTTTTTAAGTAACACTTGCTATTGACTAGCCAGTGAGATTCTGGTTAAATGAAAGTGTGTTGACCAAACAACCAACCTGACAACTGAGACTACTTCCCTACTTGGGTGTACCAGTGCTCAAGTATATGCCAGCCTAAGGAGAAAGCCCAGAGGGCCTGTTTTTGCATGAAAAGATGTAGTGAATAGGATGTGATGTAGGTGGGAAGACTAAAGACATTTAAAGGTGGGGTGAAACTCTGGCTGTCATGAAGATTACATCAGTAACTGTTTAGGTTTGAGTGTTTTTGTGTAAATAGGCTTTTTAGTGTGTGTGTGTGTGTGTGTGTGCGCACTGTGTGTGGTCATCAGAATGTCCCTAAATAGTTTTGTGTGTGTGTATTGCATAATTCATTCTTGTAATAAATGGCATGTTTGAAGCATTGGAAGAATTCTGAACCATTGTTTACCAGAAAAAAAAAACACACAAATGGGTAAAGACTGGAAGTTAAAAGCAAAATGAGTTGGTGAATTTAACATTCAGTCCTTAGAAAGTCACAACCAACCTACAGTATGTATTCCTTTAACATTTTACTTCAAATATGCCACACAGTGCATCTCAGCAAGCTTTTTATTGTGTCATGATGTCAGTGTTATTCAGTATGTTACTGTTTCAGTTTTTTATAGTATAGAGCGTTTTTTTGTGTGTGTAATATTTAAGCATTGTTCTGGTGTAAAATAGAGGATTTGGTTTCCTTATGGGATTGTGTAGACACCATTACAAGCAATAGAGGTACATTTTCCCCATTGTTATAACTGTCTTATGTATGTCTCTACAGATATATTATCACATGCTCTAACTTTGCATTTTTTAGGGAAATCATGCCTGTCATGCCACTAAAACTGAGACGATACTGTGCGTGAATTTTTCACAGCAGTCAGGTTATTTCTTTAATGTATGTTCGTCTCATTAACTTTTCACTTTTCTTAGTTGTGTGTCAGATGAAACGTGCATTGCGCAGCTGTGCAGTGGATTCATATTAATGTCTGTCATTCTTGTCATGAGTCCAGAAACAAGTTTTTCTCCTCCCGTTCCTCACTACCAATTCTGTCGTCTGATCCGTAGTGATTAAGCCTGTTTAGAGCTCCATACGTTGTCTGTAACTCAATCTGCTGAATTCATTGTATCGCTTTAATCTCTAACTGCAATCCACCGTGAAGCAGTCTAATGCTATACAGACACTGTCGTCACCTCTCTTTTTTGAACCTGTTGTGCAGATGTTGGGTATCTGATGTTGATGCTGTCTAGCTTGACTGCACGAGCTACAAAGAACCTAAAGACCATTTACAGTAGCTCTATTTTAAGGATGGTGCAGAGCAGTTGCTTGCTGCATCTTTGCTTGTCAGTACCAACCTTCACCCTGCTTCAGATGTGGAATATATTTAGAAGGGCTTTCTCTTTGTACAGGGAGGAAAATTGTGTGTGTGTGTGTGTGTGTGTGTGGGTGCGTGCGTGCGTGCGTGTGCGCATGAGAGAGAGATATAATGAGTCTGACAAACCTGCTGCACCATGTCTTTGTTGTGTATGAAAACAAATTGTCACCTTGCACCGCTTCCCTGTGGCGTCAGCCAGAAGTCACCAAGGAAACAGTGTGACTGAGCGCTGTGTTATCAGCTAAAAAAAAAAAAAAAAATGACACAGTCTTGTATCGTGTGGCTACGGATGTTACTGACAGCTGATAGGTCCAGAAAATCATTTTGTTCTGTGTAAACACAAGAAAAATCCAGACCTGTAACCGTGTCTTCTCTTAAATCATCTCCATCAGTGAAGCTAGAAACAAGCCTGGATTTTGCTTTAGGCATCAGCTGACTGTCACTGTGCTGGCTGAAATCCAATAAAGAGAAAGCATGAGTCACTGAGTCCACGTGCAACAGTGAGTTTCTTTTATTTAAAACACAAAACACAGTGTGGCTCTGCAACAATCAGTTGATTAATTGTTCATCTAGTGATCGATTTTTAAAATCCATAAATTATTTTCAGGTCATTTAGTGGTTTTTGAGCAAAAAAAAATTCTACTGTTTTTTTTTTTGTGGGTATCTGCTGCTCTTAGTCTTATTTGTTTGTAAATTGAAGAATATTTGCAGTTTGATCATTTCAGGTCAAGCTTTAAGAGAGAGAAACTTTTTTTTTTTGACATTTTAAAGACCAGTTGACTAATTCAGAAAATAAATTGCTAAATATAATTGTTAGCTGAAACTGTGGTCACATGATGGCAGAACTGCAGGTTGTTCAAGTTTGAGAAATGGAGAAGTGATATTCTCATTCAGAATTGATTTCCATTGATCACATAAGATTTGTTTATGAGCTTATAACGTTGTTCAGCAGCAGATAGAAACATGAATGTCACTACAGCATCTGTAATGCAGAATACTGCAATGCGGAATGCTTATAACTGTAACAATAATAATAATAATAATCTTTGCTTTTTACTACTTTTCACTTTTTGTTTTTGTAGATATAAGGAAGGTTTTTCTCTTTTTATGAAAGGCCTTCATTTTGAAATTCCTCTTCTTGATGCTTCCTATGGTTGTTCTCTCATATTGTGTCCCTAGACAGAGCTCCTCCCCATCCTCTGCTCATCCTCTTCCGCGCCTCTTTTCCATGACCTTTCTCTCATTTCCTCCTTCTCACGCTTTTCTCTGTTGTCCCGTCCTCTCCCCCTCATAGACAGACCTCCACACACACAATCACTTAATATAAACACCACAGATACTGAGTAAAAGAAAATAGATGAAGAAGTGGGATGTAGAAGGGAGTGGCAGTTCAAGGCTTTCAGAATGCCATTTTAATCTCTGTTTTTTGTTTGTTTGTTTTTTTACCAATTGCATCCATCCATTTTTTTTAAACAGCACTAATTCTGGCTGTGGTGTCTGGTGCACAAAGCAGAGGAAGTGGTCTTGGTTGAAAGCTGCAGCAGTAAGGGTGGCAAATTGGGGAAAAAGTCGGTTTGGCACAATTTATGAATTAATTTTCCTTGTTAAATTGCACGCACACACACACAAACACACACTTAACACAGGGAGCTAATGTAGTTAGTGCATGCATAAGAAGAGCACCCTGTCTTTGACCCCCCCCCCCCCCCCCCCCCACACACACACACACACACACACACACACACACACACACACACTGTATCATCTTTCGCATCCTGCAGAGGTCATAAAACATGGTTTTCCCATTCTCTTTCCACTCCCTGTCATTCAAGCTATACACACACAGACACACACACACACACACATCATTCTGTTAAGGGGTTGTGGGTCCACATTTAATGCAGCCAATTACTTAACCCCCCTCACTCCTCTGGCGGCTGTATTACGTCAGGCTTGGCAGTCTGCATTTTTAGCTGGTAGATGCCATTGGCCCTCCCTCAATCTGTGGATTGAGTTACCACGTTACAGCTGTAAGAGTCCAATGGAGGCCTCCCCGAGCTGCCTTTATCCAATCACGACACATCAACCCACTGCGTAGTGATACAAGCAAGGAGATGGGAAGGCCATGTCCAGTAAGGTTTTGGCGGAAGACAGCAACAAAGAAACAGAAGCAAGGGCCGTAGAGAGCTTCTTGAGGGTAACTGAGACCAGCCAAAATGTGCATTCATGTCTTGCCACAGATTGTATGGTGGTCATGCATGCTGAGTATAAGTATGTTTCTATAGAACGTGGTCTGTGGTGAAGACCTGAGTGCCAAATGTTAATGCTAGCTGTTCTGCATTGCTCCCAGACACCAGAAATTACAAGGTTGAAAGAGGAAAAACTGTGAGCTGAGTTATTCATACAGGATTATTTTCAGATTTTTTTATCCATGCTCCCTCTCATTATTTCAGGCTTTAATAGCCGTAAAAGACTTCAGGGAGCAGTTTCTCTGAAGGTAGAATATCAAGTTGTTATCTGCACAGCTGAGGCATCAGAACTGCGCGATGACAGCTAGACCCCATGCTGCTAAAGCAACTCTCATAGGGCCTCAGAAAGCTTGGAATGTTTTCACTCAAGTACCAAGTGTTTGCCCATTGGAGTGAACAGTATAAAAGCCAGCAGCTTGACAAACAACCCCTCCCCAGGACAATTCACAAAGCCCTAGGCTTTCACAATGCCATCTGCATTGACATGCTGGTGGTCGCTCTTTTCCTTAAACTTGTGCTCCCCATCTCTTGTAATCCTTTTTTTCAGCCCAGTTTGTTTTACTCACATCTCAGCAGTCTTGCTTCCTTGGTCTAAGGAGACAATCTGTTGTTTCACTTCCTCACCCACTAATCCTATTCATTCAACTTTTAGGCAGGATCTGCAGGAGTGTGCCAACAGTTTGTATAGATGCCTGTATGTAAAGGTCAGGAAAAGCAGCAGCAGCACATGAAAACAGAAATTCACCAAACTGTCAGCAAGGAGGGACCATCAAGATCATCTTCACAGTCTTTCGCTTTGGTAGACTTTTCAGTTCATAAAATGAGTTGACAGCAAGCATCCACAGTGGTTGATTATGAAGGAAAACTAGATGGAAGCTGTGTTTTGCGCCTAACTGCTGCTTGCTCATAGTGTGCTTGAAAGTAATTGCAATCCATTATGGCTCCAGTTTGTGCATTATTAGCCATGTCCTTCATCATGTAATAACCGCAGAAGATGTAATGAGTTGATGATTCACTCCTGTACTACTAGCCTTGAATACAAAGTAGATGGGTGTCCTTAATGAGCAAGAATGCACATATTTTCTCCTTTTATGTATGGACCGGATGATTAATTGATAGATGATTAGTTGCAGAGAAAAGATTAAAAAGCATAATTGAATGCTTTATTGAGGTATTTTGTTGTTAAAACATTACCCTTAGTCTTGTTTCTAACTGAAACCTGAATCATAAGATGTCCCAATATATTGTATGCAGACTGTATTCTTGTGATCTGACAGAGAGATTTCTTATCTTTGTGGGGATATCAAACATCTGTGTGACAATAGGTTGTTGATGATGAGCGTACAAACCTTCCCAAACACCCTCACTGACCCCACAGTACCAGATCGAATGATGTGATTAAACAATGACTGAGCAATCTGACGTCTCTGTCTGGGCACAGTGACTCAGTAAGAGTACAGAGAGACCCAGAGTGAGACTGAGAATAAGCTGGAGAAGCAATGAAGGGGTATGCGGGTGGAGGAAATGAGACACCGATCTGGGAAGTGCCTTCCTGGTGTAATACCGGAGTAATGACATCACTACTCGGGGGACATCTGAAAGTGGTTGAAAAAATTCAGGCATATTCACTTCATCTTAACTCTTGTAGTCTGCTAACAAGACTGTTTTAAAATTTTACACTTGAACATAAAGTAACATATACACAGTGTGGGGTACGTAAATAGTTGGCAGATATTTTAAACACTGTGTAACGTTATGGAAGTGAGCCCTTGAGCTAGCTGCTTAACTGTTGTAGCTAATTTGTGAATGTATCCCAGTCGTTGATAAAGCTCAGTGAGAACAATGGTTTTAACAGAAATACCCCGCTGTCTTTGAATATTCACTTTTACCCTTCACTTTGAATTGATTTGCAATTCAAACAGAGCTTCAACATATTTATTTACACTGTGCTGCTTTGAGTTCCCTCACATCCCTGCGGTTTTCACCTTCCCCTTGAAGTCAGACACATACACCATGAGACTACAGGTCAGTCGCTATTGTTGGTGAGCCCCTGCAGAGCAAAAGCCTGGAAGCAATGCAGGGTTTTAGGTGCCTTGCGTCTGCTTAAAGGGATCACAGTGTGACTTTGGAACAAAGAGGGCGGTATGAATCTGATATTCCCTTGGTGTCATGCAAACAGCCACGTCTTTCACACATTCTGTCCTCTTCCCCCTCTCTCTTTGACTTCACCGTCTCTGCAGTCATTTTCAAGAGCATCCCCCTACCTCCTCTTCAGTGAAGTGTGACATCCAGCTAGGAGGGGATATAGTTGGTTAAGTTATCAGTAGAATGTTATACAGTATTCTCTAATGCAAACAAGAAAAAGCGATACAAACTCAGTTCATTGCTTTGTTTTCTTCGCAGCTTTTCAGTTTTCACACTGGTCACTCCAACTATAACTCACCCATTCCAACTTTTTCTGTCTTCTCTTAGATGTTAAGAAGGACTGGTCAGACCATGCTCTGTGGTGGGAGAAGAAGAAGACATGGCTGTTAAAAACCCACTGGACGTTGGACAAGTATGGCATCCAAGCTGACGCCAGGCTGCTTTTTACGCCGCAACACAAACTGCTGCGCCTCCAGCTGCCCAACATGAAGCACATGAAAGTCAAGGTCAACTTTTCGGACCGCGTCTTCAAGGCTGTGTCGGACATCTGCAAAACTTTCAGTGAGTGGATGTTTGACTAATTTTCAGAAAAATAGGTAAAATATTTTTATTTTAAGTGCACATGTCAGAAATGGTCATGAAGCCATTGTGAGATGACGTGCTGTTGGCAAATAGTTGTGTTTATGAAATTATTTTCCATTGCAGAATGGTGGATCTAGTTTACTTGTGCGCACCCTGTTTAAATGGAAACTTCCCCCGGTGATAGTATTTTTGGAAAAGTTCTGAAATGCTCAGCATCAAACATGGCTAATCATGTCCTTCCTCCCTCTTTGTTTTTATCCCTGGCAATTTGTTGTGTTTATTAAACACAGTCTAAGCTCTCAGTGCCAAAGTGGTGTCTCCTGACTTTCAGTCCAATCTAAAGTCATGTCCTTGGAACCAGGGCTCCAATCAGTCTCACATTAATGTTTCGTAAACAGAGATTATTTATCTGTCTCAGGCTTAAAACAAAGGCACGCAACAAGGTACACATTCATATACAGATAAACAACTCCAACTCTTGGTCACAGTCTTGCTTACTCTCCCTTCTTCTAATACCAGCTCCAAATTTAAGTGCCCTCCATGGCATAAGTAATACCCTAAGGTCACATGCACTCACTCTATAGATATCTTCTGTAACTGGCTCCATGCTGTTCTGCCAGAGAGGTCTCAGAGGTCACATGCTGGACTCCAACAACCCCTGACACACTAACATCCATTTTTCTTCAGCTCCTGCCTCCCAGTCGCTATCTACAGTAGAGTTTGCAGATTTGGAAAACCCCCCCATGCATGGATGTCCTCCGATAAGACAGGGTCGTAGCACACCCGGTCACTGAACTGTGTGCAGCCGACAGGGCCAGTGGGAAGGTTCTTTGCTGTAGATATATGACAGCTTACTGAGCTGACTCACAGTTGGACTGATGTGGAAGCATTTTTTGTCATTTGGGCAACTTCTCTCAGTTTGGCAGTTTTCTCTGCATATTTTCTGCTGACTGCCTGTGAGCTGCATAGTGAATAAGAGGGGACAGGAAGAGTGGAGGCCTATCCAGCTGGCCTTTGTTTCAGACAGCAGAAAGGGAGGAGCAGGAATACTGGAAGACAGAAACTAGATTAGATTTTTTTTTCCCGATGATGATGATGATGAGCTTGCCTTTAAGCCCAGATCTAGTTTGCATGGTAAGTTCTTCAGAGTTATTGTACTATTTTTTGTTGTTGTTGTTGTTGTTGTTTCTTTTGTTTTTTTCTTCTGGCAAGTTTGCAAAACAAAACCAGAAAAAATTGTTTTAGAACTATTTCCTGTTGCAGTCCAACATGTTTTGCCTAGTTCTGATTCTGACAATGAACATCCTACAAAGCATAAGAAATCACCATAACACTCTGATTATCCTTACATACTTCTCCCATGTCCAAGACAGCTTTGTCTTGACAGACACAGTCCATCTGGTCAGACTGGAAAAGAGAGGAGGACTCAACAAAAAGGCTGATGTACTGTAATACATGGAAATCACTCAGTTCTACTCCTGTTTTGGCCTCTTATTCCATTTGGCAGCTCTCACATCCTGCCCTGCGCTGCTTAGTTGAGAGGGAATAAAAAGCATGAGGGATTTTCCACATTTAGTTTCAAGATAACATTTTTGATCTCTGTAAACAATTCAGAGTTCTCTGAAATCATATTTTTTCCTTTTTTTGAATGTCTTCTGCGAAGGGATGCAAGTAATGATTGTCATTGTTGATAAAACTATTTTAGTCTGATAGAGGTCAGAAAGTAACAACAATGAAAATGTCCCAATTTTCTGGAACCAAAGATGTTCAGATTACAGTTTTAGAGAACAGAGAAAATTGGTGAATCTTTAAGTTTTGGAAGGTGCAACCAATAAATAGTGTGTAGTTATAGTTCAGGAAGGCCATGAAGTCCAACTCACCCCACAATCCT
Organism: Archocentrus centrarchus; assembly: GCF_007364275.1. Lineage (NCBI taxonomy): Eukaryota > Metazoa > Chordata > Actinopteri > Cichliformes > Cichlidae > Archocentrus > Archocentrus centrarchus. The sequence continues at coordinate 16,475,298 of NC_044367.1, read as the reverse complement.
TACAGATCAGCTAATGAAGCAATGGGGTGCACTGTTTAAGCTGCTTTTGCCGGCCCTCCATTGATGTACATGCGCAAGCTGCTTTGCACCCCGCCTAAATTCCAGCTCCTCTTCTGCTCAGTCTGACCTAACCTGCCCTATCTTCACAACCTGGTTTTTTATACTCACTTCATATTCAGTGCACGCACACGCACACACACCATTACCATTTGTCCTGTGAGCCAGCAGACAGAATGTACTCTTCATAACTGACTAACACATGACTGTGGACCTTGGAGCCTGAGGTGGTGCAAAACTGAAGCTGTTCCCTTAGAAAAGCATAATTTCAGAGTAACAGGAGTCAAGCTGCTCCACTTAAAAGTAGCGTTTTTACTTGTCTTTTACTGCCATGTGTAGGAAAACAGACACAGAGCAGCTTTCTGTGGAATGGCTAATGGGCAGTACAAATATTGAAATGTTACAGTGAGCCATCAAAAACATGACTGGAAAATTGGACTCGGAGAGCTTTGTCAGTATCACCCCACATGAAGAGCACAAGAGTGTGAATTTGAAAGAGACAGCTGGAATTTTTTGGTCCCACTACTTCTTGAGAAACCGTTCTGATCTTTGTGTGAACTTTGCGCTGTCATTTTGGTCTAGCAGAGTTATGGCCCATCAACCTGTGGCCTGCTTGACTGGGCCCACATGTGCTCTCAACTGTTGTCATAACACAGTAGGACTGTGGTTTGGCCTCACCTCCAACTCCCAAATTAAAATGCATCATTATCCTTTCTGAGTTGCATTTTGCACATTTTTAGCCTTGTGTCTGACAGATGAAGAGAACTGTCACTCTTCCCAAGCCACTAGGTTCAATTGGTGTAGAATGAAAAATAGTACTAAAGACTTGTGTGCCATTTAAAGAACTGAATGAATTTATCGTATCATTTGACTTACTACAAATGCCAGATGTTTATCTTCATTGTATTTGCAATTAGCTCAATTCAATTCAACATGAGAATGCACACAGCGTGCGTCTGTTATCCATTCAGTGAGACTTTAGTTCTTATTGTCATCAAACACAGGTGCTTGATGAAATTGTGACAGCTGCCACTGGTCAGTGCTTTACAGCAAGTAGAAAGATAAATATGAGAATGAATTTATTAAATAAAAATAAATAAATACAAGGATATGTAACACAAGACTGTGTGTGTGTGTGTGTGTGTGTGTGTGTGTGTGTGTGTGTGTGTGTGTGTGAGAGACGTTTTCACGGCTCTGTATTTATTATCCTGTAATTGTTTTATGGGATGAAGGAGCAGGTGTGTTATTGTGATGTGTTTAGAAGTCTCATAGCCCACAGATAAAAACTGTTTTTCAGTCTGTTGGTTCAGCATTTCTGGGACCTGAACCACTTACCTGATGGCAGAAGTTTAAACGGTACATGGCCAGGGTGAGTAGAGTCCGTGGAAATTTTCCTGGTCCAGTAAAGCCAGCGGGAGCTAGCACTGTCTTCCAGGGTGGGCAGAGGGCTACCAAATAAGTCGCCAGATATCCCTGGCCTGCTGTTAATATACCTGGGCAGCCTGCCCAAGTAAAACCTGTATGTGGTATCTGGAGTACCTATTCTTAATATTGAGGAGCATGCAAGGGAAACACAGGAACCAGGTGATTCCTTGTTAATTTTTTGCCCATGTAGGTCTATATCAGTTTGTATGGTAAACTTTAGTGTTGTAAAATTAGACTGTGACGGTGTTTGTGATTCTTCTGTGGCTGGTCTTACTCACTGCAGTGAATCATCTGTTCCAAGGAGTAAATCTTGCGAGCGCCTCTGGCTCTCAGTCAACCCCTTTCCTCTGGCTTCAGGCCTGGTCACTGCCACAAGTCAGCAGGATAGAAGATTGGGATCTTATTGTCTAGGTGTCATTTCTGCTAATGGAAATCCACCAAGCCTTTGTAAGCATTCTGACCATCATTCCCCCCACCCCCGACACTAGCCAAAAGTATGTGGTGAGTGTAGGAGTATGAATATGTCAGCAAAAAATAAACTGTAACACTTGCCTGGGATGAGAATTGGCATTTCCAAAGACCATGGGTCTCAGCCAGAAAAGGGTGTATTGCCTACTCTGAGTTGAGAGTGAAGTGTTTCCTCACTGAGCAGAAGGTCGACAGGGAGATTGATTGATGCGGCTTTGGCATTTATGGCAATGATCTACATTCCTACCACCTATGGCCACAAACTGTGGTGGGTAGTGACCTAAAGAAAATAATCATGGACACGAGCAACATAATTAAGCTCTTGAGTAGAAAATTTTTCTGGATGTCAGTGCGTCTTACTGGAAATAATGCACATTATTATGAAAACACTTATTTTTCCAGAAATGGCTCAGTCTCCTTAATACATTAAGCTCACAAGTTCAAGCTTGTATGTTGTGAAGTACCCACTGGTATATTGATCCTTTGCTTGCTAATTAATTAGCTAATTAGCTTAATTTTTTGGAATTGGAATTAGAATACATAGTAGCACCTTCTATATTTACACCACAAGCGCTCTATATGAAATAGGTGATTGGATTAGATTTTGATGTACATTGCTGCACAAGTATACATATTTATAGTTCTTAAATTAAATTCAGACTTTTTTGGAAAACTGTCAGTGGTCTTGACAATGAACTCAAAGTACTGTAAACACCTGATAAATATAGGGTTAATATATCAGCTGTGTACACCCATTTCATTGAAATAATAAATATTGATTACGTCAGGTGGTTTATCTCCTGTGGGGTTTGTAGATTGCAAATATTTATAATATGGAAAAGTTCCCAGTGTTGGTGATAGGATCATAACAATTAAACAGAGTTAGAATAAAATGCCACATGCCTCTGTAACATCTCACCAAGAGTCGCAGTCCTATCCATGTACTTGCAGTTTGAGACACACTTTGTTGTGTATATTGGCCTCCTTGGGGCTAAAGCTCAGCAGCAGGCCTGGAACTCACATGGCTGTATAAGGGCACAGGGACTGTGCTTGTCTGCTACAGCAGAGTGAGAATGGGGGAGGAGGGAGGCAGAGAGAGGGTAAGCTCCCATCTGGTAGTTCTTAAAACTCCTGGAATGCTTTTGCTTTAGTTACACAAACCAAACAAGCTTGCTCACCAAGCCAAGACGTTCTCTCAACCCTTCTGCCTCTGCTTTCCACAACACCTTCTTCATTCAATTGGAAAAAAAAAACCAAAAAAAAACATATATTGATTCAATATAGCAGGTATGAGAAAGTGAACAACTGTGCACTTGATTATGTTAAAATATGAAATATTGCTCTCAAATATCTGTTTGCTCTTTAATTCATGTGGAATCCTTAAAAAACACAAATCCAGCCAAGGTTCCAGATGTGCTTTGCTTCTAGTTGAGCTCCATCTATTCTGGTCCTGACATATTCTGGCCGTCTCACCGCCTATATCAGAACCATCCCAAGCCCATCTTAAAACATTATTCCTGCTGCTGAGTGATGGCTCCCTGGCCTCCTGGCCCAGGGAAAGGAGGGAAAGGAGAAAGAAGCCAGAGGATAAAGACTGCTCTGTTTTAGTCATTATATTCAATGTGGTGGGTGTCTTACTGTCTGATTTGGATCTTGCACACATCTGCACACATGCAGTCACAGTGTGGCTTGTTTTCATCTTCAGTACCTGTTTGTTGTGAAGAGTAAGAGTTCTTTTGGTAAAAGCCATGCTACCCTGCTGTTCTCCAATGGCAACTGAATTCTGTTATTAATGTGTGTTAAAGGAATAGTCTAAGGAAGACGAGTAGGAGGGTGATGGAGGATGTCTGCGCTGTCTCAGCTGGGGATTAAAGTTAAAGCAAGATTTGCTGGAGCCCTGAGAAAAGGGATTATGTGCACAGCTATCTTGCATCTACTGTTTCCCCTCACTTTTTCTTATTTCTCTCCCTCTCTGCCACCTTTTTTGAGATATAGGTTGATTTTAGCATCCCTATATTCACCTGCTATACAGTCAATGAGGTCATGTTGTTTTATTTCAAGCCTGTATTTAGTGATTTTGTGACATCAAAACCTGCCTGTCTTAATGTCCAGTGGGCTTGGCTTTGTTGCTAGTAAAGGTTTACATTTATGTGATGTCAAATGAACCTTCTTGATGTTTCTCCCCTCAGATATCCGCCACCCAGAGGAGTTATCTCTACTGCGCAAGCCCCGTGATCCCAAAAAGAAGAAGAAAAAGTTGGAAGAGGCGGAAGAGGATGATTTGGAACTGGAGGGTCCACTGTTAACACCTGGATCAGGTGAGCTGCTTGTATGGCTTGTTAACAGTGTTTGCACAAATAATTCCTGCTGATTTTGTTAATAGAGGAACAAAAATCTTTCTTGATGAAGAAAATCTGGATATTTTTCAGTTTACATCTAACTCCTGAGCTAAGAGCATAGTGGTTTGTGTAAACTTAAGTATTCAGCTTTTTAGATTCTGATTTGGTTTTAACGTTTTTTTTTTTTCCATTTGTTATGAAACATAATGCTCTTATTTTTCTGAGACAGCAGGTTGAATAGCAGCTTCTACAGGCTCCATGAAGCCTCTTCGATCCTTTTTTGTATTTGGTGCACTTGTAGTTAAAAAAAAAAAAAAAAACACTAAGAAGACTGGAGTTTGCTGCACCCTGCTTCTCGTGACCAAATATGAATGTGTGAGTTTGAGGCCTGCATGGGATCTACAGCCCTTGCTCCCAATTTCTTGGCAGGGAGGACTAAAAATTGCTGAGATTCCACACATAGTTGGTCACGCTGCCATTTTAAACCCAAACCAGGCTACAGGAGTGCAGTCATAATGACCCTCCTCCCTCCTTCAGTGATGGAAGAGTTACAACCATATGAGCAGAGAGGAACAGAACAAAACAGACTGGAGTGCTGTCACAGAGTCAGCATTAGGCGAAACTGCTAACACTGTGAGACAGGGTGAATGAGGCTCTTTGTGTGTAATTGGATTAGACACTGATTTGCAACAGTATTGATACCAGCGGTGCCGTCTTCACCTCCTCCGGTTGACGCATAATTTTACACAGAACCACTGCAGACAGGTGGGCGCACAGGCCCTCCCCTCACCAGCAGCTGAACACATGAATGATAGTTCAGCACTGAATAGCACTTTATGAGAAATTTCAGGACTTCAGTAAACCTCCCATTTCAGCCACACTGACGTATTAAACAGTTATTATAAATGTTAACCTAGCCAGTGCACATGTTGGCATTTGACTTTGAACTGTTATTAATTGCCTGATTTGGTATCTATTAAGTATCTATTAAAGTAGTGACTATGGCTAATAATAAAACGATGATGTTCAAGTATTTTCCGGGGTGTCGCTATCGACTTTGAAATTCTAGTATCGTGACAATTCTATTTGCATCAGAGTGGAATGATCCAAAGCTGTATTTATTTGCTCATGTATTAAAATGTAACAAATGAAAGAAAAATGCAAAAGCAGCTACTTTACAACATCAGATCACACCCAGAGTTGCATCACCACATTTTAAGGGGTGTGCTACATTGATGCCTCTGGTTTAGATACATTTTGTTCCCAGTGGGTGAATGTGGTGGTGAGGCAAAACAGAGTTTCAATAGGAATGTGGAGAATCTGTTTACTGTCACCAGTCTCCCTGTGTGTGTGTGTGTATGTGTGTGTGTGTGTGTGTGTGTGTGTGTGTGTGTGTGTGTGTGTGTGTGTGTGTGTGTGCACACACAGACTCCATGAGATCAGTTGCTACAGTCAGAGTACATTTCATGGCCAAGTTGTAAGATGTTATGCCGTCCCTTGTGAGGAAGGGCTGGCCTCTTGGCCTGGGTCTCCTGATAGAAATCACAAGGCTTTGCAAAGATGCAGTCAGTAGCACAGCCTTCTCTTTCCGCATTCACTTCCTTCAGAGTGACCTTTATCATATATAAAGCTGCAGTACTTAATCAATTATTCAAGCTACAGGAAATTAATATGCAGCGTTTTTTTTAAACCAATCAAGTATTTTTAACATCCACCCTTTAAAATGTGATTATTATATTTTCTCAATAAGCTGATAAGCGCAACACATTTGAATATAATACAATTCACTCTGATGACTTGTGACGGGCTATTTTCACTTGAGAACACATCTCTGAAGTATTATAGACTAATTGATTGTTCAAGAAAATAACTGGGAGATTAAATAAAATTAGTGTTAGCAACCCTAGTCATATTTTGTGATTACTTCCCTTTTCTCAACGTCTTTTTAATTAATTTGTTACAACCAAGGCTGGTATAAGAAATACACAAAAAAAATACATTTCTATAGACTACCTACATGCAGTATAGCCAATGTATACTGTACAGTGAGGTCAGCACTGCTCTCAGAAGCAAATGTAATGGGCGTATGGTTAAACACCAAGATCATAATGGGTATGTGACCATTTATTTCCACTTGCAGACTGGCAGTCTTTTTCCAAAACCTCAATCTCTATATTTAAAAGTACTATTTAGGAAATGTCTCCACACTTGTTTGACTTGCCGCACAGAATTGGTCATTTTTGGCAGAAAAACCACGTTACTCATCTTCAGCTGTTGCTGTGATCCGAACTAAGGCATGATGCTGCCCATGATGCCAGTTCAGCATCTCCCAGTGGACCAACTGCATCTTGACGTGCCTAGTGTGTGTAATTTTCTGTCTTGTCATGGTTGAGAATGACAGATCTTGAACAGCCCTTACTTTATATATGTGCTGCACTTCATACGTTTAAGGCTGGGTCATACTGACCAACGCCTTTGCCTGGGTTTTCAATCAATCATGTTGCGTTGGATGGTTATGAATGGGTGTATGGAAACGGCAGAACTCCACTAGTCATGCCAGGGCAATCTCCCTGTGCAAAGAGGGTAAACTGAGTCATCCACTCTGAGGCTAGCGGTTGGCAGTGTCTGTGGAAATGCCACCAATCTCCCCATTCTTGTAGTCCTCAACTGTTGTCTTTTTCTCCTCCATTTCCTTCTATGCCTGTAGAGGTTTCTGTGTCTTAAATCTGTCCCCTTGATTTGATTTCTACCCATTTCCTTCCTTCCCTCCACTTTTTCCTGTCTTTCTTTTTCTTACTCTTTCTCTCTTCATCCTAGCCTCTGAGATAATATACATCGGACCTGTGAAAGGTAAGCTTTCCCCTTCCTCTGTCCTTGTCTTTTCAGCACTGCTTCCTCAGCATTGCCTCCTTATTCCTCCCTACACCCCACAGCTGGTGTATTGAGGTCACATGACATCTGTATCATTTGGGACTAGCAGCCGAGTCACCTGACTGCTCCTCCAAAGGGAAGTCAGCTGATTCGGGTAGTCTTATGACAAAGGCTTTGCGCCCTTTTAAAAATTAGCTCATCGCTCACTTTTCTTAAAGCTACTCCAGGGGTCTGCTCACTGCACCTGCAGGATAGCCAATCACTTTTTAAATCTTCATTTTGCTTGAGTATGCAGATGTGAGATGGTTGTAATCAAGCAGGTTATTGCTAGGACATACTGTGTTTTTAGCCATAAAGTGGTGTTCAGAATTAGAATCACATGCTTATAATCCTATCTGCATGCATCAAATAGCAGCCCACACAGGAGCACTGTGTAAAAACCAAATCCACGAGAGACAGTTTCATTTATTGACCACCATCCCATGGTTTACATCTAGTCTCAACAGCTGATGGTGGTCCTGTGCCTTCCATCTAAGCCCTCTATGAATCTCCAGTGTGGGAGTACTAGCAAGTAAAGTCATGTAAGCATTTTTTGTTTTCGCACCAGCATTGGAGATTCAGTAAACAGGATGGAGGAGGACTCGTGTTGTTAATTTATACACACTTTCCCTAGATATTTGGCATTCCTCAGGGGACCCTATGGGAGTCAGGATAACTCCTCCTGACCTGATGAACTTAGCGTTAGGAGGAAAACCTTGAAAGAACCACTGAATATCACACACCCCTCACCCACCCGCAAGGAAGGGGAGGCCATAGCCTGCACCATGTTCTCATGACCTCAGTTTGCAAATATAAACATACACATGCACACTCACAAACACAAACCAAGCCCACTTCCTGGTTTCAGAAAGGGTCTGCTGGTTTAGCCAGTGTTGCTTCTTGACCTAGGCCCTACAGAGGGAGAGTTGGAAAGGAGGGGAATGTGGCCGTGGAAAACACTTTGCAACATGAGCAAACAGGAAATGTAGATATTTTCACTTTGGGGCCATCTTTTTGTAGCCAAAAAAATCAAAATTGAAACACTTTAAAACAAATAAACTTATAAAGTCAGCATTTAAGTAATCAAAGATTTATAATCAGTTATATTTCTCTAACATGTTAAAATTATATTCAGTGTATTCTCCTCTGATATTTTTGCGCACTCTCTCTCTCGTGGGCAAATTGTGCTGTAGTTTGCTGTGTGCGCAGTGCATTCCTGCTGTTTTTTTGTCTGTGAGTAAATGGGTAAACCTCATCATGTTGTGCATCATCTGCATGCTGATCCACATCTGCCCCGCCATCAGCAGGAGGGTGTTGTTGAAGTCACTCATCTGCAAAGTTTGTGCTGGTAGTCACATGGTGTTGTTGACCACTAACTAGTCAAGCTAGGCTGCAAATGTGTGTGCTAAGAAGTCTTCACTCTTTCCTTCTCAGTGCTGTATCAGTGACATATTAGTAAATGTGCAATTAATTGGATTGCAAGCATCAATATAAGTGATTTTTTTTTTTTTTTTTTTTTATGAATTATTGTAGGTATGCATTTCTGGCTCTGCAAGGGAATAACAGATTGCTGTGTTTTTTCAGGGAGCATTTACTCTAGTCCAGGATTATACAGTAAGACTATGACCCCCACCTACGACTCCAGGGATGGCAGCCCTTTGTCGCCCACTTCCGCCTGGTTTGGAGACAGCCCCCTGTCAGAGGGCAATCCCAGCATCCTTGCTGTGAGCCAGCCAATCTCCTCACCAGACATTCTGGTCAAACTCTACAAGCCCCAGTCCTTGCTGGACAAAGCTAAAATCAATCAGGGGTGAGTTACACTTTATTCAGAGGTTTGGTTAAATAGCTTGTCATCTCAAGTACTGTGGTGGTTTGAATTATTGACATTTTTACACTTGGGCAAAAACATTTGCAAAAGACTGCATTTCTGATTTTTTTTTTTTTTTAAGTCATATTCTAACTAGCTGTAATCACTGTTTGTACAGGTGGTTGGACTCATCCAGGTCTCTCATGGAGCAGGATGTAAAGGAGAATGAGGTGCTGTTGCTGAGGTTTAAATACCACAGTTTCTTTGACCTCAATCCAAAGGTAAATCACACAGAAACAGCAGTACAACACCTTGTAGTCAGTTGGGACACTTATTGAGAACATGCTGTATTTGATAGCTCTGTGTCATGGTATTATAAAAGTAAGCAAGCATACATGCACCCATTAGGTAGCATGATTTGGGTTGATACCTTTAAAAATATTTTTAGCATTAACCTGTAGAGTTTACAGAGTATGTATTGTACTGATGACCTTAATGGAGCATTTGAAAGACAGGTTATTTGCTACTTTAGTGTCATTAACAACATACAACCTTTACCTTTGACTTGACTGCATCCAAAGTTGCCCTGTTTGTTCAGTAATGTGGTTGGTTATGCCCACAGTATGATGCCATTCGCGTGAACCAGCTCTACGAACAGGCCAAGTGGGCCATTCTGCTGGAGGAAATTGAGTGCACGGAGGAGGAAATGATGATGTTTGCGGCCCTCCAGGTAAGAATGCTGAATGTTTGTGTACTGATACAGCTTCGCTTTTACAAAGTATGAAATTTGTAGACACAAACCCCTTTTTTCATTGGGAGGAGAGAATGCTTTCTTCTCAGTTACAAGATAATGAATTGGATAGGATCGCAGCCCAGAGTTGAGCTATAATGCTGCATGTTCTGCTGCAGCACGGATGCTAAATCTTGGCATTTGTATATTGTTGAAGCTTGAGTTAATGGGGGCATTATCACAAATATTCCCACTAGGCTTTGATTAAAATCTATTGGTTCACTTTATTTCCTACTAAGAGTAATTAGGCTTTCCAATAAAATATTTAAATATTGTTTTAAATTATTTTATTGCATTTTTAAAGGGATTCTTGCTGATGTAGACAAACCTGTAAAGTCTACAGAAGTATACTGTTGAAACAGTTTCTACCCAGGAATTGTTACTGTAGCCTTATGTGACTTTTTGCAAAACAGAGGCTCATTGTTGCTCATGGAGAGCTGGTCTGGGTTTGACTTTAAAGGCACTGCTGGCATATGATACATCAGTTTCTCTTTTGAGACACATTCAAAGCAGATCAGAAGAAAGAACAGTGACTAGAATGGCTTTAACAGGGAGCAGTGGAAGTAATATACAGATGTGAAGCTCTTTTGCACCCTCAGGTTTCCTCATGTACCATTGGGGTGGTGCCCCTTCTATTTCTGACCCTCATAAACTGTGGGTGCCAAGACCTGAGGACGCCACCCTGTCTTCACCCTGGGGGTAATTATAGTGCATCTTGGGACACAGGACCCCATGCCTCAGCCCAGACCACCCACTCCAGCAAGACACAGTCTTATAGACCTGTTCACATTCCTCCTCCCACTCTTTCACTCTGGGGTATTAGGTGTGTTTCATCTGACCAGTTGTAATTACACTTCACTGGTTTCTTCTTACACTGCACTGGGAGAGATGCTAATCCAAGTACAGTGTTTAGACTGGTAGGTACTCTGTTGCTACCTATCTTTTAGCACTTTGATAGCTACTACTGTGTTTCAGTCTGAGTTTTTAGCTAAGGTTTCACTGTTGACAGATACTAGGGTCTAAATAAAGATCAATGATTGTCCAACGCTAGTATGTTGTTGGCTTGAGTTGGCATGCTGTCACCTGGATGTATCACTGTAACAGTTCTCAAATATGAGGTAATCATTGGTCAAGATCAGTGACTGACCTCATAGTTGTGGACTGAGGGCACAGGTTGTACTCTGTACTGCAGCAGATAAATGAGTGACTCTGATAATCACAAAAGCAAATAGGAAAATGGAAAACAAGCCCCTCAGGTTTGCAGTTTTTAAGGACGAGCCAGAGGATTTTAACATCAAAGCGTGCCCTTTGTCCCACAGTGTGAAACCTTAACCAGCTAAAGCATCACATCTCTCAAACTCTGCACTGTATTTCTCACTCTCTTGTCAGCTGTTCATTCATATATTGGTAGTGGGTGGGCGATGGTGTGACATTATAAATACCATTCATCAACAAGCTGTATTTAGTGTCCGTGACTCACTGTTGTTTTTTTTAGTAATAGCTCCATCCAGATGAATATGTGTTTCCATTGTTACAAGAACGATCTCTGGTCAATCAGTCTTGCACCAGTCTTACATAAAGTAGACACCCAGTAAAAACAATTCCATTGTGTTCAACAGTTAAAAGACGTGCTATGAACACATTGTCCAGACCTCAGTGAATCTTTACCAGTTACTTTAGCACAGTCTTCTTCCTGAAATATGTCTCCTCATCGTCAACTTCTCTGAAGAAAACAACATTGCTGGTAAATTCAGTGGTGTATGCTGGCAGCACTTGCTGACATAAATGCCAACACATCTTAAAGCGTTTATATGGTAATTATCACAGACCGTTTTCCTTTTTATAAGATGTAGCTGGAGCATTTATGCACCAGTAGCACATAGCAAAACTTTATAGATAAAAAGCAAAATTGTTGGCCAGGTTGGTGGAACAGCTAACAAGTTGCTAACGGAGTCTGTCTCCACATGACACTTTCTTTAAACCCGCATGTCTCAAGTGTTTTATTTTACACCTGTAAGCTTTAAATGAATGGAAACTTTAGTGATAGATTGCAGGTTTCATCCTTGTAACAGTGCTGTGAAGATAGGACTCTGAACCAAAGGCTGTGTACAGGTCTTATGGTTTTTGTAGAGATATGGTTGTGATAATAAGGTCTCAGTTTTAAAAAGCAAAAGATGACACTAAGAAATCATAAAAATTGACCTAACTGGAGCATCGCTTTGTTTCATTCCCAGTACCACATCAACAAGCTGTCAATCATGTCTTCAGACAACCACATGAATAACAGTGAGAAGGAGGTAGATGAGGTGGATGCAGCCCTGTCAGACCTGGAGATTACCTTGGAGGGAGGGAAGACTTCCAACACACTGGTATGACAAAATCATCACTACATTTAATTTTGGTACTCATGTATGTTATGGGCTTGCCTGCATCCTTTTCGTCCAAATGAGCGTCATTATGTGAATTTGTTTTCCCAATTGTGAACTCTTGGCATTGGTTAGGTCCTTTTGTTTTTAAATCGGATGAAGTCTCCTTTCAACAGTAGTCATAAACATGACAGGAAATGTACAAAGACAATGCAAGGCACTTCAGTCTGCTGGAAGTGCAGAATTTCACAGTTATTCATAAAGCCTACATCTAACAAAGAGCTGGAGTTGTAAGGCCCCGCTGAAAATGTTTCTACTGTTACAACTGCTCCATCTTGAAAAGTTTGCTCAGCTTATCAGAGGAAGCTGAGCTTGGAGATATTACATAAGAAGCCTTGTCTTCAGCACACTCTACTGACATTGAAAATGCACAAAGTCGAGCGTGAGGTCATTGTTTTTGGCAATGTTTAACCCTTTTTTTTTTCTTTTTCCTGTGTGTGTGTGTGTGTGTGTGTGTATATTTATGCATATTAAAAATCTTCCAGGCTAACAATGGGTTTCCCCTTCCTCCTAGGGTGACATCACATCTATTCCTGAGCTAGCAGACTATGTCAAAGTCTTCAAGTAAGTCCAATTCCATAACTACCCGATGCCATGAAATCATACACGCTTTTACCATTAGCAAAAAGGCTAAAAACTACATGTCAGTGCATGCATGCAAAGAGTGTATTTTCATCCAAAAAAGAACCTCGAAGCAACATTTTCTGGACAAGTAAGCCTGTTGCCTGTTATTCTTGAGTGTAATGGGCTTAAAAGGCAACCTGAAAGCTCAGCCTGCAAATATTCTTTGGCAAAAAATCCAGAGTGATTATAGCTGGACCAAGCATCTTTAGAATCATTCATTTTTGGCTTGAAGCCTTTGCTGACAGGCAGGTGGCCCCTTGGGTGGTTGGCTCATATAATGTATAAACTGGGGGGCGGGGGGGGGGGGGGGGGGGGGGGGGGTTAGATATTAAGAGGCATTTCCTCTTTTAATGGTTTTCCACAGTGCTGGCTTCTTTCCTATTCATCTCGCTGACTTTGCACTTGAGAAGCCCCCACCCACTCTCTCTCTCTCTCTTTCCTTTGTACTCACTTATGATCTCCCCTCCCCCACTCCTCGTTTTGATCACAAATTTGTTTCTGTTTTTTTTCTCCCACCTGAACTCTGACATGTCTTCCTCTATTTTTTCCCTAGACCCAAGAAACTGACATTGAAGGGCTACAAGCAGTACTGGTGCACATTCAAGGATATCACAATTTCCTGTTACAAGAGTAAAGAGGAGGCACACGGGACACCTTCCCATCAAATGAATCTTAGAGGTGCAGAGACATGCCGAGTTGCACAAAAAAAAAGCATTCCATGCCCATGTGATGCTTTATTTTTCTGAAGTGTGTTATCTGAATTTGTGTGTCTAAAGAGTAGGGTGTGACCCTTGACCCCTTCTTCCTGTCTGCACTCTGGTTTTCCATGTGTAGGTTGTGAGGTAACACCAGATGTTAACATCTCCGGTCAGAAATTCAACATCAAGTTGCTAATCCCTGTGGCTGATGGCATGAATGAGATCTGGCTTCGGTGTGACACGGTAAGACTGAAGTTAGTCCACCCTTTAATGTGATTTCTAGTTAATTTTTAGAGGTATTTAATTATGACTTTTCATCTCCAGGAGAAACAATACGCCCACTGGATGGCTGCATGTCGCTTGGCTTCTAAGGGGAAGCCCATGGCCGACAGCTCGTACAACCTGGAGGTCCAGAACATTCTGTCCTTCCTCAAGATGCAGCACATGAACCCTGACCCACAGTTTATTGAACCAATCACCACTGATATCAACCCAGAATGCTTGGTGTCTCCACGCTACCTGAAGAAGTACAAGAACAAACAGGTAAGCTGTGCAGGCCAGCTTAAGATCTTTTTGCAGTAATGTGGAAGGCAAAATTGTTGATGTAAAAAAAAAAAAAAAAAAGGTTATCATCTAGTCTAGTGTGTATTTTGAGAGAAGCTGATTACATGGTTGTAAGGCTGAAAAGCATCTGATTCCTTCCAGGTGGGTTCCTTTTGGCAGGAGAGCTTTCTTGCATTTAAATGCTTCTCCCTCTACTCCTCCTCCTCCTTTACACTCTTCTACTCCCTCTACATTTCTTCTACCCACCCCCTTCTCAGCTCTGTGGTTGTAGACAAAAGGACTTGAAGAATAGAGATCTCAGTCACAGTCATATGAATACATATCAGAAGCAACAGAAAGCCCATTATTATGGAGTGGGCAAGAAAATACCTTTATAATCTGGCAAAACATTTCATCATTAAGAATGAATGGTCTCTTAAATGTTATGCAAATTTGTGTGTTTGTGTACACTGGAACAGCTGAGTACACGACTGCCATGGCCATGTCAGTCAGGGATGGGCGAGGGAGGTGGTTTCCTTCTCATAGCTTATTCACTAAATCTGGATTTGTTTAAGTAGTAGTAAAGTACAGCAGTGCTAGGAGGCTGGAATGATGTTGGGAGGCTGCTGCTGGTACACTAAGTGATGACTCAGATATTGTCTGGAACATAACCTTAAGTATCATTGATGCAAAGAGAAATGAAGAATTAAAAGAGGAAAAATGGATGTGGAACAGGAAATGACTGAGGCTGGGATGCACCACAGGAAACCAGGAATGTTATTAAATGCAGTTGGAAAAGAAATCATTGACATCATAGGAGAAGAAGTCGAACTTTGTTAGTGGGCGTCATTGCTCATTATGTCTCTATGCTGCAAGTACTTGTTATAGTGTATAAAGCAGTGTTTCTCTTTGGTGCTCATTTCTTAGAGGAAATGCACATATGAAAAACACATGCACTGCTAAAAGTCAACAGTTAATCCAGAATTACAAAAGCTCGGAATAAGTTTCAGTTCTGTCTTTCTCTTTGAGTCTGTCTTTCTCCCTTTTTAGATTAATCAGGACATCTCTTAAATGTATTTTGGGGTCAACTACATGAATTTAGTTCTCCCTTCTCCATCTCTAACAGGAACAGAGTTGAATTAGTGTCCGGTAAAACTGACATGAATCTGGGTCACGTTCTGTAAGTTGAAGGCAAAATAACTGCCCAACCTGCAGTTTGATTGATGTCACTGAGAGACAGAGAGGAGTCCTAGCACAGGGCTATTAGTATCACAATAATAAGGTTTTCTGATCATATTCCACAGTAAAACACAAGCTAGCATTTGTTGTCAGTGTTGTTTTCTTAAGCTACATGTTTGCTGTACAACTAAATCAGAGCTGTAGTTGTTGAATGGTTTATTTATTTATTTATTTATTTTTAAATCAAAAAGCTAATCAAAGGAACCCGTTGTGGCAAAATAACTGCATGGAATTAGCTTAAACAGGAAGCAGAAGATTTTTTTGTAGTAGTAATAGCTCAGAAGGATGTGTGTCTGTGGTTCTTTCTGGCCCAGGTCCAGGCTCACACTCAGTCTAATAGCTGCTCTCCCTGGGCACAGCATTAATGTATAATGGTGTATGTACAGTCCCTTGTTCACACACACATGCGTACTTGTGTAGTGGGCGTGGGGCATCAGGAAATGAGCCATGCTTGGGAATGTTGCGCGGGAAAACTGTCTGGGATAAGCCCATTAACTCTTTAGTCAGCTGCAGCCCCTCCCCACCTCCCTTAAACTGGACTCCCTCTTGCAAGAGTTTTGCGAGTAGACTTGTGTGCTGCATCTCCAAGCAGATACACACACAGGACTTTTTAGATTACGTGGGCCAGGGTGGTTTCTGGACAAAGGTATACATTTAAACAGAAAAGAAAACTCCTGGAGCTCGGAGAAACAGAACAGCTTTCACTGCGGCTGATACACATTGCCATCTTGTGGTTGACAGAGGAATCACAAAGAAACTGATTTATTTATTTTTTTTAAATGGCTCATTGTGGAAGTCTTAAAAGAACAGGAAGACAATATCTAGACCTGAAATCTGCAGTTATACTGCCCACTTCCTTTATGTGAAAATATTGTGTGATTTCCTTGATTACTGCTGTACTTTCCCTCTCCTAGCTGAATACTGCATGCCCCTTTAGCTCCACAGCCTTCCTCCCCACTTTGTTTCTGTTATTACAGCCATTGCCTGCATTATTGTGGTTGTTTTGATCTTTCCTCTTTCAACAGTGACCTTATGTTCTTCTCCTCTTTGTCCAAACTTTCTATTCCTTCTTTCTGTATGCATCTCCTTCATTCCTATTTATCTTCCCATACCTACCTCTGCTCTTCAGCCAGGCTATATCAGGGACTTGGTAAGTTGTGTTCACTGGGTGCCATTTCAAGCCTTAGCTACTTGCATGATTGTGTAAACTCTGAACACTTTGTGTCTGAGTTGTCTCACCTAACAAAAAGTAACCATAGCAAATCATAGTGGCCGCCACAATAGAGTAGATGGTTTCGCTTCTGTATGTTGCTTGTCTTTAACTCTATAGTGTGTTCTTAGGGGCATACAAGATGAGAAAGTAACACATAATGGAATCATCTGAGCATCTGTGTTGTGTCGGGCAAGCAGTGGTGGAGGAAAAGCTATAAATACACAGAAAGATTTAATAAAACAAGTGGACCGTGCAGGTCTTTTGCATGTTTTAGCCCATTTAACACGCAGTCCATATGCAGTATTTAACATTAACATCACTGATTTATCAGAGCAGACCATTAGGTTTTAGACTGATGAATGCTTTAATGTACTTTCTTTCCTTTTTGAATAATGTTTACCCTTTAGACAGATGCTTATTTCAGTTCATGTCGGTATATGTAAAGCAGAGACCAGACTGCTGAAGGTAAGTGATCCATCACAGTAAATCTAATTTTTTGTATTTCATTGTAATGCAATGTAATGTGTTCAGGCAGCTTCACTGCAACCCTTTTAATGTATAAAATAATCAGTGACGATCTCTGTGATGGATGACTTATCTTAGGGTAGTTCAGAGTATACTGACAGAAATAGTGGAATCCTTGTTTTGGGCAGTGTAGTTATTTTGACTCTCTGTTCCTGTGCTCATGGTAAGGTTTAGGTTGCAGCCTTAAAAATTATGTAGTGGCACTGGAGGGGGGAGCCACACATGTGTGGACACATGCATGCCAATTCACACAGGTTGAAAGCTTCATTAAGTTGGCTCATTAACCTTAGTCTGGGTTCTCAGCGGGACTCAGATTCATAATTGTTTTCTAGCTGTATGAAGCAGACATTTACTGTGAAAGTTCACTGGTTATTGACACCCTGCGCTGAAAGCTTTATGGGGTTAGCCACAGCTTGTTTACACTTTGGGTGTGTGAGAAATTGGTGCATTGGGTGGTTAGAGTGCGGTGTGTGGGATGCATTTGTTTACAGTCGAGAGTGTGTATGTTTGTGAAGACTTTAATGGTGGGAGCAAATTTTTTAAAAAGTCATGCGTGTAATGAGTGTGGTTTTGTATTTGTCAGATTTCAGCCCGGATTCTTGAAGCCCACCAGAATGTGGCCCAGATGAGCCTCATTGAGGCCAAGATGCGCTTTATCCAGGCGTGGCAGTCCCTTCCTGAGTTTGGGATCACTCATTTCCTTGCAAAGTATGTTTGTCACAACTGACTTAAGATTTATCTTTAGACATCTACTCCCTTCACCCTCACCCACACTGACAGTGACATATTTAGTCATTTTATCTACACACTTTCATTTCACAGTAGATTCTATCTCTCTCTTTTCTTCTCTGCAGGTTCCAGGGTGGAAAACGGGAGGAGTTGATCGGCATCACCTATAATCGTTTGATCCGGATGGATGCCAGCACTGGAGATGCCATCAAGACATGGCGCTTCAGCAACATGAAACAGTGGAATGTCAACTGGGAGATCAAGATGGTAGGAAATCCATAGAACGCCTTTGCATTTAATATTCCCCGCAAGTGTGAATATTAAAAAAATTACCAGATACCAAATTAACATGTTATTTTGAAAACAGAAAACACACAAATTTTGTGGGGTTTTTTTGTAGTTTTTTTTTAACCTTCTTGCATTTTTTTTTGTTTTGCTTTCCTTAACTCTGTTTGCTTGATAATTAAGTGAATAACTTGTATTTCTTGATGAATTATTCTAGTAAAGGGTTGTAAGGGGGAAAATTCTTTGTAACTCTTGTTGTGGCACAAGCTGATCATGCCTGTAAAAGCAAAGAACTGTGTCAGCCAAAGGATGACTGATGTGCTGTGCTCTGTGTGCTCAGGTGACCGTGGAATTTGCAGACGAGCCCAGTCTGTCTTTCATCTGTGCTGAGGTGGACTGTAAGGTGGTCCATGAGTTCATTGGAGGCTACATTTTCCTGTCCACACGCGCCAAGGACCAGAATGAGTCTCTAGATGAGGAAATGTTCTATAAGCTGACGAGCGGCTGGGTTTGAGCTGTGCCTGGCTGCCAGGGTTCAATGATTGTAGGTCAGGGGCCAGGAGGGGAGTGGCTGGGGGTCAGAGGTGAAAACTCATTGTATGAATTTATTTTACTTTACTATTTTTCAGTCTTTTTAATTGTTTTGTGCTGCGCTGAAAAGTCCAGAGTAGCATGACTATTGCCATGGCTGACACCGTTTTTGCTGTTATAGTTTTTTTTGTAGTAGTAATGCTGACACGGCGATTTGTTGCAACACTAATATTGAGGTGGATGCAGTCCAGATGAACTCTGGTGGTTGAGCAGAAACCTTAGTTTGTCTGTTGTCCTACAACCACCTGTCTCCTCTCCTCCTGGACTGGCCATCAACTTACGTCCATGACAACCCTTTAAAACCAATCAAACGTCAGAATGAATCCCAAAGAATCTTTTTTTTTTTTTTCCCCTTTGTATTCTTTCCTATTCACTTTCCTTTTTCTCTCTCTTTTGGAACTGGATTTAAGATGCTGGCATAAAAAGGTAGATACAATGTAATTGTAGTGCCACAGGTACCTACAGTTACTCATCCTAAAAGATGGTCATCAAAAGAGTATGTGTAACAGCAGAGGCCAATCTCCGCATGTCCATCGTATCCTCTCCATGAAAAGTTTAATCTCTTTAAAGTCACTTGTGAGCACTTGTGCAGTATACAGTCCTGTTCATGAATAAGCTGTCCTGAACTTTGCTTTCTTGTTTCTGATGCCTGTCTTTGCCTCACAACTTGTGTCCTCCTTGTTGGGTCGCTCTGTTGATAATGTATTAGCTGACAAGTGTGACATTGTGAAATGTGCTTTGTATTTAATAGACTGCTAAAAATGAGAATACACTACAGTTCAGTGCGACAGCATGAGTGTCAGATGGGTTTGAAAAATGTGGTTTCTGACTGATGTAAATGTCCCCGCTGCAAAAATGTTCATTCGGTGTAGCGTTCACTAGAACCATCTAGTATTTTTTTTTTAAACTGCGTTGTAAAAATGTTCAGTTAGGATGTTTAGCTAAGGTTATTAACATGCCTTAAAAAAAACATACATTTTCTAAACTGTAAGCTGTCGTCTGTTGAGACAGAGCTGTTTCATTTTAAGTGCACAAATTTTGTGTCAGAGAGCACGTGTCTGTTTATGGCTCTTTTTCTGACCACAGTTTTAAGTTGGCAAGTATAAACTTCTAAAGTCATCCACAGACCTGAAACCACTGATGTCTCATAGCATAGTGGGTGTACACTACATAACAGGAGGGACACTATCACATTTCCCTTGTACTGGCTTTTAACTCTATTTTGTTTGTCACACCATATAGTATTATTATTATTATTATTGTTGTTATTATTATCATTATTATCAGTACACACCAGCAAAAGGTCACAGAGTTTAAAAAATAAATATGCAAACTTTTGTTCTGTCCTCAGTATGAAGGATCAGTAAATGAAGTATTGTTATTTGTAACTAATGTAAAAACGTTTTTATAGAACTGTACAGTTGTTGTGGTTGTTTTGTTTTTTGTTTGTTTTTTCTGCATTTGGGGTTTTGCAGTTTTTTCCTTTCAGAAAAAAAGGGGGTAAGCCATCTGTCAACATGTGTAGTGTCCAGAAGTGTCTACTTATGTTGCGGTCTTACTGAGTTACAGATGAAGATATACGTGAATATATATGAAGACAACATTTGTTTCAAACTCCAGGCTTGGTGAAGAAGTTCTGTTAAGTATAGATTTTTTTTTTCTAAAATGCAGATTCTTTTTTTTTTTTCATTTTTGCTTAGTTTTATTGATGTTCTGTTTCCTCTCTACCTTTCCATTTGTAACCTTAAGAGTCATTTTTAGCTTCTTTTAAAAAAAGAAAAAAAACTGACATTGTCATCGGTGTGCTTTTTTTTTTTTTTTTTTTGCTGCACGTTTGACTCTGTGCCATTTTAGGATAATTCACTACTTATTACTTGTCTGGTTTTTGTCACAATTGAATTGTGCAATTTAATAATGTCCTTATGAAGGTGACTCTGGAGTTTGGGGACAAATTAGCTAACAAAAAAAGAACCGAGGTCAAAGAAAACCAAGCTTGGTCTGTTTGTTTTATTTTCTCTGGCATTTTTGTCTGCCTTCAGTGTCAAGAGTAGCAGTGCATGTCCTGCTGTTCTGTTTTCTGACTGTAAAAATGCATTTATTTTAAAAAATAATAAAGTAATTTTTATTTAAACTATTTGTCTCCATCCCTGATTTGACATAATTTACCGTATCTTCTGGCTCCGGGTTGATGATCAGGTGATGCTGTGACTAGTTTTGCCCTGCTGTTCCTTGTGTTTATTCACTTGTCTATAAAGGTTTTGTGTTATCAAAGCTGCTAAGTGCAATTCCTTCTGATTGCCCAACCAAAAAAGTGGTCCCCTACGAGTTCTTTGTGCCTGTTGGGTCTTTGCATCAGCTGCACCATTATTGTCTTTTATGTCATAAATGGGGTGAGTTTGTAGATTTTATTGTTAAGACACTGGCCATCATGCTCCTGGCCACAGTCACACTAATATAGCTGTTTTGAAATGGCATCTTTTGCTTGCTCATTTGTGTGGCTTGATCTTACTCATTTGATGGATGAAACTTTACCAGAGCAGTGCCGAGTGGAAGACATCACTTTTGTCATTCACTGTTGCATGCTGCAAGATGTGTCTAAAAGCTTTAGAGAAAAACAACAAAATTGAACCTTGAGGTGAGGATGCATTTTCTTTCTCTCAAAAACTTATTTTCTTTGCATATATACAAGTGCACTGATTGTGTTTCTCCACCAGAGAGCAGTGTACAGCCATCTGTACTCCCCATGTTTCTACTGGAGTCTAATGCTGGGTGCATTCTAAACCTCTCCAAGCTGCCTTTGCCTACATCAGACTTGTGTACCTGGCATCCAAGCAGAAACAGAGTGCCAGATTGAGGAGGAGATTAGATCAGAGAATGCCTGCAGACAGTCTGCCGATTTGCAAGATTTTGCCCATTCCCCTACAGTGGACGTGGCATATGCTCGTCTGTCACCTGCAGAGCTGTTCAGTTATGGAGGTGTTAAACATGGAGCTTCTCACATGACCTTTTATAAAGATTTTAAAGATGACAATGATTGTGATCATGTGGTTGGATGATTTGATGAGGTCATTAACAACTGCTTTGAAAGTACAGCAACTATTATAAATACCCCCCTTTTTTTTTAAGTAAGTTTAAAGTTAAAAATTACTGGCCCTACCACAGAACCCTGAGGAACTCCATAACTAACTTTTGTGTGTGTGTAGAAGGCTCATCCTTTATATTAGTGTTTTTTTTTTTTAAACTTTGGTTCATAGAGCTACTGCCACTGCTTTTGTTAAAATATAGAGAAGGTTGGATTTCTTGTGTGTAACTGGCTAAAACTGCCTGGATCAAGGCTTTAATTAGAATCACTGCAACTTTAAAAATATGTTTTTCAGGGTCACTAGAAATGTACTGGCAAACACTTCAGCTTTGATGACACTTTTTTTTTTTCTTAATATAGAATCTCCTTTCCAGTTCAGCGTTAGTCCTCCAGTCCTTTCCTCCAACATTTCATCTAATAGTCTTATTTCAGTGTATTTCAACAGCCCTGCAGTCAGATGTGAGATCAGATGAGGTGTGCAGCATGACAGCAGGAACAATGAATCCTGCAAGAACATCCTGTTCTTGTGGAAAATGTGTCGCAATCCACCACTTAAACTGGCAAGCTGGGGGGTTATAACTTCCAAGAAACCTTTTGAAGCGCCCAACAAATCAAGTTGGATCTAGATATGGAAGCATAAATGTGGCTTTTCTTCTGCCTTTCTCTAAAGGCCTCTGATGTTCCCTATATAGCCTATACTCCAGTGGGATCTTGCCCTACTGTATTCACAGTGTGTATTGGAAGTAAAAACGTCACAATAATGGCTCCAACCCAATGACGGGTAATTCTTTGAACCTCTAGACTGCCTTGATGTGACAGAAGAATAATGTTGAAGGAGACTTGAAGGTGACATTTATAGACAATACTGCTCACAAACAATTTCTGCATTTTGCAGGAAGTAAACACATAAAAGAGGCAGCACAATGCAGAGAGCAAAGTAGCACCTGTTGTCATTCAATGCAACAGCTTCCTGGCTGTCTAGAGTTCAATTCCACTTTCCTGTACTTCACAGCCAGTTAAAGTCATTGTTAATGTCATGAAGCTCTCTCTCTCTCTCTCTCTCTCGGAAACTCTTTCTGACATTTACCCTCTTTGCCTGCAGTGAGCAGTGTGCCACTGATAATGTCAGCTATGCCAGCAGATGTGCTGATAAGATGGTTTAAAGTTGGCCTTGAAATTTTCTTAAAGAGAACTTTTTTCTTTGCTCTTCAAACCACTGTTTTGATTTCATCTAGATCAGTAGTTTTTTTTTTCTTTTTCTCGTTCTCAAACTGCGGGCACCTACTGTGAAAATGTCATTGTCATGGGAAATGTGTGGTGGTTGAAGTACCTACCATTAATATGATTTAAAAATGATGAAAGCGAGTTTTTAGGGATGGTGATGCTGCTCTGATGGTCACTCAAACATTTCGGGTTAGTCCAGACTGAAATATTTTGACATTCGTGTTCCCCGTGTGTGAGTGGTTTAAGTTCAGTTCAATTCAATTCAGTTTTATTTATATAGCGCCAAATCACAACAAACAGTCGCCTCAAGGCACTTTGTATTGTGGGTAAAGACCCTACAATAATACAGAGAAAACCCAACAGTCAAAACGACCCCCTATGAGCAGCACTTGGCGACAGTGGAAAGGAAAAACTCCCTTTTAACAGGAAGAAACCTCCAGCAGAACCAGGCTCAGGGAGGGGCAGTCATCTGCCGCGACCGGTTGGGCTGAGGGGAGAGAAAGACATGCTGTGGAAGAGAGCCAGAGATTAATAACAATTAATGATTAAATGCAGAGTGGAGTATAAACAAAGTAAATAAGGTGAATGAGAAGAAACAGTGCATTATGGGAACCCCCCAGCAGACTAGGCCTATAGCAGCATAACTAAGGGATGGTTCAGGGTCACCTGATCCAGCCCTAACTATAAGCTTTATCATAAAGGAAAGTTTTAAGCCTAATCTTAAAAATAGAGAGGGTGTCTGTCTCCTGAATCCAAGCTGGGAGCTGGTTCCACAGAAGAGGCGCCTGAAAGCTGAAGGCTCTGCCTCCCATTCTACTCTTAAGTATCCTAGGAACTACAAGTAAGCCAGCAGTCTGAGAGCGAAGTGCTCTGTTGGGATGATATGGTACTATGAGGTCTTTGAGATAAGATGGGGCCTGATTATTCAAGACCTTGTATGTGAGGAGAAGAATTTTAAATTCTATTCTAGATTTAACAGGGAGCCAATGAAGAGAAGCCAATATGGGAGAAATATGCTCTCTCTTTCTAGTCCCTGTCAGTACTCTAGCTGCAGCATTTTGGATCAGCTGAAGGCTTTTCAGGGAGCTTTTAGGACAGCCTGATAATAATGAATTACAATAGTCCACCCTAGAAATAAAAAATGCATGGATTAGCTTTTCAGCATCACTCTGAGAAAGGATGTTTCTAATTTTAGAAATATTGCGCAAATGCAAAAAAGCGGTCCTACATATTTGTTTAATATGTGCATTGAAGGACATATCCTGGTCAAAAATGACTCCAAGATTTCTCACAGTGTTACTGGAGGCCAAAGTAATGCCATCCAGAGTAAGTATCTAGTTAGCCACCATGTTTCTAAGATTTGTGGGGCTGAGAACAAGAATTTCAGTTTTATCTGAATTTAGAAGCAGGAAATTAGAGGTCATCCAGGCCTTTATGTCTTTAAGACATTCCTGCAGTTTAATTAATTGATGTGTGTCATCTGGCTTCATTGATAGGTAAAGCTGAGTATCATCTGCATAACAATGAAAATTGATGCAATGCTTTCTAATAATACTGCCTAAGGGAAGCATGTATAATGTAAATAAAATTGGTCCTAGCACAGAACCCTGTGGAACTCCATAATTAACCTCAGTGTGTGAAGAAGACTCCCCATTTACATGAACAAATTGGAGTCTATTAGATAAATATGATTCAAACCACTGCAGTGCAGTACCTTTAATACCTATAGTATGCTCTAATCTCTGTAATAAAATGTTATGGTCAACAGTATCAAAAGCTGCACTGAGGTCCAACAGGACAAGAACAGAGATGAGTCCACTGTCAGAGGCTCTAAGAAGGTCATTTGTAACCTTCACTAATGCTGTTTCTGTACTGTGATGAATTCTGAAACCTGACTGAAACTCTTCAAATAAACCGTTCCTCTGCAGATGATCAGTTAGCTGTTTTACAACTACTCTTTCAAGAATCTTTGAGAGAAAAGGAAGGTTGGAGATTGGCCTATAATTAGCTAAGACAGCTGGGTCAAGTGATGGCTTTTTAAGCAGAGGTTTAATTACAGCCACCTTGAAGGTCTGTGGTACATAGCCAACTAATAAAGACTGATTGATCATTTTTAAGACTGAAGCATCAATAATTGGAAAGACTTCTTTGAACAGTCTAGTAGGAATGGGATCTAACAAACATGTTGCTGGTTTGGAGGAAGTAACTATTGAAGTTAACTCTGAAAGATCAACTGGAGCGAAAGAGTCTAAACAAATACCAGCAGTGCTGAAAGAATCAGAATCAGAATCTTTATTGTCATTGTACACAGAAGTTGCACAACGAAATTTAAAATGCATTCCTTTCTAGGTGCCTCAGACAATAAATAATAAAATAATAAAAATATGAGTGATAAAAATGATTACTAAAATACAGTGCACAATAGTAAATTAAGACGAATCTAGCCCCAATACACACACCAACGCACGCACACAGTCAGCACTACCACCCCACATCACTGTCCAAACCACACAGAGTTCAGTTCAATGATAGCCCTGGCATAAAAGCTGTTCCTCAGTCTGTTTGTTCTGGCCTTCATTGTCCTGAAACGTCTGCCTGATGGCAGTAGCTGAAACAAGGAGTGTCCAGGGTGTGAGGGGTCCTGGAGGATGTTCTGTGCCCTCCTCTGGCAGCGGGCATTGAACAGTTCCTGGAGGGAGGGCAGGGGACAGCCTATGATCTTTTGAGCCGTGTTGATGATTCGCTGGAGTGTTTTCCTGTCTGCTGCTGTGCAGCTGTTGAACCACAGCAGCCGAACATGAAGAATAATCTTTGAGATGGTTATGAATAATTTTTTCTCGAATGTCTAAAATTTTATTTGTAAAGAAATCCATGAAGTCACTACTAGTTAAAGTGAAAGGAATGCTTGGCTCTACAGAGCTCTGACTCTTTGTCAGCCTGGCTACAGTGCTGAAAAGAAACCTGGGGTTGTTCTTATTTTCTTCAAGTAATGATGAATAGTAAGATGTCCTAGCTTTACGGAGGGCTTTTTTATAGAGCAACAAACTCTTTTTCCATTCTAAATGAGCATCTTCTAATTTAGTGAGACGCCATTCCCTCTCCAGCTTACGGGTTATCTGCTTTAAGCTGTGCGTTTGTGAATTATACCACGGAGTCAGGCACTTCTGATTTGAAGCTTTCCTTTTCAGAGGAGCCACAGTATCCAAAGTTATACGCAGTGAGGATGTAAAACTATTGACGAGATAATCGACCTCACTGGGAGCAGAGTTTAGGTAGCTGCTCTGCACTGTGTTGGCACATGGCACTGAAGAGCATAATAATGAAGGAATTAGATCCTTAAACCTAGTTACAGCACTTTCAGAAAGACTTCTACTGTAATAAAACTTATTCCCCACTGCTGTGTAATCCATTAAAGTAAATGTAAATGTTACTAAGAAATGATCAGACAGGAGGGGGCTTTCAGGGAATACTGTTAAGTCTTCAGTTTCTATGCCATATGTTAGGACAAGATCCAGAGTATGATTAAAGTGGTGAGTGGGCTCCTTTACATTTTGAGAGAAGCCAATTGAATCTAACAATAGATTAAATGCAGTGTTGAGGCTGTCATTCTCAGCATCTACATGGATGTTAAAATCACCCACTATAATTATTTTATCTGAACTGAGCACTAAATCAGATAAAAAGTCTGAGAATTCAGACAGAAACTCTGAGTAAGGACCAGGTGGACGATAGATAATAACAAATAAAACAGCTTTTTGAGTTTCTCAATTAGGATGGACAAGACTAAGAGTCAGGCTTTCAAAAGAATTAAAACTTTGTCTGGGTCTTTGATTAATTAATAAGCTGGAATTGAAGATTGCAGCTAATCCTCCTCCTCGACCTGTGCTTCGAGCATTCTGACAGTTACTGTGACTCGGGGGTGTTGATTCATTTAAACTATCATATTCATCCTGCTGTAACCAGGTTTCTGTAAGGCAGAATAAATCAATACGTTGATCAATTATTAAATCATTTACTAATAGGGACTTGGAAGAGAGAGACCTAATGTTTAACAATCCACATTTAATTGTTTTATTTTTTTTGGTGCAGTTGATGAAGCTGTATTATTTATTGTTTTTGAATTTTTATGCTTAAATAGCTTTTTGCTGATTTTAGCTTTGTTTTTTGGTGGTCTGGGAGCAGGCACCGACTCTATGGGGATGGGGTTTTGGGGGGATGGCAGGAGGAGAGAAGCTGCAGAGAGGCGTGTAAGACTGCAACTCTGCAGTTACCCTCTAATTTTTTTTCATCAAGAGCCACAATGAAGTAAAATCTTGAATAAATTTTCATTGGATTTATGATGAAACAACCTTGGCAATCTCCTGAGTTCTAGTTTGTTCTCTAGCAGCATAGAAATGTTTTTGACTCGTGTCATAATCTATTTTTTTTAAAAGGTTTTTCAGAATAATTAATAGCCTTGGGTATTTAGGACTGTAAATCAACAACAAATGACTGTAATCCTTAAAAATCAAATGTGTCTCCAGCGTTATTTGAGTTATTTTTTTTAGAGTAGAAAGTAGAAATCCTGCTTAAATAATGTCAGATTCATCATTATTTAACAGCCCTTCTTTTTCTTTACAGTATCTTCAATATTAAACCATATGGAACATCACTACACGCAGTCTGTGGGCTTCACTGTTTGATTTCACGTTAGATGACAAGAATCCCACCATTGACAGAGCTCACATATGTTACTGCCATTATCCTGGAAAGTTCAGTCTAGATATTTCCATGGAAAAGGCTCAGTGTGGGCTAAACACTAATGAGTGCCAAGAATCTTATCTTGATGTCATCCATTACACTCTGGAGCTGCTAACCTGACTTTAAAGATCTTTAAAGACTTTATGAACACATGCTCTGGTCAAAGTTCTTTTTTTTTTTCAAAGCTAAAGCAGGAATTCAATAAGTGTGACATTGGTCAGGTTGAGATTAGTTTGCTGTATTCTACAAGCCTTAGGGTAGGAGATTTCATAGATGTACATATACATGATTATGCTTTGACTCAGACACAAGAAGTTGCCTTAATAGCTTCAGAAGAGATTATCCTTCACCTGTTCTGGTCTTGGTGAGAAAACAGTCCCCCTCCATGACCCAAATTAAGCACTGCTACGTGCTCATGTCTTGGATGAGTACGTAAGCCTTAGCTCCACCATCTTGTCAGTCTCGCTTTGAATTCCAAGACATCACGTACGTATTTGCAGAAATGTAAGTGTGTCATTAAAGTCTCAGAGCCGATCCAGAGGGTGTCCTCTAAGCAGATGAGGTCATGTCACATGGTGTTTATTGAGATGAGATGGGCGTGTTGTGAGCCAAGACGCTTGCTTCATCACTTTCTGTAAGATTGCATGGTCATGCGTACACAAGGATAAGCAAAAAGGGCCAGAAACCAAAGCTGAAGCTACAGATGTTGTGTATTTCAGCTCACGTAACATTTCAACCATAAGCTGCTCTCAGGCTATTTGCTGTGAGAGTCTTTAAAGTAATTCACTTCTCCCCCAGGGATCTTTTGGCTTTAAGCACTGTTGCACATAATTGGGTAATTTGCATTACCTCTCTCTCAAAAACTTATTTTGTATGGCTAAATCCTGTTTTGTTTTTTGTTTTTTTTATAAACCATGTAATGCAATTTAAAAGACTGCTTTGTCAGGGAATGCATTTGGAACAAAAAGACAAGTGTCAGGTTGCTTTTCGTGGTAGTGGAAGAACTTATCTCTGCCTGGGGCATAATGAGAGTCCACATATTCAGGTCTGCTGACTTGTCTGACAAGGAAAAGAAACAGAAGTAGCCTAATGCTGCTATTGCCAGAGTTGAAACTTTTTTTTCTTTTTTTGGGGGGGGTGGGGTGGGATCTGAGAAAAGAAAGTGAACAGAGAAGTTTTAATGGAACAATTAAAATAGCATTTTTAGTATGAACTATTCCTTGTAGGTGTATATAAATTGATCTCCTTGGATCAATAGCATTAAAACAGCCTGTACAGCCATCACTTTTAAAGACTTCTCCCTCAGGTTCATCCTCTTTTTTTTTTAATTGCCTGTTTGTTATAGTGCTGTGTTAGTCCCAAAGTCTCAGTAGCCCCACCTCCAGTATCTTCACATTATCTCCCTTTGGTGTCATGGAGAAGTGTCTCTTGTCCGACAGTAAAACCCAAATTAAAGCGTCAAATTTAAATTGGAATCTTACTGTATTACCCAGAGGGCTTTGCACTTTGATCAGCTAATTCAGCTGCTTTTGACTGTCAGTTGGCAGTCAAACAGTGATAAGGGGTGGAGCAAGAGTGAATCACTGACAGGCAGAGATAGGAGAAAGAGAAAACACAGGACAGCACTAAAAAAAAAGCTCGAAAAGAAATAATAGATGTGATTCTTGCCTGTATTTATGGCACCAGGTTCCAGCATTCGTTGGGAATACTGTATTTAGAAGTGACCAAAAAAAAAGTTAGAAGTTGTGTGAAGAAGTCCTTTATTGAAGGACTTCTTTAATATAATGCATGAATGCAGACTGAGTGACTCCAGTGATGATTGCAGGTGCCTGAGTCCTTTACAATAAAGGTGAGACGCACACACACACACACACACACACACACACACACACACACACACACACACACACACACACACACACACACACACACACACACACACACACGGCTATCATTCAGCTGTCCTGCTGCTGTGATAGAGATGGATTTAGTTTGTATTGTTTAATGGTGCGTGCCTCCATTACAGAGTCTTTTGCCCAGTGAGTTGTTGTCAGATTTGCCTTCAGCACACCCCAGAGTATTAACTTTGATTCAGGATGAGCTCTTCTGAAAATCATTTTCCTCCCCACTCCTGCATAAAGCATCTGCCTGTGGACAAAATTAGTTTCTAAAATGTTGCCACGAGTACATGGTGGCAGGAAAATGCAAAATAGACAAAGACTGAACAAGGTTTCACAGTTATGAAATATTTGGCATTTCACATTGTGTACTCCGTACTACAGCAGCGGCCTTAGAGTGAGAGGCTGAATGGTTCACTTTGTAATAGATGTTAATTTACGTTACTGATTTTCAATGTTTTCATGGCTGAATTGATGTGATACACTGTAAAAACAAAATTCTCCTGTTAAATTACGGTAAAGTATTGGCTGCTGGCTTTTCAAGCATTATACTGTTATTTTACAATTTACACTGCGTAATCTACCCCTAAATATTAATAATAACAGCTCATGTACTAATAATAAACTTCTGTGCCATATAGAAAGTAGTTTTTAAAGTATAGTAGTTTAGTCCTTAGTGGTGCTAAATGAGTAAGTGTGAGTGGTGCATTAGACGATTCAATCAACAGTGCTAACTTTACTGAAAAGAAAAAATACTGTTATACTATAAGATTGTAGTTTACAGTTATTCCTCAATAAAACATTTTTGTATAAATTTAATTAAATTTTTTCTAGCAAGTACAAAGTTACAGTGTATATTTCTGTTACTTAAGCTATACAATAAAATAGAGTAAAGCTGATGAGACCTCCTCCCTTCCCCTCATAATCTGTGTCTTGATTTAATTAGACTTTTTTTTTAACACTAACTTGTGTCACTGACTCAAAAACCAGCATTTTATTAGGAATGCAGAATTCAAAACAGAGATTCAAAGCAAATATATTTGGCATTTTTAATAAGGAGACAAAACCGCTCTGATTGATCAGAGCATGAAAGTCATTACTTGCAGTTGGCTGAGTATTAAGATGATGGATGGTTAATATCTGCTGCAAATCTAATTAAAGTGGCTGTCTCTGCCAAAGGAATGGTCCTGTGAGTGGTCCCAAAATTCAGCAAAACTCTTGTCAAGAATGACGTCAGTGTGAGCAGTTATATGAATAGCTGGTGAGATCATTTTATAGCAGCGACAGGTCTTTCTGCTCCAGCAGTGACTGAAAGGTCACATGGATAAGTCCTGCAATCAAAATAGACAAAATGAATGAACAAATCACATGAAGCCCTTTGACAGCCATTGTCCCAGAATGGCTCGCTGAAAAAGGATAAAGGTGTGCCTTAGAAACTTGTAATAATCATCAAAATGTGGTTGAGCTCAACACAGAGGTGCTCTGAAAGCTTGTTTGTGTCTTCATGCTACACTGAGCAGAACTGTGCAAAGCAGCTTGTTTACTCCAGGTGTATTAAAACTGATTCTGATTACCGGAGGATTTTAGGCTAAAACGCACTCACCCACAGAAACTTAATTGCAAGATGTAAGTGGAAAGGCAGAACGATAGTGTTAGAAAATACCTTAAAAAAAAAAACAACACAGGTCAGATTCTCCTGTTTCAAATGTGATTAGCTGGGCCACATGTAAGAGATGTTTTATGGGGTGCTAGAACTTAAAATCAATACCAGATCCGAGGTATAAAAATTTCTTATTTCACACAACTTTGAGATTATCTTAGTTGATTGTTCCACACGATGTGGTTCGGTAATGCAAAGTGGGCGTGACGACTGCACCAAAGATTTCAAAATCATAGTCCTCAGATCTGGATGAGCAAAGATTCAGGAAGAACTACAAAACAACTCTGACTGAAGCTTATAAAACATATACTGTGTGATGTACTCTGCTTGGAACACAAAGCCATAGTTCACACAATGTGTACACTTTCTGAAGTAATGTATGCAGCCACAATAAGACGTGTTTTTCTCCCTAGTGTTTTCCCATGCAGCTCTCTAACTAGTGTCTGATGAGCGTGTGTTTCATGTTTCACACTGTGCAGAGTAAGCTCCAAACCACATGAATTCAGTGTTTGATTTAGCAGGAGAGAAAGAGGGAAGAATGGAGATGGTGGCCATCTGGCCATGGTGTGGGGAGATGAGAGGCAGCCGGTGGTTGGAGCAAAGGGTCCCTCGCACCGTTCCATTCCTCTGTAGTCAGAGCTCTGTGTTTACCTTGCTCACCACGTGGGACTGAGGAACCTCGGTCTCCCTGATCCCACAAGTGACGTCACAGGCCAAAAGGATGTGTATGTTTTCCAGGATTTTGGCGGGAGGGATAGGGGGAGTGTAGAGAGAGTGAGGGGGGGGGGGGGGGGGGGGGGGGGGCTTGGAGCCAAAGAAGAAGAAGTGCCAGAGAGAGCTCTCACAGTAGCTCTCGCCTCCTTCGGGAGTGTTTTAATAATGAAAAAAAAAAAAAAGTACTGACTGGAGAAATGCTGGCTAAATTGAGGCCATAAAAGAGAAAACTTGAAATTATATAATTTTTCTGGCTGTGAGGAAATAGAAAGAAATACATTCGTCTGTGTTAAAAAGAATGTCAAATGATGCACAATGCATCTGAATGTCTATTTAATATAATGATGCAGCTGAAAAGAGGCAACAGGGGTTTGAATATTATTCAGTGTTACAGTAAAACAGTTTTGAGGAAGTAATATGACAGAACTAGTTGCATTTTGTGCTTCTTGTGTGTTACCAGTATGTTACAGTCACAGCACTGACTGCCGGGATTTACTAAAAATATAGATTTTGCAAGTGACATTTACAATTGTTGACTGCTGTCTTGTAATCACCTTGATAAAACCTAATGATGCTCCTCTAAACTGTGAACAGTTCTTGCAACATTTTCAGTGAATGGCTATAACTGTTCCACAGCCTTTCCCTCTCAAATATTCCAGTCCCATAAACACATCTTGGAAACTTCAAACCACACAAGAGGAACCTGAAGGATGTGTCAGTCTCTGTGGTGTGTCATGCATCCAAAAATTTCAACATTTTTGTTGGGCAATCAGTCTTCAGGCTTTTATTGAGACTTGTGTGGTGTCGTACAAAACCTTGACTTGGTTCAGTGCTTTGCCTCTTTCATCAGAGAAAAATCACTGACCAGGCTCTCCCTAGGGAGCCTCAAGTGCCCCAAATCCCAAACTCAAAAGCAGGAAACTAATGCCTGCTAATGCCCTTTTCATCCTCTCAGCTTCTGTGTGTATGCGTGTGTGTATATGCATCAGTTTCTCGCCCTTTGGCCACTTTCTGCTGTTTCCTCCACCTGGAAAATGTGAGTCATTACCGTAAAAAGTGTTTACTCATGTAGGAGAACACAGAGTGTGTGCAGTGCAGTGTCAGAATACTTTCTTGCAGTGATCCTACAGGCCTCACAGCTATTGGAGTCAAGCATTCCCTTCAGATCCAAATTTATACCATAACAGAAGGGCTTCTGTAAATCAGAGTGGACGGTCTGAAGGTAGCCTCAGGTAGCCTCAGAAGATCAAGAGGTTTCTTTTTCTTTTTCAATTCCACATTCCTGAAATGAACTACATGCTGTGCCAGATTCCTAAGCTGCTTGCTGCATTGAATAACAAAGCCAGACAAACTGCAATATGATCCCAAGAAAGTTTTAGAAACATTCATATTTAATTACTGGTGTGCCATTTGCCAAGCGAAGATTTCCTCTTTCCCTGCATGAAGCACAGAGTCACCTGTCTATCAGCTGTAGCTGTCATCAGTGGAATGGTAAATAAATTGTACTCTTGAGTGACAAACTGATTCATATCTGTCATTAATACACGTAGTCTTATATTACAAGGAATAAAGTGCTGCAGTAGATTCCTCTGGCTTCAGAATGTAAAGCCAGGCAAACCCCTGCAAGGTGTTTTCAATGAAAGTTTGATGGAAAAAAACAGAAACATTCATTTTTGATTACAGGGCTGCTGTTTTCCAGCCACAAGTGGATATGTTATCATGCATTTAATATATCATCCGTTGACCTGAGGACATCTGCTACAGTATAGCGGACCCTCTGCTTATTATGAAGCAGAGGGTCCAAAGGTGGTTTAAACTCTCATTGGCTCTCTTTGCAACATGTTAATGATCAACTGCAAAGACTCAGAGGTAAAAAAACAAAAAAAAAAAACCCCAAAACACAACAGAAGCACATAAAATATGAGTTATCACAGATGAAGCAGAGGTTTCCAAGTTTCTTCTTCAGTCTGAAGACAGAACATATAAAAGAAGCCAGATCTATCAGGAGAGGAATTAGGGATCTGTGGGGAACACGGATGACTCACAACCAGCAAAGCAAAACATTAGACAGACAAAATCATCCACTGTGTGTGTGTGTGTGTGTGTGTGTGTGTGTGTGTGTGTGTCTGTCTGTCTGTGAATTCCCATGGAGCAGATTTCTCTTGGCATGGCTGTAGAAAAACCAGAGCTGATGGTCCAGAGCTGACAATCCTGAACGCTGACACCTCACACATGTCCGGTGGGGAGCAATTGGAACGTGTTCAGGTAGAGTAGGCCTCTCTAAACAAGTAATTCAAAGAAGTTGAACTTCTTATTTTAGCTGCTCTTGGGGAATGCCCTAGTTAGCAGTCATAGTATGAGATACTGCTGTATAACCACATGTTTGTATGTCTGTAATGTCTGAGCCACAGACAGTATGAGCAGCGTGACAATATAACACCATTATATGCTTTTGTTTCCTCATAAGGTGACACTATAAGGAGTCTAGTAACTTGTTTCACCAGGGGAGACACGTCCAAACAAATATGCAAACATAGGTAAACTAGTTTTGTTTTCTTTCTTTTTTTTTTATGGGCAATGCCACAGTTACTGTTCAAGAGGTCTTACAGGGAGATATCACATATACTTAAAGTTTGAGTCATACAGAATGTGCAATAATAACACATATTATTGTCATAATTGCCATCATGTTGTAGTATATCATCAGAATGACTGTGAGGTTAATATCATCAAGCACTGTAGGCCTGTTTAAACTATCAATTTAAAGATCTGGCTAAATGATTTGCAGATGATACTGCATAGGCTACATATAGTAATCAGTGTTTGAGACACAGACAGCATTGTCTTTTCTCCACCACTACACCCATAATATCCTCATAAGCTAGAAAGCTCATTTTTATGAGTTCAGCAGCCTTAAGTGTATCATATTTGAAGCTGCAACTCAATGTTTTAGTGGTGACCTTGGGGAAGTCAGTATCAGAGACAGGCCAATATCACTGCAGAGAAGCTACTTTGGTTTTTTTTAACCCTTTACATACGGTTCATATTTCATTCCTTCACTCTGTAGTTTGGGTCAGTTTTGACCCAGGCCAAGAACTCCCTCATAATAAGGCCTATAGTTTGCCTTTGGTCCTGTCTCTCTCTGCTCTCTTCTTTTTCTTCTCAACCTCCACTGGTCGCAGCGAATGGCTTCCCCTCCTTGATCCTGGTACTGCTGGAGGTTCCTTCCTGTTAAAAGGGAGTTTTTTTTTCTTCCCACTGACATTAATATTAATTGAACTAATAAACTGATTATTAATCCTTAATTACTGTTTACTATTAATTTAATATTACTCAACACTTAGAACATAAAAAAACTTGCTTCTTTCAAATTAGTCTGTGCATTCAAAGCAGTGGTGGGGAAACCTTACATGTGTGGGGATTCCATGTGTTTCCCACACTCACTGAAATGGCAGCTCAGGTGTCTTTATAATCTTCTGACCCCTCACACCTTCTTTTGGTCTCTGTATTAAGTTTAATCTCAGTTAGCTCAGAATAAATGAATTCTATTTCTAGTTTAATCTCAGTTGGAAATGTAAAAAAAGTAGAATCTGGGTGCTTGGTGTATGTAAGTGTTAAGGTTAATCTTGGTAAATTTTATAGTTATTGTATTGAATTATCATAGTTGGACACATTTTATAATTTGTCCTCTTGCTTTCACTTTTGTATTTGTATATTTCCAGTAAAAACGCCATAAAGTAAACTGTGCTAAACCTTTTATGACTTTTCTAGCCACAATAAACATCCAGCCACGGATTCCATTCAGCCCGGGAATTTTCTTCCCCGGCTCTTTAAAGAGTGTCGCGAAACATGCAGACGTGAGGAGCACACTACGCGGTGGTGTGATACTGTACGTGATTGGCGGGCGGGTGGGTTTGGTTTGTGTGTCTGGGAACCTGCTACTGGTCTCCCATCCACACACACACACTCACACATACATAGACAGAGCCACAGTCAGACAGGCTGGCTCTCCAAAAACGACTGCAGGGGGAAAAAAAAACTCTCCTTCCGCGGCTTAGAAACCAACAACTATCACAGAAGTGAAGTCGACGCGATGTTAACCTCGAAATGCTACCGTTTATTGTGAGAAGAGGGCTAACAATAAGGAAGAAGCTGCTGAAAAGTGGGTGAAGTGTGACAGCTGGAGAGAGAAATTAAACCGAGGATTTGTTGACCGCACGTGGAAACGGCTCGCGCGAACGCATCGGTGAGTAACCTCCTCGTCACGCTTACAAAGTTGAATTTATATTTTATTCTAGCTGTATATTAATATCAGAATATGGACTGTTATTGATGAGCGATTGGAAGGCTGCGTCAACAGCCTTTCAGCCACTTTGCGGTAGAATCAATACAAACGCGCGCGCGCACTTAACACAAGTTTTTTAAAAAAATTATGTATCAAAGGTTTGTTTTGTAATGATTATTTACTGGGCTTTTTGGAGGTAAACACTAAGCATTGCTTTGACACAGTTTGAAACAGTTTTGTATATCTTCGCGTTCACCTCCCTGTTTTGTACTTTAAAGCCTGCATTTGTTGCCACGCTGTGTTGTAAATTAAACTTAAATAGCTCACATATTTTGTGCCGAGCCTTTAATATTTGAGCGCCAGCCCAGCACATACTAATATTCCAGTGAAATTCCTGTGAGCCCAAAGTGAACTTGGGTGTTGTCCAACACGAGTATTATGATTGTGGGGTGTGTTTCTCTGTCATCTTGTTTACTCATCTTCGTGTCACAGTGTCAGGTTATAGAAGACTATCAGATCCACACTTGGTGCCTCCAGATATTATACATACATTATTGCACACACGTGTTGAAGCTGTTCAAAAAAGAAATAAATAAAAAAAATAGCGTTACTAGTTTGAATTCCTTCCAGAGAACCAAGGTGTTTGAAGACTAAATATTGTCCCTTCTTGAATCTAAAATATTCAGTTTTGATATTTGGGTAATCTGTATGATGGATTATCTGAAATGAAGTGTTTGGCGCCTTTGTGCTAAAATAAAACAGTCCAAAGGTGCATGCAAACCAAGCAGCTGTTTTGAGCCCCCTGGGGCCACCGTGGGGCTTTAAAAACAAGGGAATAATGAGAGTATTTTCACTTTAAAGGTACATTAAACAAATGTCTGTTTTGACGAAAAAATGTTTGCTTTGCCTTTAAATATATCATAAAACCTAGTGGTGGCTCTTTGCTTGTTTTTAAATACTGCTACATCAAGTCCCAGAGCAATTCCTACTTTCGAATCTCCATGATATGTTGGGATCTGGAAGGGTGTTTGGTTCAGATTAGCTGTGAGGCTCCTAATCCTACCCCTGTGCTTCCCGGTGGCATTAACTAACCCACTTACATTAAAATATTGCTTCTTGCTACAGGAGTTCAGGGTTTAATTTGCTCTGGCATGCCATAAAAGATAAGCTTATACCTTTCCCCATAATTCAGTGTCCAATTACAGTCATAATGTAAATTGGTGAACTGGCTCCCTCCCTGTGTGTCCACTACCTCAGCTTATTCTGCTGCTAGACAGGACGCATCCTCGGAGGCAGACATAAGGAGATAAAGATCCTTATTTCTGCAGTGGATCATATAGTGAACAAATACAGCCTGCCAGGGGTTCTGATAAAAGTCTGAGACTTTCCTGGAATTGCTCTGCACTGTTCTGTGTTTTAATATAATTAATTGGAAAAGCAGTAAAATGAAGACACAAGAAAGATAAAGGGGTGCTTCCTCTTGGTGTTTCCCCCGCCTTATTGACAGTTCTTGAAAAATGCTAAACTTTGGGTAAAATACTGGCTGTTGTCACTTTCACTTTCACAGGGGTGTGACAACCACACTGACCGGCTGTGACATTCTAGATCTGCAACAACAATGGAGGAGAAATCCATACTGTTTGTCTTTTTGGAGCTATACGTGTACTAGATAACAGCTAGGACTAGCACTGTGGTAATATGAAAAATAATGCTTAAAGAAACATCATCTAGAGTGAAGTAATTGCAACACATAGTGGATATTCTTTATCATGGCTTTTGTAAATTTGGGAATGTATAGAATTTCATGCCTAACATTCCTCTCTCCTCATCGCAGTTCACGTCAGCTCATTGTTGCCACCTTAGTGACTTTGTTCATTAAAAATTTCAAAGAAGCATCCTGCAACCCCCCCCCCCCCCCAAAAAAAAAAAAAACAAACAAAAAAAACAAACAAACAAAAACCAAAACTTTAGACAGTTCTGCTTTGCGAACGGTCTTGCTCTTCCGCTGCTGGCACATCTTTTCCACCATCTGCTCTGTTCAGCGAGTGACACAGAACAGCAAGGTTTCAGCTAGTGACAGACAGCTGTGCACCTTGTTGGGGGGGGTATCAAGATTCATTATGTTGCTTGTGTTTCTCTCAGTCATCATTTTACTTGTAAATGCAGCCAGAATCACAGCATTGCCGGCATATTTAACGTTGGGTTTTGTGCGATGAAGTTCCAGCACGGGTGCTGAGTTAAAACAATTGAAAGTTTGAGGCGAGTGATTGTTGCCGTCACCCAGTATTTTGGCCAAAAAGACTGATAATTCTGTTTCTTTACCTTTTTGATATACATTTACGTTGTATTGTTGATGCCTCATTGTGCTGATGATCCCGGCAGTGTTTAAGACATCTATCAGTAAGTGCTCTACATTAGGGTTTAATATTTTTCCCGAAAATGACATGAATCAAATCCCGGGAAATGACGAGCCATTTCCCGGGAATCCCGGGAAAAAAGTTTATTTATTTTTTTATTTTAATTAGGCCTTCTGTAGCCTGTGTCGGCCTTAACCTATTGTGATATTGTAGAGGTAGCTTTCCAGCTATGTCCTGTTATGCCCAGTAGGGGGCAACGTCGGCTTGATTAATGCAATAAAACCTACATCTCGGCATTTGAGTGCTCGAGCTATGCGGTGTTGTGTCGTTCCTCAACACTCCCTTAACAAATATAATTCAAATATTCCTCCATTGTACATGGAATTATAACAAGCGATTTTACAACTGCTGGTGCAAAACAATACGGTTCATCTCCACAGCATTGATAAAGGCTCAGCCACGCTGTCGTGGCGACATCTGTTGCGCTATATCTCCACCAGTGGAACGCTGTAATAGTCATTGAAAAGTTAACTACCGTACTACACTATAATATGGCATAACACAGGGCCTTGAGTAATGCACTACGACTTGGTCATTGCCATTCTGGCAACAACAAATTTATAATGCCGTGTCTGAGGGTTAAAGTAGGTTCGCTGTGAATCGTCTATTGAAAAACTGGCCAATCCTTATAGCCTAAAAAATATACATTTTACTCAACTCCATTTTAAAAGCGAAATATGTTAAAGCAATCTATTTCATGATAATTTCTTCACACATTAGGCCCGTATCCTAATTCATGATTGTTAGTAAGCGGCTGCAAACGAGGAAAAGAAACACTCGAAGTTAAACAGATATTTCTTTATTGTTCAGGGCAGGCATATTTTATAGGCTATATAATG
This sequence comes from Archocentrus centrarchus, assembly GCF_007364275.1. NCBI lineage: Eukaryota > Metazoa > Chordata > Actinopteri > Cichliformes > Cichlidae > Archocentrus > Archocentrus centrarchus. Next base: position 16,435,770 of record NC_044367.1, on the reverse strand, counting down.
CAATATAACAATATATAATAATATAAAATTATATAACACAAAATACCTTAGGGTAAACACATTGCCTACGATTTCAACAAATTAAAGAGGAAAAAAGTACAACTGTGTAATACCTCTATTAAAACGCTTGAGATGAAGGCTGAAGCCTTAAACGGAGGCTGAACGTGCCTGAAATGAAGAGTAATGCTTTAAACGAACCCTTCTCTCAATATTTCCTTAAATTTAACATTCTGAAGCTTTCTTTTCTTTCTGAAAGTCAAATCGACGCGCGCGACTTTTTTCCCGGTTTCCCGTCTAACGTTTCCCGGGAAACGGGAAATGGTTCTGATCGCATTTCCCGGGAATCCCGGATCCCGGGATTAAACCCTACTCTACATTTGCTTTTCTGCTGTTTACCCAACCCCTCTCAAATGTTTTATTGCTATAGTGCACTGGGCTCTAAAGAATGAGCTCATTTGGGGGCCTGGCATGTCACTCTTTGATTCATGGTTAGCCCATGTCTCCCTGGCACTATATAACCTTCAATAATAGCTGAGTCGCGCAGGAAAATGGATGGGACCTTCCATATCTTTCTGTTTTAAGGGGAGAAAATAACAACCTATTCAATGTGTTTGATCTATGGTGCTCCTTTTTTATAACATAAAATGGACATTAATGGCATGTGCACTTTATTCTGGTCTACATTGCCATTCATGTACAATATGTAATGGTTACCTTGTGCATTGTAAAGGCAAAAGTTCACAACTCTCATTAAAGAAGTTCATGGCAAAATGAAAAAAGATTTTTAGGCAAAAATGGTTCTCATTCAGAGTATTTCAGGAAAACTGCTGTGAAACTTCTGTAGAAATACAGGGGGCCTTCAGTATGATCTTGATTAGATAGATTATGGATGCAGACATCGATGTCTGTTTATTTTCTCAAAATCAGTGTGATCCCTCTGCTGAGCACGAAATTAACTATGAAAACCTGGAATGCGTGTAGTGTAATTTCTTGCCTTGCTGGCATTGTTATCCACACAGTAAACGGTTGTTTAGGTGTGCATTCTGTGAGTCTCAGCTCTTCATTTGGATTTGGCTGTGTGGAATTCAGAAGCTTTGCTGTCTCAAAAACAAAACAAACAAAAAAGTGATGCCTCAAAAGAGAAGATGTGGCAGCTTAGAGCCAAATGTGCTGGGTGCAGATTTTTTTATTATTATTATTATTTTTTGTAGTTCAGTTGCAGCAGTGGCTGTTATTTCTGTTGGGAAAGTCTGAGATAACATTAAAAGCCGAGTGATATTGTTTAGTATCATACTTTTGACTGGTTCACAACCATACTTTACCTATTTCCAAGTAAAGTACATCTGAAGTCTCTAAGATGGTGGTCAAACTGTGTTAATGAGCTTTGCTGACTGGCATGAGTTCTTTCTGAAGGAGGGATTTGGTCCTAGATCTCAAAACTTGGACAGCTAAATAAGACCTCTAGTCTTACCCTGCTTAAACAAACTCCCTTGCTGTTGTGCTTGTTTTTGACTTAGCTTCAACAGATAGTTCTTTTAGGCAAAAAATATTCTATTTGATATTTCAAAATTGTATTTTCAAGGTGACTCTACCACAGGGAAAAAGCTGTTGGGCTGTTTTGAGATAATGCCATTGTAGGATTACGGACTCTCTTTCATTGGCTTGTGTACAGTCCTGTGAATAAGAAACTCCATGCAGTCTTGTGGAAAACTAAGCACACTCTTACTCTTTCCATAGGAATGAGGGCAGATAACAGCCAGGTGCTGATGATCAAAAAGGCGTTTTGGCAGTTTGCTTGTCTGGAGCATTCAGGTGTGTTAACACAATGCCATGATATTCCCGGGATTGGATTTCCCAACAAATTCACCCCAAGGTCACAGAATTTGCCAAAAACCCAAGAGCAGACTCTGCAGGCCTCAGTCAGCATGTTACATGTTAAAAGTTCATGACAGTACAATTAGAAAAAGGCTTGTTTGGAAGGGTTGCCAGGAGAAAGCCAGGAGAAAGCCTCTTCTCTCTAAAAAGAACATGGCAGCACAGTTTAGGTTTGCAAAGCATCATCTGAACAAACCACAAGACTCCTCGAACAGTGTCCTTTGGGCAGGCAAGACCAAAGTGGAAATGTTTAGCCATTAATGTCTCCACTTTCAGTCTTAATGTTTGGTGAAGCATATTATCAGCACAAGCCAACTGTCTACCAGGGTGGAGGGATGATGATTTGGGCTTGTTTTGCAGCCACTGGGCCCGGGCACCTTGCAGTCATTGAGCTGACAATGAACTCCTGTTTTTTTCCAAAAGTGTTCTAGAATCAAATGCAAGACCATCTGTTTGACTGCTAAAGTTTGGCTGAAATTGTAAAGAAGAGTGGGACAATGTTAGAGACTCCACAACAGCGTTAGAGACTGATGAAATCAAACAGAAAACAGTTACTTTAAGTTACTGCTCCTAAAGGTGGTTCTACAAGTTATAGAATCATGAGATCTACCTAATTTTTTACAGGACTGCATGTGAAAACTTTCTTTTTCGCATAACTCTATATACTGTGGATGTGTTGTGTATGTGAAACTGAGGTTATTTTTTAAATTTGTGGTCTGGTACTGCACTAATACGGGATTAAATCTTAATACATCGCAGGTGATAACACCTCAAAAACAGCAGGATAGTTAGTGTAATCTTTCAATTATTTTATGAGAAGTAACAGTCACCATCTGTTCGCGTGGCAGTGTTGGATATCGCTCGTTCAGTGACACAGATGAATGACATCACTCTAAAGATCTAATCTGTGAAGTGAGGTGCACTGCGGAAGGTCTTTTTTTTTCTGTTGAATCAAGGCCTTGCAAAGAGAGCGACGACTCGATGTGAAAGATGTGCTTGAAAGGCTGCAGATGAGGGAACGTGTTTTTATTTCTTTGATACATCTCCCAGAGTGGGGTTTGGAATGGAAGAAATGGATTTTGTTTTTGAAAATTTCCAAAGCCAGTCAAATGTGAGTGGGAGGAGTAGATATGAATGGCTTCTAAAGGAGGATTTATTAGTTAGTTATCTTGTCAGATCATTATATTCTGTATTCCCAGCTGTACCTATATGAATATCATATCAATTCAGCTGAGTTCAGCCTTTTCTGCCTGCACCTCTTGTCATATTGTTGGCTTATCATTAATTAAAAAAAAAATTCTTGTTGACACACTGCAGCAGTGCACCTGTACAGTATATTTACTTCTCAAATATGGCACAAGAGACTCATTAACCAAACTGTACACACTGTAAAAAATGTTTGGAATGTTTTTCCAAATATTAGTGATTATTTTTATTATTATTATTTTTTTTCATAAACCTGAGTAAAGTCCCAAAAGCTAATTAACCAAGATTATAAGGTGTGCTTAGTCTTACTCTGTCTATTAAATCTGGAGGATTTATGCAGTATTTCCATTTACAGCACCAGACGATCAGCAGAGATTATTAAAGCTCTAAGTCTAAAAAGAACATTTTTAAATGTACAGAGTTAAGAATAAGTGCATTTGATGATTTGAAATGTGCGCGCACACACACAGGGACAAACTTGCATGTATAACTGCTGACCTTACTCTAATCATGCCTTAACTCTCACACAGTCCTTTATAATAGCAAGGACTAAGCCAAAGTGTCTTCATTCTTGTGGCCCAGCTCTAATTGGTCATCTAAATGGCAGGAAAATCACACATAAAACAATCTTTATTCACTTAGTCTGAGTTTTCCATTTTTCTACCTTTAGTATATAAAGTAGTATAGAGCTAAGGTAGAAAAAGGGACAACACAGACTAAATAAATACAGATTAGAATTTACATCCAGACTATACTGTAGCTCACTACTTTATATTGGTGATTGATTTCTAATTCTTCAATAGATAATTTTCTCATCAGCTACTAGACTTTTAATTGCACAGACAGCAGAGTAAATATTTTTGGTAACAAATGGATTACAGATGGACTTAGATGATTTTTTTTTTTAGCCTATGCCACCTGCTGGTCTGGCTTTGAGTTTTTATGCCTGTCCAAAGGAAATTAAAGACACTCCTTCAGTTTAGTATAATAAGGCCCATATCATCCACCTGTCTTTTGGGCCCATTTTCTCAGCTCCTGCTGCTTCTGTCGCTGTGGCAGGTTCCCGTGTGCTTGCAAGCACAGACTGGAGGGGAGGCAGGGTGATTGTGTTGATGCTTAAAGAAGAGGCTGTGCAGGCTAGCTCAAAGACCGCACTCCAATAAGGTCCCAGGAGAGCACTGAGCACTGACTGAACACATTTCACATTAACACACTGCAAGAGGGGAGCAAGGGAACGACCAGGAACAGGGCTGGTCCTTTTACTGCTTGGCAATACACAACCACAGTTAATGAAGTGTTTTTGAAAGGGGCTATGCTTGAAAATGGGGTGATGAGCAGCCATAAAGTATACGTCCATCATTTTCACTGCCATAGCTGCTCCTTGGTTACAACTGTTTGCACTGCTTAGCATTGCATAAGACTGCTCAAAGTCAAACCATAACCTGTGCACTGTAGCTGGCTACATTTCACTGCCTAGAGGCTTGTGTCTGCTTCCTTCTCCTATTTCTGTTACTTCTTCTCTTCCTTGCATCCCCCATATCCTTATCCCTCCTTCCCGGCATGCTTCAGTGGGCCACCTGAGGGGGGGATATGTGCTGATGACAGCTCGAGGGGTGATGTGGGCAGCCTTTGTTTTTAGCTAGAGGATAGTGTAGAAGAGGGAACGAAGCTGTGGATTGGGGCTTCCAAAGAGAGGAACTCCACTGTGCTGATTTGCTACTAGGCAGCAACAAGACCAAAGGCTTCAACAGTTAACACTGATTGTCTGTATTTGCTTCTCACTGTGCTATCTAGTTAAACGACAAGAAATTCAGTTATAAAATGAATAGCAATAAATGAAAGGAGTGAATTAATTTGGAGCTGTTGCTGTAAATGTGGAAGTGAATAAGAAAACGGTGCATATTGAGGTTAAGGAAAAAAAAGACTGAAAACTGAAAATATTCACAGCATTGTTGACTTAACATTTAGATGCTCAAAATTCAAAGACCACCTCAATATATTGAAAAAGCTTGTTTTTATGAGAGGTTGTGATGCATAAGTCTTGAGAGCTGTATGGTTTGTGCACTTTGAAGTTGGGTTTCTGTTAATTAATGGACTGAATTCTGTTCTTGGCTTAAATTAAAAAAAAAAAAAAAAAAAAAAATATATATATATATATAAATAAATAAATTGTTATCAAGGGGCAACTTCTTAATGAATGAACAGGCAATGCATATGTCGTCTACATATGCATTGCCACACTCACCCGTTCAAATGAATGAGTGAGTGTGTCCAAACTTTTGAATGGTACTGTATATAGCTGTGTACTGTCACTGGGGACATTGTCAAATATATGGACAACAACTTTTAATGTGTGTTGCTTTATGCTGTTGTTGATCCTTTCTCCGCCCCCATGCACAGGAGAGGATGGAAGCCATGATATACAAGGAGCATATTTGTAGTGAAGTGTTCACTACAGCCATTGTGTTTCTCATGTGTGCTGTTTGGATCTTTAATTTTTTTTTCTCCTTCCTCTTCATAGCGAGCTCTAGGGTTTAATCCCGGGATCCGGGATTCCCGGGAAATGCGATCAGAACCATTTCCCGTTTCCCGGGAAACGTTAGACGGGAAACCGGGAAAAAAGTCGCGCGCGTCGATTTGACTTTCAGAAAGAAAAGAAAGCTTCAGAATGTTAAATTTAAGGAAATATTGAGAGAAGGGTTCGTTTAAAGCATTACTCTTCATTTCAGGCACGTTCAGCCTCCGTTTAAGGCTTCAGCCTTCATCTCAAGCGTTTTAATAGAGGTATTACACAGTTGTACTTTTTTCCTCTTTAATTTGTTGAAATCGTAGGCAATGTGTTTACCCTAAGGTATTTTGTGTTATATAATTTTATATTATTATATATTGTTATATTGCATTATATAGCCTATAAAATATGCCTGCCCTGAACAATAAAGAAATATCTGTTTAACTTCGAGTGTTTCTTTTCCTCGTTTGCAGCCGCTTACTAACAATCATGAATTAGGATACGGGCCTAATGTGTGAAGAAATTATCATGAAATAGATTGCTTTAACATATTTCGCTTTTAAAATGGAGTTGAGTAAAATGTATATTTTTTAGGCTATAAGGATTGGCCAGTTTTTCAATAGACGATTCACAGCGAACCTACTTTAACCCTCAGACACGGCATTATAAATTTGTTGTTGCCAGAATGGCAATGACCAAGTCGTAGTGCATTACTCAAGGCCCTGTGTTATGCCATATTATAGTGTAGTACGGTAGTTAACTTTTCAATGACTATTACAGCGTTCCACTGGTGGAGATATAGCGCAACAGATGTCGCCACGACAGCGTGGCTGAGCCTTTATCAATGCTGTGGAGATGAACCGTATTGTTTTGCACCAGCAGTTGTAAAATCGCTTGTTATAATTCCATGTACAATGGAGGAATATTTGAATTATATTTGTTAAGGGAGTGTTGAGGAACGACACAACACCGCATAGCTCGAGCACTCAAATGCCGAGATGTAGGTTTTATTGCATTAATCAAGCCGACGTTGCCCCCTACTGGGCATAACAGGACATAGCTGGAAAGCTACCTCTACAATATCACAATAGGTTAAGGCCGACACAGGCTACAGAAGGCCTAATTAAAATAAAAAAATAAATAAACTTTTTTCCCGGGATTCCCGGGAAATGGCTCGTCATTTCCCGGGATTTGATTCATGTCATTTTCGGGAAAAATATTAAACCCTAGCGAGCTCCATTCTTGGTCTCTTTTCTATTCAAGCCCTCTTTTCAACCAGTCAGCATTCTCCCTACACACTCATTGCTGTTGGAATACCCACAGTTTTTTTTTTTGGGTGGACTGCACACAAACGTGTCTGCCTTGGCTGCATACCCATAATCCTTCACTCAGCCAAGACATATGCAAATGAAGACTAATGGGACCATAAATCCTGTATAAGGGGAAATTGCAAGGCAGACAGTGTAAATTAGATTTGCATATATACATTGATTTGAGATTTATAGACAACAGGTATGTGAAGTCTAAGTTGGAGTTTTAGCAGAAATCTTGTCTGAATCAAAGTTAAGCACTTTGTCAGGAATAATCTTAAGACTAAGCTCAAGCATATATTTACATTTTTATTAAATAGTCCAGTGGGTTTTTCAGTCCATGTCAGAACTCAGTATTACAGATGTAGACATAAACAAAGTTTTGTCCGACAAGCTTAAAAGGCCCAAATTGAAAGAGCCGTCTCGTGTTGTATGCAAAAGGTTTCTGTGCTTATTTTAATGGGAAACCACACATCTCTTAGCCAAAGTCTGGGGCTGTTGGACATCTCAAGAAAGGCGTATTTATTAGCCTCTTTAATTACTCTCTTGGCTGAAGTTTTTGTTTACTTTTAAGATCTGCATTGCTCAAAGAGCAGATGAGAAGATGGATAGAAGGAGAGAATATTTAATAAGGCTCTAACTGCCTCACAGTTGTGAAAAATGAAGTTGGAAATGTAAAATTACTACTACTGTTATATTTTTACTGTATATAGCATTTGTAGGTTTGTACAATGAAAATAGTATGTTAACTTTAAAAAAGGTTTCATTGTCATTACATAGTGATGGATGTCATTGTTATTTTTAATCATTTAAAGTCATGAAAATGTTAAATTCTACATTTAAACGGATCCAGTGAGCTTTTCATATGATGTAGTGGGGCTTTAACAGGTCATTTTGTGCACATGTAATGTAATTCAATAAGAAACAAACAAAATCATGTGTTAGAAATCACCCGGGATTGACAAAACGTAACAGTATTTCCACAGATGTGCTCCTTTCTGCACGGCTAATTATTAGGTTGTATTATATTATAATTATTCTGTTGTGTCCAAATTTTTTTTTTTAGTTCCACTTGTCTTGTTCTTTTGGCATGATGTAATCCTGCTTTAACACTTTGACCAGACAAAACTAAGGTTGTTGTTGGGGGAAGTTGATTTGTGAACTTTTTACTGCTCGTGTAAACTTCGTAGTACTGCTGCAGGGTGTACTTTTGTGCTAATCAGTCAAACTCTGTTTGCTCCAAACTGTACTTCCACTAAGCTGCTGAGCACTCATTTCAAAGCTTGCTGCATTGTTAGAAAACAACTTAGTGTTTGTGGGCAGTTGTTGTTATAAGTAAGTCAGTTTGATGAAAATGTTGTTTTGCAGTCTTTGTTGTTTTGCCTCGCTATAGAGTAATTCAACCCCTGGTTGAGGCTGACAGATTAGTTCATCAGCAGCAGGGTGGCCTGTGCTGTATGTGGTTGTGAGTGTGTGTGTGTGTATGTCTGAAATTAATGTGTGAGGCTGAGAAAATGATTAAGTTCCACAGTCCTCATGTGGTCATTTGGACCTAACTAATCTACTTCTTTATTAATGTTTCCGGTGGGCACAGTTAGGGAAACAAAGCACAACTTTCTCTGACACCATCACACGTACTGCTGTGTTTCCAATAGTATAGTCTCCCAAAAATAAATTGAGTAGTAGAAGTTGGCTTGTAGTAATAGAAATATGATTGCTGTTCTGTATCTGTGAGACTTAGGTGTACTCTTTACAGCTTCGGCTGCAGCCATTTCATCTCTGAGCGTCAGTGCTTCCATGGAGAAGATTGCCAAAACATTTAGAGGTATGCAGTGCTGAGACTGCCTGTAAAATGGAGAGATGCAGCTCTTTGCAACATTTTGGAAAGGACTGCTCATAGTGTACAGCTCATTAAGTTCAGAATGTACAAATTCATATCGTGTGGAGATGATTAACTGGCCCCAAACCAAGGTTGTGAGCGGACAAAAGACCTAAACAAATCTGCTACTGCAGATCTAACTTTCTTTAGAGCATCCTCTAATATTTGCATACAATTTAGACAAAACAGTCACAAGGACTTTTTACCTAAGGTATTTATACCTTTGTATCAGATGCACTCAAAGAAGTTCAGGAGGATTTTAGAAATCAGAAAACCTTACCTGAAGGGTTGTTTACTCTGTTACAGACATGGACACAGAAAGCTGGAGACGGTATGACCTGTTATTTTTTATTTATTTTAGGCCATCCCATTTAGACAATTTGCTCTTATACATCTGAAATTTTGCTATAGCTCTCAAACTTGAGCAAAACATCAGCTGCTTCAAACTGAGACTTTAATTAGGAGGCTCATCGCTTGTACTGAGAACTGAGCCTCTCGGTTTTCAAACCATAAAGGTTGCATGTCCGGGCACACATGCGACCATTAACATGTTTCTTATTTATGGTTTTTTAAACATCCACAAAATTGTGCATGAGGAATTCATTACCCAGGGTGAGACTGTTGACCTTTTGTACTCTAATGTCTTGAGGGATATGAGGGAGGCCATTCAGCACACTGAAAGGCAGGTCATACAACACAGTCTTTGCTTACTACCTGCCCTACTCATTTTACTCTAGTCATTTAAGTTGGGAAAGGTGTTTTTTTTTTTTTTTTTTTTTTTTTGTTTAAGTCTTTTTGGTGACAACAAAAAAACCCCTCAAAACTACATCTGAGTAGCCAACGTAGGGCAGTGGTAGATGGAACATATGTGTTTTAGGATTCAGCCTGCTCAGTTCTACTTAATTTAATGAGCTTTTTTTCCCCCCTTACTCTCTTCTCTTCTTCAGTGAAGACTGGATTGTTCCACTTTAACTGGTCACCAGCTGTTTACGCCTGCCTAAATCAGACATGAGTGCCAAGTCAGTAATCAACAAGGAGGTGTTCATACCCCACGATGAGAAGATGCTTGCTGCTGTACAGGTGAAGCGGAGGACAAAGAAAAAGATTCCCTTCTTGGCCACGGGTGGTCAGGGAGACTACATGACGTTCATCTGCATCTCAGGTCAGGACAAACGAAAACCTCTTTCTCTGTCATTCATGTTTAAATGGATTTTATGTGTTTGCCTTTCTATTTGCAAGAGCGCACCAGTTGTGCTCCTGCAAGTCACATTTCCGCGCGTCTCCCTTAATTCCATTAATGTTCACACTGATGAGCATGTTTACATTTCCTCTGCCAACAGAACGACACACTAAATCAATTTACTGCAGGGCTTCAGGTCAATCCTTTTTAAATAGATTAGATTTAAGCTAAAACTGATGAATTGTTTCACCAGAAATTGAGGTTTCAGTTATTTGAGTGTTTTTTTTCTTGTTGTTGGAACATTAGCGGATAAATTGCTTGTTAACTGAATTACCCATGCAAATTGTTCATGAGGAGAATATCTAGAACCTCCTAATTTATGTGCTGGAAAACTGCATATCAGCTACATTTTTCAGTATTAATGTGCCTTGAATGCTTTGGCAGCAGTAGATTGCATGACCAAGTGTTGTAGTACCTTAAGGATGAGTGTGTGGAATTCAAAGTATATAAAAACAGCTCAAAGCCAGTAAAGCTCTGTCTGTGTTGGATTCAGATTCAAGGTTGCTTTGCACAAGGCAAGTTACTTAACAGTCAGCCTCTCTATTTACACACTCAGATACATGTACATAAAAGGTATTAGTGGCAAGAGCAAGCCACAAATTAACAACAGTTTTCAGAGAATGGACTCTGTTTTTCTAATGTGTTTACAATGAGTCATTTCTTCTTTCATGTGGAAGTAAGCATCGCTTGATATTCACTTCTTGTAATGCCAGTCTCGTCACATCCCCTGCAGCAGCGTTCACCTCTGTGTCTCATTTGAGCTTGGCTGTGATGAAATATATTAAAAATCACTGGACATCCTAACTACTTATTTTGCATGGCAGTGTTGAAATGTAATAATTAGCCGATGTTTTAGCTTCTTTTTTTTTTTTTCTATATACATAGTGTCACAGAAATACATGCTTGGTGTCATTAGTTGGCTCCCATTTGAGATGCTGGAATTGCTGCAGTTGTTTGGCCTTTTTGCTTGTTAAATAATTTCGAGTCTGACTGGAAACCGCTCCTCATTATCTTTTTCTCCCTTCGTTTGCTGCCATCATTGTTTTGCCATTTTATTAAAACCAAAAATGGCCAGTGCGGTATCTTTTGTTAGCGGTTTCTATTAGGACAGTCAAGTTAATTGATCAATTCATTGGTCATCACAATCTTAGATGACTGTCACATAATTAAACAAAAATACCTCCCAAGATTCAATAACTGGACATTTTATATTCATTAACCAGGCATTTGTCCTCAGATTGTCTTTGTGGGATTGCTTATTCTCAGCTCTGCGTTCCACGCGTAGACTTTGCCCACCTAGGTAATGGTGGCCCAGGTGTATTTGACTTACTTTAGTATATTTAAACATCCTCAATCAATTTATTAGTTGACAGTCTGCTTGCTGCAAAAAACCCCGTCTTTGCAGATAAAATCAAGATGAACCTGTACCACAATAATAGGAAGAGAAAAAGTATGGAAAAGGAAAGGAACAGCTCATGATCAGGAGCACACCATAAAACATGGCAAAGGCACTGTTATGTGTGGCTGCCAGTAGAAGCAGGTCACTAGTATTTATTGATGATGTGGCTGCTAATGGAAGTAGCAGGATGAATTCTGAAGTGTGCAGGGCTACGCTCTCTCAGTCAGCCAAATGCTGCAACAATGATCAGTGCTTCACAATGCAAATGGATAACGTCCCAAAGCATACTGAAAAAGCAACCCAAAGTTTCTCAAGGCAAAGAAATGGGATATTCTTCAATGGCCAAGTCAGACACCTGATCTCAACCAGGCCGTAGAGCATACGTTTCAGTTACTGAAGAGAAAACTGAATGTAGAAAGATTTTCTACAGTCACTGTCTCCAACCTTGCTGTAAGGATGGACAGGGATACTGTTGGAGTGTATGAGTAAAAGGAGTGTGGGCTGTTGTATTCTCACTTAATTAATTTTTTTTATATAATCCAGTTGAATTGGTAAGTTTTCCCCATTAGTTTACGGAGGATCTATGTAAACACATTCATTTTTAAGTCTTTTCTAGGGGTGGGACTTTAATGCGTTAATTTCGATTAATTAATTACGGGGAAATTAATGCGTTAAAAATTTTAACGCATTTTAATCGCACTTTGCACCGTGGAACGTTTCTCAGTGCGCGAGTTCCAGGCATACAGATTATATCGACGCACAATGTCCAAATTAGGGGCCGCATCCTGCGAAGGACCCGGCCCACGTCTTTCGCAGCCCACGAACACCACAAAGGCCGGAAGTGAGCAGCTAGCCTTCATATCAGCTGCCGTCACCTCTGTGTAGCTCATGTCGCCTAGCAACCGTGAGTGCGAAGCACAGCTGTGTAAAAGCAGCTGGTTAAACGGAGAACGAACTTTTTCTCCTTTTTGTGGTTTAATTTTAAGTCTTTAATTCAAAATAAGCTGTTAAAACAAGCATAACACATTTCAACATCAAGGAATACAGCTGAGCTAATGATTAATTTCCAACTATAACAAGTGAGACATTAATGTTGAATAAAACTATCCAGTTATGATGCTTAACTTTAATTTCAGGAGTTTGCTTATCACAGGAGCACTTCCACCCTTCATTGGTCTGTGTAGTAGACTGATGGGAAAATAAACAAAATTTTGAAGTTTAAGCTTATGTATATTGATTCATTCATCAACTAAACTTAAATTAATATTTCTCATGTCAAATATTGAAATGCGATTAAATGCGATTAATTTCGATTAATTAATTACAAAGCTTGTAATTAATTCGATTAATTTTTTTAATCGAGTCCCACCCCTAGTCTTTTCATATGCTGTCATCATTTTGAGATTTTAGGAATGCATGTTGCACCAAAACAAATCAAGAGAAAACACTGTCTAAGAGTTCTGTCACCACAATTGCACTGGTTTATCCTTATCTGGGCACTCTGGCTGTCTGCTCTATATTAGCAGTCTCCTGACTTAGCTTATGTTTTGTATCACATGTTGGAGCAGAAGTAGTGAAGTCATTGCTTCTGTTCCCACAAGTCATGTGGCTTTTAACCCAGCACAGCATTGTTTTAAATTGTGTGTGTGTGTGTGTGTTCGTGTTCCTCTGTGTGTGTACTATACAGTTGAACCATGAGTAAAACTAGTCAGTGCACAGCTCCCGGAGCATTACAGATACAAAACAGCTTGTGTTGCTTAAGTGTTCAGCATGTGTGTAACTGTAAAGTACTGTGTATGTGTAAAAGGGTGGGGGATGGGGATGGTTGATAGTCTCATGGTGACAGTAGCATATACTTGAAGCCTGGGGGCCAAGCAGTGGCAGAGTTATGTAATCTGTGGCATGTCACAGCTAAAGGAAGCCTTAAGTACAGGAAGCTGTACTGTAGAGACAGCCACTAGCACTTCACTCTCAAGCTGTGTAAGGTGGTAGGATGAAATAATACGCCTTGTGCGCTAATTCCAGGATCATACGCTGTGGTATGATCAAAATGTGTGACTGAATATTTGAACAACCAAGGAACTAAATCACTGCTTTTACAGACATGTAATATGGTCTACATTTGTAACCACAGTAGCTGGTTTCTTTGTCTTTTCAGTTGGTGTCTTTCAATTCTCTGTTTGTTGAACACATGGCTGTTTGTCTTAGGTAGAGAGCTACACTTATCAGTGAAGCAAAAAAAAAAAAAAAGCCTGGGCACCTGCCAGTTGGTGAGAAGTGCTGCTTGCTTCAAAATTACATGTTGCTCTAGGAAAAACAAGACCAGTTCAGCTCACTTTGCTGACTGTTGTTTGGCTTCAGGGTGAAAGCGTGGAAATTAATCTTATGTTAGCAAAGGAGACCGATAATCATCTTAAATTCCCTGGAGCAATGAACCGATTTCCATTAGAGGAAATTTTTTATCCACAAGGTCTAACAAAGAGCTCTCAGGGTTTTTTTTTTTTTTAACTTTTTTTTTTTTTTTTTAAAAAGCTGCTTGACTTTTTAGTGTGGATAATTAATTTCATCCTGTCCTAATTTGTTTGGTGTGGTTCAGCCAAACTTTTTTTTTTTCCCCACTTTCCTCCGAATTTTTCTTAGAGAGTTTCAGTCAGGGTCTAGAGTTTATACACATACAGTACCAGTCAAAAGTTTGGATGCACATGAATTGGTAAGTGTGTCCAAACATTTGACTGGTACTATAATGTAAAGCTAAACCAAAATGATATCTTTAATTCATTTTGCTGCCATTATTGAACTTCAAGTCAGGCTGCATAATGTCTACCCACTCTCACTGTTTCATTCCTTGAATTAAATAGAATTTTAATTCATATGCACCCTTTAAACGCTCTTTCTGTCAGTGCATCATGATTGATCCCTGTTCAGGAACCAAAGAGTAAGCACCACAGTATCCCCACAGTCTAAGCCAGGGGTGAGCAATTAACTTTCCCAAGGGACCACATGAGAGACTGGGTCTGTCGTGGAGGGCTGCATCAAAAGGCTGAACTCAGTTCTGCTCAATATAAATTTGTATCTCTTTATAAACTGCTACTGGTAAGAGTAGATCTTACAATTTGGCAATAAAAATGTGAAATAGGCATAGTAAAAATGCCAACATTTTATCACTAGAACAAAATGTTGTTTTTGCAAAATTTCAAAGGCTTTTAACTTCAAAGTGTGTAGTTTAATTACTTCATGTACAGTTTTTAATTTTTCCTTGTTCAGTGAGAGAAATCTAGTGTGTTTTGGGATTGAGCAAATGCATTAAAGTCAGGTTCAGTGTCTGAGGTGGAAATGCAAAGGACACCAAACAGGTCATTGTCACTGAGTGGATCTGCATCCAGATTTGTTAAATTACATCAGTGTTTGTCTACATATGAAGGTAGAGCCTAAGAAAACCAACATCTTCACTGTTGGCATGTGAGTAAGAATGTTGCGCTCCAGTTGGCTTGAAAGACACTGCAAACTTTCTTTAAAAAGCCTTCAACAGGCTGTCCATTTCATGTGCAATGAGGCCCTTGCCTTGCAGTTTGGTTCATTTTTTTTTTTTTTTTTTTTTTTTTTTTTTTTCCAAGATGGCGCCATGGTAGGCAGCCTGTTACTGCAGCTCCAGGTTACTTCCCTTTCTTGTGTGTTTTTCTTGTGTTTTTAGTTTTTCTTTCAGACTCTTAGTTTAGTAGTTATATTAGATATCAAACCCGTCATGGACCTGCGAAGTTTCATTAGAGTAGTGGCATTCCTTATACTCTTTTTGGGACTTTTCACCACTTCATCTGGAGAACCGGTGAGCCACTCTATTGTTTACAGCCGGGATCAGCTGTTAGCCCTGTGCAACAGGAGCGTACTCCCGGAGGAGCGACCCGAGATTCCGAAGGAATTACGGCGTCGGAGGAGGGGATGCAGAGCTGGAGCGAAGTACCGGGAGAGGAGGAGACGGTACAAACCGAGCATTCCATCTATTCTCATGGGTAACGTAAGATCTTTACCCAACAAGATGGAAGAGCTGGCGGCGCTAACCAGACTGCAGTGGGAGTACCAGCAGAGCAGCCTCCTGCTGTTCACGGAGACTTGGCTCACGGACCACACACCGGACTCCGTAGTAACATTGGAGGGCTTTCAACTGGTGAGAGCGGACCGGAGCATGCGGGAGAGTGGTAAGAGGAGAGGTGGGGGACTGGCGATGTACGTTAATGAGAGATGGTGTAACCCAGGACACATCACTGTGAAGGAGCAGCGCTGTACCAAAGACATTGAACTGTTAGCGGTTAGCGTTCGGCCATACCACCTGGCCCGGGAGTTTTCACATGTTATTGTGTTAACTGTTTACATCCCGCCGTCGGCCGACGCTACAGCAGCCTGTGAGGACATCCACACCACCGTCTCTCAGTTACAGACGGCACATCCGCAGTCCCTGATTATCATCTCTGGGGACTTCAACCATGCCTCACCTTCTTCCACTCTCCCTAACTTCACCCAATATGTTGACTGCCACACAAGGGACAATAAAACTCTAGACCTGCTGTTTGCTAACACAAAGGAGGCTTACAGCTCATCACCTCTACCCCCGCTTGGCCACTCAGACCACAACCTGGTCATTCTTCACCCCACCTACACCCCCATTGTGAAGAGGAAACCCCCCACCAAGAAGACAATAAGACTGTGGTCTGAGGACTGCAGTGAGGCCCTGAGAGACTGTTTTGAATGTACAGACTGGCAGGAACTCTGCAGGCCTCACGGTGAGGACATCGACGCCCTCACCCACTGCATCACAGACTACATGAACTTCTGTGTGGAGAACACTGTGCCAACCAAGAAGGTACGGTGCTTCTCCAACAATAAACCGTGGGTGACCCCAGAGCTGAAGGCCCTGCTGAACGAGAAGAAGAGGGCCTTCAGATCTGGAGACAAGGAGGAACTGAGGAGAGTGCAAAAGGATGTAAAATACAAGATCCGGAGAGGCAAAGAGAGCTTCAGGAGGAAGATGGAGGAACAGCTCCAACATAACAAAGTCCGAGAAGTCTGGAGAAACATGAAAAAAATCTCTGGCCACTTTGAGGACAATGGAGGAGCCACAGTGTCTGCTGACCGGGGGTGGGCTAACAACTTGAATCTGTTTTTCAATAGATTTGACTCTGGGTCGTTGACCACCTCCCCCACCCCTCAGCTCCCATCTGCCCCCTTCTCTATGCTGACCCCCTCTCTCCTGGTGCAATGCTATCATTGCCTGCACTCTCCTCACCCTCACCTACAGCGGAGCCAGCCCCCTCACCCACCCCCACCCAGCCTCACCTCCACCTCACAGCTGATCAGGTGAGAAGTCAGCTCAGGAAGACGAAGATCAGGAAGGCAGCGGGTCCAGATGGAATCAGCCCCAGAGTGCTCAGGGATTGTGCAGACCAGCTCTGTCAGGTGGTCCTGCACATCTTCAACCTGAGCCTGAATCTGGAGAGGGTCCCTGAACTGTGGAAGACTTCCTGCATAGTTCCAGTGCCAAAGATCGCACAGCCCAGGGAGTCCAACCACTACAGACCTGTGGCCTTGACTTCTCACCTGATGAAGACCATGGAGAGGCTCATCCTGCACCACCTCCGCCCACTGGTGAGCTCAGCGCTGGACCCCCTGCAGTTCGCCTACCAGCCTGGCATCGGGGTGGACGATGCCGTCATCTACCTGCTGCACAGATCCCTCTCTCACCTAGAGCAGGCAGGGAACACTGTGAGGGTCATGTTCTTTGACTTCTCCAGTGCTTTCAACACCATCCAGCCTGCACTGTTGAGAGGGAAGATGGAGGGAGCCGGAGTGGACAGGCAGCTGACGGCATGGATCATCGACTACCTCACCAACAGACCACAGTATGTGAGGTGCCATGACTGTGTGTCTGATGTAGTAGTCTGCAGCACGGGGGCGCCACAGGGCACTGTCCTCTCACCCTTCCTGTTCAGTCTGTACACCTCAGATTTCAGGTACAATTCAGACCATTGCCACCTACAGAAGTTCTCAGATGATACGGCCATCATCGGATGCGTATCAGATGGGAACGACCAGGAATACAGGGGTGTCATCAGTGACTTTGTCGGCTGGTGTGAGAACAACGCACTCCAAATCAACGCCAGCAAGACGAAGGAGATGATCATAGACTTCAGGAGGAAGCCACCCCCTACAGCACTGGTGAACATCCAGGGAAAGGACATGGAGACAGTGGTCTCCTACAAGTACCTGGGTGTTCATCTCAATAACAAGCTGGACTGGAGTACAAACACAGACGTCCTGTATAAGAAGGGCCAGAGTCGACTACACCTGCTGAGGAGACTGAGGTCCTTTGGTGTCTGCAGGACTCTGTTAAAGACCTTTTATGACTCAGTGGTAGCATCTGCCCTTTTCTACGCAGTGGCCTGCTGGGGGGGTGGATGCACCGAAAGGGACAGGAGCAGGATCGACAAACTGGTGCGGAGGTCTAGCTCTGTGTTGGGATGTCCTCTGGAGTCTGTGATGGTGATGGGTGAGAGGAGGATGTTAGCAAAGCTGACATCCATCATGGACAACCCCCATCACCCTCTTCATGAGACCGTGGGTGAGCTGAGCAGCTCCTTCAGTCAGAGACTGAAACATCCTCGCTGCAGGAAGGAGCGCTTTCGCAGGTCATTCATCCCAACAGCAGTTAGACTGTACAACACATCATAATGTCTTGAGTCACTTGGACACTTTACCTCCACTGCCATCACTTTATCCATACAGTCAGATACATTTTATTTATTACACTCACCCATATAATGCATACCGTGTATGCTGTGTACCTTACCGGCTACAAATGTATATAATATTTTGATATCTTTATATAGTGTTTTGACGTGTGTGTGTATATGTGTGTATATGTAAATGTGGGTATTGACACTGATATATATATTTATGTATATAGTGCTTATGTATATGTGTATAGTTTTTTGCTATTTTATTCTATTTTATTTTATTCTATTGAATTTTAGTTTTTAGTTTAGTTATTTGTTCTTACTCATCCTTTTCATTTTTTCTCTGTATTGAGCTGCTGTAATGCACAAATTTCCCCGTCGTGGGATTATTAAAGTTTTATCTTATCTTATCTTATCTTATTCATTAGTGAAGTCACAACAACAGCAAATGCAACATCTGCCTTCCTGGAGTGCCCTTGGCTTTCTTCTTACAAAACTCTTGAATTTCTGCTCTCATGTTCCATACACATGAGGCTGCCCAGGCATAGCCACCTGTAACAGCTGAGTGGTTGCCTGTGTTAGCATGTTCAGTCTCATGCTCCTCCGAAAGTTCGACAAACTGTCTGTGATTCAGTGACCTTGCCTTAATGAAGTTAACATCAACAATATGGTTATTTTTTAATACTGACTTACACAATGCCTCCTGGTGTGTAATACAATGGAAAAATACCAGTTTTAGTTCTGGGTTCATTTCAGTCACTTTATCTTCAAAGGTCCTACATCAGATTTGGACAGCCACTGGTTATAACACCTGCCAGTTTGCTCTATTTCAGCACCTGTCTGTCCAAGCATGCAGATACCTCTGTAAACAAATCACTACCTGTCATAGTCCCTTTCAGTGGGCGCATTGCTGCCAGCTTCTCCATATTCTCAAACTCTTTTGTTAACTCACCCACAAAGATGAACAACTGGGCTGTGTCACAGACATCCAGAGCCAAGGAGAGAAAATCAAACTTGCCCGCTTTGTTTTTCAACTGAAGCTCCAGATTTCCTGCACTGTCCTCAATCCATCTTATGGTTCACCTGGAGAGAGGCACATTCTAAATGCATCTTGCTTCTCAGGGCATATTAGTGTGACCGAGTCCACCAAACCATCTTTGATAAACTCCCTGTCAGAGAATGGCTTACTGTTTCTCGCTATTTTTGTGGGAAATCACAAAGCTGGTCTTGGCTGTGCCATCCCTGGATGTGTAAAGCTTGGTGACAACTCCTTGTTGCTTTTCAGATATCCATTCCAGTTCTGCATCAGTCAAAATCTTGTGTTTCTCTGTGTTTATTCTCATAATGGTGATTCAAATTGTAATTCTCAAACACAGCAACCTGCTCTCCACAAACTAAGCACACGGCTTTACCCCTGACTGCAGTAAATAAATACTTGTTGTCTTGTTAAAAACTCTACATTCTGCACGAGTGTGAGATGGCATCTGTCAGTAGAGCTGCATCTGCTTGCACACACACATACATATCTAAATAAAGGGGAAAAAAAGGAGTCTCCAAATTTATATTGTGATTTCCAACAAAATGGTGAAAAACAGTAAGCCATTTTCTGATGGGGTGTTTATCAAAGAGTGTTTTGTGACTGAAATGGGATTAATTGCATGATTGATACTTATTTACATTTGAATCCAAATTTTTCATTGACCTCACGTGAGCTGGTCAGAGACAACCAAAGGGCTGGATGTAGCCCAGCAGGCCGCACAATGCCCATGTCTGGTCTAAGTGATTTAAATGGTTTTGCCTTTACAACATTGGCTATCATATTCAAAATGCTTTGCAAAATGAAATTTGAAACTAAACAGTTCTCCTAGCCTATTTTTAAATGATAGTTTAAAGATTATTTCCTATACATGCCAGAAGCTCACAAGTTGGTTTGTAAGTTGTTTTAGTTTTTTAGTTTTTTCTTTAATCTCTGGGCATCATGTAGGGACTTTATGCCTGGCCCTTAGGGCTGAAACATTTGACCGCCCACTGAATGTTTGGCCAGAGAGATGTGAGGCCTGTTATGCTAGATAAGACACCGATGGTTCACATGAGGTAGGCTATTAATCTACATGGTTTTATTTTTTTGCAGTCTGAGAGGAGGGGATATATTTGCTTCTTTCCCGTACCATGTCTCATTTGAGCAACACATTTTCTCTGAAGACATTTTTTTAGTACCTTTTTTATGGCCTCACATTTGTGTGTACATTTTTGTGTTTGTCACTACTAAAGGTGGGTGGCAGTGGTGGCAGTTGGGGGAGTGGGGGTTGATTTAAGCCATCATCCTACAACCAGCTATCGGTCTGAGACATCCTTTGTGCTCTCGGATGCTTTGCATGAATTTTCATGTAGGCATTCAAGGGCATGGGTGTATTCATGCTTTGCGTTTATGCAGGCATGTTATTTTGTGGTTTGGTTTACTTTTATGGGAAGGCTGGCTGTTACACGTGATGAAACTAATGCTGGTGTCTTGTTTGCGGTGTGTTTTTTAAAGTTTAAGCTTCTTTTTCATCACACCAACTCAATTAAATGTTGAGTAATCTAATGCAATAAGGATCTAGTTAATGATGTAACACACAGGGATTATTTACTTACTGAATGCTGTTAATTGGAGCCAGTGACTTATGACAAGTGTGTTTATATATTAATGTTGCTCTCATTGCTCTTGCACCCTTCTGTTGATAAAAATTATAAAAATTCTCAGTTACTACAGTAGTTTGTGTATTCCATTTGTGTACTTTCAGCTTGACTCCATTAATCGTCAGTGCCTTGTGATTATTGATTTGCTGGTGAGATAGAGGGGCAAGCAGATTGTGTATCTGAGTGGTACATTAAGTTGCTCAGACCAATTACAAAATCAGATCGAGTACGACCTTGGTTACCTAGTCTAGAAACACCGAAGTCTAACATTGTGTGTTCTGATACATCAGAGTTTGTGGGTCTGTTTGCTGGGGTTTCTCCAACTTCAGTTGTAAGGGGATAGTTTAGAATAAGAAATGAATACTGTCCCTGATAAATTACTGTCAGCTGATTCACAGTAATGGCTTTGCATACTTGTTTTTTGGAATAGTCTGAATTCATATATTTAACACCAATTTAAAAGAAGAGCAAATCCCTTCATTATGGAGAGTGGTCTGTTAGGAAAAGAGTCTGGACTACAGGTAATCTGGACAAATTAATATTCTTAAATAACAGGCTATAGCTGTCATTACAAGTGAACCAAGTGCAGCTTATCCACACTGACGAGACAGCCCTGGTGTGAAGTTACGTAAGTTGGAGGTTTTTGTGTAAATTCTTGGATTTGGGTTCAATAAAGAGTTCATCAAATAAATTTGTACAATGTACAAAAATCCAGCAGCTCAGATTAATAGAACTGAGTACGTGTTGTGCGCATTTAAGCTAGAGTAAGGCCTAAGCTGTGGCTCTGACACTTGCCTGGTCCAGTAGATAATTCAGACCAACAACATTAAAATCCAACAAGACTGCACATATAGACAATATTTTATGTGCACCTTTTAATTCTTTTAATCTGAATTATTGCAAATTAAGGACCCTATAATTGAGTGTTAGGCAATGTGCAAAAGAGAGAAAAATCATGGTTTATTTATGACCCTGATTTTAAGTTTACTTCATATCACATAGGGCACTGGTTTACTTCTCTATAAAAGCAAGACTTTAGAGGTATCTACAACCAGCTCATTATTCTGACTCTGTTTAAAAAAAATATATATATAGCTACATATGGAATACCCAGTGCCAAAAGAAGAGGCAATTTGTGACATTAGGTTTTATGTATTAAAAATAAGCCAAGCCAACTTTGTTTATATAGCACTTTAAAAACAGCAAGTGCTGACCAAAGTGCTTAACATTAAAACACAATAAAATATGTAAGCATTAAAAACATCAAACATAATTAGAATTGACAAGTAAAACAAATGAGTAAAAGTCAACTCTGAAACAGTTGGGAGTAAAAAAAGGTGGGTTTTAAGAAGTGACTTAAAAAGCAAAAAGATCTCATTCCACCGAATGTTCTGTATAAATAGAGGAGAGGAAGGTAGCCATGTTAACTGCAGAAACATGCTTTTAAGACCAAAAAAGGATGGACAGTGTAAAAAAAAAATCAATAGTATTTTAAAGAAACTGTTATAGCCTTAATGTTCTTCTGCAGAATCAGCAAATGCCTACATGTTGGCTGACACACCTTTTTATTATGGACAAACCAAAGAACTCCCACAGAAGCACGTATGTGAGGAAAAAGGGCTCATAGGAAACTCCAAACAGCACGGCTAGTGTGAAATCAAACAGGAGAAGACAAAGAGAGGCACAGCTGTGCTTTACCTGTGGATTAGATATTGTTTGTAGAGCAAAAATCACGGAGATTTGGCTTTGTTTAAAGTGAAAATGAACACAAAATCATTTCTAGCTGCAAATAAGCCATTCCTGTTTACACTTTTAAGACAAGAAGACCAGAAAAAACTGTGCCTCCAAGGATGGTAGTAAGTTCAGTTCAGTGTATTTTACAGAATTTCTAGTTTGCTGTAGCATTCCTGCTGCATCTAACTGCTATAACTTCTCTAAACATCTCAGGGAGTCTGGACAAATGTTTTTTAACAAGGTTCAGCCAGGCGTGGGTGTGTGGATGACCTGGGTTCTCGTCTGAAGATTGTTACCTCTGTGGGTTGCCAGTGGAACAGGAGTGAATGATGCTAGCCTCCCAGTATTTACCGAGAGCAGAGACATACAACCCACTCACACACAACAGCAGATACATCAGCATAGCACTAATAACACAATTCCTGTAAGGAATATGTGTGGTTATGTTCATGCAATTCTATATGTGTGTCATCCATACCAGAGGGTCTTTGTATCAGTGTGCTACGGTGGCCTTCTCTAGGCTAATTAGGTTCTTGCAGTTCAGCTCATTTTTTTGTGGTAGGTTGACTACTTTCTAAAACATGGATTGTCTTCACCTTTCACTTTTCACCCTATTTTAATGTCAACCTCCCCATTATTACTTTTCCTTAAATATCCCCTAGGCCCCCTAAAATGTTTAAGAAAGGTTCTAGTTCTTCAGGGACCAGAGCTGCAGGTAGAAAGCAAAAGAAGTGATGGGCAGATAACAAGGTAAAAAAAAAAATTAAAGAGATGGAATGGCAGTATTTTGTGGGATAATATGCACAAGTATGCATGTTTACAATGTTTTTTTAATCAGAAAACTACTGGGAAAAAAGTGTGGTCAGGTGGTCTGTCTGTAAGGCTGAATATCAGTTTTGCGCAACCAGAAAAACAGAATTTATTGGGATTGCTACGACTCGCTTGACCTTAATGCTTAATTGCCAACAGACCTTGGGTTGTTATCCAGATGGATGACTCTCCAGTTGAAGTTCAGCATCCAGCTATGGATCCAGTATTCTTTGGGAACTCTTTGTCCTCTTCTGTGACCCAAACATAAAATCTGATATCTCATAGAATTAGTTACTTATTTTTGTCCGTCCGTCCATCCATCCATCCATCCATCCCAGATTTTGAATCCACTGGCTCTCTGGGGCCCGGCGACCTCTCCAGGGTGTGCCCTCCCTCTCACCCTGTGAGACAGCTGGGATGGGCTCTACTGAAAACCAAATTTTAATTTCTTTTGGTAAATAAGGGCCCCCCGCAACCCTGAACAGGATAAGCAGATGAGGATGAATGGATGGTAAATAAGGTAAATGTTTCTGAAAAGAAAACCAAAGATGTGATCATGCAAATGCAAAAAGCAGTATGCTTGGCATTTGCTGTCTCGTTCATGTGCTCACTCACATAGCACATGCATGCAGCAGGTGGACCTGATAGATGAAAGGCTTAGGTGCTCTGCAGGTTGACTGTGCTGTGTTTGGTGTTGTGCATACAAAGCCATCCCCTGTAGAGCTGGCCAGCCTGTTCGGTCCAGGAAAATAAGTAGCAAAATATGCATGGGTTGTGTGTGTACATCTTTTTAAACCAGCACATACCACTGTGGTTCTGAAAGCTGTCTTCGTTGTACTTTTTCTATAACCAAACTGTTTATGATCATTCTCCATCAGCTCCTCTTGTCCAATTCAATTTATCATCTTACTTTTCTTCATAAGCGGTATTCCTGTGTGCTTTTCAGCTGCATTTGCTGCTGCTTTTGCCGTGTGTGTGTTTATTTCTTATTTTCTAATAGAAATCAGTAGGGTGCTTTTTTCACAGGAATCTGATGATTTGTGTGGTGGAGGCAGTGTGTAGTTGACTTGGAAGACTTCCTCTAACTCTTCTCTCTTTGGCTGCTGTTTTTCAAGCTCAACTTTCCTTGGAATCTTTGTTTAGGACAGGGTGTTTCTGCTAACACTCAAAGCAGATAGGAGATGAGAAATGAAAATTAACCATTTTTCAAACAAGGAACTGTGTTATATATTTATTGCACCCTGCATGCTTGGACAATATATTTGACTGTTGCAGTGCATTGTTGCTGTTGCTCCAAATGCTGTTGAAGTGTTGGTGGACCAAAAATGCCGGAGAATGGCCCTGGGAGATGAGGAGATGTAGCCAGAGGAGATGATTATTTGTGTAGAGGACCATACCATGCATGTTTTTGGCATTGTGTATGTACCTTGACCATATGTACTAGCTCACTAACACAGCAAAGATGTCAGTGCAATTTCCTGTGTACATGGAGAAAGTAATCTTCATGGTGTTCTCAGCTTTTGTTTTGTGCAAACAAAGCTTGTACCCCCCATCCTTCCTCTCATCTGTACAGTGTGAAATGAAGGGAGAACG
Organism: Archocentrus centrarchus; assembly: GCF_007364275.1. Classification (NCBI taxonomy): domain Eukaryota; kingdom Metazoa; phylum Chordata; class Actinopteri; order Cichliformes; family Cichlidae; genus Archocentrus; species Archocentrus centrarchus. The sequence continues at coordinate 16,410,811 of NC_044367.1, read as the reverse complement.
GAGGAAAGAAAAGGGCTGTAACACAAGAGTGATGAGCTTGCCCTCATAAAAGTCAACCATCCATATAATTAGTTGCTGTGCCGTTTTTGTTAAAATGAGAGTTTTCACAACTATTAATAGTCAATTTTAGTTACTAAATGAAATTGACTTTCCAACACGTTTATTTGGCTGTGGCCAAAACTCTCTCTAAAGATACTGAAAATAGAAATGGCTCAAAGCAAGAAAAATACTTTTATAGCCTGTGTCTGGTCTGAATAATAAGGCTTCGTTCAGTAGAATTCATTTTCATTACACAGTGCACTGACACTCTTTGATTACTAAAAGATCTGCCAGTGCTATATGATTCCAGACATCTCACAGAGCTATGTTTCTCAATCTGTCACACCAATTTGTAGGTAATAAGAGTTCTCCTTTGGGGTAAGGAGTTGCCAGATCAAATGAAAAAGAAGCCAGGCACTGTCAGTGATGAGAGAAATTGGTCTTGAGAGAAACTGGAAATGTGTTGTTTATTATTATATATATATTTTTAATCTTTTCAGAGACAGATCAGTGCATGATTCTTTGCCCCCCCCCCTTTTTTTTAAACACTAACAATATGTAGTGTAATGCATTATGGATCTGTCATGTAATTGGTCTTAGAATAAGAGAGGGCAACCAGGAAATGAGTTGCTCTCATTTTGTTTTTAATAAAGCCTGACCAATAAATCTGCCAGGGTAACATTTGTTCATTCCTGTTGTATTGGTGTCAGCCTGCACAGCATATCATCCAATAAATTGACATAAAACTGAAGTAGACAGGAAAAAGTTTTATTTCTATTATGGAATCCATCCATCCATCCTCTTCCACTTATCCTGTTCAGGGTCGCGGGGCAGCTAGAGCCTATCCCAGCTGTCATATGTAAAGAAAATTCAGATAAGATATGATGTATATCTTTTCTTTAGGCCTTTAATTCAACCCCTTTGTCGTGTCTGTACCATTTTTGCTGTACTTCATTCTTTTTCAGCAGCTGCATTTGATGCAGACCTAAACTTGCCACTTGTCACAACAATGAAGTCAATGCCAGTTTCTTTTGTCTGCTTGCTTTCTAACAACTCTTTTCTATCAACTTGTATGATTTTTTTTTTTTTTTTTTTTTTTTTTTTTTTTTGCATCTTGACATATCCTTGAAGAAGATTGTTTTTTCAGTTCAGGGCAATGGTTTGTTCTTCACTCAGCAATGGACCGAGCAGGACATTGTTACTAGTCTCAATAGTTATAGACCTTTTGAGTCCTACTATAATGGGAGCTATTACAATGACTGAGTACTGTGCCTGGTTTTATATAACGGTTTTCTGTACACAGGTTTGTCACGATTCTTTGCAAGCATGTAATTAACTTAAAAATTAAGACAGAGTTCAAGGATATGTGGTCCAAGAGCTTACAACACTGTTTTATTTGTTTAAATAAAACCGTGTGCAGCAAAAAGTGGATATACAATCTCAGATATATAGTGGCTGAATGTTACATCACAGTGACTGTGTAATTACCAAGATTGTCTTTACGAGAGCTTCCACTCCCCCCGAGTGGCATCTCTGATGTTAAAGCCAGGGTCACTTGATTCTCTTTTGTTCCACCTGTTCTCTGTTGTATGAAAATCATCATGCATGGACTTACCCAAGTCACTGTTGGCTGAACACTACACTATTATCCTGGCTTCATGCCTCCACTAAAGTTTATCATGTGTTTGGCTGCAAACTCATCTGCAAAAAGTATCTAATTGTATAAAAACATATGCACATAATGCTGCCAGATGGCACATTTTAGAACTGTGGGTGCAGTATGTTGCTTTTATGAGTTCAATGATGCTCCTTAGTACATTTTCAAAATTTCAAATCTTTTTTTAATGAAGCAAATTGTTAAATTTTACCCAAATAATCTAGATCAAGATTTTTTGTATCTTTGAAGTGTTAATGGAAAATAACACTCCCCACGGCCCCCGGAAATTCTTGGCAGCAGGCAGAAGCTTGACACCTACAAAGCTTTCTTGACTAAAACAAATTTTAGTGGCGATAAATGACAGATCTGATTTGGGCTGGCTCTCCTGTGTGTAAATTTACAGATGCAGCCAGTAAATCTCTTCAGTCAAGAGCTCCTATGTGACTGTGTTTGTTTTGAAAGATTTCTGAGAGACTGAGATACATGTCATTACTAATAAGAAGAAAGGGAGGACTATTTAGTTCTCCAGCTTGGACTGTGAGAGGAGGGGACTGCGAGGGAGCAGTAGATATTTAAAAACAGACAGTAGGGCGAAAAGGGAGGGAAAGATCTCAAGGGTCCTGACCTCTGATAGTGTTTACTGGAAGGAATCAGGGATTGAAATGAAAAGTAAAAGTTGTTACTGTTGTTAATCTGTGTACTAGTGTTTTGGGGTCTCTCTGGTGTCAGTAACTGAGATCAGGCTACTGACTTGGGCATTGAATATCCAATTTCTTTGCCTTCCTGTTACTGAGTGTAACCAGTGGTTTGGACCTTGTTGTAAACTATGTATTTATATTCATGAATACATCTCTTGATTGTAGACTTTGATAATGATGTGCCTAGCATTCTTGACTTGGCTTGATGTTGTAAAGGTGTTTTTCTTAACCAAAGAAAGAATTATGTGATCATCCAGTTTAGTTGCACTCTGTGATCTTTCATTCCTTCTTATAAAGATTGTTGTTTGACCACTGGAGACCTGTCCAGGGTGTACTTGTACTTTGTAATCGAGTCACATGGGATCAGACCTTACCTTCCTGTGAAACTGCTTTTGAGTTTGTTGTCCAATTACTTTTGAGCACTGAAAATAGGGATGGTGTGTTAAAACATCTGCAATGCAATACATTCATTAAATCCCTTAAATTAAAGCTGAAAGTCTTCGATCATATTTTGACTGATTTAACAGAAACAGAGACAAAATCAAAGCTTGTGTAATTGCCCAAAGACTTATGGACCTAACTATAGATGGTTTAATTATTTCCTTGCCATACAGTCATGCTGCATGTATGATTGTGTCAGATTGTTTCACTTTGTCTGACTCAAACTCAAATTTAAACAAGAAGCACTCAGAGTGCAAAGATCCACTAAGGCAGCTCATTCTCTTTCTCTTGACACTTTCTTCAAAGCTGGAACACATTTTGGAGTCGACTTGAAAGAAAGACAGATGTAAAAAAAAGTAAGATCAGAGGTCAAATGTGACATGATATTTGGATGCAAACTATAATGTTATATATAGAATCCCCATATACCAGTATCATTTCCTAAATTTTGCCAATACAAACAAAGGCAGTAATAAATATAGTTTTAAATAGCTCTATGTAGCATTGTTATCACTTTGACCTTCAGATCAATCTATTGAAGGATAGGTCAGAAGTCAAATGTGACATGATCTTTTAAATCTTTAGGTGCTTTCTATATGTTGAAAATACACACCACACTTGTAAAAGTCATAGTTTCTTAGTTTAAAGGCTTTTTGTCAATTTTCGACCAATAAATCATTAAGTTGACCTTGAAGTCCTTGGTGGATATACGGCAAATTGTAATGGATTGTTAACTACACCCTACAAAGTTTTATTAGAATTAATTCAAACCTTTTCGAACTATCGTGTTTACAGACAGAATGACACGCACGCATGCGAACGCTACCAAAAACATAACCTCCATGGCAGAGGTAATAAGCTGGTGATATCTTAATGTATTTAAGATAATGGAAATGGAAGTGTATTCTCTGAAATTGGATGCATCCTCTAGCCTAATGTTATCTGCAGTCTTGTTTTCATTGAGGTTAAGAGACTCATTTGTTCTACTTCCTCCTGCCGCTGATGTATGTCTTACCTTCATTTATAATTCCTTTGATGGCCAGAATAATTGCATAAATAAAACATCTGTCTGTGCCAAATGGGCTGATCAATTTGTGGATGTCCTTTATAAACTGTCAGCTTTTCTTTTGACCTTGCCTGCACACAGAATGAAAAACATCCAAGCTTCAGGGTGTCCAGTGTTTTCTTTCAATTCCACCACCATTTTCTAAACTTGCTCCAGAGACAGATAATGAGGGAACATCATGAAAAAGTTCTCAGTACTGTTTTTTTTTCCTCTACACAGTCTAGGGCATACAAATTTCTTTAGATTCCACTTTACTCTTCCAATCCTGAGATATCTCTTGTCATCTTTACATAACCCTGTAAGTGGATGGGGAGTTAATAAAGGCGAAAGCATGCTGTATTTGAGCTAGCACCACAGACAAATACACACACATAAAACAGTGTAAGAATGAAATTGCCATGCGATAACCCCGGGGACTCATCTGCCTCACTGAAAAACCTTAACAAGAAGCATGATATTTCTTCTCTGCTTCAGCAGGCCCTTTCTCTGGAGCTGTCCAATTATCTTCTGTTTGAATGTCTTTACTGTATGGTAGTTAATGCAAGGGTGTGTGTGTGTGTGTGTTTATATTGTGTAACTAAGACTACATGAACAAATGAAAAACTTTTACTCTTATGCAAAAGACAGTAAATACACCCAATACTTATATAATACTTTTGGCTATCATTTCCTAATTAATGTGATCACAAGATGAATCCAGATGTATTAGTATACTGACCCAATTTTTTATGCATGAGATGAATTTTTCAAACCCTGTACTGGTTAGAAGCAACACCTACTATAGCTTTTCAAGAGGTTTAAACTTAATGACCACTAGAAGTGCTGTGGCGCATATTAACTTTGCATCTTTCTTATTTACAGTTCTAACCGTATGATAGCTATAATTAATATAAGACAGCATTTAATAGTCCACAGCTAACACTGTTTAACAGGGCTAATGCCATGGCACACAATAATCCCTGCACATTATTTTGCTTCATTTCTGGACCCACTGCTTCTGAGCTAGACTTTCCCTGTGGGTGCGGCTCAGGCAGCTCCTCCAGACACGACGACTGATGACAAAATTAGTAACACAGTTTGTAAGAATAGATCCAAATGAGATTGTTTCATACCTGCACTGAAAAGCTCAGCTGTAGAAACATCAACCCTAACAAGCCACACGCAACAAAAAGTGTCATCTACTCAAGAAGCATAATGAGGACTGAATGACTCTGTATCCCTGTGCCAAATACCCAAATATTTAAGTTTTTTTTCTTTTTTTTTCAACAGAACCTAAGATTAGATGAAAAGAATATTGCACCATATTGTGATAATGCCAGAGTCTTAAAAAAAATGCTATGATACAAATTTTTGGTCATGTTGCCCAGCATTTGAATGGCTTTCAGTCTCTGAAAAAACATTTTCAGAGGGGAAACCCTGTGAGTAGATCTTTCTTTCATTTTCATTAAACATATAAAAACTTCATTTGTCTGCTCCCTTATTCACAAGTGTTCACCACAGCGGACAGGTCTGCATGTTTTGATTTGGGAGCTTTTTATGCTGGATGCACCTCCTGACACATTTGTGCGTGGCGCATTATGTGTTAATTACCTTGTGGTCGTGTCCTGGTGTTTAATATGCGGTTTCAGCCATGATAGAAACAAATACAATCCTGGGACTTTTTTCCCTCTTGAGTCCTCACTCTTTACTGTTGTCTTTTTTTTTTTTTCCCCTTTTTTTCCCCAGAGGCAAACACATGTATCTATCAAGTTTTTCCACTTCTTTGTACATTCCCTCACATCCACTCTGATAGTTTTGGCAGTCTCCTCAGATTCTCCAGGAATTTGCTGACATCTGTGAGTCCTTATATTGCTGCTATGATTATTACTCCTTCGCTGGTCCATTCAAAAACTGCGGTGAAAAAGTAGTCGAAAATGGATAGGAGGAATCGATGGTACTGAACAGGCCAATCACAATATTTACTAGCTGCATCAGTGTGATGTATAAAGTTCACGTTTCATGTCAGGTTGTGGTATAGGGTCTCAGAAGGGTTTGCAGTTATGCTATACCTATGGCATAGATTTAACATACAAGTATAAATCCTGTGTTAGGTGACTGTGTTACTCACTACACTATTGAGCCACCTATGGAAAAAATAAAGTACACTATCTGCTTTTTTTCCCCTTTTCAATCCCAAACCTTCGGCTATAAAAACATGTTCCCATTGCTCATGGAGAAGAATTGGCTTGTTAACTGCCTGTAAGTGATTGAGGCTAGGACTGAAATTGTTGATTAGGTCTTTTTGCAGAAAAGCTCTTTCAGCTCTCACAGTAAATTTGGCTGGCTCTCTCCCGCCAGTTTACAGAACAATGCATGCAGCATATGCTGAATTATGCTTTGGGAAAGCAAATATTTAACATCCAGTCTTCCTCCCTACCTCGACTCATAAACAAACAGAGTTATGTAGAACTGCTGATCCATCCATTCCATCTCTATGAACTGTAATCATTGTCTGCAAGGCCCAAGGTTTACTTATCAATGTTCTTTTTTTTTTCTTGGGGGTGGGGGGGTGATTCCGTGGAAGTTTAAATCACTGACTTTATTTACATCATTTGTTATAATTAGCCTTTGTGGGTTGCATTCTTTGAGTGCCCTTCTCATTGATCGTTGGCAAGCTGGGATTTAAATACTGGCATTCTATGTTATATGAATGCTGGGATTGCTGAATTGTGTAGCACATCATGCAGATATACTAACTAAAAAATCTCCTTGCAACCTCTCCTTTCTCTCACCTATGCTCTTTTTATACCTCCTCAGTGCAAGCTGAATTATATTGGGATTGGATAGTTTACCATAATGTATGCACAATTGTAGTGATATTTGATATAGATTGTGAATGCATACTATAACTAATACTATGTAACTATAGTAGAACTATATATACAGATTGTTTATTAATGTGCATTGTCCCTACCAAATAAATAAATTCAAATTCAAACCATCTGCACATCACTACCACCAACATATTACACGTCTTGTGATGTATTCCAGTAATTTTTTTTTTTTTATTCCTTACTCTGCAAAAATGTTCTCTGCCTTGGTATGTTCAGTATGTGATGAGCCATAGTTGTCTGAGAAAGTGCAAAGAAAGTTTTTAAGATATTTAGTAGGGAAAGCTTCTCTCTGAAAAGCTTGAATAATGCACAGCAGAATTGATACTATCAGATGTGATAATTTCAGAGGCGAATTTGATTCCATGGTCAATTGCATGGATGAGCTTGATAATTCTTACATCATTTTAAAGCCACTAGTATTGATTTTGAAGTGAGGCACGTGGATTTGCTGAGCCAGTGCATTTGGAGTTAATGCTATCAGTCTCTTTAAGGGGAGCATGGATTTATCTTTCTCCCGTTAGTGGAAAAGAATTCTGCCTCTCAAGCAGATCCGAGTCTAGCTACACTCTTTGAGAAGATGGGTTGAATTTGATACTATATGGTATCATGTGCTTTTTAACCTTTGGTGCAATTTTTTTCTTTTTTTTTTTTTCTTTTTCAATCAACAGCCTTTATTTTTGAATGTGCTTACATAGGGAGGTTAACACATAGCATGAATTGTACTCGCTGACTAATATACGCTCAAGGCTAATTCTACATGAGGCAACTTTAGGTCTCTTAACAATATGCAGTACTTATGGTGGTGATTGGGACAATATCCAAAAACAGTCTCCTAAAAATTCTGACGAGCTGCAACACTGAGTGAGAGAGTTTAAGCAGGAACAAAAGCTGGAGAGAATGAGTGACAATGTAGAGCTGTCATGCTATGCAGGACTCAAACAGCAATAAGACATGAGCATAGCGTACTCAACTCCTGCAAGTTGGCCAGAGTTTTTATGCAAGTTATATTTTGCAAAGTACCACACTGTGTTCTTTTACTGATATTTATAATGCAAAGGTATTTGGGTGGCGGTATTATGTTTATTTGCTTGTTTATGAGTCTATCCTTGTGAGTTCATTGCAGTCAGGCCATTAGATGTGGATCAGCTTTGATGTAGATAGACAGCACTGAATCTACTGAGCTTGAGTAATTGGACCTTGTGGGGAAAATCAGACCCACTTCTGGAAAATGAACACACTCATTACAGCACAATCACACTCATGTAAACACACTGCTTCCCATAATACAGTATCGCTCTTTGTAACAGTTATCTGATAAAAGGCAGCTTCTTTTAAGAGGCTTTTTTGGACAAAGATTTTCGTCTTTGCAATTACTAATGACATAGCATTGTCAAGGTCAGGGAAATTGCTTAGATACCCATTTTGTTTAAGGGGTGCTATATTTTCACCGCAGGCGAGCAACACATAGCCACAAGTTTTTCAACCCAGTTAAATGTTTTACAGAAACGTGTTCATTCATTTGATTAGAAAATATGTTTATTGTTTTCACATGTGGTGTGGCATTCTTTCTAATGTACAAATCTTTGCATCAAAATAAAACCTTCCTTATTAACCTAAATTTAGTGCAGCTCTTAGAAGAAAAAGAACAAATAATAAAAAATTGCGCCTAAACACAAAATTAAATCAACAGGGCACTGCTTTCACCTTCACACTGTGCTATGTTCCTGTTAATTAAAACATCTTTGCAGACAAATAAGGTGTTCACTCACCTGACCAAAGTGCACCACTTAGAAGAAGAATATAAGGTTTTTCACACTATTCATTGTATCTGTATGATAGGTGTGAATAAAACTGGTTTCAAAGTACTTGAGAGCTGTGAGATCCCTCCAAATTTCCCATGTGTGCTTTTGCATACAGTGCAGGTATTGATACTTAAGAAAAAATAATTGCACAAGGGGATTGCATATCTTTTGGCTGGTAAGTTGGCAAGTTTCCTGAAGCTTTCACTGTGTTTAAAGGACATACATTGTTGGCCAAATTGAATGCGATTGGTTGCTTATTTCAGTGTATTTTTGTGAATTTTCCCACTATATGCGGTCGCTGTTATGGACATCTGAGTTGATGTTGGATGATTCATGTTAGCAACAATACAACTATTTTTCTTGGTTTTCATGCATTAATTATACTCCAGTTTGCGGTGTGCTTTCAGGTGGTTGAATAGGTTAGTTGTGTTGCTTTGTGGCATAGACACAACTCTAAAGCACTCTTTGCAAATGATTTCTTCATGGTTAACATCACTTGTTCCAAATCTGGAACAATTCCAAACAACAGACCATAATCTGCTTCGGAGGACAAGCTCTTTACCTTCTGCTGTGCCAGAATTTTGTTGCGTCTGTCTTATATTGAAGCATTTTACGCATCCATACTAGTCCAGGAAACTTGGACTAGCTGTGAAGTACAGGGAGCTGCTGTGATTGACTCATGCAGGGATGTTGTCAGGCACTGATTTAGGGAGTGCTTTGCTTTTGCTTTATGTTAGCAGAGCACACATTTTCAGTATCACTCAAGCATGTTAATTTAATTGTGGGAAGGCAAAATTTTAAAGATTTAAAGATTAGTTGGGGAGCCCCTACTTTATAGTACACATTCTGTTCTAGCTCCATCATTATGGAGAGATCATACTTTACTAGGAAGTATTTATGTATTTATCTTAGAAGAGTGCTAAAGTCAACTTCTGTTTCAACAGCTACTTGAGTTACACTATATTCAGTCACCCATCCAAATTATTGAGTGCAGGTGTTCTAATCACTTCCTTGGCCACTAGTGTATAAAACCAAGCACTTAAGAATGCTTTTACGAAATCTGTGAAAGGATGGGTCGCTCTCAGGACCTCAGTGAATTCCAGTGTGGTACCGTGATAGGATGCCATCTATGCGACAAGTCCAGTTGTGAAATTTCGTCAATACTAAATATTCCACAGTCAACTGTTGGTGGTATTATAACAAAGTGGAAGCGATTGGGAAAAACACCAGCAACTCAGGCACTAAGCAGTAGGCCACGAGTTGGGTTTGTAGCCTACCAGATTGGGCTCGGCCCCTTCGTTCCAATGAAAGGAATTCTTAATGCTTCAGCATACCAAGACATTTTGGACAATTTCATGCTCCCAACTTTGTGGTGACAGTTTGAGGATGGCCCCTTCCTGTTCCGACATGACTGTGCACCAGTGCACAAAGCAAGGACCATAAATACATGGATGAGTGAGTTTGGTGTGGAAGAACTTGATTGGCTTGATCTCAACAGAATAGAACACTTTTGGGATGAATTAGGGCGAAGACTGCAAGCCAGGCCTTCTCATCCAACATCAGTGTCTGACCTCACAAATGCTCACAAATTCTAGAAGAATGGTCAAAAATTCCCATCACATCCCACACTCCTAAACCTTGTGGAAAGCCTTCCCAGAAGAGTTGAAGCTGTTATAGCTGCAAAGGGTGGGCCAACATCATATAAAATCCTATGGATTAAAAATGGGATGTCACTCAAGTTCATATGCATGTGAAGGCAGACAAGTGAATACTTTTGGTAATATAGTGTGCTTATATCTTTAATACATTGTTCCATATAGTATTGCTGTCATGGTGTGTCTTCATGATGCAGGGGCAAAGTCAAAAGTAGAGAAGGTATAATAACTTGTGTAAAAGATATATCTTCAGAAGCCTTTGTTATTACTGCACATTAGTCTCAGAGGGATTGTGGTTGCTGCAGCACATTGAGGTAATAACTAGTTTCTTGGACCAGTGTGTTTAGCTACAATTTACTAATTCTGATTCTGAATTCCAATATTAGCCCCATATGTTTTTAATCAACTGTGCTGGATCTGTGTCTGTTTATTTCATTGGTAATTTTAATACAATCTGCATGATATCATATAAAGTTTGCGTCACAAACTTGGGAAGCGTATAAAGGGAAACACCTTTTTATGCACTCTCCTTCTCATAATTGGCATGCTTTACTATGTCTAACACGCTCATTTATGCTTTGGTACTTTTGATCAAGAATGCTCTTAAATCAAGGCATTTCATGGTGGTCGTGAAATGAACGTTTGAAATGAAGTGTTGCCAAAGAAAAGCATGAAATTGAATTTTGGCTTTCTCTGATAAACTTATCAGAGTTGCAAAATGAAATGGAAAATATAATATAACCAGGCCGTTTGATTATAATCACTGAAAAAACTGACAAAAAGGCTTCTGTATCTAATGTAGATCTACTTCAAAATAATACTGTGACATAATGCTGATTTTCCGTTTTCTTATATGCCATTTCGCAGTTTCTATTTCCAGGGAATACGGGGGATTTTTTTTTTTTTTTAAACCCAGCTGTTATATTGTGTGACCCGACTAAATGGATAAAAGTTGAAAGGGAGGTTGTTTTGCATTACTCTCTCCTTCCATGCAAGCCATAACTCTTAACTGAACAAGCGGGGGCTAGAGAGAGAGCACTCTCTCATGTCTTTGATCACTTCATCTTTCCTTTTCTTTTTCTGTGATGGATCTTTGATCTTCTCCTTTACTCTCCCCACCCATACCCTCACACTTTCTTTACTTCTAAATCTCTGACCTTGTTATATTCAACATCTGTTGGTCTTCATCTCTCACTTGTCCTTCATGCAGAACTTCCTCCGTTTGTTACTGGATGTAAAGCAAAAACAGGCCTTCCTTAGATGCTCAATTAGACCACCTGTTAACTTATTTCTCTTAAATCATGGATGCATGTTTATAACATGTTTACATTTGGAAATGGTTTTGTTATGTCACGATTAATCCATAATTAATAGAAGGAGTTAGTATTAGTTGAAATCGCTTAAAGTATTACTGAAGTGACTCAGAACCTACCAGTGCACACTTGCTTATATTTATATAATTTCTTCAAGTGAAACTTTAGCAACAGAATAACAACAATTTAAGAATTTAGGAATATGGCCTCATGTTTTATCATTCTAATGAGAATGACTTTACCCAGAGACTTTACCCACACCAAGCTGGATTTAAAGCTTCTGCTATTAGCAGACACTGACAGGTTTTACAAAAATAATAAAATACTGCTGCTAATGTGGAAAGCTGAAATAATTAATATCTAGATGCATGTAAGCGTGATAACTAAAAATGGCTAAAATTCTATCTGCCAGAACAGCGTAAAGAAGAGAAAAGTTGCTCTGTGCCTGGTTTTGCTAATCATAGCAGTTGGGTTTATAAAACACTGCACCATGAAAATTTCTTGCATCTCTGTCACCTGGCTGTCCTGACTTCAAGTGCACATTTTTTTTTTCAACAAAATTAAAGACTAATAATAACCAACAGGCAGCAGGGTGGCTTGGTGGTTAGATTAACTTGGTGGGTTCGAATCCACCTTGGTCCGGGCCTTTCTGTGTGGAGTTTGCATGTTCTCCTCATGTCTGCGTGGGCTTACTCTGGTTTCCTCCCACAGTCCAAAGACATTAAATTAGTGGGGTTAGGTTAATTGGCGATTCTTAATTGCCCATAGGTGTGGATGTGAGTGTGAATAGTTGTCTGTCTTTGTGTCTGTGTTAGCCCTGTGACAGGCTGGCGACCTTGCCTCTCGCCCTTTGACAGCTGGGATAGGCTCCAGCCCCCCCATGACCCTGACAAGGTTGGATAATAAACAGTATCATCAGTACTTATAATTTTAAGTATTTCACTTTAAAAGCTAGGTATACAGTATGTTCTGCTTTGTTTTTTATTTTGTGAGCACACTCTCTTGATCTTTATTTAGAAGAACTGAAGGGTTTTTAAATGATACTTAGATCATGGTTTGACCTGAGGTGCCAGTTCATGTGTCTCTGTCACTTAGAGCTTAACGTTGAAAGCCCTTCAGATTTTTAAGTGGTCTTGTTGATGGGGAGCCAAAGCTGAGAAAACTACTGCAGTTTCACTTTGGCTCGGCTGCCAGAAACCTGTCAATAAAAGTCTCTAGGTTTAGTGTGTGGACAGTAAACTGTAAACCAGAGGCTTGTTTACAGACTTGCCATCTGCTCGTTAAATAATGTGTTCATTCAGTTGCAATTCAACTTTTGCAATAAACATTGAACATTGAAAATTTATTCTGTAAATAAGCAATTTTTTTTTTCAGCGTTAAAGTATGTTTAAATATATAAAATATGCAGGGTATATAATATATAATATAAAACTTGCCTGTTAATTTAATTACATTTGCTACAAATGTTAGTTGTGCTGTTATCTAGTTTACTTTATTAAATGCACACTGTTTGCTAAAATTTGTGCTCAAGGTACACTCCGTAATTTTAATATATTCCAAAAGCAACCCCAAATCTCTCTGTATTTTTACCAGATCATTATTGTTTGGCACTGTGAACAGTACTTTTGTTTTGTTTTTCTTCTTCAATAATGTGGTAACCCCACACAGATCCTGTTCTCTTTTGCCTCCTTTATAATGTCTTAACAGTTAGCCAGACAAGTCAATATATGTGGAAAGTTGGCTGCTGTAACAACAAAGGAGCCTAGCACTGCTCTGTTTTTCTGTCATTACAGATCTGTCGCTATCACTGACCAATTAAGCTTTGTTTTTGTTTGCCTTTCCTCTGGAACATGGGATCTGATGAGGCATGTAAATGAACAAGTCTGTTGAGAAAGCAGTGAAAATTGGGAGGTAATAGTCTCTGTGTTCACCTTGCCTGGCCTCTGTTCTTTGATCGATTAGCTTTAGAATAACAAACAAAACTACCTGAAGAAAGTGCCCAGTAGCTGTTGTGCAATAAGCTAATCATTTTCTCATATTGATTTATTATTATTGTAATTATTAGTACTACTACTAGTAGTACTAGTAGTATTAATATATACATTTTTTTTTTTTTTTACATTCTAGATGTTTGACAGTAACTAGAATAATTATAAATGAGATTGTAACATTCTCAGATGATCTTACCCAGCTCGAGACACTGAATGGTGATTTGCATGGACATATTTGCATGTCAGTAAAATCAGTTCATATGTATAATGGCTTTGCAGCTCTGTAAATATAGTTCATTATTCATTTATTTTAATGACTGGTACAAAATGAGTGATTCTCAGTGATATACTGCAGTGTCAGACACGTACCACCCTGCACTCTGAACCTCACTAGAAACAATATGACTATGGTACTGTCTATATTATGTACTTTTACATTATATTTTAAAACATTAAAATGTTTTTCCATTATGCACTTTTGAATACTGGTGCTTTCCCCACTCCTATTACCCAGCCAGTTTTTACGTGCAGAAGACATGCACTTTAAAAAGTAGTTATACATTATAATTACCTCATGTGCATGTGAAATGTTGAAATCAGTACAAAAACACACACAAAAAACTTTTTGTGTTGAAGTTTTATGTAACATGCCCACAGTAGCTTCATAGCAAAGTTAAACTTATAGCAACTTATATAGGAATGCTACCCTAAAATAAAGAAGGATTTTTGTTGTTTATTTGCAGCTAAATTTGTGACAGCACTGGACTTTATTGCATCCTTAATTCAGTAGTTAGAGGGGGAGTAGGACTTGTCAGCTTCATGAATCCTTTCATTTATATGATTGCCTTTTGTAATGTGTTTATTATGGAAATAAATATTGCAATAACACTTCAAAAGACAATGCAGTTCTGCCTTCTCTTCACAAAGTTTATGCAGCAGGATACTGGTAAGTGATCTTGATAAACCTAATGACCCACTTACTCAGAAAGCTCAAGTATCTAATTTGAAAATATAGTTCTCTGTCTTAAAGATTAATGGCAAAGGAGTGTGATATTTTATAGTTTTGATTTGCATTGTGGCTCATTACCCCATTATAATCTGAGGCGATACACAGGGAATAGCCATATAATCTTATGTATTGATTAATACTAACCACAGTTTCATTTGTTTTCATTTGTCTGAGGTAAATACAGTATAATGCATTAGTTCCCATTTCATCAAAATGCTTTTTGATTGTGTTTTGTGTTTGTGTTAGTATTTCTGTAAAATAAAGTCATTTGCAGAATCCGATTTAGATTTTCAAGATACCCCCTCTGGAACAGGTCTAAAAAAGACCTGTATATGCCTGCAGAATAAATGACCTGTAATCTATTTTAAGTTCAAACACAGTTAGTTAAAAAGATTTTTAATTTGGTAATCATTGTATATAAAGTTCTTCCTATCACATCTTAAACAAATGATATAGAACTACAAATGGTGAATAACTTGTAAGGAGCTGTAATGTAAAGCAACAGAGAGAGATTTTTTTTTTTTTTTCTAATCACTTTGTAGAGGCCAAAAAGAGAGTGAATACAATTGGACAGGAATACAACACTAGATCAATGATGGTATTTTGTAACTGTATATAAATATGCAGAAAGCTTTCTATAATGACAGGTTAGTTTTGGACCTGGATCCAAAAAGCAAGTAAATCCCATTATACTCCTGAGTTGAAATGCCCAACTTTAGACCAGAAATAAACACAAGATTTAAGGCCTGGTACAAAATAATCTGAATATGTTCTCAGTCTCAAATCTCGCCTTTCAGGACAACTAAAGTTATGGGCATATCTGTAGCTGCTAGCTGTCTGCTAGGGTTCACCTTTTGCTAATTTGACTGTGTTGGTGTCTTTTGGAGTTTTTTTTTTTTACAATACAATTTTTGTCAAATAATATGGTTTGCTTAGTTTTAGTAACATCCACAATGTTTATGCTATGTGTGAATGCACTCGTATAGTTTGTGGCTGCAGCTTGCTAGCATTAGCTGATAACTTAGCACTTTATTCTGTCATCCAGATATGGTCACTTATCGTGCTAAAAAGCAAACATGACATCAGCCAAAGTACTAAAATCAAGTCTTCGCAAACAAGTGGTTGACATCACATTATTACATCCAATTTTTTTTTTACAGTATATGGAAGAGTCATGTCATTCTGCTCCAAAATAAGCAAGACGTTTTTTTGCAGGTTTAAAAAAAATGATCTTTTTTATCAGTTTTGATTCTCTCCCAGTTTGATGGAACCATTTCTTGAACATCTCTTTCCTCCCAGTGCCCAGCTGTGTCAGGCCTTTCACTCATCTCTTCTCTGGCCATGCTTACAGTGCAGATTTGACTGCAGCGTAGTGTGCTTGTGAGTGGCACGCATGTTAATTGTGATAATGAAGGTCACCCAGAGGAGCAGCTGGAGTCGCTTTCTGAATCTACAATACACCCTGTAGGGAAGTTGCTGCCCGGTGTGAACCTCACCAGGATATCGAAAAACACCATATGCTCCCCACCCACCACCTCACACCTTTTCCAGGCCTGCCACTGAGAAATTCAATCACAGAGCCCAAAGCCTTTAGAGATATGTGAGATATTGTGAGGTCCACTGTCCAGACTTGCATCAAATGAAACAGAACAATCTCAACTAAAATGAACTTCTAGAAAGCTCGCCCTAGTCATACAATTTAAGCATGGTTTTGCTAAGTAGAAATGGGCATTAATCAAAGAAACACAACTTTGAAATGCTCAAATTGCTATCATGAACATGTGGCAGCAATAATCTTAACATTTAACTTGTATCTAACAAACACAGAGCAAACTAAACATCCTTAATATACCAAATGTCCCCCCCACACATCTTCTTAAATTCCTTTTTTTTCTCTTTTTTTCCCTAGCATTTCTATTGCTGTCATAGTGACAGTTATTACTTAGACAGCTACAACAAACAGGTTAATGTTGTTGGGGGAGCTCTGTACAGATTCAGTCGTACTGATATTCTGTTTTTGATGTAGATCCAAGCCTGTCGTCTTTTGACTTCTTTCCATTTTTCTCTGGTGGAAGAAAACCTCTCTGTAAATGATGAAATGTCCTTGGATGACTCTCACCTTTTTATATTTTAATTCTGTATGTCAGTGTGACATGTATCATGTTTTCTAGGGGGAAAAAAGCAGCAAAAGAAACCTTAGTCTGTACAGTGAATATGCATTATTGAGATAATTCAAAAGATTTTGTTTTGTAATCAAATATTTTCCCCCCAACATTGTACTAAAATACAAGGAAAGTTCCGTATTTGTCATGAAAATGTAATAAAATGCATGGCTGTAATAATTATGCTAATGACTGGCAATGAGCATATATTATAACTTATAAATAATTGTTTCCTCAAGACAATATTTACGCATGTCTTATTAAAATTGAGAGATGTGGTATACTATTGACATATAGTGAGATATCTTCTATGCATCACATTTTCATTGCATGTGTTAAGGCCAACTTCAGGCACCTTGATGGTTAGTGTTTGTCAGGTTTCAAAGGTTAGACAGGATATGGACTGGCACCTTGGCATATCTGGCCTGGTGACAGCACTGTTCAGACTTCCTATGTCAGCCCTGGGTGGTCTTTGCTCTGGTATTTCACATTAAGGGCATGGCATAGCACCCCTGCAGGCTTCCTGACAGTGCTGTATCAATACACACTGTGTTGGTAGTGGGATGCCAAGTGCGCACAAACAGAATAAAAGGCACATTTGTTGGGTATATTCTGCTAAAGTTGAATGTGAAAACAACTGAGGATATTTTAATGACAGTTTTCTTTTTACTTTTGAGTTGTTAGTGTTATAAGATTGTCATTTTTTCCTGCTTGACTCTGTGCTGAAGACGGAAGGAATGATCTCATAGTTTAATACCAATCTCACAACCCCCAGCTGTTTTCCTGCTGCATGGAACATCATTCATGGGAAGACCAGATGGAAACCCATTGACTGCGGAAACAAATGAAACTTTTCCTGCATGCTCACGCAATCTGTGCCCTTCAGTGACACCGTTTACATGTGTGGGTGTGTGTGACAAGCCCTCCAGGGGTCATATTCACTGTCTTTTCACTCAGTGCTCTGGAGTGCAGAGTCAGCCTTTGCTCCACAATTCGTGTTCAATTGGAGATGGGTTTCAGCTCAAGTTGCGGTACAATGTTATACAGTAACACTCTTATTTACCCTCACAGCCTCAATGACGCTATCAAATTATCAGTATAATGTAGGTGTGTGTTTGGCTTGGGACGTGGAGCTGGAGTCAAGCTGTGTTTGAATAAATCCTTAACTGTATATATCATACAGTTAGGGATACAGTTATATAAAAATATGTTATATTTTTTAGCTACAAAACTGAGTTAAGAGATGAGATCATACTGAACTGTGCTACTGTAATCTAATATTAAACCAATACTTCAGAATTTACTGTTTTAGTAGTTTATAGCATTTTTTTAACAGAAATTACACAATGCCGTAATTAATTCATAATAAATAACTTAAAAAACACACACACACATTATGCAAGTAACAATTCTGGTGATTGGTCTGTCTGTGTTTTGTTTGTACTTGGTCTTCAAGCAGGTTCAGTTTCGTTCTTTTTCCTGATACTGCACCAAAAGTTGAAGATGAATTGAAAGTCTAGTAAATTAGCCACACAGGTGTCCCTAATGAGGTGTGAGCCTGAAAGTCAATATAAATACCCAGTGTGTGAGTCAGCAGGCCTAATGGATACTTGAAGAGAATACTGATATGGTTTTCAAGTTTGCTGTTGTTAAGGTGTCCCAATATTTATTCTGTTAAGGGTCATTTATTTATTTTTAATATCCTTATTACATTTGTAGTAGGATAGTGATGCTGCTTGACTTGAGCTAGCTCTCTCTCTCTCTCTCTCTCTCTCTCTCTGAGAACAGACTCATTTACTTTGGTGTTTTCATTTTCTTTAGATTTCCAGCACTCTCCAGTTGAGCTGTGCACTTAATTTATTCTTTCAGTATATCTCATACAGATCTTGGCTGTGTGTCATGCTGAAACCTTGTTTAATGTATCACTGCACAAATATGTTCAGTGTACTGTTGTATGTGTTTATGTGGCTACATTACCCTCTGTATCCTCCCGTGACACCTCTGTTATGAATACTGGATTATTAATCTTTCTCTCCACTCGTCCTTTGTTCCTGAGAATAGGGATGATGAATCTAAAAGGAATAAAGGCAAAAGCAATTAATTTTCTCACCCTTGTGATTTGAATAAACTTTCAGAGTTCAATTGACTTTAACTACTGAACAAATAGTCAAATTATTTTTTGTCAGTTTGGGACTCCTGTGGTTAATTGTTTATTTCCATTTTCCCGTTTGGTGGTCAAGTTTGGGGTCACTTAGAAAGGAACATTTATTTTTACAAACCTGCTTCCAGCAAAGTTCTGCAATTATTTGCAGTCAAGGCCCATATTTAATTGAAAATAGTACAAAGAAACATATCAGATGCTGAAACTGAGAAATATTGTTTTATCTGAAAAATAAATTATCCTTTTGAATTGGGTCCCAGCAGCATATTTTAAAAAAAAAGACAGGCACATGGTTTCTCTCTGTGGTGCATCACCTGTTATTTTAACAGCCCTCTGTAAGCTTTATTTTTATTTTTTTTTAAACTGAGGGAAGCAATTTGAACGAAAAATGCTTTCCCATGCTGGCTTGATATAGAATTTTAGCTACAAAATGTTTCGGGACCTCCATTGTCATATTTTTCTTTTCATAATGAACCAAATGTCTTCAAAGGGTGATGGGTCTGGAATGGAATGACTACTTTAGCACCGCAATTTTTTATCATTGGAGCCGTGTTAATGGAAATTCTTTGCAATATGATGTTGATAAACATTATTCTTATATTGCTCAATAATTTGCACACTCAGTCTGTCACAGTGCGCTGAACCCCCTCACATCTCTACTTCTGAGACACTGCTTCTCTGGGATGCACATTTTGTACACAGTGATGTTGCTCATTAACCTCATTAGATGTTTTGTTGCTGCCATCCTAACTTATTTTTCTTTTCATTATAAATGATTTAAATGGCAATAGGTTATTCATGGAGTTAGTAAAGATAAATGATTTTTAATTGAGTATCAACATGCTGTAGTGGTTACAATAGGATATTTGAACACAGTGCAGCTGAAAACTGTGTGCTGACTGTAGAAACAATAGCAGTATCTCGAGATCATCATACTCTGTGGGTTTAATAATAGTTTTTTATATGGAGGCTAACTTCCTTCTAATGCTCAAAATAGAAGGTTTCATCCATCTACTCCTTTTGGACTGTTTGATTATGGCAAAAATATTAATCATGATTACTTTACTTACAGTTCTTTATCACTACACTTTCTAACATTTTTATTTAAAGTTCAGCATCTTTGAACTTCATATTTAACAAATAAATATATAGGGGAATGAAAATTGCTGGAGGTCATGGGTGGGGACACAGAGCCATCCAGTCGGGGGTTAGGTACAGACTAGGGGATGTTTTTGATCATTAAGCTTGTCTTGCAGGGTCCACCACCAGTTCCTCTCAGTTGAAGTCTCTACCACCTGAGGTGTATTGGTGCAGAAAGGGGTAACAGAGGCTGCAGCATACTTGCATGCTGTGGGAGACCAGCATGGAAGCCAAAGGGAGCACAACATAGGGCCAGGCTCCCACAGAAAACTTAAAGTTGTTGACTTTCTCTAGATGAATGTCATTTCATTATCACAGCACAAGCTTAACTAAACAGTGAGTGAATTTGGACTTTTAAGAGGGGCAAAAGCACATTGCTGTGAAGAGAAAACAAAACGAATGCAGTCCACTAGGTGTGTTGTGTAAATGATTGTGTTTTCTTCATTGTTGGAGGCCAAAATCATAACTGAAAATAGAATCTGATAAATTGGCCAAATGTACTACTCCCATCATGGAACAGTGGAAACTGTATTTAACCAGTGAGAAAGAGAATGAGAAGCACAAGTGAACGAAAATGCAGGGTCACCACAATTTTTGAAGCTGTACGATATGGATCTGGAACAAAATTCAGGAATGGGGTGGAGATGGCTAGCAGAGGCATAAAATGTTAGCTCTCAAGCTGCAATTGTGATCATAATTTTTCTGTGTAGCTACAGAAATTTAGGCTGCCTAAATTTAAAATTGTTAATTTAACAACTCATGGGCTTTGTTGTCCCTTTGGAAGCATACATAATGGAGCCTTCTGTTCATTGCAAAGCCATTGTTTGCTAAATGTTTGGCTCCTTTAACTTTCTGTATGACCTTCATTCCTCTCTGAATTCAGGACAAAGTTCTTTATGAGGAGTCTTGACAGAACCTGAATCAGTTCTATCATGTACTCCAGTTTTTGCTTTTGTAAAAAAAAATTTGCTGTGTCTATAAAGCTTTTACAGCAGGTATATTGATGTTCTTCCAGCTGCTTGAAGCCAAGCTCTCATGTTGTCAGCCTGTGTTGTCTTTTATTACAATGGATGATGGAATGCGATTAGTACGAGATTAGCACATTTGTCTCTGTTAACATATAGATTTACATTCTTGACTTTGTGGACATGCACTGACCTCACTCTATAAACCTAAAGACACACAATAGGTCAGGATCCTGTCTGTGTCCAGTAAAAGCCTTATCTAGACTCTTCACATATTAAACCACCAGACGCACAACATACAACTAAGCTATGACTGTTTCCATAAATAAGACATTTTGCTTTTGAACAAAAGCTAGCACACCCTTTTTAAATAGGAACAACAAACAAATGCCAATGCCATTTTTTATGCTTTAATCTCATAAAAAGAGAGCGTATCAAAGCAGAAAGAAAGTACCCCGTGGCATTGTACTACATGCTGCAATGATTTTCTCTGCTATTTAAAAAATGGCCTCTTCTGTTGAAGACCCAAAGATATTTTTTGTCTGACTTTATCTAGCCTTTATGAGTCTTGTCTTTGTCTTGTCTTATGGCTTTCTGGAGAGAGTTCAGTAAAGTCTGCCTCTGCTTTTCAATGCTACATACAGTCAGTGCTTTACTAAACCTTGTCTAAAAGAGAACAGATGGGCTAGGAAATGAAATCTGGCAACAAGCCTGAAATGCACTGCTTTGATTCATCATTTGATTTCATTTTCTAGGGCCAAAGGTGGAATACACTGGCGTGACTCACCCATATCCACCTGTCATTTCAGCTGTGAAAAACTTAACATGATTTGATGGACAAATTAGTGAAATAATAGAGAAGTAGATTGAAATTGCTAATCACAGAATGAAAAGTCAGACTGTCCAGATAAGTAATAAATACTCCAGAACCTCTGAAGTGATGAAGGCTTTAGAGGCTTGGTCAGTGGATAAAATTACAGCAAGCTGGACTCAGTTTAAAAGGGCTGTTTATATGATAAACTGGTGGTTTTCAAGCATTTCCTGAAGACGCATCCCATATTTGACTTCAGCTGAAGGCACCGTCCACCGTCCTCTCCATTCCTATATAAGAAAGTCCTGTCAGATCTTATTTAACCCATGTTGACACAGAGGTTGTTTTTGCTTTGAGAATTTCTTTTCCAGGCAACTCAGTTTAGGTCATTCTGAAGAAGTAAGTGTTGAGGAATGTGCCTTGTTTTGACTGTTTGACATACTAGTTCTTACTGTTGTGTGATGATATCCAGATTAGGTTCCTATGCGGTCTTGGGGTATTAATGTGCACCAGCGATTTTAGCACATGCGACACATTCATATGTGTCTTTTTCCACACAGAACTATGAGAATGTAATGCAGAACCTGACGTCTTTGCTATGTTTTTGGTCTCTGTCCCTCACTGTCTCTGTGAGTGTCTAAGTGACATGTAATATAGATTTTTTTTAAATCCCATAACATCAGAATAGGGAAGCCCTAGGTTAGTTCCTCAGTGTAATTAAATATTTCCTTGTATCTCTGGTCTCTGGCTCTAGAGGAATGTCTACTATGTGGACTGGAGCCTAGCCTGAATAGCTGAGTCCTTGGAGCACTGGGTGATAGATGAAGCTTAAGGGAATATAGACCTCACAAGAGCCTTTGGTTTTCTCCCTGGATGTGTTCAGTAGCAGGAGCAAGATGAAAAAGAGAAATGCTATGATCTGCATATAAGATTGTTTTCTGTTACTTGATATTTTTTCATATTTTTTCTTTCCAGTCTCTTCAGAGGAATACAATATACGGAAGGATGACAAATGGAAAAAATGTTTGAACCACAACATGCCACCAGAACAGCAACATGCTGTCTAACACGTTGGTTATTTAGTTGGGTTGAGATCTGATGACTCTGAAGAATTCATGACATTTCATTACTCAAATTGTTCAGTGACCCCTTGTGCCCTAATGATGGGGGCACTTTACTCCATAGGAAAAAAAAACGTGATCACTCAGGACATCAGGAAAACTTTTCATGCTCTTTGGTGCTCTTTTGTGCTCATTAAGTGTGCCCTCTGTGGGGAGAAGTGCACTCAAAGCATGACAGCAAAATGCTCTCACAGCATAGCAAAGGCACTGAATCTCCTCTCTGTAAAGTGTCATCTATGGTGCTGCAAAAATGAGTCTGTGTACACACTTCAATTTGGACAGCAAACAGAGAGGGGTTTTCACCCACTGCAGATGTGCTCCTGTGCAGTCCACAAAAATCCCAACTGCACTTTGCTGGGTGCAGATAACCTATGCATCAGTTGAATGCTGATTGGTTAGGGGCTGGAAAAGGGAAATAAGCAACAGCGGAGTTCACCAGGAATGGAAGAAGCACAAAAATAAATGATCAAAGATTAAAAGTACAATGAAAAATACAGGCTTGTAGCTACAGTGGACACTGTCGGTTTCGCTTCAGCTTTGCTCCTCTCCATGGCTGGCTGATGGACCAGCAAGAGTAGCCCACAGACTGGTTGTTTCATATTGTTTCATATTGACTATAAAAAAAATCCTCTTGTTAAACCTGTCTTACATATGTTGCACATAAAATGTTTTATTTCTGTAAAAAAAATAAATTACATTTCACTTCAGTCACATTCCTGAGTACTTCTTTAGTGACTTTGATTTGAACTGAACTTAAGAAGTTCTAGTGCCTTTGAAGAGAGTTTTAGTTTTGAATAGCTGACACACATGATTTGTCAAACCTCCAGAATCCTTTTAGTGTGTTGTCCTTGGGTGAATGTTATAATTGGATGCATAACAGATGCAACTGGAGGCAAGAGGGATCTAAAACAACTGTGCGTTTTAAAAACCTAATCTTGCTTTGGAATTCTTAGGTTTAAAAGAGTTCAGATGAAAGGAACAACTTGACTTTCAGAAGCTGCATTTAACAAGGACATTTGTTTATTCTGAACATATTGTTTGAACACGATGATAGCAAACTTTTTTTTTTATATAAATGCCATTTCAGTTATACTCTAGTTAGCATTCAATTTAATAGACCTGAAAACAGTGTACCATTGTATTGTTTTCCTAAATAAATCTGGTCTCCTGCTGTTTCAGACAGCAGGAGACCAGGCACTATCAGGTATCAGACAGCTATCAGCAGTGTAACTCAGTGTAAAAATCTACATCACAACCGAAACACATTCCCATGTGGTAATTACAAAAATAATGGCATCAGGAACTTGTTACTGCTTGTAATGTCTCCTCCGAAACATATGCCCAGCTTCCACCCACAAGTGACAGACTTTTTTTTTCAGAGAGCATAAAAATGTTTTCTCAGAGAACTAATGCATTTAATGGGGAAATATGCAGTGACTAGGGACATCACCAGAATCAATACCTACAATGCCATTTGATACCAAAATTCAGAAAATGCAAAGGTACTTTGGTGCTATAGGCGGCATATGGCTGCAATTTTTCTAGTCTATCCTTACATGGTGAAGAAGCAGGAAGCCCACAAGTACTGGAAAAACCTCAAATAGCACAGCAAAAACTACACGTGGAAGATGGTGATTATTAGTCTGCTCCAACTCATTGATAAGAAAAGCAGAGTTGGCTATGGAAGTACTTTGCAGGGATCACTGATTTGCAAAAGGCAATATGCAAGTGATGTCATGTTTTTTTGGATCAAGGGAGGAAATACTTCCAATTTAGCAAAGCACCTAAAAGTCAGGCATCCAGACCTGTTCAAAGGATCCAAACTGAGTACGTTTCAATTCACAGTAACAACATCCAAAGTATTATTCTTACATTATCCTGAAATAAACATTACCATTTTGTTTTATACAGCTGGAGCTGCCATTGTCAAATCAACACAGGATAAAATGTTTGTGGTGGCTAACATTAAATGCTTATGTGAACATAAGCAATGAAAATTCTAATAATAGTTGGATATTTGACAACCATCCTAACATTTCAGTCTCTCTTGTCAACAAAATGTAATGTTGACATTTTACATAAATGATCTGCCACCATGTCAGTGTTATAAAATGACTTTTTAATAAAGGTGTTTACCTATATGGGACGTACATTTGGTTTTGGTACTGAGAATTTGTGTTTACATTTCTGGTATTATGACATCCCTAGCAGTAACATGCATTTTCAGTCAGACAAGTTGCATTGTCACTGAAAACCGAATCTGTATTGTCTTTGAGGGTGTTATTGTAATAGTTAAGAATATTGTTATGGGATGAACGGCTTTATTGTTTCTGTGCTATGTTAAGTTAATGGTATCTGTATCTGTAGTGTGAGAAACATGTCATTCTTAAGAGTTGAAGGCTAATCTGTATAGCCAGTATTCATCATATGTACTCCCTTTTTACTATCGGTGCCTTGTCACTGCTACGGCACCATCCTGACTGAGTAGAACTTGTAAACAGCAGTGACTCTGTTTTCGAACCCATGAATAGACTATAGAGGCCTTTGTTCCAGGCCGCTGTTGCCAGTCTAGCCTGTGCAGTGGTTCACTGGTGTGACAGCTTCTTTCTCAAGATCACAATGTGTTCCAGCTCGAGCAAAGTGGAGGGCAGCTTTAAAATAGACCTGTAATCATGGCCCCAGATGGAGAAAAAGTCTTAGACATGCCCTAATAACAGCTCTAGTAACAAACTACAAAACTGAACCTGTTAGCCAAACTCTTGCAATGTTTGCCTTTCAGAATGGGATCCTTTGTACCAATATAGCAGTTTGAAATATTTGACCATCCTGTAAATCCATAAGTAAACCACAAATGTAGATTTTCACAGTATGAAAACTCTAGGTTTTACAGAAAATGGTCCAAAAAAGTGAAAATATCCAGTGAGTAGCAAGTCTTAGGGCTTGTTGATGCAAGAGGTGAGCGTCACCAAGTCTGCTGCAACTGTGTGATGTAGTCATGTCAAGATGAACCAAAATCTCTGGGGAATGTTTCGAAAACACATTGTTGAATCTGTGCCATGAAGAATTAAGGCAATGCTGAAGGCAAAAGGGGGTCCAACTAGCAGGGTGTACCTAATAAAGTGTCTGAGTGTATATTCATAAGAGGTAGCTTGAAAAAGTTGAAATAAGCTAAACAAACAGCAGAAGATAAATTACAAATATTAATTACTGACATAAATGAATAATATATTCTGTTTAAATGGTAACAATTGAGTTTTGAACTTTTGCCTGATTCTTTTTTTTTTTTCTTCTTCTTCTTCTCCTTAGAATCATGTTGCCTTGGCTTAATGATGACTAATGTGGCGTCATATGTTTAGTATGTGATCTGTCCCTTGAAAGCACTCTTGTGTTTCAAACAGGAAAGCCCTCAGCCAAGCCAAACAAACTGCTGCACTGCATTTCTTTGTAGTCCAGCAATTAGCATCCATTAACGTTTCATACTGTCTCAATGATATTTAAATGGTTTTGTAGATTCAAACTTGCACGTGGGCAACTCGGGTGTCTCTTTTGCTATACAAATGCAAATCTCCATGGCAACTGCATATGCCTAAATGGAGTAAATAGACAATTGACTGCTGATGGAAGAGGACTTGATTTGTCAAGAGAGCTTTAGCCCACCTGTTTCAGATGGAGGCTGTGAAGTGTTTCTTTGAAGTACAGAAACAAAGATGTGAAATAATTAAAAACATACTATGACACTGATATAACAACTATATCACAAGATGATTACAGCCTTTCAGCACAAAGCGAAGTAGACAGAATTTTGTTTATGGAAGAAGCAGTGTGTCTCATCTAGTAACACTTTATATTCTTCTTGGTAGGTGAGTGATGAAACAAGCAAGTACAACACAGTGTTTCCCAGACTGTACACATTATCTCCCGTATCTGATGTGACCTTTTGTTGTTCTCTGCTTTTGAATTTTTTTAAAGCGTTGCTTTTCTGGGCCAAACTGTTGATGCTTATCGTCATGCTTATCTTATTTGTGGCCTTTGGGTGCAGACTTTAGATTAGTATCAGTGTTGACATGATGATTATGCTGTGTTTTATAAGGGAAGGAAGGTTTAAATTTTATGGCTATGTGAGTGGTCCTTCACTTTCTGCTCTTTTCATTTTCTCCAGCTTTTATAGTGTTATACTGTTTACCGAAATATCTCTGCATTCCATAGTTGTTCATGACTTTGATTGTCTTGGATCACATTTGTTTTCACAGTACTCTATTCAACATTTCCAACAATGCCTGTATGCAATCAGTAATGCACACAATTCTTGCGGGATTGGATAGATCATTGCAGCCTGTGCCGGAACTCCTCCTAGTGCTCACATTTCTGTATTAACAACCGCAACTGTGATTGTGTTTCCTTGAGTTTAAGTTGATTCTAGGAATTTTTCCTCTGATCTCTGCAGTTGGTGAAGTGAACAGTACGGGTTTCCCTTCAGGCAGCAGCACTTGCACATAGCCAAACACAACAAGGGATTGATCCACTGGAGGAAGTGAAAGCATGTCACCATCAGAGCTTGAGAAAGGAGCAAGGCAGGAATCGCAGCACGGCCTTCC
Organism: Archocentrus centrarchus; assembly: GCF_007364275.1. Taxonomy (NCBI): domain Eukaryota; kingdom Metazoa; phylum Chordata; class Actinopteri; order Cichliformes; family Cichlidae; genus Archocentrus; species Archocentrus centrarchus. Next base: position 16,383,312 of record NC_044367.1, on the reverse strand, counting down.
TCTGATAGCCAGCCTCCAAGAAACAATGCATTTGGCAGCTTTTCAACGGTTGTGGTCATCTCTTGGCTTTTAGTTGCATTAGGTAGCTCTTTGTTCATTTTCATTTTGGGATTTAAATAATGTTTTGAGGGTGTGATTACTAAAGTAAAAATGAGAGAAATGCTTCACATTACAGGTTATTCAGTTTATGTTCAGGAAGGGATAATGTATTCATCCATCTTTGTATTATCACAATAACTCAAACTCAGTGAACAGAATAATTGAGAAACTCATCAGCACCCTGACCACTCATCTAAAAAAATTCAACATTGGGCAGGGTTTGTTTTCCCTAGTTTTATAATCAGCTGAACAATGATACATGATACTCTACAAAAAGAGAAGCTTACTGTGACACTGGTTATTAACTATTGTTGTATGGGGTAATGGGGCTCAACGTGCTTCATAAATTCCTTACTTCCTTACTTTTCTAAAGTGTGCTTTTCTCCACACATAGTGTTGCAGTGAATACATTTATTATGAGAGCAGCTTGAAGTTCATTTATTAGAAGAGCTTCAGTATGTTTTCTTCGTCCTTGATTGCTATTTCAATAACGCCAGCTCTTCTAACTTTCAGTAATTGTTTTAATGTTCCTGGGAGCCACTCAGACAAGGTGGGAGTCAACAGCTGAATATGAAATTGATTTGAGAGGCTCAAAGGTGTCTGGCAGTTTGATTGAGATCCCTGTGTTGATGTGTTGACAATTTAGCTCCATGGCCTTGAGACAAAAGCTCTCTTTCACACATTCACTGATGCATTTCAGTAGTTCGGTCACATTGCAATGTCATTGTGTAATGAAAAAAATATATAGCCGAACGGTGCTACCCAGTTGAATTTGCTGTAATTTTTCCCTCTTCATGTAAACCACTGGTGATTTAGTATGCATCTAGTATGCATTTCTCATGTGACATATAACTTTTTTTTTCTTTTCAGTGTTGTTCTAATCCTGGAGTCAGTGTGATCACTTTGAAAGCAGCCTAACTAGAAAAGCCAGTGATTCGTCAGTGTATATGCTAATGCAAGAATGTGTCAGTCAGAGCTGCTCAGGCTTGAGGGGTCGTACTCATTCATATACATGATTTTATTTTTATCATCTCTCGTGTTCTACACAGTATGCTGTGGGTGCAGAAATTTACAACCAATAAGCTGTGACATCAGTGGTTTGTTCAGTATATTGTAAAGCTACTGCTGGTGTTTGTGTTTGGTATATTTCCAGCATGTTGCTTTCGCCTGCTGTGACTGACTGCTCGGCTTTGAGTCAGAGTACATTTTGTGAAAAGGATTTCTAGTCAGATTTTTGTAGAGCTTGGCATATTCTATGATAAAGATCTGCCTCTTTATCATACAATTAAAAAGTGTGATAAAGAGGCAGACCATACTTATCAATTGATAGATTAGTAATTTGTCGAACATTGTCATTCACTGTATGTATAGTACTTGAGCCACCCTTAATTTATTTATATATTGCTTCCAAGGAGCCAGACTTTCAAGCTTTATGAAGGTCTTTCAGAGCTGACCCAGGACCTGACAGATGCATGTGGCCCTGCGTAGAGGATTACAAAATTGCTGGAATTATGAATGCAGAAGAGTACCATCAGATTTTGATCTACCATGTGATGCCATCTGTAAAGCATCTGATTGGCTTCATTTTTCAGCATGGCAACGACCCCAAACACACTGCCTATGCAGTAAAAGTATACCTGGATAGAAAAACACTCAGTAGAACACTATCAGTCATGGATTGGCCTCCCCATAGCCCAGACCTCAGCATTATTGAAGCAGTGTGGGATCATCTTGACAGAGAATGGGAACAAAAGGCAGCCAACATCCAAAGAAGAGCTTTGAATGCCCTTCAAGAAGCCTGGAGAACTATTCCTAAAGGCTGTTTAATGAAATTACAAGAAAGGTTGCTTAAGAGAGTTGAGGTTGTGTTGATGAATAAAGGTGGTCATACCAAATATTAACTTTCAAGCTCATTAGAATTTTACACTCTTTTTTTTGCCTTATATACTGTATTTCAGTATATCTTTGCATGCGTTTCAGTGTATCATTGCACCTCTTTCCCATTTTCCCAACAAAATACAAGGAAAGGAGGGGTGGCTCAAGACTTTTACAGACTACTGTAAATTTGAAGTTGGCTCAAGACAGACATTTAAAGACATAACCTTGGACACACTACTGGGAACTTCTGATGAAAACGTGTCTGTTTTGTGACACTTGAGGGAGGAAAAAAATTCATTAAAAATAGAATCATCAGATTCATTGATAATGGAAAATGATTAGTTCCAGCTCCTTGAAGCGTAGGACGTTTTTGCAAGGATAAGATCAAGACAAGACATCTAGTTCAATTCATACTGTAGTATGAACTGTGTTAGTTTTCATCTTTCAACTACCAGTCATCAACACATTGAGTGAGAGCAATAAAATCCCAATTTATAGTTCATGATTCTGAGGAAAGTAGTGGCTCTGTATTATAGCCTATCATCTGCCACCAATGTAACTCAAAGATGAATTATTCTTGCTGTGAAGTGAATGACCTTAGTTTCTACACTTATACCCAGTTCATTGCATCGGACTGTCATCTGCTTTATGAAATTTTCTGCTTTCTAGAGCTCTATTAGCTTTCACTGTGACACAAGACAGATGCGATGACTCTGTTCATGTGTTTGTCACGGTTGTGATTGTCTGTTTGATTGAAATTCTCAAAGAAGAGATGAGAGAACTGATGTAAGAAAGAAGAAGAAATGCTTGTCTTCCTCTGTCTGTCTGTTCCACCCGGGAACATCAGGGCCAGCGCCTCAAGTATTAACTGCAGCTGTCTAAATGGATACACAAAACATATCCAAACATCCCTCATCTCGTGGGAGTTTGCTTTCTGACCTGACATTCAGCCCTACCTATATTTTCCATTTCAAAAGGAAGGTGTAGAAAATCTTTCAAAAAGTGAGCCAGCACAATAGAGAAAATGGAGCATGACAAGTAGCAGTATAGTGCTGTTTTTAAAGAGGTGAGCAGTAAAAAAAAAAAATGGAGAGAAAGTGACCGAGACACTTCCCTCTCTCTGACATGACACATTGGAGGATGTGAGAAGGCCGAAGCAGACGTTAGCTGCCTGGGTTTAACAAAAAAAAAAAAAAAAAAAGCAACACAGTGGCAGTCATCTCTGAGAATGATATAGAACTCCATAATATAGTCACATATATATATATAGCAGTCAAGGCATATGTTTAAACTTAAGCCTCGATGAGCTACAAAAATCTGGTCTTAATTGCCAACACCACCGCAGAGTCAAACACAGAAACACAATATAAACATATGTACTGTGATGCTTGGAGAAGTGGAGGGGAAGCTGTGGACAGAATGTCGTCACCAGGCAAGAGGTCAGGCGTTGGAGTAAGGCTTTAGTTTCTTATAAACATAACACTTTATTATGGTCTTGTAGGAACACTTTAGTTGGTCATATATACTAAACTACACATGAGATACCTCAAAGAATATGCTATCAACAGACTGGCACTCTGCTTTGTACAGAGTAAAGTAGCTGATTAAAAAAAATAAAAAATCTTCATTACCAAATGATTTTAATGGAAGCACAATATATCACACATTAACCACTGCTTGATTATATATATTTTTTTCATTTGACTTTGGTGAATTGTTTAAAAGCAGTACCCCCAAGCTCATTATATGTCTTTCAATTAGTTTTATTCAGCAGTGCAGTAGAAGAAATACATCACATTAGTGCAGAGACATGAGCTGTGTCCCACACAGTGTTTTCCAGTGACAGAAACAATATAGCCAAGCATTTGTTTTTCAAACCACTGGAGTAGAAAATATGGTATTATGTTGTTAGAGCACAACAAAAATGTGTGTCACATTTTATTGTATATAAGAATACTATACACCGATGGGTATGAATAAGTCAAAGTCAAACCCATGTTTACAGGGTGTGTCTGTTCAGGGTTAGACTGTATCTTCTAATAGGAAATGTTTATCATGGTCTCTGTTGCTGTTGGCTCTTGAAGCAAAATATTCATTGTTAACGGATCCCTTTGTTTCTGCCGCCTACAGAAAGGAAACTCGTGCCTTTTGCTTGACTAATATTCCTCATGTGGTGATCTGAGCCGTCCAATTTTCCTAATCAAAACTTGTCTTGGAATCATGCACGAGGTTACACAGAAACCTAATATTCTGGAATTTAATGATGGTTTAATTATTGCTCTATTAGGCCTTACTCTTGTTTTGTTTTTGTTTCTACAGTGACGAATAAGAAACCATCCCACGTTTCAATCACAAAGGTGAAGCAGTTCCAAGGATCTTCTGCCTTTGTAAAAAGGTCACAGTGGACAATTGAGCAACTACGGCAGGTCAACGGCATGGACCCCAACAAAGTATGTCATTTCCCTTCCCCTTTGCCAGAGAAAAGTATAAAGTTAACCCAAGTATTGCTGATTCAAAACATGTTGTGTACCCATGTCTCTTTTCTCATAGTTCCTTCTTGTTCCTTTTCCGTTACCACACACACACTCACCTCTTACTGGTGTCTCCCTTTCACTGCTGTTCCAAGGACTGTCCGGAGTTTGACCTGATGTTTGATAATGCTTTTGATCAGTGGGTTGCTGGTTCATCAGGGGAGAAGTGCACCTTTATCCAGATTCTTCACCACACCTGCCAGCGTTACAGCTCAGCGCGGAAGCCAGAGTTTGTCAACTGTCAGTCCAAACTGCTGGGGGGTAAGACAAGATAAAAAAAAAAAAAAGTCTGTTCAAAATCCACTGCCTCTACAGTGCCAGACTCGCTGCTGTCATGCTGTGCTGTAAGCCAGTCTGAATCTAATTATGTATGATGACAAACAGCACCTGGTGTGTATGAAAATGTATGCTTATTCCTCGTACACAGCATCTGTTGAGTGCTCTGCTGAAGTGAGGTCAAAGACGATGTCCAACAAAATATATCAGTTGTGACTCAAAGCATCTGCCACAGATCAACTGGTTTTACAGCACATATAAACACCCAATAGAACACTAAATAATAATTTTACCTAATTTAACACATTTCACAGTGTGCTGATGGGACTCATTATTTTGAGTGATTTTTTTTTTTTTCCCCCTTTAAAATACCACTGACACAGGTATTGGTGAGAAAACAACTGAACACTAACTTCTGTTTTTAAAAGTGTATTTCATGCCCAGCTAACAAACAAGGAGATACTGATCAGCCGAGTCATTGCATAATCAACTGCCAAATGTTTTCACCATACTTGGTAATTTCCTTGCTGTAAGAGGTTTGTTTACTGTAGGTGGATTGTGGTGATGCTAACAATGCATCCTGGGTGGCTTAATCAGATATTGATCTGTTTGCCTCCAAGTTTCATCTATGAGCACTGTTCAACCTGCTGTATTATTCATAGAAATATTTATGAAAACACATTCCCCACCTGACCCTTTCTCGTGTCCTCCTGCACCATAGATATAGGAATCAGCAACCGGAAATAGATATTTCTGAAAACCAGGACTTTGTTGACTTCAATTTTAAATCTTATGAAAAATCTATAAATAATAGTGACTGAAAGTGACTGCTATTTGGGGTATTCCTCATGTACTTCCCCTCATGATATGAAAAAGCCAATTTTGTGAATTTCTAAGTTAAGCTGCAGCTAGAAAGTATTATTGAACATAGAATGCAATGCATGGACACAAGACTGAAATGTGAATTATGTGTATAATGACACTTTAGTTACTTTCAGATTTCCTTTTGTTTCTATTTATCTTACTGTGTGTGGGAGCCCATTATCTATTCATTGATGATGAACCTGCCAGTTCTTCTCAGTATTCTGTTATATTGCAGTGACTTCCCTCCTACTCTGAAATGTATGCCCATATTTAACTTTCTTCAAATGAACTTGGTGCACACTATTGTCTCTGTATGTGTAGGTGGTAAGGTAGTGGTGTACCAAAGAACACTAACCCAGTGTTTCTAGAGTAGGATACATTATGTAGTGCAAATGTTGCATATTAAATTTATGCATTCATTGTTTCTGAAAATTATGAAACCCCATAGCATTGTTTTTACCACACAAAGTTTAAGAAATTTGAGCATTTGCCCTGCTGATGATATAAGTAATTGTAATATGAATACATTTACTCATAAAAAACTATGTGCTTTATTTGAAGTACACTTTTGTAAATGCCAAACTGGTGGTTTTGTTGAAGCAGCTACTGACCATGAAGCAATCTGATATTTAACCACCTCAATGTGTACAGGAAGCTAGGGCATGATGGATGAAAAACTTCAGCGTGGATTCAATAATAGGACGAGCAAAGAGAATACTTCCAGTCTTGTCCACCCCAGTTTAAGTCTCACACCAGTGCAAAACAAAAATCATGACGCTGCTCAGGTGTGGGACCATAACTGTGGGAGACTAACTACAGCAGCACCTGAGATGGCCAAGTCCTATAAAGGCACATAGATAAGTAAGGCAGATAAATCTGGTGTTGCATAGCTAGCAATTAGGTTGCAAAGCAGTGCAATAAAAACATTTAGATTTGCATTCGTGTAGACGATTATGTGCTGTCATTCAAGATGGTAAAAGTAAACTATGATATTAATGCAGAATAAAAGATATGTGGGGTTATTATTGTTTTCCTATGCTTGTACTAGCAGTTTCATACCCCTAATGTAAAAAGTGATCTCAGGATACCTAAAACATTGTTTGAGCTTTGCCTAACACCTTCTTGATGCTGATTACATGGTGCAACAAAAGGTTATCAAAAGTAATAATGGGCTGTAAATACTGCTTATCTATGCAGTGCATTAGTGAAGTAATATTGCTTGAATGCAATCATCATTTCAAATTATGTTGAGTCTAATAAATTGTTGTGTAGCAATAAATTGAGCTGATTGGAAGATTTCATCTCATAATGCATTTGCACATTTAAATGCTTTACATTTATTATGTTTAAATCTTGAGCTGCTTTTAATCTTACTTTGAATGTTTTTGTAAGATGTGTTGTAGTCTTTTTTTATTTTATTTTTTAAAGCCTTCTCTCAGAACATTATGGTTTAGATGCACAGGCATATGTTTTTAATCCTTGATGAGGCGTGTAATTGCCGTAGAAATAAAAGCAGCCAGTGTGCTAATTAACTTAGTGCCGATTTGGGCTGTTGCCCACATTGTTAGACGATGTTGGACTCCAGTTGCCACCTGTCTAACTGGCATGTATTCATGATTTGAATCTGAATGAATTTTGCTGCTTCCTTTTTTTGCACTTAATTTTTGTGTGAATTTTCCTTCATAAGGATTGGTGGCTGAAGACTTATCTAGCAAGATGTAAACACCATGTGTTATCATGAGCTACAGTAATTCTTAAGATGTTTTCACCCCAAAAACCAATCAGATAGTGGAAACTATTTGCAATTACCAGGATTTCTAAATGCAGTGCTCATGGTTTATATGATGTGATGATCTGATTGACTTGTAAGTTACAGTTATGGACAAACACAATCTGAACAATACAAAAACAGAAAATCTTACTCAGCATTGTTGCATCACCCAAGGTCACTTTTCCCCCTTTTAAACTAAATGTCAGGCATTTATGCCCAAAAATTCAGTTGCAAACCTGTTGTAGAACATTAGCTCCACACAGAAGGACTTCAGCCAGTCATTATGTCTTAACCCAGAAACTGTGTGCCAGCTTTGTGCATTTCTGTAATATTTTTTACGAAGGCACTGTGACAGTATTTTATGACTGAGCCATGAGTCACGCAGTTGTTTTTCTCGAAAACACCAGATTGATTTAGTGACAGTAATTAGAATTTTTTATTGTAATTTAATCGGAGCCAGGTGTGCTTAATTTTTCCAACTTAGACTGTGAATAATTACGAAGTACAAATTCTCATGTATCATTAATTTAGGCAGTTTTGTTAGTCTATACTTGTGACTTGGACATCAGACCACACTTTAAGTCATCAATGATCAATGCTGAAAACCGTTGTAATTCCAAAGTGTTTCTACACTTCTTTTCTTTTAACTTTAGTTCCTAAACACAAAATACATTTTTTTTCACAGGATTAATTGTGTGGCCTATTTATAAATAATCAAACTCTAACTGCCTTTGTAGTTACTTTACATTCATAAAGAACTGAATCCGTGTGCGCTAAACTCATAATTTAATAACCCAATTAAACCCTCTTGGCCAATTCCCAAAGTGCGTATTTTGAACATCAAAGCTGACTATGACTTTTGATATTCTCTCGTCACAGAAGGCCAAGATGTAGGTTCAGTCATTTTCCGTTGCAAGGTCTTTTTGAACAGAATGAGGAAAGAATTTGTTTCACATCATGGTCATCTACTAAGACAAGGTAAGCACTAAATTAAAAGTTCATCCCCCATTAAATTTGTTTAACTTACTCCACACAATTATGGATACAACCTCAAAATCAGAAAAGATATAACCCCTACTAATCAGTGATGAGTTCTACTCATGACTACAGTATGACATAGGGCAGGGCAGTATATCAACTTTTTAAGGTCTATTCATAATTGTAATGAGATTGAAGATAAGGCAATAGTACACTAGTATGTATCAATTCACTGCTAATGTCCAGGTGCTAAACAACACATGACACCCTCATTCTTGCCATGTCTACACAATAGGTGTGTGTTTTGATGTTGTGGCTAATCAGTGCACAAGGTGGGTACAAATTAAAGTAAAAACTAGCAACACAATGAGTGTCAGTGCACCTTGGAACTGATTAAGCATGTCTTTGAAACTGTTACAGAGTGATAGAATTGTTTCAAGTAAATGATTCTGTGCTAATTTTTGTCGATGACAGATGACAGTCAGCAATAGGGGAGGCGGATTTTTGATTTCTTTTTTTTAATGAATTTTCTACATTTTCCAGAAATACTGTGTATTGATGTTTACCTTTAATCCCTACTCTTCCCTTGTTCCTTGGCCTACTCTTTTGAAACTTGGCATGAGCATTCAATGTGCAAACCTCTACAGAATGCTTCTGACGAATTAGAGTGTCCGTCCATTGTCCGCCCATCTGTCTGTCCATCCCTCAACTTTTTGCTAAATTTGCTACTCCTTGGTAATTTATTTTACTTTTCATTCCAATATATCACATGTTCTACAAGTAAAACATTTGACTGCAAGAGGGCCCAAACCATGCCAGGAAATTGCTTCTTAAAGATCAGCAGAGCCGCTGGATTCCCTTAAGGATCCAGGTTTCAAGTTTTCCTTTATTTATTGCCCCAGTTCAAGAGTTACACTTTGAAATCTGACTATAGTATATGGTTCGTTCAGGCAGAAAAAAAAAAAAAAAAAATTAATGAAACATCACCTGGCTTTGAACTGAACCCTTTTTTCCTCTCAAAGCCTTAACTGATATGTCTTAGTTATTTAATAATTGCAATGCTGTACACAGAGAGCCATGTTTTATATGCTTTAAGTGAGTGACAAGGACACTTTTTCCCTGGCATGTGTCACTGTGGGAGATGAGTACATTGCTGGAAGGGATTTGAAGTTTACATCCAAAAGTTATGAGTTACGTTCACTGTCCTTGCCCCTCTGACAAGCTGTATGCAGAGTGACTGATGAAAACTGTGCAGAGGTGCAGTTATGTGCTTTTTTTTTGTTTGTTTTGTTTTGTTTTTAAAGTGTTGTATGTATTTGCAATTGATCTTCTCTAAAATGGAGCCTACTGAAAAGTGTGATACACGTGATCAACATAAAAAAAAATTAACATTTTAAAATTAATTAAAATATTACAAATATTTTTTGTAATTTTTTATGAAAAAAGAAAGCAGACCCTTGACCTCAACCCACTTTAACAAAAAAAAAATGCTTGTAGCTGTTATTTGCCACCGTTCTTTAACACTGGCTTAATGAAAATCAATCTTTCATAGTTCCTTAATTTCAAAATGTTTGAAGCTTTCCTTGCCTATACTGCCCACAACATTTTAATCTGAGCATTTGTGTAGGCCAGTGGTTCCCAAAGTAAAGAGTGCTGTGGCCCACTTAAAAACCAGAAAATTCCATGGGGCCCAAATATTCTTTCTGGACTACAAAGGCTTTGTCCTGGCAGATCTTTTGACTTCTTTTTGCAACAAATAGTCTCTCTTGAGCCAGGTTTATTGTGGCAATCAGTTCTTCACAAACTGTAATAATTTATTTCAGATAAGTTGAAGATCTTTTCAAATTCTTTTCCTGGCTCCTTTTTTTCCTCAAAGCTCGAGATCCCTTTGGATCACAGTATGATGACACAAGATACTTCAGTCGCAAAAGCAAACTCTGGATGTCAGAGGCTGAGATGAGACAGGTTTCTTTAGTCACTGCCTAAGGAGATCCTAATCTTTGGCACCTAATCTGGAGACCGTCACTCTAATTTGGATGCATTTGGTTGTGACAGATGTCAGGAGTTTCTTAACTTTTCCCAGGTGACTAATCTTTTTTTTTTTTGTTTTTTAGATGGGTGGGTGGGTGGGGGTGTATTTTTTTAAATTATAAAAATGTAAAAGCTCAGTTTTATGTGCCTTTTCTTGGAGAATGTCAGAAAAGTCAACAATTTTCATGGATGCATTTATTATTTTCACGTGTACATAACAGTCTGGTGGTACTAAAGGGTAGTACAGTGACAAAATGCTTCTTCCCTAATTGTTTCCTCCGTACGCTCTACTTCTGTGAAGCATGTACAAATTAACATTTAAGCTTAGTAAAGACTGTAATGATGGAAATTATGGCTGGTAATGCATTGTGTGATGTTAATATTAATCTGCTGATTAATGCTACTGAGAGTAGGCAGTTCATGAATACCTAGTAGCTATTTTTCTGTCAGTGCTGGCACAGCTCTGTGCTACATTTAGGATTTAGTTCTTTGCTGAAGACTTTTTAAACAGCTTAACGGTGACTAACCTGAAGGCCAACTGAGCAAAAAAAGGTCAGCCCTTTGCCTTCATGAAAATATGTTTGGGGTGGTAGAATGATGTCACTAAAAGGAACTGGAGAGAGTGAGTATGCTTGATTAAATGGAGATTTGGGGGGTGAAAATTTAATAGAGAAGAAAGTAATTTGACTATGGGGAAAAGCTGCAGGAGGAACGTGGGGAAAATGATTGAATTAAAAAAAGTAACTGGATAACAGGCTATAGAGAAATAATAGGTGTACATCAGGAGTCAGGGGGATGTGCCCTTCCTGTTTGAACCAGAGTTATATTTTCATTATGCTGCAGTGGGTAATGTCAAGATTTGCATTAATTAAACTGCAGCAGGGGGTTTATCTTGGAGTAGGAGCAGCAGAGCTGTGCCTTTAGGCTCCTGTGAAGGCTATTAACTGTTTTATGATTTTCTTCCATCATTTTGTACACCATTCATTTATGTCTAATCCATTTGGAATGAGGGCTTTACCTGCTATTCAAATTTTTCTACACCAGAAAGTTAACCTTTGGCAAATACACTGACATCTATAAAAACATTATATTGACTGAACACATGTAGGAGAATGTAAATTACGCCACATTGCCAAAAGTATTTGCTCCTCTTCCTTCACACACACACATGCACTTGAGTGACATCCCATTAATAATCCATAGGGTTAAATATGATGTTGGCCCACCCTTTGCAACTATAACAGCTTCAACTCTTCGGGGAAGGCTTTCCACAAGGTTTAGGAGTGTTTATGGGAATTTTTGACCATTCTTCCAGAAGCGCATTTGAGGTCAGGCACTGTTGCTGGATTAGAAGGTCTGGCTTGCAGTCTCTGCCCTAATTCATCCCAAAGGTGTTCTGTCAGGTTGAGGTCAGTACTCTGTGCAGGCCAGTAATGTTCTTCCACACCAAACTTGCTCATCCATGTCTTTATGGACCTTGCTTTGTGCACTGGTGTGCAGTCATGAACAGGAAGCAGCCATTCCCAAGGTTGGAGCATGAAATTGTCCAAAATGTCTTGGTATGCTGAAACATTAAGAGTTTCCACTTTGTTATAATAACACTAACAGTTAACTGTGGAATATTTAGTAGTGAGGAAATTTCACAACTGGACTGTCACGGTACCACACTGGAATTCACTGAGGTTCTGAGAGTGACCCATTCTTTCACAGATGTTTGTAGAAGCAATCTGCATTCAGGTTTACTGATGATTTGGATGAGTGAGTGACTTTTGGCAATATAGTGTATGTAATATTTAAAAGGTATTTTTTTTTTTGTTCTTTCTTTAATTCAGTTAGACAGAAAATGTTTCTTTATTGAAAGATTTCTCACTTCTTTCTTTCTTGCTTTCTTTCTTGCCTGCTTTCTTTCTTGCCTTCTTGCCCTTGGCCTTTGTATTATTGTATTTAGCTCTCACTTGCTTTTTGCCTTCCCATTTCAGAAAGTTTTCATAGCCTCTCTCTTTTTCTCTCGCTTCCACAAACATAAACCTAAACACAACTTTCTCATCAAAAAATAAATTGAAAGGTGTCCTGTTATCAAATGTTAATACATTTGTGGTTTGGTATAAACTGTTATCACAAAATTGCAGTTATAATATAAAAATGTGTTTTATACTGTTTAAGTATCGTTCACACGCATTTTTGTTTACCTTGCTTTACCTCTGTTGTAATTTCTAAAAGCAGGAAAACAGAGTAGCGCTGATAACAGTTATAGTTTTGTATTGTCTAAGTAGTTTTTAATTTTATTTTGAGTTCTTTTCAGTTTAATTTTAGGTTTTAGAATGCATTAGCTCATTTCAATATGTCTTTGTCTTTTATGTGTCTTTTATTATGTGCAGCTGCCTGTACAACCGAATAGATCAGATAATATTATACACTTCATTTTTAAGAAGCTCTATACAAGATGAAAATAAGTTATTGTGTACTTCAGAGTCAAGATACTGTGGATACAGATAAAACTAGATGAGTAGGATTGGGTGCACTTACCGACATCCTTGACGGTATTTGCACGAATAACACCAGCCTCGTTCACAATATCTGGATGATAAAGAGAATTTCATTTAACTCACTGGTGTTATGTGTATGCTAATACATAACAGAAATTACTGCAAAACATTCTCTCCCCTAAAACACCTGCACATACTATACCCTTTATACAGCTTTATCCCGACAGCCAGAAATATTTAAAGCACTCCAGAATGGATCTTTTGTGTCCAATCTTATCAATCCCATGTACTGTAACAGTAAATGTGACTTGGCTGTCAGCATCTTGTGAAGTGTATCTGACATGTTGATAACTATCAGATTATTTTCTTAGCCTCGCAGCAGTGCAGCCTGTAATCTGCTGCTTACAGACAATGTGGAAAAGGAAGGGTTGACTTTGAATAATTTTTTTCCCCCCACTTCCTTATTATGTTTGCCTTTGCTCATAGTTTTTGTTTTTCTGGAATATATTTCTGGAATATATATATTTTTTTTAGCCTCCATTGTTTGAGAAACCATGGCTGATCATGTTGATTTCTTTGAGTATAAAAACAAAATGCTTTCTGCATTGTTAAAAGAGGCGTGCCGTGGGTTTAGCAGATTCAGCACTGTGACAAATTGACAGTCTTCACAAAAAGCTCCTTTTTAAGATTTACTAGTGCAACATCGGTGTCATAACAGGAAACACTTTAAACTTCTGTCTCATTAATATTCATCTTGAATTAATACCCAATGTGCCTCCTAAGTTATCTTTTTTGATAACAGGGGCTAATCAGCTTCCACTTCAAATTCAGACACAAAGGCTCAGAGCACCACAACGATGGCACTACATAACATAATCTACTCCTACACATTTCATTTGGCTTCTGATGCTGCATCCCCCCACCACCACCATAAACCCTCCAGAATGTCTCCACCCTGTCTTTTATCTGAGTGCTTTCTTCAGCCCATGTTGCAGCTCATCTCTGAGAACAGAGGAAAAAAAAGGCACAGCAAAATGGTGGGCAGCCAAATAAATGGATATATTTATTGAGTGTGCATGGTGTGGAGTGGTTGTGTGTGTTGGGGTTATAGTGAGGATGAAGGAAGTATTACTCCCAGGGCTTCCCTGGAGGAGGAGAGGATTAAGAAAAATCTGTCTGAAGGTGAAAAGGTCTCATCTTTTCTAGTGAAGAGAATATATTTCATAGGAGAAAGTATATTTTCTGTAAAGTTGCTTTTTTCCCCCTTTTCTTTTTTATGTAAATCAAATGGCAGTACAATAATACCAGGGGTAAACTGTAGAAACACAGCCTGGCAGTGGACAGAATCTAATATGTCGACATTTTACTAAATGGAAAAATAAGAAGTATAAGGCCTTTTTTTTTCCCTCCAGTGGTCCAGATGTGTTTGTCACATTGAAAGTGCTTCATTTACTGTAATTTCAAGAAGACTGAAGGAAATTCTTGTGTTTTATGTGTTTCTATTTCTCTTAGTGTGTGTAGGAATGGGTATAAACACATCTCACATCAATCTTTGTGCCTGCAGTACTGATGCACTTCTACATAAATTGCTTTGACTATATCAAGTTAATTTCTTTTGAAGGAACACCAGCTGGCCTCACCGTCTGCTTTTGGGCTGTCATATAATCACTGAACTAGAGCTGTCCCAATTATCTGTCACTACCTGCCTTGATGCCAGGGGATCTACACTACCTATATTGCAGTTTCCTGTGCAAAAGATGGAATCAGGCTTGTCAGATCCTAATACACTCAGTACTTGTGAGCTTTACTCTGTGCTGTTGCCTCATATTCAATAAATGTACTTCTAGAGAGATCAACATTGGACAATTTAGCTTATCTTCCCATATTTGCTTTTAATTCATTTCACTCACCCAAAGGCAAATGCAGGGATTGAAAGTGTGATGATTTAGTTTGTGTTTATGGTCATTAACAGATCAATGCCCAAAAGAGACTGATCTAAAGTGGCATTTTGTGTTATGCTACAGTACAGTTCTCTCTCCCAACCGCCCCACTGTTATCCCTATGGTATTTGGTAATGCTGTAAGTAAAACTGACTGGTCAGGACCTTCTCACCACAGGGTGAAAGTTCCCTTTGACTCCAAGAGAATACAATCAAAGCAGTGCCAGGTGAAAATGCTAAAAACACTGCAGCTATGTTCGTAAACCACATCACCATAAAATGACAGATTATATACAGTAGCAGTGCAACTGTTCCGCATACAAAGAGAAAGCAGCAGGAAGATTGCTGTTCCTAGTCTAGTTGTTATAGTAGTGCATAATGGCAGCACTCCCAATGTGTGGTAGATTAATGGCTTGTCAGAGGAAACATCCGCAGGGTTGCCACAGCTATCTGAAGATGTGCTCTCTGTTTTATATCCACTACTGGGTCTCCAGGGCAGTCCATGCAGCCGAGCACATATCTGTTCTTTATTACACTGTAGTTTAGGGGGAAAAAGGAGAGCAATCACAAAGCTGTCTCCAAAAGTTTAAAACTGTAGTGCTGCATGTCCCCAAGAATTACATACTTTCCTGAAGGAAACATTAAATCCGGAGTTACTTGTGTTGCAGTTGCATTCTTTCACGTTTGGAAAGGTTAATTTCACTTGATCCTACCTTGAAGTAAATCAGCTTTGAAGAAAATTCATTAGGCACCTTGCCACACTGCACCTGTTTGAAGCCACTTTGTTTTTCATGGTTTTGTCTTCCACAATTAACACTGATGCTCAGGGTCACTGATTGCACTGCCCTGAGCTAATGTCGCCAGTGCTTTCACGACAGCTAATCTGTTTACATTATTTTTCTTTTCTTTCCCCCTCGTCTTTTCTCTTTCCTATTTTTGTGTTTTCTTTTTTTTTTTTTTGTGTGTTTGCTTTTCTTCTTTCCCCTCTTGGTTCTCTTTGGCTTGCTTCTTCACTCCCATTCTTATCTGCAGGTAACAGTATACTACACTCAGCTGCAGACAGCGTGACGAGTGCTGTACAGAAGGCCAGCCAGGCTCTGAATGAGCGTGGTGAGCGGTTAGGCCGGGCTGAGGAGAGGACTGCAGACATGATGAACAGCGCTGAACAGTTTGCCGTCACTGCACACAAGGTGAGTCGGTATGTTAGTAAGATGCATTACGATACATAACCTAAAGGTGGGATTACAATGGAGTACACTGGAATTTTGAGTTTGAGTTCCCTCTCAGATGTTGCAGAATTACTAGCCACGATTTTAAAGTCATCATTAGTTCAGCCAAAAGATGAAACATTGTTCTCAAACCTGAGGATATTTGTGCTCTCTGTAAAGATAATCCTTTTTTTCTTCCTTCATTGACTCCGTTTCATAGATCTCTATAGGGTGTTCCCTCATTCTGCATCAGTCCCATATCGTGTTTGTCGCAAAAACTAATTGCCTGCTGTTTAATGAGGCTATTAGTACAATATGATCCCCTTTTTTTTTTTTTTATTACTGCAAAACAAGAGCAAAAATTTTATGGCTTTGTAACGAGCACACCTGATTGTGATCGCCATATTTCTAAAAATGCTGTATATCATACACCTCGGGTTTGCAGCATGCTGTCTGACAACACCATTCACTGTAAGGCATGTGCTGGCAAAAGTGGGATGTCATTGACTTTAATAGCAAAGCCATCTACTACCTATTGAACTTTCTGGTTTGAATGATGCATTGTGCCCTGTAAGTCGTGGTGGGATAATTGAAAGACATTTGAAGAGTATTGCATGGCCCTCTCACAGCTAAAAGATAAGTTCCCCTGCTGTGAGAAATTACAAAAACTGTAATAACCACAGGGGGAAAAAATGGCCATAGCTTTGATTTAGAAGATGACTGCACAACACCCATGAGCACATTATTCATTTTTTTTTTGTTTCTCATTTCACATGATGCCACAAGATTTTATATGCTTCATACTTGTTATTTGTCTTGCACGTTATTATCAAGACCCATGCTGTTGCCTGCCTGAAGTCCTCTGTTAAAAGCATTTTTGGTCACCTTAGTGATGGATAAAAAGTCTCATCTTATTCTGTTTGAGGATGACTTTGAGGATGTATTGTGAAGGATTTGATTTTTCCTGCATTTTAACATCAATCATCCACCACTGCCAGCAGGTCACCTTGACTCTTCGTCTTAGTCCACTTCTGCAATTCCTTTTTGACAGCAGCATAGCTGCACTGCTCAGCTTTAATCAAAACCACCTATTTTTATGTGCTGCTCTACTGCCCCCACATGGTGGCTCTGTAGAATTCTTCTCTTCGTTATTTAGCACCACTCTGTAGTCTCTCTGTATGAGTGTCTTCCATCCTCCCACCTTTATTGGATTTTCTCACTTTATTATCTTGCAACCCCACCCCAATTTTTCTACAGCTTGCCATGAAGCACAAGTGTTAGACCACTGCCATAACCGCCTGGGCTAAGGGGGTCAGCAATCGCCAGTCGTTGTACAGAAGAAGGATTTCAGATTTTATTCTTTTTAAAAGTTTTAATATGATTAATATTTGTTAACAGTGTTAACATTGTAATGTTCTGGGTTATTGTACTCTGGTGCATTTCTTTCCTAAAGACTGTGACAGATGGAGCAGAGGGGAGGAAGAGAGGTAAATGAAACTACTTGAGGCTGTCAGCTGAATGTTTTATGCTTCTGTTTGCCAAAAAAAAAAAGTTACAAGCCACAGCTATGACTCTGTTTGATAATGACAGTCACTCAAGACAGTCATGTGCTCACACACTGAGCACGTGTGTTGCCAAGTCATCATCAGCAATCACTCCCAGACAAGGAACAGCTCATTTCCCATTTATATTGGTTATTTATGAGCGCTGCAGTAATTATTAAGTCTTGATTTATGAGTGAGGGCCCCCCTCATTGCTTGACTATGTACTACATATAAATAACAGACACATATGTAAGTCGTACCTTGATAGATATTTGTGGGACTTTTGGACATTAAACTCTTTCAATCTGATGTTTTGTCCATAATTTCAAAACATATCAAAACACTATTAGTCAAAATATGTTTCAAATATCATCTCATAAACTGCTGATGAGACTGAGTGATGAGGGTGGTTTGGGTGACGGTATAATATAAAAAAATGTTGAAATATTTTTCTCCCTTGTTACGTGTCATTCAAAAACAACTTAAACTACATGGAGTAGATTTTTGGAAGTGTACTTGAAGACTTCATTTTAAGAATAAGCTTTCTAAGTATGTGAATTACTCAGCATAGTAAGTTATTTTAACAGGGGTAATTCAGTAAGCCAGCTTCTGCACTGTAAAAAGCAACATGTAATTCTACTACTATTATCTCAGTGTCTGTAGAGCTAATTTGTCCCTAAACACGGGGTGCTTTGAAGCTGATCCTGGCTGTATTTCAACTCTAAACAGTGAGTGGTCATACCTTGTGCTTTTTGTGTAACTTGGGTTGGTTATTATAATATGTATGCTCATAAAGGGCAAAATGTTTTAAATAACAGCCGTGTGTGGTAGGTTTTTTTTCTGTTTGGTTTTTTTTATTTGCTTTTTTTGGGGGGGATTTGGTTTGTTTTTTTTTGTTGTTCTTTTCCTGTTTTTTTTTTTTTGGGGGGGGGGGGGGGGGGGGGCAGTCCGCCCTCACTGTTTGTAATGTTGGCTTCCTCACTGACAGGACACCAGCCTCACACTTTAGATGTATTTGATTCTTTAATTATTTTTTTCAGTTTGTAATTCATGATGTTACAATGCACTGATTACCTTATCTTGCAGAACACCAAGTTCACAATGAAATGTTCCGGTTGCCTAACTCTTAGTGTGCTTTGATTCCTCTAACACTTTTGATGTTTCTTGTTTTAATAATAATAATAATTTAAAAAAAAAGATGTGAAGACTAATTTCTATTATTCTCAGTGTCCTTTTTATAGCCAACTTGAGCAGTTCCATCAAACAATGGAATCAAAAGTTGTACATCTGGTTTATTAACTGTTCTTCTCTGTTGTTACATTTTTGTATTTAACTTGCATTGGTATTCCCAGCTTATAAACAACATGCAGCCAAAATGTTTAGTCTCTCAAGGGTCTTTATGCTGATGTTCTCAGTTCCACTTCCTGGCTCAATGATGCTCCAAACACACTGATCTCTCAGCTATATAATTCTGTGAAATATAAAATAAAGTCCACTCAAATAAAGTCCACCCAATGAAATGCTTCTTTTATTTATTTTATTTTTGTTTTTTTTGTTGCCTCTTTGGGTCTGTCTCAACTCAGTCTGTTTATTAGTTACACTGCAACCCTGATCCAGACATGCTGAAAGCATGGAATAAAAACTTCCCAACATTTTTATAGCCTTTTCACTATATTTAATTGAATATAGGTTTTAAATTATTTCGAATATATTACATTCTGTTTTTATTCACATTTTATGTAGCTCCCAATTCTTAGGAAACAAGGTTGTAATATTGCTACATGTGCCAAATTAGGATAAATGCTACCTTTGAAGATGAAGGAAATGTTTGATGTTTTGATTAGAACTGAGTGAAATAATTGATATTATACTACAGAAGAGAAGTGCATGTGAGTCATGAGAGGGTACTGTAATTAAAAAAATAGGGGAAGTAGGGAAGCTTTTGGCATTGTAGTTTGTCACTTTAAAAAAATGTCCTTTTAAAATTTGATTAATTTTCCCTCTGCTGGTTCAGTTGATGATCAGTTTTTCTATCTTAGCTCATTTGCACTACAGTTGGCAGGACTGTTTTAGTTTCACTGTTTGTGTGAAGTTCCTGCAGGTGAAGGTGTACCCCGGTCTGGGTTTACTCTGAAGTAAAAACAAGTGGTGTAGCCTGTTTTCACACGACATTGGGCACCACCCAAACATTAGAACAAACTATTAATTACAGTTTTCAGAAAAATGTAATGGGAACAAATGTACAATGCTTCATCTCCACTACATCCTCTAAGATGTGGCGAAGCATTAAAAACAAGTGGTGCTGGGCACAACAAGCCTCAACCCCAACAGACAACTTAGCAGCTGATTTAAATGTTGTCTGTCTCACAAACATATCATTTTTCAAACAAGGTTTAACTAAAATAACTTTCATTTCATTTTATGAATGAAAATGGAGTTTCTCTTGTTAAAATAAAGTAGCCTGCAAATCCAGAATCTGGATTGGACCGATTTCACTTTTGAACCATATTTAAGCATGAAAAGATGATTTTAATGACTGAAAAAAATCTAATCAAATCAAATACTGTCAGCTGCTAGTGCTACCTCTCAGCCTCCTGGCAGTAGAATCTTTTGGTGGCACAAATCCCCTGGAAGTGCAAGTTCTAGAACATAATTACCAGGTCTCAGTTAATGGGGTGGATACTTGCAAATAGCTACTGTAAGCACTTAGAATACTGTCACTTTCTGTGACTGGCATTAAAATGGTAAGAACTAAGTTGTCCGAGATGTTCGGTAGATGCATCTATGGTGTGAATTTGAACATCCTAGGAGGTGACATTGTTCTTGAGTTATCACATTCACAAGATTTTCAGAAAACTTGACCTCTGACCTTGACCTAATTATGGCAAAAATGTAATCAGGTGATCTAGGGGTCACTGGTCTTCTGTTGTGCAAATTTTATATAAATTGGACTGGTAGTTTTGCTGTAATATTGTTAACAGACAGACCAACAATAATACCACCCAACTATCCAGGGGCAGGGTGATTAATTGCCTTAAATCTGCGTTTAAGTGCAGTTTTTTAAATCTACCTACTTATATTCCACCACTGCTTATTTTAAATATGAAATGTATACATTTTATACTGCAGCCATTTTGACATAAAACAGTAGACAGGTTTAATCCAGTGGTTCTCAAACTCTGAGACAAACTGTGCGAATAACATTTTTTTAATATTTTAATAAGTGTTACTCCTGTCTGCACCTTATACAGCTTCATGAGGAAGGGTACGCTTGGCTACAAGTGTTCACAATTCAAAACTTGATGTGATAGTTCCTAGATTTGAGATCACTGTGGGAAATGGAGATTTGTGTTTATATTTTCTGGTGCAACATGCAAATTATTTTAGAAAGGAGAGTGTAATGGATGTGTAGCCTCAGCACATTTGACATCCAATTCCAACATTCTTGTTCATCAGTGGAACACACGTAAGTCCAGATACTTAAAAACAG
Source organism: Archocentrus centrarchus (assembly GCF_007364275.1). Classification (NCBI taxonomy): domain Eukaryota; kingdom Metazoa; phylum Chordata; class Actinopteri; order Cichliformes; family Cichlidae; genus Archocentrus; species Archocentrus centrarchus. Next base: position 16,362,217 of record NC_044367.1, on the reverse strand, counting down.
AAAACCACTGTCTAAAAATTACACCTGTAAATAAGTTGATGTGAAATGTTTAACAGATGCACTTGAAATTCAATAATTATTCACAGGATATGTTTCTCTAAGGCCTGAAAGGAAGAGGGGAGTTAGAGGAGGCAGGTGCTGATGATAGAGGAAAGGTAGAAATGGCAGAAAAGAAAAATTGTAATGGAGAGAGGAGAAAAGGGTGAGTGTGCAGGTAAAAAAGAAATTAAAGGTAGTGAAGTGATGGGGAGGTGAAAGAAATTGGTGAGGGTAAGGGACAGAGTGCGCTCTCTCTAATGAATGTATGTCCCTCTTTGCATCCACTTATGAAGCAGGAGAAGGGCAGTTCAGTGGCAGAGCAGAAATACCTAATCTATAGCTTTGGAGAGGATGCAGTGAAAATAAGGCTCACTGAAACCTGTGCACAGGACCATTACTCACTCTGACAATGCTGTGCATCAGCCCTGATTTTTGTCTTAAAACGCACCTCGTTGTTTATCTCTCCTTTCTCTTTTTACCTTCCAGCCCTAGAAACACTGAGGTCCATTGTACTGTCTTGATTTTTAGGTAAGAGTACAACCTGGTTCACTGGAATACTGTTCACAGAATGGTCAGACCCTTTCACTTGTCCCACATATTATATCTATAAAATTGACATTTAGCTTTAAAAAAAAAAGAAAAGAAAAAGAAAAAACTCAGAACTTCTGAACCAAGCACAGTTGAATTTCCTCTGTTTACCACTGGGGGGCAGTGTTAAGCCTTGTAGAAAGACCCATCTACTCTTGTTGGATACCTTGCCTAGTAGCAGATTCAGTTTTGTGTGTACATGGCTCAGAGGTGGGAATGAAGGCGTGACTGAGACCTGATCGGTATCTGTAAATACTGGCTGCTGACAGATCAGAGCAAGTGAACAATTAAGACATAAACCTGCAGACAGATCACAATCCATATCCACTAAGGAGTGCATTATTAGTGTAATTATGTGGGCAGTTTATACTATAAATTGTTATATATTGCAATTTTCTTATTAAAAAAAAAAACCAAAAAATTCTCCCTTTTGTATTTCTTTGAGACCCAGATGTTACACATATAAGATTTTGATATAATTACTTACAGGACTCTTAGTAATGGTGGAAGTATGCCTAGATGCTATGGCAGTGCCACATTATAGAAGTACTCCTTTGCAAAATTTTACTTAAAATACGGTACGATTGTAGACATATCAGTAAAATTTATTTAACATATTCAATACAATTTCATAAATATTCAACCAGTCCCATCCAACTGCTGGCCAACAGCTTGCCTCAGCACAACATGGAAATTCCTGTCAGGCATCATAAAGGCTAGAATGAACAAGGACATGGCTCAATATGTGAGCGGGGCCCAGAAAGAATTGGCAGAAATGTCAGAGGAGCAAAACACCAGCTACTGGTAGAAAGAGCAGTCACTTGAGACTTTAAGATCAGACTGACCAATCTGTGCACCGCCTGGACTGACTACAAGAAAACCCATGACTCGATACATGGATCCTGGAATCCCTGTACTGTACAAGATCAACAGGACCCTGAGAACCTTCATCAAGAATTCAGTAGGGATGTGGAAGATAACAGTAGAGGCCAACTTCAAGCCAATTGCACAAGTCACCATCAAGTGTGGGATTTACCAAGGAGATGCTCTGTTCCCACTACTGATCTGCATAGGACTGAAGCTCATTAACAACACTGACTACGGAATGGAGTAAACATCAGCTGCCACCTCTATATAGATGACATCAACCTGTATGCCAGGAGTAAAGGACACATCAATTCACTGACTCACACCACTGGGATCTACAGCAATGGCATCAGAATGTCATTGGAACTGGAGAAGTGTAGTCAGATTGTAACAAAGAGAGGGAAGGTAGTCAGAACTGAGGGGATTGCCCTACCACAAGGCAACATTGCAGACACTGAGGACAGGTACAAGAATCTTGGAATTCCACAGGCAAATGGGAAGCATGAAGAGGCTGCAAGGAAAGCTGCAACCACCAAATACCTGCAAAAAGTAAGGCAAGTCCTGAAAAGTCAGCTGAAATGGAAAAACAAGATCTGGGCAATCAACACCAATGCTTTGCCAACCATCAGATACCCTGCTGGGATAATAAGCTGGCTAAAGCAGGAAATAGAAGCCACTGACATCAAGACAAGAAAGCTCCTTACCATGCATGGAGGGTTTCACCCCAAATCCAGACCCCTGAGACTGTACGCTAAATGGAAGGAAGTAAGCTGAGGACTAGTGAGTGTCAGAACAACTCTTCTGGATGAAACAGCAAAGGTCCATAAATACATCAGGAAGATGGCCACAAATGATCATTGCATAGTGAATATCTCAGGTAGCAGAAACTCGAGAAAGAAGAGGAGCGAGAACAGAAGCCATCATGGAAGGTCAGCCCCCTGCAGGGCATGTACCACTGGCAGATAGAAGAAGTGGCTGATATAAAAAAAAAAAAAAATCCTACCAATGACTGGACAAAGCTGGGCTGAAAGACAGCACAGAGGCACTAATAATGGCAGCACAGGAACAAGCTCTAAGCAAAAGATCGATAGAGGCTGGAGTCAACCACACCAGGCAAGACCCCAGGTGTAGGCTGTGCAGAGATGCCCCTGAGACAATCCAGAACATAACAGTAGGGTGCAATATGCTAGCAGGCAGGGCATACATGGAACGCCATAATCAAGTGGCTGGCATAGTATACAGGAATATCTGTGCCGAGTGTGACCCGGAAATCCCAAGGATACATCCCCACGGGTGGTCGAGAATGACCAAACCAAGATCCAGTGGGACTTCCAGATATAGATGGACAAATTGGTGATGGCCAACCAACCAGACATAGTAGTGGTGGATAAGCAAAGGAAGAAAGTCGTAGTTATAGACATAGTAATACCAAGTGACAGTAACATCAAGAAGAAGGAACACGAGCTGGGGGAGCTGGGATTAATTGAAATTAAAGTGTACACTCATCCTACCTTGGAAGATAACTGTGAAAAATAGATATAAATATATATACAATGAGGATACACTGCTAAAGTATTCCCACCTAAAAAGAATGGAGATTTAAAAATCATACGATGTGATTTTCTGGATTTTTTTTTTTTTTAACGATAAAGATTACAGACCTCTCCATTCTTTGGAGGTGGGAAAACTTGCAAAATCAGCAGTGTATCAAATAATTATTTTCCCCACTGTAGGTAAATATAAATTTGAAAAATCTAACTTTGCTTAAATTCAGTGCAGTTTAAGTATTAAATATAATTTATTTTAAATTATTTAACTGAGACTCAGCAAGTTTTTATTTTTTAGATGCAGTGAACACTGGTGTGCATGAGACACTGTAGGAATTTATTTCTTTAGTGATCCTTTTACAAGATGGGAGAGTGTGTGCAGTCAGGTGTCACCTTGAGAGCTGCATTGACATTCCTGTCAGGCAGGGAATTTGTGTCACTTCAGCAAAGCCTTGGTGGCTGCCTGACTCTTTAACTGGCTGGCCAACCAGCCTCAGGGCAACTTCTTTTTAATCTGCCAACCACCCTATAGCTGCACTGGAGTAATTACACCTTACTCCCAGAGGTTAGAAGGATGAATGAATTGGGACTGCACTTCTACTTCTCATTATCACATGAAAATCTCTGCAACAATTTACCTCAATTCAATAATTTACCTCAAAGTTAAAGTTTAACAACAGTAACTGCAGCTGTAAGGTTTTCGAGAACGCGAGATCCAGAGAAATTTATCTGGAAAGGACTTTTACAAACTGACTACACCAAAGGAAAGTGCCATAAAAATCTTTTGCATTGCTTGCCTGAGTTAATTAGTATAATTAAGATGAGTAATTCATTTGAACTCAAACTTACCTTTATTCTTTAATTAATAACAATGCTAAAAAGTTCAAAATCCACTATTTAAAAAATGAAAAATTAGGCTTAGAACTAATATTTGACAAAACTTTATTCATTCCAAATTTGTGTTTTCTTTTTGCCTTTAGAGGAGGGATAAGAGCTTATATTTGCATTGTTTTGCATGTACACATTGCTGTGCACATGCAAGCTGCTTTGCAACCCATCTCCAACCCAGCTCCTCCTTTCATGCTGTATCTGACTTAATCAATATCTCATCTGTTGTCACCGATTTATGCCCTGTTCTGTGTCTGTCCTGTTCAAGTGTACAGATGAGGAAATACCAATTGGTTTCACCTTAATTCCCTTACTTTTAGCACTAAGATATGAGAACAGACACATGCGGCAAGGCAGCTAAAAATAGACAAAAGGTTAAATAGCAGCAGAATAAGAGGACTGCCTGATCTTAATGCGATGAAGCAGTCAGTCTGAATACACTGTTTACCTTGGCTGAGCTGAGATATTTGTAGTCACATGTCTCCAACAAGAAGGAGCTGCATCTCTCAGACACAGAGAGATGGAGAGGAGGGAGTTCACACCTACAGTACCATCACTACTGCTGTCTGGACCTGTTAATTATTAGTGCTCCTTGTCACATGCAATTAACTGCAGTACCGCATGTCCTGTTTGACTGGGGAGTAAAAGTGTGAGAAGAAAGATTATGTTAATTGGTAGAATTTGGATTTTATGTAAGGAAGAGGCAGAGACTGGTGCAGCTTGGGTCACTTCAGTGCTTGCCCACAGTGACTTGGCAGATGTGTAGTGAGGTAAAGTGCACAACAGCTGCTTGCTCTAAATCAAGCAGCCTATCCTCCCAATTCTCCTCTCTGCCTCTGAGTTCCTGTGGAGTGCAATGTCAGCTGTGCTGGAATCATCATTCATTATGCGGATATGCATTCACCTCAGCCACCCCGTACCCGCTTTTCCAATATCAGTCCTTTTATTGTTAGTCGGAGTTTGTCCTCACTTTACTACTTATCCTTCCTGGATTGCTTAATGCTTGGGTTTGTGTAGTTGTAAGTCAAATTCTGCATTAGTCTACCAAAAGACACTTAATATAGTTTGTCGTGTTTATTAATAAACTCAAAGAGATATTTTTGAGCTGAATGGATAGACATGAAACACGTGTCTTCTGAGTAAAAATATCACCTACAGCCCTGCATAAATGAGCTTCAGAAGACAAATGGGAGTGAGAGGAAAAGATCTGCAGTGACCCACTTCCTTGTGGACCTTTTCATGCTGTTTATGTTCACAGTGCAGTGTTTGCAGCAATATTCTTGCTATGCAAGCTACATAACATTAGGATATTCAATGTTTTTAGGATATTCAAAGTAAATGGCAATATGTGACCATATGCATATCATATAGAAAAAAAAATTTTTTTGGAGTTGCTTTAGTGTTTTTGTGCACATATAAAAACCCTACAGGGATCTCATTGTATAGTATGTGGCATCATTATTGATTCAACAGCCCTCTTTTCTAGTGTATCCAGCTGTGACAATATAGAATTGACTGAAGAAACAGATTGGCTTTAAACAAGTAGTGACATGCAATCTTTTCCTGCTTTGGGGGCACTCACCTGTTCTATCATAGGAACGCGGCAATCGTGTGAGTGAATCAGCTCCTGTTAAATGCATATGTCAGAATGGGATATTTTAATTTCAGGGGACAATATGCAGCTGTTTCATGGCCAAAATTGTGCACATTTTAGAATAAGCGCATTTGAACTTTAGTTAATTAGATTTGCCACACACCATTTAATTAATTCAGGATAAATAGCACGGATACGTGATGATATATTAACAAGAAAAACAAATGTGATATGCTAAATTATCTCTTAACTCACTTTAATCTTGTAAATATTGTAAAACCTGTTAAAAAAAAGTATCATGTTTTTAAGTTAATCTGCATCTGAATGACAGTTTGGAATAATATTTACGTGCAAAACACGTACCACAGAATCGTTGAGAGACTGTGGAGCATTAATCAAACTTACACAACAGTTCGATTCTGTTTAGTCTCATCTATGATCAGAGCAGAAAAAGTTTTGACCCAGGTGCTGAGTACGCTTTGAAAGGCAGGTGCATGCATCACAACCTCACTTTTTATTTGCCCGAATCCTCTGTTATCAAGATTTGCTTCTTCGAAAGAGCAAAGTCTTTTCACATGTGCTTTGATATCTCCGTTTCCTCTGTGAAGAATAGCCCTGCTCTTACAATCTAGGGAGGCGTTGCATCTTGTGAGCCCCCTCCTGAGAGCAAACAGGACATCAGTATGCAGACAACGCCCTACAGTTTGGCAGGGCTTGCAGTGTGAAGCCACTAAATTACGGTGGAATATGCAGACGGGAGAATTCATAACATTCTGTCATTTTCTGTTTGTTTATGATACATCACTACAGCCTTGTTGATATTTTCTAAATTCCACCAGAGAACTAGGGGAAGGAAAGGCGAGTGTGTGTGTGTGTGTGTGTGTGTGTGTGTGTGTGTGTGTGTGTGTGTGTGTGTGTGTGTCTCTGTGTCTGTGTCTGTGTGTGTGACTGCAGTGTGAAGTTGTGAATCAGCAGGAGCTTGTATCTTTCTCCTTATCGACTTAGGAGATTTATCTTCTGGACAAAGAGGCGGCGCCCAAAACCGCATGTATCAGCAAAGTAACGACAACCGTGGCACTAATGCCAGAGGGCAGCAATTAACATGAATTAATCACACCGATTTAAGCTTCATCTCCTCTGCTTCGAGCCCTAGTCTTTCTTTCCCACATGCATAGATGAAGAGGCACAGTCACCATCCCGTTATTCATAAATCAAATTAGTTTTAGCTAGAATAATAGGATGATAATGGGTTCTTATCATTTGGCTCTCTGAACAAATAGGGGTCAAGTTTAATATCAGTACACTTCCTTTGATATGTGTCATCTTATTCTCATTGAGATAAAATGAGCTGGAATGCATGATTCATATCCCCTAAAAAAAAAAAAAAAAGACAGTGGTGACATCTAGCTTTACACAGGTTCAAAACCAGTTTTCCCAGTTGGAAATCCTCTGCTTAACCAGTTGCATCATTGGGTCTTTCTTACTGCTTCCAACAGGACTGGTGATTGGCTGAAGCTGCTTGTCATAGGCAACATTTTGTAAAGTCTTGAAAGTGAGCATAGAGGAGGTGCAAGGGTCATGTTTCCACTCAGAGACTTGAATATCAATATTCTGAGAAGTCATTATTGATTTTCTTTCTTTTTTTTTTTTTGGTCCAGTTACATCAAAAACATGTTCCCTGACCCAGATTTTCATTCATTCATGTAAAATAATATGATTTCTCCTTTCAAAGGAAAAGAATCATCTTATAGCATCATAATGTAGCTTTTCTTCTAATTTTCTTGTCCTTTTCATACCCTTGTGTCTCCTTTCCTGACCATCTCTACTAAGATACTAAGCATATCCCCATATTCAACCACTGAGGGGCACTGCAGCTTCAGTTCAGTCCCGTGGAGCTTAAGGACCCGAATGAACTTTTAGGAGCGCACACCAGCCGAGGCAGCGTCAGATACTCACATCGGTGCCAGCCCCTAAAAGTTACCCAGGATACCTAAATCTGCTGAGCTGTCTCCTCCTTCTGTTCCTCTACTGCAATATGACTTTTCCACCAACTCCCAAAGAAAGTTCTTTATATCTCACTCTTCTGGTTATCCTTCTTTCCCCGTTCACTTCCACTCTCGTGCTCTTACTCTATCGTCCTCTTTTCTTAGAGGCATCAGGTCCATTCCAGCTGTAGTCAATCTAATCCCTCTAATTCAGTTAATCTAATTTTCTGGATATGGTCACACTGCTGATCTCCACTACTGGTTCTCTATAATCTCTCTCTGCACTCAGATTTGGTGCCCAAATCCCCTGGAGCCAGCTCTTTCTCACTTTGTCTCCACATTACTTATAAAAAAAAAAAGTGACCGATTACAAAATATAACAAATACCGGCTTTAAGATAGTAATTTAAGACACAAAATAGAATTTACACTTTTGTGTTTATGTGGCTTTTCGCGTTTTCTATGTTTTAAGCTCATGTGGGTTCTATTTGTTTAAATGTAGGTGGCATTATGTATGACTTTGCTCTCAGTGATTGCCGTCAAGGTTTGGATGATTCATCTTTGATAATATCACCATTTTGAAAGTCAGAGCTTTATGTTAAGGGCAAATCATAACGTCTGCTAAGCAACAGAGGTAATGACTTCTTTAATGCATTTAAATCAGATTCCAGTTTGCAGTAATAGAAATAGGAATTTATGTATTTAAGTTTTTCACCATTGGGTTTAACAAATCTTATTTTTTGGTATTTGTCGCTGTACAAGGAAAGGTATGTTTGCTGTATGCTGATCTTTATATTACTATTTTTTCAGGGCTATTCATAGTAAATATGCTATAGTGATTGGTGGATTATCTATACATTGTTGCACACAGTATGAAGTATCTACTGGTTTCTAGCAAACTCTCATTCATTAGAAGCTGCCAGCGTTCAGTACATGCGTGTTTGAGGGATTACTAAGGTCTATTAGCAGATAAGAGGGACTTTCTCAGTGGAAATCACTGGAGATATGTTATATGGGTTAAACACTGTGTGTCCCAGCACTCGCTTTTTAATCACATTCCTTGATAAGCTCAGTGTTATTTGCATCTCGCGGACCATTTTAACCCACAGCATCACAGCATTAAAATACCACTTGTTCCATAATGCATTTATGCCACTCTTTACTTTGTCTCTCTCACTTTGCCTCATCTATCCATGGCTCCTGGCTGCAGCAAATCTCTGCAGTTATTGTGAAAAAAAAAATAATGAAAGAAGCGTTTCATCCGCATGGAAAATCATTTTCTTTACACGCCCTCCTTTAACCTGTTATCGTGTAAAAGTACATGGGGTGGTGGTGGTGGGGCTCCAGTTTGCATAGGGGGACAGGAATGGTGTCAGTCTCAGAGAGAGAGGATTAGGGCCAGGCCAACCAGACATTCATAGGAACTGAAAGTGGGACGAAGAGGACACACCCTTGTGTTCTGTCTCACTGTCTGGGTGTGTTTGTCCTGCCTGACAGCTGACGGGAGAAAGCACATAATACGCCAATGTGTCTGTCTCTTTTTTTTTTCTCCTTTGTCTCTTCCTATTTTTGCACCTCTCTCTTTGGATTTCTCTTTTGATCAAAGCTCACTAAGTCACACTTCTTTCATCTGTCTCTCTGTCCTTTCCCCTTGCCCCCTGTGGCCCACTTGTAGATTTATAGGTCAACTGTCTGGCGATTTCAGGTCTATCTTATTTAATTCCCTTCCAGTGGGTGTCAGGAAAAATGAGATATCTGCCGCAGTTCAGTTTTCAGAAATACAGCAAGTTACTGCCTGCTGTCTGCTCAGCTGACAGACTGCAGGAATGCAATCTGTCCTGCATACTGAATATCACGAAGAGTAAAATAGACAAGTCCAGGGTGAGTCTAATCAAATGTGAGAAGTGAATAAATGAGTGGTAGAGAGCTTTTTGTTCTCATATTATTTCATTTGTGAGGATTGATTAGAGTTGATTAGAGCAACATGTGGCTTTGTCCTTTATGTGACCTTCTGTGTCTAATACCAGTTCAGATAAAGTGAGTCTTGCTAATAACTCATGGATGGGGGAGACATGTCGAAAACTTTTGTCTTTTTTCTTTGTTGTTACTTTTTATTACATATTTATTATACTTCCCTGCCTCCATCGTTTCCATTTCTTATTAGTTCTGGCATTGTCCTAAGCTGCCTTTTCTTCGATCTATCATCTTTCCCCCAGTGAAATATGGATGTATTCAGGATGACTGCAATGCAGTTGAAACAACAGCAACAGTCTTACTCTCACATCAGACAAAAGGGAGGGTGGCCTGTCATCCCGGCCTGCGTCGAGTTTTAAAGAGCCCCTGTGCTTTCAGGATCTGGATTGGACTGGGCCAGCTGACCTGCCTCGCCAACAGATCCTCGAAGAAGAAGAGAAACACATTGCTCCTGTCTCAGCATGGGTACACCACTACAGAGAGAGAGAGAGAGATAAAAGAAACAGACACGGAGATAGAGACTGAGAAATAAAAAGACTTTTTTTTTTTTAAAAAAGAGAGAAAGTTAGAAAGCACAGAAGCAACCCACTCTAAAGTTCAACTTCCATGCATTCACAAAGGGAAATAATCATTATACTGATGGCAAAAATAACACATTTTTCACACGCAGCAGACAACCTACTATCATTATCTTGATGCAGTATTTTCAGAAACTAACCCAAGAGGCTCTCACTGTCGACTCAGCCTCCTGCGGTCTGTGTAGGCAAGCCAGACAGGTGTTTTCCATTCTGCATTATCCTTTTGTTCAGTATTGCTCTCACACCTTAGCCAGGCCCCACGCCAACGCGGCAGGTGACTCAGTGTCAGCCAGTGCTCACCATGCGTCAGCGAGTGTAAATATAACACTGACTTTGGGGCTTTGGAGTTAATTTGAATGCCATATGCAGTCCTCCGTTTTCTTTCACTGAAATTAGGTGGAAATAGTGGACGGGAATGACTGGACAACAATTTCTAGAAACTTATAATTGTTGCCATTCGAGTGACTAGCCTTTATAATTCACATTTGACAACTATGAGAGACAGAATAATACAGAATAATAAAGCTGTAATTCCCGGATGTTGTAGATTGAATTTCCCTCAGCATTGGAAAATAGATTAATTTAGCTTTACTTGGAAAAAAGGATGCAAACTCATTGCCTCAGGAAAAAATAAGGAAAGAAAATGTATGATGGTAAGTTTTAATAGTGTGTTTATTTTGATTTTAATCCCACAAAAATGCCTCTTATGGATATACAACATTGACAAAATTATAATGTTATCAGTACTGATAAGACTGGTACTTTTCCATGAAGTAGACATTTGAATTGTTACACACTTCTCTATAGGTTTCACTTTTTCAGGCATTTAATGGGCATTTAATGGGCTCATGTAATTCCTTTGTCAGTGATCAGCACTGTCTGTCAGTGTCCTACTGCACATCAGCTTGGCAGACAATTAGTGGCAGTAAAAATGGTTTTTGAAGCAAACCCATTTCCCCCAAATTCCCTCGTCACAGCTCAATGCAATAAGACTGTGACTGTTGAAGCACTGCAAGTAGGATAGCAGGGCAGTTACACCATGCATTTATATTTCAGCATCCACTTGGGCCGGGATTCATTTGGAGAGGTACACATACACGCACATACACACACACACACATAACTACTAACCATAGCACTTAGAAAACAGGTCTGCTCCATCAAGCACAAACACGGTGTTTCACTCAAGAGTCTGATTATGCCTCCATGTGGTGCACTGAGCCCCAACATTGTTCGCCACAGTTGTTTTTAATCCACTCGATGAGGGAAAAAAAATTTAATGTGATATTCAGAATTTAAATGCACTCCGCCACAGCACGCTTAAAAACTACTAACTTATTCAGTGCACAAAAGCAATTAGGAGAAAATGAAATGTCTGCGTTTGTGACCAGAGCTGATGTTTATTGCTGGAGCTGTGGAATGAATACATTTTTAGATGTGCCAGAGAGAGAGAGAGAGAGAGAGAAAAATTGTTGCAAGTGTCAAATGTAATCAGAAAATAATCTGTTAATCTGTTTTTCTTACTCTGGTATCAGTGAACTGAGACGTTACGTTGTTGGGTGTCTTTAGTAATGAGGGAATGAGTGAATGCCATATTTTCCTGTACTAAACATTTAATAGGGATTAGCATCACTACATTGATGTAACATATTCGGCTTTTTACTTTCATTAATCGCCATCCCAGTGCTGCAAGAAATTAGTGTGAGTAAAATTTGCAGAGAAAAGTTGTGACTCATGCTGCCATCTGCATGCGTATGTGTCTGTATTGCTCATCAGGTTAGATATATTTGCACAGGCAGTTTTGTTGCAAATTAGGTTTGGCAGAATAATTGCTCTGTTTTGGTGAGTATGCAGATATGTGTATGAACTTATTGATGTTCTGTTATGCATAACTCGGGTCACTTAAGGTAAAGCTTTAATGTGAACTTTTTCTAGGATTTGATTTACAGAGAAATTGCTCGCATACATGGCAAAGCAGGGTCATAAAAAACTGATTTTGTGATATCATGAATTACGCCTATTAACCTGAAATTAACCTCAAATTATAGATCCATTTAAATCCAATAAATGGGACTAGGAAATACGTATTAATAATTAACCTTTTAATTTATGTGAAATTGTTAATTTGTTTACTCATAAAGAAGCTATAATTTGAAACTAATGACTGAATGTGTCAGCGATAAATTATGGTGCAGTTCATATACATGTTATAAAGGTATTACTTATCTAACTATTCAGTGATTCAACATTTTGTTAGTGTAGTAATTACAGGTCATCAACAGTGTATTTCTTTATACATAAACATACTGAATAATTTAGGTGTTATATATTAGCAATTAAATAGGTAATTACATTTGTGACAAAATATAGGCGAGCATAAAGTATATAGATTAAAATGCATAAACTGTTAATAAATGGCTCATAAAGACACATTTATGTAAACCATATGTGAGGTGAAATAAAAATGTAGGTATTACTCTAAATTACCTGCATGCTAAAGCCTTCAAACAGGCTTTACCAATTTACACTAATATTTTATCTTATCAAGGGAGGAAATTATTCTATGTATGCTGGATTGTAATAAATGGTTGTTTGTTTGTTTGTTTTTTTAATTATCCATTACTCATTTACAGTGATGGATTTAGTTCTGAATAAATCATATAAGCTTAGAGCACTATTTTATTTAACCATGCCACAGTAATCCTGATGGGGTACATTACAAAGTGAGTGATCCAATCTGCATATGGCAAGTGGTACGTATATGTAATGTAGCTTAAATATATGTATTCCAAAATGGTTATAGCCCCCCAGTTTCAAAAGAGTTGGGGCATTGTGGAAAATGCAAATAATAACAGAATGCAATGATTTGCAAATCTCATAAACACATATTTAATTTGCAGTAGAACACAGAAGACATATCGAATGTTTAAAGTGAGAAAATGTACCATTCTAAGAAAAAAGATAATTTTGAATTTGATTGTAGCAACTCATTTAAAAAAAGTTGGGGGCACAGCCATGTTTACCACTTTGTAACATTCCCTCTTTTGGCAACAGTTCATAAATGTCTGGGAACTGAGGAGACCAGCTGCTGGACTTCTGGGAGATGAATGTTGTGCCACTGTTGTCTGATACATGATTCTAGCTGCTCAACAGTCCTGGATATTCTTTGTCATTTTGTTTCCCAAGATACATCAAATGTTTTCACTTGTGGAAAAATCTTGACTGCAGGTGACCAGTTCAGCAACTGGACTCTGCTATGAAGCCATGCTGTTGTAATAGCTCCAGCATGCAGTTTTCATTGTCTTCCTGAAATATTCAAGGTCCCTGAAAAGATGTCATCTGGATGGGAGCACATGGTGCTCGAAAACCTGTATGTACCTTTCAGCACTGATGGTGCTTTTCCAGCTGTGCAAGCTGACAATTCCATAGGCACTAATGCACCCCCATGCCATCAGAGATGCAGATTCTTGAACTGAGTGCTGATATCAAGCCGGATGGCCTCTCCTCCCTTTAGCCTGGAAGACACGGCGTCCATGTTTTCCAAAAAGAATTTCACACTTCGATTCATCTGACCACAGAGCAGTTTTCCACTTTGCCTCAATCCATTTTAAATGAGCTTTGGTCCAGAGAAGACAGCAGCGTTTCTGGATCAAATACGGCTTCTTCTTTGCACGATAGAGTTTTAACCTTGCATTTGTGGATGGCACAATGATTTCTGGAAGTGTTCCTGAGCCCATGCAGTGATTTCCATGACAGACTCATTCCTGGTTTTAATGCAGCCCGAGGGCCCAAAGATTACGGGCATGCACTGAATTGTTCCTTGCGCACAGAGATGCGAAACTTTTGATGATATTATGTACTATAGATGATGAGATATTCAAAATCTTCAATCTTGTAGATGCAGTTTTTTGCAGATTGGTGAACTTCTGCCCATCTTCTGAGAAGCTCTGCCTCTCTAAGATGCTCCTTTTTAATAATCATATTACTGACCTGTTGCCAGTTAACCTAATTAGTTGCTAAATGTTCCTCCAGCTGTTTCTTTTTAGTACTTACTTTCCCCGTACCAACTGTTTTGTGATGTGTTGCTGCTGCCAAATTCAAAATGACCTGATATTTTTCATGAAATATTAAAATGTTTCACTTTAAGAATACATTTTCCACTGCATCCTGACTTTTTGGGGACTAGAGTTTGCAATTCAGAAATAATGAAATAAATCTGCTTGAAAGAAACATGTAGAAAGAGCTAATAACTGTGTTTGCATGAATTAACATGGGTGCAGTCAGTGTTATAATATATGATACACATACTCTGTGTGTAGTCAATATGACTTTTTTTGTTGTTGTTTTCTTTGGCTGAAAGTGTCACTCTCAGATGTGCTTCACAGCTCAAACAAAGGTTACAAAGAGAAGAATAAACACAAGGAACTGATCAGTTGGTATGAAAAACTAGTAGACCTCGTAGGAAACTCTGCAGAGGATACTCATGTCATGTGAAAATCACAGGGGTCTTAGATTTAAAGCTGACCTTTGTACCCGGACCCTTTGCATCTATCCCTGAGTCAGCAATGCTGAATAGTGGGCACAGCATTCCATTGCTGTATACAGCGGGAGCTGAAGGGGAAAGAGATACAGGACGTGGAACGAGATGGGACTCTTTAAGTAGCGCTCCATAGGTTGGCAGGTCAGAGGGAGGCGCCAGGCCCCTGAGACCTGTCTTGATCTCCTGGTCATGGCTTTCTCACTGCCTCGCTTTGGGATTCAACACATGTAATCCTTCAGTCAGCAGTTTGACTTAACATTAGCATTTTTCCAATGTGCTGGGCTCTGACATGTACATTAAAACCATTCAGTATGTGGTTCAGATTTATTTGGCACTGTTCAGCTACTGATATGCATAGATCGCTGTCTTAAATACCCACTCATTATGTTCTGCAGTCAGTAAAATTAAAACCAGTACCTTCTATATACAGTAACTAAACCTGGCAGCTATATTAATCTATTCTGATAAGCATTCATATTTCTTGTTCTTTGCTGAAAGAACATTTTTCCTCAGGTTTGGCAAGATCCATTATTAAACATTATGTATTTCACATCTTGTATATTAAGCCAAGAGTTATGATAAAGAATGCAAATGTAAAATTTTACAAGATAGACCCAAAAGGCACCATCTCTTACAACATT
The DNA here is from genome assembly GCF_007364275.1 of Archocentrus centrarchus. NCBI lineage: Eukaryota > Metazoa > Chordata > Actinopteri > Cichliformes > Cichlidae > Archocentrus > Archocentrus centrarchus. Next base: position 16,346,977 of record NC_044367.1, on the reverse strand, counting down.
AATGTGCCATTATATGACAGTTAAAGCTGAATTTTTATATTCGCTAACATCAGACATTATGTGCTTTTGCTATTTGATCGGCACTCACCCTGAGAGCAGCGGCGTGTCCAAGTTTGTATTGTCTCAGTATTTTCTGAAGGCATCGTATTAGGGAACATTGAATAATTTATGACCCCTATCAGCCACCAGGAGGAGGAAATTACATAACATCACACCACTCACTCCAATTTACACCTTACTCATCTACAAGAACAGCACTGATGCCCTATCAGCTCTAACCAGCTGCAGGGGTCTAAAATTGTCATATCAAATATGATCTGAAGATGAGCAGCTAATAAAGTTAATTTAGCCACTTAAACACAACATTGCCATTTGCTCCTTGGGTCGGGAATTTGCCTTTTAGTCTTTGTACCATGTGTGAAAGGTTTTACAGCACAAGACAATGTGAACATTTAGCGAGTGGGAAGGATGCGGTGTGGTCATCAGAGATTCAAGCTCAGGTCCAAGTAGTGATAAAGATGGGGCACAATTTACTGTATTTAGCATATTTTACACATTACAATAAAATGTGTAAAAATGTGATAAAATCGAGAACTGAAAAATAAGACAAGACATTAATTGGCATTAAAAGAACTTCCAGAGGTTTTCAGAAGGATCTTCTGAATGTTTATTGTAAAAAAAAAAAAAAAAACGTAATTTTTTTCTCTGTTATTGACACGCTTGTAAACCCCATTTTTTTTTTCAATGTATTATTTTTATCACGCCCCATGGGCTTTAAAGCCCCCCAAATATTATTTTTCTCCTAAAGTTTGTGTGTGTATTTATAATTGTTTCATAACATTATTATAACTTTAATTTTACTGTATTGCATTGTGGTTTCTTTAACACAACGGTGACTGCAGTTGCTGTGATTTGTATTTCTTGTGAAACACTGAACATAATGGACCTTGGCCCCTGTGTCACAAATGTCTCTGTTAGTCTGTTTATCTCTATCGCTACTCTTCAATGAATCTGTCAGTCCTCAGTCACGGCAGGGTCAACCTTGACCCTGACCTGGACCAAACGTGTCAGAGCTGTCAGCCGTTTAAAAAGCCAACACATGTTGCTGTCTTGCTCTTCGTTTTTGTACTCAACTGGATTCCTGTGTCCCCTTTTTTCACTCTTTCCTTTGTTTCTTATTATTGAGTGGTATTTTTGGATTGTTAGATAGCTACCCAAGTATTTTTTGCATGCCCACAGCACATGCTTAACAGTTTTAGACTTTCAGGATTTAGGATAGTTTTCTCTGCTTTCCTGTAGTATCACTTTCTGCCATGTCTCTATCACACTCAGCCCTCCATCGTTGCCCCTCCCATTCTCCATTCCTCCCCCCTCCTCTCAACCCCCTGGAGAGGACTGATACTGCTGATGCATCACCGACCAAGATAATTTGTTTAAATGACAGATTAGGACAATAACTCGATTTGTGTCCAATACAGTATGTAGTGTCTGTTACAGATCTAATAAAGCCAAACTCCCCACCCCTTTTGCTTCTTCCTCTCAACCCCATCTCACATCTATATACCCTGCCCCTTTGCTTGTATCTGCTGCAATAAGCTTCCAGTTCAATGAGAAGGGAAAGGGAGGGGGACGGGAGAGGTTTGTCTCCAGTGTTTGTAACATGATTGTAGGCAGGGGCCACCAAGGCTTCCACATAATTGAATTGCAAGGCCGGGAAGCTGCGAGGTTTGGCGAGGCGCTCATTGACTCATTGATCGACGCAGAGGGGCTTCAGAAATATGCCTCACAGTCGTGACCAATCAATCAAACAATTAAGCCTAGCCTCTGCTGCCACTTGTGCTCCATTTAAGTTTAAACTCCTCGCTCCCGGTGCAGCGCATTCCAAATTAATTGCTTCTTTTCACAGAATAGGCCCACCACCCTCCCTTTGTATGTGCCCCCCCGCAACACACGCGCGCCCGCACATACACACACACACACACTTTACCTGGGGAAAAAAGGGAGGTGTGTGGGTTGGAGCAGCGTGGCCTTTCCTGCAGCATACCCCTCCTCCTTCTGTTACTACCACCTTCATCCCCTTCCCTTTTCCTCTTCCCTCCTTCCAATCTTACAGGGCAGTAAAACCATGTCCTACAACAGCAGCAGGAGGATTATTCCTCGTTCATGGCTTCGTGACTGGAATCCACAGCTGCCTCCTTTTAGCCATATGGCATTATCTTTTTTTCACTGTGGCACTGCCTATCACCTTAAGACTGCGCCTCCCTGGCATGCCGCCCTAGCTAGCATCTGTCATATGGGACTAGTGAGGGTTTAATGTCTCTCTCTCTCTCTCTTACTTACTTACACTCTGCCTTTTTTTCATTTTTTTCCCCTCTTCCTTCTTTTTCCCCCCTCCCAATTTTCCCTCAAATGCCCTCCTTCCATTTCATTACAGTCATCTTGGGGTGTAACATTTAGAAGGGTTTAGGAGAGATTGCGGGTCTAGTCTGAAACCTCATGGGTATCTGCAGAAAGCCCAGCTCAACAACCCCTTACTGATGCCCTTTCATAGCAGAGATATGATAAATCAGATGTGTCCATTTTTTAGGACTGTGTCCTTAATCTTTCCAATGGCCACCTGGCCTGATTTGTGACCTTGAGGATATGTGTCTAATGCTGAGAGGAGCAGCAGGATGTTACAAATGCACATGCAGGCAAACACTACATATGCTCACAAATTCAGCACACACACACACACACACACACACACGCTCACATACATTCGGGCACATGACAAGAAGTCTGCTTGTCACATGGATGTCCTTGAGCTGTAAACACAGTCAGCCTGAAAAGCGAAGGACCTGGGATGTCACGAAAAAAGGTGTGAGGATTAATTCTGTCATCAAGGAGGCATCTGATGTAAACCACCAAAGACAGTCAGATACAGTGCGCGCGCACACACACACACACACACACACACACACACACACACACACACACACACACACACACACACATATATATATATATATATATATATATATATATATATATATATATATATAAAATCATGTATGGGTTTCTCAGCGTTGCCATAATGTTATGACAGCACCAAAATGAGGAGAAAAGAGAGAGAGACAACGAGAGGAAGACAGACAACAGCAGGAGGTGTGTGTTACCATTTACTTCCAAGCAGTTCCAGTCTGTCTGAAGTACAGCATTTACACTATATTGAAATCATCCCATTGTGGCAGCTTATTTTAGCTTGGCAGTGCTTATCTCATACCAGGTAATTTTTAGTAAGATGATGTGTCCCTTATCTGTACGTTTGGAGCGCTGGATTCTCAGAGTCCTATGATTTAATATTCACAGCGCAGAGGGGCATAAATGCTTCTAATCCGACCCAGGAGTTCTCTTTGCGTTCACAAAAATGAACATAAATATTCAGGCTGCTGATTCAGTGATTAAGAAACATTAAAGTGGCTGACAAAACACAGGAGTACTGTATGTTTTCAGTACTGCAGAAAGCAGCCTCTAACTTGTTTCCTAGCTAGTTTTCTGAGACAGCAATCTCAGAAGAAAGACTACATATATATTATGTCATCTAAATTTGTTCCTTGATATTAATATCTTCTGTGACCTTTTTGCATATGCTCTCACTAAGTGTTCACCCTTTCTCTTTCTCTTGTACTGTGCAGCCATGACAAGAAAATGTTAGCTGCTAATAACAATCACACTTTCAATCACCAATTAGCTCAAGAGAGGAGCTGGTTAATTACTTCTTCTGTTTGCCAGTCAGTTCTTTGAGGTCTTCAATATATTACACTGGGATGGTGTTTGTGTCAGCTAACATGTCTGCTTCCTCTCTATGGCCCAAAGAGAAAATGTTGTGTAAGGACCTACTTTATTTTCATTTTAATTTATATTATTATATTGCTAATACGAAGTGGTTAAAATCAGTGTCAGCTGTCTTGTAAAAACATGACAACTAAATAACACATACCAATCATGTAATAATAACAAATGCTAAGTGACTCATAGGCTTTCTGTTTTCCTCATTGCTGCTTTAAAAATCTCTCTACTTCTGACAGCGTCTTACCTGTCAAGGTAAGACACACACATACACACAAACTGTTCTGAATTACAGAGCTTGTTAAATAGCTGTCTCTTCCCATGTGTGTGTCAGAGGAAAAATGAGACAGCAACTGGGGAAACAGGAAGGTAGGCACATCCAATTATTCTGGATGGTAGGCAAGTTGGCAAGTTGCAGTAATTATGACTGCCTGGCTCATCTCACCACTCCAAAGCACTCAACTGGAAGCTGACATGCATTTGATGACAGATACTTGTGTGTTTTTGTAATACTGAATGCAAGCTTTTGTATGCATGAAGGGGGAGGGAAAGAGAGCGAGACTACTACGTCCCTTCTTTAGTTTTAAGCTCTGGCTCTGTCCGCTATGACTGCTGACAGTGTGCAGGTTCGCTGTGAAAAGCTGCTGAGGAATCCCACAGGGATCCTATTAGGGACACTTCATCTGGGTGCTGAGACTGCATTGCTGACATACAGGACACAATCTCTCTTTCTCTCTCTCTCTAACACACACACACACACTGATAATTTTTATTGGACTGCAGACTGTAAAATTATACTATTATTTCTGTGGATTTACTTTACCGTATTTACTGTGTTATCAATACTGAGTGATGTCTTTCACATACTTGTGGAAATGCCGATCTAGAAGGCAAAACAGGACTTTCTTCCGCTGCCTGCTTGGCCAAAAATGCTGAATAACTGTTCAACTGATTGCACTCATGACTAGACACTTTTTTCGCAGCTACCATCAAAGTATGGAGTATGCTACGGCAAGCTTCTCCTGAGCATGCCATGCAAATATATTGGCCAAATTGCATCAATCCTTCCATCTCCATAGTAACTCAGGTTGTTAATACTCAGCCAGTTTAAACTGTGGGTTTACCTGACATTGGAAATACGTTTTGATTTAGATTTATGTCATAAGACATTGTCTTAATCATCTGAATTGGATCAGTGGACTGATTGATGGACATTTATATTTTTGTAAATTTTTTGTAAATTTCATATTCCTTCCACACCCAACATTTTTGCCATTACATTTTTTTTTTCCAAACCTCATCCTCACTTTTTTTGATTTTGGTACAGTAACTATGCTAAACAGGTGCAGAGAGCGAAAGCAATGTACTATTGAACTGCTTAAAGGCCATAGATTGATCTTGGTTAGAAGCCATCAATAAATGACCCTCATGATAATCAAAGGCAGGTCAATACATGACGCTGTTGCCAAAATACAAGTCAATACAAAACCTTGTTATTATCATTTAATGATTTAACCAGCCATGCACGTCTGTAGAGTGCTCAAGCAATAGTGAAGATGAAAATTAAGATAAAGAGCAGAGTTGAAGTAATTATAGTTGGTATACGTTTCATCTCATTGATAAGTGTTTATAAGTAAGCAAATACTTTGCGTTTCTTGTGGTGTCAGTTTCTGTGCACTGGTGACTATTTGATGTCTCAGCATATGTTCATTTTATAAACCAAGAAACCATGAAGGAAAAAAAAAAGACAAATATGTGTGGAATGGTATCTGATTTTTATATTGTAACAGGGAAAACCTGCATTGTTCAGACCTTTGGGAGAAGACAGAGAAGATGTAGAAAATCAGTCTCAGAACAGGGTTACAGTGCATCCTGTAGAGATCTCATGTACCATTTGATGCTCTGTGGAAATATCTGAAATATGAGAGGGATTATGAAAGTGAATGAACACATACAACAAGCACTGTATCTGCTAAGTCTTCCCTGGGGTCCTCTCTTACATTACTTGAGAGCATTAAGGAGAGGGTGAAATAAAAACTGCCTGGTTGACTGATTGAGAGCTCATTTTCTTTATTGGTGGATTTAGGCTCATTAGGACTGACTTGCCCCATTAATTTTATTTCCAGAAGGCAAAGCAAAGACATCTAACAGCTGAAAGAGAATGAGAGCATGGATTTACGGAAACTGTAATGCATAGAAATGAAAGAATTATTCAGTGTACTGTACTGAGATTTACTTAATGCAGTTCTATTATTTTCAGTGCGGAAAGGGAAATTGGGGCCTCTGCAATACTGATACTGGTAAACTTTTATTTCATGTTAGTGCCAAAATTCCTCAGTTATTTGCATTTTTTATGGGACCTATGTTAGACACCCACCCAATGTGCTTGCCTCAGTGGGTGTAACCTACAGATGATCAATAGCTAAAGTACTATTCTTTAGCCATAGCACATTTTCGATGGCTTCAACCTCTAAGCAGTTAATTATTATTGCCCAGTGCAACTGCATGTTTCTGCAGTTTATATCTAAGATGCACACCGCAAACAAATGCACTATATCCACGTACACACCTGCACGCACATTTTACGTCAATGTTGTTTGTCCACACAGCTGTATACGTAGCTTAAACAGAGAAAACGGAGCCTGCATTTGAATTGCTGAGAAGGACTAGCAGTATGTTTGGCTCTTAGTCAGCGGCAAGATGACCTTCATTCACATCTTTCTAGATGGCATAGATCCCTGTGAAGAGGATGAAGGGGATGGAGGGAGAGGCAGGTGGGGTGATGTGGGGGATGGTGGTGTTGATGTTTCAGTTCTGTTCACTGGCTGCATTTCTGTGTGTTTCTGGCCATGAAACAGATACTCCCACAAACAGGAGGAAGTGGGGGAGGATAGAAGAGCTCTCAAGGTGAACAAGGCAAAGATATTCACAAATGGAAAAATGGGGTGGAAAAGAAAATTAAAGGATATGCAAAGAATGAAAATGAAGCATCAAGCCAGGTAGTTGCATTGCAGAAGACTGATGACATATCAGGGTAAGGTGTTGGAATTGCAGATGTTTTGCTCTTGGATTATTAGATAGAATTCATAAACTTACTCAGTGAAATTTATGCATGAACCACCCAGATCCCCACACTACGAAACCCATGATTTATTCTTAATTAAGAAAGATGATTTACTAATGTGTTGAGAGGAAAATGCACCATGATTTTTTTAGACATAATTTTTTTTTTTTTTTTTAAAGAGACATATCACAAAGGGTGAAATAAACTAAGCTGGATAAATAAATACATAAAATATTTTATGCCCGAGGCTACTATCCATCCATCATCGCTTGTTACTTTAACTGCCTGGTCTGATAAATACACATATACAGGTAGGTGTTAGATATAATATGTCCATTCCTTCTGATTTACTCATAAACATTAAAAATGTGCTGCAGGCATAAATTAAAGAAACATGCCAAAAAAAGATAAATGGTGAGATGTTATTGTGCTTTCTACAGATTAAACTGCAAAAAGAATTGCCAATGCATATTAATCTGGCACATCCAGCACCCTCCAAATCACACAAAGTATAAAACCTGCATGACAGATAAGCCACAGAAGAACATCCCATGTCCCTTTAATCAAAGCAGCAGGTGTAGTGAAGTGAGAAAATTTTACACTGCTAAGAAGCACAGATTGATGGATTCATAGAGCACAAACTAGTAATGCAGATGGGGAGAGGGACCAGCAGAAAAAGAATAGTCATACAATCATAATGCAGATAAGAGAGTGCAGATTAATGTCCTAACACAGATAGATAAAATTAATACACACTCATTTGTCCTGGAAGGTCACCAGGTGAATCTAATGTATCTGGGAGTAGTATAGGGTCATTATCACTAGCCAGTGACTCATTATCATAATCGTTCAAGGACATCGTCATCATTGCTCCTGAGCACTATCCACATTCAAGAGTGCGCACCTCAGTGGTTGTGACAGGGAGAAACTGCAGAGGAGACACCCTCAGTTCCTCCAATTATAAGCGAGCTCCAGTGATGACACTTACACTGGACCTGCTCCATACATTTCTGTCTTTGCCTATGAAAAGACGCAGGACTTCATCTTGGAAGAAGTTTTTTAAAAAATATTTTGAGGTCTGAAATTTGTTTTTGATGTACAGTATTTTTTTTTAATTCTGGTCTCTAAAGCAATGATCCCTTTGTGACATTAAACAAATGTCTAGGTTATTGGTTAAAATTTTAACATGCCTGTAATGTAAGCATCTTTTTCTTAAATCTGTTTGAAAAATTTATCAGTTTTATTAAATTTTAGTAGAAAATTACATTTGCAAAGATGGACTTACATAAATATGCTTGTTTTAGCCGAAAAGGATAATTAGTTGTGAGAAACATGCATTTCATGAAGTCATAGCAGAGTGGGAGTTTCTTCCTCAAAGTATGCTTAGACTCAAGTCAGATAATGCTCCTAACTTATTAACTCAGTTCAAATAATTAAAATCTAGTCACCACTTGAATTACTGCTTAGATTTCTGCAAAACAAAAAAAAGATCTTTGCCTTGAGAATGGACATGATCCCTAACATCTAAGAGCATTTTTACTGTACAGACAAAAAGTATCATGGTTAGATGTTAATTGAATCTGCCGTAGTTGTTGGTGCCAGACGGGCTACTCTCAGTATTTCAGAAAATTGCTCCAACAGGAACTCGGATAACCTCTCCTTACAACCACGTTATGCAGAAGAGCATCCCTGAATGTGTAACACATTGAAACTTGGGCTACAGCATCAGAAATGTTTGGTGGCAGCATCAGAATTTGGCATAAAAAAACGTGAAAGCATGGATCCTTTATGCATTGTATCAATGGTTCAGGCTGCTGCTGGTGGTGTAATGGTGTGAGGGATATTTTCTTGGCACACTTTGGGCCAATTGAGCATCATTTAAAGACCACCACCTGAGTATTATTATTGACCATGTCCATCTCATTATGACTATAGTGTACCCATTTTTTGATGGCTAACGTCACAAAGCTCAAATTACCACAAACTGGTTTGTTGAATATGACAGTGAGTTCACTGTACTCAAATTACCTTCACAGTGACCAGATCTCAATCCAATGGAGCATCTTTGGGATGTGGTGGAACAGGTGAGTTGCATCATGGATGTGCACCCAACAAATCTGCAGCAACTGAGTGATGCGGACATGTTAATATGGCCCAAAATCTCTGATGAATGTTTCCAGCACCTTTTTTAAGTGTTAAAGGGAAAAATGGGGTCACACTGGTACCAGGTGTACCCAATAAAGTGTCCGGTGAGTGTATATGTTTCTTATATCAAAAGATGACTACTGTATTTCAAGTAAACTATGAGCTATGAAGGAAATGTATATTTCTACAGTTTCCCCATAACAGTTTATTTACTTACTATTATATAGATTTTGAGTAAAATATTCTTGCTAAGCCAGTGTTTCTATAGCATTTATTAAAAACTGTGTTCTTCCTACGCAGGCCCAGGTAATGTAGACTTGAGTATAAGCTGATTGCCTCTCATTAGATATTTGGATTCAAATCAAGATTGTTAACCTGCTCAAGGACTCTCTGACCCACTTGTGGAGTTGCACTTTAAATTTAGTATTCAGTTGCCATATTCATCCAACATTTCAACCATTATAATAAAACTGAAAAATTATCTCCACTCAGTTATTTTGTCTTCTTTACTATGTAAATTCTTGCCAACATGGACTTTTTTGAAACAACTGAAAAGTCAGGAGGTTTCAGTACAGCTAGAAAAACAGAATACATTAACAACAACCATGACTTATTTGAACGAGGCACAACATATTAGTGCCTGTGATGTTGCTTCAGTTAATGTATCTTCCTCAGTTTACTGAATAATAGAACAGCGTGTAGTGTCTCATAAGTGGATGAACTATTTAGGATTCAAGTGCCGTAAACTTGTCTGATGCCCCCGTTAACCCTTCCCCACCAAGAAAAATGTATTCATTTTTAACTTTCAGTAGTGGAGTAGATAGCACTGCCTCTTCACAGCACAAAGGTCATGGATTTGAACCTGCCAGCCAGCCCGTGCCTGCGTGGCTTCTCTCAGGCTGCTCCAGCTTCCTCTGACAGTTCAAGGACATGTTTGTCAGGTTAACCGATAATTCTAAATTATTGCGCATGGGATTATTTTTTTTAAAGAATGGCCACGACACTTGATGTTATTGGTAGTATAGCCGCCAAAGCACTGTGTGACTGTGTTTTGGTGGCTTGTTGATTTTTTTTTGTTTGCTTTTTAGATCCTAAAATAAACATAAAGCCAGGGCTATAATGGAATGGTATAAAACAAAACATATTCATGTGTTAGAATGGCCCAGTCAAAGTCCAGACCTAAACCCAATCGAGAATTTGTGGCAAGATCTGAAAACTGCTGTTCGCAAATGCGCTCCATCTAATCTGACTGAGCTTGAGCTGTTTTGCAAAGAAGAATGGGCAAAAATTTCAGTCACTAGATGTGCAAAGCTGGTGGAGACATACCCTAAAAGACTTGTAGCTGTAACTGCAGCAAAAGGTGGTTCCACAAAGTATTGACTGAGGGGGGCTGAATACTTTTGCACACCACACTTTTCAGGTTTTTATTTGGAAAAAATGTTTTGGATCATGTATAATTTTTTTTTCCACTTCACAATTGTATATGATTTTGTGTTGGTCTTTCACATTAAATTCCAGTGACAGAATATGGAAAAGTTCAAGGGGTATGAATACTTTTGCAAGCCACTGTATATCTATCTATCTATCTATCTATCTATCTATCTATCTATCTATCTATCTATCTATCTATCTATCTATCTATCTATCTATCTATCTATCTATCTATCTATCTATCTATCTATCTATCTATCTATCTATCTATCTATCTATCTATCTATCTATGATAGATAGAGATAGAGTTGTGATTCTGGATCTAGATCCCTCTTACAAATCTATTTGACCCCTTTTTGTTCATCAGATTTAGTTAAGCAAGAAGGTCAGAGAAGAATCATCTGATTCAGATGTGATGTAATCCACCTCCCCAAGCTGACAAAGCAGGGGGAAGACAGGCTTTGTGTGCCTATAGTGACTAATGTGCCTGTAAGCACTAAGCTGTGGGGTCATGGGTTTCTGGACACGTGTCATCCGAAGGAAAAACTCCAGTCCCCCAGAAACAGTTACCACTGGTTTTTATTGTGACATTCCTTGTCAGATGGCTGCATTTTGATATGGCTTTGTGGAAAGACACTGGCACCAGCATATCTTGATTTATTACTTAAAACAGATAAAACTAAATGAAAATAAAAATAATCAGTTTAATTTTTTTGCAATAAAAGAAAAGAAGAAAATGAAGACACAGAAAACAGAGTGGAAGCAGAATTGCTTGATTTTCGTTATGCCTTAAGGTCTAACTCTGACTCCAGCTCTGCTTTGACGCTGGATCCAAATGACAGCTTCTGTTTCAGCTGCAAGACGCCGACACTGACAGCTGTGTGTATGTGTTTTTGTCTCTGCCGAATATAACTGGACTGACTAACCATTTTTTACAAGCACACAACCTTAAACATATGGGTATTAAAACTTTTATGCACCTAAAAGGTAGTATGAAGACAAAACATGTGACAGCGCACACAAACACACAGCATGTGCTTTGATATGTTTACACTGATGAAGAGAGAAGGAATTAGGAAAATCAAACATTTGTCCACCCATTTGCCATGCCAGCAAGGCTTAATTACTCACTGAATCACACTGGCAGACTTGAAGCTCTCTCCCGATTACTGTAACTCAGAGGAGCTTTTGATCTGTCACTTTGTTGGCTGTGTGCATGCCTTCGCCACAAATCTTTGCTGCCCAGCTCCAGGCAAAACAAAATAAATAATAAAACTATCCAAATAGATAATGTGTTGTTGTAAAAAACTACATCCTGGAAGTTATTTCTACTTTTGTGTGTTTGTCCCAGAGCCTAAAAAAAAAACTTGTAGCAGCTGGTCTACCAAGTTAGATAATATAATAAGATTATCTGGCTGTGCTTATGCAGCGCTTAGAAGCTTTTTGAACTAAATTTTTTTTAGCAAAATAAACCATGTTTGTTTAGCATGTTAGCATTCTTGGATTTTCTGATTATTTAACTGTAACCGAGGATAATGGGAAGCCATTATTTTGCAGGCATTCCCTAATAATGCTTACTCAAGTAATGTTGATTTTTTTTTTTATATCTGATAAAATTGTTATATGGTAAGTTCTTCCACTCAAATCACTAATGGCAGACTCTTGGTAGCAGAGACTCTTTATTGTTTAGACATTGCACTAAAAGCCAAACGTTTCAACTTCATCATTGTTTAAATGAATAAATCAGGGGACTGGTAAAATCAATAGGATCCATTTTCAAAACAACATAATTCATTAAGATTTGTCAATGTGATGCATACCTGCAGGATAGTCTGTGTACAGTAAATGTAACATAAGGATTACAGCTTTAAATGAACCTTTAACCATTCATGTACCTGTTGTAATCCTTGACATTCTAATTAATATTCTGTAGGATATAAACTAATCTGTAGTTCATCATCAAGTGCTATACAAAATACTGTATTTGCATGGAAGCATACAAGGCACAGTTCTTTGTAACTCAGGCGTCTGCCTGTCTGGATCTCGCTCTTCTATGATAGGCCATCACTCAAATTTAATGACAAGTCATTTAGGCCCAATCTGTCACAGGGCTATGACTGCTCTGCAAGTCTTTCTGTTCACCGAGAGGAGGAAAGGAGAGATTAACAGGAAAGAAGCCAGAAAGAAGACAGTAGGTGGGGAAAGATAGACACAGAGATGCATTTTTATGGTTTTAATGCGAGTGCCACTAGGAACCTAAGCCTCTGTCAGCCCTGATTCTCCAGTGAAATGAAATCCCTGGCTTTAATCCAGAGACCTCTTAAATCTCTTCAGAGGAGTGTGGCCAGTTTGCCCCAACTTCTCACCCTCAGAGAGGTAATGGATGTTGTTTGTTTGGACCTAACAACCTAACAACCACTGTTGTTTCAGTAGAAGGTGGAAGCTCCCTCACTGAACAATGCCGTGTGTTAGCTTATCGATGATGTGTTTTACATACATTTCACTTGGCTGTTTTAATTTTTCCTGGTGTTTACTGTAGATTGTGTAATTACTAAGCAAATTTATGATAGGAACTGTATATACCTCATGTTTTAAATCCCTCTATGTGGATGACTGCCATTGTATTATTTCTCTCATTAATCTTTCCAAATTTTAATCACTCTTGCATTAAAAGGGTCTCACTGTGCGATGGCCTGTGTAGTTTAATAATTACATTTCTAGTCAACACAGTTTTTTAGTTCCATGCTGCTACATTTATTTCTGGATAATTTCATTACTGTGTGTCATTAAATATTCATAGAATCTGAATGAAATACAGTTGGGGGTAATTATGCATTTGTTAATGTGCAAACTAATCCTTTGTGGCGCATGAAAAACTGACTGACAGCTGTCAGCCTATTATCTTCTGTTTACTATTATTTCCCATACGGATGTTCTACCACAAATCATTTGTCTTCATTTACATGAAAATGATTTAGAGCTCATTATGCCTTTTGTATGGTCAAATTTACTGAAATGGTTGACACTGTAGAAAAGGCTTACACACTATATTGCCAAAAGTACTCACTCACCCATCCAAATCATTGAATTCAGGTGTTCCAGTCACTTCCATGATCAGTGGCGTATAAAATCATGCTCCTAGGCATGCAGACTGCTTCTGCAAACATTTGTGAAAGAATGGGTCGCTCAGTGAATTCCAGAGTGGTACCGTTATAGGATGCCGCCTGTGCAATAAGTCCAGTCGTGAAATTTCCTCACTAATAAATATTCCACAGTCAACTGTTAGTGGTATTATAACAAAGTGGAAGCCATTGGGAATGACAGCAATTCAGCCACAAAGTGGTAGGCCATGTAAGATCACAGAGTGGGTCAGAGGATGCTGAGGTGCATAGTGTGCAGAGGTCACCAGCTTTCTGCAGACTCAGTTGCTACAGACCTCCAAACTTCATGTGGCCTTCAGATTAGTTCAAACCAGTGCGTGGTGAGCTTCAAGGAATGGGTTTCCATGGCTGAGCAGCTGCATCCAAGCCTCACATCACCAACTGCAATGCAAAGTGTTGGATGCAGTGGTGTAAAGCACGCGGCCACTGGACTCTAGAGCAGTGGAGATGTGTTCTCGGGAGTGATGAATCATGCTTCTCTGAGTCTGGGTTTGAGGGTTGCCAGGAGAACTGTACTTGCCTGACTGCATTGTGGCCAAGTTTAAAATTCGGTGGAGGGGGGGGTTATTTTTCAGAAGTTGGGCCTCATCCCCTTAGTTCCAGTGAAAGGAGCTCTTTTCACTGGAACTGGAAAGGAGACATTTTGGACAATTTCATGCTCCCAACTTTGTGGGAACAGTTTGGGGATGGCACCTTCCTGTTCCAACATGACTGCACACCAGGGCACAAAGCAAGGTCTATAAAGACATGGATGGGTGAGTTTGGTGTGGAAGAACTTGACTGGCCTGCACTGAGTCCTGACCTCAACCCATTAGAAAACCTTTGGGATGAATTAGTGTGAAGACTGCAAGCCAGGCCTTCTCATCTAGCATCAGTGGCTGACCTCACAAATGCGTTTCTGGAAGAATGGTCAAAAATTTCCATCAACAAACTCCTAAACTGTGTGGAAAGCCATCCCAGAAGAGTTGAAGCAGTTATAGCTGCAAAGGGTGAGTTGATGTCATATTAAACCCTATGGATTAATAATGGTATGTAACTCACATTTATATGCATGTGAAGGCAGATGAGGAAATACCTTTGGCAACATAGTGTTTTATTACTTTTTAATCTATTTTGTGGTTTGGATGCAAAGTCATAATCTCATAATGTCAATGACGTCAACTATGTTGGGTTTCATGACTGATATTATCTTTGATAATATGATGATATTATTTTTTTCCTAATTTTTTTAAATTATTTATTTGGTAATATAGATATCAGTACAGCATTCATACTGTACAAGAAAATGAGAAGTATGGAACAAAAAAGACAGAACACAATGAACTGATGGCACCTGCTGCATACTGAAAGACCGCTGTCTCCACTCCTATCCCATAACCCCTTTCTCCTGTCAACACCAGAGGAACACAGCCACATGCAGTAGCAGGTGACACTTCCATGGTTCATCACACTATGAACACACACACACACACACACACACACACACACACACACACACACACACACACACACACACTGCATGTCAAGCTGTCAGTGTATGTTGATGTCCTTGTAGGTGCATCATGTCTTCTGCATCTACAAAAGTCGGCTCGGCTCTTGCACATGACACAGAACTCAACATGAATCTTGAAGATTTGTGTCCTTTTGTTTAAAAGGTTTTCAAAACTTTTTTTGCTGGTTGTTGCATGTCACCTTTGTATCTGTGATATCATCTTGCTGGTGCCATAAAAAATGACAACAGCTTTTTCACTTCCCAGCTTCTTTGCTTTATGTGCTGCAGAGGGAGCAAGAGAGGGCCAGATTTACTAACGGAAACCCTCTTTTCGAATTCAAAAGCTACTGTCTTGATTTACTAAAGATGCGCAGTGTCTATTTTCTGAGTGAAAGGAATTATTTTTGTGGCTGGCTGTATTGCACATGTATTTTAAAGTGCAAAATTTTGGGAAGAATCCTTTGCTTCACCTGAGCTGTCACATTTATCCAGGAAATAGCTCTTTCAGTATCTAAGAACAGACACAGTACACAGCATTTTCTATGAGAGATGTCCATCCTTGTATCAAAAACATATGGATTCTCCTTCAGCTGCATTCTCACTGATCACAAATGTTGCTTCTGGAAACTGAAGAGAATTACATGAGTAAAACCCATGCTATACCCACTATATTATTCAAATCCTCATTTTTGACTGGCTAAGTTGTGCTGCTCATGGTGAAATGTGTTGGCTATTGTTGAAATGACCTGTCTGCATCTTTTATTTATAAATTAGTGCATAACTTTGAGTACAGAACTTTCGACTCCCATCTGCGCAATTTTGCTATTGCGGCCTCATGCAAACATGCGCTGTTTAAAAATTCTTTGCTCATGATTTTATGCTTATGATGCCAGTAACACATTTCAAAAAAATTTGGGACAAGTTCAACACAAGTTTTTAAAAATTGTTTCATGCTTTAAAAATGTTGCTGAAAGATAATTTGATTTATTGGCAGTGGGTTATATAAAAAGAGCATCCCAGGGAGGTAAAGAAAAGATGGGTAATGGTTCACCATATGAGGCTGTGCAGAAAAATAGGTAGTTTGTAAAAATGTTTCCCAAAATAAAATATCATCTAAAATCTATAAAATTGCCAAAACAGATAATTCAGAAAACACTGGAAAGGCATAAGGCCAAAAACCAGTAGTGACAAGATCTTAAGGTCCTTAGCTGGCATTGCAGTAAAAACAGATGATATTCTTTAGTGGAAATCACTGCATGAGCGCAGAAAAACACAAACAGTTTGAAATAATAAACCACACATAAACAAGATTCAGAAATGTGACCACCTTCTCTGTCTAGTTCATTTATTATGGATTGAGGCAAAATGGAAAACTGCACTGTGGTTTTGTAAATCATGTAAATCATTGCTTCTAGGGCCTAAGAGGAGAAATAGCATTCACCTTGTTAAGAGTGCACAGTTCAAAAGCCAGTGTGATAGTACAGGAGTGCATTTTCTAGCATGGCATGGTTAAACTTGTTAAACTTGCCATCAATGCTTCAATATATACAAGTTTTGGTAAATCATATCCTGTACCTGATGTTTTCATCTGGAAGGGTTTTCCTTCAACTGTTGAGTACTCTGATATTATTATTCATTACTGAACCATTCATCTGTGAGGATCCATGATGTCTCCTCCTCCCCCATCATCCCTCTTCTGCTCACATATGACTGCTCAGCAAAACACCCTGGCTGTCATATTGTGAAGCTTGCACATGACACAGCAGTGGTCAGATGCATCGCTAACAACAATGAGCCTGGCTACAGGCAGGAGGTGGAACACCTGAAGAGTTGTTGCAGAGAGAACAGTCTCTGCATCAATGTGACAAAACAAAGGAGACGATAGTGGACTTCAGAAGGGTCAGAACTCAGTCCTCACCTCATTCTACAGATGTTTGGGGGAGAGCATCCTGTGCTCTTGTATCACTGTGTGGCACGGAAGCTGCTCTGCAGCAGAGAAGAAAGCTCTGCAGAGGGTGGTGAAGGCTGCACAGAGGACTGTTGGAGTCGGCTTCTCCACCACCATGGAAATGTACCACCACCCTCTCTGCAGGGCATCTACCATCGCGGAGTCCACAGGAGAGCTGTGGACATCATGTGGGTGGGGTCATCATCAAAGACCCCACCCACCCCCAACATGGATTATTTTCACTTCTACCTTCAGGCCGGAGGTATAGAAGTGTGAAAAGCAGGACTACCAGACTAAAGAACTCTTTCTTTCCCACAGCTATTAGACTCTTAAATGGCTGAGCTGGAAACGTCCTCATAGACACCACTGCACTTCTGTCACTGTTTACCTGTCTGCATACAGCTGCACTTGTATGTTCAGACAATTTCTACACGGACTATTGCAATATAGCACATATGCACAATGTACATAATTTGTTATTCAGAGAGACTTATTTATTTATTTATTATTATTTGCCCTGTGACAGCTGGGATAGGCTCCAGCCCCCCCGCGACCCTGAACAGGATGTGCGGAAGCGAATGGATGGATGGATGGATGGATGGATTATTTTTTTTTTTTAATTTTATCTATTTTCTTGGTATTCTAACATCCAGTGTGGGCAGCAGAGTAATAATTTCATTGTACAGGGAAACAATGTTTCTTTACTGTGCATATGACAATAAAGCATTGAAATCTTGAAATCTTGTACACCTCCAGATGCAGGTAAAGGGCAACCTGCATCATGAAGGACCCCCCCCCACCCAGCACACACACTTTTGGTTCCCCCCCATCAGGCAAGAGGCTGAGAAGCATCAAGAGCAGGCCCACCAGACTGAGGAACAGCTTCTTCCCTGAACCTATAAGATTCTTAAACTCTGGTGGGGCTGTGTGGCTGCACTGCACTTCCTCTATCAATCCTTGCATGCACTCATGCTGTCATAACTATCACAAGGGCAACACTGGGACCTGGGGACAGAATTTTGTTCCACTGTATGTAAATGCAACATGAATAACAATAAAGAATCCTTGAATCCTTAAATTGCCAACAATAAGTCTGACTCATTCTGACCCTTTGTCACTGATTCTGTTCATAATTTTTATGAACAGAATTTCTAGGTGGCACTAAGTGGTGGAAGGCTTCCACTTTGGTGGCCTCAGAATCTCATTTCTGCTTTTTACAGATGATGTGGTTCTGTTGGCTTCATCAGATGGTAGCTTCCAGCTTACACTAAAGCAGTTCGCAGCCAACTGTGAAGCAGCGTAAATAAGAATTTGCACTTCTAAGTCTGAGGCCATGGTTCTCAGCCAGACAAGGTGGAATGTCCTCTGCAGGTCAGGGACAAATTCCTGTCATTAAGTGAGGCGTTTAAGTATCTTTTTTTCATGTGAGGGGAGCCGGAGATTGACAGATAGATTGGGGCCATGTCTGCAGTGATGTGGATGCTGTATCAGCTGTGATGAAGAAAGAGCTGAGCATAAAAGGAAACCTATAGCGGTCAATCTACAACCCAGCTCTCACCTATGGTTAAGATCTGGGTAGCGACCAAAAAAATTTGATTACAGGTACAAGCTGTGGAAATGTATGAACCTTTCAGAGTGCCTGGCCTCTTCCTTAGAGGAAAAAAGACAAATAAATAAATTAATTAAAAAAAATAATAAAAAAGAGAGAGAGTGAGGAGTTCAGTCATTCTGGAGGGAAT
Organism: Archocentrus centrarchus; assembly: GCF_007364275.1. Taxonomy (NCBI): domain Eukaryota; kingdom Metazoa; phylum Chordata; class Actinopteri; order Cichliformes; family Cichlidae; genus Archocentrus; species Archocentrus centrarchus. The sequence goes on along the minus strand of NC_044367.1, from coordinate 16,328,166 downwards.
CAGAGTAGAGCCACTACTCATCCACATCTAAAAGATGTGGATGAGTAGTGGCTTGGGCATCTCCTACTGGGAGGAAGCCCTGGGGTAGACCCGGAACACTCTGGAGAGATTACACCTCTCAGCTGGCCCGGGAATGGCTTGGTGTTCCACCAGATGAGCTGGAGAAGGTGGCCAGGGAGAAGGAGGTCTGGGCTTATCTGCTTAGACTGCTGCCACCGCAACCTGGTTTCAGATAAGCAGCAGGAGTTGGATGGATGGATGGATGGATGGACGGACTTTTGACTGGTACTGTATTCCTCTCAATATGAACTGTACTCAAATAAAAATAGTGAAAGCTTTGATTCGTACAGTCTCTTAAAACAAAAACGTCACAGCAAACAGCAAAAATATGCCAATACTCAAAGTTAAGGCAGTGAACATGGTACACATTTTACCTTCTAAACACTTGTATATACATCGTAATCAAAAGTACTCGTCTTTTTATTTTAAAATTACAAAGTAAAGCAGTGTTAAACTATTGTGAAATTCAATTACATTTTATTTATATAGCACCAATTCACAACAACTGTTGCCGCGAGGAAAATAGAGTCTGATTTATTTTTAAGTCTTTGTTCTTCATGAATATGAGAACAAATATTTCAGTCCTTATAAAATGTTGATAGTGCAACATGCCTGTATACAAATGTAACTGGGCCAGGTTCAGCTATCCTGTCAGCTTTGCATACACACACATACACACAAAGCTGTCCAAAGCTGACAAGCTCAGCAGGACAGGGCCTTCTTCCTCTTCATCATTTATTCACCAACACAGCACACTGTGGCCAACACATCCTATAGAGCAAACATTTATTCTCAGCATTCTTCAATTTCCCTCACAAAGCTCTTTTCAAGCTCAGTGCTTAGCCTTTTCACTATGCAATGTGCTGGCAATATTGGTTCCATAAGCCAGTTTTCATTGCTTGTATATTGTGATCTGGTCAAATACTGCTGAGAGGTGATATTGAATACATGCATGCATGGACAGTATTATGTATGAATGGACAGGATGGACTAATGTATTTCACAATGTGTCCCCTGAAGGTCTTAAATTGTCAGCCTAAGACAAAGAGCACTGAACCCATAGCAGTTGTGGGAAATTATACTTGTCCTCAGAAGTCTATTTGAAGTCCTGTTTGCAACCACACTTAGGTTCATATATTTTTAGACAATGATACAATTTTTGTAATTTTCAAGATACAATTTCAGTGCAGACCCTCCACTACAAATCAAAGGGTTTAATAAACATTTTGACCATTAAGTCATCCAAAATCAGAGGCTCAAAATTGACAATCAGTTTCACAACCAGGTGAGGCCAGTTTGTGTTATTCCCTGGCAAATTAAGCAGATAAAAAATCTGGAGTTGATTCCAAGTGTGTAACTTGCATTTGGTAGCTTTTCACTAGAGCTCTCAATATGAGATCCAAAGAAATGTCAATACAAGCGAAGAAGGCCGTCATTAAGCTGAAAAAACAAAATAAACCTAACATCACTCTTGTACATTCTTTGAAAGAAGGAACATCAACACCAAAAGGTCTGAAAGACCACAGAAACGACTAAAGTGGATGGTCACACAATTATTTCCTTGGTTAAGAAAAAAACCCTTTCACAACATCTAGCCAAGTCAAGAATATTTTCAAGAAGGAAGGCGTATCATTGTCAGGGTGTACAATTAAAACATGCTTTCATAAATGGATTTAGATGAAGGAATTTACAAAAAGGTGCAAACCACTGATTACACTCAAGAACAAGATTGTTGGAGTTTGTCAGAAAACACTGAAAAGAGCTTGCACAGTTCTGCATGAAAAAAAAAAAATCTTTGGACTGATGAAACCAAGATTAATTCATGTCAGAATAAAGACAAAAAGTATCCACATCATCTGTCAAACATGGAAGGGGCATTTATGGCTGATTCCGAATGATGTGACTGCTGATGAATACTGAAGTGTCCACGGCTGTACTCTCTGCTCAGATTCAGCCACATTCTGCAAAACTGATTGGGTGGTGCTTCATAGTGCCAATGGATATTGACCCAAAGCATACTGTGAAAGCAACCCAAGAGTTTCTCAGAGCAAAGAATGGGATATTCTTCAATGGCCAAGTCAGTCACCTGATCTAAAGCCAATAGCACTTGCTTTTCAAGACATATCTCAAGGCAAAAAGACCAAGCAGACAAGCAGCAAGTGAAGGAAGCTGCAGTTAAAATGCGGGCAGAGCTTCTCAAGGGAGAAAACGGTATTTGGTGATGTCCATGAGTTTGTCCCTTTCAGCTCTGACCCAATGATGTGCTCAACTCTTCTGGAGGTTCTGGTACTAAATTTAGTAGCAGTGTCATTAGCAGTCTATATTTAATTTATCTGCATACCTACTGTACATTTACCAACTATATACTTCTGTCTAGCTTGTTTTATAAATATGTCTTACTTTATCCCACATTTTGCAGTTAGAGAAGTTGAGTTTGCAATGTTCGGAGATAAAGTGCCCAAAATGAGGCACAAATAATGTGAAATGGCATACGTTCTTTTCAATTTACACTCCTCACTTTTCAGATGTATTCCATGCAGTTTTTTCTTTTAGGGTTGTGTCTCATGAATCATACCCTAATGGTATTTGTGCTTGTGTGCCTGATAGATAGTTTCTCCAGAGCAAATGGAATTAAAATAATAGCAACATCATCAGCAATGGCCCATTGTCACTGTAGTGTAAAGCACAATGATTGGAGACAGAATCCAGGTTGATGATTTTCCTCATGTGTTTTTTTGTCATTCTTTCTAGTTATTATTTACTATTTTTCTGTCTCATATTGTGAACCAGGACAAAGAGGCAATTATGTGGAATGACTTAAATTAGCTGCATTTAATTAGGCGCACTATGGCAACAATATCAGAGCAGCGCAAACATTTTTTAAAAGTCTTTATGATATTTCATGTTTTTGCATCAGGGAGCAGATGCCAGGTATGTGAGGGAAACAGTACAGTACATTATAAATGTTTCAAAAAGAAAGTGATGCAATTACAAGCTCCCATTGTCTGCATTCTGTTGTTGGTATAGCTGTCATGGATCTCAATGAGTTTTACTAAATAACACATACAGCACCACAATGGAAATCTTAGCTAAAATTATTTGCATTTGGGTTTAAACACACGCTAGGAAACATTTTGCAAAAACATGTATATACCATAAACAAGATGTTTTATGGCTGCTCAAACCTGGAGGCAAGTGCATTGGAGGGCAGTGACAAAATAGAAGCTGCGTTTTCTATACAGCACAATATAATTCCATTCCACACAGCCATGTTTATATAAGGTGTAAGAGTAATGAACAAATTTATGTTTTTCAATTGAAGTATGAGCAGCAGCTGAGAAGCATCATAAATCAAAAAGGTGGGCAACATGGGGAAATGGCTACAGTACTTTATGACTAGAACTAGAATTCTATAGTATACTAAGAACACATGAGTGTATTTTAATATAGTGAGAAAAGTCAGGGATATGCAGGGCATTGTCTCTGCAAATCAAGTATTTCCTCTGTTTTGACGTCAGTTTTTCATTCACAACACTTTTTATGTAAGATGATGTTATTGCAGACATACCCTTTTCAGTTCAGTTCAGTTCAATTCAATTTTATTTATTTAGTGCCAAATCACAACAGCTGTCACCTCAAGGTGCTTTATATTGTAGGGTAAAGACCCTACAATATTAGAGAGAAAACCCCAGCCAATAAGTAATAAATGCATGAACTAGTTTTTCATCATCACTCTGAGACAAAATGTTTCTAATTTTAGAGATATTGTGCAATTTCAAGAAGTAGGACATATTTAATATGCATTTTGAAGGATAAATCCTGGTCAAAAATAACTCCAAGATTCCTCATAGTGTTACTGAAGGCCAAAGTAATGTTATAGAGTAAGTATCTGGTTAGATGCCATGTTTCTAAAATTTTTAGGCCGAGTACGATAACCTCAGTTTTGTTCGAGAAGCAGGAAAATAGAGGTCATCCAGGTGTTTATGTCTTTAAAACATGCCTGTAGTTTAACTAATTGGTGTGTGTCACCTCCCTTTATGGATCAATAAAGCTGGGTATCATCTGCATAGCAGTGAAAATGTATGCTATGTCTACCGTCTAACACTGCTTAAGGGAAGCATGTATAATGTAAATAGAATTGGTCCTAGCACAGAACCCTGTGGAACTCCATAACTAATTTTTGTGTGTGTGAGGAAGACTCCCTATTGACATGAACAAATTGGAGTCTATCAGATAGATATGACTCAAACCACTGCAATGCAGTACCTTTAATACCTTTGACATGCTCCAATATCTGTAATAAAAGTATTATGGTCAACAGTATCGAACCCTACACTTTGGTCTAGCAGGGCAAGCACAGATATGCATCCACTGTCAGAGGCTATAAGACGGTTATTTGTAACCTTCACTAATGCTGTTTCTGTACTGTGATGAATTCTGAAATCTGACTTCAAATAAACTATTCCTCTGCAGATGATTAGCTAGCTGTTTTACAACTACTCTTTCAAGAATGTCTGAAATAAAAGGAAAAGCTGGAGATTGGTCTAGAATTCGTTAACATAGCTGGTCAAGTAATGGCTTTTTAAGCAATGGTTTACTGACTGACACCTTAAAGGCCTGTGGTATGTAGCCTGTTAATAAAGATAGATTGATCATATGTAAGACTGAAGTATTTATTAATGTTAGGACTTCTTTCAGCAGTCTAGCAGGAATGGGATCAAATAGATATGCTGATGTTTGGACGAAGTAATTATTGAAGTTAACTCAGAAAGCTCAATCAGAGAGAGAGTTTAAATAAGTATCAGCAGTTTTAAAAGTCACTGTATGCAAAGATACGTCTGTTCTGTTTTACTCTAATCGCTAATATTTTATGAAGAAATTCAAGAAGTCATTATTATTTAAAATTAGAGGAATGCTTGGCTCAACAGAGCTCTGAACTCTTTGTCAGTCTGGCTACAGTGCTGAAAGAGCAGCAAACTATTTTTCCAAGCCAAACAAAGGTCTTCTAAGTTAGTGACAAGTCATTTCCTCTCCAGCTTATGGGTTATCTGCCTTAAGGCATACATTTATGAGTTATACCAGGGAGTCAAGCCCCTTTGATTTGAAGCTTTCTTTAGAGGAGCCACAGTATCCACAGTCATACGCAGTGAGGATGTAACACTATTGACAATATAACTGACTTCTGCAGGAGTAAAGTTTAGTAGCTGCTCTGCATTGTGGTGACACATGGCATTGGTAAAAAAAATAACAGTGGAGGAATCACTTCCTTAAGCTTAGTTACAGCACTTTCAGAAAGATATCTAGTGTAATGAAATTAGACATTTAAAATTGAGGCTGTATAAGAAATTAGATAATAATGTCTTTTTATGAAAGTCAAAGCTGGAGACAACGCCAGGTGTGACTCACAGATTGACAGTCATAGGGGATGCTTCAGAGCAACATGAGTAAGATGGTGAAATGAAGCGCCTCAGACTGCAGGGGGTTTATGAGCTCTGTGTCATTCATCCACCCAGTGCCTCTCCAACCCTCAGGGGAGCAGAGGAAGTCCCTCATTCAAACCTTGAAGCTGAATACATCATGACATTGTCCCCTAGTTTGAATCCCGCTGCTCTCCCTGCTAACCTCTGACATGAGGAGTGCGGTTATGCACAAAGGCCACAAAGTTCTATTAGAGCAGGGATGACTCTGCAGACTTTTGCTCACAGCTCAACTGAAAACTTTGCTGCCTAAGTCACAATGTACCAGGCAGGCATGTGTGGCAAAGGCTCAGAAGCACCAAGTTTCAGAATATTAGTCATTTGAGTTACAGAGGAATATAATAGGCTTGAGGCTGCAGTTCTGACATATGGTAAATAGAGTTGTAAGATTTAGAAAGACATGAGTGGGAATAGGCAAAGACTGTTAGGCTTTTACACACTAATTTTCTGTCATAATCATTCTACCACCCTCTCATTTAAGGATGTCAGTCGAAATGCTGCAGTAACTTAATTGCACCCATCTCTCCTATAATTTGGATATCAAACCTGGCATGTTAAGGAGTTATGCTGCATTGGAATTTGTACTATTCACAGCCTACCAACAACATAATTCACTTTCAAAGGATCATCTATGAAAATTCATTTTGCTAGAAATCATGTTTTTGATGTTACATTTCATAGAGGAAGAACACATTGTTCTACTGGGTTTGTTAACTGTGCTGCCTCACTTTAAAGAAGCCTCCTTACAGTTTTGCAAGGTTTGCCAGTGTTGTCAGTAAGAAAACCTAGGCCTGCTATGGCTCTGCTTCAGGTTGCATGGGGTACCCAATGGTATACCCCTTCCTAAGCAGGACAGACATAAATACTGTCAGATGCCATCCCAGTCTCTGCACACATGCACAAATCCCTTCTCTTATAGCTGTTTGTGTATACAGCTCACCAGAAGCAGCTTAGCTCCTTGTCGACCTTGAGGGATCGATGCAGAGGTGGTACAGCAGAGCTGAGTGGCCGTGTGGAAGCTCATAAATAAGAATGAAGGATGGTCTCAGGGGCCTAGGGTGAGGAGGGTGTGGGGGCCGTCAAGAAACACCCTGGTATACAGAAGCATGACATAGACGCTTGGCTGTCCAGCGCCCCCTCACTTGTCTGGAGATTAATTACGCCCGTTTCCACATTACCATCCAGTCCCTCCCTCTGGGGAACCTTGACTCCTTCAACCTCATATACACTTGTCGTCCATGAAAATCTATCAGGCTACAGATTACGGTCTTTACCCTACTGTTAGGTTGCCTTAGAGGCTGAGAATTCATATTCATGTAATCAAATATCATTTAATACAACCTCTTTCTTCTCACTGCATATCTGTAATCATATACGCAATTCAGGAGTAGGTGCTGGAACTCTTTTTGCATTGGCCTTTCCCTGCATGATGACAGTGTTGCACTCATCACTCACCACATTGCCCTCAGAGTTTAAGCTGCCATTGGATATTGATAAGGCCTTTGAAAAATCACCCTCATAGAAAGCATTCTGCCAACAAGACCCATAAAGTAAGCTGTGGATCTATAAAGAAGGATAATGATGCTTAAAACCTGCCACACCGTACACGCTAATATATCAGGCACCAATTCAGTGGTATTTGTGGTTTTCTGCATCAGTGCACTGTCATTTAGGGGAAATCCTTGGGTTTTACAGAAAATTCTTAGCTCTAGATTTTATAGTTGCTTTTTTCTTAGAGCTTTTATTAAAATATTTTGTAGCTTCTAATTAACAGGTACTATATGCTCCTTAGAAGGAAGAGAAGCAGTCAAAGCTTAGCTTTTGCTAACATTGCTTGAATACTTTGTTACATTAAATACAATTATCTCCACACACCCTGAGCCTTTAGTCAGTAATTATGTCTGGTGATTGACATAAAGTTCTTATCTCCTATTTGGTTATTTATCTCACATACCCATCCACTCTTGAGTCCATGTAGCTAAGATACTGAGTTAATTCCATTTCTGCAGCTGAATGTATAAAACTGAATGTCATGGCAGTGAGAAAAACTGACATTTCAGCTAACTTTGTAATAAAGTATAATGTGGCTAAAATGCTGACATAGAATCTATTATTTGGTTTACAGTGGTGTAATATGAGAATTGTGTTTTCTGGTAGGAGGATTTTTCTTGAATTGGGAAGTATTTAGCAACCTGGTCTTCGGTCACTGCCACCTTTATTCCACTCAAAATCCCTACAGGCTGCCCTCTGACATGAGAATTAAATGTTTTTAGAGATGTTCACTTTAGAACCCATTTCAACACTGTTCTTTAAATAAAGCCTGCTGGTATAGTTAGGAAAAAGCACTCCTTGTAGTTTATAATATATTTATAATACAGTATTACAACTATTTTAAATGCAGTATTCTTGTCCTTTCTTAAGCTCATAGTCGTGCATAAATGTGTTTGTCTTTATCTCTATCTTCTACAATATAAAATGTTCACAATTGAAATAGAAAATGTGAGCAAGGGAGCATTTCATGGCTCATTTAAAAATAATCTGTCACTTTTAATTAGATCATTTAAAAGTGAATGGATTAGCAAACACAGTGAAATCTAAACATAGACCTTATAACACCATTTATTGTGAGTCATGTTCCCTGGGGCAAAAATACTTGAGTTTTTACTAGAAGAGAAAAGATTATATCAAGAGACAAATGGCGAGCTAATACACAGGATTACCGCTGGATTTTTTTCCCCACTGAGTCTTTCATTTTTTTTGGTGTTCATTTTTGTTAGGTGGCGTCATGAATTAAACAACTTATTTAAAAAAAAAAATCAAATCAGTATAAGAAAAATAGTTTTTTGAATGGTTTTACAATTAAAATCGATAAATATATTAAATATTAACATATCAGCAGGAATTTGCAACACTCTTAAACTCTTAAATCATCTTTTATGTTGTCTTATATTAGCTACCTCTCATGTCGGCAGCTCAAGAGAGACGATGGCTTCTGTTTACAGTATGCCTAATTATACGACAGCAAAATTTTTAAACTTGTCTGTAGATCATGTTTGGCTAATTATTAAGTGGTTCCTACTTTGCAGGTGTGTCCCCCGATGGGGCCAGGGCAATGAAACACTAATTTCTGAGAAACTAGACCTGGTAGAAAATATAAAACTGTGGAAGATAGAAAATTGGCTCCCTAAGCCTGATTGAGTGCACTCTCATCATGAGTATAATAATGTAACTCAGTTTTTAATGCAAACTTCCAGATTGATGTGTGAATTAGGGATAAGATTTGATAAGAAAATGCAAATTCAAATCTACCAGAACCACCAAAACTTGACATGATCTGGGGTTATCTTTTCTTCCTACCCAAGTCCAATGAGAAACTGCTGCTTCCACAAAAACTCTTAACTCTGTACTTGTGCTGATGCTTGAACATTTACTAGCTTTATCTACACATTCTTGCATGACTCAGAACTTTTTTTGTATTATTTTATTCTCGTTTTTGCTCATACCCTTCAGTGCCTCTCTTTGCCCTTGTATCTCTGTTTCCATCTCTCTGTATATCTGTCCGTCTCACTTGCTCTCTCTGTTTTTAAATCTAAGCTTCAGAAGCCTGTATGGGGAAGATAGCTGACAGGCTATCTAGGTTCTCAGTGAGAACATGACAGATATGCTCTACCCTCGCCTCCGTGTGCATGTCGAGGCTGACTTTGAGCCAGTGCCGCTGTTGGGATTGCATTGTGACTGCTCACTGTCAAAAAAGAAACCTCTCTATCAACTTTATTTATTCCACAGGAAATCTGTTACTTAAATATCACCTTTACTCTCTGAAATAGAATAAAGTTTGGAGGTGAGAAGAGAACACACAAAATTCTCATTCTGTTTATTTACCATTAAAGCACCTGCCTGACTCACTTTCCCAAACTTGGAAACTTCAACAGTTTAAAACTGTATGTCCCAGTACACTATGGACTGCACTTTGCACACCTTTCACCCATCCACCCTCTGCACTGCAGTAGGAGGAGTATGTGCTCAATATTTATATTTTCCTTGGGGTATATGCTTATCCAGTCGTAGGCATAGTGCTCTAGAAGTAGAACCAAAAGAGGCAGAGTCTGGAGGGAGGGGCAAATTCCTCTCATGAGCCAAAAGTCTAACTACAGCTGGATGTTATGTCATATTGCATACCTCCACTCTTCCCTCTACACTGTTCTGTTTGTGTCCCTCTTCATCTCCTGATCCAGAATGAGATGACCTCTCTGAAAACAAACCTTGACTTTGCACAATGGGGACTTTGGTTTACTCACTGCTAGTCGGGCTTGTGTTGTGAACCTCTGGATCCGCTCTTAAGTACCGAGACCATGCCATAAATCAAAAGGGGTAATGGCTGTTCTCTCCTCTTTTGAGGTTATTAATGATGTGAGCTGAGAGAGGACAAAGCCGGAAGCTTGCTGCTCCTGCTGGGGGTGTGAGCTTTGCCTTGTATTTAAAACCCTTAATTCCGTAAGGCTACATATACAGTATGTGTACATGTCTGAATTGACTATGCACATGCATGCACATTTTTTTGTTCTGAACAAAGTGATCACTTTGACATTCTAAATAAGTCGCCCTGCGGTCTGCTATATGTGGCAACAATACAAATCTCATAATCCTCACATTTAATGGAATAATTCAAATGGGAGCTGGGTGCAAGGAAGGAAAGAAGTAACACTTCCTGCGTCTTCACTGTTGAATGTGATTTTTCTGAGCAGCTCCCCCCCCCTTCCCGAATCTAAGAATTCTTTTTAAAGGATCTGCCTCACACAGCAGCAGTCACAGTCAGCCATGTAAGGTCAACACTGACATTAGACTACTTGTAGAGAAGAATGTATTCTTGTGCTAAAACAGTGACAGCATATGATGACATACTAATATGAAGATGTGAATATTTTTGTTTACATGACCACGTAGATATAAACTCATTTAATTGCAAGTGATGTGAGGATCGTTTTAATTATCTAAGTAAATAAGATGTTAAAGGAAGGTTTGTTAGTTTGAAAGGCCGTGAATATTGTTGAATTATTGATTCATGGCTTTTACTCATAAGAATAAATCATTCTGACAGCTTATTGCCTCAAGGGGAGAAAATGATTATATCACTGCTCTTTGATATTTTAATATAAATAACCAAGAAAATGAAAGGAAGATACTGAGAAATAAACAGAAAATGTGGTATTACTTATTAGCAACATTTAAATATGTGAAGTGTGTGTTTTTTGAGGCTTTTTTTTAGCTTATGTCTTCATCAGGATCAAACTAGTTAGGCTAATGTATAAGCCATTACACTGTGGAGCTTCTAGTGTGTTTATTAGTTAAAGAGTCTTAAACTGAATATTGATGCTTTATTGCTATAGGGAGTAATACTGTATTTTCATGAATATTTGTGTTGGGTCAATAAATCAATTTTCAGGCATTGCATACTTATCATATTTGTTCATTCAGCTGATGTTTTTCTTCAGAGTGACTTACTAAAGTAATTACATTCAATCTCCACAGAAGCAAATGCTAGAAACTGCCCAGTGGTGACAATTTTTTTTTTTTCCCTGCATGAAGTTTACTTTGATGAGTGCAATAAGTCATTTAGAAGCAGAAGAATAGTGCTGGACTTTGGTCATAACTTTGGGGTTCAAAGCAACAGTGCCACGGTTTCACTGTTACGTTAAGTTTTGAGCTGGCAGTGCTGGAGTCATTATTCAGAAAAAGCAAAGTAATTACACATTACTAGTTCTTTTTTTTTATTTAAGTAATGCATTACATTACTTAATTACCCCCCAGAGAAAGCACTTTGTTGCACTACTCATTAAATTACTGTCCTGTTACTCCCTAACATGATTTGAAATGTACGTACTGTTACATAATTGCCAGTTAACAGTACAAACCTTAGGCACCTAGGGCTATAGTCCCATGCACTGACACAGATACCCATCCTAATTAGGAAACACATGCACTTTTTCTTTTATTGATTAAGTATGAACACAAAACAAAGTTGAAAATCAGCTCAAAAAGGCTTCAACACAATCACCACTGTAATTCTACTGGACAAACATGTACAGGTAGAAATGGAGGCTACAGCTGCCATTGTTACCTGTTGAAAATCGACCTCTGTCTCCTGAACTGAGGTCAGCATACATTCACTCAGGGCTTGTTGCTAGCTTTGTGCTAGCATGTTGTCTGTGCTAATGTAATGCAGTTTTTGCAATTTACCATTGTGCTCTTGTACCTTTGTGAAATAAAATAGAAGTAATGTCCATATCTCCACTCCAAGGCAAGTTTGATGTTTTTTTTTTCTTTCTATCCCCCTTGTGCAGTTAATTGAAGAACCTTTGTAATGTAAGTAAAGACGTAATTGTAACTGTAGTCTGATTACTGAATTCAGTAAAATTTTACATTGCTGCATCAGCAAAAAAAATGTATTGTGATTACAGTAATACATTGTTTTGTAGTGTATTACATAGTGAACTTTTTGCAAGTAGTAACAGGAAGCCAGTGCAGTGAACACAGAAGTAAGGTGGCTGGTTTTTGTTCAAACCTGGGAAGCTGAGCACCAGAGAGTAAATGATGCGTTAATATAGTGCAATTAGATTAAATTAATGTAGTGCTATCAAACCTTTATAACATAAACTGTGATGCACATACAGAATAGAAGGGCTGCGTTGGCCTAGGTGCATCTCTCCAGGCACAGTGGTTGATGAAAGAGAGAACTAACACCAGGGATCTTATTCCCCTTTTTACACCCCTTTCTATGAGAGAACACTGAATAATGATCAGTGTCATATATGGCAGATTTAGCATAATAATCCATAATTAGTAGACATACAGTACCATGAAGAAGTATTTACCCCCTTTTCTGATTTTGAACTTTTTTTTTGCATATTTTTCACACTTACGTGTTTCAGATCATCAAACAAATATTAATATTAGATTTGAGATGACTTGAGTAAAAACAAGATGAAGTTTTTAAATGATGATTTAATTTGTTAAGGGAAAAAGTCATCCAAACCTGGCCCTGTTTGAAAAAGTAATTTTATCAAGCTCATTAGCTCACTCAGTGATTGTAGCTTTTATATTAAAAAACATAAAAGGTTCTTTGGCATGACTGTCAGGCTTCAAATACACTGGCAAATATCCTAATAATATGCACTTAAATGTGAGTGCGCAGATCATTTTGGATAGCTCATATCGCAATACTTCTGTTGTTATAAACTGGTTGAGTTTTTGTCTATGTTCAACCAATGTCAAGCATTACACAAGAGAGAGAAAAATTTTGTCATGAGAAGCTTGGGTATTGAAAACATTTTTAATTTTAACTAAACTCTGGTTTGGAATGAGGGTATCATTTTTTTTTTTTTTGGAAAAAATAAAGCAAAGAGTGAAGGAAAAGTGAATACCCAAGTAGAACAACAAAACAGGTGACACTGGAATACTATCCAGTGGAAATGAAGTTGCTGATGTCTGCTACGTAATAGAAGTTGACGTCTGCTTGTGTCAGCGGAATTTTTTATGGAATGCCCCCCCCCTCTCAAGAGAGTGTCACAGCAGATATTTCATGTCACCACCAGGATGCAGAGAGTCTTCCAGGTCCTGTCATGCTCTAACCTCTAAAAAAAAAGGTCAGTATCAGCAGGGCAACCTGTCATTGCATTGGGGCATGACATGGCCTGTACTTTCAGGACCAAACCAAATCCATATCTTAGAATGCCACACCACAAAACAATTAAAAACACCTGTATTATTAATTGTCCTCAGAACAGCGCAAATTCAGGTTAAACCTTACCCCTTCTGCTTTTGTAAGTGCTGCATTGGTGGTAAGAACAACGAACAAAGGGTGACAGTGGGTAATGTTGTGGCTGTAAAAATTAGAGCCAGCAATACAAAAGTCTAATGTCTGTGTTTAAATATACATATCTACCTAAATGAATCATTACAGACTTGCTGTCAGATTCTTTAACATTAGAGTGTAATCTGTGAAATGCAGGGAAGCTTAACAGATATTCTGTGGCTACCCAAACATACCATGTCCCATTGCATTTGCTGAATGGATTGTATCACTGTTGATGTTGAATTTTATTTGATGTAACTGCCAGCTGTGGCAAATTTGCAGCCAGTCTGCCAACAATTTGATGACATGTCTTTAGTTCTTTTCATTAATCGTTGATGTCAGAAATTACTGATACCTCTGACTCAGAGTCACAAATCAGAAGCAGAAGTGAATAATTCTTTCACTCTACCATTTGTAATTATGACTTAATCAATATAACGTGAATATGGCATTAATCCTAACATTGATTCACCCAAGGTGCTTTAAGGTGGTCTGCAAAACTCTAATTTGCTTCCTTTCTTCTCACTCATCTTCTTGTCTACTCTGCATATCCATCCTGTGTCAATCCTTTCATAGTGTGTGTGAGTTTGAGAGCTTTGATCATTCCCTGGATCCCTCCTGGTGTGACGGTGGGAAGCTCATTAGCTGTGCCTTTCACCTGTCTGCAGTAGACTAACCAATCACTAATTAAGTGACATGTGGATATCACATCCTGTTGCATGGTGGAGATATTTTCCACAGTTTAATTTAAAGGCATGCATAAAGAATGTAGAATTTCATGAAAAACGGATACCAACGCAGCACCAAGTGTTTATATTTTTAGTAAATTTTGCACTCTAAATAGATTCTTCTGCAAATTTGACTTATCAAAGTTTTTGTGGGCAACTTCTCATGAATGTATTGTGTTGTGGCTTACTCCCATTCATAATCTATACTTAAACTTAGGAGAAGGATTTAATTCATAGTTTGATATTGATTGTAATGCCACCACACTGAATTTCCCTCAGCAGTTACAAATGGCACAAACTTAACTGCTGACCAATCACGGCCAAAGCTGGCTTTCTATGCTGGAAGTGCTTCATTTTCTAAATCAACCACATACACTTAACATCCAGTTCATTGGCTACACCTGTTCATTTGCACGTTAAGATAAATATCTAATCAGCCAATCACATGGCAGCGGTTCAGTGCATTAAGGTATGTAGAGGGGCTGGCCTGAGCATTTCAGAAACTCATGGGATTTTTCCACACAACCATCTCTAGGGTTTACAGAGAATGGTCTGAAAAAGAAAAAATATCCAGAGTGGTTCTCTGGATGAAAATGCCTTGTTGATGGTCAGAGGAGAATGAAAAGCAATAGTAACAGTAAAAACAGGAAACTGAGGCTACAATTCACACAGGCTCACCAACACTGGACCATGGAAGACAGGAAAAACATTGCCTGGTCTGACGAGTCTTGATTTCAGTTTCAACATTAAGATAGCAGGGTCAGAATTTGGCATAAACAACGTGAAAATAACGTTCTGCCTTGTATCAGTGGTTCAGGCTACTGGCAGTTGTGTAATATGTGGGTGATATTTTAACCATATTTTAACCATCGTTTAAAAGCCACAACCTAAATGGCCGCCACAGTCACCAGCTGTCAATCCAGTAGAGTACCTTTGAGATATGGTGGAATGGAAGATTTGTATCATGGATGTGCAGCTGACAAATCTGCAGCAAATCTGTGTGATGCTATCATGTCAGTGTGGACCCAGATCTCTGAGCAATGTTTCCAGCAACTTACTGAATCTAATGTACAAAGAATTAAGCTAGTTCTGAAGGCCAAAGAAGGTCCAACCATTAACAATCTGTACCTACCAAACTGCACAGTCTATACACATGTATGTACACCTTAATGTATAAGTTCCAGCGTCAGAAATATGTTAAATATTAGTCTCTTCCCTCTGGGTCTATACACATATGCCAGCAAACAAAAATACTATCCTTTTTCTTCTTTTATGCAGAAAGTTGTACAATAGGTAAAGTCTGATTTTGATGTGAGTTTGCATTAGTTATAGCTCCACTGGGCCGGTCTATTGTTTCCATGGCCTTTGGAGCTCTGCAGAAATTAGTAAAAGAGCTGAAAAAATGCTTTCCAGGGCGCTGCAGTGGTATCCTACTGTATTTATCACCTGCTTGTCCTTCCACTGTTCTCCTACTGAGCTAGATGAGTCACCAGCATTGTTGCCCTTGCTCCCTTTTACTTACTGTACACCAATTAATCTGTTTATTTCTTTAAGAATACATTTTTTTAACCCATCTATCTCCTTCTGTCTTTTTTGTGCGTGGAAAAGTGTCATTTCCCAAAGGATGAGCTGAGTTTGAAAACCCTTCACTGGGATAAATTAGTGTACTTTTAGAAGTTTTTTTTTTTTCTAGCCTCCTAGGAGGTACTAAATCAGGTCTTAAAGAAGACAGACGGAATGGAACTGAAATGAAGGAGTCAGAAGTGAAAGGAAAGACAAAAAGAGAAGGATAGTGAGCATGAGGACGCCCTTTGTACTTTATTAGGTCGATATTGCAATCTCATTGTCGGTGATGCAGTTCTGTCATACTTTATCAGCCTCCTCTCCTCCTTTTCCACAGAGAAAATCTCTCCGAAAACCATTTACTCTTTTTCTTTGATGTGAAGAACTTAATGTCATTCGGAGGGCTTTCTCGCTATGTTAAAAAAGAAGTCCCTGAGCTTTCAGATAGCTGTGATTGTAGCAGAACTATCCCTGACAACTAATGCAGAAATTGTCCTGTGGCTACTAAAGTGAACTTGAGTTCACTCCTATTAATGTTTTGTGGTCAAGTGTGGGACACCACCTGAGAGAGATGTGCTTTATCCTTGAGGAAAGAGAGAAAGGGAGAAGGAAAGATTAATTTCAGTGACTGTATTTCTTAATATCTCCAGAAGCAACTAATTAATTATAGCCATAACAAGCCAAGAGAGAGAGCACAAATTCCCCCTCTAACCAATGGTCACATGGTGGGGGATTTGATCTTGTCACTGTTTGTTTTAGCTGGAATTAATTTCCTACTATGTGGAAATGAGACTAACTAGGACTTCTGGTTGTTGGGAGTCCACATTTGGACCGTGCTTTCAGGCTTTCGTGCTTTCAAGTATTGTTTTTGTTTTTTTGTACGAATAGTATCATGCCCAAATTTTTGCACCTGTAGCAAATTGTCTAAAATCTAAAGCTCCCTCTCCTATGCCACACATAGATTTAAGACTGAATAAACACAAAGATACCTTTCATTTTCTACTCTCTACACTCTCATGTAGGAATTTTGCTTTAAACCAGCACAGAGGACATAAATATGATTTTTGCCACTTTGATAGTACACATTATTTATTTTACTCAAGCTTCCTTTCTTGAATATTTTACTCTATTTATGTGCTCTGACCATCAGGATGGAGCAAGATATGTGGCAGATCAAGTTGCATGTCTTTATCCTGACACTGTACACTCTTAACCCAAATTAGTTGAGTTTACTAGAAAATTGCGTGGAAACCCGTTGCCTTAAACCATTCTAGTTTTTACACAAAGATGAAACTAAAAACGTTTAGTAGTCTTTACTAAAATTGATTAGGTCATATAAATTACTTCCTATTTATGTGAGCTAATCAATTTTAGTAAATACTACTAAACATATTTGATACATTGTACTAAGTTAACACAACTAAACATGTTGTATAAAATTACTATTTAAAGCTACATTTACATGTAAAGCAAATAAACAAAGCTATTTATATTTTGTTAAATGGACTAGTGAGCGCCCATACAACACGTTTACATTCACCCATTCACACAAGCACTTCCATGTGTAACTAAGCAAAGTGCTTTTATTGTCTAACATTCACACACATTCATACTCAAATGCTTGCACCGGAGAGCAACTTGCCCAAGGATACTTTGGCACGCAACCCAGTGCAGCCAGGAATTGAACCGCCAACCTTGCAATTGGTAGGTGACCTGCTCTACCTCCTGAGCTACAGCCACCAGGAGGTGTGTTGTTGTTAATATAAGTAATACCAATTCCTCTGATATAACTAATTACCCTTTTGATGTTCAACTTGTATCGAATGCAACACGTGGCTGGACATTGATGTCTCTTGATGTCTCTTATAACATGCATTGAACAGTCTAGAGCCATTGAACTTGCTGGGGTTCACTTCAAAAACATAATATCTTCAGTAATCTCTGCTTAACTAGTTCATTACACTCCATATTTTAGTGGAAAAGTACAGTTAACTAATTTTATTTCGTAATGGGACAACATTTTTACTAAACATGAAAGAATAAGTAATGATTACTAAAAAGTTTAATTACAATTAAGATCTGGGTTAGGAGTGTACGCTAAATGTTTCCAAAGTTTTACATCAAGTAATTCATTCAACCATTGCAAAAGCTTTGTATCCATCCGTGTGGGTCTGATAGTTGATTTGTGTGTTTCAGAACGTCTGTAACTGGTGTTTAGGAAGAATAACCCTCTTATTATTATTATTCATGGTCATACGCCTTCCTGTATTAGTGACTACTAGATCTCTGAGGTCAACTAATAAGTGTTAGTTGGTGGTACCTTGGTTCAAGCTAAGGACAAAAGAAGACTGTGCTCTTCAAGTTGTGGTTCACAGGTTTTAGGACTTTCATTGGACTTAAGATCTGTGGACTCTGTTGATACCTTTAAAAAGAACTTTAAGACCCACCTGGGAAGGTTTGCTTTTATTTAGATTTATCCATTTATACTGCTTTCATTGTTCTATCATATTTTAGACTGTTAAACACTTTGGCTCTTAAAGAGCACCCTATGAATAAACTTTACTTATGTCTGTGTAGGTTCTCAGTCATCCAGGTCATAGTAGTCTCTTGAGCTTGAAAAGGGGCAACTGGACTTCTTTTTCATTTCTTGAAGATGTTTCACTTCTCATCTGAAAGGCTTCTTCAGAGAACTGAAGAAGTGAAACATCTTCAAGAAACAAAAAAGAAGTCCAGTCTCACCTTTTCAAGCTCACGTGACTAAACTTTACTTACTATTGATACATAAATGTGACTTTTTTTTTCCTGAATAAATGCACCCACCTCACCTAATTTTTTTCAGTCATGTAGGTTTCATCAAAGAAATAAAAATCCCTTCTAAAACTAAAAACTCAATGTCAAGTCTGCAAATGAAAGTACCTTTTGATAAAGAAAAGCTCTCTAACAAAGCTAATACAGTACCAGTCAAAAGTTTGGGCACACTCACCCATTCATATGAATGGGTGGGTGTTTTGACTGGTACTGTACATTTCAATTTCTCGTTAGAGGGATATCTACATTCTACAAATTAATTGAGTTGTAGATCTATCTCTTTATATCTTGAATGACTGGCCATAAGAATCCTGCAATTTAAAAAAAAAAATCACCCTAAAGTCCTGAACACTACATCCAAAAATATCAACATTGATTTTTAAACACAGTATAGTTTTTGCTTTTACTGTTCTACTTTTTTGTAGCTAATATTTTATATTATATCTTACTTTGAGATCTTTTCCCAAGACCTCACACACACTTCTGTGCCAATGAGTGTGTTGTTTCCAGTGTGAAGAATTAGATTCTAGTTATGATTCTTCAACAGTGCTGATAAAGTACCTGTGACTCCTGCAGTCCTCTGTCAGCTGTGATTTGTTGTTTTAATCATTCTTCTCATTGAAGACAAGCAGCACAGTGATCAGTTTGAATACTCAGCTTTGGTATGCATGAAGGCTCCCTTCTCAATATGTTTAAGTTGTTTCCATCTGAGAGTGCTCATAACTTCCCTTTTAAAGCGATTTTCTAAATATCTTATTAAAAATATAAAGTTCTTCACTGTATTTTATACTTGCATTATGCTCTAAAACATAGTGTACTCTAACAGTTTGCAGAAGAAGTGCTTACAGTAGGTTTTCATTGCTTGATGGTTTAAATGGTTAACACTACTGATTTGTAGATTTTTGTATTGTGCTAACTTAACAAATTTTCAATTTATTTATTTTACAATCTCTATATTTAAAGTTTTCAGTACTGCTGGTCTTGAGTGCTAATGCATCTTTGTTAAGCACTAACTATAATGCATGGTAAACCAGGTTCGAAGTGAGATGTAATAAACTTTGATAGGGTGTTAACTACTTTTCACGCCCTGCTTTTGAGTTCAGATGGAAGCAGGTCAGTTTGTGTCGAGCCAGGATTGATGGAGCACCTCGATCCCGACTCCCATCACGCTGCGGCTCATCCAATGAATTAAAATCCTGACTGCCCTTTCAGTTCCTATTTGCTTATTGATCACAGATTTTCATCAGTCTTAAGTATTGAAGTATTGCTGAGAGGAGGGTCATGAATCTCATACCAAATAGCACCACAAGCCATAAGTTATAGCCAAACTCAGGAGCTACTTGCCCGGCTCTCAGACTGAGGCTAACATTGTAAATCCAAGCACAAGGTCTGTGATGGATATGAGGGTACTGAAGTTTACCACTGGATGCATCTACAGATTAATCACAGTGTGCTGTTTAAGCAGTCTTATGTCAACAGCAGTACACCTAAAAACACCTATGCTCCACTTTTTCACATATTACACCACAGCTTGCACAGTTGGTGCAAGCTCATGTACTTGCAAACAAATAAACTGCATCTCTCCTGTACGTTTGCCTGTCTGTGACTATATGTCACAGGCATACAGTATGCACTGCTTTCTCACGGTGCTCCCAGAAAACAGGAGGGTCACACTGACCTTTCATTATACTGAATTATCATGTCAGTCACTGCCTATTTTCCTGGAAAAATTACAAAGAGGATTGCCATATACTGCACTTTTATGTGCCTGTAAAGGTTACTTTGTTTCTATCTAATTCATTTCAAGGTTGTACAATAGTTCCAATAAATTAAATGAACTGATCCTTACTACTTCATATTTTTCCCAAATGCATGCTTCTGATGGTGCAGAAAATATGTGTCTAGTTAGTTCCTGACATGTCAGAAAAATATTTTAAAAAATTATTATTCTTTTGGCTGAATTAGAATCATTCATAGTTAGCTTTCATGTATATGTGCTGAAAATAATCTCTTAAACTGCACTGACTACACATGCAAATCATGTCTTCCTTGTGAGCAGGCTTTTGCTGCATTCCCATTATCTGGAATGAATATGCTGACTGGACATGCATAATACATGAGAAAATGCATGCTTTTGCAATGCCTGTTTTTCAGTGGCAGTCCCCTCTGCCTTTCCGCGTAGACAAAACGGACACTTACATGCACTAAAAGGGACATCACAACACTGGAGGCCCATGGCCTTGCAATGAAAAGAAGGAAGAAGGGAGGGAAAAAAGAAAAAGAAGGAAAAAACTCAGAAGCCCAGAGCTGCGACTCATTATTGTTGGACTCTCTGTCTTTCTCCCTCTGTTTTCCCTGCCTCTCCCATCCTTTCCACTGTCAGTCAGCCTCTGGCCCTTTAGCAAGCATCCTCTTCTCTCCCCACTGGGCTACCACCAGTCAGTGGATGTGGCCTGGATGCTGGCACTAAGCGCTAATTACACCGTCTATCTCACGACATTGACAGTCATGCCGAGAAGATCTCTGCTCCCTGTTTTGCTAATCCACAGCTGGGGAAAGAACACTTTCTCCCAACTGATGAGTTTAAGTTGACATTTAGGAGCATACAACAATGATGGGAATTCTTTAACCACAAGAAAAGCATCCGTTGTCTGTTGGCATCATTCCAACAAATGACATGCATTCAGTGGAATTATCGCATGCTAATTATCATCTATTTATACTGCAAATACCATAGATAAATAGATTTGATGTAGTGTCTTGTATGGTATGATTAATGTCAATGATGCAATGCTGAAATCCAGCAAGTAAATCAGTGGTCATGCAGTCCATTCAAATGCATGATTTTCCATGTTGCATAACATGTTGCAGTCAAGTTGAGGATGTCTGAGGAGAAATGGGGTGGCACCACTGCAGATAAAAAAAGATCTTGGATCATTTACATTGTAATACACTTTACCATGCCTTGTTTAGATGGTAAACTCCTCTAATCCTGTTACTTTAAGCCTTCTTTCAAACCTGAGGCTGCAGGCTGCCAAGCGTATTGCAGTGCCCACTATGTGTCCCGCAATGAATGATATCTCGAGAGAGGCACCTGTGTGGTTGTAGCTAATCATGTTGATCATGTGCTTGGTCGTGCTACGTGATGCCTTGCCAAAAGCAGGATAAAGGATAAGCGAACACAAACAAGCCAAAGCAATGTCGCAGTGAGTGTGCTCACCAGTGCACTCGTCTTTTCAAAAGACAATCGTGTTTGTTCTCTGTTCAGTGGAGTTGCATGAGAGACAATACAGATTCCAGCCCACACTAACTTGAACACATTCTGCCTTGGCCCATTTAATCAGAAAAGGAATTTATGTTTACTGAAAGAATGTCTCTAAATTTAGGCTTTGATCATGGGTTTATTATTCTCTCTCTCTCGCTCTCTTTCTCATATATATATATATATATATATATATATATATATAGTCTGCGTCCTACAAAGACATGGCATTTGAGACAAAAAGTCTCAACCATAGGACAGATTTCCACTGGTCTAATGTCCATTCCTTGTGTTCCTTGGCCCAAATCATTCTCTTCCTGTTGTTGTTTTTCCTTAGAAGTGGTTTCTTTGTAGCAATTTGACCATAGAGTCCAAATTCACGCTGTCTTCTCTCAACAGTTGATGTGTGTGCTACTTGAACTCTGTGAAGCATTTAGGTGGGCTCTTATCAGGAGTGCTGTTAACGTGCAGTTTCTGAGGCTGGTAACTCTGATGAACTTATCCTGTGCAACAGAGGTAATTCTTGGTCTTCCTTTGCTGGGGCGGTCCTGATGAGAGCCAGTTTCATCATAACATTTGATGGTCTTTGAGATTGCACTTGAGGATACTTTCAAAGTTCTTGAAATTTTTCAGATTGACTGACCTTCAGTTCTTAAAATTATGATGAACTATTGTTTTTCTTTACTTAGTTGAGTCATTCTTAGAACATTACTCAAATAGGGCTATTCACTGCATACCAACTCTAACTTTTCACAACACAACTGATGGTCTCAAACAAATTAAGAGGGCAAGCAATTCAAAAAATAAACTCTTGACAAGGCACAGCTGTTAACTGAAAGCCGTTCCAGGTGACTGCCTCATACTGTAAAGCTGACTGAGAAAATACCAAGATGTGCAAGATGTGTCATCTAAGCAAGAGGTGTCTACTTTGAAGAATCTAAAATCTAAAACATATTTTGGTTTGTTTAAGATTTGTTTGGTTTGTTTTTGATAAGGTTCTGCCCACTTACCCAAAATTAGTAGTTAATTAGAATAGTTAATTAGGTTTGGGCAACTAGGCAATTTTCGATATCCCCTCTCCTTTTAGCCCTCCTCCATCAACTCTGGTAAATATCTGTTTTGTTGTTGTTGTTGTTTTAGCTTATAATAGTGATGATGAGAATTGTCTATGACTTCCTCTGCTCGGTGCTGCAGGTAGCATCAGAATTTTCAAATACTTTGAATGTTAAATGTGTTGAACCCACATGTTGCTCATTTTTTGATGATTAGCTGGAACTTTCTGACAGGTCAGTTTGAGCCGAATCCTCATAGCTGAAGGAATGTGTCAACAACAGGCCATTTTTATCTGCTAAGCCTATTTAGTTCTGACACTAAGGCCATCAGTGTTCTCTCATTGTCATGTTGACTTTTCCCAAACCCTGTCTACTGACACCACACCACCAAGGTCAGGCCAACTAAAGGAGATTTGATTAGATCCTGGCAGTGTACTGGATACCAGAGGAAACAAAGGTACTGAAGAGAAGCTTAAAGACAACTGGTCCTGTAACAGGTTCTATTTATACTTTATGTGAGTCCTAACACTAACCCAAAATATATTAAAGTTATTCCTAGACATTTTCTAGTAAGCTGCAGCTTTCATAAATCTGCTGGTGTCTTTATTTGTATTAATTTAATACACATGAAGGAGGAGGGTCAACGAGGGTGACAACCTGTCACCTCACTGTGTGTGTGTGTGTGTGTGTGTGTGTGTGTGTGTGTGTGTGTGTGTGAGAGAGAATGGGGGGGGGGGGGGGGGGGGGGTGTCAGTATATTACTTCCCTTGGATAACCTTTCAGGAACATATACCTTCACATTGTCTGGAGTACTGATCTGCAAACAGGGATGAGATAAATGCACGTGCCATTCACAGTCACATGGGATCCCTTCTTTACATGCTGGTGGGAAATGAAAATTAGAGACATTTGGGCTTTGACAGTAGAGTGCACAATGCAACTTAAACAAGAGCTGGCAATATACAGGAAGCCATTTAGCGCTCTAGCACTTTAATACAGTTGCTGACCTGTACTGTATATTACAGTGCAGCGACTGTGGAAAAGATCGGTTTGGGTCAGCTCCATCTCCTAAGTCAAGGTGATGTAAAAGAATCCGAGTCCTGTCTAAGTGAAGCCCTGCTGACTGCTGACCTTTGTGTCTTTTCCCATCTATCATGCCGAGCAGACTATGTGTGTGCATTTGTGGTGAAGGGTGCTTGTTTGCGTGCCAGTTGGTGCATTTGGATGTGCATGTGCAAGCGAGGGACTTTGAAGGATTTGTCTTTGTCGTTGTGTTGCGTGAATGAGCAATCTGTCCTGCTCATATTCAGCCAAGCATATCCAGTTCTGGCCCTAGCCCTGAGTGTGGTGACAGGAAAGCCGTGGCAGTTTAAATCAGTTGACATTGTTCTAGTACTGGGAAGTACTTATGCTGAAGATAATACTGTTTGTTTTCTGCTATCTGCAACAATAAGAGTAGCAGTATTCTTGAAAGGCCCCAATTAAGATGCAGAACAAAAGAGCAATAATAATATTGACCATACAGTGATAGATAATCTATCTTTTAGCTCTAATAGTCTCTATAAAAAGACTTTTTATAAAAGTGTTTAAAAATGTCATACTGTCAGAAATTACATGATATAACTGTGAATGAATAACATATTTTCACCAAAAATAGCTCATCGCTGACTTTTGGCAACACACAAGATTGAAACTCTGCTCTCCTGGTTGAAAGTCCTGTGCATAACCCACCTGAAAAGAAGCCGTGAATGACCTGTGAAAGCCCCCTGTCATGTGCTTGAATTTCTAAAATCTGAAAACAGAGCCCAGATTATTTCCAGGGGTCAAGTTCCTGCTTAGAGTACTTGAATTACACTGTGCTGAAGGGTTGATATGGATTTTTTCTTCCTTAACCATTTTTCAACAAAACCATGTTGCTCAACCCATGCTGAAGTTATTGCTTTACAAAAAAAAAAAAAATCACATTTTCACTTTCTTGCCAAAAGTTAGAAGATCGATAACATTCTCAAACATATTGCTCTAATAATTTTGAGTCCATAACCCCTAGGATAAAAAGCCTCGGCAGTCAGTGACTGACTTATGTCTACAACACATAAGCATTTCTTCCCTTGAGATGTCTTCCAGGCCTTTACTGCAGCTACCTTGAGTTGCTGCTTGCTTTTGGATCTCTCTGCCGTCAGTTTTGTCTTCATTAAATGAAAAGCATGCTCTATTTGGTTGAGATCAGGTGACTGATTCGTTCATTGAATTAGATTCCATTTCTTTAGCTTGAGAAACTCTTGGGCTTCTCTTGCAGTATGTTTTGGGTCATTATCTATTTGCACCATGAACTTATGTCCAATTGGTTTTACAGCATTTTGCTTAATCTGAGCAGAAAGTGTATCCCTGTACACTTGAGAATTCATCCTGTTACTCCGATCAGTAGTCACGTCATCAGTAAACACTAGTGATTTGGTTCCACTGACAGCCATACATGCCGATGCCATAAATAACATTGCCTCCACCATGTCTGACAGGGATGCTTGGATGCTTCAGACCATGAGCTATTTCTGTCCTTTTCCACGCTTTTCTCTTCCCATACAAATTAATTTTCTTGAGCGTAACCATTTGTTTGCACCTTGCTGTAAACTGTCTTTGCATTCATGAAGGTGTCTCTTTGTCTCTTGGTTGTAGATTTCACAATAACACACCTAGGTGTTCAAGAGTGTTCTTTAAACCTATGGACGTAACTGCAGCTTCAGAGTGTTAACAATTTCCTTACAGTAGCTCTAATCAAGAAAACATCTAAGTGTATTTTCTAACATGGCAAACTATTCATTTATTCCTTCTCACTTCTTACCCCCACCCACTCACTGATTTATCTGTCCAGAATGCCTAATCATTACATGACATATATTATCATAGTAAGCATTTATATAGTGCACCTCCAGTAAATGTATTGATGCACACACTTGCAAAAATAGTATAGGTATTAGCATTCTAACATCTTGGTAATGGTGAGGTGCTAGTGTCACATCAGGGGCAGATTTGCAGGCTTCCTGTCTAATACAAGGATACAATGGTGTGTTCAGTGTACGCAGTGTATGCAGAACTCAGTGTTTGCCAGTACCAGAGGCATTCCCCAAGGCTCCATATTAATGGCAGCCTTACTCTGCACCTTTATTTTGATGGTTTTGGAGTGACCAGTTCATTTCTTCTTTTCTCTTCTTGCTACTTCATCTCCTGCTTCCTATCCTTTATACCCTTTCTTCTTCTTTTTTTTTTTTACCCTGTCCTTCTCCTCCTGACTTTTTTCTTTTGTCCTTCTTTTCTAGCTTGTCCTCTTTCTGCCCCATGCCATGGTGTAACAGGCTTTCTGTCTGTGTGTGTGTGTTTCAAGACTATCACTCTAGGCTGATTTACTACACCATGGGGGAGACAAAGGTACAGGAAATGGAGGTCAGAACTCATCGTTAGTGGCAAATGAATTCTTAATTAGGGCAACAAATGGTGCAGTGCTTCCAGTGTGGCTGGAGTGCTCCCAAAGCACCAGAGATCGGAGGCCAGTCACCTACACTGCTTGCTGCATGTGATTACACTGGGTAACAAATTTCCATTTTTGTCTTGTCTTTGGGTTCAAACTATGTTTTGGTAAACAAACTACAAAAAAATGTTTTTGATCCTAAAACTTTGCTTTTGTGGTTTGGATAATTATTTTACAAATTTATATAATGCCAGTTACTAGTGGTTTTCATTTAGGTTTTAACCTTTTTTTTAAAAGCTGTTTTCTCTTCATAAATTTCTTGGCAGCAGCCAGGCAGATAACTATTTGGAACTGATTGAAGCCTTGGTGAAAAGCTATGGTGAGATATAATGAACTTTGAACACAGATATCGGAGATCCTTCAATAAAAACATGATGCGAGACTACATTTGGGGGCTCATACGTGAAAGTGATATGTTGTATTCACGCAAATGAAGAAAAACTGTTCATTTTTAATGTAAAAAAATTTTGTTTCTGGAGTTTCAAAAATAAATCTTTGTGCCTTTCAAATTTATGTTTGCTGTTTTGTGTCCAAAAATAGTAAAAAAAATTGTGAAATTTAGCTATTTGGGGGGTAAAAAAAATCATTCTAAAATCCACAAAAGCAAAGTTTGACAGGATTGTGCTTGTCAAAAACAAACACCTTGTTACACTGTGTTATGTGCTGGATTGTGGCGAAAATAGGTTATTGTTTATTTTGGTGACAGAATCTTTTACATACAGTCTCAGCAGATTTCAGCTTTAAAATTTGCTCCTGTTGCAAAGACTAGCTTACCAATGTTTTAAGGTGGAAGATGTGCTGAATAAATGAGATGAGAGAGGAAGATCTATTATAAAGAGTCTCTGAGTGTGGTGCGGATGTGATATTCTATGTGCCTTAAGTGATAAAGTGATAATGGGGAATACAACTGTGTGAGCCTGACTGTTTATGCACATTTAATGAGGACACTGAGAATGCAGGCATTTTAAAGTGCCGAGAGACCATTATTTTGGCTTGCTTTCGTGTAATTGAAGCCGGCAGTACCCTTTCTGAAAAGGGTCAAGACAAGAGAAGCAAAGAGAAACAACTTTACTTCATTTCCAAAAATTATTTTAAAAATGTTGGTAATTATTAATAAGTAAGCATTTGAGCTTGTTGTAGTTTCACTGAATAGCATTGTATAATTACAAATGCCTTTATCATTCCTTTGGGTGCAGTCATTATAGTGAAATATGATAAGTTTCCCTGACATCCAGTGGGATCTGGTTATTGTGCCAAAGCCTGGCTTGGAAGAAGACCTTAACAAACATTGCAAGATTGTCTGTAACCCTTTTGTGTTAACTTGGTGACATTGCCAGCACTGAATGTGCAAAGTCTTTTCTAATTCCAGCTTTCTATCCTCAAGGCTATGCAGTAAATGATGATTCAAGTCAATACTTAGCTAATTAGCAACTCGACTTGTGCCTGCTTGCCTTGACTGTAAAGGCATGTCACTATCCATTGGTTACTTCAACAATGCTGCTGTTGGAATGAAACACCTGTCAAGCATAAATAATCTTGGGTGTAAAGGGCTAAATACACTATGTAAGGTTTATACCCATATTTACTCTCCCTTGGTATATGTCTTATTTTCACCTGTTCCTATCTCCTTTTCCCTCCCCTTCATCCACGTCTTCCTTCCTCCCATCTGTCCTCTCATCCTCATGTGGTACATCAAACGTTCCCAGCCTGGCTGTATGCTGACAGGCAGCCCACTGACAAGCTCCCAGGCCATTCTGAGGGGAGCCGAGCCTCCCTTCGTGAGGCTAGAAGAGACAGTGTCACAGCAAATCCACTCTGGATGCTGCCCAGCCTAGTCAGGCTTGTTCAGAGAACATACTGGAAACAAAACATAGGAATTCTAGTTTGTGCATCTGTACTGCATATAAAAATTACAGCTAACTGCAATGACAGTGCATTGCAGTGATAATTTGAATAAATATAAATTTGCTAAAGTTTAATTCTGATTTCTTAATCCCTTGTCCAAAGCACCAATTATCTGACCAGAGATTAGCTAGACACTACCATAGACAATAAAAGATCAAATTTGGATGTAACGTTTGGGTCTGAAACATGAAGCTATTGCAGAAATCCATCAAACCTGCATTTTTTAATAGCCAGTAAGGGGTGTCTTATGTGGTTGCAGGAAGATGCCCAGTTGTGTATAAGTGTATGGCAAAGGCCCTCAGCTAGCTTGCTTTCTGTGTATTTACTTTCCTGATGAGGGTATGGGCTCAGTTTGCATACAACATGAAGTCCCTTTTGTATAGTAAGGTCATTATTAGGGTCAGAAAGGAGGATTATCCAAACAAAATAAGGTATCATTTGTGCATATTTATTGTTTATATCTATATATAGCATGTGTGTGTATACTTAAAGTATATATTAGCTAAAGACGTCAGTCTCAAGTTATCACCAAGTTTCATTGGTTTCAGACTATAATTTAGCCTCTGAAGTGCCGTTGAAGTAGTAAGAGTGTTTTTTTTTTTTCTTTTTCATTTCCTTTATTTTGTCACTTAGGCCTCCACAAACCTTTTCAGGTCTAAAGCATGTGCTTGTTTTTTTTTTAATGTGAGCTCCCTTTGGAAGCTTCTGCCACCTCTAAACACAGCCTGCAGCCCATAATATAGAATGGAAAATAAGGACAGATGTACACAGGGCTGCTGTTAAAACAGCAGTCACTAAACCATATGATAAACTGTATTTGCATAATTTTACATATTTACATAATTCCTAGCATTAGCCTAATTTGCTAGCAGTGTTGGCATAGTTACCTTGAAAAAGTAATCTGATTACTGATTACTCCTTTGAAACGTAATTTAGTTACTTTACTGATTACTTAATTTTAGAAGTAACTAAGTTAGATTACAAGTTACTTCATTAGTTACATTCAACAGCTGCCGGTGTTGTGCCAAAAAGTGATGTCTACCAAAAAGCAATTTCTGGTATTTTCCCAAAAATTATTGCCTGTCTTTAAACTGCTGTAAATGACTTGTTGACCTATAATCTGTGAAACATATGTCAAACATATCTCTCATGAATGATATCAGGTTATTTTGAGTGAGAAACAGCATTTCTATGACAAGGTAGAAGCTGCAATCAGTTTTTGGCATAGTGACTTTTATATATTCATTTTTTATCAAGGTAAAACCTGTCATTGACATTAAAAATGTCTTTTTAAACAGAAATCTGGCTAAGAGGGCTGCAGAAATTGTAACAAATATAACATCACAGTTCTATAAAGATATTTTAAGTGGCCAAAAAGCTCTGGATTGATAATAATGTAGGTACAATAACACAGACTCCTAAAGATTCTTGCAAAACAGATTATTTCTTCATTTTATATATAAGCCCTTCATAAATCATGTTGACTGCATTCTATTTACCAATATAAGCAAAGACATTACATATAAAAGCACATCGAAACATCGGAATCACTGCCCCACCCCACCCCCGCCTCACCCCCCCCGTCTCAACATAAAAATGACAACCACTAAACCAGGGCGAGTCAACCACGTTTAAGGGCAGGATTTCCTCTACTACATACTGTGACCAGCTTCTTCAACTCTCCCCCACTTACTGGTTTGGTACGGAAATCCAGCTTGTGTTGTTTGGGTGGTGAGGGGCCTCCTGCATTAGACGCAGGTCTCTGCTTCACACCACCTGGTGGGACTTTCTCTGTAAGTTTGTGCCATGCTGCAACTCCAAATGTTTCTTCAGCTCTGACGTAGTGTTTTTGAAGCTAGATAGCACTTTGTCACCAGCACAGAGTGCATAACGAACCTTGATATTGTCATCTTTAGCTGACACAAACTCAAAATAGTGCCTGTATTTCCAGCTAGAAAACGCGCATCTCTCTCCTCCCTCCATTGTTTGTGTTGCTGTGTGGTATTATTGTCCTCATGCTGAAAACGTGACAGCCAGACGTCACTCCCCTAGACGCAAGAAAAAAGCAAAAAAAATATCTTTTTACTAAGAAAAATGACAAAAAATACTAACGCACAGTGATTTGGATAAGTAATTTTAATCTGATTAGTAACGCGTTAGATTACTCGTTACCAAAAAAGAAAAGTAGTCAGATTAAAGTAACCCGTTATATGTTACTGACATCACTGTTTGCTAGTTAGCCACATGAGATAAAATCAACTAGCACAAGTTATTTTGGTGGGAAAATCTGACATCTGTCAGGTTTATTGGTATCATTCACTTTCATTATATTTTCAAAAATAACAAGATATTTATCACCACTTACTATCTTGAGGGTAAGTGATATCAGATTTTATAGATATCAAGGCAAAGTACTGAAAGAAACAGGAGGACAGCTGATAGGTCTCTTAATCTCACTCTGCAGATTACCTCAGTTGACTCAGTCAGGGGACCAGTTAGAATAAGAGTAGCTCTCAGGGGAGCCTTTATATAATTTCATCCCATGTTAGTAAGTCAAAACTGAGTGTTTGTTTCCATTCCTTTTCATCTTTTCTATTCTGAACAGCTGCCAGGATAGCATGTACATTTTATATTTGTGTGTGTTTGTGTATGTATATGAGCGAGTCACATGACATATTTCCTAATCTATATTTGAACACTCTGCCAGACTCTGTTGCAGCTAATTAATAACTGAAGACACGGCCCCAGAGGTTGAGGCGAGCCCAGAGCAAATGACAATGAAATGAATTAATTACCAACAGAACTAAATATTACAATCTAAACTAACTTTTCCCTTTCTGAGTTCTGCCTTTCATTTGTCTCATTTATTGCAGACATTTGGTTCATTTGTCAGCATTTCAGTAGTGTTATCACTGCGGCCCTTTGGGAGGAACTGCCCTGAAATCATCTGAACCGATCAATCTCACTTAACTTTCCTCAGAAGCTTCTCTTTGTGTGCCCTTTGGGAGGAAAGGGTGTTTTGTTGTATGCATGTGTGTGTCTGTGAGGGATAGATGGAGGAGAGGGTGGTATTTAGATAAGTACACCCTCTACAGTTCCATATCTGTGCTTGTTTATAAAAGATGTAGGATTGAAGATCAAGGAACTACTACTAAAACACAATGCTGTCCCACTATATCTGATCATGCTCACACACCCCCTCTCTAGAGCAGATAAACTTGCATTCACAAGGGCATACAGGCACACATGCAATGTACACACAGCAACACACACGCACAGTGTCATCTTCAAAGGCACCCAGGGGCGGCATGGCCGATGTGACAACAGCCCTAATGAGCTCGCCTGAGTGGGTGACCCTGGCGCCTGGCGAGAGGAGTGGTGTCGCCATGGAGATGCGGGGGCGAAGGGTCTTAGTCATGGTGTCATGCAGGTGTTTTGGAGCAAGATAAAACACCTTAATTTTGTTTTAGTATTCTTACAAATGTGAAAAATTCCCATATAGAAGCATTACATGATTTGTGAAAAACCTTTAAAAAAAACTGCTTAAAATGCATTTATTACCAGATTAGATTTTTCCAGCACTGCTTTTTTTTCAGCTTCTTTCCACAATATTTAAATGTGTTTAGCTTATAAGTAGCCATTATTGTGCCTGACAGTCCAAACCATGACACATTTAGAGGTTTGAGGTATATAATGATGGCTGTGTGCATCCCAGTCTTTCATCATCATCAGAGAGGGAGAGAATGAGCAAAAGACAGCAAAACTCTGTGTGTGTGTGTGTGTGTGTGTGTGTGTGTGTGTGTGTGTGTGTGTGTGTGTGTGTGTGTGTGTGTGTGTGTGTGTGTGTGTGTGAGAGAGAGAGAGAGAGAGAGGAGTGAGAGGAATGTGGAGAGCTTCAGGGTCCTCGCTGTGCTCAGTGATGATATGCGGGGTAATGAACATCCAGACTTTATGCATCAGAAAAATGACACCCTACATCGCCTTGACTGTCAGCAGTTTCTACCCTGTATTGGAGAGATGAGCCCCCCTATAATCTCCTTCCATCCACTCCATACCAGCTTTTGAGGCTCACTCTACCGACTTAAAGTCTGCATTTCATTTGTCAGCCTAATGGTGAAATTTGTAAGGAGTTTAAATTCTTGCTTCTCCTGGAGGTGTCATGTGTCATTGGCAGTGGTGTCACTGGGGAAAGAAACGTGTTTGCTGCTTGGTGTGAAAAGTAATCACTTTAAAGTTGGATGAGTTAGAGTGTCCTCACAGAGGTATGAGACCCAGTTATATACAGTAGCAGTTATTATAACTCAAATGTAGTAGAATGCATATATCAAATGTCACTTTTTAACTAATCCTTTGAGTTAATACTCAAATTTAAAGGATACTTCCAGTTTATTAACACTTGATTTTTTTTCCAGCTTGGTTAATTCTCTTGGTTATGACAGAACTGTGTTCACCACAGTTCAACCCAGGCAAACTGTGGCAAAACAATTAATTGAATGCAAATGCTGTTATGTTGAACACGTATTATATGACCCAAACCTCATCCATTGGGAGCACTTTCTTTTTAAATTTACAAAGTCATATTCGTATCCCCCCTGACTGGGCAGCACTTCTGACACACCCACAAAACAAGAGAAAAAAATACCTTAAATCCTGCTGCAGACAGTTTTAAGGAAGCATGTTGTTGAACTCTGAAACCCCAGGAAAACTGTGTTCTCTGTTTTCAAAATGAACATACTCCAAAAGTCAAACAATCAGACAGGGTGTAAATGAGACAAAATTATTTATTATCAAATGTGAATCCAACAAGGATATAATCAGTGTCAGCAACATAGTCATTATTCCCTGGAAACAACTGTAAAGATGGCCGTGGAAGTCTCTGAAGTGTGATGTTTTCCTACAACATTCATTCTCCTAATTACATTTTGACAACCTGAAATTTGTTTAATATCTTTAACCTTTAAATGGAAACAGCCACACTGGCACAAAAATGTACATTATGTGTATGCACACAAACACACCCATACATTTTCCATAGAAGCACTGTTTTCTTGGCTTGCAGTGGAGAAAAGCCAGAGCCTCTCATCACATATGAATAATTAAAACCGAAATAATGCCTTTGGTTTTTTTGCAGGGTCAGCGCACAATCAGTTGGAAAGGTCGAATCCGTGGACACTGTTTTGAAGGGGGAGGGAATGAAAACAAGCTTGTGCTGCAGCACATAGATGAAAGAGAGGTGTCGTGTTGAGATTGGGTGGCAGAGGGGTAGGGCATGGGTTATTGGACGAGGGCTGAGAATGAGATGAAATGGATTTAGAGAGGGCGGATGGCTCTTTGGAGTTATTACAAAAAGGGATTGATATCTCTGTTTGGGTGATTGAACTGAGAAATTGATCACAACTGTGAGGGTGGCTGATAAGACTGTTTCTGCTGAAGCATTACCACTATATCTCTTTATTATATATATTGGAGATGATATGCTCTGTCAGACTTTTTTGCGAGAATACAGTCTTCAAGAGACAGTTCTCCATTTGAATGCACTAATGTTTGTATGCCTCTTTATATGAAGGAAGAACTAAAGATCAAGAGAAGGGGTATTTGTGCTGATGAGCATGCATGCAAATGAAAATATGCTAATGTGAGTGACAGCCTGTGTGTACATGTATAATTGCTTGTTTTCCAGTGTTGTCACTTTAGCTACTAAGCAGTGACCAATGTGTTGTAGATCAAACTTTGCATGAGCTTTGAAATTTTTAATCTCTTTAAGCAGGTGATTGAATGGTACTCATTCTTTACAATGACTTGCTCTAGCGTATATACTGTATGTATATTTGAGTGTGTGTGTGTGTGTGTGTGTGTGTGTGTGTGTGTGTGTGTGTGTGTGTGTGTGTGTGTGTGTGTGTGTGTTGCCACTACACTCCACATGCAGTTTATTAAAGACTGCATATGCATGTGCAGGTTGAGGAAAGCAGGGCCCCAACTCACTTACTGTGATGGCTCAGTCCTGTGGTTCTCAACTGCTTTGGCTTGTGACCCCTTAAGAATAAAGCAATGACTTCTTGTGACCTATTGTCCCTAGTTCCTGCTTTTACTAATGGTAAGGTCAATATGCCAAAACCAAGCAATTCTTCCCATGTCTGATTTTGATGAGATGGGATGAGATTCAACTATTAAAGTGACTGACCCTTTGCTCTGCCCCTCATACCTTTCTTTTAAATATAGCACAAATATATTTCTTAAACAGCAGGTCTTAATTTTCATAAAGCAGGGCTCTCATTTGCAACCATTTATTTTGTAAGCTGAACCAGTAACAGTTGGTGATAGATTTTTGGGTTTTTGTTTTTGTAACAAGAAAGTGTAATCAATACACATGATGCATACACTGTATAGTTAAAAACTGATGCCAAAATGTGTGATTAACTGTTACTTATAAAAATGCCATAAGGATTGGATATGGTTACAAATGTACTTACACAAGATATGTTTTATTATTGCTTTCTCATGTTCCATGCTTCTCTTTTCCCAGAGAGATAGTAGCAGATGTGTCTCTGCTAGGCCTCCGGTGTGTGTGTGCTAACTTCAATACTTACTTCCTCCAAGCCATCAACAGACCCATTCCTACAAAAAGTCCTACCATTAATTAATGCTTCAATCTTAAATATGATCAGTCTATCTTTAATAATTGGATATATGCCACAACCTTTTAAAGTGGCAGTAATCAACCTATTACTTAAAAAACCATCACTTGACTTACCTGTCTTAGCTAATTATAGGGCAATCGCCAACCTTCCTTTTATCTAAAAAATTCTTGAAAGAGTATTTGTTAAACAGCTAACAGCCCTTGCTTTGTGTGGTAGATCCCAGCCTCTATCGATCTTGTCCTTAGAGCTTGTTCCTGTGCTGCCATTATTAGTGCCTCTGTGCTTTCTTTCAGTCCAGCTTTGACCAGCCATTGGTAGGATTTTTTTTTTTATATCAGTCACTTCTTCTATCTGCTGGTGGTAAATGTTGTGCAGGGGCCTGTCCTTCCCTGATGGTTGCTGTTCATGCTCCTGTTCTTTTTCGGGTTTCTGCTGTATTCACTAAGCATGCAATCAGTTGTGGCCATCTTCCTAATTTCCTCATGGATCTTTGTTGTTTCATCCAGAATAGTGATTCTGACACTTACTAGTCCTCAGCCTCTTTCCTTCTGCTTAGCATACAGTCTCAGGGTGCTGGATTTGGGGTGAAACCCTCCATGAATGGTAAGGAGCTTTCTTGTCTTGATATCATTGGCTTCTATCACCTCCTTTTGGACAGCTTATTATCCTAGCAGGGTATTCCTGGGGATACCCTGCTGTGGGTACAGAGGTACTTGTAGCTATCCTCAATTTCTGCAGTGTTTCGTTCTGGTACTGCAACCCCCTCAGTTCTGGCTACTTCCCTGTCTTTGTTACCATCCGACTACACTTCTCCAGTCCAAAGGACATGCCAATGTCGTTGCTGTAGATCCTAGCGATGTGGATCAGTGAATTGATGTCTTGTTCACTCCTGGCATACAGCTTGATGTTGTCCATGTAGAGGAGGTGGCTAATTCTGGTTGACAAGGTTTGAGCCCATGCAGAACAGCAGTGGGGACAGAGCATCTCCTCGGTAAAACCCACATTTGGTGGCTTCTGCTATTGGCTTGACGTTGGCCTCTAGTATTGTTTTCCACATCCCCACTGAATTCCTGATGAAGGCTCTTAGGGTCCTGTTGATCTTGTACAGTTTTAGGCATTCCAGAATCCATGTCTGAGGCACTGAGCTATAGGCTTTCTTGTAGTCAGTCCAGGCAGTGCTCAGGTTGGTCAGTCTGGTCTTACAGTCTCAAGTGACTGCTCTATCTACCAGTAGCTGGTGTTTTGCTCCTGTTACTGTGTTACTGCTGATTCATTTCTTGGCCCCACTCAAGTATTGAGCCACGTGCCTATGCGTCTTACCCACTTTGATGCCTGACAGGGGCTTCCATTTTGTACTGAGACAGGTTATTGGCCAGTAGTTAGATGGGACAGACCCCTTCTGGGGATCAGGACTGGCTGGTCTTTGGTCAGCTATTCTGGGTTCATCTAATCCATTAGCAGCTGATTCATTTGTGCTGTCAGGTGCTCATGGAGTGCAGTTAGCTTCTTTAGCCATGTTACGTCCTGTGGGTCTAGGTGACGAGGGAGCAACACTGAGCATTGTTGTTATGTGTTCTCTTGTTTTGTCTCCAGCCTGGCACTCAACATTGTTATTGGGGCTTGGTATCCAATCTCAGAGAGTGGGAGTGATGATATTGACCCCCTGACTGGACATCCTGGCTCCCACTTGCCATAGCATTTGTGTTGTACCTCATCATTCTCTAGTTGTGATAGCAGTTATTTCTTGCAGATGTGATGTTTTCTGGGGTTACATGTGTATTAGCATTCCAGTAGTTTCCTAGTCTCATCCCTTGTCCACTTATGCCATGTCCACTTGTTGTCAGTATGCCCTGGTTCCTCAACACCTATTGTAGACCTTGTTAATCCAGGCCACGTCCGAGCTAGGATGGCTTCAGTTATAAGCCTCTTGCTTTTTTTCCGAAGGTTGGATATGCCTGGGGACCCTTACTGGATTCACGCCCTGGCTGGATTTCAGACTGACCTACTGTTCCAAAATACAGGTGTTCCAATCACTTCCATCACCACAGGTGTATAAAATAAAGCACCTAAGCATGAAAACTGCTTATACAAATATCTGTGAAAGAATAGGATGCCACCTGTGCAACAAGTCCAGTCATGGAATTTCCTTGCTACTAAATATTCCACAGTCAACTGTTAGTGGTATTATAACAAAGTGGAAGCAATTGCAACAACAACTCAACCACAAAATCGTAGACCATGTAAAATCACAGAACTGGGTCAGCGGATGCAAAGCAGCATAGTGTAGAGGTTGCCAACTTTCAGAGTCAATCACTACAGACCTCCAAACTTCACGTGGCCTTCAGATTGGCTCAAGAACAGTGCGTAGAGAGCTTCAAGGAATAGCTTGCTAAGCCGCAGCATCCAAGCCTTAAATCACCAAGTGCAAGGCAAGCATCTGATGCAGTGGTGTAAAGCACACCGCCACTGGACTCTAGAGGGGTGAATACATGTTTTCTGGATGCTTCCCATCTAGCAATCCAATGGACAAGGTGGGTTTAGTAGTTGCCAGGAGAATGGTGCTTGTCTGACTGCATTGTGCCAAGTGTAAAGTTTGGTGGAGGGGAGATTATGGTGTGGCG
The DNA here is from genome assembly GCF_007364275.1 of Archocentrus centrarchus. Taxonomy (NCBI): domain Eukaryota; kingdom Metazoa; phylum Chordata; class Actinopteri; order Cichliformes; family Cichlidae; genus Archocentrus; species Archocentrus centrarchus. Next base: position 16,290,677 of record NC_044367.1, on the reverse strand, counting down.
TTGTTTTTCAGGAGTTATGCTCAGCCCCTTAGTTCCAGTGACAGGAGCTTAATGCTTCAGCATACCAAGACTTCTAACTTTGTGGGAGCAGTTTGGGGATGGCTGCTTCTTCTTCCAACATGATTGTACCAATACACAAAGCAAGGCCCATAAAGACATGGATGAGCAAGTTTGGTGTGGATGAACTTGACTGGCCTCCACAGAGTCCTTATTTCAGCCTGATAGAATACCTTTGGGATGAATTAGAGTGGAGACTGCGAGCCAGGCCTTCTTGTCCAACATCAGTGCCTGACCTCACAAATGCACTTCTGGAAGAATGGTCAAAAATGCCCATAAACACCCTCCTAAACCCCATGGAAAACCTTCCCAGAAGAGTTGAAGCTGTTATAATGCACAGGTGGGTCAACATCATATTAAACCCTAAGGATTCAAAATGAGATGTCACTTAATTTCATATGTGTGTGAAGGCAGGTGAGCAAATACGATTGCATAATTTGTGTAAGATTTTTTTTAGTATCTATAATCTCAGAAAATGTCCCATCATTATTTTTTTTTTAAACTCCCCAGATTTATAGTTTATTATTGTAGCAAAAACCTCAGAAAATGTAAAAATATTTTTTTCGGTTTTTTAAACAAAAATAATCAAATTATTAACAACAATTTTCCACTTTTCCATCAATCTAATAACTTAGCATTTGCAGTACTTTTTGGTTTCTGGTTGTCAGAAAAATTAAATGAAAAGGACACCCAGTATATGAAGGAATAACAAATTTTTGTCCCATGGTCCCTCAAGTGCTTAACATGGCCGTGATGCTTGGAAGTTTAAATTCTGAATTTCTGAATTCTGATTTTTTTCTGACAAAACCAATTATTCTCAAAATATTGTATTTAACTAGTTCACTGTTTCACTTGGAATAAAATTTGGATAACTACTGGTGCTAGTCAGCAGTTATAGAGCAATATTCACTCAGTTTATTACACTTTTGGTCTTGTGTCTTATGTTTTAAAAAAACAAAACCTCTGAAAGCTTTTGACATAATAAGCATTCACAGGAAGCACTTCTTAAGCCCTTGCCTTGGACAATGTTCTCTTAATAACTGACTTCATCATCCATTTCTAATAGGAATATATGAAAAACCTTAAATAGGCCATGTGTACTGTCAGATTACCAATCTGGTTCTGGGTAAATGAAGGGCCTAACCCAATCAGCATTTACAAAACTCTCACTCCTCATCAGACTTTCACATGACCTCAGATTGGTACCAGTCCATGTGTCCATTCTGCCCACTCTAATCATCAATCTGCAGCCTGGTTCACCAGCCGCTGGCACCTGTCAGGATGAAAGACATGGATTAGAGACATAGAGAGAGAACGTGAAAAGGTTGGGCACACAATACTAGCATCACGTGTTCCGTTGCTAGGGAGGATGTATGTGTGTGTTTCTGAGTGTGTGTGACTTAGGTCTGTCAGGCCTAGCTGCAGGCACAATAGGATGATATCCAGATTTATTTGTGTGTGTGTGTGTGTGTGTGTGTGTGTGTGTGTGTGTGTGTGTGTGTGTGTGTGTGTGTGTGTGTGTGTGTGTGTGTGTGTGTGAGAGAGTGAGTGAGTGTGCACACGTTTTCTCCAGGACTCGTGTGGCTTATGTGATTGTGTGTGAAGTGCAAGGAAGCTTGTGTTTCTTTGTGATGTTGTCTTGGAAGACTATCACCATGCATCATTCTCACCCATAGAATCAAATCTTCTTATATGTGTGCGCGCGCACGCGCGCACACACACACACATATACATCCATATGCGGATCACTCATGCTTATCCCCTCCCCATTTCATGTCTAAAAATAGATCTTTTTCTCAATGATCTCTCTGCTTCTCAAAGCAGGCAGTCATGTGCATGGGGTTAACTACAGCCCATGCTCTGAAAAGCTCTCTCTTTCTCACCACCCCCACCTCCACCCATATACACATGCACACACACCCTCAGAGCAGTCCATTCAGGGTGCAGATGGCAGCCAATGTGTCTGAGACAAGAGACCTTGTGCGTTCAGACAGTTAACAGGGAATCGGTCTCATTGACATGCAGGCAGTGCTTCTCCTCCAGTCCAGGAGAGTAAGTCTCACGCTATAGTGAGCTGGGAGGTAGTTAGCTCACAGTCTATGACAGCCATGTCTTCATTGCATCCTTACGTCCTATCACCTCTCTCTGGAGAGGTTAATCTCAGGCTTACAGTTAACACAACACAATCTAATGTAACAGAATTTATAGCAGTTGAGTTGTGTATGTGGGATGAGCATGGTTAAGCATTGCATCTCTTATTATTAACTATAAGTTCAAACATCATGCAAAGTCATACAGCCAGTTAGCTCCTTAGCTAGCCATCTTCAATGTAATCATCCAGTCATTGGGTTATATGAGCAAAATTACATCAAAGATTAAATGAAGGAAAAATGGGATATTATTTCATTTTATATATAATTATCCTTTAATTTTTACAAATAGATTTATTAAAAAGTTAATAAATTGCATATACATCAATGCCTTTTTCTTAAAAAAAAAAACTTGAAAAAACATGGTTTCTTATGAAGGAAACACTTGGTGGAAAAACTCAAGGGATTTGCAGTTTTTAAGGCTTTTGGATGTATTAGGCTGGAGGCTGAGTTCGACAGTATTCTTGATCTTTGCCATAGAAATATAGAATGCAGCTAAAAGTCATCTTGTACCAGAGCACTTTTAATAAGTCCATGTAAAGCAGTTTATGTTAACTGCTTTGATGAAATTATTCACCCTGTTTTTGGGAGAATGGGTGCAAATGTAAGCTACAATATACAGTATTCAGGGTTGGCTAAGCTGGCAAGTGTTGTTAGAGGAAGAAATGTGTCAATTATTTTGGTCTATGCAAAGGTTTTATCACAAACACAAGCTTTTCTCTTTACATTGCATGTAGTGCATGCAGAGGTTTGTTCTGGTCAAACCGTTTCATGTAGAATCAAGTTTGAACTGACAGCACAGAGCCACAAAAACACCCACAAGTTGCAAACATGCAAGTAGCTGATGTCCTCATTAGGAGGTACAGCGTAACAGTGAGTTAGTGTTGGAGGTAAAGAGAAGGTCATTGGGCTGTGATTCGAGTCTACTTGAGTCTAACAAGCAAACAGGATCATCCAGTGGGATTAGTGCAGCCAAGCAATCTCTTAAACATGTGCACAGTGACCATGAGTAGTTCAGAGGAATCAGCTGATTTAAGGTACATTTTAGAGTTTGTATTTCAGGTTGTCTATGAGAGCTTGCTGCTTTCTCCATTTTTTTTTTACCTTTGCACATAAATTGTCTTTAGTTACACCTTGTCTTTAATCCATTTTGTGTTGTGACTTATGAGCCATGTCAAAACAAAGCACACACAGTAGAACACAAACCCTCCCTCACTCTCACTCCCCAATTAGTAATACTGTTCATGTTCACATCTTTTTTTACTGCCTCACACGGTCATGTTAATTAATAAAATTGTCATCCCTCATAAATTAGGATAATTGCTAGACTATGTGTGTGTGTGTGTGTGTGTGTGTGTGTGTGTGTGTGTGTGTGTGTGTGTGTGTGTGTGTGTGTGTGTGTGTGTGTGTGTGTGTGTGTGTGTGTGTGTGTGTCTAATCAGTGCCTGTTGTACGCTTAACCAGTAGAAGCAGTATGTGTGTCAGCAATAGCCGTGCTATAAAGTATCATCTATCACTCTGCTCAGCCAGGCTTCAATAATAGGTTAGAATAAATGGGCCATGATTTTGGAGCAGAGAGGGGGGAAAAAAAGAGGAAAGATTGCCAGGACAAAACAAAGCAACAGACAATTCAATAACTAGGCCCCACCCAGAGAGGCAAGCAGCAGAGCAGGAGGCACAGTGAGGCAGAAGCTGCAGACACAAAGCGGATTGATGTCCTGTCCCTGGACAGGGCCAGTTCTGCATAAAGATATATCTGTTACTAATGCAGGGAGGAGGCTGTGGCATGTGAGACAGCGTGACACAGCAAAACTTGGCAGTATTTTATCAGATAATATACAGTGGAATTCTGGAAATAAAACATTTTGTCACTGGAAAGATTTAGATGGTGATAATGTTGAATACAGTACATCAAATGTAAAAGACCAGTTCAATAGAGGAGTCCAAAACATTTGGTGATGAAAATAATGGTGCATTCCAGTACATCAATGGGCAGTGCAAATGTCATTTAATGGGGCTTATCTAGAGAATGAAAACATTACTAAATATGTGTTGCTAATAGATGCAGGGCCTGTGTGAAGGACACAGTAACTATAATGGTGCAAATATGCTTTAGGGTTGAAGATCATTTGTCTGCATTTGTCTGACGAGATTAGAAAATGCTTTGTGAAAACCATTTCTAGGAGTCAAGGAGCCAGCTACTCATGATATATCATGAGGAGCAGCAAGTCTTCTGCCTTCAATATATAAACAGGGTTGCAGTTGTGTAGTTGTGCAACATCTTAGTAAGAAAGTAATTGCATAAACAGAACATCAGATGACTACAAATGAAGGAACAATGAGATACATTAGACTATCAAATGAAGATTAAAAATGAGTGAATTTAATAATTAATAATGAAGTCAATAATTGAGAGCAGTGACTAAAGCCACCGTCCTATTTTTTTAATGCAAGAAAGAGGAGGGAGAGCAGTAAATCCCCAAATTCAAACAGAAAAGAAGAGTGAGACTTTACACTAGAACAAAAATGCTCAAAGTAAAGTCCAAGGTATGTCTTGTGCCATCCATGACAGCACTTTTATCCACACCCACATGCAAACACATATTCCTACTTGTGGCAGTAAGATTCACTCACTGATCCGCTGACACTTGGTGAATGATAAGGTAGCAGTCAGTCATTGAATTCTTTGGCAGATTCACTTACACTCATGTTTGTACACATTACTCACCCACTGATGCTATTTAATGTATACAGTAATGGAGATAGGCGAGAGAATCTGTATTGCTGCAGATCATTCTCGAAAACAAAACGGACAGATTCCACCTTCCTCCAGTGGGTTCACATCGGGAAAGAGATTAACACTGCTCTTCTTTTAGAATCTTTCATGGTGTGAAACAGAGTAGTGGTGCGGATACAGCACGACAATGTGTTCCATTGCCTAAAGTGGGGGTTTTGAAGTCACAGATAATCTGCTTTTGAAACAATGAGATAGTGTTGCTTTTCATTCGGCTCAGTTAAGCTGTGCTCCAAATGAGGAGAGGGAGATAGTGTGGATCAAACATTTTTTTTTGTGTTGAATACCAAAATTTTACAGCTCTTTAAAGTTCCAGCAGCTGCAAATTCTCCATCTATTGTGCTAATTTCTTTTGGAGATGAGAGAATTGAGCATTTTGGAGAAAAATAGTCCTAATAAAGAACTTATCATTAACGAGAAAAGAATTCACTCTTTTTAAACAGCTGTTTACTGTACTGTGCGGTATTTCTGCTCAATCTGCACATGAGTAGCCTGTGGTAAGAAAATACACACAAAATAAACTACCAAGCACATAGAACAAAAGGTGACTCCACAGCAAGAGATTGAGTTTGAGTGCCATTATCTCAGTCTATGCATAGCAATAAACATAACACATTTCTCTTTTTGTGATCATTATTTGCATAATAGCCAAAGGCTTTAATTTAATTAAAAGACATTCAGGTATTGATTCATTTTCCCCTCAGTGCAAAGGTATCAGCATGGTTTAAACAAATATAATATTATGCACATGATTATAGATTGCATTAAATATGTAAATAGCATAATTATTTAGAACAAATATGAATAAGGACACGCAGAGACAGTCACTCCTCAAAGACATTCATGATGTTAAGAAATTAATAGAAGGAGAAAAGGGGAAGTCCAGTTTTGCTATAATGAATGTCAGACTGAATACAATCTTAAACCTGATGAAGACTTATCAGATACTAGCAGATAACACTGTGACCCAGTTTATGACATCATGCGCGAGGATTTTACAAACCTTTTCTGTCTTCTGTTGCGTGGTTGATAGGTGAACAGTGAAACTATGCCATTCCCATTACAATGTGTTCTACAAAGAACTGTGCATGCTTGACTGGCCACTGCAGCACCTTGGCAAAAGATATCACACTCTGTGGCTCTGATTTTTGCCCTAGTCTGAGTTGGCACCCACAGTGCACCAAAAAGAGTGGCCTCATTAAAATGAATGAGAGGACTGCATATTTTCACCCAGTGCTCTTCTTTGTCTGTGTTTGGCCATTACAACTCACACCTGGCTAATTCCTGCATAAACTCACATGTAGATGTATGTTGACTGATACCTCCTCATAGTAATTACTGTAGGGATGGAGAGGAATATCTATTGTGGCTATAGCTACTGTCTCTGTACTGACTAAATTTGGATTGATCTCAGTCAGTGTCATTGAATAGCTGAATGATCAAATAATAAATTGCAAAAATATATACAGATCATTTTGCATGTTTGTAAACACTGTGCATCAATGGAGTAATGTGTATTTAATTCACTGAATGTGCTTAGCAATGAAAAAGAATAATTTATTAGATCAATTTAGTCCAATCCATACCCTGCATTTCAGTATTGGACAGCTTTTTATTACTCTCATTATTATTACTATTACTGGGTTGTGATCCATGTAGCTCTCTCGAGCTGTAATTCAGATTTAAGCTTAACACAAATACTGATCTTTTTGTTCTCCTGCCTTTATTTGTATGGTAATGTTTGGGAAAGAGGCATGAAGCTGAATGACATTTCTGTATTACTTCAAATATAAGCTTTGCTGTGTAGAATACCAACTACTGTATTAGGGTGGGAGGGCTGAAAAGGACAAAGCAGGACATTGCAGAATGAATCAGAACAGAGAAAAAAAAAGTGATGCTTCTCATTGAAATTTCAGCCAGGAAAATTGCTTCAACAATTTAATGTGATTTTGTGCACGGGAAGATATTCTTTTTTTCTGTGTACATACATATGTTGCTCACTGATGGCCCTGTAGTGCAGCAGAGAAGTAGAAGGGGAATAAAAACTGAAAACGTCAGAGAACACAGAGTCCTAAGCACACATATCCAGGTCTGCTAATGGAAACAGGCTGCTTCTCGGCCCCTGCCACTTTGAGAAGAGCTCTGGACCATCGACCACGCTTTAATCTTTAGCAGGTGCACAAACACAGAGTTACACAGAAAACAGACATGAGCAACGGGGAAACAAAGGTTAAGTGGAAAAAAACGCTTTACAAAATGGAAACCATAGCAACTTGCTGCACATATAAAGTGACTGCCTATTACATAATACAGCTAAATTGGCGACCACTCAGTCATACGCAGTCCCAATAATGAGCAACAATTCCGCTTTGTGTAATTCAACAGCGCTCTTTATTTTCATTAGTCATTGTGGCTTTTCGTTATTACTTACAAGTATAGCGCTATGAAAACACTTCACCCCTGCAGGCGAGCTAACATTTTGTTTGGAGACAAAGGTGTCAGTGTCATTTAAGCTGATATAATGATTTCCGACCTGGAACGTCCTACGATTTTGGAATTTAAAAGACTTTCATTCCCAAAACTACAATCCATGCTAAACCTTTAGCAGAAAGCAGAAAGAATGTGAAAGTTAATGTTGCATTTTCCCTGCTGGATATGAGAGTAGCAAACTGCATAATAAAAGTAGGAATTTCTATGTGAGTCTGTCTGCTCTTTGTCTTTCTCAACAACCATTCATCTGATGATTTTGGCAGACCTGTGGTTCAGTGCAGTGTCAAATTTGAAGTCATTCAGGTTTTGTACATTTCCTTTATAACCTCACAGATGATGTCAGGCAGATGTTTCCTAGCTTGTAACATCACCAGTAAAGGCTCTGCTTTGACCTCATCATGATGACCAGTTCAGTTTAACAAACCTCTACAAGCAAATATTGAGCAGGGTAGATGGCATCACATGTCACACTAATTTGTGATTTCACACTCTTTTGTGGTCTTTTAATGTCCACACCTCATGAGAATATTTATAAATAAACTTCTACTTTCTTTGACATCTATCTTTTCAAATATCAACATTCCTCTGACAGCAAGCACTGTACTGCTAATTATTAATTAATATACAGACAAGTGTTGATTGTCCTTAGTGGTGATTGTTGAGAATGTGGACTGCAGTAAACTGGACAAGGATTGTCTACCCACTGTATGTCACCCGTAAGTTACCATAACAATATTTATATGTCTGTGCGTGCATGCTGAATGCTTGCTTGCTTGTTTGTGTAGTGTAGTGTGTTTGCTGTCTGAATAGCCTCTGGCAGCTCTCAGAAACAGAGTGCAGGACGAGAGATGAGGAAGGCACACTAGCCCCAGCTGAGCTCTGGCACTGATGAGCAAACAAGTAATCAAAGAGACATGAAGAAGGGGAGATGCTCCAGATTTGTGATAGGAAGGAACTAACGAAGGATGGAGAAACGAGTGTATTCTGTAGAGCTTTCACAGCACTGCATTAGCTGCTCTGTTCCACTTTTGATGCCAACTGTAGTGGGTGACAGGCATGATGTCTGGTGTGGCAAAATGGATCAAAGAACATCTCAGAGTTTACATCTTGAGTCAGCTAATGGAGTGTAAGAAAGGCACCCAGCGCTTCTCATTTCCCTCCTGTAATTGGCACCCTGGTCAATGTCTTAAAGTCTACCTTAGCTTCCTAACACAAGCATCAACAAGCTGACTGAGCTGCAGTTTTGGAGCCCATCATGCTAGTGAAACGTGTTACTCTAAAGGACATATGTTGAGCACAGAACACTAAAAGCTTTTGGAATAAGTTAAGAAGCTGCTCATACCTTTATGGTCATGCGGCTGTTGATGGCTATAGGTATGCACAGAGAGATGTGTCCCATTTAGAGCTCAGTGTGAATTTTAGACTTACAGGTAAAAGAATCATGATAACATTTCAGCTGACTACATGTTTTAAGCCATCATTTATGGTCTATTAACAGGGTTAAAATATATTAGGTAAGGTGCTGACTGTGCAATCAGAGGGTGTCTAAGAGAAATTCACCAAGACAGTGCAGCACAGGTAACGTTACCTGTTTTATATTGAAAAACCTATCTAGATATGAGCTGTAGCATATAGAGATATTTTTCTGTAAGTGGAAAGTCACAGTTTTAATCCCTCTGGTAGCCTTTAGCCCTGTGAGCCAGACTCAGAAAATCACCCTTATCTAAGACTGCTGCATTAGGACCTGACCCATCTCGTAGCACTCAAATTAAATTTTAAAGAAGATGCCCCTGCATACTGCCAACACTAAAATTCTCTGCATTCTACATCAGTTTGCATGGGGCCCAAATTTTTAAAAAAGAAAGAAAGAAAAAAAGAAATGAATGGAAAGTATGTCTCTGGTTGAGTGTGTAGGTGCAGACTCTCAAGTGAGCAATGGAGTGAATCAAGAGTGGCTCCCATGAGCACTAAAACATCCATGAGGGGACTAGCTAAAGTTTGTGTTTTTGTACTGTGCATTTGTTTTTGTATATAATTCTTATCATTCAGTTTTACCTGAATCCATCTCTCTGGAGATGAACCTCAGGACATCCTCCATCAGCAACTTCACTTTTTACGTCAGCAACTTCACTTTTTATCACAAACTTCCCTTTCATTGTCTCCTGCCACTTGAGAGGCCAAAGTGGAACATGAACTCTGGGACATCCGGGAAGAGAGAGAGGGGAAAACTGGTTGGCTGACTGGAGATGTGAGTCCTGAGGGAAGGCTCTCAGCCTTTCCACAGAAAAAAAAATGACTGACAGTGAGTGTTTACTTTGCTGGCAGACATGGGCACCCAGAGGTGGGTGAGGAGAGCGGGCCAGAATGGCAAAAGATGTGCCAGAATGGGGACGACAAACAAGGTCATCCAAAACTGTGTCACCATCAAAACTATGAAGGGGCAAAAAGACTTTTGAGGTTATGGTTGCAGTTTTGAGCCTTATCTTTACATACACATAAGTGTTTAGTTCATTACAAAGTATATGAAAGATTTGAAATAGTGGGAAAAAGCATAGAAACATCTTTAATCTTGTATGGGAATTATGGGTCTAGTTCATGAATGGTTTTGATGTACAGTGCACTTACAAAGGTTCATTGCTAAGATGTACAGAGGATAATGAGTTAAGTTGCTTTTGCAAACCTGTGTTTACCTGTATGATTAGAGTTTATTAAGAACACCGATTTATGATTCCACCTCCAAATAAACTGTTGAATAAACAGGAATTATCTTTGAAAAAATAACAAATATCAAACAAATATCAAAAGCTAGACTGGAACTTCAGAAGAATGTGTAATGGCATTGTTAAAGATGACACTTTGCTTGCAAAGCACATCAACTATGTAAAACAAAGGCTGCACTATTACAATGTAAACGAATACAGGGCTTAGCTCTGACAGCGTAAAGATAGATATCTTCAGCCAGACATCTTTATGTTAGAGCACAGTTACACCTCAGCTCTGATGAATTATGCAGGTGAGTTGGGATTATGTTTTTGGGATTTGGGTTTCTCCTCTGTAGCCCGTGTAGTAGTAAACACTGCATGATTTATCAAAGGCTCGAAACAGCTTGTAGACTGCTGCAGGTTTCCACAGAGGCTAGCAACTTGCATAAAAGTATTTGGCAGCTTCTTGCTAACGCTGGATGGCATAGTCTCTGTCTGCATGAGTGAGATCATATCCACAAACAAGGAGGCTGTGGTGAAGTCACGTCTGGCTGCCTGGAAGAGACACCGGCCTCACGTCTCCCTGGATTCCATTTCCTGGTTCTTTTTCTCCTTCGGCAGGCTGTATGTCTAATCTCTTCATTTTCTACTTACCCTTCCTTACTTTTACATTGTCCTGGCTTTGTTCTCATTTATGGCACCCATGATGATGTACATAGGTGATCTAATGTAGGTCTGCACTCATGAATGATTGAACAGAAATTTCACACTCTATTTCAGTCATGTGAAGAGCCAATCTGAAATGGGGGATTGACTGAGCATAATGTAAGAGCGTCGTCCCATTCAGTGCTTCCAGTCCAGTGATTGGGAAAAGGTATTGAGGTATTTTGCATAGTTTATAATTCCTCTATATTTACTACATTTAGAAGCTATTAAACATATGGTGCTTGCTATGAATCAGTGGTTTCATTTAAGTATGCATGTTCTCCCCTGTGCATACATTATCATAAGTTTGCATGCATTGACTATGATTATATGTCCAGAGCGAAAGTTGTTATTCACTGAATCAGTAAGAACTTCAAACATTATTAAAGTTAGAGAAATAAAACAAAATTGCAAACATTTACTTTTAAAAATAAAAAACAAACAAAAAGAATTCCAAACATTTATTTTTAAAATTTACTGCTTTCTTTTTACAACAGCTTGGCATAGGTGCAATGTATCATCATTGCTGTTTTCTTATTGGTTTATCTGTTTGCTGCAAAGATTTTCTTTAAACTTAGTGGAGGGGTTACGCTTGGGCAAAACAAGCACCTTTTAAATTTTGGTGCTCATTCAGATCTGCTTCTTTAGTTAGCAAGGTAGGGCACTGGCCTTGGCAGAGGACTTCACTCCCAGAGTGGTCTTGTAAATATATTATACCAAAGCATATCACTTTGAACTCCATGAAATTACTATTTTCTGATTTATTTATTTTTTTACCATAAACAATTATTCTGGTTAGTGATGAATAATGATAAAGAGTTTCCCAACTGTGGTGAAAATAAGTATTTCTTATCATGTTTTCTTAAGGATTTTTATTGGAAGAACAGTGAGGCTTTGGTAAATTGGTATGAGCACTGAACAAAAACAGTCAACATAAACTGTACCCTTAGCATGTGATTTCATTAATAAATGTGTTTATGGAGATCTCTGGATGTTGAAAGAGACAAAGAAGGGAGCTCCAGTAACCCAGAGAGAAAGAGTGTTACAAAAACAGCACAGTCTTTGCCAGATGTGTGACGTCTCCCAAGAGGGAACCCTGGTGCACTGTGCTTCAGGATTATTCATTTGAATAAAAGAAAATATAATTAAAACCTTCCCTCATGCCCAGGCAATCAAACACATAAAGAAAGAGAGAGAGACAGCTTTGATGATAACCAATTGCAGCCCCCCTCCCGTATCCATACTCTCATACACACACACACACACACACACACACACCATGCATTTTGCATTTAGATGGCATACTGTACATAAGCACAGAGAGCTCAAATGATAGCTTCTGTCTCTCAAATGCAAACAATTTTTCCTGTTTGACATTATACTGGCCATGAGGCGGGCTGCTAGTTGAAGTTTTGATTACCACATCAATCAGCCTAGCAGTGGTGATGATTTTGTTCGCTTGACACACAGTACTGAAAGTTGGTATGTAAATAGAATTCTAGTTTAATGCATTTTTGTGTTGTGTCTTGAGCTCCATCAACAGAATGTTTTTATCCATCCATCCATCCATCCATCTTCTTCTGCTTATCCTCATATGACATTAAATAATTTGAATATGTCTTTACAAATTTGACTATATTATAATTGTTGGGCAGCTCTGGATAATGAACCAGTCAGACTGTAGAGTTCAGCATCACTAAAGACATCAACCATGTTGTGTACATCTTAAATATGACTCAAAAATGTACGGTAAGCATTGAAGAGTAGGTTTTGATCTGTCTGTGGCATGACACATTAGCATATAAAATGTTTTCTTGTAGTTTTAGGAAATCTAAAATATATTCCTACAGTCTAGCTAAGCTGTCCAAACACATTCCTTTGCAGGTGCTTTAAATAACCAGTTTTCTCATACAAGAACTAAAAGTTTAAATCCACTAACTCAAAAGCACTGACAATGACTTTGTACAGCAACAGCATGCTACACTACATAGGAAGAAGAGACAACTTAAAATTCATGCATGTGTGTATGTATGTGGTAGGTTGCCAGTTCAGCTTGTGTCAAACATGTAGTAAATTATTTATAGAAAAATATATTTGTATACTGTTACAAAGAAAATATGAACCTCACATGACAGCTGAATCAGCAGTTTCTCAAATTCAGTTGCGATGCATTCTTTCTTACGGCCAGCAGGCAGTGACCCCTCTGATCTGACTCTGTAAACATCTATGAGAGAAGAGCATTACAGCTGACTTAAACTATGACCTCATTAAACATTTTTCCATTGACTTAATGCCCTTAGTCATTACTTTCAAGTTTTTTTTAATGCAACATGTGTTCATTTTGTAAATTACAGTCCCCATCTGGAGTGAAAAAAGATGATAAAACATGGCTATTTTATGATTGATAGTTGGTGTGTTATAGTTTTCGCATACATGAATCTGCTAGGGTCCTCTTGAGTCTGAGTGACTTAAATTTAATCATCAGACAGTGTTTTTGAGGCTCTGCATGCCTGCCATTTTTTGTGACCATGTGTATTTGTCCATGGAGACTCACACCAACTACACTATGCAAATTTCAAGTGGAAGTCTGTGTCTGCAATAAAGTGTCACTAGATTAAGTCACTAGAATATGAGCCTCGATGTCCTCAGTTTTTCAATGAGAGTCACTTCTCACTTCAGTCTGATTTTGAAAAACTAAGATTGCCCAAACTGGAGGAAAAGGAGTCCATAAACCAACAAGTGACATCACAGTGGCCTTGTCTATCTTGTATATACTGTTTATGTTTGTTGTTTTTTTGTTTTTAGAAGAGAGGACTTCTTTTTAGTTTCTAGGATTCCTCTGATCCATTTTTTACTTCCTGTTTGAATGAATCATTGGTGTTCTTCAAGTCAATGACACCAGATTGAATTTTCATTTTCAGTTTAGTTTTCACAAAAATATGAGACAGAAATGTGGAGAGAGGAAAAAAAACAACTTGAGACAGAAATGTGGAAAAAATAAGCAGCTACTCTGTCACTAAAAATAAATTTTTTTCAAAAAATAAAGCAGAATACAGCCATCAGCCAACTATGTACAGAGGTGATGAAGGGCACTGTCTTCACAAAACTGAGGTTATTGTACTTGGTCCTACAAACCTTAGAAACATGGTGTCTAACCAGATACTTACAGTACTATGGCCTCCAGTAACACAGAAATCTTATTTATTTTTGACCAGGATATGTTCTTCAATGCACATATTTAACAAATATGTAGGACTGCTTTTCTAAAATTAGAAACATCTTGTAACAGAGTGATGTTGGAAAACTAGTTTGTGCATTCATTACTTCTAGGCTGGACTATTGTAATCCATTACTATCAGGCTGTCCTAAAAGCTCCCTGAAAAGCCTTCAATTGATCCAAAATGCTGCAGCAAGAGCACTGACATTTTCTAGAAGGAAAGAGTATTTTTCTCCCTTATTGGCTTCTCTTCATTAGCTTCTGGAATCAAATTTAAAATCCTTCTCCTCACATACAAGGTCTTGAATAATCAGGCCCCATCTTATCTCAAAGACCTCATACTACCATATCACCCCAATAGAGCACTTTGCTCTCAGACTGCTGGCTTACTTGTGGTTCCTAGGGTATTTAAAAGTAGAATGGGAGGCAGAGCCTTCAGCTTTCAGGCCCCTCTTCTGTGGCACCAGCTCCCAGTTTGGATTTGAGAGCCAGATACCCTCTCTATTTTTAAGATTAGGCTTAAAACCTTCCTTTTTGATAAAGTTTATAGTTAGGGCTGGATCAGGTGACCCTGAACCCAACCTTAGTTACGCTGTAATAGGCTTAGGCTGCTGAGGGGCTCCCATTTTGTGTTTCTTCTTCATTCACGTCACTCTCTCAGTGTCATGGCATGCTTGTTCAATATTTTCACACAAGCACGGAGCAGAGGCTATCAAACCTTAAGTGTGGTTAATCTGTCTTTAGGTTTTCAGTTGTTCCACTCCAGTTATTAAGTGAAGAAATTCCATCAGTCATACAATTTTGTATGAGGTGTTCATATTTACACTAACAGTTTCCAAGCTTTGTAGAGTAATTTTGGAAACAAAATGACTCTACAAAATATTGTTTAATATGAATGCTTTTGGTTTTGCATCCCTTCTGGGTGTTCCACCTTCCACTGCAATATTTGTTATGACTTGGCAAGCTACAAACCAGTGCTTACTCAGTATTCATGAGGAGATTCTGTAGTCTCTATGTCAACATGGGGTGCACACAGCATTCTGTTCAAGTTAGCTGGGTACAGATTTATTGCTTATGTGAAACAGTGAGAATAACTCTGCTCACTGCTTTGTTCATACCATGACCTGTCCATGAGCATGTAACAGCATGCATACATAAGTATGTAAAGTACCTAGAAATAGCATGCGGGGTTATGCTATATAAATATAATTCTATGAAAAGACCAGAGCTTCTGCACAGAGGACATACTCAGTCAGCAGTGTGTGATGCTGCAGGGAAGGACTGCGGGGGGGACAGCTGCTTGATCAGGTCATGTGAACCCAAATCTCTGTTTGGAGGGAGACCAGCTTGTCTCCAGTTGTGCCTCCTAAGGCCATGGGAGAGCTCCCAGACCAGCCTGAGCCTGACCAGCTCTAACTAGAGAGGCACTGTACCAAGTGCCTTTTACATGCCTGTGAAGAAAACAAGGCAATTTTAGGAAGAGAAAATGCTTTAATATGGAAGAAAAAAAAAAAGAGTAAAGTGCAGAATTATTATGTGTATTATGTATACCTGCAAAAACAAAACATAAACAACTTAATGCCAAGACAATGTGGAAAGAGGCTCGGAAGAGGCACTTGTGTGGGCATATGTATTCAGGGTCTTACATCTTGCATCTTTGTCTGTTATTTGGCAAAAGTAGTTACCAGGGTTATTATAGTTAACGAAAACGAACGAAATAACGAAAACTGAAATTGAAAAAACATTGTCGTTAACTGAAATAAATAAAAACTAAAATTAAAAGGAAGAAACGACAACTAACTAAAACTGAATTGTGAGTTTACAAAACTAACTAAAACTAACTGAAATTATAGATATTGTTATTTTTTCAAAAGTCTTGTGGATTGATATGAAATCATTTTTTTCCTCTCTCCGAGTTTAAGCTCGGAACGCCGTCGGGCAAATGGGTGCGCATGTGCGTGCGTGCGCACACCGCGCTGCTCCTCAGAGAGTCCCATGTGGAGTGTTTTTTTTTTTTTTTACTATGATAGCACAGATAGCAGCGAGTGTCTTGTTGTGGATGATGTTGTGGATGATGTACGGAACACTTCTTAGTCAGGAAAAAAAACACCAACATCAAAGTAGACCTGAGAAGCGCACACAAGGCAGCTACGGAAACCGCTCTCATCCTACAAGGCAACCCGGCCTGCACCTCCAGAGAAACGTGACTACTCGTCGGGTCAACGCAGCCCACAACGTTGTGTTTAGTCCTTGTGCGTTTCCGGCTACTTTATCAGTCAGATAATAACAATCAGGACTAATAATCAAAGCATCAATATAAGGACTCACAAATGTCAGCAAATTCCTGGAGGGAGCTGCTGAAACTATGGGAATGGACGTGAAGGAATGAAGAAAGTGAAAAAACAGGGACAAATATGTTTGCACCCTAAAAACTGAGCACAAAGAGCGAGGACCAAAAAACCCCCAGCACACAACCACAAGGTAATTAACACACGCAATCCAGCTATACATGCATAAATGCGGACATGAGGTCGGACACTTCCGTAGGCTACAGAGGCCGCAAAGACCCTGCAAGTTTAATTAGCGAGCATCTAACCAAGCTAGCTCCAAAACAGAAGCAGCATCAGGTGGAGAGAACATCAGGATGCAGCTGGATTTGAGCTTTGACTCCTTCAAGGAGTTTGTTTTTGTCAAACACCACATGTAGCTGTTGTTAATCTGCTGCACTGAGGCTGAACTTTATTGGGAGTTTATTGTAGAATTTATCGAGTTTTGGAGTTCATATTGTTAGCAGTTTCTCCCTGTTGATGTTCATGTGTGTCCTTAATATTACACACATTTAGCATGTAGTTCTGCTGTCTGTGAACAGTTGGTTGCTGAATTTATTTCTTTAAAGGGTATCTTTAAAGCGTACCTGATTAAGTATGAAAATACTAAAACTAATACTGAAACTAACTAAAACTAAGCATAAAACCAAAAATAAAAACTAATAAAAACGAGCAAAACCACTCTGAAAACTAACTAAAATTAACTGAATTAGAGAAAAAAAAGTAAAAACTAACTAAAACTAAACTATAATGTAAAATCCAAAACTATTATAACCCTGGTAGTTACGCATTAGTTCCCTCAAAGCAACCTTTTGAACAGTTTAGAGTAAACACAGTCTTTGTTAGATTCACAACACTCAAACACTTGCTGTGATGGAAAGTGAAAAGGAAAAATACACAACAAAAAGCTCTTATGCACAATTCTACCTCAAAGTAAGTAAACAAAGAAATCAGCAAACAACCCACATTCAGAAAGTGATGTACAGTAGCAGTCTAATGCATCAAACCAACAGCAACTGATCAATAAAGTGTAATTGCTACAGCAGATGCATTGTTGTTGTCAAGTCAACCATCACAGATGGATATTTGCCAAATGTCTAGAGTCTTGTTGGCCAGCAGTGGGGATATCTTTTTAACTTGTGTTTTGGAAGATGTGAGGTGGAACAATTATGTTTTCCTGCCCAAGGACAGTTGAAAACACTGCCCTTATTTGATGCAAGTCAGCATGATAAAACTGTCATCGGGATTCATGTTTCTTTGCGATACTGAGCTAATCTGTATAAATTAAATGTATAAACCATTTTTCACAATGGTAATATTCTCCATAATAACTAAAATTGTAGTGGACAATAACTATAATTTTAGTGGACAGAAATATAAAAATAAACATGTTTGGATTGTGAAAGCATAAATCAACTGAAGTCTGAAAAAACAGACCCTCAGCAGGTAGAGCCCATCTGCTTGTTCCCTGTGTATTGATTCTAGAATACCATTAAGCCATTTCTTTAAGTATTCCACTGCATCAGCAGCCTGAAGGTACAGTACTGAACTCTGCCCCCACCATCCTTGTGCAGGTGCTCATTGGTTCTCCTGCCTCTTTATAGATTGCTGGTTTGGAACTTTTTTCAATCAAGCCATGTGCATTTGAGCAATGGTTTTGCTTTCATAGTATAATATTGTTCTTTTTTTTTTCTCAATTTTAAGCTATTCAGTCCAGTTTTGCTGTTACAGCATCCAAATACAGTTTGTTAATTATGTTATGAAATCATGGCAGTGTTACCTTTGGCTGTAAAGACAAGCTGGCATGAGAAAAGAGAGAATCATTAACACAATCAACACTTGCAGCATGTCAAAGCCTGGCTGCTACAATCCTGCTAACAAATTTGGCTGCTAGATTTGTAAGTGAAATGAATAATTCGGATTACGGTTGATCTCACATGATTAGGTGGAATTGTATGCACACATTTTAAGTGTCGTACAGCTAAGACATCTTTTGGCAGGCTGGCTCACAGACCGGCATGGATTTCTCATGTGTGGGGGAAGGTGTTTTGTGAAACTGGACTGCTTGGAAGGAGAGCCGAAGACAAAATTTCTCAGCATAATTAACGCTTCAGTCACAACAGCAGCATACGTTTCTACACAGACGTCCCAGCAGCTCTGTTTTTGTTTGAAAAACTGTCAATGGAGCAACCCAGCATGTGTGCATAAAGGTTTAAAATACGTATGTATGTCACTTAATGGGTCATTTTGGGTAATTGCACACTATCTGGAGTATTTGTAGTTCATAGGCAACAGGCAGCTTTTGTGTTACGATAACATGGTGGTTCCTAGGATAGTTATGAGTAGAATGGGAGGCAGAGCCTTCAGCTTTCAGGCCCCTCTTCTGTGGAACCAGCTCCCAATTTGGATTCAGGAGACAGACACCCTCTCTATTCTTATGATTAGGCTTATAACTTATAGCTTATAGTTAGGCCTGGATCAGGTGACCCTGAATCATCCCTTAATTATACTACAATAGGCCTAGGCTGCTGGGGGTTCCTGTGCTGCACTGTTTCTTTTCATTCACTTCTTTTACTCTGTTTATACATCACTCTGCATTTAATCATTAGTCATTATTAATATAATCAATAATCAAATATATATTGTGATACTGTACAATACACCACTGGATACACTGCAGTCTTTCTTAGTCTTTTTTGACTCATTTAAGTATTGAATCCCTTTGCACCATTTTTAAGTCAACCATAGCGTTCTCTGAACAGAGCTGCATTCAAAAATGACTGTGATAACTACACAGTAAAAAAGTGTGATCTCATATTTTTTAGGACCCTCTAAAACGACAGCCGTGTGATTCACAGCAAAGTGGCATCACATCAGAATAGGGGTGAGAGAATGGATGAGCAATGGGAAAGAAAACAAACACACTGGGGGGGGTGGGGGTGGGGGGGTTAGAGGTAGTGGGAGGTTGAGGAGAGGGAAGCGAGTGAGAGAAAGGCGGAGTAGATCCTTTAGCAAGAGGGAAAGGAAACAAGAAAGAAAAGGTAGAAATCGGGGTGAAATAGGATATTTACAGTAGACAGCAGTGTTTCTGGTTCATAGAGAGTTCAAAGGTAAACCACAGAGAGACAGACTGGATGATGTAGCCCATGAATCAAGTATCAGTCTAACCCATTACCTCTTTTTAATCTTGCACATCCCCTAGAACCTATCAACAATTTAATTCACCATGAATGTATATTTTTATCATTTCTTTGTTTCTCTTGCTCTGCATTTGCATTTCTTAATATAAATGTTTTTTAATTGTTAGTTATTTATTTTTGATAGCTGCGGCTTCCCACTCATCTGGCTGCTAAGCAGACAAGTTAAAAGTTGATCCTTTTATTCTGCACCCACAAATCTTACCAGATGGATGTTATCTTCTGTCCCTGTGTGCCTCTGTAATGATTCATAGCCTTCTCTTTATGTGACTGCATTTCAGTGTGGGTAGTAGTAAATTAATATCTCTATACTCTGCCTCTGTCTCCTCCATCCTGCACACTGCTATTCTGTACCTCCTATATCAGTACAAGTTCAATTGGCCGGTGAACAGCTCTGTGTCCGATTAAGGCTTGCCAGCCACTGATTTTTATTGGCTGTGTAATGGTGCAGAACCTAAACATTTCTCAGGGTCGATGGGCTGTGTGTAGTACAAGCTATTAGGGAATGCAGAGGAGGCAAGTGGGTGTACAAAGTTGGAACAGGCTATAGATGTGAGAATGAATTGTCACTTCAGGAGGGAAATTTGAAATGTCACAAGCAAGAAACGATTTAGGTTTTGTTTTTTGCTGCAGTGTGGCCTGGTCCCATCTGATTTGCATTAATAACAAACTACTTTACCAGAGGAAATTGGTGCAGTATTGCAAAAATTTGTAGTATTCCAGAGATTGGGGCTTAGAAGTGCTAGATCTTCACTACGGAAAATTGCTGCATGGAAAGAAAATGAGTATTAAAATGTAAATGAGCAAAGTTACCTGGTCTCTTTTTAAAGTTCTTCATCCTGACTAACTCCATCTTAGCCTGGCCTACCTGGCAAAAACGAATCCATCAGATTTTGGGTTCAGGTGCATTGTGTCCTCACCCAGTTGCTGGCTGTCCCACTGTGAACCTCTGGTTGACAAATGTGAGTATAATCCGCTAATGTTCCTAATCCTCGGGTCACATTAAAAAATGGATGAGAAATTAATCTGTTCTCAGGTCTGTCAGGTATATTTTGTCAGTGCCAGTGCTTGTTTTCAACCAAATCCTTCTGTATGGGTCAACACGACCTAACCGCCAACCAAACCAGCCAGCCAAATCCCTCAAAGCAGACTCTGTCAGATGTTCACTGTCCTTTAGTCCTTGTACCATGAAGATTTCATTATATTGGTGATGTTTAAAGACAAAGCAACCAAAGATCAGATGAGAGAATGAAAAGTTTGCTTTTCTGCCTCTTTGAGAAGCTGTAAAGCAAAGTGGTGAAGAGCAAGACAAACTATTGTTGCTGGAGACAGAGAAACCTGCATTACAGCCAGAACAGAGTGGATGCCTTTCCTCCTCTGGCAGACAGAAAGTTAGGAACTTGGTCACACTGTGCAAATGCTACACTGCATCCTCCTCCACATGAACACAAACATCAAGCGTGTTTTGTTTCAGTGTCTGCCATATCTGCCCATACCATGCTATACCATGCATATGTGCTACCGTAACTGGGTTAATTTCATTGCTTCTGGCTGAGTGGATCAAAAAGACCCACATTCACTGTTTTTCTTCTGTTTGCGCTCCCCTTTTCATGCTGTAATCTGTGCAAAAGGCAGAATTAAAGCAGTGTTCCCCCGGAGCCAGCCTTCTCTTTTCAGATTGGTAAAAGAGGGGAAATTGGGAGGACATGCTTGTTTTGGGGTAGAGGGATTGCAGGATTCACTCTCAGGTGAAACTTCTGGATTTGAAAGGCCACACAGATCAAGTCATGCTGCAAGAAAAACACTGGTGTGTGGTTCTTCCTCTTCACAGAAACATGTTTCTAGGATCTTTAGAAAGTTCACCATCTTTAGTGGGTTAAAGTCTGGAAGCCATTTTGTTGTATATTTACTGTGTTGTGTTTGGTCATTCTCCTTCTGCATGACTTACCTTCTATCTGCTTCAACTGAACGACCACCTTGAAAATGTCTTGCGTTATTCCTGATGTACTTGGTAATTCTTTTTCCTCTTGATGACAGCTGTCCAAGTGGATGGAATGGTATTTCCTTTAGTTTCATCACTCCACAGTTGGCAAGTGGCATGTAAAGGTGCTGTTTGCAAAGTTCAGGAGAAATGGAAAAGTTACGGAGAGTCGTGGTGTCTTTCATTCAACCTCATGCCTGTTCAGTAACTTACATACAGTGGACTCATGAACAAGTGTTAACTAAATGTGATGTTTTTTCTGTTACTCTGGCTTATTTTTATTTTATTATGATCATTTGGCATTTGATACTTACTTTCGCAGTACTAAATCAGTACAGTACTACTGTAAATGATCTCCACATGTGGGCAGATTGTATAAATATGGGCTGATGAATATCTAAATGCTTTATCGTGACTTTGTAACCCTATCCAGCTCTATTCAAAACAATGATTCTTGACATTAGAAGATGCATATTGTGAACTGCAAACTCAGATATTAGAGATTTTATACAGTCAGTGTGTCAAAACCTCGGTGAATGATTAATTGATTCACTGATTGGACAGGTTTGCTGGCTCCTTAATAAACTTGTTTATGTCATAGCCAAAGGTTCCAATTGCTTTTTCCAGCACAGTAAATGTTTGCATTTTTATATTCTGTATGTATGGACATTATGTATTTAGTAGGTTCAAGAGATACCAAATAATATTTGTTATTAGTTCAGATATATCATGTTTTGTAAATAATTACATCTTAGATAAAGCTCTCATATTTTAAGCCAAGTAAATGCACATAGCCAACATTGTCTTGCCATTGTAAGGTTGCTGCCATGATTTTTAATAAAGATGTCAGTGCTTCAGCTTCATCACTTGTTTCTGATAGCCTCAGCTTGTCCTTCAAATATAAACACACTCTGGTCAGAATATATGACATTTTCAGTTCCTAACCAGGAAAAATACTATTTTGGTTCTTCTCATGAGAAACCAAAACCAGGACAAAGTAGTTGAGTAGATTAGTTCACTGAACCTCAAACTACTTCCACGCTATGGAGCAGAATTCCTGTTAATATGACATTTAAATTAGAACAATTTGAAATTTATTTCTAGTACCTGCTTGTACTTCTTTGTACTGTAGAATTTATTTTCTGTCTGGTGATTATTACATTATAGTATGTTTGTGTGGTGTGCATGTGTGTGTTTTAATTTAAATAGTAAATGGTTACATTTTGTATGTATTGTATGTCTCATAAGACCTATGTGTTATAGTATGCTTCATATTTTTATTGTGTTATTAGAAGTTGAATCAAGTAATTATATTGCTTTTCTAAGTAAATCATAATATGACAAATGATTTAAGTTTTAGAAGCCTTATATAAAAATATTTTTAAAAATTACTATAAGACGGATTTTTTTTCTCTTTTCTGTGTGGGATGGTAAATTAATGTGAAAGATTAAGTGTAAATGTTTTCAAGATTCATTCTGCCAGCTACATAACTGAAATCAGATGTCTCTGTGGTGTATAGCTACCATTCAAAGAAGACAAATCTTCTCTTCGTGGAAGTGAACTACTCTTTATTTATTTTTATTTTTTTAAATGGTTTCATAATTCATTCATAACAATTATAAAAATCTGAAGATTAATGAAGAATATCTTCTGTCTCTGACATCTGTGCACATGCAGCATATGGTTTATTTTTATCATGAAGCAAGGTGGCCAGAGTTATGATGAAGAGGCCCACAGTGCTCATAAAAAAATGCCCTTTGTTTATGAGATGAGAGCCTTCCTCTTCCACAGTATACAGCCTAGGCAGAAGACCTTCCCTTTAATATAAGGGTGATTCTTTGTCTATGACTCACATTAAAGGGGGGAAAATAGGACTCTAAAATCCCCTGCCTTCAACCTGTGCATCTGCAATCACATGAAATTAGAGGTGCTCCTGCAGTGTTTTGACTTATAGTTTTAAAAATAGCTCGCATGTGGCCTTATTGTGTTCTTCTGCAGTTGTCAGGGTGGCTAACGCCAGCAGATAAATGCATATAGCAGGTCCTTGAGATTACTTGGTCTCCATATGCAGTACATCTATATTGTCTCAGATGTGGAAATCCCCCACAAGTTATTTGTCATGTGCACCTGTCAAATTACCAAGCAAACACTCTTTGTGACTCGTAGCCCAGCTGCCATGACCACAAAAATGTAGACATGTGCACAGTGTAATCTCTGCTGAGACCTGCAACATTCATATGATGTAAATGCAAAACAGCATGCATAACTGCATTCAAACATACCACAATAATTTTGGTATTTGGATGGATTTTGAAAACAGGTAAAGTGTTGCAAGAAAATAAATAAAACAACAGCATCCTGTTATACAGGCTCCCTGATTTATTTGTGGTGATGGATTTATACTTTAAATTTTAATCTTAATTTTAAAGAGCAATTGAATGCCAAAAAAAAAGAGGAGAGAGAGACAAATGCACACAGCTATAAACTGCACTGCACTGAGTTAAGTTGACAAACAGGTCTTCTGTCCTCTTTTTTTCCTACTTCAGGACTTAGGGAGAAATCTTGACTCCCTGCAGAGATGGAGATGGATGTGCAGGTGCCCTTCCTCTTTGTCCAGCTTTGCAGAGTCATCCTAGATGAGAAGGGACCAGCCTTTTCCCAGATCACCTGCAACAGTCACCTGCAAACATTCCTCTGTATCTTTATGTGTCTTTTTTTCCCCCTTCTTCTCTCTCCCTTGTGTGGTCATAGAGTTGAGCAGTTTGTGTTTTTCTTTTTCTTTTCTTTTTTCCCTCTCCCCATCTTTGTTTTCACTCTGACCTTCAGAAGATGCACACAACCCTCCCCTCAGTTCAGGCTGCTTCCTTTCCTTAAATAAGAAGAGAAGGGATGAGCAGAAAGGGCAGCTCTTTCAGCATTCAGAATAATGATCAGCTTTTCCCTGCACATTACAAGTAAAGTCTCACAACAATTTGCTCAATAATAATTCATCTACGCTAAAAAAGACTACAAGTCCCCCTAGGTTGCTCCTTTATGTAGCAGAAGTATTGATGTGCTTCATGGAAGCAACATCAGTCTTGCAACACATTGCAGAGCGGTGAGATCCTGTACAAGGTGTGTCCTGCGGTAGGTTTTTTTTTCTCCTTTCTTTCTTTTTTTCCTTCTTTTTTTAAACTGAGTGGGTGTGGCTAAAATCTTCACTGCACCAAAGCAAAACTTCCACTGAATATCTGTGTGATAGGTCAGTCCAAACAAGCTCCAGCAGCGGACACAAAGCACTGCACCGCACACATTTCTGGTGTACATTAATCCCACTTTTATTTTCCACAGAAAAAAAAAATGATTTTTTTTTTTCCTGGTCTGTTTCGGTTACATTTTAAAACCATTCTATGAAAAACTGTAGCACCAGAGCAGATTTCTATTGCCCATTCTTTGATAAAAATTTCAATTTTGTGCTGTTTTTCAGTTTTGATCAGCTTGATTTGGGGAGAGACATTTCTTTCTTGTATATAAAAAAGAGTAGCACTTCATTTCTTCTTCCAGTCATTTGCAAAATAAAACAGATAAAACTTTATATCTTTTTTCTTTTAAATCACAACAAATACATTTAAAGCAAATAAGAAATTAGGCGGTATTTAGCATAATCCAAGCAGGGAATCAGCGTTCATGATGATTATTATATATTTATATATTCATATGTATACATATATATATATATATATTATGTCTATATACAAGTATGGCACTTGATTACACAAAAGCAAGAAAACACTTCACAAATAAAAGCAGTGGGCGCTTTGGTGTGTCATAAATTAAGGAAATCACAGACGTTAGCGTTTGCAGCAAATTCACCAGATACTGTTTTGCAAGTTAGCTATTAAGCAGTGGAATGGATACATATGTTAAGGTCAGTGGTGCAACACAGGCAACAAAAAAACATGAATTAAGCTGATGTGTTTTATCTACTCTGAGCCATAGTCAGTAAGGATTTATATATCTATATTTATATATAAATCTGGGTGGTAGATTTTTGTTTTGTATGGTGCCATTTAATTAGGTTGGTGCCAAAAACAAAACAGGTGAAAAGAAAATGTCTTAAAAACACCGTCAGGTCAGTAGCACATATGAATAAGGTCAGGCTCTCAAGTGTTCACCTCTTAGTGCAATTATTTTTGCATTTACTCTCTTCAAGTACAGCAGAACAGCCCCAGAGTAAATATGTGAACACCTCCGTTTACCATCCTACAGAGTATAAACGTTACTAAAAAGTTGCATCAGTGCAAGAATAAATAAGTAAACAAACGTGTAATCCACGCTTGCCATGAAGTCTGTCAAAGACCAACACATAATAATAATAAAAAAAAAAAAATTGCCCACTCTTTAAGTCATGACACGAATTCAGCGTGCGGATCTGTCCATCATGTCCATCATGGTTTTTTACATGATTTCTTCCACGTGTGTTACACGTAAGCTGAGTCACTGGACTGAGTGCGGCCAAAATTAGGCACACTCATCCTCGGCAAGTCCTTATTTCGGATTTCATAAATGGACTTTCGCCGAGCCTGCACACCTCGCACGGCCGTTTTGATTTTCCGCCAGCCCAAATGATTGAGTTCTGCCAGGTTCAACACCACACAAAACCCACTGACCGCGAACATGAAGACCAGGAACACTGTCTTCTCCGTGGGTCTGGAGACGTAGCACTCGACATCTTTTATGCAGGGGTAGCGATCACATTCATACACCGAGGGGACGTTGAATCCATACAAGAAATACTGACCCACCAAAAAGCCTATTTCCAGCGCGTTTCTGAAAACCACCTGGATGATGTAAAACCTGGAGATGCCCTCTTGTCTCCTCATTTTGGACTTTGTAGTTCTCATGGCCGAATTAGGAATCTCTTTGACTTCTAAACAGTCTGGCTCTGCTTCTTTGGTGGAGTTCTCTGTGTTCTGAAGTACTCCATTAACAATGGTGTTCTTTATCTTTTTGCTCTCGTCGCGTTTCAGCGAATCTTGATCCTTATCTAGTGTCAGATAGACTGTTGAGTAGCGCCGCTCCTTCTGCTTGGCTGACTGATGCACCGAGTATGTGATAAAACAAAGACTCGGAGTGCACACCATGATGATTTGAAAAACCCAATATCTAATGTGTGAAATGGGAAATGCCTTGTCGTAGCATGCCTGGTTGCAACCCGGTTGTAAGGTGTTACAAACAAACATGGTCTGTTCGTCATCATAGACAGTCTCTCCAACTATGGCTACGATTAGAATCCGGAAGATGACCACCACTGTTAGTAGGATCCTAAAAAGCAAGCAAACAACAATGTGAAAATACGTGTAAATATGTACGGTTACTGTAAATGTGGTTCAGTTGTGCGCTGCCTCGGTGGCTGATGCGCTTAGAGTCTAAATCTGGCGTGTTGGTGTAGGGAGCTGTCCAGTGCTGAAACAGGACGCTCTTTGACGTGTCATGTGTTTCTAACAACGTGCTTCTTTAATGGGTATGTCGGTCTCTATATACACCGTGTGTTTTATGATTTAATGGGAATGACATGTAGGAATCGGTGTTGCTGCTGTGACTGTACCTGTGTGTGCTTTGTTAATGGAAGGAGGTGATAACGCCGACTCTCGCTCAATCTTTCTCTGCCACCCGTGAGTGCACAACCACCACTCAAACTCACCACCCAACATCAAATGGATAAATGGATGAATGAATACATGAAACGACACGTGAATTTTAGTTTAGGCTTTTAACTTCGCAGCACCATCCCAGGTTTCGAAGAGACAGCTGTTAACTGATTTACTTAGCCGTCTCGTTTAGGAGGAGGAGGACGACGACGACGAAAAAGGAAATCTGTGAAACAAGACAGAAAAATCCACAACACAGACACGAAGACTGGGCACCATGCTACAGGAGATCCTGGAGGCACAAGACAGAAACGGGGGACTGGGAACCATGCTAAAGACGATCCTGGAGGCTGCTGCGTTTCTTCTGTTGATCTTGGTTTTTGTTGGTCATCTTACCTTCCTATCATAGTAGAGTGCTGCTGGACAGCAGCCTCCAGGAGCCTCTCTAGTATAGTCCATTCCCCCATTTCTGAGCATCCGGAGGAGACGAGGGCGCAACGGCACTGTGTTCAAATCCCTCCAAAAAAAAGCGCTTTATTTCCCGTCCAGCTTCTCTCTCTGCCTAGTGCTGTTGTCAGTCTCCACAACGTCCGATTTTAGCTAAAAAATGCATCCGTCACGGGATGCTGCTACCCTTCTCCTCTCTCTTTCTCTCTGCGCGCTATCTGGTTGGTTATGCGCTGAGCGCGCAGCGCCAGTCCTGCTGTGTGTGCCGAGCGCTCCCACCACGTTGCCACACTTTTCCTTGTCATGAGAGTCTGAAGGGCTGATTACTATAAGCCCTCCTATTTTCGATCTTCAGATCAGTTTGATGGGCTGCGCGCTGCGTCTGGATGGAGGGAGGTTGGATTTAATGTCTTGCCAGCGTTAATCCGCCTTTAAGTAGTCTCCCCCCTCCCATGCGTTACGTACGTGTAGACAGGTCGGTGGAGCGCAGCCAGAAGTATCAGGGTTTCTGATTTCCTGTGATTTAGTTTGGGACATGATCTACACCATTCAGTGAACTCTTCTTTAGACTGGTGTGACCAGAGTACTAGAAGCTTGGGTTTATGGATTTTGCGTGGGTTTTTTTTTTTTTTCTCACGGCAAACAATCCCTACACTGTGTTATTTAACAAACGGAACTACAGAACTACACTTGCACCACATAGAACAACGTCTATCTTTCCTGGACAGTGCCAGTGGTTGCACCGCGTTCTGAGAACAAGGTCAAGGGGACTTTTCTGTGCTTTTGACTTAATAGGTTCATAGATGTGCAGACATTTACAGACAGGCGACGTGTAGCTTGTGTTTCACATTGCATATTTTTTTTTTTTTTTTTTTTTTACAAAACCTATTGTTTTATCTACGGTTCTAGTCCAGATCTGAAACCTATAGCGAATACAGCTTTATAGGCTAAGTGGAGCCAGTATTTCTTTCTTTCTTACTGGGCAGGCAGCCATGCATGCCCAGAGGAATCCTCCCCATGTCGCAGGCTGCTGGCCCGGTTGGTAGCTGTTGTTTCCACCTCGGGCAAAGATGACGCTCTGGATACAGTGACAGAATGAAAGTACCATCCGAGTTGCTAATCGCTTTACAAGGCAGCCTGCCTGTCTGCCTGCCTCTCTCTGTCTGTGTGGAAGTTTAAAAATAGAAGCAAAATATGTGACCCCGCCCTGTATATTGCTCAGAGTTTTCAACCTATGGTACGGTGTGCTCATGCTAATATTAGACTATTGTTATTTACACGTTATTATACGTGTTATTATACATGTTTAGCCAGAGGTATAAATTTTCCCCCAAATAAGGAGCTTTATTACAAAAACCTCTTACTAAATTATTACTTTATAATGAATTTATCACTGCTTTTTAACACGGTGTGTCCCCACAACCTAGCTAATATATATAAAATTCTTATCCAGGGAAACGTGACAGTGGCATTTTCACTAAATGAAACTTTGCGAGGTTAATTTCTCATGAGGTGGTTTATCCTCTCCGCCCACTACAATCTTTTCTAATTCAAATCTTAATAACCTTTAATAGTCCATCACGTGATGAAAGAAAGAAAGAAAGAAAGAAAGAAAGAAAGAAAGAAAGAAAGAAAGAAAGAAAGAAAGAAAGAAAGAAAGAAAGAAAGAAAGAAAGAGGTAATGTAGGCTGCTTGTTTATTTATAAACGTATACATCTTCACAAAAAATTGCACTTGTGTAAACAAAGAATTTAACAGCAACACATGAACTGCTGCTTTTAGTCATCATTTCGGTTGTTTCGACACAGACTGGAAGAGGTAATAAAGGGTGAGTGCAATGAGGAGGTGGGCAGCTGGACTCTTAAAAGCACTTCCTGTGGACAATGGAGGGTCCAGCCTCATCGTACTCCTGCTTGCTGATCCACATCTGCTGGAAGGTGGACAGAGAGGCGAGGATGGAGCCGCCGATCCACACAGAGTATTTCCTCTCAGGGGGGGCGATAATCTAAACACAAACACATTTGTCAACTTGGGAATCTTCCGATAGACTTCTCAATGTGTTATTCAACAGTGTGTCAAGTTACCTTAATCTTCATGGTGCTTGGGGCGAGAGCGGTGATTTCCTTCTGCATGCGGTCAGCAATACCCGGATACATGGTGGTGCCGCCTGACATAACGTTGTTAGCGTACAGGTCTTTACGGATGTCAATGTCGCACTTCATTATGCTGTTGTACGTGGTTTCGTGAATGCCAGCGGATTCCATTCCTTTGCAAACACATAAGATAAGTGAGTGAGTGTTTCCTCATGCAGTAAAGAACACATCTGACAGCGCAGTCAGCTGCAACAACAGGTGCTGAAATGGACAGCTCCGCCAACAGACGACTGATATGTATTTTACAGTGATGAAGTGGTAAACCTGGGCTAGATAAACTGGAACCTCCAGTTGGCCACCATGATTAGTCACTAATATGAGAAATATACCCGAATGTGCTTAGAAAACAATTCATTTATACGTTTGTGGTAGTATTCTAAGAATAGGCCAAAGTTATAATTTATAAGCGAACACTAAATATTCAGACCCTTTACTTAAAACTTTCCGCAATATCTGGTTAAAGATTCTTAAACTGACACCTACCCCTGCTGGTTCATTGAGAAGCCCAGGATCTCTATATATGGACAATGAATAGTTCAAATTAGTATTGTAACAATCCTGCTCACAGGTTCCAACTCAATCTTGAGTTGATAGATGTGAGTTTAACATTCTGTACACTACAATGAACGTTAAACTATGTGTGAACGACTATTACAAAAACTTACAGTTTATTCGGTGCGACATTTCAGCAGTGTCACTGCAACTAATTTTGTACTTGGATGTTGTGTTCGCTTTTACGCACCAATGAATGAGGGCTGGAAGAGGGTCTCTGGGCAGCGGAAACGCTCATTGCCGATTGTGATGACCTGGCCGTCGGGCAACTCATAGCTCTTCTCTAGAGAAGAGGAAGAAGCGGCGGTGGCCATCTCATTCTCAAAGTCCAGAGCGACGTAGCACAGCTTCTCCTTGATGTCACGAACTATCTCGCGTTCAGCTGATGGAGGTCAGACAAGGGTCTTGTAGTTAGAGAAGTTATTTATTTCTTTTTATCTTTATGGCTGTGCTGTTGAAGCAAAAAACGCTGACTTAGGTGGTAAAATAATTATATTGTTATTGCGTTATAGGCCTCACTGGTTTTTTAGAGCTTGTGACTGACAGTTTACACTCACCAGTTGTGACAAAAGAATAGCCACGCTCGGTCAGGATTTTCATGAGGTAATCTGTGAGGTCACGACCGGCCAAATCCAGGCGCATGATGGCGTGGGGAAGAGCGTACCCTTCATAGATAGGAACGTTGTGGGTCACACCGTCACCGGAGTCAAGGACAATACCTAGAGCCAACAAAGAATATGTAAACATTTAATGTAAATTTTTAATGTCTTTTTTTTTTTAATCTACTAAAATACTGTACAGCACATGCCAGAGGACTGTGCCATACCCGTGGTACGTCCA
The DNA here is from genome assembly GCF_007364275.1 of Archocentrus centrarchus. Taxonomy (NCBI): domain Eukaryota; kingdom Metazoa; phylum Chordata; class Actinopteri; order Cichliformes; family Cichlidae; genus Archocentrus; species Archocentrus centrarchus. The sequence goes on along the minus strand of NC_044367.1, from coordinate 16,259,434 downwards.
GAAGCGTACAAGGACAGCACTGCCTGGATGGCCACGTACATTGCGGGGACATTGAAAGTTTCGAACATGATCTGTGTCATCTTCTCTCTGTTGGCCTTTGGGTTGAGGGGGGCCTCTGTCAATAGAGTGGGGTGCTCCTCTGGGGCCACCCGTAGCTCGTTGTAAAAGCTGTGGTGCCAGATTTTCTCCATGTCGTCCCAGTTGGTGATGATGCCGTGCTCGATGGGGTACTTTAGTGTCAGAATACCTCTTTTGCTCTGGGCCTCGTCCCCGACGTAGGAGTCCTTCTGACCCATACCAACCATGACGCCCTGAAAACATCAGGAATCGGTGATGTAGTGAGGGAGCTGTTGCTGATTACAACAAAACATGGCTGGTCGGTTTCCTCCAGGATAAACTATACTGGAGATGCGTGCGCAATTACGCACAGGTTTGCTGGGTCTTGCAAAGCCATAGATTATTTTTGATTAGGGATAAATCATACATACTCGTCTCTACAGTACCACTGTTGTGTTTATGAATAGTTTAATTTAATTTACCTGGTGACGTGGGCGACCAACGATGGAAGGGAACACTGCGCGTGGTGCATCATCGCCGGCGAATCCAGCCTTCACCAGGCCAGAGCCGTTATCACACACCAGGGCTGTAGTCTCCTCGTCGTCGCACATGGCGGCAGCTCTGCAACACACAGGTGGGTGCGCGCACGTGCACGGTTAGTTCCAAAACCAATTTTCCTGTTTGTTTGGACTGGGTGATTAAAGAGGTTGCCCTCTCTTTATAGGTCGAGAGCAAACAACACACATAAGGTCGTTTTTGGTGGACACTGAAGTCAGGAAATGGTGGTTAGACATAGACAATGATGAATTAGTTTCATGTAATATATTATAGAATAAAGTATATATTTTAAATATTAGTGTGGTGCCTATTCTGATATTTTAGTCACTAAAATTAGCGCTGCGTAACTTAATACCGTTGTTAGTATTTTGTATCACTAGTAATCCACAAAAGAAACTGATGATCCACTGAGCGGTTTTGATGAGATGATCAATTTAACTTGGATAATGATGTTTGTGAGTAAAAGATGGAAGTCGCTGCCGTTTGTTTAAATTCCTGAACGGATCCTCTTGTAATAAATCCATTATTTGTAATTTTCACTCCCGTTCGGTCAGCCGTATGTGTACTCACCAGATTAGCACCAGAGGCCGACTCTTGAGTGTGTAAACCAGGGGTGCTGAAATGTCATGCCCCGCCAATTTATACTCTGACAGTGTCCGTGAGGGGGGGGGGGGGGGGGGGGGGGCAAACGGCGCGACCCCTTCTCCATATTTGGTAGCCCACTGCCCCATTGACAACAGCCTGTCCATGAAAGGCACGACAAGTAGAGGGAAATCCCGCGCGGACATCTGTGCCTACTGCCATTTATGGAGGACAGAGATGAGGACAAAGAGACAATGGCAGGCTTCCTTTTGATCTTTTTCCTACCGATAAATCACTGCATGATTATTTAGAAACCTCACTGTGTCTGTAGAAGTCCTAATCTAGTCACACATTTCTACTTCCAATAGTATTGTTTGAACCCAGTCCAACTACTTCCTATATTTAAAAATAGGTAACACCTTCCTGTATTACAGGTATTTACACCTTTCTGACTCACATGTAATATTGGTAAATATCCACAGCTTTTTTGTTATTGTAATATATTTGCTTGTGATGTAGACTCACAGGAGACACGTAAGGTGATTGTGCCAATTGGAGAGACAACTTGTGCCACAAAGCTGGTGTGAGCAGCTGCCTGACTTTTTAGAAACTCCAGGTCTCACATGTCGACTTTGTCTTAAGCAAGGATAGAAGCTATCCTCTTGAAGAAATATTCTCACTCTGTGTCCAGCAAGACTGTGTATGCATATTTTTTTTTAACATGCTGGACTTGCCATGAGGGAAAACAAAAGAGATTTTTGCAGATGCATTCAAAGACTTGATTTGCATAAAATCTGTGAGTTTCCATAATTGCAATGGCCTGTCTGTAAAATATTGATGTGGTGGCATAGTGCATGCTATACATTTGCATTTGGAAAATAATCTAATTCATGGTTGAGCCCCTTCTCTTGTATTTGCATTCAGTGTATTCAGCATAAAATACACTCATGAGCTCATAGGTCAAAAATAGAGGCAATTACTTGGTCACAGTATAATGTCAAAGGTCACTGCAGTATATTGAAGGCACTTCCACTTGTTTCTTTTTCTCTGTCTGAACAGATAGTCTTACCTCAAACATCAAATACTGGTCTAATAATTACCTTGTGATGTAATAACAGCCAAAGATAATGCATTTGTCCTTGCAGGAAACCTTTACTGATACTTTGCTGATACTATTTGCTGTTTCCAACATCAAAACAATAAAGAAAAAAGGGACATCTTCTGTTGTGACATATGCCATATTCTTTCTTTATTCCTGCACTGAGGAAAGAACAAGACATAGGGAATGACATTGCCGGTTTACTTGAAACAGACAGAGACCAAGTTCTGAAGGCTGTAAAATAACATTGGCTAAGAGCAGTGGATGGTCCCACCACAAGGAGGACAAGACAAAAGGGCACAGCAAGCCATGAATCATATGCTGCTGTCACCCGACCCCAAGCCATAACCCTTCACTGTGTGACTCTTTGTTTTGGTCTTATGTAATAATTGGGAGGCAGTGGTCTGCTTTAAGCATCCTTTTGCCCCAGTATTCAAATATATTCCTAATGTTTTTTGACCATAGCTAAGTTAAGTCTATCTATGAAGTACAGCACTGTAACTGTAGCTTAAGCGCAAACGGTGGACAAGTTTGCCCTTGTGCCAAAATATTAAATAGTTTGAAAATTACATTTCAGTGTTAGCTGCTGTTCTTTTTTTTTTAGTGTATGTGCACACCTGTCACTGCCAGGGTTCATGCTTAGGATATGTATAGTGTAACCATAAAATCATTTTTATGTCTGTTTTCTAAGCTTCCACTGGTGTGAAAGGCTCATGCCAGTGCCTGAATTATACACAGAGACACTTGGAGGCTGCTCAAATAGTCCTGTAGTGTGACTTTCACTTTAGCAGTTACTGAGATTAAATCATTGTGGCATGATCGTTCTTGTCCCGCTCACAACCCCTCCGGAGATCGTCATCATTACTCAGCCGAGGAGATGCAATAATAAGGACAAAACTGTCCAGAACAAAAAAAACATATTGATTTTCTATAGGGAATTCATCACAAACAAAGTACATGCCTTTTTAAAGAACCCAGCTTGAGGGGAAGTTATTCACCTGATACAGCAGCTAAGTGGGTAACATGAAGGGTTGCTGAAATGTCCCAGGGCTGAAGCATATCAGCTGTTCACCAAAAGCTCACTTAATAAAAACTGTCTGGAAATACTTTGGCCGTTCCAACATTCATCTTTCTTGAGCATCAGGAGCCATTGAAAGGTCGCAGCCAAAAGAAGACATGAAACATATTGCTCAGTGAAAACTGGGTGTCCTCTTTCTGGCCCGTGCACCGAATACTGAGTGACATGTTTTTGGCTTATGTTAAAGTCTTCTGCTGAGTACCTCAAAGGAGCACACACTTTGGATCACTGTCACTATGCCTGAAGTTATACTGCAAGCATTTGCTCATTCATTATCACTGATACTTGGACAGTAAGCCACACTTTCCTAACGTGCACAGTTTTCATTTTTTTTTATACTTTATGAACATCCGTTACATAATAAGCTCATGGGGCTACACTGAAGAGACACTTGGAAAATAAGTGCTGAAGTGTAGGTGAAAATAAAAGCTTGTTTATGTTTATCATGGCACAGCATCATTATGAAATTATTACATTTAAATATTAGAGTAATTTAAAATGGTCAGAATTAGGGGAAAAAAACTGCATTACTAATTATTAATAGACTGTTGCTCAAACATGTTTGTTTTCTGTAACAAGCACACTTACCACACTGTTAACTAATCCATAATATTTCCATAATTAAGGTCTTAGTGCAGCATAGTAAAACCTTATACAGTAAAACTGGGTCAAACCTCTTCACTTTTGGTGATGTTGACTTAAACACAGTGAAAAAGTTCAGTCAAATATTTATACTTGTTTATTTAGTTTTTGAGCAGCTATTTCCTGATTTTAATTATTTCAGCATACTGTGTGCACCATTTTCATATATTTGATTAAATAAAAAAAAAAATGGGTCCAAACATGTTTATGGAGAATCTATTGATTGATTGGTTGAGTGACCGTTTAATGTGACCAGGTTAAAACAAACCATCAAATTCCCACTGAGGTGATTTGTTGTTTTTACAGATGGATATTTCAGTAAAAACAACAAAACAACAACAATATAAACCCTGTCTAAAATCTCTTATTAGAAGGTTGGAGACCAGGAGAAGTTCTCTCTGCTGCTGATCAGAGAAATGGCTCAGAGTGAGGCCTGGCAAACCGACATTTACTCATATAGCCATTTCACAGAGTACCCATGTAACTTTGTATTTGTGTGTGCACACATGTGCCTGTATTTGGGGGAGAAATTACAGAGCAGTATGTGGCTAATTGAATGGGGAGGCATATACTCATCTTCTCTCTTTGCTTTCCAGGTCTCCCTGAAGCCAGTAAGAACAGGCTTTTTCCATAGCCAGTCTCAGACCCCAATAAAAAATTTACTATTCTCCCCCCTCCTCTCTCTCTCTCTCTCTCTCTCTCTCTCTCTCTCACACACTCTTTCTCTCTCTCTCACTTGGCATTAAGGCCTATTGCCTTCTGTATCCAATGCCAAGTCTTCTGGGGCAAAAAAAAAAACAGACAAAGTTGAATTCAAATCTATCTTTTATTTATTTATTTATTTATTGCAAGTGGCTTTCCTCCTCAGGATATTTGGGAGCAGAGTTGGGCAGACAAAAAGCAATCTAAATAGGTCTCATATTGCACCCACATGAATATTGCAATATGCATTTGGGCATTGGCTACCTCATTTATTAAGGAAATTTGTGTCAGATTATAGCCGGCATTTGAAAGAATGATTGAAGTTTTGTCACAGTTTCAGTCAATAGTTAAGGCTAGAAAATGGGGATAAGACGCAGTTTAGTTTGAACATGAATAATTTATGAATCAAATTTGAATAAGCTTCAACATTGACAGCTACAAGGATTTGTAGGTAGGCTGCTCAGCAAGAGCATTTTTGGTAAGTATTTAGAGGGGCTCCTAAGTGTTGAATCCTGAGCTATTTTGGTGGTAGCTGAGAATACATGATGCCAGTCAAAACTGATAGGAAAGCTTCTGAGTTTTTAAGCAAAGAACCCACACACCTGAAGACGCTCTGCTAAACAGGCTTTTGCTTTTCGGTCTCGCACACATTTGAACTGTTTTAGTTCGCCTCCACAGCATGTACATATTAGCAGTTCTAACGTGCTGCTTTTGTTGCATCAGGCATCCACCCTGCTGGGTTCAGAGATGCTGTTGTGGAGGTAAATCTGCTCCACCCTCAAAAGAAAATTATGCCTCATGAAAGTACTGCACATTTATTCTCCAATAAATAGTTCAGTTATACACTGCCATTGCACGACCCCATCGGTTCCTTTCGGATTTCTTTTGAGCTGTAATTCTGTTTCATGTGGTGCTGTTCATCTCGCACCAGCATCAAAAAGTATGTATATACCAAGATAAAAGAAGGAAAGGTGCTTCAGATGGACCTTTAAGCTGACTTTTTCAGTGAACTTACTGTGATGTTTGCTGTGAACTTATACACTCACTGGACACTTTGTTAGGTACACCTTGCTAGTACCAGGTTGGACTCCCTTTTGCCATCAGAACTGCCTTAATTTTTTTTTTTTGCATACAGTACCAGTCAAATGTTTGGACACACTTACCCTAAGTGTGTCCAAACTTTTGACTGGTATTGTAGATTCAACAAGGTGCTGGAAACATTCCTCAAATATTTTGGTCCATACTGACATGACAGCATCACACAGTTGAAGAAGATTCTTGGCCTGAACATCATTGGTGTGACTCTGCTGTTCCACCACATCCCAAAGGTGCTCTATTGGATAGAGATCTGGTGACTGTGGAGGCCATTTGAGTACAGTGAACTTACTCTCATGTTCGAGAAACCAGTTTTGAGCTTTGTAACATGCAGCATTATCAAGCTGGAAGCAGCCATCAGAAGATGGGTACTCTGTGGTCATAAAGAGATGGACATGGTCAGCAACAATACTCAGGTAGGCTGTGGTGCTGAAACGATGCCCAGTAAGGGATCTAAATGTGCCAAGATAATAACCCTTACACATTACGACCACCAGCAGCCTGAATCATTGATAAAAGGCAGGATGGAGCTATGTTTTCATGTTGTTTACACCAAATTCTGACCTTACCATCTGAATGCCGCAGAAGAAATTGAGACAAATCAGACAAGGTAACCTTTTTTCCTATATTCTGTTGCTCATATTTGGTGGGCCCATGCAAATTGTAGCCTCAATTTCCCATTCTTTGCTGAAAAGAGTGGTACCTGATGTGGTCTTCTGCTGCTGTTGCCCATCTACTTGAAGGTTTGATGCGTTGTGTTCAGAGATGCTCTTCTGCATACTTTGGCTGTAACAAGTGGTTATTTAAGTTACTGATTTCACTGATGAGTCATGGCAGATCCCCCTTTAAGGGAGACCAGAGTGGAATGTTCCATTTAACCTCTGGAGCCATGTATTACTGTTTGACTTTTAGCTTTGGTTCTTTTTCAGTGTGCCAGTTACTGCAAGTGAAGGTTAACGGGGGGGGGCAAAGCTTTACTAGAGCAAGTCTTACTCACTCCAACAGCAGTAACACAGCTAAAGGTGGCTCACGGTCACTAAATTAGTATGTGCTAGATGTAAATGGTAATTTACTATGATCTTCCTCTAAAATGTTTGGTCAAGCACAAGCATTCCCTCCCTTATTTGTCACGGTAGCTCGGGGGCACACTGGGCTGAGTCATATGGGTTGAATGTAACAATTAGCCTTAAAGAAATGGAATTAAACATAGGCTAATGTCCCTCTGGGAGACTGCATGGAATAATAGCATAGACTTGACTTAAGGTCAAAATTAAAGTTTTATGGCAAAAAAGACAAAGAAAAGGGGGGCATTAAGGTCAGAAGAATGTGAAATTACATAATGCCTGAATATACATGAACAAAACATAGAATCAAATAGTTAATAAAATTAAAACATGACTAGCAATGGTGTGAGTAACAAAATATGTTTAAGAAATAAGCACTAAATAGAAAAAATATTAAAACTGCAAAAAAAAAAAACTTTGGGCTGATTAAAGTTTTGGTTTTGCATGCTTTCAGCTTTGTGCTAGTTTAATTGTTTTTATCTGAAACCAATTATTTAAACAAAAGTAACATATTGGTTAAATTTTTGCACTTTGCCAAGTACAGAGTTTTGAGCTCAACATCTTTTGCATGCTTACTGTGCAATGACCTAGCTCTAGCTTTGAAATAGTTGTGAAAGTGCTACAAAGCACACGCAAAAAAAAGCAACACATCATCCAATTATCGGGTGAAGAATCTCAGATTAATTATACTTGGTCCACAAAGCCAGTCTGCCTCTCATTCAAAGCTCTGAGCTGAGAACCACTCAACTTTTCCTGTGGGTCTTGACTTTCAAAATTCAATAACTTACTCAGGCAGGAGCCCACAGTGTCAAAACTTCTGTGCAACCATCTAGCACTTCAGAGGCTTTTCCTTTTTTATTTGAAATGTATATTTTCAAAGGAAAATTTGGCCTATACACTGAACCACAAGCTCAAAACTTTCATAACAAGTTTACTTGTTTAGCCCAGAGCCAGTTGCAGTCTCAAACTTATTACACCCTCCCTGTAGAAAACAACAGTACAAATGCAAGTAGCTTAGAAGATCTTTGAGCTAATGGGTCTGAACACTACATTTATCATTTGAAAGTTGGTGCTAGGGAAGTTGCTAGAGAAGTTTATGATCTGCCTGTCAGTGTGAGGATCAGCTCTTTGCCACTAAATCATTTTATTTGTACACTTATTTTCTGAGTGCTTCTTCAGTGTTTTGCTGACTTAGTATGGTCAGTTTAGTGCTGTGTTATCTGAAAGGCTCTGGATAGTTTTTACTACTAATAATAAATCCTTACACTGTGTGGCAGTGATCATCAAATTCCAAACAGGAACAAAGCTGACAGTGGCTGAACATGGCATGGCTATATGGAGATCTTTAAAATCTCTAATATTTGTGTGTACTGCCTGTTTTACTGCCTCCAGGTGGCCAAAAGAATAATTTAAAGTCATCATTTTACTTTTCCTTATTTTCTGTCATATACTGTACTCGACAGCTGTGGAAGTTCATATTAAATAGACTGCTCTTGGCTCTGCATGATGTCAAAAGACAGGGGATATCCATCTCAGGTACCAGGAGTGCTGTGAGTGCAATAGCCCCATCTACCTCCTTTTCAAACATTCTGTTTGTGATGGGCAGCCAATCGGAAGAAAGCTGGCTGAAAATGAATAGGATTATATATGTGTAGAGGTGTGTTGGGCTTGGCGTCACCTAGCAGCGCACCTCAGTGTTGTCTCCCTGACTCCAATTTAATTCATTTTTGGATGAGACCCAAACAACTGTGACCCACTAATGTGAAAACACAAGTAGACAAAAATGAGTGAATGAAACCTCAAATTCGTCTGTTCAAATCTGCAGCTTTATTTATGTTCGTTATTTCACGGCATGGATTTTCCTCAAAATAAGTGCACAAAAAGTCAATCAACAAACACGAAGGGCAAGTTCAAAGCAGTTTTAATCGCATTTCCATAAAGACATTTCCAAGTCTAAATATTTCCATTGTTTAAATTGCCATTTTCATTCTTATCTTCTCCATGCAGTGTCATCATAAATTAAACAGCAAACACAGACCATGAACAACAAGCCTATTTTCTTCCTGACAAACCTATGGAAATTTCAAATCTGTAGTTAATTACATGTTACCAGTAAGAGAGGAATCCATTTTCCAGGACTTGTGGACATAAGTTGCTAGAAAGTTTCTCAGTGGCTTGTTTGCCAGTTGTGTTGGAATAGTTCCGCATAAATCAGACATTAGCAGTTCTTCCTGAGGTGAAGCCTGTTCTCTTTCTACCTTCGACCTCTGTTCTGTCTGGTCTCGATCAGAAAGGGTGGATTTCAGCACAAAGGCTTGCTGTGCCTCATGTTATTGGCACAGGTTCTTCCAACATTGGCTCCCTCCAGAAGTAAATCGGACAGTCGGTCCAGGCCGAGGCAGGTGGTGAGGGGGCTGAAGAGGCCGTAGAGACCCCCTAAGGTGATGCTGATGGGCCACCCAATGCACAGCAGAATAATGAGCCATATGATGCACCAGAAACATGACCCGCAAGTGGCCATCTTAGTCTGGGAAAAAGAGAAGAAGCTTAGAATGATAATTTACTTCAAGAGGACATTGGCACACTTTGCAAGGGCAAACGCTTTGACTTCAGTAAAACTGTTAAACAGAACTAGCAGACTGTTCGAATTTGGCAGAAAGTCTTGCTAAAGAGTACTTCAGGTTGCATGTGACGGTGGGTCAGTCACTACAGCGGCAGCTGTGTTTCCTGTGAGCAGCAGTGCTTCTTCAGTGATGACGGGAGATTATTAGATTGAAATGTGTCCTGTTAATGATCTGTATGTACAGGATTAGACACCGCTCTTGACAAAGCATGATAAGCTGGCCCGAGGAATAAGGTTTTAAATGTTTTTGTGCAATAAAATCCTCCAGAAAAATCGACCCTAAGGCCAAGCCTTTAAGTTGAGATTGTAAAACTGATGGTTTTACGAGCGTGAAAGCGTTGTGTGTTGTCAGACTGATTCTCTGAGCCTGGTGTAGGTTTAAGACACAATGGTCAGATCCTCTTCCCCTTCAGGCTCTGCTGTCTTGACTCTATGTAATGTGTAATTTCCTGTTGTGACACTGCTGTCACGTAGTGTTGGGCAATAGATTAAACATTCAACACGAGTGTGTCCCATGGTGGATCTCGTGCTTTGGTAAATGCCCTCACTTAAAAAAAAAAAAGAAAAAAAGATGAGCTGGAGGAGCCACCAAACCACAATGATTATATAAACAAATGGCATGAAAACGCTTCAAATTCTTCACCTCATATATTTTTTTGCTTTTGCATTGTTAAATTTACTACAAGCACCTTTAAAAAAAAACTCCACCCTCCACCCTAGATCTGAACCTATTAAAAAAATGTCAGTTTTATCAACACCACTAAAGACATCTTAAATTACAAGTCGACATACAGCAAGCAAAACGCTGATGAATATTCAACAGTTTCTCTGCATGCTGTTAGTCTCAGTGATGAATCAGCTCTTAGCAAAGGTTAGAAGTGAGAGCTTTGCAAAGTAGCTATTAACCCAATGAATACCTGCCGTGTGAGTATAAAAGACATGTTCACCTTCAGCAGAGGAAAGGTTGTGGAGGACGTGTGCACCCGATTTCCTTCTTGTTTGCAGCAAATCTCCCAGATCCTCCTGGAGGCTCACAGAGATGATGTGTGTGTGAGAGCAGTAGCCACTTCCCACCAGTTAGCTCTAATTTACTACAACAAGGTACCACAGGCGACTGAATTCTCATGAGGAAAGCTGAAAACAGAAGGTTAACTGAGAGGCTTAATAGAGGAAGGACATTACACAATGCAGACATTCATGTGACTCAAGAGAGAAGTATGCCTGGTGTCATGGGTTTCTAGGAGCGGGTAATATGACAGAACATTTGATACAAAAGTCAGGAAATTGTTAACCATAACCTATAAAATATTTAATCCTTGTGACACAGGTCATATTCTTGTTGGCTCCATGTCAAAACTTATAGCAATTCATATGTGCAGCCTCAGCCAACAGAGGTAGCCTCTTATCTAACCACTCATTCTAATCCTTTCCTCAGCCAACAAAAAGGCATGTCTTATGACTCCAAAATACTCATGTTAAACCTTAACCCAGAGTGCCCTGCACTCAGGAGACAGAAAAAAGAAAGACATTTCATGGCTACACACTTGACTGAATGCAGATGATGTCTCTCCACATCCATCAACACATGGTTCTCCATCAGGTCTTTTAACTAGCCCAGGCACAAGCAGCTGTGCAGCTGACCTGTTCTATCAGCTTGCCTGAGGTATGATGTAACAATAATAAAAAAAATTTTAAAAATCATCTGGTGCATGATAATGAATTAATTTCCAGTCTGTGTTTTTGCCTGCAGGGTTATGGACTGTGTTAACCTTTTCATTTTAATTAATTTATTGATGTTTATATTTTCAAGTTTTGGTTGTTTTAATGTCAACACACCTTCTGCCTGCTCAATTATTTTCTTGAATTTGGTCATTGTGTGTTAACCCTAAGATTTATCCAGCTGTGGAGCACTTTGCTGTTAGTACGCCACACAAAATCATGAATGGCAGATAATTTGAGGCTTGCTGGTTGAGTGACTGTGTACATAAAGAGGGGAACTTGAAATCCCCCAGCACGCACACTGGCCTTTGGATGAAGTGACTGACCTACAAATGGAGCTTATTTGCAGCTTCTGTTGCTGGTATAGGCTGAGCCAATGAAATTTCAACTGTGCTTTATGCAGTAGGAAGTAGATGAATGTATGAAAGTATCAGAGTCTCTCAGTCTCTGTATACAGTACTGTAAGTCCTTTCTTTTGTATTTCTTTGGATTTTTTCCACTTATTTTCCTTGTACCTGACCACTTTCAGAGGAATGTCTTTTTTGTTGTTGTTAGGCCACTTAACACTGACCTGTGAATCCAAGTGTAAAAAATACTCCTAAATCAAGGGATGAACCAGTGTTATGTTACACATGACAACCAACTTAGCAAAGAACCCATTTTAAATTGTATCTTTAGGCACTTTGTTACTAGCAGCCTGTTGCAAAAACACTAAAAATGTTCCTACCACTTTTTTTTTTAATCTATGAAAATTGCTAAAAATAACACTTGGACAGGTTATTAGCCAAAAACTTGGCATATCTCAGCATGGTGTGCAGTGTGTTCTTAAAACGCTTGAGGAAATTGGAAAAGTGGAGACAAAAGAAGTGGCAGGCCTGAAAAAAAACTATCTACAGAAGATGAACAGCATCTGAAAGCCATGTCCCTGTGAAATAGGAACAAATCCAGCAAAGTCCTCACACGGCCTGACAGATGCAACTCACCCTTCAGTTTATCCATCTACTGTTTGCCAAAGACTCATCAGAAATGCAAGGGTGGCTGTCGAGAAACAATTCCTAAGGATGGAAAACAAGGAGAAAAGGCTGAGGTCTGTCAAATTACACAACAACTGGAATGAAAATCAGAGGCAACAGGTCTTATGGAATGACAAGTGTAAATTAGCAATTTCTGGTTTGAATCGTGGTCAGTATGCATGTAGGAGGTCAGTGAGTGTCCACAGCCATCTGGAAAACACAGTGGAGGCTCTGTCATGGTTTGCGGCTGCATTTCAGCCACTGATGTTGTCAGACTTGTCAAAACCTCTGTAATTATGAATGCAGAAATCAGAGTTTGATCCATCACGCAACACCATCTGGAAAGCTCTGATTGGCAGTGGCTTTATTTTCCAGTATGACAATGATCCCAAACACACTGCCAATGCAGTAAAGAATGCCTTGATAGAAAAAAGACACAGTACAACATGGTCAGTCATGGATTGGCCATCTCAGAGCCCAGACCTCAACATTAGCCCGGAGAACTATTCCTGAAGACCACTTAAATAAATTACAAGAACACTTGCCTTAGAGAATTCAGGCTGTTTAAGAATAAAGGTGGTCATACCAAATGCTGACTTTCAAGCTCGTTTCACCTTAAATACTATATTTCTAATTGTTTGCATGTTCCAATAAATCACTGTGCCTACCCCCCCCCCCCCCCTTTTTTTTTTTTAGCAAAACAAAGACATGAGGAGTAGCTTAACACTTTTGCACAGTGCTGTATGTGTTAGTTATGTGTGTGAGATATATAAAGTGGAGTTATCAGTTGTGGTGCTTGGGTATCAGTATAGTAATGACGCCACACTTTGAATAATTTCCTTTTTTTTAATAAAGTACTGATAGTAATGAAAATCAAATGTTTTAGAAAAAGATAATGAAACATCACAAGGATCTCTTTCCAGTACAAAACAAATTTAAAATTGCTGACTAAGCACTACATTTTTCTTTAGGGGATCTATTTGGTCCCTCTATAGTAGTTCCATATCAGGATGTTCTACTGTTATTGCTCATCTGCGCTCTCCTCTCCATCACTGTCGCTGTCTCTACCAGGATGCTCTGGCATCTTAGCATGGCCTTCTGTATCCTGGTTTCCTTCCTTCTCACTGGTGTCCTCTGAGTTTGTCTCTGTGCTCGCCATTCCTTCTGGGTTTTCCTGCTCCATGGGGGTTTCCTCCTGTGGTTCCTCAGATGTAGCTGTGGTCGGCAAAGCACCAGCATCTTTTTGGGTCTGTGGTGGAGGCAGAGCCAGTTCTTGCTGTTGCTGCTGAGAAGTCAGAAGAAAAGGAAAATATTCAAAAAAATGAAGGAAAATATTTCCACTTTACTTTTGACATTATATTGTCAAATATACCCAGCTAACTAGTTATAAGAGCACACAGCCAAAACTGATGTAATCCTATACAGAAGCCCTGTAATGAGTCCTTCATTTGCAGTTTTTGTTTAAAAGAGGTGTTTGTTCAACTTGAGGTGCTGTTTAACTGTGTTGTGCAGAGGTGCTTCTGTTATTCAACCTGCCATCATAAATATAAGTAGTAGGGGTGGGGGCGGGGGTGTGTGTGCCAGTCTAACACAATGCCATTAAACACCACCTTGAACAGCGGGCTCTAAAATAACCATTACAGTGTGTCAATACATATAAAGGAAAAAATGAACATCACAATCTTCATGGATTTAATGCAGCACTCAGACTGTATTAGTTAGTAAGCGTGTCTAGCAGAGTTGCAAATAAGTGTTTGAAATATAGATATATTCTATAGAAAGTTATACTTTGACGTGGGTATTGTAGTACAGACAGCTTCATAGTAAAAATGTCTCTTCTTTTTAAGTACATATATTTTTAGTATCCTCTATTATTCCTCTTTAAATGAGCACATGAGACATTATGACAATGAACGTACATTGGAAAAACTACTTGAACTTCTCATAACATTTTGCTTTGTGGCCTGTTCATTCTCTATATGCACAACCTCAACATTTCTTATCTCTGACCTATTTACTTTACTGCTTTAAAAGTTAAAGGTTAAAAAAAAAATACAAAAATGGCAACAGGGGACAGGCGTTGACAGCGGCCAACAAAGTTGATGACATCTGTAAGCATGTCAACACAGGAACATTGCCAGTTTTAAATTGCCTCAAGTTTATTACAGAGGAATCTTTTAGGATACTGTAGTATCAAACAGTAGTAGGTGTGCTGCTAGTTGATTTACACAGCTCCTTTTCACACTGTCCATTTTGTGGGTTTTACCTGTCTATACAGCTGGGAGGTCTGGATCATGTGCATGTACATATTATACACCAGGTTGGCCATTTCTGGCATATTCTTCACGATTTGGTCGGGCTGTCCAGAAGCATCTCGCTGAAGGATAGAAACAAAAGGATAGAAGTAAGAGAAGTTTGATTTGAGTCCAGGATGTGACTAGAGAAGAATTATAATGAATAACTTTATCTGTCTTGTTAGGGATCACTCTTTCAGACACCACTTGGTTAGGTATTGATCTGAGGTAAAATGTGCAGGGAAATTACAATTTAGCAGCCCACAGCTACCCGCTGGTTATGTGAAACAAATTTCTCTCTCCAGTGATCACTGCTCACACATTACCAAAAGAAGTCAAGGATGTAGAGTTTTTAATTTGATATTATCAGTATGCAGACAGAGTCTTGCAGGCTAAACTGAAGACTGAGGCAAACAGAATATTCAATCTGCTTGGTGGTTGCCTCTTAAATACAGGGGAGATGTCCACAGATGCCCTGGGGGCATCATGTCAAAGTGTACTACTGCATACTTTAACTCTGTGTGGTTTCTCTGCAGTAAAACCATCACTAAAAACACTGAGGGGTCAGTATTTTTCTCAGTGACTGCATATGATTACAGATGAAATATGCATGCTTCCATATGAAGTTTTAAGCAGCTGTTTTTAATAGCGGTTTCTAAATTAGCACCGTTAAATAGCCCGTGACAGTTCCAGTCGAGTGTTGCCAGACAAAGTCTGACTTTTAATCTTTATGTGTGTGTAAGCAGCGGGGGTTTACTGACTCTAGATAGACGGGCTAAGCAGGGGCCACATGTGTGTGCCCGAAAGAACTGTCCCCATGGGGGTGAACACTCTAGTGTCAGAGGAAGTGTCAGAGAGGCTATGGGGTATTTTAGACATCAATGTTGCCACACACGCCAGTCAGTGAGACACCGTGACCAGACAATGGTTG
Organism: Archocentrus centrarchus; assembly: GCF_007364275.1. Lineage (NCBI taxonomy): Eukaryota > Metazoa > Chordata > Actinopteri > Cichliformes > Cichlidae > Archocentrus > Archocentrus centrarchus. The sequence goes on along the minus strand of NC_044367.1, from coordinate 16,243,977 downwards.
TTTCATGCTGGCCAGTCGGGTGGTTTTGTCTTCTGACCTTCGGGGCTAATTATAGCCAGGTCTGTGTTTCCCATGTTTGCAGCTGGTCTGCAGAATGCTCATAACAGACTGGGACCTATGGGTAAAGCTGCAGTAAGACATGGGACCAGTGAAGACCACGGGGGATGAAGATTCCATAAAGAATATAAAAAAGGGGGATTAGACAGAGCCAGTGGGCTGGAGCAGCAACGATAAAATGGGATGGTGGAGATGGAAGAAAGTATTATGTTTCAAGAGACCTGCATGTGCCTATGTATGTATGTGCTTACAGGCTGTTCCTGGTTGTAGTACTCATGTGGTCTAATGTGTAGCTGCAGTGGTCTGGCAGTGAGCTGGTTGAAGGCAGGAGTCAATTCAAAGCAGTTCTGAAACAGTGACACTCGGGCAAAGATGTACAGGCCCAGTCTGGCTCTTGACATGGCTACCACCAGACGCCTCACATCCCTGTGGAAAGACAAAAAAAAAAAAGTAAAGGATTGACTTGAGGGGAAAAGACATGAAGGGGTGGGAGAAAAATGTGTGAAACTGTAAAAGGAGAAGAGATCCTGTGTAGGGGCAAAAACAAAAACTGAAGTGAAGAGATCACAGTGAAAGGACTGAGTAATGGTTGAAGGGGGAGTGAAGAAAAAGCAGCGTAGTATATGAGGAAAGAGGTTTAGTGAGGAATAAGAGGCACTTCTTGAGAGGGAAAAATACAGAAGCTAAGAGAGAAATAAAGAAATGGAAGACAAAGGGCATGGATAAGCACTGCAGGCAAAGAGATAGAGGTAGGAGAGCACGGGAAAGGGTAGATAGGATAGGTTACTTTTTTATGCCATCAAGTAGTATTAAGAGATTAGGGGCAGAGGCAGTCATTTCTCTGAGAATGGAGGAATCCTGCTTGGCTTGCTGTAATAGCAAAAGTACTTTTTTGTCTGCTGTACTGTGGACAAATGCCACTAGATGCATGCATATTCTTCTATATATCAAAGTCAAGGAGTGGGGGGGAAAAATACACTGCTCATAGTACATATCCCACTATACTGTATAATAACATTCTATACAATACATATGCACAAGGAAAGGGAGAAGATTTGGACAGCCTTTAAAAGCCACAAAAATATGCTTTGTCGTAATGTAAACCATTTAAAAAGGGGTTCCCTTTGAACCTAATGAATCCTTATATTGTCTCAGCTATCTGTGTTGACAACCAAATTCAACTTTAGCATTTAGCTGACCTGCAAGTCTACAGCGTGAGACCAAACATTTGTAAGAGGACAGCATTTAAGAAAGAAGACATCTTTGGATTACTCAAGCAGCTCTGGCAATACTGAAAATAGTCTTTCTTTTGATGTTGACAAATATGACAACAGACGTGTTTTTTTTATAGAGGATTTTACAAATAAACACCAACACATACGACATGTATACTCTAGTACAGCCAAAAATATGAAATGTAGAGTCCACCTGAGCACTTCATGAGATTAAGAGGATTAATCTTTGCAATATGCATGATGAGTTCTCTCAATATGAAGAGGAGGAAAAAAAAGAAAAAAGAAAGGCTTATGGGAACCATTGTGCAGGGTACGAGTGAGTAACTGTGAGCAGCCTATAGATTAATGTGAAAATTACTGCACATTTCAGGCAAAAATGAGGGCATGGTACAAAATGAAACATTTCCACAGAGACAAACTGCCGCTGTCTACACCAATGAGCACAGAGCTGTGGAGCAGATGAACCAATCATGAAGCATGATAGCCTGTGGACATGGCACTACTGAGGGACGCCCACCTGGACTGTGCTCTGACATGACAGGGCAAAGTGGACAGTGTGTGTTCTCACATGTGTGTGCGTGCATGTCAGAGCATTTCTGGATCTGTGCTTCCCTGTCAAAGTGTGTGCTCCTGCATGCGAATGTGCTTGTGTGTATCACAGGAATGCTCCCCCTGTCAAAGCAAGGGTCAGCTCATCATATGGTCAGCTGCATCCCCTGTGGTTGTCACGGCTGCAGATTGCCATGAGGAGAGGGGCAGGGACAGGGAAGAGAGGAGGAGGAGGATTGTGAAGTAAAAGCCAGTGGTACACCACAGTGATTCCATTATGAGAAAAACACAATGGACAGCATTAGGAGCTCCCATGAAGCACTGCTCTTTCAATCAGCTGACCATTAATAAGCTGTCAGGGATACCAACATATGAATGACCATTAAGAAAAACTATAAAAATTGGATTAACGAGACATTTTCTGGTATTTTAATTGCTCTGTTATTAAAACAGAAGTGTACTAATTTTATAAATTCAAGTCTGCTTGCAGGTCTATGGGGAATGCTATTATCATATATGAAAGAAATCTGTACTGGTTTATTTTATATTTTACATAAATGATTTATTCCAATTGGCTGGATGCAGCAGCAGTGACGCTGTAAGAACTCGGTGCCAGTTCTCCCAAAGTCTGAATTTCTGTCCATCTCATTACTGCAATCTAGGACTTTGATGATGATGGTGACTGATGGCTACTCATTCATTAATCTTGATACAAACTTTAAGGACACAGCTTGTAGTGGTCGATTTCTTATACATATCCTTCGCACCACAGTCAACAATAAATATTATGAACTAAATAAGCAAAATTAAACTAAGATTTGATGCAGCCTGACAGGGTAATCACAAAAGGTTTGATTCAAATATTCTTATATAAAATCACCACAGACCCTGATAACTTGGTTTTCAGGGTCTTAAAGTTCCATGATATCAGAAGTCTTAATCAAGGAGAATAGAAGGCCTAGCACTATTGTATGCCCCCTGTGCTGAAAAACTGCTACACTGAGAATGTGTAAAAGGTGGGAATGTAATATCCAGTCAGAGACAAGATCAAATGAATGATACAGAGAAGCGAGCAGGCACTGCCAGTAAGATAAACTTCCCCTCTCTGTAAGTCAGCTGTGCTTTCTCATTTTCAGCTACATCAATTAATCGCTCCATCTGTGAGATGAAAAAAGAACAAAATAGAGTTTATAAGTGTTTTCTGTGCCAGCTAAATGGCCACGATGAAGGGTGGGGCGTCGAGAGCTACAAAGGAAATGGCTTATAAATTGCACTTGGGCTCCAATTTGTAGACTGTCCAATTCTGTGATAAAGCTGTGAACCCCAACAGCAGCTACTGTACATCACAGCTATTGGCCAGCCTGGGAAGAAGAAGTGTTGTGGTTCAGCTGCCTGGTATAAAAACACAATGTAGAAAGAGGTTGTTGGGATCTCATGGCAGCAGAGAAGTGAAAGATCATTTGACTACAAATTAATTCAGTGAAATAGGGGAAGGAAGCAGGAGTCAGAAGAATAGAAAGCAAACATAACGGGAAATGAAGCTACTAATGAGAGCAGAGGCCAAAAAAGGAGTATGGTTGACCAGAACAGAGGAATGAGGTACTTTTGAAAAGTAGTTAGCTATCATACTGACTGCTTTACAGCTTCCCTGCACAAACTGCACTCTTAGTTACTGTCAGCCTAATCATCAGAGCACAATGACTTCTCTTAACCAGGACAAAAATTACTGTTAGCTCCATAGATGCATCCTGAAGCACCTTTATCCTTCCTGCATCATAATTAATCTCATGCTTCCCTCAAAACTGCAGCACTGTTATTTCCCTCAGCAAACTTAATTCAGTAGTTACACATGACAAAAAGAAAAATCCTCCTGAGAGCAGCTGTCTCAAGAGAATTAAGTGCCAGCGTTTCTGCAGTGTTGTTTCCCTGGAGGATGTTTATCTTAGGAGTATTTCATATTACACAAGTATTTTAAAGTAGAATAGCTGCAGAGAGCTGAAGGCTATTTTGGATCAGATACTTTTTTCTGCTTGGCATGCACAGAAGTAATTACCTTAGGTGTCCCACAGCTTTGGTGCGGACCAGGGAGAGGATGATGTAGTCGTTCTGCTGACCCTGGAACCTGTCCACTGTCGTAACCTGTACAGACACAAATATATTTATTATTCAACAACACGACACAAATACACAAAAATATCAAAGATATGCTAACTAAGCTCCGGCAGCTGATATGCTTTGCAAAGTAAATGAGTGTTTGGATTTTAGGTAGGTGTAAGGATTTAGCTGAAATGTTTAGAAACATGAGCGAGACTGCTTTCCGTCTCAAATTCTTTTTCTTTCTTTTTGAGGGGGAACGTTAAGAGACGGCGACTGTAGTTTGTTTTTGTTGCCGTTATCGCTGTGGGCCACACGGGCAGCCAGCAGGGTTAATACGGCTTAAAGGGCATTTGCCACCAGTAGCCTCTTACCTGGGCCCCTGGGGGGGGGGTCGTTACTTGACTGCGTCACAGATTATTTCAGGGAGACAGAGAATGTAGGAGAAGTGACTCTCCGTGGGATTTTTTTTCCCCCTAAGCTTAAGGGAACTCGTGTCAGCCAATTTGCTTTTATACCCCAGTAATCCTGTCTTGCTGAGAAGTGTACTTATTCTCCCACATAAAGAACAGAGCTCTGTTTTCACTTTGTCAGTCATGTTACTTTATGTGCACTTCAAATTTGATAAAAGGGCTGGTCTTGATGAGGCGCAAGAATGTGAAAACTTTCATACCATCCTAACTATATAGTTTGATTAGAGCTGCTCCCATCAAGAGTTCACAGCCTTGACAGTGTTGAAGAGTGTATGCAAGCTCTTTCTTCATCATATAGCCTTGATCTGTGTCTATTTTTAGTGGTATTTCCAAGCTGGACCAGAAGTATCCTAAGGGTGTTAAGGGTGAGTCCAAAACCACATTTTAAATGTATACATTTTGTGATGTAGTCATTAAGCTGGTGTAAACAGCATGCGTGCAACCATAGTGCAATCAGCCAGGTGCTCCTTTTGCTTTTGATTATAAACCACATGGAGCACTCAGTGGTTAATGCTTGGTTAAAGCATGCTGGTCTGGTAAAATCTACAATATTTAAAGAATTAAATTAATCAATTGAACTGATGAAAAACCGATAGTACAGTATGAAAATAATTAATGAAAAATATGATAAAATGTGTCCCCTATCTTGCAAAAAATAACAGAACCAAATAAAAACAGTACTTAAAATAGAGTTTAAAAGACAAGTTATTAAGTCCTGTTTTACTACTTTACAGGAAATGCAACTGTGTAGTTGCGTAAGCCACATGCTTTAAAAAACAAACCAAAAAAAACAACCCAAAGTCTAGCAGAAAGAGGTTGGCCTGTCCTCTATAGATTCATGCTCTAAAATGGATCAATAGGACATCAGCTACCACTGAGGAGCCATACAGCATTCATTAACAAGCCATGCTAAATAAATCATCCTGTGGTTGTGGTTACCACTTATTAGTAAATGCAATCCTTGGTGAACCTCTCCAAACCCCCTTTTGGATAAGAGGAAGTTAATGTGAGGAGAGTGTGTGTGTGTGTGTGTGTGTGTTAAATGTGTAAAACTGAGAGCGATGGGGCTAATGAGGTATTTATTTACGTCGCCCTGTTGCTATGTAGAACAGGTGCAACACTAGAGGCAACAATATGTTAGTTTTATGATAGCATGAGGCCAAACATCTATGGTATGTAAGCATGCACATACTGACACACAAGAAAATGGTGAATCTTGGTTTGCAGGAAATGGGGTTCTTTAGAGAGGGAGTTATTCTTAGCCTACAGTGATAACAAAGCCCGGATCGACATTCTCCCCAAGGTATAGCATTTTGCATGGTGTTTAGTTATTTATGAGAAATCTTCCAGGGAGAGAATTACAGAGGTCATGTCATTGCATGTCTGAGGACATAAGGAAACACACACACACAGAATACACAGTGAGACACAAACAGCTATCTTAATGCCAATCATTTTCTTCCAACATGCTTTCTTCTTATGGAGACAATGACACACTATTAGCTTATGATCAATCACCGACCTCTCCCATCTTTGTTTCTTTCCATCCTGCTATGTCTTATTTATGGTAATCACTGCTGGGAATGTGTAATAATCAGACCACTGGATTATTCAATTTTTCAAAAGAGGAATGACAGGGATGCCAGAGTTAACAGCTTTGTATTGCTTGCGCGTTCGGGTCAACATGTGTCTTGGGATTTCAGATCTGTCTAAAAGCTGCAATGCTGGGAAATGTTAAGACACCTTTCCCAGCCATATCATCATATCTGCTTGTAAGACGTCCTGGTTCTGGACACAGATTTCATGTTGTAAAAGAGGCTGGGGCTGCTGCTCTCAGTAAATGAAGACTGTGTTTATGGTCACGTAGAAGAGTTAGACAGCTGCAGAGGGTCATTCAGAATGAAGACTGAAACCTTAAATAGGTACTTTGTCACTTTGCATTCATCTCTCTTTGACCCAGTTGATGTATTTTCTTACTAACTAGATAGTTAAACTGACAGTTGGCCAGAGCTCCAGCACTTCTTTGGAGCAAGGTTCAGAAAATAAATACTATCTTTATGTTTAAAATGTATAATCAAAGAAAAGAGAGCGGAATGAATGTTTTCTGTAAAATTCACAGAATAAAATAAAGAACAAGAAAAATGCATAATTGCACACATACTGTTGTTTGGAATTCAGTAAAAAGCTTAAGTGAGTATATTTGACATTGGGACTGTGACTGGTGCTAACTGGCCTTCATCTGCTTTTCTTTCTAATTAAAGTTATAACAGTAAAGTAAGCTGGCTGTTGACATTTGCGCTGTTTTACCCTTTGTGACACATTGTCAGACACACTGTGGACACAGTGCTCAGCGCTATGACCTTTCAGCTGTTCAGCATTTTTTCCCACAAGAGTCCCTCTTTCTATTTCATCTCTCTCCGTCTCTGGCTATCTTTCATCTCAGCAAATCTAACAACCTGTCACTCCTGTCACTTTATTACTGGGTATGCATACTGACTAAGGCCATGAGCACAATGAATGATGCTTTATGTCTTGACATTGCAGGACATTTTACATGGCTAAGCAACATTTTTGGCTAGCTGTCAGGGCATGGAATGTACTTCAAAACAAAGCAACAAGGTAGGGTTGCACAGCAAAAAAGACATACACAGCAGCAGGGAATCGGTGAAGACCCAATCCCTGTGGATAGTACAATAAACTGTTATTTTAGCCTCCAAATTGCTATCATACTTGGAGGGACCTGCATATTTCCTGCTTGCTTTTGGACAAAATGGCCTCTGTATACTTTGGTTCACTTTTATCTACACAGTAATAACAAATGAGATTTGAACTTCAAAGCTCATTTGGGTTGGGGAGGTAAAGTTCACAAAATACTGAGTGAAAAGCAAAAACTTTAGGTTACTTCTGTAACCCCAGTTCTCAAAGTAGCATGAGTGAGATGTCTCACTATGGGGATGTGCCTCCCTGCAGAAGCAGAAGCATTTATCTTATTCCACCGATCCTGATTGGCTGGTGATTGCAATGACTACGTTGGGCAGAGCCACCCACCCTTAAGGAGCTTGCACTACAACATAATCATTATTCAAGGTAAGCACCTCTTCTAGCTTCGCCCCAGCAAGAAAGGCTGTCTGGTGAGACATCTCACTCATGCTACTCTGAGAACTGGGGTTACGCAAGTAAACTAAAGTTTGCATTCCTAGCATTTGTTTCGATGTCTCACTATGGGAAATTCAAGATTCATCATTTAAGATTTTGAATTTCCCAATGGCATTTCCCATATTGCCAGACAAATTTATCTCAAGCAATTGCCAGATATTAGCAAGTAGTTCAATTCAATTCAATTCAATTCAATTTTATTTATATAGCGCCAAATCACAACAAACTGTCGCCTCAAGGCGCTTTGTATTGTGGGTAAAGACCCTACAATAATACAGAGAAAACCCAACAGTCAAAACGACCCCCTATGAGCAAGCACTTGGCGACAGTGGAAAGGAAAAACTCCCTTTTAACAGGAAGAAACCTCCAGCAGAACCAGGCTCAGGGAGGGGCAGTCATCTGCCGCGACCGGTTGGGCTGAGGGGAGAGAAAGACATGCTGTGGAAGAGAGCCAGAGATTAATATCAATTAATGATTAAATGCAGAGTGGAGTATAAACAAAGTAAATAAGGTGAATGAGAAACAGTGCATTATGTGAACCCCCCAGCAGACTAGGCCTATAGCAGCATAACTAAGGGATGGTTCAGGGTCACCTGATCCAGCCCTGACTATAAGCTTTATCATAAAGGAAAGTTTTAAGCCTAATCTTAAAAATAGAGAGGGTGTCTGTCTCCCGAATCCAAGCTGGAAGCTGGTTCCACAGAAGAGGGGCCTGAAAGCTGAAGGCTCTGCCTCCCATTCTACTCTTAAGTATCCTAGGAACCACAAGTAAGCCAGCAGTCTGAGAGCGAAGTGCTCTATTGGGGTGATATGGTACTATGAGGTCTTTGAGATAAGATGGTGCCTGATTATTCAAGACCTTGTATGTGAGGAGAAGAATTTTAAATTCTATTCTAGATTTAACAGGGAGCCAATGAAGAGAAGCCAATATGGGAGAAATATGCTCTCTCTTTCTAGTCCCTGTCAGTACTCTAGCTGCAGCATTTTGGATCAGCTGAAGGCTTTTCAGAAAGCTTTTAGGACAGCCTGATAATAATGAATTACAATAGTCCACCCTAGAAGTAATAAATGCATGAATGAGCTTTTCAGCATCACTCTGAGAAAGGATGTTTCTAATTTTAGAAATATTGCGCAAATGCAAAAAAGCGGTCCTACATATTTGTTTAATATGTGCATTGAAGGACATATCCTGGTCAAAAATGACTCCAAGATTTCTCACAGTGTTACTGGAGGCCAAAGTAATGCCATCCAGAGTAAGTATCTGGTTAGACACCATGTTTCTAAGATTTGTGGGGCCGAGAACAAGAATTTCAGTTTTATCTGAATTTAGAAGCAGGAAATTAGAGGTCATCCAGGCCTTAATATCTTTAAGACATTCCTGCAGTTTAACTAATTGATGTGTGTCATCTGGCTTCATTGATAGGTAAAGCTGAGTATCATCTGCATAACAATGAAAATTGATGCAGTGCTTTCTAATAATACTGCCTAAGGGAAGCATGTATAATGTAAATAAAATTGGTCCTAGCACAGAACCCTGTGGAACTCCATAATTAACCTTACTGTCTGAAGAAGACTCCCCATTTACATGAACAAATTGGAGTCTATGAGATAAATATGATTCAAACCACTGCAGTGCAGTACCTTTAATACCTATAGCAAGCTCTAATCTCTGTAATAAAATGTTATGGTCAACAGTATCAAAAGCTGCACTGAGGTCCAACAGGACAAGAACAGAGATGAGTCCACTGTCAGAGGCTCTAAGAAGATCATTGGTAACCTTCACTAATGCTGTTTCTGTACTGTGATGAATTCTGAAACCTGACTGAAACTCTTCAAATAAACCGTTCCTCTGCAGATGATCAGTTAGCTGTTTTACAACTACTCTTTCAAGAATCTTTGAGAGAAAAGGAAGGTTGGAGATTGGCCTATAATTAGCTAAGACAGCTGGGTCAAGTGATGGCTTTTTAAGCAGAGGTTTAATTACAGCCACCTTGAAGGTCTGTGGTACATAGCCAACTAATAAAGACTGATTGATCATTTTTAAGACTGAAGCATCAATAATTGGAAAGACTTCTTTGAACAGTCTAGTAGGAATGGGATCTAATAAACATGTTGCTGGTTTGGAGGAAATAACTATTGAAGTTAACTCTGAAAGATCAACTGGAGCAAAAGAGTCTAAACAAATACCAGCAGTGCTGAAAACAGCCGAACATGAAGAATAATCTTTGAGATGGTTATGAATAATTTTTTCTCGAATGTCTAAAATTTTATTTGTAAAGAAATCCATGAAGTCACTACTAGTTAACGTGAAAGGAATACTCGGCTCTACAGAGCTCTGACTCTTTGTCAGCCTGGCTACAGTGCTGAAAAGAAACCTGGGGTTGTTCTTTGATCTTCAATTAATGATGAATAGTAAGATGTCCTAGCTTTACGGAGGGCTTTTTTATAGAGCAACAAACTCTTTTTCCAGGCTAAATGAGCATCTTCTAATTTAGTGAGACGCCATTCCCTCTCCAGCTTTCGGGTTATCTGCTTTAAGCTGTGCGTTTGTGAATTATACCACGGAGTCAGGCACTTCTGATTTGAAGCTTTCCTTTTCAGAGGAGCCACAGTATCCAAAGTTATACGCAGTGAGGATGTAAAACTATTGACGAGATAATCAACCTCACTGGGAGCAGAGTTTAGGTAGCTGCTCTGCACTGTGTTGGCACATGGCACTTAAGAGCATAACAATGAAGGAATTAGATCCTTAAACTTAGTTACAGCACTTTCAGAAAGACTTCTACTGTAATTAAACTTATTCCCCACTGCTGTGTAATCCATTAAAGTAAATGTAAATGTTACTAAGAAATGATCAGACAGGAGGGGGCTTTCAGGGAATACTGTTAGGTCTTCAGTTTCTATGCCATATGTTAGGACAAGATCCAGAGTATGATTAAAGTGGTGGGTGGGCTCCTTTACATTTTGAGAGAAGCCAATTGAATCTAACAATAGATTAAATGCAGTGTTGAGGCTGTCATTCTCAGCATCTACATGGATGTTGAAATCACCCACTATAATTATTTTATCTGAACTGAGCACTAAATCAGATAAAAAGTCTGAGAAATCAGACAGAAACTCTGAGTAGGGACCAGGTGGACGATAGATAATAACAAATAAAACAGGTTTTTGATTTTCCCAATTAGGATGGACAAGACTAAGAGTCAGGCTTTCAAAAGAATGAAAACTTTGTCTGGGTCTCTGATTAATTAATAAGCTGGAATTGAAGATTGCAGCTAATCCTCCTCCTCGACCTGTGCTTCGAGCATTCTGACAATTACTGTGACTCGGGGGTGTTGATTCATTTAAACTAACATATTCATCCTGCTGTAACCAGGTTTCTGTAAGGCAGAATAAATCAATACTTTGATCAATTATTAAATCATTTACTAATAGGGACTTGGAAGAGAGAGACCTAATGTTTAACAATCCACATTTAATTGTTTTATTCTTTGGTGCAGTTGATGAAGCTGTATTATTTATTGTTTTTGAATTTTTATGCTTAAATAGTTTTTTGCTGATTTTAGCTTTGGTTTTTGGTGGTCTGGGAGCAGGCACCGACTCTATGGGGATGGGGTTTTGGGGGGATGACAGGAGGAGAGAAGCTGCAGAGAGGCGTGTAAGACTGCAACTCTGCTTCCTGGTCTCAACCCTGGGTAGTCAGTTTTTAGGAGGGTTAATAAATTTGGCCAGATTTCTAGAAATGAGAGCTGCTCCATCCAAAGTGGGATGGACGCCGTCTCTCCTAACAAGACCAGGTTTTCCCCAGAAACTTTGCCAATTATCTATGAAGCCCACGTCATTTTTTGGACACCACTCAGACAGCCAGCGATTCAAGGAGAACATGCGGCTAAACATGTCGCTCCTGGTCTGATTGGGGAGGGGCCCAGAGAAAACTACAGAGTCCGACATCGTTTTTGCAAAGTTACACACCGAGTCAATATTAATTTTAGTGACCTCCGATTGGCGTAACCGGGTGTCATTACTGCCGACGTGAATAACGATCTTACCAAATCTACGATTAGCCTTAGCCAGCAGTTTCAAATTTCCATGAATGTCGCCTGCTCTGGCCCCTGGAAGACATTTGACTATGGTCGCCGGTGTCTCTAGCTTCACGTTTCTCAAAACAGAGTCACCAATAACCAGAGTTTGTTCCTCGGCGGGTGTGTCGCCGAGTGGAGAAAAACGGTTAGAGACGTGAACAGGTTGGTGGTGTACCCGGGGCTTCTGCTTAGGACTACGCTTCCTCCTCACCGTCACCCAGCTGGCCTGTTTTCCCTGCTGCTTGGGATCTGCTGGGGGGGAGCTAACGGCGGCTAAGCTACCATGGTCCGCACCCGCTACAGGGGCCTGGCTAGATGTAGGATTTTCCAGGGTGCGGAGCCGAGTCTCCAGTTCAGAAAGCCTGGCCTCCAGAGCTACAAACAGACTACATTTATTACAAGTACCGTTACTGCTAAAGGAGGCCGAGGAGTAACTAAACATGTGACACCCAGAGCAGGAAAGTGCAGGAGAGACAGGAGAAGAAGCCATGCTGGTAGTGAGTCGGCTAAGGGCTAAGCTACTAGCTGAGCTAAGCTAGCGAATTTCTAAAAACAAATAAAGTGAGTAATGTGAATACAGGTGATTCAGCAAAGAGTATGCTATTTAAAGTAGGTGAAGATTACACTAAAATATGTTATTATCCAGATAAATCGAGTTATACAGATATAACAGCTAACAGACAGCAAAACACTGTGCTCCGAAACAGGAACAGGAAGTGATACAATACCGCAGTGAGAGCCAACACCAGTGACAGTGACGTGATCGTAGTAGTCCACCTATCCAAGTGAGGACCCAGAGCTCAGTAGTGCTTGGGCTACACTTGGAGCAGAGACATCCAGCTTGTAGAATCAGACAAAAGTGAGAGGTGAGAGACCAGCTTGCTGAAGTACAGATGTCCTGGACTGAGACCCCTAAAGCCAGCACCAACACTGGCTTCAGAGACAGATGCTTTAAATTGACCTCCTGCAGAGGTTCAAATGGAGGGCCACAGAGCCCATCCAAAACCACTGCTAAGTCCCAAGGGGTTGCCAGCAGCCTGGAGACAGGGAGTAGCATAAAATGGCAAATCAAAGGGTGGTGGCTAACTGTTTTATCGCCAAACCCCATGTGGCAGGCAGCAATGACAACCAAGTACACTTTAACTGTCATTTAACTGTAATCACCATCTGAGGAAGGCCTACCATGCTTAGAGTGACCCACTCACAGGCCAGGCCAAAAATGCCAGGCACACTGGATGTGGGTGAAAAACTGCCCCCCTTGCCTCGGAGAGCCCGTCCCTATACAGCGGGAGTAACCTGTGGATTGAGGTGGGCTGCGACTAATGGCTCCATAAGGGGCATGTAGAGTAAGCTGTGCTTCTCCATTACCTCAAAATCTAGGGAAGAAGCCCCCCCCCCCCCCCATTGGGCTTCTGCTGAACAGGTGGGTCCTTCCATGAGATCGTTACCTCTTTCAACAGCTCCACCTCATCGTCAGATATGAGGAGCTCTGAAATGTCCTCATCATGCTCATAATCCAACTCTAACATATCTTCCATCGGCGGGGCCCCTGCAGCTAGGTCCAGCTATGAGCCCCAGCAGATGCCAGGTCACAGTTCGGCTTCCGCGATTCCTTCCTTGTCACCACCATCTGCCGCAATCCTGGCTGTGGATAAGTAAGGATCTCTTCCCGACAAGCTAGCTTGGCACACTAACCATCGCCAGAGACTCTTCACGGTGAACCAGGCACAGTGACCATATGAACCACGGGCTTCAAGCTGGGCATGTTCCAGCCCGAGACAACATGAGCAGACCTGGTGTGTATCTTTACTCGACATTTTGTTGGTACAAACGCAGAGTCAAGCCCCGGAGTCTCTGCTTCCTCTGATGTGATGGAATGAGAGGTTCATCTTTGTTAGCTGGATGATGACTGCGTTTTAGCTGGTTTGCTAACTACAGCAAGAAAACAAAAAACAAAGGTGTGCTAAATCGTACAAATAAACCACCTTACCGGAGGGTACGTGGTAGGATGCCCTGGTCTATGGTGAAGACTCCGGCTCAGGAAGAGACGAGCAAAAAAGACAGCTAGCCTGTCTATGGACAGTAAAGCTAGCTACCCTATTCGCAGCTTGAGATATGCTTCAAAGGAAGAAGAGGTGTTTGAATAATTACTATGTTGTAGCAGAAGCTACGTAACGGTGTGTGGCGCTGCAATCACCAGCCATTCAGGATTGTGGAATGAGATAAATGCTTCTGAGGAATATGCAGGGAGGCACATTCCCATAGTGAGACATTGAAACAAATGCTAGGAATGAGAACATTGCATTTGATATTTTCCTGGCATTTGTGGGTAATAAAAAGTATATTTGTATATAGAATGACTTCTAACATAGATAATATACCATGACACCTTGCTGGATTAGTGCTCAAGCTTTTCTTTTCCTTTGACATACTAGTCAGTGTGGAGACTTCAGCACTCATGCTGGACAAGAAGCAAAAAATATGCATGTCTGAACCTATCGCAATATTACTGAAGGCATGCTTCTGCTGACCCTATGCTACTTGACATAACAACACTCCAAATAACTGTTGATATGGCATTTTCTTACTGGAATGCCAAAATAGTCTGCGACACTTTTAAGCGTGTGAAAAGCCTAAAAGAACAGAGACCGAAGAAAGGTGAGATAATGTGTGTAGGGAAAAAGAATGAAGAGTGAGGAAAAGCATAACCTGAGGCTAGTGAGTAAAAGCATTTAGCAGTACAAACAGAAAATGGATGAGAAACTGTGCCGGCGGGTTGCTGACTTAACACGCTGTAAAGAAAGGAAAAGAGGAAAGACTAGAGAAGTTCAGGGGAATAATACAGGATAGAAGAAAACAACCTAACTGTATCCCTCAGGGATGAACATGCACAGAATTTACTCTCCTTCTATTCTCAGTCATTCAAACAACTTTTTCAAATGCTTGCACACACCTGTATTTTTCTTTGCCTTTAACAACTCTCTTTCTTCTACCCAACACGAATAATAACACTAAAACAATATTACTTTAAGTTGTACAACGATAAATTCCAGTTCAAATATAAAACTCTACTTAAACTGAACAGGGAAAAAAAAAGAAGAGTTTACACATTATTGTTAATGAGTGGCAGAAACACTTGAAAATCCTTGCAAGAGGCTTTGAGAGCTGTGAATATCTTTCTCGGTGCAATGGAGGACAAGAGGTTGGTGCATTAACCGGAGCTGGCATCCGGAGGTGGGAAGAAACATGTACATGTCATGTGTGTTATGCATCTTCAATAAACTAGTTGTACCCCTATGCATATATAGGTGGTAAAAACATGTCCAGTGGGATAATGAATTCCTTTGACACAAGAGAGAACAAATTTGTTACCCGCAAGAGTATGATCACACATGTATAATCAAGTATGTTTTAGTGTTGGTAAATGAAATGCAGTGCACGTAAAAAGTGACGAGCACATTTTGAAGGTTAAAAAGTACACCAACATGTACTCTGCAACAATTATGCTTGACTGAATACTTGCAGAACTGTTAAGCCCAGTACTTCCTAGGAATAACCTCCAATAATGGAGTGTGTTTATGTGCCATTTGAATTGTACAGTCACTTAACACTGGGATTTTTATCACATCTTGTTTGTGCATTTATAATATGATACATAAAATTGTGGTGCTTCTTAAACTTTGAGGTTTGTTTCAAATGGCGCTTACCTTGTGGGGCTGACCAAAGAATGGATTTCCAGCACAGCGCTGGTTGATGACATCTCTGATCAGGTGTTTTTGTCCATTGTAGGTGGTGAGGATGCTGATGCGGTCAGAAGGGTAGCCCAACAGACGCATGTACATGTATAGAGCCACAGAATACTCTGCCTCTGCCAGGTTCTTCACAAGGAGAGAGATAGAAGGATTGGTAAGAATAATATTATATTATTAAAATGAACAGAATCAGTGCTGCCAAACCTCTGGGGCTGAAAAATGAAAATGAAGCATGTGCTAAAGTGTCAGATGTTGCAGTTCCTTAGATAGTCACTCCAAAAAAGTCGGTCCCTATTGAAGCCCGTGATAAAGGAGGTCTTGATAACCTCAGAAAACCATTGTTAATATTGACACCAGGGACTATTAAGTGAATTCCAGTCTTGCTCACACATTACACATGCCTGAACAGTATTTGCTTGCATAAGCCAAAAAAAAAAAAAAAAAAAGAAAAGATACATAAATAAGCCTGTCCTAAACCATTTTATACTACTGTAGGTCATGTGTGTTGTACTAGTTTCACGACAGCAGAGTTTACTTACTATGTTGCACAAATCTGATGAAGTTAAGCTTGAAAAACTGGCAGATCAATTAATTTAGAATAATTAGCTACGAAACTGATTGTTGATGCAGGAGTCCATTGCTAAGCTACCACTAGAGATTGTAGTCACACCCTTTGGATTTTCACGGAAAATCAGAACCTCATTTTTCACATACACATTAGTCCCCAGACTGTCTGAGGCAACCAAGAAAGTCAGGGACAGTCTCTTTTTAGTTAGCAATTGTTCAGAAACTGGCAATGAAAAGCACTTAAACAATAAAACAGGTTACCTAATGTGCATATAAAATGCTCACCTCTAGAACATCACAGGAGCACAGTAAGATAAAAGTACATATTCAAACAATCACACTGACAATGACTACAATCTTATAACCTGCCAATACACCTATCTGAAATAATTATCTCTCATTTTGTATTACAAATCTCCAGGACCTAAAACTACATCAAAGTTTTCCTCCCAGTGTGAATGCATGTAAAACTTATTCATGAAACTTTTCAATCAAATTCCTAAGCTTGTTCATCCTGGTTCCAAGGCTACATTCTGCCCTTCAAATGAAACCCAAAAAAGAAAAGAAAAAAAGGAAACATCATGTATTATTCATTCAGTTTCAATTAAATGTGGACTGCAGCCTCGCATCTTTGATAATAATGCATGCAGATTCATCAACAGTTCCCAATCCAGCTGCACTGGAATAAGCACATCAAAAACAATGACATCCTTTGTTCTTTATTCCCTCATTACCTGCCTCCAAATGGCACAAACCTTTAACGATCATAACATATTTGTCCAAAAAAGGGGGATTCAGCACAGTAAATGTTACTTGTGACCCTCTGTATTTAAAGATTTATAAAACCACACTCATATTACAAAAGCCAAAAATACGCATCTCACACATACACTATATTACAAAAAGTATTTGCTCATCTGCTTTCACACACATATGAACTTGAGTGACATCTCATTATTAATTCATAGGGTTTAATATGATGTTGGCCTGCCCCTTGCAGCTATAACAGCTTCAACTCTTCTGTGAAAGCTTTCCACAGGGTTTAGGACTGTGTTCATTGGAATTTTTGACCGTTGTTCCAGAAATGCATTTGTGAGGTCCACTGATGTTGGATGAGAAGGTCTGGCTCACAGTGTCCCCTCTAATTCATCCCAAATGCGTTCTATCAGGTGGAGGTCAGGCCTCTGTACAGGACAGTCAAGTTCTTCCACACCAAACTTGCTCATTCATGTCTTTATGGACCTTGCTTTGTGCAATGGTCTGCAGTCATGTTGAAACAGGAAAGGGCCATCCCCAAACTGCTCCCACAAAGTTGGGAGAATGAAATTGTCCAAAATGTCTTGTTATGCTGAAGCATTACGAGTTCCTTTCATTACAACTAAGGGGCTGAACCCAACTCCTGAAAAACAATCTCACAATATAATCCCCCCTCTGCCAAACTTTACACTTAGCACATCACAGTCAGATCAAATACTGTTCGCCAAACCCAGACTCATTAATCAGATTGCCAGATAGAGAAGCGTGATTTGATGGAGATGTGTTCTCTGGAGTCCAGTGGTGGGGTGCTTTACACCACTGCATTTGACGCTTTGCATTGCGCTTGGTGATGCAAGGCTTGGATGCAGCAGCTCGGCCATGGAAACCCATTCCATGAAGCGCTTTACGCACTATTCTTGAGCTAATCCTAAGGCCGCATGAAGTTTGGAGGTCTGTAGCGACTGACTCTGTAGTAAGCAGGTGAGCTCTGTGCACTATGCGCCTCAGCAGCTGCTGAGCCACTGTCACTTTGCATGGCCTACCACTTTGTGGCTGAGTTGCTGTCGTTCCCAATTGCTTCCACCTTATTATAATACCATTAACAGTTGACTGTGGAATATAGTAGCAAGGAAATTTCATCACTGGACTTATTGCACAGGGGGCATCCTATCATGGAATTCACTGAGCTCCTGGGAGCAACCCATTCTTTCACAAATGTTTGTAGAAGCAGTCTGTATGCTGAGGTGCTTGGTTTTATACACCTGTGGCCATGGATGTGATTGGAGCACCTTAATTCAATGATTTGTATGGGTGAGTGAATACTTCTGACAATATAGCATATAAAGAATAAATAGACATCTAAGTTAAAATCTGTGACATTTATAGATTTCTTTCTTTAATTCGCAGGTCTAACATGCATAAGATCAAACCCCAAAAGAAGCTGGCTACCATAACAAGGTCAGATCTAATCTACTGAGGTTTGATCAGTGGTCCATGCCTACATAAGGACTGCAGAGGATAGAATGATCAAACAGGGACAGAGGAGAGAGAGTTACATACAGTTGCACTGTAAAGTAGATACAAACACATTATTGGTAATGAGAGATATAAATCCAGGGTACCTGTAAGTAAAATCCACCACTGCTCTTATGCAATTTAAAATGTAGCTTGTAAAGCAGAAAAGTCTACACTAACAAGCCTAGTGGTTAAGGGAGGCAATTTTCAAATAGAAGCTGTGGCTTTAGATAAGCATCTTACTCTTCATGAGCCATTTGACAACAGTGAAGTACTATCAATTGGCTGAGACTCAATATGGAAAGAGCTTTAGCAAATGAGGCAAAGCAACAGGAAAACACCCTTTGCACTACAGATTGTGCACACACAGTATTTGTGTATGGTTTGTGCACAGTTCATGCGTAAGCACAAAGCAGTGGTTGTGGCAGTGTTTGCTCAGCTGTGACATGTATTTAGTGTGCACTGGATACAATTTCTCTTCTGGTGTCAATTTTATCCCGTTTGGTTTCCAGGAAAGTGCATCTGTGTGTGTGTGTCAAGCATAATGAGTGATACTGGTGATTCCCTTGAGGAGACTCAAAATGGCAACTGGCAAATGGAGCTGAGATTCATATGACCTGGTACCGCGAGAATTCCACATGGTGCTGAATTAACAACAATAAGAAGCTTCAGGGACTTTAGTGTGCACAGCATGACTGTAGTGGTCAGATTCATGAAGCAATGTGATATGCTTAATGAGTAAACAGGTTCTAAACTGAACACTTCAATTTGATATTTCAGTGACTAAACAGGATAATTGTTACCTGAAATCCAGTGCTGTTGGCTCTGATTACTACAAACTCGTTGAGTATTTTGTTTACAGTATCTATCTTACATTTCTATCAGCTATTCTATTTTTACATCTCTTGATGGAGAGATGTGTATATTTCAAAAACCTTCCATAACAATGTAAATCTATCATAAGGTTTTTTTTTTCCTTTTTTATTTGACACTAAGCTTTGATCTCTTGAGCTGGTGTGCGGCCAACGTAAACATCCATATTGACCCTGCCCTATGCCCAGACAGGCTTTGTGTCTCAGCAACGTCTTCGTCTTCCAGTGTGAAGGAGAAACACACGAGTCTATGCTGGACACCCAATGTTAGCTGCACACCAAGCAGAGTAATGAATATATTATGTGTGTGAGTGTGTTTCTTTATAAAGGCCTGGACTTCCACAACTTGTCTAACATGAACCATTTCAGCTATTCTAACAATTTCTGTAGCTTTGATTAGGGGTGTGCGATATATATATATATCGTCTACGATAATATAATTGCCGTGTTAATGATGTGCGAGCTGACATTATTGAGTAGGTTAATTAGGAAAAAAAAAAAAAAATCAAACGCCTCGGTTCCACACGCTCACTACTTTATGCTTTAGTATAGGCTGCTGTGCGTGTGCATTGAGAGCGCCTGTACTGTGTGCGCTAGCATAGCTGCCTGAACAACACACCTAAAGCTGGAAATGAGTGAACACACTGCGCCAGGGGAGGAAATTCAAATCAGTTTGTGATTTCATTTTGCTGTAATGTAGGTGGAATCCCTCTGGACAGCCTCTTTTTCGACCCCCCCCCCCCCCCCCCCCCATTCTGTCAAGCAATTGCTTTTGAAAAACTCGCCGAAATTTTTCTATTTACATTTGTCATGCCCAGGACACTTGAAAAAGAGATTTTAATCTGTGTTTTTCCTGGTTAAATAAAATAAAAAATAAGTTAATGTCTCAAAAACACTGATTTAAGTTTTATATTTTACCAGCTTGCACTTCTTGTATGAACACATTTTTAAATAATGCAAAATATCGTTTATTATCGTTATCGAGAATATTACAGAAAATATCAAGATATTTTTTTTTTGTCAATATCGCACACCCCTAGCTGTGATACATATACACAAAATACTAACAGTGTTATGTCTAGGGTGTTCACAGTTATTTCAATTGAAGTAGTTCATACTGTAGGCAGCAAAGTACCTGAAGTTGTAATTGTTTGACTTTTAGTATTAGATTCCAATGTTTTTGGATGTGGCCATTTCTGTTTTTGAAATTATTAATCATATGTTCTTTTTTTTTTTAAAGTTAGTATTAAGAGGTTTTTCAATGTGTTCCCTAAATGGCATACAAGCATATGTAAGCATTACATTAAATGTGTTTATTTGTGGAAACTACTAACCTGATAAAAGTAAGGGTTGGGCTCAGATTCTCCCACCCCATTGAAGTCCTCCACATTAATAAGCTGGAAGTCAAAGGTCAGGCCAGGGTTGGGTACCTGAAACTCAGGAAGTTGCTGAACATGAGGCAGGTTCCCCAGGTGTTTGTAGCGCCAGTTGTACAAGTTGCACAGGCTGTGGAATAGCAATATAATCACACAATCATTAGGCCACATCTGTGTTACTAGAATGCCGTTTCCCTAACAGGACACCAGCAGCACCTTGTAAATTTTATCAGTCAGCACCATCAGGGTTCCCACAGCTTAAGGCA
Source organism: Archocentrus centrarchus (assembly GCF_007364275.1). NCBI lineage: Eukaryota > Metazoa > Chordata > Actinopteri > Cichliformes > Cichlidae > Archocentrus > Archocentrus centrarchus. The sequence continues at coordinate 16,223,227 of NC_044367.1, read as the reverse complement.
AGTTATATGTATTTATTGCTTTTAATGCAACTAAAACTTAAATGAGAAACCAATTTAGCAGTAAATAAGCTTAAAGACAAAAATGACATCAATTTCTTGGTGTTTGCCCAGTTATTTAAACAATGCATCACGTCTGGGGGTGAGCTGTGTCCCATGAACTGCTATCCCAAATAGCTGGAGTGGACTTGATTCTTACATTAAAAGATAACAAGCACTGTGTTTCTCATTCTGCACAATACTCACTCTGGATTCCAGTGTCTTAACTGATACTATGTTTGAAACACCTGATGCACAAAATGATGGAAAACTTACTTAATTTGTGTTGGCATTTTTATGCACGTTACCATGTTAACAGGTGTTATTCTGATTATGTTGTTGTGCTCTGCAGTGAGATAACTCTTCTCAGTAAATCCAGTATCAAGGTATCATTTCCAACCTATGGCTGTTTGAACAGAACCTGACAATCCTGCTCACCTATCCTGCATCTCTGTGCTTGTTCTGTTGGACCTCAGTGAAGCTTTTGATACTGCTGACCATAGCATTTTATTACAGAGATTAGAGCATGCCATAGGTATTAAAGGTACTGCGCTGCAGTGGTTTGAATCATATTTATCTAATAGACTCCAATTTGTTCATGTAAATGGGGAGTCTTCTTCACACACTAAGGTTAATTATGGAGTTCAACAGGGTTCTGTGCTAGGACCAATTTTATTTACATTATACATGCTTCCCTTAGGCAGTATTATTAGAAAGCATTGCATACATTTTCATTTTTATGCAGATGATACCCAGGATTATCTATCCATGAAGCCAGATGACACACATCACTTAGTTAAACTGCAGGAATGTCTTAAAGACATTAAGGCCTGGATGACCTCTAATTTCCTGCTTCTAAATTCAGATAAAATTGAAGTTCTTGTGCTCGGCCCCACAAATCTTAGAAACATGGTGTCAAACCAGATACTTACTCTGGATGGCATTACCTTGGCCTCCAGTAACATTGTAAGAAATCTTGTCATTTTTGACAAGGATATGTCATTCAATGCACATATTCATCAAATATGTAGGACTGCTTTTTTGCATTTGTGCAATATTTCCAAAATTAGAAACATCCTTTCTCAGAGTGATGCTGAAAAGCTAATTCATGCATTTATTACTTCTAGGCTGGACTATTGTAATTCATTATTATCAGGCTGTCCTTAAAAGCTCCCTGAAAAGCCTTCAGCTGATCCAAAATGCTGCAGCTAGAGTCCTGACAGGGACTAGAAAGAGAGAGCATATTTCTGCCATATTGGCTTCTCTTCACTGGCTCCCTGTTAAATCTAGAATAGAGTTATAGAGTTTAAAATTCTTCTCCTCACATACAAGGTCTTGAAAAATCAGGTCCCATCTTATCTTAAAAACTTCGCTCTCAGACTGCTGGCTTACATGTGGTTCCTAGGATACTTCAGAGTAGAATGGGAGGCAGAGCCTTCAGCTTTCAGGCCCCTCTTCTGTGGAACCAGCTCCCCGTTTGGATTCAAGAGACAGACACCCTCTCTATTTTTAAGATTAGGCTTAAAACTTTCCTTTATGATAAAGCTTATAGTTAGGGCTGGATCAGGTGACCCTGAGCCATCCCTTAGTTATGCTGCTATAGGCCTAGGCTGCTGGGGGGTTCCCATTATGTACTAAGTGTTTCTTTTCATTCACCTCTTTCTACTCTATTTATACTCCACTCTGCATTTAATCATCAGTTATTATTAATCTCTGGCTCTCTTCCACAGCATGTCTTTTGTCCCGTCTCTCTCCCCTCAGCCCCAACTTGTCGTTGCAGATGACTGCCCCTCCCTGAGCCTGGTTCTGCTGAAGGTTTCTTCCTGTTAAAAGGGAGTTTTTCCTTCTCACTGTCACCAAGTGCTTGCTATTAGAGGGTCATTTTGACTGTTTTCTCTATAATTATTGTAGAGAAAATATAAAGCACCTTGAGGCAACTGTTTCTTGTGATTTGGCGCTACATAAATAAAACTGAATTGAACCTAGCATTACTGCCTGAATGTTTTTTTTTGTCCATTACAAAGCATCACAATTTTTCAGAAGATGGCTCAATAAGCTAAATTAAATTGATTTAGTTTTGACTGTTCTTGATTGTTGGACAACTGATTTTATAGTGTAAAACATGACAGTATATAGAAAAAAAGAAGAAATCAAAACAATGCTTTGTATAGAATAAAATATGTTTAAGGCATTATTTTTTCATATTAAGCTAAAAACTCTTTTATCCTTGTACGACGCACTGGACACTGTGATTGTATTTTGCCTGGTGACCCACCTTGCACGTGCACGGCCCTGTGCATCCAAGTCTATTGTGGGCACTCCCAGGCGGACAAATCGGGTGAAGAGAGACTGCTCCATGTTGGAGTACTTCTGGAAGGCCATGTTCTTGATGACTGGGGGCAACTGGTGGTGGTCGCCAATCATGATCCAACGCTTTAGCCTGCTGTAGCCATCCTCTGGGTTCTACAGATAGGGGAACACAAGATGAATAAGTTGTAAAAATACTGTTTTAAAAATACATTTACTGTGAAAATACATACGGATCAGTGCAGATGTTACAGCTAATTTAAGTTTACATTTAAATTTGACTACAGGAATAAACAGAAGTGTAAATACTGTATTAGCTGTACAAATCAACATCTGACATGCAAAGTCTAACACATATTCACATACAGTTTCAGTGTTCTAGCTAGCGGTTGATCGCCAGGCGCTGCACGGAGCTGAGACGCCCTCGCGCCGGGCTGAGGATTTCACCGCTTCACTTTCAGAGCTCTGCTGTCACTGCATTTAGCAAACAGGAGCCCGTGTTGTGCGAAATTCCGTTCCCCCGTGAAAATCTGTTCCCCCTGTGTCAGGAGCGCGAAATGCAGCCAGAGAGGCGGATCCGACTGAATTCACGGCGCTTCTGATCGATTTCTCGGTAAAAAAGCCACTGTAAAAGACTTGCTCGTAAATTAATTTGTTCCCATTTCATGGAGGGGGAACACAATATTTTGGATGGCTGAAATATTTGGTTCCCCCCGTGTAACTTTGGCAAATAAAGAGCAAATGTTTTCATATTCACAAGAGTTGTTGTTCTTGATGAGAGGAATAAACACTGTAAAAGACTTTTACCGAGAAATTGATCAGAAGCGCCGTGAAGACTGTCGGATCCGCCTCTCTGGCTGCAGTTCACTCTCCCGAAACAGGGGGAACAGATTTTCACGGGGGAACAGAATTTCGCACAACACCGGATTAGCTCATGCAGCCCCCAGTTTTTCAACAAAAACACAGCAGCAGCTGTTTTACGTGCAGTCCGTCTGCACACGCACAGCAAGCGCAAAGTGGCGGAACCGTTACTGAGAGGGTGCTCAGGTGGAGAAAAAGGAGACGTCCAAAGCAGCAGGGCTTACTCCTGTAACCACCCTAAAACTTTTACTGGGAAACAGCTGGAGGTCCTTAATCAACCACCTGATCAGCAACATGAAGAAAAGAGAACTTTATAGCTGCTCCATCCACCGCTGTTTGTTTCACACAGAAAAACTGCAGTACAGAAGTTAAAATGTGCAGATGAATTTTTATTACGAAAAATTATTTCTTATCTGATTACTTGATTAATTGATGGAATAACTGATAGAATAATCGATTACTAAAATAACTTATAGTTGCAGCCCTACTTGAATTCAGAAAGCCATAGCCAAACATTACTTTTCAGCAACAGTGGAGCTGTGAAAGGCCTTCAAGAAAAAATCTACAGTTCCCAGCAAGATGATGTCACTTCCTGTTGTTGCATTAAAATCGTGATAATTTATGCTTACAACATGGTGACTGATATTTGAACATAGAAAATGCTTTTAGCAGCTGATCCTTAAAACCTCTGGATTATGTTTTTATTGGGTAAGCTTTTTACGTGATTTCTGTCAAACCCATTAGTGAAAGTAAACAGCACTCTTGGACACATTAAATGCATGATATATAAGTGTAACTCTTCTAGATTATATGCAAAAATGATCACTCACGATCTAATAAGGCCTGGTTTAGCATTCTGCGTTGGTACTACGTACATAACCAAAAATCCTCTCTGAACCTAACTTAACATGCACATTGAGAAATGTAACTACATGTCCACAAAAACTGATTACTGCCTTGGCTTCAGAGGTGCTTTCTGGTTACATATGTAGGCACCGTCACTCAATTAACAAGTTGGAGCTTAGCATTAGCAACCCCCCTGCGCTGGGCTGAATAAAAATTTCTGGCCGAGTCACACACACACACACACACACTGAATTAATGAACACTGAATAAGTTAAAGTTACTGGGGTAAAGGTAAGGCCTGTTATAGCCAATACTCATATATGCTTGAGACCTTGGTGATTGGATGCAGGAGCATCTTTGGGTCACATGACTTTGTAACCTCATGTTGTACTTTAGGAAGTTTTATGACAGGTGGGCTCCAAAAGTGGAGTTCTGCAGACCCACCTGTGTTTTTGTAACATAGATAAGCAGGGGATAAATTCTATAAATTCTTCAACCAGCATTTCACAGTGACTGGTGCTTTTACTGATGAAACACAATGAATGTAGGTAAGGAGACCAACAGGAGAGAGAGAATGAAACCACAGTGAAACATGGCTGGGGGAATATTTAAAAGTCTGAGGATGTTTTAGTAGTCTGAAGTTCCATCCTGAAGAAGCAGAAGCAGCAGTACTCCATGCTCCATCCTCTTTTTTCTGGTTACCATGGCAAAACTATTTAGGGTCCCCCCCCTTCCTTTTTTTGCCTTCAAAAACATGTTCCCTGTGCACTTTCATTTGTTCTTCTGCAACATAAATGTGTACATATAAAGAAATTTCCCATTTCCTTAGATTTCAATACGTGGCCAATCTCCAGGAAGAGTGAGACAATAAAAAAAAAACAAAAGAAAAAACTGTTCTCTCTTGCGTATGTTTTTTTTAAAAAGTTTATTTATGTAAATTCAGTTTAAAACAGCAATTTCCCCAAGCCTCTATAATACTGCGGAGCCCCAGCAGTATTATAGAGGAGCCCAACAATCTAATGATCCCCTATGAGCAAGCATTTGGCGACAGTGGGAAGGAAAAACTCCCCTTTAACAGGAAGAAACCTTCGACAGAACCAGGCTCAGGGAGGGGCAGCCATCTGTCGTGACTGGTTGGTTTCATTTACTTGGGGCAATTGCTGTTTTGGTTATATAAAAACTACATCTTAAAATTTAGAATACAAACCAATTGAAATAGGTTTTCTACTACCAATAATTTAAATACAAATTTTAGCAGCTATTCTGAGGTCTTCTGGAGCCAACAATCTCTGTATGAGAGCTGCACTTCTTTGCCAGACCATGGAAGATTTTTGTAGAATTGCAGTCCTGCAGTTGATCCATGGCCTCAGGATGAAAATTGTTCCTCAGCCAACACACAGGACAATGGCTCTGGCTCCAGAATAAACTTTTTAAGGAGCTTCTGTTTCAGTTAGATAACTGTAGACTGTAATATCTCCTCTCAAACGTGTGGGAACAAGCCTGAGGCCAGGATTTTCTTCCTCTCTTCTTCTTTGCTTCTTCTTTCTTTTTTCTTCTTTCCTCTTCTGATTTTCACCTGTCAGAGAGGATGTACTTCTAGAGACCTCCTGTGTCTCACAGGCATTTCTCTGAGTCGAAGAGGTTGGTTGGTCTGCCCTCCTCTGCTGAATTTTAATCAAGGACTTTTCCAGATCTTTCATAGAATATACTGCCTGAGATTTTCCCCTTTGTGATCTGAAGACCTCATGGTTATTTTTTTCTGACTTTCTACATTCCTTCTTCTTTCTGTTTTTTCCTTTTGTTTTTTCAGTTGTTTCGAGCCTCTGGGCTTCTTTCCTTTTCTGAATTTCAACTGTTCGAGAGGCCAAGGTTGTACTCTCAGAGAGCTCCTGTGTCTTACAGGCATTTCTCTCAGTTGCAGAGGTGGGTTGGTCTGCCATGTTCTGAGTTTCTCCCAGTTCTTCCAAGGCTCTGGGCTCAGAATGATGATCATCTAACTCGGCTAGAGTTGGATCAGATTCTAGTGTTGATAACTCAAGAGACATTTCCCTCAGTCGCAGAGGTGGGTTGGTCTGCCATGTTCTGAGTTTCTCCCAGTTCTTCCAAGCCTCTGGGCTCAGGGTGATGATCATCTAACTCGGCTAGAGTTGGATCAGATTCTAGTGTTGATAACTCAAGAGACATTTCCCTCAGTTGCAGAGGTGGGTTGGTCTGCCATGTTTTGAGTTTCTCCCAGTTCTTCCAAGCCTCTGGACTCAGGATATTCATAATCCAACTCACCATGAGTTGGATCAGATTCTACCGCCAATAACTCAGAGACATTTCCCTCAGTTGTAGAGGTGGGTTGGTCTTCTATGTCCTCAGTTTCATCCAGTTGTTCTGAGCCTCTAAAACAACAACTGAACAACTGAGTGAAACTCAGTGATTTGGCTTGAGTTTGATTGGATTTTATCGGCGATAACTTAGAGGCATTTCTCCCAGTCGCAGAACTGGGTTGTTCAGCTGTATTCTGCTGAATTTCAGTCTGGGATTCCAAAACTTGTGTAGGATCTGGTGACTGAGATTGTCCCAGGTGTGATCTGATGAACTGTGCAGCTTTTCTAAAAACCCCGCGTGGCATCTTTGTTTATCAAGTAAGTCCAGATGATATTACTCTAAATCTGCAATCTAATTCTTTGGTTACGCTTTACAAGACTGCGCTGTGTAAACCAGGAGAGATTTTCTGTATGTGTTTTCAAGATTCTGGCATACTTAAAGACTTTAAGAGCAAAGGATGCCAACAACAAAAAAGGCCTTTTTGATGATGGGATCTGTAGACAGTTGTGTTAATGCACTGTTTTGACTAACGGTGTTGCCGTATAAGTCGGTCTCGCGATGTCGAGAGTAACACGAGGTTTTGCGGAGACACGTATGCTAGGCGTTCTCCCCCATGACATTTTGTGGATTGTCTCCCAACAGCTTGGTATTAATAAATACTGAAACCTGGATCATACGCCTTTCTCGTGATTGACATGGTGTCAGAAGTGGGATCTCTCTCGCTGCGACTGAGCCGGACGGAATTTCACAGACAACTCGGCACCAGGAAAGGAGGTGAATAAATCGCCGGAATGGCAGATGGATTCAGACGTCCCGATCCCTTCGTCTTTGACGGAAATGTAGCAGAAAACTGGCGTAAGTTTGAACGTGAATACGAAATATTTATCACCGCTGCACACAGTGATAAGCCTGCCAAGACGAGAGCATACATACTCCTCAATCTGGCGGGACCGGAGGCTATAGAAAGGGAGCAGTCATTCACATATGCACCCGCGGTCACGGATGGCGAAAACGTCATCACACAGGCGGAGTCCCGGGAGGATCCCGTCTGCCTGCTACGAAAATTTAGAGAAATATGTAACCCGGAAACAAACGTGATAATGGAGAGACACAATTTCAATTCTCGAGGCCAAAAACCAGCAGAAACAGTTGAATCGTACGTGAGCACACTGAAAAACCTTGCCAAAACGTGCAACTTCGGCCAATTACAGGATGAACTTGTTAGAGACAGACTGGTCGTTGGAATATGTAATGACAGTGTCAGACGTTCCTTACTCAAAGAAACTGACCTCACGCTAGCAAAGGCTATACGTATCTGCCAAATAAGTGAGCTCACAGACCAACATACAAAAACCCTCTCTGCACCTAAATATGCGACAGCTGCCAGTGTGGATACCATGCAGATAAAACGCAGTAACAAACCCAAAGGCCAGTTGAAATTTAAAGCCAAACCGGAAAGTACACTGATCTCAAACTGCAGCTACTGCGGAGGCACGCACCCTGCCCAACGCCACCAATGCCCGGCCTTTGGTCAGCAGTGTCACGGCTATGGGAATTACAACCATTTCAAGAAGCTGTGCAGATCAACAAGAGTTTGCAAGTCTAGCAGACAAGTAAACAGCTATTGACAGAGGCAGATTCTGACACTGACACTTTTATGGTTGAGGGCTTGTCAATACAGGGAGACAACAATATCGACACTATACACACTGAGGACTGTTACAAAGGGGAAGGACACTGCACTGTCATGATTAATGACAAAAGCCTTAAATTAAAAGTTGATACTGGGGCCAAATGCAATCTGATCTCCCTCGATACATACAAAGCCATCAAAAAACATGAAGAAATATGCAAACCAAGTAGAATGATAAAACTTGTTGCTTTTGGTGGGACTGTGATCGAGTCAATTGGCACAGTGACTCTGCAATGTGAGCTCAATGGACAGCACCACATGCTAAAATTCCAAGTTATTCACAAAAATGCACAGCCTATACTAGGCTTACAAGACAGCCTGAAGATGAAACTGGTCACCTTTAGCAAAGATGTACACCACATAGACACTGTTCAGGATCAAACCATATCACAGAGGATGTTCCAGGAATATGCGGACTTGTTTACAGATGAACTTGGTGAACTACCTGTAACCTATGTAATGAAGTTAGATCCTACCGTGGTGCCAGCCATCAACCCCCCCCCGCCGCATTCCTGTGGCAATGCAGGAAAAGGTGAAACTGGAACTCCAGAGAATGCAGGACCTTGGAGTAATCGAACCAGTGGACGAGCCCACTGAGTGGGTCTCTAATATGGTTGCTACACACAAGAAAGACACAGATGAGGTTCGTTTATGCATGGACCCACGAAACTTAAACAAAGCACTAATGCGCCCCCATCACCCAATGCGCACAGTAGAGGAGGTGGCAGCGCAAATGTCAGGCGCCACTGTCTTCTCCGTCCTTGATGCCAAAAGCTCATTCTGGCAGATTAAATTAGACAGTGCCTCATCTCTCCACACCACATTCACTACCCCCTTCGGCAGGTTCAAATTCCTCAGGATGCCCTTTGGCATCAATATCGCCTCCGAGGTTTTCCAAAGAGCTATGGAACAAATATTCGCCGGATACCCATGCGCTATAATCGTAGACGACATTATTATTGGTGGTAGAGACGCAGAAGAGCATGAGAAAAATCTGAGAATGGTTCTGGACCGGGCCAGAAAAATAAAGCTCAGACTCAACAGAAACAAATGCAAATTCGGGCTCAGGGAGGTGAGCTACGTAGGACACGTGTTCACTGAGACAGGCCTCAAAGCTGATCCTACAAAAATAGCGGCAATCAATAAAATGTCCCCTCCGGAGGACAAATCAGCCTTGCAGCGCTTTCTGGGAATGGTCACTTACCTGGGTAAATTCATCCCGAACCTGAGCGAAAGAATGAGCTCCACTGGATTCAAGATGGCGCCGGTGTGTGTGGCTTGCCGTCAGCTGTTACCTGTTTTGCTTATTTTCGCTTTGTTTCTCTTCAGTAATGTCTCCACTTTTTTGGTTTATGACCGCCAATTCCTTCTAACTATCAAAGTCATTGTTGAAGAGCAATATCGACTACTTCCAGGACGTCAGGAGTTTCGAGTCCCACCTGTGCTGGAGACTGTACCTCTGTACCTTCGCCGCAGCCCACTTTGTCTTCATGCAAACAAGAAACGCCACAGGAAACGAGGGAAACGAGGTGGTGTGTCAGCGAAGTTTAAACACTCCCCGATGGTCAACCCCCGCGACTTTCTGAACCGTCTTGCCCCGGACCCCAAGTGGACCATATCCTGGCGATCACTGGAACCCGCTTATCGGTGGATTGTACCTGTGGCTCCGCGACCTACTGTCCAGCTTCCTCGGCATCCCTCACCCCGTCTCCGTAGAGGTGGAGTGGATCACCGGAATCTTCGCCCCCTGGGTCGTGCATCGCAGCCGGATAGCAACTCTGTTTTAGCCAGGCTTGCCCTGGTTAATGCTAGGTCTCTAGCCAATAAGACTTTTATCCTGAATGACTTCTTCACCTCTCGAGGCTTGGATTTTCTCCTAGTGACGGAAACTTGGCTAACCTTGGGTGAGTTGAGCCCGTTTTCTGAACTTGTCCCTCCAGGCTGTCACTATTTCAGTTCTCCTCGGTTAACGGGCCGAGGCGGAGGGCTAGCTACTGTCTATAAAAACAGCTTCAGCTGCCGGCAGCTAACAGCTGATGTTTACTCCAGCTTCGAACTGCAGTTATTTGAAATCAAGCTGTCCACCCCTGTACTGTGCGCACTGGTTTACCGACCACCGAAATACAGCAAGGATTTTATCCAGGACTTCTCTGAATTTTTGGCAGGAATTATGCCGAAATATGACAGTGTTTTAATCCTAGGTGATTTTAATATTCATGTCTGCTGCTTAAATGCGCCCATGACTAATGATTTCTTAAATGTCTTGGACTCTTTTAATTTTGCGCAGTTAGTTAAAGGCCCGACACACGAACATGGACATACTCTGGATCTTGTACTGTCTAGTGGCCTGCCTCTCTGTGACATTGAAATTTGTGAGGTTAATTTTTCTGATCACATGCCTGTAATATTTGAGATTTCACTTTCATGTCAGTCAGCCAAACCTGATGTGCCTACACACCGATCTCGTATGGTTAATTCAGTTACTGCTGATCACTTTATTCGTTGCTATCAAAATAGCTACAATGCAGTACTTCTTGATTGGCCCAGCCAGCTGAACACTGACGACTTACTTTCTCTGTTCTATTCCACCTGTTCAGAAATCCTTGACACCATTGCTCCTCTCAAAATCAGGAGACCAAAACTTAAAACTGAGCCTTGGCTGAACAGTGGCACCAGAGAACTCAGACAGATGTGTAGAAAAGCCGAACGTAAATGGAAAAAGGATAAACTTCAAGTGTCTTTTGATGCGCTCAGAGAATCTTTACTGAACTATCAGAGAGCTGTAAGAGCAGCAAAAACAAAGTATCTCTCTGAGATTGTGTCTAATAACTGTCACAGACCACGCATTTTATTTACTGTTATTAACTCTGTTCTAAATCCTCCCGGTGCTCCTCCTCTTGTTGCGTCTAAAGCTGTGTGTGAAAAATTACTAAGATTTTTTGTTGATAGGATAGCTAATATTAGGTCTCATATTATCCCTCCTGTCACTGACCCATCTGTTCACACAATAACCGCTACTACCTTTGACCACTTTGAGCCCGTGTCTCTCTCACTGCTGAATGAAGTAGTCAACCAGTTGAAACCAACAAGATGTCCTTTAGATATTATTCCATCTCGCCTACTAAAGGATGTTTTTTACACAGTGGGAAAGAGTGTGCTGTCTATTATCAATAGCAGTCTTAATTCTGGTTGTGTCCCTGCTGATTTTAAACACGCTGTGGTAGAACCTATTCTTAAAAAACAAAACCTTGACCCAACCATTTTATCCAACTTCAGACCAATTTCTAAACTGCCATTCTTTCAAAAGTCTTGGAGAAAGTTGTCCTCCTTCAGCTCCAGACCTTCTTAGACCAAAATGGTGTTATTGAAGTATTCCAGTCTGGGTTTAAAGCATATCACAGTACTGAAACCGCACTTTTAAAAGTTTTAAATGACCTTTTAACTATTACTGATTTGGGGGACTCTGCCATTTTAGTACTCTTAGACCTTAGTGCTGCCTTTGATACCATAGATCATGGTATCCTTTTATCTCGACTGGAACACTTTGTTGGTATTAAAGGGACTGCACTTAAATGGTTCAAATCCTATTTAACGAACAGAAGTTTTACAGTTAGGCTGGGAGAGATTTCTTCCTCTGAAAGCCTGCTCTCATGTGGGGTGCCCCAGGGGTCCATTCTTGGCCCAGCCCTCTTTTCAATTTATATGCTCCCCTTGGGTTCAGTCTTTAAAAAACACTGCATCCCCTTCCACTGTTATGCAGATGACTCGCAGATCTATCTGCCACTGAAAAAAAACTCAGTGAGTCCTTTGAAGGCCTTACTGGACTGTCTGGAGGAAGTTAAAACATGGATGGCTCAAAACTTTCTTAAATTAAATGAGCAGAAAACCGAGGTCATTGTGTTTGGTACCCCTGACCTCTATGACCTTGGCCCCTTAAAGATATATAATAAACCCTGTGCAAGGAACTTGGGGGTGATCCTTGACACAAATCTTAGTTTTGACAAGCACATTAATACCGTCATCAAATCTAGCTTCTTCCATCTTCGTCTGCTTGCAAAGGTGAAGCCATTTCTCTGTTCCACGGATTTTGAGAAAGCTATCCATGCTTTCATTTCATCTCGACTCGATTACTGTAACAGTCTCTATTCAGGTGTCAGTCTGTCGCTACTTCGTCGTCTGCAACTGATTCAAAATGCAGCAGCACGATTACTAACCGGCACTCATAAACGAGACCATATATCCCCCATACTTGCATCCTTACACTGGTTACCAGTCAGTTTTAGAATTGATTTTAAGGTTTTATTATTTGTTTTTAAGGCGTTGCATGGGTTAGCACCTACCTACCTCTCTGATCTTATAAGCCTGCACACTCCCATCAGATCACTGAGGTCTGCTGAGCAAATGCTCTTAACTGTACCGAGGTCAAGATTAAAACATAGAGGTGATCGGGCTTTTGCAGTCGTTGCTCCGAAATTATGGAACAAGCTGCCCCTTCACATCAGGACCTCCCCTACAGTTGACATCTTTAAATCTCGTTTGAAAACCCATTTTTATTCTTTGGCTTTTAAATCAAAATGAGTACTGGATACATTACTGATGTTGTTTTCTTTTATTTTTATTTTTGTTTTTATAATTTTATGCTTCCTGTTTTAACTATCTCTTTTACATTGTGTTTTAAGTTATTTTATTTATCCTAAATGTACAGCACTTTGGTCAACTGCTGTTGTTTTTAAACGTGCTTTATAAATAAACTTGACTTGACTTGACTTGACTTGAGCGAACTGACGCAGCCACTACGGCAACTGCTACGCAAGGATGTGGCTTGGAGCTGGACGCAACACCAACAGGATGCGTTTGATGGACTCAAGTTGTGTGTCACAAGGCCACCAGTGCTCCGTTACTACGATGTCACAAAACCTGTGACTCTCACCTGTGACTCTCACCTGTGACGCATCACAACATGGTTTAGGTGCTGCCTGCCTTCAGAACGACATGCCAGTGGCTTATGCATCCTGCGCACTGACCGAGACAGAACGGAGGTACGCACAAATTGAAAAAGAGCTACTGGCAGTGGTCTTTGCTTGTTACAAATTCTATGACTACATCTATGGCAAACCTGTTGTGATTGAAACTGACCACCAGCCCTTGGTCACAATCCACAGTAAGCCCTTTAATGCAATCCCTGCACGTCTGCAGTGCATGATGTTGACGCTACAGAAATTCAACCTGACCCTGATGTACAAAAAGGGGAAACACCTCTACCTGGCTGACACCCTCTCACGCGCACCTAGACGTGATGTGGGTCCTTCAGATGAGGAAAAGCACGAGTTTGAGGTGATGTCAGTCCAACTGATATCCCCACGGCGGCTTGTTGAACTGCGTGAACACACAGCCACGGACCCAGTCCTCCAGACAATCACCCAGTTTATCAGAAATGGATGGCCCAGGTGCACAGGGAGAGTGCCCGTAGAGGCCAAACCATATTTCAATCTCCACGATGAACTCACCGTCGAGGATGACATCATCATGCGAAGGCACAGAGCTGTCATCCCTACTTCCTTGCATTCCGAGTATATTAAGGCGCTACACAAGGGCCATCCAGGTGTGGAAGCTACAAAGAGGAGGGCGAGAGAATGTGCATTCTGGCCTTCAATAAATGAGGATGTGGAGACTGCTATACAAGCATGCAGTACCTGCAACAGCCTGAAACCACACCAACAAAGAGAACCACTAAAACTACACGCAGTACCTGATCTGCCCTGGTCTGTCGTTGCCACAGATATATTCGAATGGGAGAACCACCACTACCTTGTACTCGTGGATTCTTACTCAGGCTGGTTTGAAGTTGACCAGCTCAGCAACATGTCCTCCCTAAGTGTAATTAACAAACTAAAACGACATTTCTCTGTTCAGGGCATACCACAGAAATTGTATTCAGACAACGGCACTCAGTTCACGAGTCAGACATTCCGTGACTTCACCAAATCTTGGGACTTCACACATGTGACGAGCAGTCCCGACTACCCGCAGTCCAACGGCCTCAGTGAAAGTGCTGTACGGAGTGCAAAGAAGCTGCTGGAGACGACAAAAAGGGATGGGACAGACTTTTACCTGAACCTGCTAAGCCTGCGTAACACACCACGGGACAAGATCCCGCACAAAGACTGCTGTCCAGGCGGACCCGGACGGTCCTGCCCATCTGCAAACATCTGTTGAAACCTGCAGCAAGATCAACGGCTTATGTCAACGCCCAGCTCACAAAGAAACGTGAGACACAGAAACGTTATTATGACAAGTCCAGCAAACCCTTACTTCCCCTGCTACCACATCAAGTAGTGAGACTCCAAACGGAAAAAGGATATGACAGGATGGGCATTGTGAGGCGAAGATGCAATGAACCACGCTCATATGTAGTTGAGTCTGAAGGGAGAGAGTACCGACGTAACAGAAAGCACCTCCTGCCAGTGATGGAACCACAACCTCCTCGACCCCACTCACACATATAAGCGAACAGAAACAACCTCAATATAAACACCAACCTGAAGCAACAAACCTTGACGCGGAACATGTATACCCAGAACAGTGTCAAATACCAACTACTGCAGAAAAGAGTCCCAACAGTGTACTGCAGGAGAGCCGGAGAGAAAGCGTGGCACAGCCTTCCACATCCACATATGTCACCAGATTTGGCAGAGTTTCCAAGCCAAACAGAAAGTACCTGGACTGAAAGTAAAACTTAAATCAAGGCACCATTATATAAGTGGCTTAAATGTACACATGGTGTAAACTGTTATATTTTGTTGGTTAGAATGAGTAGCTGTTTCGCTCTAGACTGTAACGTTTATGCACCACCTTAACTCAGTTGTACTCTGTTTTATTTTTGATATGTTCAGCTTTGATTGTCAATTCAAGTTCTAACAACAAGTTCTAAAATGACCTACTATCAGTCAGTTGTGTTTATTTTGCATGTTAGGCCTACAAAGGGGGATGTAGACAGTTGTGTTAATGCACTGTTTTGACTAACGGTGTTGCCGTATAAGTCGGTCTCGCGATGTCGAGAGTAACGCGAGGTTTTGCGGAGACACGTATGCTAGGCGTTCTCCCCCATGACATTTTGTGGATTGTCTCCCAACAGCTTGGTATTAATAAATACTGAAACCTGGACCATACGCCTCTCTCGTGATTGACAGGATCTTTTGATCTTAAGAATGTTTAAGGTTTGAATTGTGGTAACATTCCAGAGGTATACTTAAACATAGATCTAAAAATTGCTGTTACCATGGCAACTTTTTTTTCTTTTAAATAACAACTGCTTCAATTGGAAAACAAACTGTGGGTTTAAAATCCACTGACTGTATGTTATAGCATAGTCCTGTGATCTCCCCCACCCACCCAAGTGGCATCTGGGTGGCACTGAGGCTAAGACCAGATGCTCAGTGTCAATAATACACAGTGTGTGAGCGAATACTGAAAGCCCACCTAATCAGATGCTCATTTAAGAGTTACCAGCAGCACTTAAATAAGATCAAATGCAGTCACAGAGACACATGTAAGCAAGCATGTTACATCCTTGACCCCGTATCAGTTAAAAGAAACAAAGGATCTTTGACATCCTTCCAGGTTTTACATTGACTAGTTTCAAAATACAACCTCAACAAGACTCAGACTGGATTAAAATTACAAACCTGTAGAAGCCAAAATAATTGTTTTCTTTGCATTAAAAAAACCCCCAAACAAAACAAACAAAAAACCCATCTAATTTAGGGACAGATTAAACTCTATATAATCAGTGACCCCTATTTTTGAGAAAAGACACTCATTGAAAGCTCCCCCACTATTATTGATATTGCTTATCTGCTACTACCATACTACAGTAAGACCATGGAAACACATGAGAGGGTGCTGGCCCAGTGTTTGGTACAAGAATTGGATTCTGGTGCCATCTGGTTGCTGGTTGGTTTTTGGTCTACTGACGTACCAGGATAAAGACCCATAAGTTGGTTTCAGCCATAGTCACAATCGGGAAGCAAGTCAGTGAGATTCAACCTCCGCAGCCTAAAGAGGATGCTGCAACACCATGAGGACTGAATGACTGTGTGAAGGATGCTGACACTTATGAAATTTGTCT
The DNA here is from genome assembly GCF_007364275.1 of Archocentrus centrarchus. Lineage (NCBI taxonomy): Eukaryota > Metazoa > Chordata > Actinopteri > Cichliformes > Cichlidae > Archocentrus > Archocentrus centrarchus. The sequence continues at coordinate 16,207,040 of NC_044367.1, read as the reverse complement.
TACCTTGAATATGCCTTAGCTGAAGTTGCGTTTATATTATGTGTTTATTTACCTCAAGTGCTATGCTTTTGTGTCTGAACGCAGGGACTCAGACCCATGTGGTGTGCTCTGTGGATGAGGATGCTTTGATTGGTAACATCAGATTGTTTAATGGTGACAGAGGTTTCTGGAGTGGGGAGATTAATGTTGCATCCTACATTGGCAGCCACACCATTTGCGTGTGAGAGTTTCATGTTAAATTCATATGATTTGAGCAGCATTTGGCGCCTGCTATAAAATATGTTAGCAAAAAACAGCTCCCGCAGTAGATTACACATTCACCTTGGTCAATACTGGCACCGGGCTGAAAAAAATTTCTGGCTAGAACCCTGAGTTTGTCATATTGCCAAATGCACTGTTCTTATTTGGAGCTGGTCCTCATACAAATCTAACATTTCAACCATTGTCTAAGACTTATTTAAATGCCAATCACTAATAGAGTATGACTAGCTGGTAGTAAAAGGGAAGGGGAGAATCAGGATCCTGGCAAAAGGCTCTGTGACTTTCTACTGGCTCCGTGGTGAAGAGGGATAATGAGAGCAGCTCTGGCAAGGTTACTGGACAGGCTGAAGTGCCTAATGATCTTGTCCATATACAGAAATTACAACTCAGAATGTTAGTCGCAGCTACCAAAGACCAATACCATTTTACAAGCTTATCAGGAACACCTTAACAGGGAAAGTCAGGTTGAAAAGGGTTGAGTACAGGTTTTAATTATAATTTTTGCAGAGTAATTTTTAAGGTAAGAACAGTCTAACATTTCAGTCTTAGTGCTACAACTTAACAATTACAAGTTAGGGTTTAGTCAAAAGAGTTTCACCTGTAACAATAGAGGGATGAAGGTCTCGATTTCCAGAATCTGTGCAGCTTCTTCCATCAGGATGTTGTCATACTAAAGAAAATCATTTTGGCATGTTTAAATACTTAAATTAACTGCAGCCAAAAATATATATATAACCAGATTTTCAACCCTTTATTTTTCAACTGACAAAAGTCTACCTTAAATCCTAGCTCCACCAGGTCGTGACGTTTGAGTGCAGCATGTGTGCAGGTCATGGCAATGATTTTGGCTTCTTTCACCAACAGATACTTGGAGCGGTCCAGTCCACTTCTCAGCAGCTCAAAGGCTCTGAACTCCTTTCAGGATAGAAAAGGAGGAATGTGAGTGTCAGGAATGACATCACTTGAGAGTGATATGTTACATTAAAAAAACAAAACAAAACCAAACAAAAGGGAACACAAAAAGTAAAATATCATTAAGAACTAAAATGGCTAATATTTATTCATGTATTAAGTAATTTTTTTTTTCCATAATAGGGTGAGGAGTGACTTTAACGAACAATTAGTATGACAAATGACGGATTTAAAAAATCTTTGGTAATAAAATCTTACACTTCAATATTCAGGAATGTAGTCAGCACATAATGATACAGCATGAATAGCTTATCTTTCATCCATGCATTTGAATACCTCCAATTGACTTTACTTTTCATTGCTGAAGTGCTTAATTCAAAGTGACACCCAGAAGATGAACCACAATTTTGAACTTCAACAAAGTCGTGATGGACATCTAAATGACTGGAAACTTACAGTACTCTGCTTTTTAATAAAATGTATAATTAACATAATCCCACTGCATTCTACTCTCATTAGAAGTGAGAGTCCTCTTTTCTCATGATGCAGTGATAGAGAAACTAGCCAGCCGCAGGGCTCTTCTGCAGAATATATGGGGTGTATTTTGTTTTTCAGTAGCTGCAGCTTGAGGAGCACTTTAGCAAAGATTTTCTTACATGAGTTACACTGGGAAAATTTAGGGGAACTTTTTTTTTTTTAAACCTAAAATATAAATCAGTTCACTTCCGAGTGGTGATATGATGGCACTACAAAAAGCTGCAAGGGGATGCACAGAAGAGGAGTATGGGCAAACAGGCAGGCTATTTTCAGGTTGGTACACTAGCTGTGGAGGGAATAGAGGAAAGGAGACTCGGACAGCACCACAGTATAAATATTTAATGTGTTACTATTTTAGCATTAATATTAAACTAATCAAAACATGGAATATTGATGAAGTCTATTTTTAACCCCCATGGCACCAAAGGAGTTGAGGAATGATATTAAGATGGTAAGATTTCATGGACACTGAAAAGACTAGGAAGAGGAAACCAAAAATAAGTAAAAAGTGGAACGATGTGGTGGGATTGCAGAGCAGTAAACAGCAGATGTCTATACATGCACGCAGTAGGCACACTGTGGCTCTGCCTAGCCATAAATTCTTAGGATATTCCTATGACAGCTTATTCAAAACTGCTTTTATATTTGAAAAGGTAGACAGATAAGCATATTCAGCATAATGTTGCTTCTGCTACCCTGCACCACATAGAGCAATACTTCTTAATGGGTGTACAGATTACACTGCAGCATGGGTGAGGCTCAGGGAGGAGGGAGAGGTACTGTGATGCAGTGATACAGAGGCCAGCCAGATAAATCAAGGTCACAACACATGTTGGGATATTACCTCTAGCCAATAACTTTTTATTGCTTTTTAGAGACCACCTTGGTGTTCCCATAAATCTGAAATGTTTTTGTTATCCCTACAGAAACAGTCGATGGGCTGAGAAGGAATAATAACAGACCTTCAGCTGTGTTTGTGAGTGTGAAGGGGTGTGAAAGAGATTGACAGAGAAAAACCTGAAGCAATAAGCAAGGTATAAAATGCAAAGCAATAACTAAATCTTAGAAAAATGCATCCACAATTGTGGAAAGTCACTATTAACCTACAACAATCTGTTAACGTGGGAGCCAGGAAAGCAGTTACTTGTGCAAGAGAAAATGTGGAATACCTGGAAAGACAGCTGGTATATAAATGATCAAATACAGCTGGTATATGTGGGTTTCTGTGACAAAATTAAAGGGGTACATGCTTATTGCTAATTTGAATTTGTGCTGTAATTAAAAATAAACATTGGTTTTACATGTAATGTTGTATGATCTATAAATACATAAATAAAATTAAATTGGCTTTTTGAACTCAAGTAACAACTGTACTTCTTGGCCCTGTGACCTTCTTACCTCTAGCTGGGTAAATATTTTCTTGATGTGGCGATAGCAGCCCTCTGCGATGTCCATGTCCTCCTCATATGACCGACCTTTGAACACAGGCTGAGGAGCGTTGGAAAAGTATTTGTGGAAGGGAAAGTGTGCAGCAACAGTCTCCACCTCCACTTTCTTGCCCTGTTTAGGCTTTACTTTGCTCATGTACTGTTCCCAGCGGGATATCACCTGTTGTGAAGAGAGACGACAGTCACTAAACACCCTCTCAAAGAGTCCCAGTAGTGATATTTAGTATACAGCTGAGAATCAGATACCTATGTCTTATACGGGTTTGAGTTTCATGTGTTTTTCACCTTCAACAGAGTGAGGCTTTTCTAGCAAGTTTTAATTGCTTTAAAGTGGGTTGTAATGCATGAGAGGTGGTACTGAAATAACGCTGAGAAGAAAAAAAAAAAATCATACCTGTTCACACCAATAAAATGTTAGCATTTTCAGCATTTTATTTGGGCCACCACTAATTAAGTGTTTCTGTCACTTAGCCATTACATTAAGAAAATGACCAGTGGATGTTCTTGTATGGGAATACACAGATCACAAGCCTCCACTTAGTTGATGTTTGAATGTTCTCATACAACAATTTTCTAAATGGCAGAAAGAGTTGCATGGCTCTGCCAAGCTTAAATGGTGCATCCTATATTTGTTCTAAAATATCCAGACTATAGCTAAATAAATAAATAAGCACAAATGAACAAATGAGAAGAGAGAGCCTCACTCTCACTGAGGTGCTCCTGCTGAGCATCTAATAACCAAAACCAAACAGCAGGGTAGATTATTTCTATAAAAAAATACCCCTGTAAAAAAAACAACATTAAGGCTGGCATTAATGAGTCTGCCAGAGGGCTCAGCTTAATTGTATGTTAAGTATCTGTCTGCACAGACTATTAGGACTACCATGGAAACCCTAATGATATGTGCAAAGACACTGTTATCAACAATCACTCACTTTCACATGAATAATCAAGGAAGTATGCCCATGGTCAAGTTGTCACTATACTAACAACCTCTTGCCAACATCTTCAAAAGACAAAGAACATTTGGGTCTGAAAATGTTTGAACAGTAACTCTATAATTGTAATCATTTTGGTTCTGGTGCCTGCACAACAGATTTAAATTGAACAACTGAGATTCAATCAGAGTTTTTAATTAAAGGAGTAAGAAAGAATATTTATACACAACATTATTTTAGCTCTCACTTGAATCCTTGCAACTTTATGTCATAAATGTTTATTTTTGGAACCATTCTAGTGAATCAGGGGAAATTGCAGTAGGTAATTGCCAGCAGTTGAATCTCCCCTGCAGCCTGAGGGGACAGTAATGATGCGGTGACAGGAATAAACAAAAAGAATTAAGAATGTTTCAAAATATTTATATTCTGGACAGAAAGAGCAGGGTGTCAGAGGAATAGAAACTTCAATAATGTCTGCATTTCATTCATCAGCAGTCTGAGGAGCAGGGCGGTCATTACAGAAATCCATTCAAATTATTTCTGCAGAATATCTCCTTTAACTCTACCTGAAAATTAATATCAAAATCGCACATGTATAGGAGGTTAAGATGTGTAATAGAAGGATGGTTAGGGAGGCTTTTTCTTGTTTTTTGTTCTTGTATGATAGATTGTAATACAAAATACATCCAACATCACACTTTGCATTTTTTTCCCATATTGCAAAACCAGGCCTTTCTGTTTCCAATGCTGTGTGTTCATGAGGTTATGTAATGATTCTGTGACAGCTTTGTCCTTGACTTCAACTTCTGAGTGCACCAAAAAAAACAAGTTATATCTATAACTACGTGTGTGAGGTCAAAACAAAACAAAACCAAAAAAAAAAAAAAAAGCAATGAAGGAAACTGAAAAGGACTGGATGCTGTGCTGTGTCCACCTGCATGGTAAATTTTTTAGGTTGTTGATGTTTGAGAGAGTAGCAGCAGTCTTCCATCCTGTTTCTCATAGATTACTGTCTTTTAAATTCCCATTTGTTTCAAGTTTATCAGCATAAAGCCCTACAGAAATTTTGGGGTCCATGAAAAATACCTATCTCCAGATTAGGTAATTTTTTCCTTCTGCCTTGAGCTCCTACAGGGGCACTTTCTGAGATCCAAAAAATTCACAAAAATGTCTGCAGTGGAAAACTGCCTATATGCGCATATTCAGTCTGCACCGCTGTACAGTCTTACCTGGTAAAGGTAGAAATGTCCAGCAGTCTCACAGGTATAAGAAACATCTCCTGGGACATCCAAGCTCTCCTGTAACCTTCCAACCTCTCGAAGGAGCTCCAGTCTTCTGGCTAGGACGTAGTTTACCCTGCCGTATCTGCAGACAGCACAGTGGTGTTAGTCAACAATCTTAACAATTAACCCATGTAAAGATAAGGAGGCAGTTACAACTAAATATAACAAATTATCACAACATGACACAATAGTGATATTTAATAGAAATCATGCTTCCTATATAAAGCTAGACAAACTACGGCATAATAATTAGAGTAGGTTTGATTAATTAAAGTAAATTAAAATTTGATTGTGTAAATGAGCAGACTAGCTAGTAGTGAAAGATCTCCTCGCCAATAACAACCCCCTTGGTTGGTGTTATACTAATCCCCTATGGCCAAAGCTTGATTTTCATCAGATAACATAAGAAGAGACAACTAGGACTGTGATACACAGCAGAGAAAATGCTGCCTGCTTGTCCAATAGAATTACTGTTGCCATATTGTTCTGTTAGCACTGGCTTTCAAATCTACTGTTGGTTTTGTGGTAATACTTAGATCTTGTTTATATCATCTTTACTGGGTTGTATGTATGTGTTCAATGGTATATTTTCAATAGGTTTTACAATCTGTGTAACAAATTACTTTCTACATGAAATAAACAGGTAGTGAGTAATGAATCCAACAATGGTCATGACCTACACCAGCATGTCACATGACCTGCATGTATGATTCATAGCAGCATGCAGTTAAATGAGCCTACATGCAATTGAGCAATCAAGAAGGAAACCTCAGCCTGCAAATGTGAGACAGGGCCTTGTGATTACTGACTTGACTGTGTGAAATACTGGCTGTTTGGTTATGGTCACCTGGGGACATCGTGCTTCTCATTATGCAGCTAAACAACACTGCTGAAAAGTGTCATCAAATTGCAGTGAGACAACAGGCAGGAAGTAGGAGGGGTTACAGGGTAATACTAGAGGTGAACACTATTTTTAAACCCTCTCCAAAGATTCTCAGTCAGCAGATGACTCAAAGACGATCACACTGCTCTGCCTGTTTGGCCTGTGTAAAATTAAATAAAAGTGAGAAGTGACCTTGCCTCCTAGGTTGACATACCTGTAATACATTCAACCAAAGCCAAGAATAGATTTAAAAAAAAAAAAAAAAAGTATAGTACAGGTGCACTGTATATCTATCTATAAGCCTTACATTTTTTGGGGTAAATTCCTGCACATGTAAAACATACAAACAGCAGCAGTGCCTACAGTTAAATCTGAATGAGGATGGTGTATTTAATTTCTGCCTTTAACTGGAATCACGGTATGTTCTTGACAAATATTTTTCCTTACAACCTGGGATGCGAATATCCACAATTAAACATGGCCTTCCCTAAGCTGCCGCCAAGATCTACTTTCAAAACCTCATTAAAATGGCAAGGAATTTTTCATGAAATGCATGGGAGCATTGTTAATTGAGGCTGTAGCTTCCCCTTTGTTAAGCACTCAGAAAAGCACTGCCGTCCATTTTTTATCTCATATACAGTGTTAATTAAATCTCACTGGCTGTCTCCTCATTCTGGTGTCAGTGGGGTGGAAGAAGTGTGGAGTCTGCATGTTGTGAGACAGCAAGGCAGGCAGGAACATATTAAATGCTGCTAGCTAGAGCGCTTTCTTTTATGTCTTGTGTTACTGCATTATTTAAGAATGCATGAGACTGCCTTCATGTGCAGATGCCCACTTTCCATACAGCATCATTCATACTACAATCATCCACTCTCAGGAGGCAGCAGTCATACAAAGGGTAAAGCAAATGAGACGCATGTGTAACCCCTCCCTTGCTCATTTAGGAATGCTGAGAGCTATAGGGTGCAATTTGCTCAGTGCCATGGATGGTTAAAATGGTAATTAACAATGTAGGATATAAGAACACTTTAAATAGTAACAGCATAAAAAATGACTTAATATTAAGTGACAATGAGCTATTTATATTCAGGTGGCGGCAGAAAAGGATTGCTGGAGAAAAAAAAAAAAAGGAAGTTTCTGGCTGGTTCATTCATTAATGGTGTTAAATACATTAGCAACTATATAAAACTGTGCATGCTTTGGGTACCTCGTGATACTCTGGCTTTCTGAAGTGTGCCATATGTATAGTGACCCCACCTTCTTTTTTTTCTCCCATCTCACTATGTCCCAGTAGTACTGAGTCACTATCCTTAAAGGCATTAGACACACTAAGAAAAAGGATATGCAAGATAGTTGGGAAACACTAGGATGATGACTGGTGAGGCTTTTTTGCCTGTGTCCTGCCACCATTTTTACATGATGAATTGCACTTAGTGTTAAACTTGCATGATGAGTGTATTTGATAATACTCAGATAATGTCAATCACCACTGATTTAAGAAGATTTAAGGGTTCCTTAATGAATTGAGATGAATAAATGAGTATTCATGATATTATTTATTTATGAATGTATTTAATTTTCAATCACATTGTTGTAAATTAATTATTAAATGGATCTGTGTACTCCTGGGGTAGGAAAAGGACATTACTACAGCTACTTTCCCATCTGACTTATCATGTGGTGCTGCACCAGTTAATATCCTGTAATATTTAGGGAAATATGCAAACACTTCAAACAGTGGTAGATCCAAATAACTCTTTCTACATGGTCTGCTGTTAGTTTGTTATTTTTTTATTTTCAAAAGGGGGTAGAACCAACGGATCAACTGTTGTGGTCCAGAATAGCTATGGATGGGTTACTTGGGCATGCGCTGCTTCTAAGTGCTTGGCTGCTGAGACAGATCCCTTAGGCTGGTGGAAAGGACTGGGAGTCCAACAATACCTAATGAAAATAAACCAGGTCCAAAGCCTGACATATGAGTGTAGCAGCATGTACTGTCTCAGACTCGTTGTGTATGTGGGAAACAGCGTTAATGTACGTGTGTTGTGAGTTGCCTCTGAAATTTAGATACACTGTAATTCTGTTCACTTGAGGGAATTCATGTCTCAGTTTTCACATATGCTTTACTGTTTGTTTAGGTGGACCAATTTGCACACGTGTGTGTGCGCGCATGACTTCTTTCCACCTGTTGTCTGCTGTCCTCACCTGCTGAAGTCTTTCTCAGTCTCCAGCTCTTCCTCTCCATGGCCCAGACGCAGAAGGTGGCGTTCGTCAATGTCTAGAGCCATAATCTTTTCAAAGAGCTGGTTCAAAGCCTGTGTGGAATGAACCAAAACAAACAAAACAAATAAGACAATAAAAATCTCTCATTTATATGTAATATATTGGTGTTAAATTAAGTATTTAGCAGGCTATAAGGTGAACTTCTGCAAGGAAAATAATTGGGGAGGGGGTCGTTTGCAGGAGAATAATTATAATCAAACTATGCTTCTGGTGGTTAAGGTTCCTTCTGGCATGCTTCCACTAGTTTAAAGCAACAGCAGATTACTTTATGATTAAATACTGAGGGGGGGGGGGGGGGGGGGGGGGGGGGGGACCAGGGCACAAGGGAGCTTAGATTTTAATTTCTCCTGCATGGTTAGAATAAGACTCTTGCCTGATTAATGGGCAGTACAGAGCACAAGCTTTAAATTCTCTTGACGGCTTTACATTTAGTTGATCAATGTGTTAGGGAAACTTTTCAGAGATAGGACTTGTATGTAGGTGCTGTGTGTGTGTGTATTTGGATGGGGGGAGTAATGACCTGGTTTGAGTGTGTGACTATGAGGGTCCTCTGCTCAGGAAAGTTATGATACAGGTTTGAGATGATCTGAACAGCAACGTCTGTCTTTCCAGTACCTGGTGGTCCCACAACCTGGAGGCAGGAAGTAAAAAAGGGATTATATCAAAGGAATGAAGCATTTTAACTGTAGGACATAAAAAAGAATAAAATAAAAAAACTGGTAATTGGAAGATAAGATGCAAAGGCAACCTTTCAGCAGACAACAGAAAGGTAAAGCTAGGCCACTGATACGCACATGCAGGCAGAGCCTGTAACAAGAGAGCCACTAAAACAAAGAAGAAAGCTGTAGGAGGAATATAGGAGGCATAAATATTTAAGCCTCTCCGGGTATACAAGTTACCATGATAATAAGCTTCATATTTACTTAACTGGGGGGAACAGCACATTAAATTTACTAAATAAATATTCATGAAACAGGTTGGTCTTAGTGTGGGTCTCTCAGGTGAGTAATCTCTGCTAAAATTAGTAAGCACAATTACATATTCATGCATAAATCAGTGCATAATCAGCTCCTTCGTTTCTCTACATGAAAGCTAGGCAGACCAGGAGGTAGTGTGTGCTTGTTATGGCTGCTAATGACTGTTACATATGCCAAAAAGAAAGGTTAGAAGGGGTGAAGTGAGTGGCAGAGGAAGGCATGCATACAGAGTTGTTTTATGACTCTGCTTATAGCCTTCTTGCCATATTTACCTCAGCTAGCTGCACAATAAATAACTTAGATCCCACTGCCAGTTTCCAGTCACCACAACAGAATAGCACTCTTGTCACAAGTGTGTTAAACAACTTTTGACATTTATAAAAAAAAAAAAAAAAAAAAAAAAAAGCAGTTTGGAGTGAAATTTCTTCTGGTTGTGCATGCCAACTGGTGAATGTAATCCTAGTTTAGTTTTGGGTGACCATTTAATTGCCAATGCCGAAACTACACAGGACATTTCAGTCAATGTTGTCATCACTCTACAAGATGGACATGAGAACATTTTTTTGTCAAATACATAAATAAATAAATAAATTATGGACAGCTTCAACTCAATCTTAAAACAGTGAGCAATTCCTAACATCAAACACTAAATCCTTACCATGGTTAGTCCTGGTTGCATCCCAGCTCGAATGGCTTCAATTTGAGTAGAAGTGAATTGAATTGTATTCCTGTAAGACATGTACATACTTGAAATTTATGAATCAAGTAATCTGACACTGAATACCCTTGGAAGCTTAAACGCATTTGTATTCAAATGACTTCATTTGTTTTTCTAAGAGATGCTTTGTGCTGCAAGTGTTGAGATGCTTTTGGAAACTGCACTGAAAGATTGCTAAGTCAGGGCCTCCCCACAGACATGCTGTTGCTATCAAGATTTAAATATCAAACTGCAAACTGAAATTGCTCAGGCAGCACAGGATGAATTGCAATTTTTCATGTAGCACAATTTTGGGGTGTTTTAAGTAGTACGGGAATATTAAAGCCTCCTCTGTTCACTTTTAAATTTTCATCTATAAATATGGGCATAACAACCAAACCACCACCACATTACATGCAAAACACAGCAGATACCATGGAGACAATTATAGACACATATCAGAATAGATCAGTAGCTCAGTGTAAGGTACCTACAATACACACAGCTTAGAGATTTGCACCTCCATACTTGCTTATACTGACATTAAGTTTTTGAATCCAAGGTTAAGGATTTAATGCACATAACATTATAAAATATACTAGTGTACTATATCATGTGGGTAGAAGGTGTAATTACCTTAAAAAAAAGAAAAAAAGAAAAAAAAAAGAGGTCATTGCACTGACTGAAAGAGTTTGACCATCTTGTACAACTAGCTTACAGTTAATCTCATGAAATGATAAATGGAAAGGTATGAGTGTTTATCGCTTACCGTTTGGGCTGATTGTAGGGATATGGCCCTCGGTTGGGGGTGACATAGGGTTCAACACTCAAGGTCTTGTCTTCCTCTTCTTCATCAGCCTTTCTTTTTTTCCCTTTGTCTGCTGTGTTTGAGGTGGGAAATGTGATTCTGGTAAAGCAAAAGAAAGGAGGGATAAATACAAAGTATTATTATAACAGTATTATTATAACAAGTACATAAATATGGCTACACAAGCAGACATGTTTAAAGTTGATTAACATTTTTCTTTTAAAATTCACCTGAATGGGGGAACTTGAAGTTCAGGGTTCTCCTCAGCGACCTTTATGATGTAACCAGGGAAACATGAACGCAAGTGGTCCAGTGACAAAAAGGTGTCGTTGAAGTCCAATGTCGAGATCTGATTGGGCATTTTTGAGTAGTGCGCACTGCCTGGGTCACCATAACCTAGGATGATGTCATGAAGCCAGTCTGGGACGACACATTCTGTGTTCATCAGATGTCTGATGGTCTCCAGCACAGCCTGAAACAGAGAGACAGAGAAACGTGTTACAGATGAGATCACCACAAAACAGACATCCATCCCACAAAAGACAGTTTAGCTGGATAAGAATACCTTTGTGGTAGGCTGATGGGACAGCAGATAATTTATAAGTCTGTCAGTTATATTTTAATGAGCTGCAAACTGTCTAATATTTTGTGCATCAAACGGGTAAGCGTGTTTACTTTTATGGCTGTCATGCTTCAAAGATGGATAGGAATGTTGCCTGAATACCAGTTAGTTGCTGCGCTTTTCAAATTCAGAAAAAGAAATACTTCAAAAACATCTGTAATTGCTGTGGCTGTGAAAGACAGAAATGGATGCACAGAATTAGAAATAGCAGATTTGACAATGCTGTAATGAAAAGCTCTAGAAGAGATGCAGGAAGGGGAAAAAAGCTAAGCGTTTTCTTCGTCCCAGTTAACAATTTAATGGAGCAAAGCTACACAAAACTGGTATTTTTAAGTTTTAGTCTCACTTACTCACATGATGGATTTTCTTATGACTCGAATTCCATGACGTGAAATCTATTTAACAGGTCATAAAATCAAAGCTTGGGCAAAGTTTTGCATCTTATTAAATTTCTAAGGACACGTGCCTGTTATACTGACTGTATACCACAGTAATACTTGTCACAGCAAGCATAATATTTTGAAACACTGCGAGTTTGCTTCCACAAGAAGAGCCTTAAACAAGAGTTAAGGGGATCATTGATAGAGCCTTGATTGAGTGGCAACCTCAGAGTCACCCTGGCCCCAACCTGAGAGGTAGAACACTAAAGAGGGTGATACATCACTCAGGGTGATGCTGGTAGAAGCAGAGCTCAAGGTCTGAAGGTAAGGCAATCCAAACCTTGAAATTATTTTCCTTAGGTTTGCGTCTCATGATGATGTTGAAGGTCTCATATGGGTCTTCAGTGCCACTCTGAATACTGTTGGTCATGTCCTGCTGGTACTGGTTCGGGTCTAGCCATACTCGGAATGTTCTGACATCTCCATGCAGCTTAGGCTTTGGTTCAGGACCTAGACCAGAGTAGCAAGGATTTACTTATTACAGCAGTGAAATAATCATAACCTAAAAAATCTGAAACTGTATAGCATTTTTTTTTTAAAAAACAGTGTTACAAAGTTTTACACAGTCTAAAGAAAGTCTAAGTATAGGTCAGGACTGTAAAACTGAGGACAGAGAAAAAGGATAAAAGTCAGTGTTAAGTGGGTCTAAACTGGCTAATACTCAGATATAAAACCAGAGTAATTTAATGCCTATTACAAAAAAAAAAAACCCTCTTTAAAAAGAGCTAACTAAGACTTTCAATGCCTCCTCAGGAAGAGGAATTACATGGTGACACTTGATTGACTGGCCATGAGCTTTAGGCCTATTCTCATAGGGAGCCTGTGTGGAGCAGTGTGCAGCTATCCCAGATTTCTAAATGGATTCTGTGTGGAGCTGCAGGGCACAGAGCAGAAACCAATCCTGTCTGTTTCTGACATGTGTGCCCATGTGCACAGTTATGTGGGGAACAATAAATTCCACCACACTAAAATGGGTGTGGTGATGGTTTAAGAGTGGAAGTTACACCCTCAAGACTATTCAGTAACAATGTAGACAGTTGGATGCAAGTGTATCAGCTGTTATAACAGATATTTATGCCACTGTATTAGGCCGTCAGTTATTAAAAGGCAGGATTAAATCAATACTTGATTTAAGGGGACATACCTTGTTCAAGTTATTAAGAACACATTTTAAAACATCATATAAATCTTCTATATTTGAGCAGTACACTTTTATAAGACAGTATGTCAGTCAGTTATGAGTGTCCCAAAATGTACATGTTGTCTTGTGTCGCCCCCTCCCCGAGGTTGACCAAGTGCCCAGTGATTTATATGACATCTCCCCTCCACACAGCAAGCCAAAGTACCATTTATCCCCGTTGGGAAGCTGGAAGTTTAACCAAGCCAACATTGCTGGGACACATTCTCCGGCATGTCTATTTAGAAAGCCCCTCTCCTCTGCATATTTAAACCAGATGAAAGGATATTTCAGCACATGGATGCATGTTCTGACTTGCACACTTGCAACCAAAAACTGAACCAGCCAACACTGCTTTGAGCACTGTTGCAGAACTATGTTTCCTTTTTCGTTTTTTTAATGCCAGAATCTGCTGTTGTTGGCAACAACTTGTTTCTAAGGTGAATGTAGCTTATGTAGCACATTACTTAATTTCACAGGACCAGTACATTGAGTGTCCTCATAGATAAAGCAAGCCAGAGCATGCCCTTCAGTTAAATCCAATAAATAGAACAAAGGGCAGGGGCAATAGCTCTCAGGTGTTGTTGACCACAGGTTAATGGCGTCTTAAGGTGAAAAAAAGCCAGGTCTCACTGTGACAGTCACCATGATGACACCATTCTGACCCTCTCCTGAGGATCAGCTGCTAGGGCTGATTGTGTACAGGTCTGATAGGAAGATGGATATAAGGTGTCACTGCTGTGTGTGAGCCTATACGTGCAGGCAGAAACATATATGAGCGTACCTTCCTCAATGACACGCCCCTTGTCATCCAGCATACCCTGCACCTCACAGCCTCTCACATACGCAAGGCCAGTCTGGTCCACAAATGACTGACGCCGGTCAAAACGTGTGCCGTAGAGCAGCATAGGGCGCACCGTGATCAGAAAGCAAACATCATGTTTCCGCAGACCTACAGGGAAATTAAAGGTTTATGGGAATCAGGCTGATGCCGAAAGAAGGAAAGGAAATGACTTAGAACTAGAAATGAGAGTGTGTAGTACTGTGGGGGAAGAAGATGAACCACCCTGTCAACATTTGCCTGATCATTAAAACCTGAAGCTCTAAGGAAAGAATTACTGGAAGTAATATCTCTCACTCACTGAATTACAAAAAATAAAACTACAAATGCAGCAGTAGAGAGAATAGTGATGTCAGTCAAATATATTTTTTTAATCCAGTGGATAATCATCTTTTTTTTTTTTTTTTTTAAATCTAGTGATTACATTTTTTTCCTGTACATTCATTTTCGATAATAATCAATCCAATATGCATCATTTTCTGGAAAGCTGTGGTAAACAGCCAGTCAGAGGCTTTGGTGTGCTTTTTATGCTCCTAGTGAATCACGTCCATCAAGCTCCTGTTGACATTATCTATAGCTGCCAGGAAATGAAACAAAGAGGCTCTGTGGCCGAAAAAAGGGTCATGAGCCTGATGGGATAGAATACAGCAGTAAGGGGGAGACTTTATGGTGGTTATAAACTGCCGTAGAAGTGTTCAGAGACTTAATAAAGAGGGGGAAAAAAAACAGGAAAGCTAAAAGTATACCAAGGCAATATGAAATGGGAAGGTGATCCATCATAAGAGGGTTGATTTTTGTAATCTGTTTGTTTGACATTATAACGGTCAGCTTCTTTTACCTTCCCACTCATGCTTGATATGATCTTGTACATTGAGGTTAATAGTGACATCAGCTCGAACACGAGCAGGCCAGCTCTCTCCGATGTTGGGCTTGGCAACCTCAACTATGGAAAAAGAGGTGATTGGCTGAGCCATCCTCGCCCAGCCTCCAAACACCACTCCACCATACTCTGACTGCCTGTTAGAAAGACAGACACAACAAGAAGTTAAGACAAGCGCTGTGGGCTATTGTCAAGAATGAAAATCAGCTGGATTTGGGGCAACACATGGCACTACTGCTTACTTATTTACTTCTGCAGGAACAACAAGCAAGTTGGTACACCAACTTGACATAATGGGAGCACTTATTATGTTAAGCAATGGGTTTTAAAATGTGGTGTGCCAAATGCCATAAATTATTATCACTGTGCTCTGTCACCATGTGAGAGGTACACAGAGGATAAAAATCTTCATTTATTAAAGTAAAAAGACGAAGTGTGCTGTAGATTAGTTATTGCTTTTTTTTTTAATTTAAAGAAACACTAATGTTTATCAGTCCTATTTCAACGTACATGTTTTTACTATTCTTTCAGTGGTATAATATTTTAGCTAAGAATCTAACAAGGGACTATGGATCAGGTTTTCTGTGCAGCCAACAAAAGTGAGGACATCTCACCATGGTTTCATGCGCCAAATCACATCTTCTATGTCCTGCCTGATCTCATAGGTGGACTCTAGACGAAAGAGGTTAAAGTTCCTCAACAGGTAGTCATGAAGGGTCAGGAATTGGAGATTTAGCTTTGGTAGAGCCAGACAGCCTGAAAAGATAAAACACACATATACATATAAAAGTTTAAAGAGAACATTTTTAATTCATTAATTGAGTTTATACTGACTAAAGCACATTTAGATGGTAAAGTCAGTTAAATCCCGGTGTTTTAGTTGAGCCACAGATTACACAGATAAAGTAGTACGTACTCTACTTCGCATCATCTCACAGACATGCCAACTTAGTAACAATTCACACATTAATTAATAACACACACACCTTCCCCTGAGTAATACTCTGTTGGCACAATGTTCTCATCCCAGATTATCTTCTCCGTTGGATAAAGGGGCATCTGGTTAAGTTGCTCAATCTGAGAGATTCTGCGCTCATGACGAGACACCTGCGTGTGGATGGGAAACAGCAAGAGAGAGATAAAGACTCACAGAATATGTTTGGAGAGAAATTGGCAATAAATGCTGCACTGCCCGTTTGGCCCAATGTTTAGGATCTTAGGATCTTAACTTCCTCCCTTGCCAGAAGACATAAAAGAAATAAAGGTGACAAACCTTTAGTTACAACCTTTTTTTTCTTTCCAAAACCAATATAGTTCTTCTGTTCGGCTGTTGATTTCCTCTGCTATACATATCTGCACTATATGGGCAAAAGTACTGGACCACCTACACATTACACTAACAGGAGCTGTTTAGCCATGGAAACCCATGCCATGAAACTTCTGGGTAAACAGTTTTTGTGCTGATGTTAATGCCAGAGAATGTTAGGATCTGCGCCTCAGCACTCAGTGACCCCGCTCTGTAACTTTATATGGTCTGACACTTCATGGTTGAGCGTCTGTGCTTCCCAAACAGTTGATTGTGGACTCTCTAGGAGGGAGGAAATCCACTTGTTGCAATGCTGGCATCCTCTTACGGTACTATGCTCAAATTCAGGGAAATCTTTAGAATGACCCATTTTTATACAAATTACATTAAGGCAGACTGCAAGCTAGGTGCTTTTTTATATACATGTGTGACAATGGGACTGAAAACACCCGAATTCCAAAATCAAGACACGTGTCCCAGTACTTTTGTCCATATAGTGAATCTGCATCATTTTATTGGCTAAAGAATGGTTTGTTTGACTGATACTTGCAAATAATATGTTTATTGGCAAGAGTTTATTGCATTTTTGGCCACAGCAGCTTTTGTTAGCAGTGGAGAGAGACAGGAAATGGGGGAAAGATACAGGGGAAGACACACGGGCAAATTGGCGACAGGCCGGGACGTGAACCCGCGCCGCCCGCACCGTAACACGGCACGGCATACGTATGTGGTTGCCGGCTCCACCACTAAGCCACCCAGGCGCCCCTATTGGCTGATAATTTAATCAGATAAATACAAAACAGTTCTTCTCCATCACTTCTTATAGGTAATTGTGCATGAGGACAGCTTTGAAACAACCACTTTGATGAAGAGGTCTGCAATAAATAGGTGAGTGTGTATTGGAGAGACTAGATGAACAAGGGTCCACCAGATTCCTGGAGAGGTTTTTAAAAAGAAGATAAGGACAGCAAGGGAAGGGCATCCAGAGAGCACAATCAAAGCTTAGGCTTTTCAAGAGATTCCATAAAAGGAAAGAAATAAACGGCTCTCCATCTCATCAGTACTGTCTACAATTTACCCAACATTACAGAAATGCCCACATGAAGCATTTATTGGATTAGAAGGCAAATTCACAGGGGAAAGGCCAGTGAAATGGGAATACTATATGTATCTGAAGGTCAAGAGACTAATTACTTTCAAATGTAAAAGCCAAACCTATTATACCGTATCACCAAGTGACCAGTGAATGTTTTGTAAAATAAAATAAAGTGTTTTATAAACACAATTGATACATCTTTTATATTTTCAGTTGACATATAGCCAATTTCTGATGTATAGCTTTACTAATTTAAAGGTCTTAAGCATTAACCGTTGACTACAAACACTGGAATAAATATGTCAATATCTGAATTACAGAAAAACAACGGGAACATAATGTTTAATGGTTTTTTCCTCTTTCAGTTTTTAAATTTCAAGAAACTCATCATAAAAAACTGACATGCTCGCATAGATAACACAATAAAAGCCAACAGTGTGCTTACCAGCAATTCAAGAAGAACCTCTTTCTCAATAGTGGTGTCTTGCCCTTCAGGCAGTTCAGGCAGCAGGCATAGATATGAGGCCACCTTGTGGAGCATATTGGGACTATAGAGAAAAAAGATAAACAGTCAGTTAGAAACAGAAGCTAACACTTTTGTCTTGAGCAGAGATAAATAATAACTAACTACTTTCTAATGATTTGGTAAAGATTCAAGTGATGAAAATTTCAACAGGAACAACCATAAGGCTAATCATTTTATAAAGAGCTTTATTCTTTAAAATCTGTACCTCTCCCTTTATTATTAAAAAAAAGTACTAAGTCTTTTAGAAGACGGGGAGTGGTACAACACTATTGGGGGGAAACTGTTCAACAATTAATTGTATTTATTAAAATACAAGCACAAAGAACCTTGCACAATACTGAATGGCCATGATCTTGCATTACTTTAAATAAGACACCATATGTTTGAGTATACTCCTATAACCACTAACAATGTCATTCACTGCATCAGCAAATGTGAAACGTGTAAACTCCCTGATGCAGAGAAAAACTGAATTTAAACAAGACTAAGTGAAGCTGTGAAGTGGAAAACCATCCTGTGGTCTTATGATTCCAAATTATAAGTTTCTTTTCTGGAGAATCGTGGATATTGTGTTTCACAGAAGAGAGACCACTTTTGTTATTAGCAAACAGTTCAAAATTCAGCATTTCAGATTGTA
This sequence comes from Archocentrus centrarchus, assembly GCF_007364275.1. Lineage (NCBI taxonomy): Eukaryota > Metazoa > Chordata > Actinopteri > Cichliformes > Cichlidae > Archocentrus > Archocentrus centrarchus. Next base: position 16,188,488 of record NC_044367.1, on the reverse strand, counting down.
TGGTATTGCAGTAGTGCACATACCATGAGCAACTTATAAGATAATGCCAAACAACATTCTGCACATATGACAAGAGCAGTAAAAGAATCCAGATGCTTAACTATATTAAAACAAACACACAAAAAAAAGGAAAAAACACAAGGTGCCGAGTGGATGAAATTATACATCAAGAAATACAGGGAACTATTTTCAATCATTTAATATTTTCCTTGGTTTTCAAATGCTGGAAGATGGTGATACAACATGGCGGCCCCTGTCCCAGCCAGTGTTAATTTCGTTGACGAAATATTTTCGTCGTAGTTTTCGTCGATGACCCTTTTTTTCATGACGATAACTAATTAAAAACTACCTAAAAGGTTAAAAAACAATAACAAAATTGACACGTTCATCAACGAATGAAAGCGAGATGAAAATGCTTGCCGGGGACGAAATCCAATCAGAACTTATTTAATTTTGTGAAAGGCAGGGACAAGTTAGGAAAACATCCAATCAGAACTGACGTAATTTTGTGACAAGGCGGGACAAGTTAGGAAAATATCCAATCAAACGCACAGTTGTGCAAACATGCTCTAAATCCAGGAAGGACAAACTAGCCTGTGATTTGTCTTTACTTCCGATACAACTAAATTAGGTAAACAATGTCAGCAGGGAGAAAGAGAAGAGCCGACGAATGGACACATTTGTCCTTTGACGCTGTGACAAACAAAACGATGTGTAAACCATGTGGGGCGACGATCTCGGGTAAAAACACAACAAATCTTAAACGACATCTGCAAACCAGTCACCCAGATGACTGGTTTGCAAAGGTAAGCATTTTAATGTCATGCAGGGTAAAGTGTTTTTCCCAGTTTAGCGTTTGTGTTTAGAGAAAATCTCCACACCGCGGTGGGTTAGCCTTTCCTGATCTTAGTCCTGAACACTGCCCTGTACCTTTCAGAGCGTGTCCTGCTGTAAAACGCTCGGATTATCTCAGTAAGGTGGTGTTAATGATCAGGTGTGTGGGAAGCAGGTGAAACGCTAATGCTATTATTAATAATATTCCATAACTTTTAATAACCTTTAATAAATGTTTAATTTTGTGTAAGTGTGTATAATGACTAATTCAAGGGAACTGAAGAAAAAGCATTTACATTTTACACTCTTTATGTTTAAGTCGACTAAATCAACTGTAGATTTAATCGACTATATTCTTACGATAATTTCGTTGACTAAAACTAGACTAAAACTATTCAGATGACTAAATTATGACTAAAACTAAATTACATTTTCATCAAAAGACTATGACTAAAACTAAATCAAAATTTGCTGTCAAAATTAACAATGGTCCCAACATTTTAAAAACATGCTAGAAGCATCAAAAAAGTGGAAAATGAACAAAAGCAGTAAGATTTCATGGGTGTAAATTTGGTATGCTGTGTTTGGTAATTTTTTGTAAATACCTAAAGTTCTAGGTTCATATTCTTTTTTTTGGAAAACATCTCCTCTTTAGAGATTTTTTCAAATGGCAACACTGTGAATGTGTTAGGATAAGAGCCTTAACAAAGTCTTTGTGCTTATTAACACTGCAGCATAAAGTACTTGTGTTTGCTTTGACACTGAAATCCTGCTCTGTCAGCGTGTGCGTTAAGGGGTCGGGGTGCACTGATGAGACAGGATTATGAAAATCAAAGCCCATCTCCGCTTTGGAAGGCTGAGGTGTGGCTCTCTGCATACAGAACTATTTTAATCAGGCTGACACACTGTGACACAGTCAGGGTTTGGTGCCCAACAAGGGACAAGGGCTGGACACACTTTGACAGGCCTGAGCAGCCACACGTGGACAGACCAACTGTAACCGTGTATGTGCATACATTTTGCGACTTGTGATGCCCCGCTTGAGCAGTGGGGTGGCAATTCTGCCAATGATGCAGTTTGGTGGCCCAGTGGATGTCCTGCCATGGATCATGTGGACATTCCTTCCCTTAGCAACAAAATAACAGCAGCACAACAACTCACTATAAGTAATGCAGCTGGCTAGACCAGGTCAGACAACAAGGGTGCTGACAGCTAAGCCACTGGCAGGGTATGGTAAGGATGGGTGGCGTAACAGGAGTTTTTCTAAGGTAAGTTTACTGTGTATCATGTCTACACACTTTTTGAGTGGGGGGTTGGGTAAACCAAAACTCAAGTTACTGCAAAATATGTGTCAAGTGCTCACTATGACCTACACCTTTGGCCAATAACTTCTAATCAGTTTCTAAATAAAAAGGAATTTCGTTCAACATTTTCCTGATATTACATTCATAAGGATAGGCGGTGCTGATGCACTAAGCTTAATTTGCACCATGCAGTCATAGATTTAACAGTGTCTGTGAAGCTGGATTTAAGAAATAAGTGTTTGAAGTTTTTAGAATATGGGTAGTGCCATCTTGTGCCAGCACAGAATGTGACATCAGTGTGTTGGCTGGTGGGCTGTCGCTAAAAGCCTTAAATTAGTTTATGCTAGCTAAGTAGTGACAGAACTGATAACTGAGTGGAAAAAAAGAAACTAAAACTAAAAAACAGTCAAAGTGAGGTCACTTTTGTAATGTTATGTTAAAACAGTTTTATGTTTAAAAAAAAAACAAAAAACAAATAAGAAAAAGCTGTCCACTTTCACTCTCTGTCTCTTGCTGGCTAGCTTCGCTGAAATGGGAAAATCCACTATAATGCTATAATGCTCAGGTTTGTAGAGCACTTTATAAATGAGGACTGTGTGGAGGAGAGGCTGAGTCAGGTGCACTGGTGGTTCACCTGACAGACAAGCTGAAATCCGATACTGCCCCCTCTTTGTTTGATTTTTCCTCATGTAGCGCAATCAGCTGATGTTCACAAGATGCGATCAACATTATTTTATGCAATATTAAAGTGTAATTTAACCCCCAGTTATGTCGGGGTTACATGTTTCTTTTGCCAAACACACCCAAACAGTTTATAATATAACATGTTGCTACATGTGCATCACACCACAAACATAACCAAATTTCTTACCGAAGCATGATCAAGAATCCTAACATCCATCTGCTAAAAAAATAGACTGATGGAATAAAAACAGTGGAAGCCTCCGAGGAAACCTTATTTTCTTGTTTTGGTTTAGAAATTCTTATCTCACATTATCTCACTGAGTGGATTACTTCATACTAGAAGTGGGGGAAAGTGAAGCAGGCTGTAATGTGGAGATTTTTATTTATTTATTTTCCTAGCACACAAGATGCAATCAGCACTATTTCATGCAAGATTAAGGTGTGATTTAACACTTTAAAAACATCATGGCATTGGCCACAGTGGTCCCAGAGGCAAAAAAAAAAAAACTTCCATAAACACTATAAATCTATAAAATCTAAGGATCTGTACAAGTGATAGGTCAAGTATTCATGGTACTTATTTTAATGTGTTCTGTAGTGATGGCTGACTCTTCCCATTTTCACAGTAATGGCTTCTTTTTGATCATTCAATTCGTTTGTGACCTGAAATGGCACTAACATACCTGAAAAAAGTGTTTATGTTTATTTGTGTATATGTAATAGTAAGGTTGTGTATAAGTGTGGGCTAGCTATGCAATAATGCTGTGTTTGTGTATTTTGGGGACTTAGCAGATAAATTCAGAGCGGCAACTGACTGGGAGCTTAGCCCATGGGTAGCACAGCTGGAATAAACTGGCATTAGCGCGAGTTGTTTGGATGAAAAGTGCCTCGTTAAATCTGATCGTATATTTGGAGTTACCCAGGAGCTGCTTCGGTGACAGTTGTGGAGCAGTGAACAATGCAGTTCCTGCTATATTCAAAACATTAATTCTGGGGGAAAGGAGCAGAGCTCCTGCTCCTAGAAATGGTTCAACTAAGTCTTTACCTGATTCAGCTCAGCTTGGCTCACATCCCTCTGCCTGATTCAAAGAAATTTAGCGTGGGGTTTAAGTATTTATAATCCACTACTGAAGTGGGAAAAAATATGTATGTGGAAACACTGCCAGCTAAGACAAATTTTGAGCTGTTCAAACAACTGTGACAAATAAAGAACTCCCATACTGTACAAACAAAACAGTAATCAGTCAGTGACTTAGCGCAATGCAGAGCCAAAACACTGATTTAAAGACCTTAAAAAAATGTTCAGGTCAGTAATTTGAAAATGTCAACTTCAGAAAAGGTTAAACCTTGAAGCAATTACGAATTACTAATGAATCATTTTCTTTTTCAATCTCATTTACATATGAACAAGTGAAAACACACACACGGGCCAGTTCATCAAAGTGAGGGTGCTTTTTGGCTCTTTGGCAGGCTAATATGATCTGACAAACAGCTGTTCCAAGAGTTTATTCTCAAGCCACTGCAAATCGATTAGATTAATGAGGCGTGCCTCTCTCTCTGGCTGGTACCAGCTGCCTGTTCAAGGGTTCACTAGCTGCCATTTAGCAGGGAAGTCAGACGGCAATGGTGGCGCTGCTGTACTACAGCACAGGAGAAAGATGATCATGGACACGGGCCTCAGTTGGGGGGATTGTTGTGTAAGCAAAAATCCCACTATATTGCTGTGGTCAGCTAAAAACATCATTATTGATTTTTTCCTTCTTCGTTTCAACTGTAGCTTGTAGCTTATGGTGTTCAGGAGAACCTCTGAACATAGTAGCAATTTGCTAGCAACTAATGCTTTTGGACCTATATATTGGGAGTTTGAGCTTTTGAAGTCCAAAGTAGGGTTTAATATTTTTCCCGAAAATGACATGAATCAAATCCCGGGAAATGACGAGCCATTTCCCGGGAATCCCGGGAAAAAGTTTATTTATTTTTTTATTTTAATTAGGCCTTCTGTAGCCTGTGTCGGCCTTAACCTATTGTGATATTGTAGAGGTAGCTTTCCAGCTATGTCCTGTTATGCCCAGTAGGGGGTAACGTCGGCTTGATTAACGCAATAAAACCTACATCTCGACATTCGAGTGCTCGAGCTATGCGGTGTTGTATCGTTCCTCAACACTCCCTTAACAAATATAATTCGAATATTCCTCCATTGTACATGGAATTATAACAAGCGATTTTACAACTGCTGGTGCAAAACAATACGGTTCATCTCCACAGCATTGATAAAGGCTCAGCCACGCTGTCGTGGCGACATCTGTTGCGCTATATCTCCACCAGTGGAACGCTGTAATAGTCATTGAAAAGTTAACTACCGTACTACACTATAATATGGCATAACACAGGGCCTTGAGTAATGCACTACGACTTGGTCATTGCCATTCTGGCAACAGCAAATTTATAACACCGTGTCTGAGGGTTAAAGTAGGTTCGCTGTGAATCGTCTATTGAAAAACTGGCCAATCCTTATAGCCTAAAAAATATACATTTTACTCAACTCCATTTTAAAAGCGAAATATGTTAAAGCAATCTATTTCATGATAATTTCTTCACACATTAGGCCCGTATCCTAATTCATGATTGTTAGTAAGCGGCTGCAAACGAGGAAAAGAAACACTCGAAGTTAAACAGATATTTCTTTATTGTTCAGGGCAGGCATATTTTATAGGCTATATAATGCAATATAACAATATATAATAATATAAAATTATATAATACAAAATACCTTAGGGTAAACACATTGCCTACGATTTCAACAAATTAAAGAGGAAAAAAGTACAACTGTGTAATACCTCTATTAAAACGCTTGAGATGAAGGCTGAAGCCAGCCTTAAACGGAGGCTGAACGTGCCTGAAATGAAGAGTAATGCTTTTCGCATTAAACGAACCCTTCTCTCAATATTCCCTTAAATTTAACATTCTGAAGCTTTCTTTTCTTTCTGAAAGTCAAATCAACGCGCGCGACTTTTTTCCCGGTTTCCCGTCTAACGTTTCCCGGGAAACGGGAAATGGTTCTGATCGCATTTCCCGGGAATCCCGGATCCCGGGATTAAACCCTAGTCCAAAGGTTCTTGGACATAAGGCAGAATGGTAAATGCCAAAAACAGTCATTGACATCTAATTAATATGCAAAACATTTACACATTTGCATTCCTCCCAGCTAAAACAATATTCTGTTGCTAGCTAATTTAATAGTTATGATGGATATCCTCCCAACAAATCCTTCACAACATGCTACTTCCTTATTTCTTAATGTTTTTTTAAAATGTTTCTATTTACCTTAGATGCCCAAACTGTTTGGTCAAGGATTCTCGGGTGTCTACTGCTGCGACATTGGCTAAGGCAAAGTCGTGCAACTCTGGGAAATGAGCAAAGGCTGCCCTCTGCAAGACAGAAAACAAAAGAAACTGATATCTAGATACACACCACCATTAAAACATACAGAGGGGGAAATAATTATTTGATCCCCTGAAGAAATTGTAAGTTTGCTCACTTCCAAAGCACCACAATCAACCAAATCAACCACAAATCCAGGAAAAACACAACATTAAAAGTTATAAATTATTTGCATGTCACTGAGTGAAATAAGTATTTGATCCCCAAACAAAACATGACCTAGTACTTGGTGGAGAAACCCTTGTTGGACAGCAAGCACAGTGGTAAGATGTGTCCTGAGATTGGTTACCAGGTTATTAAACACATCTCAGGAGGGGGTTTTGGCCCACTCCTCTAACCCTCTAAATCATTTAGGTTTCTTGGCTGATGCTTGGCAACTCTAAGCTTTGGCTCCCTCCACAGATTTTCTATAGAATTGAGGTCTGGAGACTGGCTGGGCTACTGGATGACCTTGAGGTGCTTCTTCTTTAGTCAGTCCTTTGTTGCCTTGGCAGTATGTTTTGGCAGTATGGATGGGTTGGAAGACCCATCCACAATCCATCTTCAGTGTTCTGGCTGAGGGAAGGAGATTCTCATCCAAGATTTTAGGGCACATGGCCCCCGTCCATTGGCCTCTCAATGTGGTGAAGATGTCCTGTACTCTTAGCAGAAAAACAGCCCAAAGCATGTTTCCCCCCTCCGTGCTTGACTGTGGGGATGGTGTTTTTTGGGTCACACTCAGCATTTCTCTTCCTGCAAACACGGTGGGTCAAGTTGATGTTTGAATAATTCAAATGTTCACTGGCAAACTTAAGATGCGCCTGTACATGTGCCTTTTTTCAGCAGGGGGGGACCTTGTTGGCACTGCAAGATTTTCTTTTCTTTGACAGCGCTTTGCTCTTGCCCATGGTGGTGGAGAGGCTGTAATCGAAGAAATTGTTTCTGTGGACAGGTGTGCTTTATACACATAACAAATTGAGATCAGGAGTATCCATAATTGACTGATCGATTGATTACCTGCAATCCAATCTGTGGCTGGGTTGTAGGGGATCACATACTTATTTCACTCAATGACATGCAAATCTATTTATAACTTTTATGTAATGTGTTTTTTTTTTGTGGTTGATATTCTGTCTCTTTCCATTAAAATGAAACTACCATAAAAAATAGAGACAGTTTATAAGTGAGCAAACTTACAAATTCAGCAGGGGATCAAATCATTATTTCCCCCCACTTTAGCTCATTAATCCATATATTTTCCTAAGATCTCCAAAGTCATATTAAAAAGGCAACAATCTTGAATCTGGCATTATGTTAACTCTTTCACCCATAAAGACAACATCTGATAACAATTCTAATAAGTGTCAAAATGGGGAAATAGTTCAGATTCAAGGATTCTTCCATTTGTTATTGCAGCTATAAAAAACAGATGTGATACATGATTTCTAGATGCACAAAACTAAAGACAACTGTGAGGTACGCTGCAAATTCAAAGAATTACATTGTATGGCTAAATTACACTACATGGACAAAAGCATTAGTCCACACCTCTTAATGTCTAAATTCAGGTGTTTTCAGTCCCATTGCCACAGAAGTATAAACTCAAGCAACTAGCAATGCAGTCTGGCTTTGCAAACATTTGTGAAAGAATTGGCCATTCTAAAGAGTTTACTGAATTTGAATGCAGTATGATAATAGGATGCCACCACTGCACCAAGTCAGTTGGTAAATTGTTTTCCCTCATTGATATTCCATGATCAACTGTAAGCGATATTATTGCAAAGTGGAAGCATTTAGGAACCACAGCAACTCAGCCAGACCAAGCCAGGTTACAGAGGTGCATAGTGAGTAAAAGTCGCCCAACACTGCTGACTCTGTAACTGCAGAGTTTCAAACCTCCTATGGTATTAACATCAGCACAAAAACTGTGTGCTGGAAGCTTCATGGCATGGGTTTCCTTGGCCAAGCAGTTCCTGTAGGTGTAATGTGTAGGTGGCCAAGTGCTTTTGTCCATATAGTGTATGCCAATGAATGTACAAACATTTCATATAATGCTTACCTGCAGAGAAGTGATTCTGTCATAGTGCAAAGTGGTCATCTCTTTCTGAGTCAGGGCATTTCCTGTCTGATCATTGATTTCAAAACCAGTATAGAACTTCAGCATGTCCAGCAACTAGTAGGATGAGCAAGTAACACAAGTTAGTTCTAAATATAAAAATGATATTAAAGCAAATGCAATATTTTTTTCTGTACACAAATATTATCATTGCAAGCTTTAATGAATATTTGCTCATTTTTTGTACCTGACAGAAGAGGTGTCCCTCCTTCTCTCTCTTGGTGAGGCCGGAGAGGTGACATCTGACCACCAAATGAGAATCATCCAGCACTGTATTGAACCAACGCCTGGTGGGCAGCAGTGCCTATACACACAGGATACCATGTTTATAGCAGTGGATCTCACGTTTAATCTGTGGATAGAATTCCTTACCTCAAATCTATCACAAATATCAATTTAACAAAAATTTCAAGTGTAGAAACATGAAGGGGAAGATGCTATTTCAGTGGAAAAACATTTTCTGGAAAATTTTCTGATCACAGTTCATTACAGGGCAAAAAAGTTACTACCTCTTAGTGGTCAAAGAAACCAAGTGGCTCGAGAATAACCACATCTCTCAGCATCATGACTACCAATGCATCTAACTGATTACTCTCTGTATGTCATGAGGTTGTTTTGAAACATATGATAGCCTTATTTTTTCTGTTGCCAGAAAGATGTGAAGACAACATGGCAAAAACTGTCTAAGTTACTTCTATAGTCATTATTTATCTGGTTGATGCTTGCAGCACAGGAACATGACATAAAGGCAAGAACAGAGGAGGCCTGTCAAAAAGAGATAACAGAGCTGCTTTGGTGAGAATATAACAAAGAGCACTCTTGAGTGAGAGAGAGTGACTACAGCATACAGATTCACACTATAAAGAGTGCTGCCTGGAAAAAAAAAAAGTGTTGTGAAACCAAATATGAAATACAAAACAGCGAGGCAAAACACAAACAAAATATCTATATCAATCAGTGAAAATTGATGTTCAAAGGCAGCATGTGCAGGAAATAATACCTAAATGGCGAAAAAGCACATTGCTTTATATGCAACAGAAATCTCTGATCTCAACACAGTCCTGACAGCCAACACAGAACTGACATGATAACAGGGGTATTTTTCACTGCAATTATTTTCATGCTGTCATCAGAGGGGGGAAGTATGGATTTCAGGCAACTGAGGCTTTGTAAAATGATAGTGCTGAAGGACAGGAGATGTGTCTGGGGACAGTCAATGGCCCAGCTACTAGCCATTGCCAGGAATGGCAAGGCCAGTCTGTCAGCAGAGAGCCAGATGACATCTATTGTGCTCGCTCAGTAGTAACAGGAGGTCTGCCCAGGCAGGAGTAACAACTTATCTGACACTGTGTCTTAACACCACTTTTATAAGTAAGAAATTGAACATTATATAAAGTTAATTATTTCTTTTACAAAATGTATAGATGGGTCATAAATATTTCTTATCTTTAAAAGCCATTTCATCACCATCAAAATACAAACTTTGACTCCGTAACAGACAAAAAAATGCACCATGATTATCCAGTGTAGAATACACTCGACTGCATGGCAACTACAGCAACTAAATCAAGTTTTGCTATGTTTATGTTTTTTCCTCCAGTCCAGGGGTCTGTAGATTAAGGAGACATTTTTTACAGCCTCTCAAAGTGAAAAACTAACAGGCCAAATGATACAACATGATTTTCATTCAGATTTGTTGGGATACAGACTTTTTTTTTCATGCAGATTTCACAGGAAACAACACTGCAGCTCACAGCAGAAAGAAATGGATATTTTTAAATAACTATCTTTCACCTGCAAGACCTTTGCCGCAAGTTTCCAGGCAACAGCAGAGCACACAGCAGATAAATTAAGAACACAAAATAGACATTTGAAAATGAATTCAAATCTGCAATCTGTTATAAATTTAAAGAGACCAACAAAAAACAAACAAAAGAAAACCCCCAAAACAAAACAAGGATATTTTAACTAACTGTTCCTTCAAACATAACTTTTATGAAAAGTTTAATTGGCTATCTCCAAACATTATGTCATTTTATTATATTATGATTTACAGTTTACACCACATGCCAAAAACCATCAGGCTGAAAATAACCTCTCATACTACTATCAGGCTACTGCTTCAAACAGTGCATAGCTCTGCAGACAGGAATCAGAGAAGCACCGAGAGTGAAGCTGATGCAGAGCATTTATCCAGTGACTGTTGTTGACATGAGTTAGCTATAAATCTGAAGGACAAAAGGGAAATGAGATCTGCAGAAAATGCTGTCTAGACAAGTTCCTTCATCAGGATATCATAATTACAAACATACTGTAGAGCTACACTTGTACCGAGAATCACATGGAAACAAGTATAATCTGTGAAGAATGAATGAATTATTTCTCAATGTAAATTAACAAAAAAAAGCAAATATGACAGAAGGTTATGTTTCTTGAATAAGGCTATGATTACGCAGGTTGTGCTTTACCTCCAAATCAATCATGAGTTCAATGAATCTCTCGGAGTAATGCACTTGGTCCATGGACACAGGCCCTGTGGAAAAATGAAGGACAGCATTGTTCAGGTTATATCTTTGGTGCAGGAAATCCATATTTCCAGGAACATATAAAATATGATGAACAGACAAAGCCAAAAAAAGACATGGAATATTAGAGGATTTAAAGGATGATGTGTAGTTTTCAACAAGGACATGAGGACAGCAAACGCATATGGACAACGCCACGGTGCCGTGCTGAGTGTGTGAGCCTCGCTATGAGATGCTGCATGGCTAGCACAGCAGCATGCTGGGTCCTCAGCTCTCATTAGGCATGCTGGTGCATAAGTGTGTATGTGCGCACTTAGAAGGTGAGCCATGCCGTAAGTATTGGAGTGATGTGGATCCTACTGGGTTTTAGATTTTGATCTAATCTGTCAGGTTTGAATTCTATCTAAAAACACGTATACACACATTCTGTTTTTAGCATTCAGGTGGGGGGCCTGCGTGTCGGCCTGCATTACAACACAGCGGTGAGCGCCGTTGGCTGTATGGCAGCTGGAACACATCCTCCTTGGGCAGCTGCACAACTCAAAAAGAAAGGAAGGAGCGATGCAACTGGCAACAGTTTACATCTATTTCTGTCCAGACCCATATAACACATGGGAAGACTTGAAGACAATCCAGTATCTGACCAAATGTTAAATATGGTCACAATTTCTAGTCCTCCTCCTGAGATATGGCATTCAGTAATGCTAGAAGGGTGTTTATGCAGAACATTACAATGTCATAGCGACTTTTGACCTTTTAGGTATAAAACAGCATTGGTATCACTTCACCACTTTATCCTATTAGACATTTGTGTGGAATTTTGTTACAGTCAGCATATCCATGTGTCTGAGGTCACAATGACCTTGACCTTTGAGCACTAACATTTAACCAGTTCTTCTGAAGAAGCTGCATCAAGGCAATGAAGAGAATGAGCCGAGAACGGCTGGAAAACACAATGGATAGCATTGTGGTGGTTCATATGGGCAATACCTGCTTTTCAAGAGTGCTTGTTCTAGATGTATGTAAAGTATGTAAAATCATGTGTGCACCAGTTCACACACCAGCTGGTATTTATAAATCAGTATTTTTATAGCAAGTCAGTCCTGATATGTGAAAATTAAAAAAATAAAAAAGACAGCTTTTTCATATGGCTTGCATTTCTCATTATTACTATTTTCTGTTTACACAATAGTTATCTCGCTGTCTAGCTGGTGAAAACGGGAAACTCAGAGCGAGGACAGCACACATATTTTAAGTATGATCTACTATTCAGAAACTGTGCTGCAAACAACTGAGTTTTTACTAAATTTTGTCAGGGCTCTTATTAACTGTATATTTCTTGTGACAGTTACAAATAGCTGCAGCAGTGTAGTAATGGTTTGGTTCCCTTATGTGAACAGATGCACTATTTTGTCTCTCACCTGTACAACCGTTTCTTTGCTGATCACATAGTTGACAGCCTCAGTTACTTTTTTCAGTTCAGTAGTTTTACTTTTGCCAATGATTCAATGAAAAGACATTTTTTTCTGCCCATGTCTCAGTGTCTTAGTTTCTCTTTCAGTGAAACTGCACTTCTTTTTGCTGTTGTTTTCACTGCCATGTCTAATAGCTCGAGGTGCAAACAGCATTTCATTATGCAAATGATTAAGTAAAGGAGTGTATATTCATGGTTAAAAACCACAGTGGAAAGCTTGTGCATGTGAGTACAATCTTACTATGACTAAGATTTATAAAAGAGGACCATGCAGAGATGCACTTGTTAATCCTACAAAGAGAATGGACATGCACATTTTGCCTTTGAGATTTTTGGATCTCTAATTTGGGGCCAAAGTTCCAAAGATAGTCACCTGAGCTCTATAAAAAAAAACTTTCAGGAAGTAGAGATTTAAAAGAAAGCCCACATTAAATAGTTGTGTAAAACTATTTCCCAAAGGACAAAAAATCATTTTTTTCCTATTTACCTGTTGGTGGAATTGATGCAAGAACTGCATGAAACTTTTTAATAAGAGCTGAGAGGAAGGTCCTCTCCTTCTTTGCCCTGAGGAAACACAAAGAAAGTAAATCAAAAACAAGCTAGAAACAGATTCTCTAAATCTGTATAGATTTTTTTTTTTTTAACACGCAAGCGAAGGAAATATCATTACTGCTCAGCTGCGTCAGCATCCATCTTATCAAATTTCTTTTTGATTAGATTCCAGAACTTCTGCAGTTTGGGAACTTTCTTCAGTTCATGTTGGAGTCTGGACTGTAAACATGATAGAAAAAAAAATGAGTAATGATTCAGTTTGAATAGGGATTAGCATCACAGCAAGGAAGCAATTCATTCACTTAAAATTAGCAAACACTGACATTACTTGGTGTGCAAATAACCACCACAGATTCTTAATTAAGATAATAGTTTGACATCTTACTGGTAAGAGGCACATCCACATTGGCAGAGAGATGAGCTGCTGCACCTGCTCTCTGATCAAATCTACCTCCTGGGAGGAAAGTGCAGCGAGAGAGAATGAAAAAGAAAGACAGGAAGACTGAGTGGGAGAGCGGCTTGTCAAACTGCATTGTGCATAACAGATTTTTATTATACTTCAAACCCCTAATAAAAGTCTGCAACTAAAATATTTAGAGGCCTTTATGGGATACAATCAAAGGGCAGCAGGCTACCACAGCACATTTTTAAGTGAGACATCTGCAATGCTTCCCTGTGGTTTAATGCTGCTGCAGAGGATACAGAGGGAGATGGCCTAGGTTGTCCTGGCTTGTCTACTATTGCCACCTAGTGGACATTACAAATAACTGGAGTAATTCTCACTTCTTTGGCAAGGCATGTTGGCATTGCTTCCATTATACTGTAAGAAACTGTCCTTAATTTGATTACTTAAATTGTCATGTAACTGAATTTAAATTTTATTTGGAGTAAAACAGCAATTATCTATTTTTGCTAAAGTCTTAATTTAAAATTCTAAGCTTATATTACCACACCTGCTCTTCACCTACACCTGATAAGCAAAGCAACATTTAAAAAAAAAAAAAAAAAAAATCTCTAAACTGATTTTAATAGACAAGTTATGTCACTTTAAACTATGTAAATATTCCCACCAAAATATAAACTCATGACTCCCATAGGAGCAGACATTATTGTATTATTGCAGAATAACACTAACTTCTCCAGATGGTTAGTTATTAGATATTTGTGTAGTGGTACATACCAGACTGTTGAAGCAGTGGTCCAAGAAGACCAGGAGCACAGTTTGTTCCTTCAGAGTAAGGCCAACCTGCTCATCTGCCAACACAGCTTCCATCACACATTTGAAGAAAAATGGAAAATGGTTGGGCTCCTTCTTGAATACCTGAAATACACCAAGCAACAGAAAATGTTAAAAAGAAAGACCCTGCATTAGGGGTGGCAAGCATAATCAAATGCAGTCAACATGCAACGACAATTAATCTAAACTTCAATAAGGTACTGTTTATTCATTCTATTTTACCTCCCAGGCTGGAACATTTTCTCTGAACTTCTCATTGACAATGCAACAAATGGACATGATGTAGGCATTGCTGGACACCTCTGGAGTGTAGTTCACCCACAGGTAGTTTTCAAGGTACTGGCTGAAAGATAAGAAAATAATAAATTATTAACCATTCAGTAAGTAGTGCTGACAATTCTTCTTTTTTCCCCAATGATTGTTTTGAATGGTAATGTGAAGAAATGCGAGTTAAAATATCTTACCTGAATTCAAGCAGCATAATTTTCCTAATGGCGAATCTGAAAATGTATAACACAGATGAATAGTAAAATGTGTTCTTTGCATTAAAAAAGGCAGTTCAAGGGGGGGAAAAAATGCAACAGAAACTTACTTGGAGTTGAGAATCTCATTCTCATAAATATCTTTCATCACCTAAAGAAACCACAAAGAACACTGAAATCATCACGCAAGCACAGTTAAAAACTCAGTTAAAAAATGTGTTTCTGTGTTAGGTAGCATGCTTGCTGCCACTTTATGCCTTTTGACTATTTGAAACAAAATCATTAAAGTGCACTTTTTTTTTTTTTAAAGATACGATAAAACTAGTCCATATGACGTGACCAAAACTATGCAATGCAACGGTTCTGGGCTGATACCTATGATTAAAATAACAATTTGGCCAATAAGCAGTTCCAATATCGCCCTTTCATTTGTTTGTTTTATTTTTGTTGCCACGTGATCCAAATTATAAGGACAGCATAATAACGTGGCACAACACAAAATTCTGGCTATTTTCACCAGTGAATGTCTTCTTATTTGCCAAAAAGTGCCAGTGAATCACTAATAGGAGTTATACCTACACCTCGAAAGTGCAAATAACTCACCTTAGGGTCAAAGGGTAGTTTATTCTTTGCATGAGGTGCCCAATATTTGTTAGCCAACTGAAAAGAAGAAATCATCCACAGTATTAAATATGGCTGCATGAACATGCAAAACGCAACAAATGATTAGAGGTTGGCGTATGGGTGGAAGACCTAAAGGGTAAAGAAAATATATAAATTGTGTTTTTCTAGTTTGCATGTTTTATTCTTACCAAACACACAGAAGTAAAAATCTCCAGCAAAAGCTGGCTGTCTTGAGCACTGAACATTATGGCATAGTCACAACCACCTGCCCTATCTCCTTAGCCCAAACAAAACCATTGTCTTTGTATATATGGCACAACATAGAATATAAGGGCATCATGGGAAAACGTAAAAGCACAGTACTGGACCACACATATAAAGAAAATAAATGCTGATTACCTGCGTGACATATTCCGCATTTATCTGGGATACAGACGGCGCAGCAGCCTTTTTAGCGGGGGTTTCTTTCTCCGTGGTGGCCATAACAACGGCTAAAATAAAAAGACGATTGTGAGGGAGAAAAAAAAAAGAGAGAGTACAAATAATTTGTTTGAAACCTGCAGTATCGATACGCCAAAACTAACGATTCCGAACCTGTGTGTATTAAACATATGGCTTTACAAACATGGACGAATAAACGGTAATAAAACACTGAGAAAGTTCGCAATCGGGGCTAAAAAGTAAAGCAGGATAACTGACAAAGAGTGCTAGTATATGCAGTTACATCCACTAACTAACTGACTGTCCTGCGCTTTATTTAACGCCAAACTTGGCGTTATAAGTTCACAGAGTAGTAACATGACATTAGTAATCTTAGCCTTCTCGGTGAGATGATATAGCTAAATAGTAGCACTGAGATCCAACTGACTCAGAAATAGTTCAGAGAATAGCAGTAACTTTAACCAATGACATAAGCTTAGCAGAATTTAGCTCACTAACCTTTATTTTTATTTCAGCATGAGCGTAACTGCCGTCGGATTGCTGCTTACGAATCTACACAAGCAAACGCGCTGCATGCGACTAACTTCCTGCAAGTGTACGTCTCTCAAACCGTCCCCTAATTATGAAAGCTTGCAATCCGTTCCGTTCCCTCCGGTTTCATATTTGTTGACAACAGAAGTTAAATGTTGTGTCTGGAAACTGCTGGGGGAATTAAATCAGCTTAAAAAAAATCTTAGTGAAATTACAAGACAAATAGATTGGTTAAAAAATAGAAAAAAGAAGAAGTAATGAAACATATAAAGATATGAACTGTTTATAATTTAAGGGAACAGTGAAACTGCAAGGAGCAGAGGCCGTGAAGGTAGATTAGTCTAAATACCTGAGGTCAACCATCTAAAGCAAGGGACAGTACACAAGAGAGGTGAAGAAGAGAGGGTAGGCGGGTGGAGTAGGTGAGTGTCAGGGGTAATTTGTGACAGAAGGATAGCAGATTTAAAAGATGGTCACGTGATCTGCTATGATCTATGGTTTGGAGACAGCACTAACAAAAAGATAGGAGGTGGAGCTGAAGGTGGAGGTGGCAGAGATGAAGATGCTAATTATTGCAATGGGAGTGACCAGGATGGACAGCGAATATATCAGAGGGACAGCTCAGGTTGAGCAGTTTGGAGAGAAGGTTAGAAAGACGGGCTTGAGATGGCTTGTACATGTGCAGAGGAGGGACAGTGAATATATTGAACAAAGGATGCTGAATATGGAGCTGCCAGGCAAGAGGGGAAAAAAAAGGAAGACTGCAGAGAAGATTCATGGACATAGTGAAGGAGGTCATGCAGATAGTTGGTGTGACAGAGGAGGAAGCCAGAGAGACTGAGATGAAGAAGGATGATCCACTGTGCCGACCCCTTAAGGGAGCAGCTAAAAGAACAAGACAGTTTACAAGTGAAGAAGCACAAAACTTAATAATTTTTGAGAACTTTCCACTATATCAACATGTGAAAATTTAATGTGAAGCACAGAAAAATACCAAATAAAACAAATTTTATTTTTTCTCATTACAAACACAAGCAATGTTACACCAAAAGCAAACACTTTAACGAGTCAGCTGGTGTTTTCTGACATGTACAGACTGTGTGAAAGCTTTGACACAAATGCCACACCTAAACAGCCTCTACCCTGTATGGACAACATAATGCCTTGTGAGTTTAGAGATAGACACAACCGTTTTATAGCAAATGCCACAATGATTCCTTTAGATTGTCATTTGAACATTACTTGCACAAATGTGTTGCTTAAGATGCTTTTCACTCAGAAAACTCGCAGTGCACCTGTCACGTACTGAAACACTGTGGTGCACAGAAGTAGTCATTTGACTGGATCCGATTCTCAGCTACTGAACCCACAAATTCATCACAGAGCACCTTCTTTTTTAGCTGTAACTCCTTTGGTCTGAAACTGTATTTCTATATCATGTGCTTTATTCTCATACTCATGTAACAGTAGTGAAGCTGGCATGTTTTGACTGTGGTATAGCTTAGCTATTACAAAATCTAGTTTGGTGGGAAATGAATTACCCCAATGGTATGTAGCCTGCTTACAATTTTTTTCTTTGCTTTATTTCTGATTCATCATGCCAGTGGTGGTTACAACACTGGCATACAGAGAGTTTGGTTCCTCTCTTGCATTCAAATCTGAACCATCAGCGCACTTATCTGGAAGGTGTCTGGCATTTATCCTTCCACTTTGAATGCTGTTTGAGGTCCTGTTACTCTGTCTGCATTTTTGCTCAGGTGACCCTTCTCTGTGAAAGTGTTGCTGCATGAAGCACATCTGTAGGGCCTTGTCCCAGAATGAGTGACCAAATGTCTTGAGAGCTCGTATGGAGAAGTAAAGTTTTTAGAGCATATTCTGCACACACAAAGCTTCCCTTTCTTACAAAACACAATACTTTTAGAGTTGGTCTTTAAGAGGCTGTTTACTTTTGCAATGGATTTTGCACGCCTGCTGCAGGGCAGTTCATTCACCCCATTACAAACAACTGCAAATTCTGAAAGTGTAGTGTGACTGTTTACAGACTTTTTCTGTGATGGGATATGAGCAGTGATTGTTGGGAAAAGCTGCTTTTCATTTGTCACTTTCAGTTTGCTGACGTTCTTGCCTTGGTTGAGTGGCTTGGCTGAGTTCCTTTATAGTGAGTTCTTTCGTGGGTTTTCAGATGAGAAGCTCGTCTAAACGCTTTCCCACATACAGGACAATGAAATGGTTTCATGCCTGTGTGCACCATCACATGCCTTTGTAATTTAGAGGCACTTGGAAAACACTTTCAACACTGGAAGCACTTGTGTTGTGCACTGTTTGGGTTTTGTGGTGATTTAGCAGTCTCTTTTTCAAAGTCTCTATTGAAACATTTCTCATAGGCACAACCCTGTTATTCTTTAGTGTATGTGGCAACAGTTTGTGTCCTATCATAGCAGTGTTCTGATCCACATGTTGTACAGAAACTACAGCAGCAGATGTCTTAAAATCCTTTATTGGCACCGACGTTCTCTGAGCTGGAACATCTGCCACCGTATCAAACCCACCAATTCTAGAAGGTGGTCGGTTGATATAATGCGATCGCTGGTTGTTGCACTTAGACCACATATAAGTCCAACAGCTGACGCTCAAGTGCGGTTTCTGACAAAACCGCTTTCCACATATCTCACATCCAAAGGGTCTTTGTCCCATATGAATCATCATGTGCCGTTGAAGCTTGGATGCAGAAGGAAAACATTTTTAACAAATGCAGCACTGATATAAAGCACTGATTCGCTGCTTGCAGGTAGCACGACAGATTTTTCTCTGCTCTTCTCCTGCTGTTATTAGGAGAAAAGAGCCATAGGGGTCTGCATTACCAAGGTCAATTTTACCCAGTGTCTTATTGAGTTTGAATTGGACACTTTCACAGTGTTGCTGTTTTGCACAGGGGTAAGACTTCCTAATTATTTTTAGCACTTGTGAATTTTGGATCAAATTAACCTCCAACTAAAATGATCGACTACAGATCTGACTATGGAATTGTTTCAAGCCTCCATGTTTCATGTATTGCCGGTCGTATTGTTATAACGTATTATTAGTAATCGGGTTTAAGGGCTGTTCTAGCTTTACAGTTGCATTCGATTTGATTTCAGTCTTGCTCAGGTTCCAGCTCCAGCTCCACTGAGGAATTCACAGGATTGAGATGGAGGGGTGGTTTGAGTGATGACCGAGGCTGCAAATCCGAGGTTTGATTTCCATTAAAATGTCTCTGTCTTTCCCTTGTTGTATCTCCAGTAAGGGAACATTTATTTGAAGAGCATAAATAAGACTTTAAGTGCACCTTCTGCCTGAAGGCTTTCCTACAGACTGGACACAAGTAGTGTTTGTGTCCAGTATGAATAAGAAAACGTTATCGTAATTTGGATGGTGAACAGAAGGTTTTGAGATATTTATGACACCGGTGTTTCAAAGTTATTTTGCTAATATTGGAGATCAGGCTTTGTGGTACTAAATGCACTCTCATATTTGCCATTTTAGGAAAGGTCTGAGTTGACTCACTGCCTCATTCCAACTGCTTTGTACTGTTATGAGTTTGAGAGTGAATCCAAAGGTGGTGAAATGAAGGAAATTACTTTAAGCAGACTTTTGCAAGTGTTTCTATTATGGGCAGTGCTTGCAGATGTGCCCACATTTGCAGAATCAACTTGCCCCTGAAGTACTGTACTCACAACATTCGAAATATTTTTCTGAATTATTGTGCCATCACTTATATAAAGTATATTTTTGGGTGTACTGCCACTAAAAGAAGCCACAGGTGATAGCTTTATGTTGCAATTACTCTTAACTTGACTGCTGGTTTACTGCAGTTTGGTTGTTGGTTATTAGTTAAAAAACTGTGGACATGGAGCATGTTTTCTTAAATGCCCGGCCTGTGTGAAAGCTTTTCCACAGACTTTACAGATGAAGGGTTTCTGAGCAGTATGGATAAAGTAATGTCGCTTCAGTTTATATGGCGGCAGAAAAGCTTTCGGACATACTGGACACCAACGCATTTTCAGTCCCCACTTTCTGAGATTTTCTTCCAGTTGGTGATGCTCTCAATGTACCTAGGGCAAAACATACAACAGAGAAGATGAGTGAACGCCAATCTATCAATTCATGTGACAAATAATGTACTATGAATAAAATCTTTAAAAAAATAATTAAGATTACAAATAATTTGAATACTATTTCACAGGTGATATGAACAACGCACTTCTACGTCTAACCAACAACGTAGGATATTTGCAAATGGCGTGAACAGCAGGGACGTGTAAACTAAGAAAGAATCGAGCCCTGCAGGTGCATAAATCAACAGTACTTACTTTACATGTTTGAACTTCCACATGGCAATGTATGTATTTAATTTTTAGCACGTTAGCTTTCTCGCTGTGTGCAACGACACATGTACACCCCTTAAAACAAACCGTAGGAAACAAAGAATTTCCGTTCCTATCAGAAGATCGTGCCTTGAGTGCTATTTTCATCATTATTATTCCATCCATACATTTTCTTCCCCTTTTACTTTTCAGGGTCGCTGGCGGCTAGAGCCCATCCCAGCTGTCATAGGGCGAGAGGCAGGGTGCACCCTGGACAGGTTAGCAGCCTGTCACAGGGCTAACACGGAGAGACAGACAACCATTCAGACCTATGGGCAATATAGAATCACCAATTAACCTAGCCCCACTAAGTGCATGTCTTTGGACTGTGGGAGGACACCAGAGTACATCCTCACAAACACGGGGAGAACATGCAAACTCCACACAGAAAGGTCCAGGCCAAGTTGGAATCGAATCCCGGGCCTTCTTGCTGTGAGGCAACAGTGCTAACCACCATGCCACCCACATCGTCATCATTTATTATCATCATTTTGGCTATGTCCCATTACATATTTATATCTTTAAAATTATATAAATACTGTAACGTTGTAAACACACTTCCACAGTCGGCGATGTTCACAACAAAGGTCGTCTTTATTAGCAGAAAAACGGCTGCTGTAGGCCACAGCCACGCCAACCACAACTACAACAACGGAACAGCAACACACACACACAGGCAAGCTCTCGGTCTTTTCTCTCTCTCCATGCTGCCTTCACGAACCTCCCGAACAGTCCGAAATCCCACAACATCAACACGCTCTCTAACTAAGAGAATCGCTACATTGCCCCCCCCTCACTAAATCCCTCGCCCCGAGGGATCCCGTACAAAGTCTCTGAGGTGACCTGGGGGTCTTCTCTGCCTCTGCAGCCCCCTTGTAGACGACACTTGGGGCTGTGTCTGCTGTCCTGCAGCACCCTGCTTTTGATCTGGGATGGGGTGCAAAAGTGGAGGAAGCTGTGGGGCAGTAGAAGGGGGCACAGTCAGTGAGTCTGGGGCTGTGGCTGTTTCATTTCTCAGGGGGGTCGACTGGACCGGGCGCACATCACCCTTATATGGAGCCAGCCTGTCTCTATGAAGGGCCGCTCGTCTCCGCCTCCTGGTCGGGTATGGCATATGCCTCCGGCCATTTTGTGAAGTAGTCCATGGCAACTAAGACATAACGATTTCCTCTGTCTGTGCGTGGAAAAGGCCCCATCACGTCCACTGCTACTCTCTCCATCGGGGCTCCCACTGCTAACTGCTGTAGCTGGGCCCGGGACTGGTCTGAGGGACCCTTGTGCGCTGCACAGAGGTCACACCGGCGGCAAAAGTCCTCAACATCCCTCCTGAGCTGCCCCCAGTAGAAACTCTGCCGGAGCCGCCGAAGGGTTTTGGAAACTCCAAAATGCCCCACCCCGGCGGTTCCGTGGGAGGCCTTCAAAACTGCCTCCCTCAGGGCCCTGGGGACCACCACCTGCCACCTCTCCTCCCCCGTAGCTGGCTCCTTCCAGGCTCTCTGCAGCACTCCGTCCTTTACTCGGAGAGCTGAAAATTTCACAAACAGTCCTTTAGTTGCAGGTGAGTATCCAGCCACTCCGCTCCACTGCGGTCTTTGACCAGACTCCACCCATTGTAGCACTGGCCGGAGGTCAACATCCTGCTCCTGTTGCGCTCTCCACTCGAGCGGGTCAATCACCTGTGCCACTCTGCAGGCCAGCTCACCTCCGCTACACCCGGAATCATGCTCTCCCCCAGCCCGGAGCTCCTCCTCCCGGGCTTCCCGCTTTTCGCAGTACCGGCAACCAGCTGGAGCACAGGGGCGGCGGGACATGGCATCTGCGTTGGCGTGGTGAGCCCCCGCTCGGTACTTCACTTCGAAGACGTATGGCGCTAATTCCTCCAGCCAGCGTGCAATCTGCCCCTCTGGCTCCTTAAACGCCATTAGCCACTGCAAGGCTGAATGGTCTGACCGGACAGTGAAGGGCAGGCCACAAAGGTAGTACCTGAAGTGACTTATTGCCCGTACTATGGCCAGGAGCTCCCTTCGCGTCACACAGTAGCGTCGTTCAGCCTTATTAAAGGTTCTGCTGAAGTACGCCACCACTCTCTCCCCCGCTGGCCCCACCTGGCTCAACACTGCCCCCATTCCGACATCGCTGGCATCTGTGTCTAGAATAAACGGCAGACTGGGGTCCGGGGTGGCGAGGGTGGGAGATTCTGTTAGGGCGTTTTTCAGCCGCTCAAAAGCCTGTTCACATCCTGCTGACCAGTCAAAGTCACTATCCTTTTTCTGCAGGCGGAACAGGGGTGCAGCAATACAGGAGAACCCCCTTACAAACCGCCTGTAGTAGGACGCCAGACCAAGGAAGCTCTTTAAGTCCTTCAAGTTTGTGGGGGTTGCCCAGTCCTTCACCGCCTGCACTTTCTCCTCCAGCGTACTGATACCCTCACCCCCGATTTTGTGTCCCAGGAACTCCAGCTCTTTCCTCATAAAGCAGCACTTATCAGGGTGGAGTTTCAGGCCCGCTGCCGCTATCCGCTGTAGAATCTGCCGCAGGGATGCCAGAGCTGCCTCGAAGGAACTTCCGTGGACCAGGATGTCGTCCAAGTAGACCAAACATTCCTGTCGGGGAATATCGGCCAGCACCTTTTCCATCAACCTTTCAAACGTGGCCGGCGCATTGCATAGGCCGAAGCAGAGAACACGGAATTGCCACAGCCCCCTGCCTGTGCTGAAAGCAGTCTTTGGTCTGGCTGCGGGGCTGAGGGGCACTTGCCAATACCCGCTACGCAGGTCCAGCGAGGAGAACCAGGAAGAGCCGGAAACCAAATCCAGGCACTCATCAATGCGGGGCAGCGGGTATGAGTCTTTCTTAGTCACACTGTTCAACGGCCTAAAATCGACACAGAATCTCATTTTGGGTCTCTTCTTCTTTTTAACCATCACAACCCCCGAGGCCCAGGGGCTGTCGGAGGGTTCAATGACGCCAGCCCTGAGCATCTCCCCGATCGCACTATCAGCCGCAGCCTGATGCGCCAGGGGGAGGCGGCGAGGGCGTGACTTCACAGGCCGTGCATCTCCCGTGTCAATGTCGTGCTGCAGGAGGTGAGTTAAGCCTACCTCGTCTTCTGACAGAGCAAAAATGTCCTTGAACTCCAGCAGCACCTGCCACAGCTCCTCCCGCTGTGGATGATCTAAATCTTGGCAGCTACGTGTCCATATGTCCCTCACTACTGCCAGTCTATCCCCCTCCCCCATTACAGTGTGCTGGTCTGAGGCAGGAGAACCCACCACGGTGGCTAAATCAGGGTCAGGGGACAGGGGTGCAGGGGGGTAGATCGGGGGCGGAAGGTGTGCCTCATGGTGCACCCCCGCTGCTCTCGACTTTGGCGGGTGTAGGTTCGGGGCCTGTGCGGGGCGCACCAGGTCAACCATGGGGCCCCCTGGAAAGGTCAGCGTGTTATTCCCCAGGTCTAAGACACTCTGTGAGGCCCGCAGAAAGTCCAGGCCTAATATGCAAACGTCCTGCACCGCTGCCACCCACACCTCCAAGTTCACTCCCAGGCCCCCCACCTGAATAGGGACCAGTCCTTTTCCCAACATCGGGGCTAACTCACCAGTCACTGTACGCAGTTTTACTGTAGTTGGTTCCAACTGGGTTCCTACCGGCACCACGTCAGGTCTCATCAAGGTCGCAGTGGAGCCAGTGTCGACCAGAGCTGTGCACGGAGCCCCTGCCAGGGTGATGGGGATGTGACAAAAATCCCCTGCACGCGTCCAGCCCACCACCCTCGCGGACTCTGTGCTGTCGTCTGCTTCTGGGGGGAGCTGAGCCCCACACCCCCAGCTGTACCGTTGGGCTCTGTCCACCGGCGCCCCGGCGGATTGGGACACAGAAGAAGGGGCCTGCGCCGTCCCGCCTACGCAGGCCCTGAGGCGTTTCCCTGAACACCGGCACGGTCTGGGCATCGCACGCTGATGTGGCCCAGCTGTCCGCACGTCCAGCAAACAGGAGGGTCTCGGCGAGGACGAGCACCGCGGCGTGAAGATTGTAGAGACACGCCTCGAACCAGTTCGGTCAATTCGGCCGCCCAAGCTGGCACCCCCTGGCCCGGGGCCTCCGGCACCGCAGCCCTCACCACCGGGTCATACTCGCTATGGTCGCACCCCGCAGAAGCCACCACGGCCTCCCTCTCCAAGGCCATCTCCAGGGCCTCGTGCAGATTGCGGGGGTGGGAAAGTTGAGTCTGGATGCGCAGCTCACCAGGGATAATGGCGCGGATGAACTGGTCTCTGGCCAGCTCGTTCTGCACGTCGATGGGCATGTGGGCATATGCTTTCTTCGCTAGCATCTCAATGTCATTAGCCAAAGCGCGAAGCGGCTCACCCGGTTGTCTCCGTCTACTCGTCAGTTCGGACCGCAGGACAGCAGGCTGGCCACACTGCCCAAACCGCCGCTGCAGAGCACCAACCAGAGCCCTGTAGTCACCCCTCTCCGCTGGGCTAAGCAGCAGCAGGCATGCCAAAGCGTCGTCAGTGAGGCACAAGGCTAGCTGGAGTGCTTTAGTGTCTGTGGACCAGGCCGCAGCATGCGCTAACAGTTCAAATTGAGCATGGAAGGCCTCCCAGTCAGCCTTACCGGAGTACTTGGGGGTTTTCACATTTGCCTGGCAGGGCCGGGCGCCACTATCGCCAAGCACGGGCCCCGCGCTGTTCGGGGCGGGCGTCTCCGCGCCCGCGTATATTCCTGCAGTCGATGGGCTAAAGCCAGCGGCGGCCGCCAGGCCTCTGGCAGTCCGTCTGAGGCGGGCCAAACGCTCTCCGGCACTGTCCGCTCCCTCAGGACCCAGCGTGCCCCCAAAGTCACTGTCCATAGCCTCTCTCTTGATCTTCGGGCGGGCCCCGGCCACATCTCGCTGCGCTGCCATAGTTAGCGCAGGCTGTCAACTGAGGTAGCCGAAGCAGGGCTAGCCGACGGTTAGCAGTTTGACTTCTGACACCAATGTAACGTTGTAAACACACTTCCACAGTCGGCGATGTTCACAACAAAGGTCGTCTTTATTAGCAGAAAAACTGCTGCTGTAGGCCACAGCCACGCCAACCACAACTACAACAACGGAACAGCAACACACACACACAGGCAAGCTCTCGGTCTTTTCTCTCTCTCCATGCTGCCTTCACGAACCTCCCGAACAGTCCGAAATCCCACAACATCAACACGCTCTCTAACTAAGAGAATCGCTACAATACCAATAGCCTGTTATTATAAATAACAATATTTATATCTTTAAAATTATATAAATACCAATAGCCTGTTATTATAAATAACAAATCTGTTTCTGTGTCATGAAAATAGTAACTATACCTCTGTAAAAACTTTATAATGAACTTTATAATAAATATCCACGGGTTTCTGGAAGAGCACACGTAGGCTGCCATGACAGACTGCTACTTCCGCTGTTCGGTTTTATACTTCCGGTTAGCCAAAGTTAGAGCCAGAGTTAATGACAAAATTCGGTTACTTTGTGCTGTAACAGGCGGCTTTATTAGGTGGAACATGAGCTCGGATTTCAGTTCCTTATGTCTGCTTCACTTGTCATGGAATAACCAGGGAACAGGCTTCATCTGGCCATGAAACTGCTCATCAGTTCATTGTCCAAGTATTTCTGAGCCTCTGAAATGGCTGTAATCCTAAACAGTTAGTGAATGTATTTTTTGCAAAACCCCTTGAATTAATGATGAAACCCTGTGCTTCAATCACATATTCTTTGATTTAAAACCCACTGTTGTGATGTGTAGAAGCAAACCTGCAAAAACTGTATATTTATCAAACAAACTGCGGCTTCACAAAATTGCGACTGGCATTTTAAACAGTTTTCCTGTATTTTGTTTATCAGACAAGGAACCGATGAAGACATGAATGATTATAATCACCAGTTATAGCATTATTGAAAGTGTATCTGAAAATACTAAAAGCTGCATTCTGTTGAGGAGCGCCGGTGTCACCACTCTGGTATGTTTATGTTGGCTCATTATCATGATTAGTGGGCACACCTAAATCGAGAAAAGCAGTGGTGAGATAATTACTTCCACAAGTGCTTTTCCTGCTATGACATGTTGAAATATCTTTTGAGTGAGCATGAGCATAAATAATTGATCTAAATTCTGCAGAAGCTGCTGCACAAACAAAGATCTGTATAGGAAAATATCAAATATTAACAATTTGACTGCCTTTGTTACACAGTAAAAAAGAGTTGCATAGTTTGTAAACAAAATACGAAACCCTCATTCATTTAAGTCACTGAAAACACAAAAGTATTGAAGTGTGATATTCAGTATTTTTTAGATATGAATTTGGCATTTCAGCACCTTCTTATGGCATGTGAATGTGGAAAAAAAACAAATAATTCAGTGGCCTAGAAAATGAGATGCAAATGTAAATGAATTCTATCTGTACTGCTGCTTGGCTTAATTTACAAACTTTTCCACTAAGGATATGATTGGAAACAGAATGAAACTGGCTGCGCTTGCATGTTTTAAACTGCACTTTTTATGCTGACCACAAGAGGTCAGCAGACACCACTTAATAACATGTCTCCTGCTCCCAGTTCCGCAGCTAGAGAAAAGTTTCATGAAGTCAGTGCTGTGACCATAAAGACATGCTTTCACAATGCGTCAGGGGACGAAAACAATGCGTTACGAAACAAGGAGGATTCAAACATGAAAACAAACAAAACCACAGTCACTGAGGCAAGCAGACCACAGTATGAGGAAAAGGCATCTCATGCAGAGAGGCCGCTCCCGAGCTGGGCTCTGTAGCCCACTGCTTTGGGGAAAGAGAGTCAAACACATCAGCAGGGTTTGCCTGGAGGAAGAAACGCACAGTTAAAGTCCATGTGCAAGGCCACAATGACAAGAGCCTGAGGCTGGTACACTGCACACAAAGGACAATATTAGCCACAACAGCCAGTTTGTTTGTAGAGTGGTTGCAGGTCAGCTTTGTAGAAAATGTACATTTGACAAAACACTCTTGAAAAATAAATGTCACCCTGTCTTTATTCATTTTGTGAAGCAGCACAGTGGTAAGGACACAAAGAAGTGTGTCTGCCATAGGCCACTGCATTGGTTACGATGATATACTTGCGGCTTTGTCCATGTCAGCATGAGAACAGGCCCACTGAAAGACAAAATGCAATGTTTGGAGTGTGATTGACAAGCTGTAGCCGTGCAAAGAATTTCAGTGGATCCGCTCCTCTGTACTTACTGAAGAGCTGACTCTAGAATTTTAACATTTAGTTTCATGGGGATTCCTTGTACTGTTGCTGCTGCTGTTTCACAATCAAAAAGAGGAGTCAAAGCACAATAAAATTACATTTCTCAATACCCTTTGTAAACTAATAAACAGCAAAGACTGCTGAGCATGCAGTTTTATTTGGCAACATGCTGCTTGGCATTCGAATTACTACATGAAAATATATATACTTTTAAAAAAAAAGAAAACTGACAAAGGAAAGCCTTCTTCTTTGGCTGTGTTTTATTCTGATAAACAGCTATATTTATTAAAAAAAAAACATGAAAATATAGCCAAAAATGTTGTGGGTGACATTTACAGCTATTTACTTGACTGAAATGTAGGTGCGCACAATAAAAACACCTAAATCTTGATAAGGATTTGATCCTCCTGGTGGGGCCCTTTAAAAAAAGCAGGTGAAAGTTAAACACTGTACATTTATGGGGCATTGGCTTGCTCGCTCTCATGAATAATTGCTTGTTTGTGTTTTTCAACCTTCAATAAAAATCTTCAGGCTCTGTTGGCTACCTCTATTGTTCAATTTTTGATAACAACAATCAAAACAACACTGTGGTGGGTGAAGATCAATAGCCCACTCAACTCTGCCGCCATCACAAGCACGCGATGAAGAGACTAGCTGGATGGAAGATGTATTCCAACTCAAATTATCAATACAGTTCGTGATCTTTGAGAAAAGAAAAGCTCCAGGAGCAATGGTTAATAGTGTTATTTTCTTTGCGCATTGTCACACTGTGTCCATTGACACCCCACCCCCTCACCCCAAACACACACACATGCACGCACTTTTACGCTCACAGGACACACACATGCCCTGCAGCTGTGTGGGCTAGCGTCTTTCTCCTATTAACCAGGCAGCCTTAGAATCAATAGAAAACATAAAGAGGCCTAATCTTTTCAGGTGCTTGGTGCTGATTGCCTATTACACAATAATAACACACCTTGAATACCACGTAGCATGACAGACAGAGAAACACTCTCACCTCATTCTCACACACTACAAACAGCCACAAGCTTGTCATACAGTAAATCTATAGGTTTGCAGTGGAACAGATGGTTTCAGCTGTGGCGCTAGGCCTTTATGAGGGGTGTTAGCTAGCATGCTCAAAGAAATTTTACCAGAAGCAGTGGCATATCAGTGGATCCAGTTTATCGCCTTGTGGAATGAGACACTACCAGTGTCTACTTTGGCAAACTCCAGTCTCTTGTCGTCTGGCATGCAGCTTTAGGTTGTGGAAGTTCCATAAGCTTTGTCTCTGAGGCAGAGTAGCAGCTGTTGCAGTCTACGTCTCCAGTGGAAGAACAAGGGGATTACTGGCCTTCATTCTGGGGTCTGAAGTGGACTAAACAGAACCTTAAAACCACACACCATTAAAACCACTTGGACGCACATACGGCTTTGCATTTCAGCACTGAGCTGTATAAAACAGTCAACATTAATGAGCAGTTACGTTGTTTTTCTTTTTCCATATTCACTAATGTCCTGTTGTAAGTCATTAGGTGTTAGTCTGTCAATGTCTTTCCTCCAGAAAAGCCCCACTAAATTCCAGAGCTGTGTATGGCTTGAGTCTGGTTGTTGACTCTGGCTGAGATTCTATAAACTGAGCCAGCAAGACAGGTGGATGATCTGGGAGTCAGGCAAGTCCAGGACTGGAACCAATGCTATGGCTGGACTGGACTCTGCTAGTGAGCTTCTTAAAGTTTCTTCAAATCCTGAAAGGTAGAGGTGGGGAAGGGGATGAGAGAGTGAAAGCAAGAGAAGCATTAGTTTCATTAGAGTTTTAACAGGAGTTAGACTTTATGTTCTCATAAAGATGTCCCACTGGGGCTGTCTCAGGACAGAGGCTACACTTAACCCTTCGACCAGGGAACATGGGTCTATTTACAAATTATTGGCATTCTTAAATAATTGGCAGATTGCAGCTGCCCCCCCCTCCATTCATCTTCCTGCAGTGCAGACATATGGTCAAGCATGGAGTAAACTCTAGGCTAGGCCTCCCAAATTTGCACATAGAGACGCATATGACCAAATACATACACAGACACTTGCAGGGTATTGGGTGGTGGGATGGGGGGCTAGAGTGGTCTCAATTTGCCCTTTTGGACAATTGAGCAGCTTGTTGGGGGTATCTAGTGGACTGGATCCTCTACTCTTGTTGAGTGGGCATGTTAGCAAACTGTGTTGGGGCTGTCACTCAGCTTTGCTGGAGCTGAGACATGTTGTTAGCGTATGTGTGTGTTTGTGTGTGGCTGAACTACTGATGAACACTGGACATGTGAGAATTCATTGAGTGTCTCAGAGGCTGTTCTTGATGACAGCCTGTCTATGTGGCGGTAGCCAGCTGGGATTTTGGTCCTTCCCTTATCTGCTCCGTGCACTAATTGGTCACAAGTGTTCCTGTCTCATGGTTGACTGTCCTGCCTTATTTCTTCTGTATTTAGCAGCATGCTGGATGAGTCTTGGGTGTGGTCACTGCATTCTGGCAAGGTTAGAGAATTACACATCTGGGAAACATGCTGGTCATAAATGTAGCATCATAATCACAGATCTCACTCAAGTTACAATGGCATCTGTCAAAATTCCTGATCATTTACCTTGAATCCGAGTGGCCAAAAACAAATTAGTCCTACTAGTCCTATAGTACTTTCTGACATCTGTAAAAACTTATGAAAAGAGAAATCAGGACATAGAGGTTACAAGAGCAGTTCAGCACTATTTAATAATCCCCATTCTCTTTCATTTGAAGCACACACAGCATGTCAAACATCCTTACAAAGAGCCCACACACCCTAATTAGCTAATATGCACTACAGCTTAAAATGCCCCCACTGAATATAGGCCTTTTGTGGTTGGGGCATTAAAAGCCTAAATATGTGTTATCAGAGCATGTGGCACACCCTGGGAACCAGGATCCTCTAGAGATGGCTAGCTGACAACTGCACGAGCTATGGCGATCACAGACAGGGGATGGTTTTATTAAGAGAAGAAACGCACCCTTCATCACACCTTGCGCACTAAGCCTGTTTTATGTCAGGATGTTTTAATCTTTGTACCAGTGGATAGGAAATAATTGCACTCTCTCTTTGAGAGTCACTTTCAGTGTCAGGCCACACAGACATGCATGAATGGGGAGGCAGGAGGGGGGTGAAGGTGACATGAATGACCATGCAATTTTGTAGGTTTTATGTTTTTTTTGTTTTTTTTTGTCTTTTTAGATAAAAAGTGAGCAGAGAGAGCGCCTCTTTCCTCCTTTCCCTATAAATGCTTCTGTAAAATTCATACAAAGTCCTATGAGTACTTCCCATCATACACCCAATCCCCTTCCTCGGGTCTCCAAGCCCCCCCTTTGGGACTACACGGGGAGCCTCATTGTGAGGCTCAGTGGACAGAGGCTGTAAGATTCAAAAAGCCATCAAATTAGCATAAGATGGGACTAAACCATCTACCCAAGAGGACCAGCCATTATTCTGCTTCACGGCAAACTCACGGGGAGCTGAAAAGGCTGTTTTCAAAACCAAAACATTACTAATGCCCACAACACCCTTTTATGCTAAACATTAACAGCCATTTTGTTTGAAGTGATTAATACATAAATGTTTTAAAGCCTAAGTGAATAGAAGGAGGGGTGTCAGTGAAGGCTGTGGTGGGAAGGAAAGAAAAGGGGGTCTTTCTGTGTGGAATGGATAATGCCTGCTGGGGTTGTGGGGCTTTTAAGCTGTGGCTAAGGCCCAGAGCCAGTGGTTTTTAGCTGTGCTACACTGACTTCCAAACTGGTCAAATTAACCGGTAAACGAGGTGGTAATTAGTGAGTGTTGGCTCATGAAAATTGTTTATTTAGTTCAAGGAGAGTAAAGCGAGAAGCCGAGGAACTGGAGGAAAACAACATTTGCTCACCTTTCTTAAAGCAGTATTTCTACGGTAACGCCAAATCACATGACTTCTTGTATGTGAAAGTTTCTTATAATTTACTGCACGCTCCCTTCAGCTCTGCTGAGCATTATACTGTCTTTATCTAATAGTTAAATTAGCTCAAATACATTTTATTAAATTTCTATCGTTATTATGCAAAATAATGGATTTCTTTGAAATATTTTTTTCTTTCTTTTATAATATCACAGGATTATTTAGGTCCCTCAAAACAGACATTTCATTTTTTCAGTCGTGAGGGTCTATCTTTGAAGGAACCCTTCTATCGTAAGTAACAAGTTGAGACAAGATGTTTAAAGGTTTCATTCGAACCATATGTCATGTCTATCAACTG
Source organism: Archocentrus centrarchus (assembly GCF_007364275.1). Lineage (NCBI taxonomy): Eukaryota > Metazoa > Chordata > Actinopteri > Cichliformes > Cichlidae > Archocentrus > Archocentrus centrarchus. The sequence continues at coordinate 16,156,309 of NC_044367.1, read as the reverse complement.
TGAATCCTAACGCAAGCAAAGAAGGGGGTGGGGGTGTGCAGTCACATTTTGCTCCAGTGGTGTCTGTCTGCTCGCTGACAGCGGCAGTTGCAGCGCTGTGACTGCTTGCGCCAGAGGTGTTACTTTTCCTCCTTTGACTTTTTGGATTCATCACCCAATGAGCACAGGCTGTGACCCATAAAAAAGGCCCATGGGTAGGCTTACAGGCCTTAGCTGTACATGTGTTGCAAAGGAGCAAATTCCACCTCAACGATGAGTCAGTAAATGGTTTGAAGAAAGCAGTCTGTGCAGTCCATAATCAAAGAAACAAACATGTGAAGGGTAAATATCTAGGTTGAGTTTGCTCCAGTTAACAAATGACCCGATAACACAGTTAACAATTTCTGTTAAAACAACTACATTTTGTAGTGGATCACACAAGAAACAAATTACAAAAACAATGTTCGGTAACAATTATGTAATTAGGTAACTAAACTAATAGCACAGTTTGGCTGGCATGCATATCAAGACATATTCTAAACAGAGCAACCTTTTTCTCATTCATTTCTGGTAACCGTAATTTCACATCCTCAAAATGATGAGTTATGTCAAAGCTAAAAATGACAGTAAGATGGCTGGTTTGGCACAAATTCAAAAATGTTAATTAACTGCTTCAGAGATGACTTGACAACTGAGCCTATGTGATCGATGTGCTCATCGCCCTTTTTCCCCTCAGAGAGAACATCTCTCAGGATAAAACAAATACCGCTCCACGTTTGCCTTGACGAGAACCTCGAATCCTGGGACGACAATACAGCGGCGTATGAAAGCGTAATGATGACAAAAGACTGCCAGCTGCTTGGGTTACTGTACACAGAGCAGACACAACAAATGAGTTATAATAATTAAACACAGGAAGGAGTGGAGATCCTCAGGAGAGACTGTTTCCTTGAATACTTTATGTTGACTTAACCACTGTCAGCTCAAACTTTCTTTGAAACAAGAGTACAGAGAGAGAGACAGCCTGTCACTTTGTTTTCATTAATACAGTGATGTGCAGCTTAACTCAGAAGAGCAGTATATCTCACACGTGTTCTTTTTAACAGAGCAGCTTATTTAGGATAAATCCCCTTAATGGGCGCAAATATTGGATCATTTTAAATGTGTGTGTGTGTGTGTGTGTGTGTAGTGTTGGCAGTGACATACCTTTAACAATCTGCTGTGCCACTGAGTGGCTGCACTTGAAGAACACTCTAGCACACTGTGGCACCAGCTCAGCATCCATCTTCTTTGTGGCTTTCCTGAATGTAGTGCCAATTTCTTCTGTTACATGCTTTACATCAGTGGGCTTCAAGTTATCACCGTGGACTGCCAGGGAAAGTGAAAGCGAAGCACTATGGCTGTCAGCAGACAGTACAGTGTAACACTCTATGGACCCACAGGATACCTTTGTAGTCATGTGACAAGAGGTCCTTTTGGTGGGATCATTGTGGACTGCAGTTACGTGAAGCTCAACGGCTGCACCCTTGGGTAAGGCAGGTACCACAATGACCAGTAATGGTGCACGTTTGATCGCAGAGTCCCACAACAAGTCCTGCAATGTAGACAGACAGTACTGAAATGAATTGGGTGGCAAATTATATACCATGTGGTGCTACACACTACAAACAAATGTATGGCCCTCCTGCTGAGTTTCATGCTGTGGTTTCTGAACAAAAACACTACTCCATCAGCATTATTCCAAACGCTACCACACGGCACTAGGACAGGCTTTTTACTTGAAAGACTGACAGGCTACCAATTAATATGATTGAGAGGTGACCCTGGGTAATGATAGTGTACAAACAATTTAGAAAGAATCCATCGTGCTTGCAGCCACCATGAATAAAACACATAAATGCATGCATTTGAGCGGTATGTGCTGACATGGCAAGTCCTATCAAAATGACTTCTCACCTTTCTAAGAAGATCATTCACAACATGTGACGGCAGTTTCGCCGCACACATTTCGAGGAAAATGGCCTCAAATTTAACTACAGGGCCAAAATATTATTTTTTTTCTCTCCTCTGGACTGAGGGCCATTAGCACTAACAAAATGTCTTGGAGCAGTGCTACAATGTGGCCCTCTAATAATACTTGGCTGTGGCTTCATCTGCTAATGGGAGAGAAATGAGTGTTTTATATAACCGTCATTTCAGTCAGAGTCGATAGGGCAAAAACACTTAACCCCCCCTTTCAATTTGCTGGATCAATTTTCATCCACTTACACCCCACTTCGTAAGTGCAGAATAATAACAGGTTACTTACATTTTATTTTGATATTCACCCACAAAAAGAAGAAATCATTGACAAGAGCACACGGCGGCCTCTTTGTCCTTTCAGCAGACGAACCTGTCATGACCCAAACCGCCACATTCACTGAAGCAGCACTTACCTTCAGATTAAACTTTAGCAAACGCTTAATTGTGTATCAACAGCTAACCTCTTGACTTGGCGAAAAGAAACAAAACAAAACAAAACAAAAAAAACATGAAAAATGCAGGTGTCCAGAATGTGTGTGTGTGTGTGTGTGTGTAAAGGGGTTAGGTTAAGATTTCTTTACTCTGCTGATTTGGAAGAGAGCTGGCTTGCAGTGATCAACAACAACCATCACAGAAGCAGGACAATACTCATGTGATCTCAGGCCTCTTAGCATGTCAGACAAAGTGACAGCACACATACGTGTCCTACGCTTTGATAAATGTTATATTAGCACTTCTGGCTCAGGCTAGGTATTCTCCTAGAGGGAACTGCTTCTTCACTTGTCAATAGTGATTGAACATGGAAGAGAGAGGGGGAACTGGAGAGAAGAATGACAGGACAGAGGGGTCTTGCTCAGCCAGGCTTAAAGGCCACCCTGCGGGGCCTTGAATGCTGAGAGACTATACCCAACTGACTGTCTACAAGGAGACTGGGGGACTTCGACACAGCGCTCCAGCCTCTGGCATGACATTATTGCCGCAGCAGAGTTTCTGACTTTTTGTTAGAGCTGTCGGTTAAGGTTACATCTTTCCCTTTTTGCTTTTTATAAATGTATGTACCACAATGGGATGTTTGTTCAGCAGTTCTGTAAATGTGCTTAAGGTGCAAAATTGTGTACGTTTCTCCATTTATGTGTATGATCTGTGGTCACAGCGTGTGCTTCTCTGGCAGTGGAATGAGAGGGGAAGCACTCACGCCTACCTGGCCAGAGATTATTAATTACATTAAACCAATAAAATATCAAATTTGATATATGGTGAAGCTGAGTGCTGGAGTGGCAAGTAGGGCAAGCTGGCAGGTGGTGTGTATGTGTGTGTATGTGTATGTGTGTAGACGGCTCAATTCTGCTGTGCACCAGCCACTTAACATACTCATTACTTCATGCCAATTCATTTCCAGGGCAGGCAAGCATTCCCCCTGTGCTCTCTCTGTAGGCAGCAGGTAAAAGCATATAGTCTGAATGTGCTGCGCTCAGCTCTCCACACTGATGGGGTGTGACCTGCTTCTCCTTATGTTTGTTTTCTTTCTCCCCACTTTCCTCCCTCTAACTCACATCCATGTGCCTGAAGCGTGTGGAGGGTTGGAGGGCCAAGAGGCGTGAAAGCTGAACGGTAAACACGGTAATAAGGAAGTGGTGTAAAGGCGGGGAACAGCAGGGAGCTGATGGGACTTGCTCTGCTTAGCCAGTTCCCCTACATTTCCTGCCCAGCAGGATGCCTTCAGCATGTGGTTCTATGCCTCAGCACTTACTGTAGTGCTGTCAGTCTGCTATAATATCCCTTCCCATTCACTCCCTCATTCACTCTGTTTTCTCAAGATTCCACTCTGAAGCTCATCAGACTGTTTTTTTTTTTGTAACTGAAACGCACACTCAAGTGTAAGAATATGAGAGTATTTCAAAATCCCAGCACACAGTTCCTTGAAATCTCTGAAGTAAGCATGTTTATTATGGTGTGCAAAAAAAGAAACAATGTACATTGCAAATTCAGTGTTAACAAGTTAAAATCATCATCAAATGATTTCTTTAAGAACGTTCCGCCTTTCTGAAAATAATGTGCTTGTGCAAATAAAGTTCCATTTAAATCTTAATATCCAAACAGAAAAAAATAAATTAAATGTGCCATGCTTTCAGAAGCTGTTGCTGCTGAATAAAGGGATGTCTGTTTAACATTTATTGACTTATCACATGAACATCTCCCTTTTCATCAACCCTTTTGCACACACACAGACAAACGGGCTCTTTGTAGTTTAATGCACCGTAAATACAATTTCACACTTGTAGCGACTCCAGTATGCTCCCAATTAACCCTGCAAGCTTCTTCATCCACCTGATTAGAGAAATTATCAACGCACAACAACAACATGGCCCTGTAGCTTCACAAACACACTAGGCATTGGTGTTCCTGTTATAAACACGTACTTCACAGGTCTAGTGGGCCTATATATCTTTGTATATAAAAGAGTATGACTACATAATCCAGTACTTGACAACTGGATTTAAATTAGTATTCAGAACTGAACCACACATTAATTTTTTGGAAGGATATTTTTTTAAGTATAGTGTAATGCGTTATCATGCAATGTACATTTTTTTAGCCTTATGTTTTATTTCCCCAATGATATTCATGCATTTACATATCATGCTCTCCATCTTCTTTTTTATCTCTCTTTGTTTTGAAAAGGTTTTATAAAGTTGGTTTAATAAGTTACTTAACTAGTTATCACAGTTTTGTAACTGCAAGTTATTTGAATACACGACCTTAATCATAATTAAAGCAATACTTTTCCTTGTTCTCTCCTGTGTGTTTCCAGTATTTCTTCTATTGTGTTTTATAAATCTGCAGCAAAAAAGGATGAAGTGTGTGGTCAAGGGAGGATGACATGTCAAAAGCTAGAGCAAACATAAAGTGCAGAGTCGAGCTAGTAACCCAGCACCTTATTGAACTTAGCTCTAAAATTCGCTTACAGGTGAGGCACCCTGATCTGTCAAGTAGTGTTGCTCAATCTGGGAGTCAGTTGAATTTGAAATGTGGTCTCCCGGTAGCAATCCTGAGTCAGTTAAATGAATGTTTTTCATTGTTCTTACAGATTGCTTGGAAGCAGAACAGATGGATGGGGTTGTACATTTTCAATGACCTCTGATATGAACCTAGTCCTGCTGCCTCCCAAAGCTTTGGCCTCAGTTAGCCCTGTTATCTGAATGACTCACTCTGTATGCCAAATTGGCACTACACTGTCACTTTAAAATTTCTATTCCAATGTGAGTTACAATAAGGGCAAGCAAAATGGTACTAGCTCTTGACTTATCTATGTGACCTGCTTATGTTTCAGAATACTGTTAAAGAATACAGTGAACTGACATGAAGTTGACATTCTCTATCCACTCTTTAACACTGTTCACCACCCCACCAAGCCACGTGTTGGAGGTGGGCTCCTGCCTCTCTCCCTAAGGCCCTATTCCCATGGCTAGAGAGATTACCGTGGGAGGAGAAGGGCTGCCAAGGGAGACTGGAGCCCCTATTAGATGTATGGAGCGGGGTTGTAAGCCTTGGCGGTGGAATGAAGGGAAGGATGGAGGGAGGTGGCAGGAAAGAGGGGTAGGGAGGGAGATAAGCTGCTCTGAGAGTTGAACGGAGCTCCAAAATGGTGTGTGGGGGCAAAGGATTAGGGAGGCTCTGAGGAAGACATCTGCTTCTGTGCCAAGCTCCACATTATCAAAGACACCAGCGTTTCCCACATCATCAACTTTTCATGAGTGCACTCACTGGTAAATATCAGTAGCAGCGGCTTGGGTCTCAAGGGGGCAGAGAGGGGCGAGAAACCTTCCCTTATTTCACAACCATAAAACACAATTCTGAAAGGCCTCTCTGAAAGACTTGGATACCAAATCAAGTTTTTTTTTTTTTTTTTTTACTTATTCATTGATGCATGGATCCCACTGTCTTGTAATCCATTAAACATGTGTTCATCTTATGTGGGTGTAACATTTTATAAGTATGATCAATATTTCCTCTGCATCTATAATAAAACAGCCAGACATTGATCTTCTCCTTAACCACTGGCATAAATTTCGCAAATAAAAATCTCACTCCACAGTGGCTGACCTTCTCTTCTTCTGTGGCTTTCAGCATGCTCTCCCATACGGCCCTGATGATCTGGATGTCTCTGTGTCTTGTGGTGTAGCAATGGGCCTGGACAACATGAGCCAGAGTCAAGTTGCTGATCACAGCTTCCAGAACCTTCTTCATATGGCTGAAGGACAAGTGAGCCTGGGTATATGTGCCAGCTTTTACCAACTGCATTGTACAGGGGACCAAAGCAATTTGGCCAGAACAGAACACCACGTCATTGACCTGGAGAAGAGGAAATACAAGGAAAAATGTTAGAATGGTATGATTAAAAACAAGACTAAGATTTAACAGCCTACCATGTTAGCTGAGCTCGTTGGAATACTAATAATTGTTACTTATCACTAAATAAAGAATGGAACGGTATTATTTTTCACATTGTGTACCTGTATATATGTCTATGTGTCTGTATGTATCAAAGGAAAACATGGTCCTCGAGACACCAATTGTACTGGTAAATGCCAAAAAAGGCAGTTTTAAGTAGTTTGAAACATGTTTATCTATATGACTGCATGTGTACGGACAGATATTATCTACAGACAAATTTAGGACTACTGAGAAGTCAGCAGGGCACTTGCTAGAGCCCAGTGGTCACAAAATATAATATTCATGGGTTAAAAAAGAAAAAAAGTCTTCATTTTTATTATGTTTCACATAAGTGGCTGATTCAATAGATACAGTTGCATTATTACATGTTTTATGCATTATCAGTTGTAGTATATTATCATTCTGTAAGTGTCAGCAAAGTCGTTCTCTATCTAGATCTTACATCAACTGAACAGGAGAAGAGAATTTCAAGCACCAGCCACCTGACAGCAGTCACTGCTGACCAACACAACCAGCACAAGTTTGTTATAGTTTAACCAAGTTTCTAACACCTGTTGTGGATATCCACTCATCATGATATGCCCAATCAGCACACAACTAGCAGAATGCTAATATCTTATGGGCAAAAGTGTAATAAAAACCAACATTTCATATATAATGGATACTATACTTGCAAAAAGTTTAAAAAAAAAAAAAAAGAAAAGATTTCTGTCTATCTCACGAGTTTGTTCTAGGTGAATTGACACCAGTTTCAATACAGTTCAATCAATAGTAGTTTGGCTTTGGCTATGCCGAATCTAGCTACTGATCCAACCAATCACAAGCCAGGCCAGCACTGGCAAATGAAGAGCCAGCACTGGCAAATGGGAAGCCAACTTTAGACCATAGTCTAACCTATGCAATCCAATGGATCCATCCATCCATCCCGTACAGCTAATTGGACTCCAGGTCACGGGGGGCCAAACTAAGAATAAATGCCCAGACCTCCTTCTCCCAGGCCACTGCCTCAAGAGCCTCTGCTGGGATACCACAGCATTCCTAAATCAGCCAACAAACATAATCTCAGAATGCCCAGTGTGTCCTGCATCTGCTCCTGAGTCTCCTCTTGGCTGAACATGCCTTAAACACCTCATCCAAGTGCTGCCCAGGTGGCATTCTAGATGCCAGAAGTGTTTATGGCCATCTGTAAAACACGGTGGAGTTCTTGTCAAACTTTATGGAATTGGAACACTATCAGTCATGAATTGGCCTCCCCAGAGCCCGTATCTCAACATTATTGAAGCAGTGTGGGATCATCTTGACAGAGAATAGACTAAAATGCAGCCAATTTCCAAGGAAGAGCTTTAAATGTCCTTCAAGAAGCCTGGAGAACTAGTCCTGAAGACTACTTAACTCTTTCCCCCCCAGGAAGCCTATTCGGGGTAAACCTTGTATCTCTTCTCTGAACTGAACGTCCATCCATCCATCCATCCATCCATCCATCCATCCATTCTCCTCTGCTTATCCTGTTCAGGGTCATGGGAGGGCTGGAGCCTGTTCTAGCAGACATAGGGCGGGAGGCAGGGTACACCCTATACAGGTTGCCAGCCTGTTGCAGGGCTAACACAGAGAGACAGACAACCATTCACACTCACATTCTCACCTATGGGTAATTTAGAGTGACCAATTAACCTAACCCCAGTGACTGTGGCACAGTGGCGTGGTGGTTAGCACTGCTGCCTCACAGCTAGAAGGACATCTAAAAGGTCTGAGTTCAAATCCACCTTGGCTCAGGCCTCTCTGTGTGGAGTTTGCATGTTTGCATGGTCTGTGTGGGTTTCCTCCCACAGTCCAAAGACATGCAGTTAGTGAACTGAACAGTTTCTATTATATTTCAGGCCTGCTTCCAGAACAAAATGAATGTGTGTGCATTAGAAGTTAATGAGGATGATCAGCTTACTAGGAATACTCTTGGAAAAACATAAAATACTAAAACTGCTTGACTAAAAGAGCTCAGGCTAATTTGAAGAATAAAAGTGGTCATACCAAATACTCACTGTCAAGCTTGTTAGAAATCGTACAAACTCTGGTTTTGCCTTATATACTGTACTTCCATGTATACTTGCACATTTCAATAAATTGCTGCACCTATTTCCTATCTTCCTAGCAAAACATAAAGAAATAAAGGCTGGCTCAAGACACAGCACAGCACAATATGATTCACGATCCATTCTTCCATTTTCTTCCGCTTATCCAATTGAGGGTTTCGGGGTGGCTGGAGCCTAGCCCAGATCGGCCAGTTACTCCTGTAGAGGAAGTCTGGACTGAGCTTTCCGTTTAAAGGGTACAGGTTTCTGATTTCAAGGGGTGTTCCCCAACAAGTAATGCAGAAACTAGTTAAGCAAGTGGTGAGGAGACTCGCCTAGCTCGAACTGCCTGCTTCCAGATGTCACCCCTGCTAACCTTTGACAAAACACTGTCTGAGTAGCTTTGCAGGTCAAGTGAATTTTGTCAGCCACACCCGTTAACGGCAGCTCTCCTTTACAATCCTTGCTCTTGGTAAATTTGACTAAGTTATACTTTAGTGGCCAGGAATGGAAAAGGCCCCAGGGATCTGTTAATTTCAAGTGCTACAGTAATCTGTAAAAACCACTGAAGAGATGTAATACTCATTAACAAGGTTTACTTCATTGTTACACAAAAGGGAATGTCCACAATTTGGACATTTGAATGCATGATATTTCATTAAAGCGATTTAGCAGGGGCAAAACAAAAGCTCAATCAAATAATAAGATTCACCTAAATTTTATCTTAACCTACTTAATCTACTCTATGCTAATGCTGATTTCTGATACCAGAGATGAATGAGAGAGAAGCGGGAGTACGCCTTGCCACGAACTCTCTGGCCACGCCCAATAAAGTCCAAATGGGGAAGCAGTGACTCACTACAAAGCCCTCCTACTCCTTTGAGACTTTAACCCAACACAGTAACAAATGAGCAGAGAAAAAGCCAAAAATTAGAGGGAGAATACCCGAAGAGAACCCACTCAAACTCAGGGTAAACATGTAAACTCCACACAGAAAGGCCCCCAAGTCCCTGGGTTGGATTTGAACTATCCAATGAAGTGCTGGTGCTAAACACAGCATCACTGTGCTGCCTATGATTCATGATTTTAAATCAAAATCCCAGCAAAGGTCATGAAAACCAAAAATGACCACTGTTTGGGATGTGCAATGAGTCAAACTCAAAAAGTTGTTTTATTTCTCTAAAAAACTACAATAATCAAAGAGGTGCTATAATCAAATTAACATTAATTATAAGCATGTTTGATTAACAGTGAATTAATTAACAAGTTTTGCCCCCCACACCCCCTTCTATTTACAGCATCTTATCACAACTATTTTCATTTCACAGTTCCTAAACTAAGCTGGTTTTCAGTGAGAGGCCTGCCAATATATCTCAGCAGCACCAGTGTTATTTATTAGCATAATTAACCTAATAAGCTCAATTTTCATTTAATACCTCTGTTAGAAATAAGCTCCCTGAATAATGAAACCTGAAAAAAATCTATCTGTTTAATGCAGACAAACGAGCAGGGATGAGAAGTGGCATTAAGGAGGTCAGGTCTTTAGAGACCCTGTAGCTCACCAGTGTTTGAGGCTAGATGGCATTAGTGCTGGACACTAGCTGATGGTCAATGCAAATAAATGCTGATGATAAGCTGAAAATAGCAGACCCTGAACCATCTGGATCTCCAGGAAGGATCAACTGATACACGGCCTGACATGGTCTTTAACTGATCTGCAAAGACCTAGTTGAAGGTAATGTATTTAATTGAGAGATTACCAGGTTAAGCATGAACCAAAAGTATTATTTAAAGGCCCACATTCATGCTTTTGAGTAGTTGCTTTAGTGTGTTATGTAGATTTTCTGGGCATGTAGAAGGTCGGCAAAGTTAAAAGGTCCATGCTAAATGGAGTTATTCTTTTCGAAAGGAAAACACTGCTGCTAAACTGCTGGAATGGTGAACTCTACATCACATGTACAGAGGGTTGCCAACTCACATGCTTCTGGGTAGTGACACATCTATTCATGTTCTGTCTCATGCTCTCACACTGCTCAAACACATCTAAAATAAAGTCTCAAAGATCAATTTTTATCAACAACACAGACAGCACATTTGGGTTTGGACTATTAACGAATGAGCAGTTGCATTGCAGTCCATCATCAGGGGAGAAGAGGTTTGTTTTGTTTTTACCTTAAAGCATGCAAACCAGGTATAGTATCGCAGACACCCCTAATAAAATAAATTGTCTAGTAAGGGCTCTTTAAGACTTGGCAAACTCTAAAGTTCTTCTCCTGCTGGCTAAAATTCAAACAAATCTTTTCTTTGCCAAGTTCAATTCTGATTGGCCCACACAGATGGTAGGCCATGGGGTACTTTATCTAACATTGAAAAAAACTGAATGCAGACAGTGTGCCATTTTTAAATTGTATTTAGAATACTAACGGGGCAACACGCTGCACACAAAGCCATTTAGCTGGAGGTCAGACGTGACCATAGCCATTTCCATAATCAAATGGGTCTTCCATGATTCCCAACTTCTGGGCTCACTTTTCAGCTTTGATGAATCTTCAGCTTCCATCTCTGCTGCTGCAAATTACTGGGACATTGACAATAGAAAAGAGATGGAGGGAAGACAAATAAGAGCAATGTAGGTGAGAGAGGGGGCATGGAGAAGGGAGATAAGGCCTCCAGTGCTTTCAAGCATTTGGATCAATCACTTGGATCATTTACCTGCTACCATGATCTACCCAAGAGCCTACATTACTGTGACTACCTAACATAAAAGCCAAATTCCCACACATCAACAACAAATTGTCATTGGCATTCCATTTATGAGCCATCAAATGCCATCATATCCACTCCAACAAAGAAGAGCTCCATCAGGTTGGATGGGTGGCCAGAATCTTTTAACAAGCTCATCCCCTATGAAAAAAGCTCACTTCTTTCTAAATTCATAAAGGCCATCTACAATTTGTCAATTTGAATATCAAAAGGGGCTAGCATGGGGCCCCTTGGCTGTTAAAGGCAGACTCCCATAGCTGCTACCAAGCAGGTGTGTGATGATCAATTATTAAGGCTCCCACTCTGGTTACTCTTAGTGGGAGGTGAAACTGGGGATCTGGGGGTTTGTGGTGGTGGGGGAACATATTTCTCTGTTGAACCTGGATGGTAGAGAGACAGCAGAGAAGAGAGAGCGAATACTATTTACATAAAATTAACAGTTCAAAAGAATGAGTTCACACACCAATCAAACTTGTTAATTGACTGTCAATGGTGTGTCCCTGAATATACAACACAACTACATTATTCATCTTAGGCCTTGACAGAGAAGACAGTCCAATTTGCATGGGTGTTCTAAACGTGATCAACAACCACAATGCCACATGCATTTTTAATAGGCCGGAGATGGGATCCTTTAATATTCATAAGGGTCAAACAATTGCATATGACATTAAACTTTCTATAACAAGGTAAGTATTTTTCAAATGCTAGCCTTAGCAATCTAAATGGCCCACAGAGAAAAGGGAGAATGTGCTGTCTTTCAGTGTTCACAGTGGATCAATGCTATATATCCATGCTGGTTTGTTGCTGGTTTATTTATTCAAGTATCAAATAATAATATGATACATGCTGCCAAAATAAAGCTGACTGAAAGATGATTTAATATTAGTCAACTGGCTCAGAGCTGGTCTGTTTATTTCTTCTTTTCCCCATGTTACAGAATAACATGCATCATTAGTTTAAACAACCGTATTGAGAAATTTTTCATTATGTAACAATCACTGAGATTCACACAGCTCTAATAACAAAACATCAAACTTAAAAATCATTCTTGAACAACTTCTAAGCCAAACATGCTTCCAATTAGCCGAACAATTGAGAAGATAAAACATTTCTTTTTCTTTCAGCTTAATACTAATTTGTTTTTTAGCACTGTACTTTATTGACCTTTATTCCATGGTAAAAACACCATGATTCTTCTAATGAACCCAATGACACATCCAAAGGACACCAAATTCAAAGAGATTTTTCCATCTCTGTGAGGTGCAGACAGTAACACGTACGGTAAATGTAGCCAGGAAGCGCCTGGCTCTGTCCAGCCCCACTCCTTAACAGTGTCTTGTTTCAGACTTGTGTGTCTGAAGTGTTTCTAATTGCAGTTTGTGTCAAAGGGTTTCCAGAGATGACCAGACAGTGCTAGACTATATTCACATTGGTGTCGAAGCCCCCTGGGCCCCCATCCTGTTGAAGACATCTCCAAGTGTCATTAGCAGAGCCTTGGAATGGTATAGATGAACTAGGCAGGCCTGGATAAAATGACCTGGTATTGATGAACAGTCAGGCTTTTCTGCCTGGTTCCAAGGACAGAGAGGTGGAAAACTGCTTCACTACTCCTATCAGATATGCTAATGGTCACATTTCTCCCCATTGAGACCTCATGCATAATTTAACTAGGAAAATGATAATACAAAATGTGTAAAATAGGTTAGATTAATATGGTGTAACTTTTCCTTTATCCAAGGACATGTAACAAAGCTAATGGGCTAACGGCAGTCCAATATCAGCTACACTGTTGGCAGTTAAATGCAAAATGTAATTAATATTTGGGATGTTCATTTATTTAAATGTTGCTACACTGATTTTTGAAAGTTGGAAAATGAAATATAACAAAATAGTAAAAAGAGCTTGATGTGTGAGAAGCAGTAGACCAGATTCAAACCCAAAACACTGCACTTAAATGGTATGTGTTATCTAAAACCTAAATTGATATATAAGCTATTAAAAAAAACCAAAAAAAAAAAACACTTTTACTGGAAAATTATTGGGCTTACTTTTAATCCCATACAGAACACTCTTAAGATGACAATTTTGTCTTTAGCAATTTTCCTCTTTTCTTGAATATTTTAGGGTTGGCAAATAGCTCAAAATAGTTCAAAATCTGGGGATCAAAAACTGAGGTTGAAGTTTTGTTGAATGTATTTAAGTGCATATATTATTCCCGCTTTTTGGTGCGGATTTGATATGCAACGACCGTTTAATCCTTGTGTGGTGGATGGCAGTTTGTCAGGGATGTGTGCTGTGATTTCATCTCGAACTGGCTTCAAGTCAGTGGGGTTCTTTCAGCATTAGCGAATTCAAAGCAGATCACGTCTGGGAGTGGGAAATGATAAGAAATGGGCTCGTGTTGTGCCGCGCCCTGAGGAAATCCTGCCTCTTCTGACACCTCATTTCGACAAATACAAACCTTTCAGGAGAACCACAACCTTTCTCTCTTCTACCGAATCTTTCACCATGTTAGTCTTCTCATTTAAGGCTTCATGGGAAGGGAAAAAGATATTTGCCTTTTTTTTTTTTTTAATTCCCTCCTCTTTTTTCCACTATCTTTATTTTTGTCATCCTGTTTGTGCTCCAGTTTGAGCCTAACCCCTGTATGCTCAACTGTCACATAACATCAGTGTTACTTAAATGGCGACATAAATAGCCATATAAAGTGCACAAAGAAAGACAAGTATGAGACATTTCTGAATGCATTCTCTCAGGTCTAAAACTGAACGCTTATTCAGAAAGCAATCCATAAGCATATGTTGAAAGCATGCTGACAAATTTAGCAGAATATGCAATATTACGCAAGTATAATGAGCCATTGTTGAAGCAATGTGTGGTCAGTCTGAGGGGCACTGGCTTTTCCCCAGCCCCCCGCCCTCTCTAAGCTCATCTGTATTTTTTATTTTCTGTCTGTTATGTCTGCCCTCGACATGCCCACTCCATAGACAATGAACCTTGTGGAAGAGTAACACTGCCATGCCAGCTCTGGTCAACTTAATGCTGGTCAGGAGCTGCCAGTCAGTACTATAACCAAGGTCAGAGGAGCCTGACTGCTGGATGCCTAGGGACACAGACTGGAATGTCAACAGGCATAAACAAAAAACAAAACAAAACAAAAAAAGTAAATGTATTGTTCCCCCATGATAAAAAAAAAATGTAAACATAAAAAACAATACAATTTGATGTGTTGAGTTTTGTTGTATACATTTACTGCTGCTAAGATGATGTTAAATTTAAGAAATATGATCAAATAAACACAACAAATACCCCAAACTGATGTAATACAATTGTCTGCTGCTTCGGACTACTGTGCCACACCAGAGTTGGGCTGAAAATGAAGAGTGATGGAGGGGCATGGTTTTTCATTGCGTTAGGCAAAATGCCCTGCTGCCTTCAACCGTCCCGACCTCACATTTTTTGACAAATTGGTTGTGAGGCTTTTACGACTGATGCACATATCGCAAAAATCATTTCTGCCAAGCTTCCTCTATGACCTGCCCGTGGGACATGACAAGCCTCTCCATGCATCGCTCTATCAAGCCGAATCTTTCCAGGACAATGCAAATTATGACAAATTCCATCATCCTGCATTATGCGCTTTCCCGCTAATCTCCCTAATTCGAGAGAATCGGGGAGGGTCTCGCTGTTTCAGCTGAGGGGCATGTTGTCTGACTGAATGATGCTGAAACTGCAACCCTCATCCCCCGTTCTTTCTCCCTTCCCAGCTGTGACCACCTCGTCTCTTCTGTCTTTTCATATTTTTCTTTTTTGTGAAGCAACATTTCTTAGTCTGGCTGGTAATAGAAGCACCAACTTAACCTGGCCACAGAAGAATTATGTCAAAAATAAAATACTATGGCACAACCATTAAAGTGTAGCTGTCAGTAGTGATGAAGTTAAACAAGTCTGTGTGTGCGTATAAGGTACAAGCAGAGCAGGGCCACGGTGTGAAATATCTATTCTGCATGACACAGAGTGAATCAATCATTGTGTCCCAGCAACATGAAGCTGCTAATCCAGAGAGAAAAGTTCATACACATGCACACACACCCGGTCTTGCCCACCCTGTAGATAATTAATTTCTTGTAATGGACACAATGTGTAGCTCAGTATGGACAAATAAAAGATTAATAACAGACAAAAAATAGAAGATCAGCTGATAGAAAATGTGATGCAGAAAATGCAGCGCTGAGCAAAAGAAATGCAGTCCCTTTCCATCTCAACAGATGGCAGTATGACTGCATTAAAAAGACAGCTGGCACATCAGCGACGGCGCACATACTGTATCAAGTCCACTTAAAACACGGACAGGCTGACTAGACAGCATCGGAGTCTCCTTGGATTTTCTTTCCTTTCTCTCTTTTTTTTTTTTTTTACCAAGTTAAAATATTCACATAAACAAGCCACAAATACTACTGGTAAACAGCAGGATCATGGATTTAAAAAAAAAAAAAAAAAAAAAAAACAAAAAACCAAAAAAAAAACCCCCACAATGAGACAAAGCATTTTTAAAATTGTTTTTTACTTGACTCTACTTTGTATTTTTTATTTTATGAATGAAACTCCAACATAGCTGAAAAGTGTCATTAATAACATAAAGAGAAACAAATCAAAACCACAAATCAAAGACTACTCACCCAAGAAACACTTGTATCTACTTTGAATTGACCAAAAAAAATTTTTTTTGTAAAAAAAGAAAAAAGGCACAAAAAATGTTAATAATGTTAATAATGTATGATAAAATAATACTAAAGGAAATAATAAAATGCATTGTTCTTAAAATGCACCAAATCCCGAGTGAAAAACACAGCAAATATTAATAGCTGTGTGAGTGCATCAAATTTAGCTCAGTGTATTTTGACATGCAGAAAATATTGTGTGGTCTATATTAAATTAAATGAACATCTCATCTTCAACATCTTACCTATACTCGCAGGGCCTCCCATTCTCTTTCATAATAATTCTATAGTAAAAAGAAAAATAAAACGTAATAAAAAGTGAAAATGCTGACACATCCAAAGAAAAAAATGAGGAGGCCGTATATTATCATCTGCAGTACTTTTGCCTCAGCAAAGCATGCTTTTATGACAATGGCATTTTGAAAAATGAATGACCCAGGTTAAAAGCTACTACTTCAAAAAACTGTTCTGTGTGAAATTTATGATAAAGTGAGGAGGCAAAATTAAAAAGACCAAACAGACTCATACAGTTATCAGCAGCACTGCTTAAAAAGAAAAAAAAAATATCACAAATGAAGACAAGGTGCCAGTGCAAACACACTATTGCCAATGGATACAATAATCATTGCTAAATCAGTCACTGATTACCACTTTTAATATGTTCAACTTGTGGAACAGCTACAACATAGGCATAACAATTACAGAATAATATATAGTAGCAGTTTCCCAACATGCACTGGTAGGTGAATCTGCTGCACTAGCAGCTGTTGGTTAAGGTATTGTAAGACTTCGTGTTTGCTGGTAGCATCAATCATCTCTTTCTTGCTACATGGATGATGTGCTCACAAAACATGTAAAATATTAGTCAAGTGTATTCAGCTCAGTTCAAAATGTAATTAAATAATCTTAAGAGTTAGAGTCCTCTGTTTCTGAGCTTACTGCTTTGCATAATAGATTTTGGGTTGACAAGGTGAGGGGGGGTTGCATTTCCTAATGCTGTTACTTCTTACTGCCTGCATGTCACCACACTAGCATGTGTGGGTGCTGGTCACTGTATTGTCCTGTCTATATTTGCCACACATGTAGATTTCACAAGAAAACGTCTTCCAGACCCTCCCTATCTGTGCGTTTGTGTGTGCGTGTGAGAATGTGTGTAGGCCCTGTCAGCTATGCCCTCTCGTCACTGCTGGGGGAAGAAACACACCCGGGCAGCTCTGAATATAGTGGCTAGTTACCATAGTAATGGGATGGTCATACGTCTCTCCTCTCACAGACAGTGATGGAAGTGGACAGGACACGCTGCCATGCTTTTTATCTATGCATTCGCTATTCAGTTATTTCATTCCACAAATAAAAAGCCAAGCCATCCCACCTCTCCTTTTTCTGTATTCAAATAGAGGGGTGAAATGCGAAGTAAATAGTTGGATATGGGGTAATAATTCACACATGGGACTACAAATAATTGATGTGTTTTGACTGAGTGTTTGTGATTGCAATTGTAATAGCGTGAGTGTCTTGGCAGATGTCTGCGGTGGTGGGATCTTTACATGACGCTTTTCAGATGCCTTCTTGATGTCTCTGAACCATTCACCCCTCCACTGCTCATCAGCAGTGACAAAGTGAGAAGCAAACAAGGATGCATTCACATTCACATACACACACACAAATACATACATAAATAGCAAACACACACGTACCATGTGCTTCTCTCAAATTAAAAAGCAGAGTCTAACATTTATCAAGTGTAATCATATTCATACACCATAACTGATCACATTAATCTACATACCATTAAATGTTCTGTTACATTCCCCACATACAAACCCCCAAATTATATATAAATTTTTATTCATTTTACACAAATGGTAGTTTAGTCATTTGTAAATCTGCAAAGATGTCTGACTTTTCTAGATGCTGTCCACTATAGACATCACTCCCAGTTTCTTGCTGAATTGTAGATCCTATAAGATGTAGTGTAAATATTTACTTGTGTGTATAGGCACACGGTGTTTAAATACTTATATGAATATCTTGAAATGTTTGTCTGTATACTTTCTGTATATATCTGGGAAAAAAAAAAAGAAAGACGATAACTGTGGCAATCCTGTCCCTGCTTCCCATGGCTTGTTGACATGGACCAAGGCAGTCAGGCACCAATAATACATGAAGAGCTGTTCAAAGGCAATTAGGATCAGTTGTCATGGCTGGGCCCATTAATGAGTGGGAGTGTGGCAGGGGCCGAAGCAGAGGCACAGCGCCGGCAAATGCGACCGCATGAGAGCCGATGTATTCTGACAGATCCAGTCCTTCCCCTGTCCTCGCCTGGTACAAGCTGATACCAGCCTGTACCCACATAGTGCTGCTGCAGCAGCAGCACAGGATAATGTAGCAAAGAACGTCATGCCTTCTGGAAATGACTACTGCCGCGGTAGGTCAGTTTCCACACAATCACAGCATGAGAGAAAGAGGGGACAAGGGCCAGGGAGAATAGGGCTGGAAAGAATATAATTACCCTTGCTGCTGTGTAGTGCTTCACATAAAACTGCCTCTTCATCAGATTAAAAAGGTAATCTCCTTTGACCTGTCACATATAAGTGTAGACATTTAGAGGCAAAAATGTAGCTCCAGCACTGTCCCTAGACGAAACTACGACCATATTTCAAAGCAGATATATTTCTCAGGACTATATTTAAGGAGGGAAAGGAAGTCCTGTTCTTGTTATGTAGGAGAGATTATGTGTACATGTTTTCTCTATAGAAGCAAATATTTGACAACATTTGTTAACAAATTCTTAGGTATAAGTGTACTGATGGTTTGAGATTATGTGTGTACACTTAATTATTTATTTTGCTTGCCTTTGCATATTTATCTATTTGCATCTTGCTGAGTGCGGCATGAATGCCGTGTACCTCTCCTGTCAGTCATGAGTGTATTACATTGAGTCACCTGTGACGCTTTTTTAATGACCGAACCAGTTTACCTTGTCACTCAGACAGAGTCTATCACAAAGAGCACACAGGTGTGTGTGTGTCTGTGTGTCTGTGTGTGTCCTTGTAAGGCTCGGCCTCGGGGCATACAGCCGACATGCCACTGTGGTAAGGTCTTACTGGGTTTGATCATTGTGTTTCGTGTGTGTCCAATTCAAGTGAAGACAGTTGACCCTGGTGTTAGGGTAGGATAAGTAAAGCCTACATAGACAGACTCGGGTGATGCATAGAGACAAGGACGGAATCAATGATTGCCGGGGAAAAGCTCTGAGGTGAAGCTTGACTGTCAGTTAAAACCTTTCTGACTCAGGCTAGACAAAAGGTTCAATTCATTGCACATAATTCAGGAAAGGAACAACCAGCCTATTCTCCCCGTGCCTTCAGTGAAATAAAAAGGAAAAAAAAAAAAAACAAATCTGTGTTAACATTCTCTTCTGCAACTTAGGAGCAAGTAACTACATGTGCTAAAGAACACCGCAGCTTCAAGTAGCCTTCAATCTCATGATTGCAGAAACCACTGAGCCTTCAAGACCTCATTTTTCATCGACTCAATTACTCGACAACTGTTCCCCTCCTGGCCCACCCCCTCCCCCCCGCTTCATCTTCCCTCCTCCTTAGTTGGAAGTGATCATTTGTTCTTTTATTAAAGTTGATAACATCCCTTGCATTGTCTGAGCGTTCAAGCTGGAGAGCCGCCCCTACTGTTCTAGCCTCCAGCGTTTTCATATTATTGGTGCATTATTTCACGCATGCCCTCCTCTTTTATCAAGCGCTTTTGAAGTAATGTTAATAGACTAGAAAATTGAGACATTTATGAAGTATGGGCCATGTTTATGAAAAAATCCATAAAGTATGACAGGGGAGAGGTGAGATAAAAGCAAGGTTTTAATAGATTATGGCAAACAGGGGAGAAGCGTCAGATGCTGACAGGCACCTCCTCCGAGATCCCTCATATTTTATGGGATTAATTTTGTTGTATTAGAAATGAAGTTAAATGTCCTAATTAATCTGTTCGTGCTGCATGAATACCTCCCTGAACGCAGATGCATTCGCACACACTGCTTTTTGGCTAATTACTCTTCTGTGGTAATTGAGGTAGATGTAGTCTCTGGATGTAGGCTGAGCAAGTTTCGTTAGGTGGGGGCATATTTGATGTGGTAGGGGGCTGCTGAATTTTGCATGTCGGCTCTTTTACAGAAGTGAAAAATTCTAAGCGAGACCCATAAAAATTACCCACATTTCTACCATTTACCAGTATTTATTTATTTATTTATGTACATTTATTGACTGCTAAATTTATGCTGATGCTGTAATAAATGTATATGTTTATTTTAAAAACATATAAAAACATATAAGAATTACTTGGAAAAAAAAAAAGAAAAAGAAGAAGCAAAAACATGTATTTTCTCTGGGGTGCTTTTGTGTGCCAGCAGATTCAGCTGCCTACTGTATAACCACAATATGACAAACCTTTGTCACATTTCATTCCCAGTTCTTTCATACTGTATTTCCTTTCCTTGTGCAATGACAATTATGTTAGAAATACTTAAAGCAATGTTTCTTATTTACCTTATATTCAATGCAATTAAACTGAGGCTTTAAACAAGCACAGAGAATTATCTCTCTTGTCCAGCACGGGTGGCCTAACCTCACTTTGACTCAGCCTGACCTCTTAACTCTTCATCAAAAGGGCCAAACAAAGTTCAGCCCTTTGTTTTTAGACATTTAGACTTCTGTAAGAAGATTATTCAAATTCTACCGCCTGCCTCAATACACTCCTCCCTTTGATACTAATTGGCAGCGTCAGATCCAATTCCCTCCTGATGCCTCACGATCCACTTTGACAATTTTCAAAATCCAATGCAAATCCTATCGTGGGCTTGTGCACGACAATCTTCCACAATATTGACTGTCACTCACAATTAGGGGAATGAGGCAAGGGGTTAGTGCTCACCAGCAACCTGAGGCTAGCGCAGTCAACTCCCCAAACGTACCTCGCAGAATCTGATCAGCGAGAATAATTTCCCAGCAAATATCCCAAGGGTGAGCCACTTACCTTAACTGGAAAGAGGAGATGTTTAACAACCATCCAGCTGATAGTTTGTCTGTTCAGACCTGGTTTGGGCATTGTGTGTGCCTCCGTAAATGTTGCTCCAAAGTGAATGTGACTGAACTGGCAGCATTAATTTAAACAGATCTTGCAGTTAAGAGACCCCTGTTGCTAACTCTGGCTTTAGTGAATGATAGACCAATTTTATCCATCTGGCAACTAATAAGCATAATCTTTTATTATTAGTAATACATTTCTGTGTAAAACGTGGAACACAGCCAACTAAAAACAGACTTCAGCTCCTTTTTTTTTTCCTTCTTTTATGTCACTGCAAAAAGAATTGCTTAAAAGCTTTTATAAAAGCATCCCATTACTCGGCTTTGGTTGTAATGAGAAAATTTGTTTTGATATTTTGCAACTGAGAAACATCCTTTGTCTTAATGAATTGAAGGTTATAGTAAAAGACTGAAATTTTTATATCTTAATTAGATGATGTAAATTGTGTCTAAAACAAATGACAGCTAAATTTGCATTAGATCCCTGATAAACGAGACAGCAAAACAAAACAATTAATGAGAAGAACTTTGATACAGCTACACTCACTAATGATTTCATATGATTATAATACAATTCATATCACAGTGAACCTCTAAACACATGTCAGTCAGGTACAAAACAATATGAAACAGTATAAAACAAAAAGGCATAAATTAAATTAGTGTTTTTTTTCTTTATAGCTTGCGGCTTTAACCTAAACTGATGCCATATTATATATCAACATACAATACACCAAGAGGCCCTCAAGAGGCCCCCAGCTTTGACATTATAAAGGTTAACTAATTCTTTAAATCAAGTCACATCTAAATCTGTCAGTTTACCAGGCCAAGCCGGCATTCAGTCAGCTTGCCATTTCAGAAAGCTGAAACGAAGAGACATGACAAGCCGAGCAGACAGATGAATAGACGGATAGAATTTGAAGGTCCAGCATCCATCAAATGCCAATCCATAATGCCATTCCCTATACCTCCACCAGTACCAAGCCTCAATGTGGAGACCTACTGTAATTAAGTCCTGCAGGGCCAGAGTATTATGTCAGCAGCCATGTGCTGTCTTTCAAACCAGTGGACATTTGTCAGAAGAATAAACTGATCCCAATATAGCTGGACATTGATTAGTTTACAGTCCTGATTGACTACCCTAGATTCAAACAGTTAGTTTTACTACGTTCTATCAGATTAATAGAAAGTAAACAACTTACCAGAATTGTTAAACAAAGGTAACTGAATTTAAATTTTATTTTTCCAATTGTTTCAATTTTTTTTCCCAGGTTCAACTCATTAACATCATCATCACAAAAACACCTCAGCTTCACACAGCTCACTGCATTCTCTGGTCATGATTATGACTGATATTCATCCTTTAGTTGTGTCAACTTTGGCCCACCGACCTCCAATCCCTTTGTATTGCTAAATCCTTTTTTTTTTTTTTAATTCACCAATTCATTCCCACACAATGAAATGTATAAGAAGGTTTCTCACACAAGAGCTCTTTGGTCGCCATTCTCACCCTGTCCCTGTTGCCAACACTCACCAAGAAAAAAGTGTCATTAAGATGGAATCACCATGGTACTGGTGAGAGGAGGGGTGGGACTGCATGCTTGCTCACAGCAAGGGGGTAATTGTATCAATATGTAAAACTCCCTATCTGTACTGAAGAGATGTTAATACATTTTTGATCAAATTAAGTCATTGTAGCGTGGAGGAGGAGGAGGAGGAGTAGACACATTGAGAGACCACGCAGGGGTCGTATGAAGCTCCATGCACAGCTCTGAACAAACTCTTCTCATTGTTTTCTCAAATTGCTTTGGATATGAATGATCATTAGAGGAATGAAAGATTAGATTGCTTTCCAGAGGCAACATTGCATGCACACAGCTGACTTCAATTTCATGTCTCGATGAGACTCCATTGAGGAAATCAAACACTGCTGGCATGTTAAAAGCAAACCTGACTCTGTAGGTTGCATCTCAGGAATCCAAACTGAACTTCAGTGACACACTGGAGAGATATGCCATCAAGCTCTGAATGAATGGCTAATCCACACATGTTCTCACTCATAGACGGATTTGGCTGCAAGATCAAGGACAGTGTGGAGGAGATGGACACTATCCTTGTTGACAGTACCTTGACAAGTGTAATCCTATATAATACACACTGGGTAAACACAACACCAAGCCAACCGTGCAACCACAGCCCAC
This sequence comes from Archocentrus centrarchus, assembly GCF_007364275.1. Taxonomy (NCBI): domain Eukaryota; kingdom Metazoa; phylum Chordata; class Actinopteri; order Cichliformes; family Cichlidae; genus Archocentrus; species Archocentrus centrarchus. The sequence goes on along the minus strand of NC_044367.1, from coordinate 16,133,006 downwards.
ACTTCCTTTTCTCTCCCTTTGAATTCTAGATTCTTTCTGGTTTTGAAACAATATGAAAGAAGTTTGAGTTTTAGCTTTACAAACAAGTGCAAAAATGGATATGCACTCCCCACTATAAAAGAGATACATATTTACATGTACACACAAAACTAGTCATACAAAACAATCACATGCATCTGCACACATGCATCTCTATGTAAACAAAGACAAAAGAGATGCACAAGCACAATTTTAACTGCCTTGTACGAGTGCAGAATTACAAAGCATACAAATCACCAGGAAGACTTGTCATTCATCGGATTAATCCTTGATTATCCTTCTTTAAACTATTACTTACCTTTCTGAAGTGATGCAATAATATTCTTTGTTTTTGGCTTGATCCGAGCCACAAAAAATGGTCATTTTATCATTCACAATTTATGTGAATAACAGAGCTGAAGTGTAAATAGGCAATAATAAATAAATAGAAGAAAGGGTTTCCCTTTTTGGGATTTCTTTTCTTACTCTGAGGGCCTGGCTATAGGGTCCAATGTTGGCTGGAGCCCAGTGGGACAGGCTCTGGACATGCAGAGCTTCTCTCTGATTGAAGCAGCCCTCCGCCAGGGGCTCAGTCCAGTCATGGAGCAGACAGTCCATCTGCAGCAGCTGACCAGCAGGTAGTGGTGCCTGGACACAAACCCTAAATGAAAAACAAGAAGAAAACTGAAATGATCGCTGTAATAATAATTTAAAAAATCATATTGAGAATAAGAATAAACTATAAATGCAAGTTTGAGCAGTATAAATACTGAAGATAGTTTGCACCTACCTGGCTGGAGGGTTTATGTCAAAGTGTTTCTTATAGACTGCATTGAGTGGAACAAAGTCTTCCATGTTCTTTACATACAGGTGAACCAGAATAATGTTCTTCATCTTCCAGTCCCTGCTGTCCAACTCCCCTGGAGACAGTAAATACATTATAAGTGATCGCAACACAAATAAATTACACCAGCCTAACCTTACCACTGCTTGGGTAAAGTATGCACTTTTGCTAAAGGCTTTTGTGTACAACATTTAATGAAATGGTTTGGAAACAGAACAAATAAAATCCAAATGCATAGGGTCTATGATAAATATAAAGTGTGTCGCTATGACCCATTGCAGTGAGGTCCATAAGTTTGTGGACAATGACAGATTTTATATATATCCACTGTGGTAGTGTGCAGAGGCTTTTATTTATATATATATATATATATATATATATATATATATATATATATATATATATATATATATATATATATATATATATATATATAGCCTCTGCACACTACCACAGTGGATTCTAAATCAAACAATCAATGTGAAGTGCATACTCTCAGTTTTAATTCAAGAGGTTTAACAAAAGCATTGCATTAACTGTAAAAATAGGACAACCTCTGTGCAATCAGGAGAAACTAATGAGTGATTTCATTCAACTTTTTTTCAATTGGAAACAGTTGCAGTGACCTACTACTCACCCAAAAGTTGAGCAACCACTTTTGGTTGCAAGGCAAATGCACAGGTCACCTGGTGGGAGGCAACCTGTCTCAGTCTGACTCAGACTGATTGCAACCACTCTCAAACAGATTGGTAAAGGTTTGCAGTTAACTGCCATCTAATTTATAAAGGCAGACAGACTGCCAACATGTTGCAATCAGTCAGTCTGTGCTGATAAGCCCAATTCATCTGCTCCATCAAATAATGAAACACACAAATATGAAACTAAACAAACTAAGGTTTGTGGCAGGCAATTTAATGCAAACTGCACTAAATTTACTGCAAATCGCTGCAAAGCGCTGCAAGTCGGCTGCATAACCTCAGGACACCTGTCCCCCTTGGATGGGTGCTTTGTTAATTGCAATTTCCAATGTGTGAACCTGTTCACCCACATGGCAATAAAACCTTCATTCATTCATTCACTAAATTTAAGACAGAAACGCATGTCTTATTTTGTGTCTGATATGTGTGTGATAGTTGCCAGTAGCAGTGTTTATTTATTTGCAATGAGAGGGGGAGATGTTATCAGAACAAGTGTGTAGCTGGCACTGCTGGATGGCTCAAAACTGTAAGTGCAGTGCCCAAACTTTGGCACTCTCTGTCCTGTTGCAATAATTTTAACTGAGATTTTATTGAAACAGAGCAGAACTGAACACAACTTAAAGGAGCATTGGAGGGAGGAGAATCCCAATGCAAGATGCATGCAACGATGCATCGTGTTGTTCTTTTTACAGTGAGCAGAGCAGCTTTTAGTCACATTTCTACACAGAGATTGGAACACTATGAAAACACCTCTGCATGTCTTTTGTCAGTAGTGTGCACACACACAACATTCATGTTTCTTTCTTTTACTTCCCTGAGAGGCGCCATTACGCATGTCTGTCAAAATACAGCTACTAATGGGACTGTGTTATTGTGTTAGATTGATGTCTGAAGGTTACAATATATTAGGGTTATGGTTATTTAAATTCATACATTGTCAGTCTCAAGCTTTCCTCTTCAGACACTTGCAGTCTAATACAACAATACAAACGGTTTAACATGCCAGAATTAAATCCCTCATCCACTTACAGTAATACTATTTGACCAGCTGTGTCACTTAACTTCAATATTTAATATGAAATCATGTCAAAACACAACACCACAAAATGCCATCAGTTTAAAGAATTAATAAATATTACACTATAGCAGATTCCTGAGAAAGCATTGTGATTTGATGATAGGGTTTTTTCTGCTTTCCTGCAGCTCACTTATTTATTTTTTTTACATCAAGGGGATTACATGGAAGTAGGTTTCATTCACTGTTTCATTTACTGAGAATAACAGCAGTCTTTCAAAGTCTGAAAGTTAATACATATGTGAAAATGACTGGCTACAAGTTCTGCCAATGACGGGGTGAAGGATGATTGGGTTAGGGTTGATCAGCCCAAAACAGCAGTTACAAAGCCAACAAACCATGCATGGAACATTTCTCCAGAGAGCAATGCACACATTCACTGGAGTGGCACAGTAACAGTATCTTCATTAATACATGAACAGCTCAGGATCTGACAGTTAATAACATTTTGTGTTCCACACATCACACATGTCAGCTGTTACACATAGACTTCAGGTTTATATGGAGGAACAGAGTGTAATAAAGCAACTTTTCTCTGGATAAATCCAGCACTCGGCCTGAGTCTCAGTTCTCAGGATCACACACAGTCCCCAGCACTTTCTAACAGACATGTTAGCCCTTACATCACAAACATATTGATTCTTCTTCAGCGTCCTCTCATTTATATGAACTGCCACCTGTTTTCAGAGAGAAACACATGCATAAAACCTACGCTTACCATTTTGTTGGTACATTACTCACTCTCATTTTTGAGCTGCAAATTTACACAGCTCTTGGTACAATGCTGGTCATTATTGAGATGAACCAGCTGTGCCTTTGTTTGTTTATAAATGAATAAATTGTAAATTTAGATCTGGCCCAGTCTGTGGCTGAGAGAGTCATGCCTGATGTCTGGGTTGTGCATGATCCGCCAGTGGTGAATCCACCCCTGGCTCTGGTACAGCACCACACCTCTGATGTAGATAGCAACAGATTTGCAACAGTGGGCAACAGATTTGCAATTCATGACAGTTAATCACCACAAACAGTTTGGACGAAATTGCCAACTTGACCCTGTTCAATTGAAAACTGATATCAGACTTTCTTATTGCCACTTTATGCCAATTTTATTGCTGTCTTGACAGACCAGTCAGTTTGAAGATGGCAACCAACAGCGAGTGGTCTCAGACCTGATCCCCATGTTCAAAGCGACCATTTAAAAGGCAAGGAGATCTCAGGTTGACTGCACACAGTTGCCACGTAGTCTCCAACCACTGTTTTCCCCAGTGTGACTGTAACTAGTCAGCAATTCAGATAATGAATAATGAATACGTCAGCCATCTGAATGCGTATTCTGATGCATCTCACATTAAAGTCATAATGACAACCTTACTAATTTGGATCTAAATCTATTAGGCATAAAGCTACTACGTAGTCACTCAATAGTAATGTCATTTTATTGCTGTCACTCTAGCATATAAAAGGTGGATAGATTAGAAATGTTGCCTGACATTGAAATCTATTGCTTTAAAGTGGTAATGGTGGACCTCTTCTATAAAGTGCAGTCTAGCACAGTATGCACACATGATGTAGGCTTTGGATACAAATGCAGGCACAAGGGCTCAAAGCAAAGACTTTCTCCCTACAATCATTTGAAAGAGCTTCAAGTTTGTTTTTCCTTTGCCGACACTAGCGTCTCAGACTACTTCGCCCTCATACAAAGAGGTTGTTCATTAAATATTAACTTGTTTAATATTGTCTCTGCACTGTGAAGGCTGTTCAGCCAAGCACCACGATAAACATTAAATATGCTTTTCATCTTTCGCTCCTCTTTCTCCATCAAAAAAAGAGAAGGAGAAAAAAAAAAGACTGTGATACACTGTAAAAGCCTGCACTTTTAAACCTCTGCATGGAAAAAAAAATAACCCACCCAGCATGCCTACACAGTGGGTGTGTTTAAAAAAGCTTTAGTTTTCATTAATTTGCAATGCTTGTCCTTGTTTGGTGGCCAGCATGCTATCCCATTCTTGTGATGGACAGAGTCTTTGACACACAGGGTTTGGATGCTGACTTGACAAGCAAGAATGACTTGTCAAACCATGCTATTCCTCCTGGTGTGTATTTAGCTAACCCAGCAAGGAGAAAGAAAGACACCCAGGGGACAGAAATTCTCTCCCTGTTTCTCCTCATTTTTTTCTTTTTTTTTTTTTTTTTTTTTTTGGGGGGGGGGGGGGGGGGGGGGGGTAAAATAAGAAGTGCAGTACAGTGAGCCCAATTTTTTATTACTTTTTTTGCCAAATGGCTACTATCACGTCTGGACAAAAAGAATTATGTTCTATGCCCCTTGATCACATCAAAGATGCAATTTTTATTTGATTGAAAAACACATAACTTATTTAAGTTCAGTTTACTTTTGTGTGCTGTGTGCTTCTGTGATTTTACGGGAGGCAAAAAAGAATTTTCTAGCAGACCCTTGTGATTTTTCTGAGAGCTCAACACTTCTTTATACTTTCCCTTACTTTGCAGCTGCATGAAAGCTGCCGATGTCTGGCCCTGGATCCCGGGGTCTTGGCTCTGCAGCCCATTCAAGCCACAGATCCACTGATAACCTCTAGAACTTCTTGATGAACAGGATGGAGAGAGGCCTGTATGAAGAGAGACAACACCAAGATGAAGAAAAATGTTATTTAAGTACTTTTTAAAGTAGTTTTCTTCGGTTTTTAACTTTGAGAACCTCAAAAAATGAGAGCAATTTGTTTGCTTATTCATTTATAACTGTTATTGTCTAAGAGACAAATTGTGCATAAATGGTTTATGTCAGAGGACATATTAATTCAGAGACTGTCACAAAATGACAGGTCTTGTCAAACAATCATTCAAAAATACTAGCATTAAGATGCTGGGTGCATGACACAGATTCAGGGAGCACACACCACACAAAGATATCATCTGACACACCGAGACATAAATATACACTCATGCATGCATATCAGTGCATGCGATTCTCACAATAAATGAATCTCACCATGGCCCCACTGACAACTAAGGTCACAGTGTGATGTAAATTTGTGCTGGTTGTCTTCAGCTTGATCAGCATATTCCACCTCCTCAGTCATCTTGTCAATGGCATTCTGGCAAGGACAACTACCATGGGGCAAAGCTCTCGCCACCACATCCTGCAATAAAGCACCACAGGGAATACATCAGGCCAAATGCCCACCAAAGAGCACAGAGCCTTTTGCAAAGACAGACAAAACGCTGTATAATTAGCCAACCTTTTCAAATACCCCACCAAGTGGGTTCTGTGTGTCAGTCTTTCATGACAAGGACCCAGACAGACATAACTTCAAGGTGAATGAATATGAAACAACATGCTAACATATTCGTGGTTCGGGCGAATAGGGAGTGGTGTTTTCTGATACTGTAGATTCAATCATGCTGGCTGTCAGTCAAAACTCATGACTGGATGGGTGAGACAAGTTCTGGATTTCATCTGTTTACTTATACGTTCCCTCTACACTCTGCTACTTCTTTAAATAACAAATCATTACCATTCTCTAAGGCATACATATTACCTGCCAAATCCTGCTGGGGCGTCACATATTTAAATACATATTTCATATCTTCACAACGCCCCCCACCCTCTCCATACCCAACACTCATTCACCCCCCTCATCTGCTGTCAACCACATTAGGCAATATGATAATCAAATTAATTATACTTCAGCCCCTCTCTCCTGGCCAGCATGAAAAATAGCTTGACTAGCATTAACGGAGGGCAAATGATGGTGGTCCATCCCCACCCCCTGAGCTTGGTGCGGTTTCCTCTAGTGCTGGTGTCACCGCAGATCTGTCACCCTGACGAGAAAAGCTTCAGAAGGCTGAACCGGGGCAGGTTCTCCCCTGGTTGCCCCCGCCCCCTCTGCTCCTACTCTTGCAGGCCCTGGTTCTCCCTGTTCTTCCCCCAGCAACCTAGGGGGGGATAGAGGGGCTGTGGGAGCCTGTGAGTGTGTCTGTGTGTTGGGGGTGGGAGAGTGGGGAGTAAAAAAAAAAATATAGCTGTAGGGAGTGAGGCTGCAGGGTCACAGAAGATGTGGGACAAGGGTATGTTTTCTGTCCATAGCAGTCCACCCACCCCAACCCCCACCCCCACCCCATCCAATAAGAAGATATACTTAAATATATTTACAAACACAATCACACTCTACTGCACATAAAAACACAATGCATACCATGCAAAGAAACTCACATGCAAATCACATTCTCTACCCTGGAGATATGTTAATCCTGCAGTGTAACTTTTAGCTCACAGCACCATTACACAAGGAACATTTGCTTTCAGCAGGAACACCGATAAGTGAATAGGTTTCTTACTGAACTATACAATTTTAAACAGCATAATTAAAAGTAAACATAAATGAAGACAATGTCTCTGTCAGAGCTTTCTGGGAATTATTTAAGGATTCTAAAGTTGTCCACTCTTGCAGAGAAAGTAAAATGTTTGCAAATCTTCTAGTCTGTAAGATCCTCTACAGCTTCTAATTTACCAAAAGCCAATTCCTACCCCCCCCCGCCCCCAAACCCTTGCTTATGTCCGCTTAGCCAGCTACCTGAATGCAAAGTGCCTTAATGTGAGCAGACATGTTTATTAAGCTGGGCCTAGTTTCGGGCTGCAGTGAATATTGCAGACGTCAAACTAGGCCATGCGGGGCTAGAGGAGAGAGAGTGAGGGATGAAGGGAAAGACCAAGAGCAAGAGTGTGTAAGAGAGCGAGCGCGAGAGAGAGGCCCTCTGGAGGTCGATCTGAACCCTGCCCTGCAGTGTTGTGTTTCTCCTCAACAAAGTTATCAGACACCAAAGGGTTTTGTTCTTGTATTTGTTTTGCCCTGAGAGCAGTTTTAAAGTAATCAACCTCAAAGCGACTCAAACTTTTGCTTGTAAAATTATCGATTTGGCATTGAACACCATTGATCTCATTTGTGAAACAAGTTATAACTCATGGAAGTTTGACTCACGCCGTCTTTGCTCTCTGTGTGCATTTTAGTGAAGCGCAGGTAGCCAACTGGAGCAAAGGCATCTGCTGAGTGGATCACTGTCTCTGCTGCATCACTGCACAAATGCACAAAGAATGTCCATAACATATATACACGAGGAAAGAATTTCCCCAATCTAATGCAGATAACATGCTGTAAAAGTGTCAGATACACAGCTTATAATGCTTTACTCACATAATGATCTTCTTTTTGAAGAGAGGACAATCAAGGGTGAAGGTTTCATATTCACCTCCTTCTCCACATATATGAACTCCATACTTTTGGGAGAGCTAATGGGTAAAATCAAAACATTTTTTTTTAAACTTTTCTTTCAGTTTATGTTTTTTTAATCCATATTTTCAATACAATATCAGATTTAAAAAGGTAGAAAATGCTGCATGAAAAATAAAAACATATTAAATCAGTTAAAGCTTCAAAACTGTAGGGCCAAGATATGTAATTACATTTTATTATTATTATTAAAGGCATTTTAAGCCCTGCTGGCCATTGCATGGAGTGGTTAAAGCCTTTGCCAGCTTCAGAGAAAAATGAAACCAATTGCAACTGTGGTGAAACCAGTAATTGCACAAGAATGTAAACAGGCCGACTGTGATATTTTCTTGCAATAAATCACAGGATGCAAAGTAGCGAGAATAAAAGTCTCTGAAGAACAAAAATTGAAGGACAATACATCATTTTTTTTCTAACTGATTTCAAACTGTTTTGTAACCAACTTTGAACATGAACATCAGGTAAACACTGGAATTCATGCAAGTCCTGGAGAAAACAGGCTGAAAGGGTGGGCAGGGTATTTACTATCCTATTACCTGTTTCAAGTAGGGCTCCATGTCAGCCAGAGGTTTTCCCAAATGCTTCTCTGGATCCAGGCCTGGCACACATGTGGGAAAAGACACATATGAATATACAAAAAGCAATACACAAAGACAGAAATACAAACACAAACACCATTGCAAACAGACAAACATATGCAGGGACAGAGAGAAAGAGAGAGAGAGGTCTGATCAGGAACACAACACAGTGATTGAAGATGACAGGCAGGGAGGTTTACGGGCAGTCGCACAAACACACACGTAAACCTGCGCCCTGGATCTATTTGTTTGACTTTGCAAGTAGTGTACACAGATCTCTCCGGGTAAGGGCAACAGTTTTCAGTTGCTGGCCACAGACCCCCCCCTACACGCCCTCACCCGCAACCCCCCACCCCAACTAGCTCCCTTTGAGAACATAAACTCTGGAAAGAGATCTTGTTTATTTGGCTTTTCCCTCCCCTTCCCCTGAAATGGTGCATGGAAGTGACTCACAGGAATGGGAGAGAAAAGAAGAAGGGGAGAAGGGTGGTGGAGAATTTCGTATGCATATCCAGTGGTGCCACACTCCTAAAATTCAGGCTGACTGGCCCTCACTCCCCAGACAAAAACCCCCCAAAAAACCAAGTAATTCCAACCAGCAGCTTTTTACCATACATTTTAATAAGCTATCCAAATCCCGACCTGAGCTTAAATGAAAGATTACTGCGTTGATAAGTCTAATTTAGGAATTATGTACATATCAGCAAAAGTAAAAGGCTGAAAACAGTGAGGAGTTTACTCAGCTTGTTGAGAATTGGAGGGTTTTACCACTTTGTGACACTAAGTCCTGATTTTGTGCTCTACATGCTCTTTCCTGAGGGCACTAAGCCGAACTCCATCTCACCCTGTCACTCCTTTCACAAAGAAAGTGCAGCCAATGATTTCCTGTTGCACATTCTTTGCTGTTCTGACAAAACACAAAGCCCTGGGTGCCAGGTGCTTTCTACAAAGAATAGAACAATAAAAACATAACAGGACATGAATGTAAAATGCTAAATTTTAGGAAATTCCAAGCCATGCTGTTGCCGGCATGCTTAGAGTAAAACACCTGACTGTTTTACAGAATTATGAGGGTAAAATTACTGGAGTCAAACGTGTACTTCTTACTCTTCACCATCTTTCTGTGGCTGCCTATTAACTGATTGACATAATCATTAACAAGTAACTGATGACCTATATGGAGCAATGCAGAGTTTTGACAGTGATGTCATTGCAATAAGAAAAAAAAGTTGCTGAATTGCCCAAATTATTTCTCTGAAAATCTAATATAGCTCCACTATTCCTAGACATCACGTGATGCAGTTCATCGGCACGTTCATGTGTTTAATTAAAGGAACAAAGTTAATCGTAATGTGAGAATCTCTCTTCTCTCATGGCCTGACAGCCTCAAAGGTTAACGTGTCACCCATGGGCCCCATGGGGAGCAATGGATGGGAGACGTGAGGGAAGGAAGAGGAGATGTGAAGGAAGGATGTCGCATCCCATCGCAGTTCATCTTAATCCCAGCTGTGTCTCTCCTCCGGGCCCCGTTGGTCCAGCACTACAGGGGAGGGACGGAGGGCCACAACAGTTGGAGGGAGGGAAAGAAGGAGGGTGGAGAGAGTGTGGAGAGAGAATGAACAGGCCCTTATTCTCTTCCCAGGGGATCTGTGGTCTTAATTAGTGTGAGAATATCTAATCTCAACATCCTCTCATCTTAACCCTGCCACAAAGGTAATAAGGAAGGAGGAAAAAAAAAAAGCATTAAAATTCAATCTAATTTAAATATCCTCTTTAATTAGTCATGCCTTTTAACAAATTTTAATAATTGGCTCCAAATTGCTGAGGGGATGCCACATTTTTTAATACGTTCATTAACCTCCTTGCTCTTAAATAATATATCATACATGATTTGATATTTACAAGGAAAGAAGAGGATGATGGAAACCAGGAAGACAGGAGTGAGTGATAAAACGATACAAAGATGACACTAATGTGGAGGCATTTCTCCTAAGACCACTTAGCACTTGTATGAGTGTTTGCTTAATTGATGGTCCTGACTGACTTCAGGTTACTCAAACCAATTGGAAATGAGAATAGATGGAGTGAGCTTGCATATGCACCATACATGCTTTGCAAAGTCTTTGAGTAGCCACCAGTGTGAGCCTTCAGCAATCTAACACCACTCATTTACATGATCTTCACATCTCTGTCTCCTCTGAACCTGTTTTACAACTTGACCTAAACCCAATTACCTAACCTCATTATGCCACATTAAACCCAAATAAGCCCACCAGAAGCTGCCATTAGTCTGTCGCCAGAGACAGCAAGACCGCACTTTGTAGAAAGAGGAGCTTTCCTAAGAGAGACTGAGAGGAATAGCTCTCCTTTAAAAGGGCTTTTTACCTCGTATTATCCTATAAAACTCCAATTAAATCCAGTGAACTTTAAAACCAGGGAGTCCAGTAATGAGGGAGAGCATTTTTTTTTTTTTTCAAAAACACAGCCGACATTTAGAGGTTGAAATAAAGTAGGAAGAAAAAGTTTACCAGGAGACCAAGGTATTAAAAAAAAAAAAACTAAAAAAAAAAATCTAAAAACACACACGCTCACACACACACACACACACACACACACACACACACACACACACACACACACACACACACACATTTATATTATATATCTGAAATCACTGAATGAAAGTGTTCCAATCATTTCCATGGCCACAGGTGTATAAAACCAAGCACCTAGGCATGCAGACTGCTTCTACAAACATTTGTGAAAGAATAGGTCAAGCTCATTAGCTCAGTGAATTCCAGTGTGGTACCATGATAGGATGCCACCTGTGCAACAAGTCCAGTTGCGAAATTTCCTCACTACTAAATATTCCACAGTCAACTGTTAGTGGTATTTTAACAAAGTGGAACAGATTAGAAATGATAGCAACTCAGCCACGAAGTGGTAGGCCACATAAAAAAAAAAAAAAAAAAATCACAAAACGGGGTCAGCAGATGCTGAGAAGCATAGTGCACAGAGGTTGCCAACTTTCTGCAAAGTAATTCTCTACAGACCTCCAAACTTCATGTGGCCTTCAGATTAGCTCATGAACAGTGCATAGAGAGCTTCATAAAATGGTTTCCATGGCCGGGGAGCTGCATCCAAGCCTTACATTACCAAGTGCAATCGAAAGCATCGGACGCAGTGGTGTAAACAATGCCACCGCTGGACTCTAGAGCAGTGGAGACATGCTCTCTGGAGTGATGTATCACACCTCTCTGTCTGGCAAGCCGATGGATGAGTCTGGGTTTAGTGGTTGTCAGGAGAACGGCACTTGTCTGATGGCACTGAGCCAAGTGTAAAGTTTGGTAGAGTGGGGATTATAGTGTGGGGCTGTTGTGGAATTGGGGTCAGTCCCTTAGTTCAGCATACCAAGACATTTTGGACAGTTTCATGCTCCCATCTTTGTGGGAACAGTTTGGGGATGGACCCCATCTTGTTCCAACATGACTGCGCACCAGTGCACAAAGCAAGGACCATGAGCGAGTTTGGTGTGGAAGAACTTGACTGGCCTGCACAGAGGAGTCCTGACCTCAACCCGAGAGAACACCTTTGGGATGAATTAGAGCAGAGACTGCAAACCTAGGCCTTCTCATCTGGACTGTGATTACAAACTCATGTTTTACGGTTAATTCTTGAACTATAGACAATGTTCTCAGAAAGAAAGAAATCCTTCTGAACGCTACAGAAAATCCTACTCATACCTCCATCATTCAAGCAGTCAGTCAATTGAATTTTCATTAATTTTGTACTGATTCTTTTTAATGATCATGGGTGGGCTTTTCCATCTCGAAAAGGTTGATTCACATAAACCTACAGCAGTGATTTACCTATTTAATTGAAAGTGACTGTGATTTTGCTTACTGAGCCTAATGCCAAATTAAAAGCTGGGAGATTCTAGATACTGTCTGAGCTGAGCTGAGCTGAGCGCAGTATCGCAGGCATCCGCAGGTTGTCTTAAGATCTGCCAGCTGACAGCTCAGCTTTAATCCTTGCCTTCAGAGAGAAAAGGCAAAGAAAATTGGATTCATGATGTGTAACATTTTAGCCTTTAAATGGATGAAATAAGCATCTCCTCCCTAGTAGGTGAGCTGCATCAGCCTTTAAGCAACGCACTCAAAGACCCCCGCCAAAACAATAGCTGTTCACTATCACCTAATCTTCGCAAGACAGACAGAAGAATACAAAACAGAAAGGAAGAAAGGAGGAGAGGGAAGTGGAACGGTATAAAGGATGATAAGATTAAGGTTATATGTGAAATTTGTCAAGCTCTTATCTGAAATTCAGTGTCTGTTAGCAGAATAATGGGCCGCATGAACTGCGTAGCAATCACATCAAGATGAAATCTTTTCAGTCCAACAAATGATAGAGTAGAAATTGGGGACCAAAATTAACCTGTGGAAAATAATAAATATTTTTTCAGGTCTAGGGGTCAAGCTGAACAATGTGTGGCAAGTAATTTAAAAAACAAACAAACAAAAAAATAAATAAATAACTGCAGCCCATCATTCTTAAACTATTTAAGGTGAGTCTTGAACCTTCACCCCAAAACAGTCCAAGCCATCCACTTTAACTGACAGGAAAAGGTCATAGGCAGTAAAGAACAAAGCAGGCAGAAATTGTAGCCTATGCCAATTCATGAGGTACCCTTTTGTGGACATTTTTTCTTGTCTTTAAAACATGTGAATGTTATTTTCGTTGAAAAGCAGGAACAGTTAGCTGTCGCTGCAAATAAGTCACCGGCACCTCCGCCCCACTCTGTCCCCCACATTTTCTTTCGTGTCTCTAGTGTGCGAGCGCGACATATAATAAAGGCAAAAGAAAGAAAAAATGACCAAGAACTGAGTAGTATTCTAATGATTGATAATAAAGTAAAAGCATGAGATTAAATTGAGATTAAATTCTAGTTTATTAAAATTAGTGATAAGTGACTGATTAGCAATTAAGTCATTTTTTCCAGTACTGTCTGCTGATTAGCTGCTTTTCTTTCTGTTTTGTAATACTATATTCACCATATTTTGGTTAATGGGACTAAACACTGGACCTGAAGATACCATTTGCAACTGCAAAAATATAGATTTATTTCCTTTTTTTTTTTTAAATAAGGCATCTATTACCTATCAGCCTAACTAATTTTATCTTTGTTAGTTTTTAAACAGTCTAGGCAGAAAGCAGTTGAACCTATTGAAAGCAGTAGGCTTAATACACACACGCACATATACAAATGTATACACAAACATACTTTCAAATCAAACATGCTTCAGTAAACCATTAAGGTCTTTGACTACTAATTGTCCTTGAAGTATATAATAAAGCGATTTGGTGATCAGTGATAGTAAACATGTGACATAAGTTCTCTAATTCATAGCTTAAAGGATGTGTTTGTATGAAGGGTAAAAGTTCAAAGAGAGATAAAAGCTTTTCTGACAGACCCTGATTTCACACATCCCAATTATCTCTGGAGCTGAGGACCAATTAACTGCTGAACCCGTGCCCTTATACACACATGCACTAATCAATTGATTAACTAATTACATGAATATTTAATACTATGTTTTAGAATTGCCAATTATCCACAGTTAGCTGCAAAGACACTGCAGTTTCCCAATAAAAAATGTGCATGCACCTTTCAGAGGAATGCTTTTTTGCTCATTAGAAGCTTTATCTGACATTCGTAGGCTTGGATCCAGTTTAACTTATTTCCCTACACGCAGTTTGGGATCTTCAATGACTGAAATATTTTTCTCGTTAGTGGTTTAACACACCCGTCAGCACACAAAGGAACACCTCCAGAGAACTTAGTAAGAGGATCATCCTGCATTTGGACACCTGTCTTTTCATTACAGGGAATAATCACCAAGAAACATAAACTTTCTTAAGAAGGAAGGAAGAAAGAAAGAAAGAAAGAAATGCCATCAGACCTCAATCTAATGAATTTTTAAGGAATTTTCATTATTGAGAGCCCAAAAAAACCTCAATTTCAGACATCCACAGAATATCATAAGCTGTTGTAGCTGTCTGTTCAAATGCAAACTTAACCTTTGTCCTGTGAAAGTATTTTTCCTCTCTTCGTGGGGTTTGCACACGTAAATCCCTCCAAATCTCTTTTTCTTGCTTTCTCTCTCTCACACACAAACACCAAAGGCCACCAGGTATGCCCCTCTGTCACCCAATCTCCCCTAAACAGCACACCTCACTGCACAGACCTGCTTCCACCAAAGCTGCAATTATATGAGTGCTGCCTAAAATGCCTTGGGCGCTTGCACCCCTATTCAATTCTCTCCTTTCTAATTACCACTGCCTTGGGACAGGTGAGAAGTCAGGGCTGATAAAATCTTTTCTTTTTACCTGTAGCCAAAACACACATCCCTAAATACACACAAACACCTACAGTGGGAGGCCAAGATACACACTCACAGGCACCCGAGGTGATTTTCCTTTCTAATTATAATCTTCCAGAAAATGTTGAGAATTTGCTTTTAGAGTAAGATGTGTTTAGAGTAGAAAGCTTGGGTAGGGTTAGAGGGTGATTGAGGTCTTTAAGGTGGGGTGTTTTGGTTACATGCTTGTCATTTCAGGAACGTGATTAATCACTTAATATAAATGCAGACTTTGATTTTATCAAGTTACAAATGTAAACCGAGATAAGAAAAAAATGTTTTAAGTAGTAAACACAATTATTATACCATGGGAAAAATGGATTCTGACATCATCTCTATACTGATGGGCATCTGACAAGTTAATATTATTTATGACCAAAACGTCCTTTATAAAAGCCATTAAAAATGAGAAATAGCTCCAGGAAATAAAGCACCAATGATAAATGGCTTGACAAGTGCATTCCATAAGAGGTTATTTGAGCAGTGCTAAAAGATATGCAGAATATCGTGAACACACCGCTCAGCTCTGTGGGTCATCAGTCAGCCGTAGACCCCTTTTCGACTGATTGCTACCAAAGGTGACAACAACCACTTAACAGCACGTAAACAGTGTCTACATGATGATCTATCGCCATGAGTAGTTTGAGAGTAAAAAGAACCATTTGTAGCCATAATTATCGTTTATCACCAGCACCGTCAAAGGGGATCCAGCTGCACTGTCAAGCAGATACAGGTAGGGATCTTAACATCATATACCAAGGAAAGAAAAACTTTTTTCCCCCCTTCGTCTCTCCTGTTGTTCAGTAATCTGATCTTCCTGTCCTCGGGCTCCAAAACAGGCAGGTAGAGAGCAGGTGACACCACATTAACCTCTTCCATCAGTGCCGAAACAGTTGAAAAATGTAAATGAGAGATACCAGATTTTAATCTTCGCTTCACGGACCGTGTATTTTGAGCTATGCATAAGCACAAAAAGCAGAGTTTCTCACATACAATGGGGACATGTGTCGCTTATTGACAGGTTGCATTAATGTACAGGGCAATCAACTGCCAACCTTTCCTCCACACACCCTCCTAATACTAGTGCGCACGTTCCTCACACCTCCTCCCTCTGTGCCTCTTATCTTTTCATATTGTTCTCTGCTTCAATACTTTTGCCGCTGGCACAAGTCTCAACACCACGGCTAAGCTGCAGATTAATGATTAGGGCATTACTCTGCTCGTCTCTCTTTACCCCTCTGGTTACACCTTCTTTTTACTCTTCTAAAGCTCACTTATGCAAATTTTTCCTTCGATGCCCATTCTAAACACAACTTAACTAACATACCACTTTGAGAAAACATAAAAAGGAGTGTTCATCAGTGGGCTAAAACACAAACTCACCGAAAGCAGCAACTTTAATGAGGATAGCATGAAGGTCTGATGATATCATCTCAGAAAGCAAGGATTCTTGGTCTCGCCGCCACAGGTAGGCTAAGGGCAGCAAACCAAGCCGCAAACATCTGGGGAACAGGTGAAAGGGATGCCAATTGGTTAATATTGAATATTAGCCAATGTTAAACGACTTCAAAGCCAACTTGGCTGGGCAACTCTCCATTTACGGGAAAGCTGCCACCCTGATATGCCCACAGCACATGCTGCCACCTGCCACCACAGCCAGCGGTTTTATTCAAGGATAAGACAAACACACACAAAAAAAACCCCCCTCCATCTTAAGCTGTGGCTTGTCTTTCACACAAATTCAGGTGAAACACACGTATCCACAGCAGGTAACTGGAGCCAAACTGTCTGCAGACAAATGTCTACTGCTCAAGAAATGCCTGAGCTGCTTACGTATATGTGTGGGGAAACAATAGTTGACTGACAGCAGGATTTGTTAATATGAAGAGAGCTTTTGTGTTCCACTATGTCCAGTCTATGAACATTAAAAAAAAAAAAAGAAAAGAGGGAGAGAAGATGGGGGAAAAAAAAGAGTGCAAGAAAGACTTGTGGGTATCTCTCTCTCACAAGGAAACCATTTTTTTCTTTCTGGAATAAGAGATGTGTGTCTACACCAAAGGAAAAGTGCACTTTTAAACTGATCAAAGTCATTTGACAATTAGGTAAACATCAGTTTCATTATTTTCCTAAAATCTCTGCTCCATAAAAACACAACCACGTCCAAGTTAGTCTAAATAAAATGGCATAAACAAAACAAAGTGAGTGCATGCATGCGTGTGTGTGTGTGTGTGTGTGTGTGTGTGTGTGTGTGTGTGTGTGTGTGTGTGTGTGTGTGTGTGTGTTTTTAAACAAAACTCAGTCCAACTTTGGAACACAGTGAAGTAAAGACTACAGAGGATGTGCTCTTCCTTCAGTGGACATAAGAGGGTGTCTCATCTAAGTTCAGAGGTGTGCATGCACGTTAGACTAACAGTGTGTTCTGGATTGTGAGTGTGCACATGTTTGACTTACACATTCTCCACCCGGACCCTCTGGTAATCAGAGAGAATGGCCCCTACAGACACCGCTTCGACGCCCTCCTTTTCCTGTGTGGAGGAAAAGATGGAGGAAACTTAACTACAAAGATTTCTTGACTTTTCCATTATACAGTATGTGCAATGTGCATAATGTAACAGCAATATGATGTCACCAGTCTCTTGGGGCCACATACCCCATTCAGAGCCTACAACAGTATTCCAAAGTGTTATCTGAACAAAAACACACACACACACACGCGCGCACACACACACACACACACACACACACACACACACACACACACACACACACACACACACACACACACACACACACACACACACACACAGATGTAAACACAGACACACAGAGACAAAGAAAGCAGATTCCTGACAGCTCATTCCTTTCATTGGACCGCAATCCTGTGGGGATGTTTACACTCTGGTCATATCAAGGCCTTTATGGTCCAGCCCATATCCCCTGGAGGTTTGCGCACATGGCTCTGTGAGTGAACCTGCATGTTTATGCTTATGTGTGTATGTGTGTATATGTGTATGGACCTTATCAGTAGTCTGGTGTAAGCAGGAGATGAGAGTGTCTGGCCACAGCTTGCATCCTCTACACCCACCGCTGGAAGATGGAACCACAGTGACAACTTGAAGTATCAGCGGAACTTTGTGTCTGTGAGTGGCATGTATCTCTAATACTGCTAAGGGCTAATCTAATTGCTTTTCATATCATATTCATATTTCAGAAACAGTGACACAACTATGCACTTGAGAGATACTGACACAGCCTTGAGATGCATTCAATCTTCTTACACACAAGAAAAGCTTGATCTGGAGTGACAAATACAAACACACACACACACACACGTGTAAGCAAGAGCAACATGTTGACGCAAATACATACAAAGAAATAAAGGCGCAACCTCCGTCTCCACCTCTATGCCCCTCCCTTACTCAAACCCACCTGCAGATTCATTAGAACATTACATGGGCTGTAATTAGAATGAGAGGCAGGGGCAGAAGCAGTGGAGGGATGCACAAGTCTCCAGTAAATTACCTTGTAGCCATTATCAATTTCCCTGGCTACTGGTCCTTAAGATAACCCCCCACACACCCCTCCTTCTCCCCGTGGTCCCTTCCTGCAATTTTTCTCTGCCTGATAAACATGCTGATTAAAGCGAACAGCGTGTAAACCTTTGATACTTTCCTAAATGAAATCCATGCCCTGCCTGGGGCCTGATGCTGAGCCGAAACGCACTGTACCTCACACACACAAACACACACAGCTCCACAAAGGCGTGCCAGCTAATCAGATAAAGGATGTGCTCTGTGTGTGTGGCTTTGTGAAGGTGTGCGTGCGGTGTTTAGCAGAGACTACGAGGTATAAAAGTGATGCTAAACGCATACTACTAATAACCCTTTGACCTAAAGTTAAACACCAAGTAATCTTAAGAAGGGATTCAGCACTCAAGTTTTTTTTTTTTTTTTATCTCGCCAATCTGTCCTACACTGTAATGTACATTTATAGTCAATCCCATTGCCCAGTGACAGTAATTAAGTCAGACTGATAACATTTTAGCCCAGCACAGAGCGAAGGGGGCTGCAGGCAGTGTCATGTAATTCTAGGTAAGCCTCAAGGCCAGCACTCTATTCTAAGGCAATGATAACCTTTTCCCTAAATGCAACTGTCACTCCCTAAAGAGGCAAATTAGGAGGTACAGAGTGGGATAAGAAGAGACGCAGAGAAAGACGAAAAGATATACAAATGAGAGTGTTGAAGAAGTGTGCTACATCAACACCAATTTGGTCCCTTGACTTTAAACTTGGCAGGACCTGACAGACTATCAGAGCATCAGAGCAACAACAAACAGCTTCGTCTTGCATTTCTGTCTCTCTGTCTCCCTCTATCTCGTTTCTCTCAGGAGGCAGACTGTTGTAGGTACTTGGACCTCTGAGGTTCAACCTGACTAATTAAATGGCTTCTCTTTTTTTTCCCTCCATACAGCCTTGTACCCAGGCATACTCGCCACTAATGACAACATAAGAAAAAATTTCTCACACATCCCCTTGTTTTCAGTGGAGATTCTAACTACTAGACCATTTGGCAACAGCTTTGGGAAATGATTATTTTTGGATGTGGTAATGTTTTTGTCGCTATTATAGCCATCGCCAGGAGACAGGCAGGAATGAGGGGGCAGCTAATGCTGCTCTGGATGTGATTTTATAAATTCTAGACATATTTTCTCATCCTCTGTGGGAGGAGGCAGGATAAATTATTGTGAAGAGGGGGTATATGTACATATAAATCTAAATTGATGGATATTATGGGAATTGTTCTATGTCTATTCATGACACCATAAAAAAATCCAAACTTTGATTTTATAGTAGCTAAAAAATTTATCAAAATGGTTTATAGTGGAAATATTTGACAAAGCGACTAGGTAGTTCATGAAGCACAGTATAATAATAAATAATAATAAAATCTTTACGAGAGCTATCTGGCTAAACGATGTTTTGACTGCATTAGAGGTGGGATCTGGGTAACATAATGATAAATCAAGGCAGAGGTCATCAAGAGGCTTGTGACCTACAAAACACTTTTCTTCCTTAGTGATTGTTGGCACAAGATCTAAAGAAAGAACTCCCTCGCTACCCTGATTCAATGTCACTTTTCTTTTTTCAGCATTTAATGACTCTTGTTCATTAAAGGAAGCCTCACCTGATCCAGGACCTGAGGCCCTGCGTTATCTCCTGCCCAGAGCGGGACTAATTCTTGCATGGTGCTGTGCAACAGCGCAACCCCCTAGCAGCTCCGTCAGAGGCAGACTAAACAAAAGCCTGGCCTGGCTTCCCCTGTCCTCTCCGGCAGGCAGAAAAGCTATTAATGAGGATCTATGGCCCAAAGCAGTGGAAGTCCTTAGTTCCCCCCAGCCATGTCCATCAGGGTACTTAGCCCCATGCAGTCATTAACTTCTGTTACTAATTGTCAAATTCATTAAACTAATCCTTCCCCCACATCCGGATGTCTCCCATGGAAATGGATGGAGAGGGCTGAGTTATTAAGATGTCAGCTGTGGAGAAGATTAAGGCCAGCAGACATGCTCCACAAAGAAACGATACGGCCATTAAACTCTATATCAAGGTAGTGTGCGTGATATACTTTGTAATTATATATACATTCATCTTAGTAAGGGAGTGAAAGACTGCATCAAATGTATTCACAGTCACAGACATGGCTTCAGTAAAGATATGTATCTGCCTTAAAGATCCATACACGAAAACTGTAGGGCGAAAAAAAAAAAAAAAAAAATCAACCACAAAATGCAGCCATCTTCTCAGCTCTCAGCTTTAAAGGTACTTACCCATTCCACATATTCATTCGGGGTAATATTCAACAGTCAAAGCCATTAACAGCAACTAAAGCAATTAGAAAGCCATAAAATATTAAAAATTCAATATTCATATTCATATGGAATACATCAAAACCCTCATTAACTCTCTCTCAATGAATGTCACAATGAGGTCTTAATTATACACCCTAACAATACAAAGCTCCAATTTGCAAAATGCTGGGTTTCCAAAATGCCCAATTCAGTCTGTTCTGACAGCCAGGAGTCCAGAGCTGATAGATCTTCGCTATTATCAACACAAGGCCACACATTTCCTTAAAATATCCTCTTTTGATCAAGTCCAAACCTGTTGACACGTTCAGTGTATTATATTACTGCCTGCTGCATGTAGCATTCTTGTCTGTGATAGCAGGGAGGTGGACAAGGTGGGGATATTAATTAAAGTGGTTTGAATGACAGTTTGCTCAAGGGCACCAAGGTGCCATTACATGCTCTCCATTGCTGCAATCACGCTGTCACATCGTCACTGTGCCTGACCCCAAGACCTCTAATCCCACCCCTCCTTCTCTTCAACATTCCTTTCTCCTGTCTGCCTCTCCTCCTCATCCCTCTCTTCCTGGATCCATCAAGTAAGTGACTGGATGCGACACAATTTTAATGTTCTTTGCATTAGATCAGCTCTGGGCCTGTTGTAATGTAATGGGATTGTTCTCCCTTGTTCACCTGATTGGTAGGAACGTGGGGAGGGGTTGGATCTTGTTGTAGTAGCTCAAGTAAATGCTATACAGGTGATAGGGCTCACTAGGGTCAAGTGGCTGTGTTTAATGTAATGTAGACATAGTCTGTGGGCGTGTTGGGCTGTCCTGACAGCTCAGACATGCCAAACTGACAGGAAGCTTAACGTGAGCTTAGTAGGAGGAGACACTGCTTATTTGTTGTAAATCACCTTCCTCATTGTCATTCCGTCCAGACTGCTATACTCCAAGGTGACTCCAAGAGTTGGTAAAGGAGTGATGGACTGTGGAGTGGTGCGCGCAAGGCACAGGATATTCTTAGGATGATTTAAAATAAGGTACACCCAATGTTCACAAAATCGTGTTCTGCTTATACAGTACATACTGAGGCTCAAACAACAGGTCTGATCCATCAAAACAAACAAAAACGGACATGCAGGCTTAGTGAATGTTTTTGTAAAACAAACATCGGCAAAATCTTATTCTGTAAGGCTTTCAGAGACATTCCCTTCGGTAAATTGGCGGAGCTGCGCGTCTAAAGCAGCTGTTGAAAGACAGGCTCTTCCTTTGTGCTTGAGGACGGTCTGGCAAGATGAGTCAACACGTGTCAGTCTTCAACCATGTAGAGTGGTGGAATAAGACAAACAAAGTTCTCACAAAGCCAGCTGTTCGCAAAGCCAAATGCCCCGACCGGTTCCTGAGATGATGCAGGTCATAGTTACAAGAAGTGGGGAGAGGAAGCAGACGACAGGAGAGTATTATCCTCCGCTGAGGCCACTGTGCAGGTGTGACCAGTCAACAGAGGATATGACATGAGACATTGTGTCTTTAACACGATGAGTGAAGGACACTTATCAGCTGAAAGCCAAAGAAATGTGCTGAGTGACAGCGCAGCGTGTACTTATTAGGGGCCGGAGAAGAATGAAAAAGAAGCTGCTTTTATCCACATAGGTACCACTGCTGCTTTTTATGGCTGAGCTTGAATTTGTACAGTTTCCTAGCCTGAAGTTTACACACACACACACACACACACACACACACACACACACACACACACACACACACACACACACACACACACACACACACACACACACACACACACAGTCTTTAGTCTTGGATAGTGATTCATTTACAATGACAGAGCTGTTTTCAGCAATAGAGCCTGAGCATAAATATGCCATGCTGCACAGCTGGAAAATGTAGAAATTCATCAGGGTTAAAAAGTAGAGAGATTAACGTTTCACGAGTTTCCTCTAAGATATATACGGTTACGTAAACACAGACCCAGCCAGTCATCAGGCAGGGAGGGAGAGAGCCTTCGCCAAAGCAAGCACAAAGCCCTGGTTCAGCAGGCCAAGGACAAGGAGGCTTTCCATATCAACACACACGGAAAACTAAATGTAGGGAAGCACCAGTGAGACAGGTTGTTTATCGATGTACTACATCATGAATATTTGCAATTCAAGCAAACAAGATTAGGCATTACTACTTAAAATGTAATATTTAATTTTTTTAGCCCACATTATACAAACTGCCACCCTATGCCTTTCAGCTGATTTTTTTTTTTTTATTAACGGTTTTGAAATTTAAAAAAAAAAATCATGTGACTTCCTGCAAATTTTAAATTAAATTAAACAAGGATAAGATGTTCTTAACTATATCACAGTGACTGGTAGAAGAATGTTAGAGATGCGAGCGGAACAGGATCAAAGACCAAGACGTAAACTATGTTAGCTGCATTTTGTGAAAACAAAACAAGCAGTAAGTCCATAAGGTGCATGCACACATATGCAATGATGTCCATGTATATATACAGTGAGACACTGGCCCATGCAGACACTACACAAACACAAACGCATGCGCGCGCGCACACACACACACACACACACACACACACACACACACACACACACACACACACACACACACACACACACACACACACAGTCTAAAATGTAAATGTTTTTCTGGTGAGGTCAGGATCCAGGCTCTTGGCATTTTGGCTCTTCTGCCCTCCATCCTACATAGTTCCAACAGACGTCATGCTCCACCCAACACGCACTCGCTCTCACTCACTCACACACACTCTCCCCAGAGAGAGAGAGACCAGAGGAAAATATTGCTGTGATGCTGGTTTAACCCACTCTCCAGACTCCAGACAGTGTTTTTCTACGGCTGGTTATGACTTTAGCTGCGGGAGGTGATGGGGCCTGCCACAAATATTTCTTGAGGGGGAATGGTTCACAAAACAAAACATAAAAGCCCTCTTAATTTTTGAGTAGATGAATGGCAGGGAGTTGACACAATTCCTCAGCTGTCAGTTCTGAGGCAGACAGAGCTGGGCCTGACTAACTGTTGATACTGGTGCATTTAAAAGGTTTTATTGAAAGTCCAATCTCCTCCACAACTGGTGTTTTTCTTACTGGGTTGGATCCTTCAAATTTTATGATGTCTGGAGAGTAAAAACAACTGGATTGAGTGTGAGGAAGCCATGCAAAGCTTAGATAACATTTTCAGACAAAGCCAAAAATTTGACTTTTTTAAAGTAGAGAAGAAAGCATTGACGGTGTAACAACAGATCTTCGATGACAAGTAGA
This sequence comes from Archocentrus centrarchus, assembly GCF_007364275.1. Classification (NCBI taxonomy): domain Eukaryota; kingdom Metazoa; phylum Chordata; class Actinopteri; order Cichliformes; family Cichlidae; genus Archocentrus; species Archocentrus centrarchus. The sequence goes on along the minus strand of NC_044367.1, from coordinate 16,108,922 downwards.
AGTTGCTTTTCAAAACATATTCAAAGGCATTTTGAAGAATCACAATGACAACAAGCAGGTAAAAAAATTGTTTGCCAGGACTAGAAAATTATCACAGCTTTCTCTTAATTTTCCAATACTAAAGACAGGAATTATATCAATACGCTTTGCATAATGCTGTATTTACCTTAGTGCATAACATATCAGCTAATAGCTCAAATGCAAATAACCTCCTGATACAGCTACAATTCAAAATAAAGCCAGAAAAAAACAAAAAAAACAACACTACCATAAACACGCACGTTCTTCACTGAACAATGTTCAACCATGTAGTGGTTTGTGCCCTCGGCAAGTCAAGATAAGGCTATCAGCTTCCATCATCGCTAAACAAGATTGAGCAAAGTACATTAAGCAGAAAAATACAAACAAATTACAAAGGCTTGAGGCTTGACTCTTTATCTAATGTTTGTGGGGACTGCTAGTGTCAGTTGGTGGGAAATGGGCCTCCATCTAATAGATCCCGTCCCACCACTTCCACACGGCCAGTGAACAATGCACAGTGCCATTATCTCAGAGCTAATGCTATCCTTCCTCATGTGCAAAACAAGTCTGCAATCTCAACCCCACTGCCACTGCGCCGACCAACATAAATACAAGCATCTCAGGACCAAAGGAAAAGATAACAATGGTTATCACACAAAGAGGCGACACAGAGACAACTGTTTGAAATCTGTCTAAAATCTACACTTGAACATGCTGTGCTACATCTTAAAGTTAGGAACTGCAAACTCTGCTGAAATGAAATAAAACAAAACTTTCACCACAGTGATTATCCTTGGGTCCTAGGCTGCTTGTGAGCTACTTCCAGTAACACCATTTAGAGGTCTCTCAGCACCACAAACAAGCTACAACAAGCTTGCATTAGCTTTGTTATTGATCTGATCTCCTAAACCCTCACTGTGACCCCAGAGGTCATGATTTATGTATTAAGAAGCTTTTTAAAGAAATCCATTTTCCTGTTGAGCCCCCAATGTATGTCTAATGCGGCACCATGCCGGTAATCAGAGAAGGGCTGTGTGTTTGATTTTGGGCGCCCCCCCCCTTCATAGTTCACACCCCTCCTGAACATCTTGTCTCACAACACCTCAGCTGCCTAATCAATACTACAAAGATCCAGAGATTCCTCCGCTGCCTACCAGCCAGCCTGCCCTCCTCTTCCTTTCTGCTCCGTCCTTTCTACTCTGTCTCGGTCCTTTTCCCTTCTTTCCTCACAGCAGGATACACCTCCATCAGGGAACTTGCAACAAGGCAGTGCCAGGCTTCTGAAGGGTCCGGATGAAAGTGCCACGACAGTACAATGGAGACAGAGATGTAGAAGAGAGAAGGAAAGAGTGAGCGAGAGAGAGGAATGAAAACAAATGTTTGGACTTGTGGACAGGCTCCTTCTGCGATCCCAGAGGGCCCCACTCTTGTCTGCTGATGTCGATAATGGCGCGGCAGTAGTTACTGAGAGGGGAATGTGCATGTAATAACGGTCAGGAGAAACAGGGAATAGGGGGAGAGTGTGTGCAAGTTTAGGAGAAACATTAGCCCACTTAAAAACAAGGTGTTTTAACACACACCAATAAAAGGGAATGTTTCATCTACAAAGGCCAAAGGTCTCACTGCACCTCTCTAGGACTTTTTGCAGACATCAAAAAAAAAAAATAACACACACACACACACACACACACACACACACACACACACACACACACACACACACACACACACACACACACTGGCTTGTAAAAAAAAACCCCAAAACAAAACAAAACAAAAAACCCAGGAAAGCTGAATCTCAACTGAACTGTCTTATAAAAATTAATTAATTTAAAAAAAAAAAAACATGTTTCTGAAAAGTCGAATGCATTAGAGGACAGGAAATTGGATTTGAAAGTAACATTTCCATCGTTCTCAAAGCTGGGTCTCAGTATGACAGAGATGTCACAGCGCTGCTAATTAGAGCTGGCAGAATAGAACATGTGCACAGATATCATCTATTGTTCCTCATCACTCTAATGAGCTTAAATGTCTTTGTCTTTATTCATCAGCTCAAAGGTTGCAGAGTTGCTGCAATGGAGTCATTTTCTTTTTATAAAGTATCTATTACCATATCAAGTGATTGAAGCTACAATTATGTCTTTCCAAAACTCAATGCTGTATAGGTTGTCCTATTTCTGAAAGATCTTTGTGTTGTAAAAATGGAATTAACTACTCATAATTCATAACATCTACTTATGTACAATAGTTTACAGTTTAGGGTGACAAACAGAGTGTGCATGGATGAGTGCAGTGAGAGGACTACAGTGTTGAAAGAGAGGCAGAGGTGTGCACGGACGACAGAGATAGACCTGTTATCATGTAACACAGGCCTGTTTTGACCTGACCTTGAACACATGAGCACACACACACACACGTACACGTATATACACACACACACACACACACTGCTGGGTCACAGGGAATAAAGAGCCACTGTGTCAGGTCACAGAGCACAGAGAGAAGGATAAAGGAATTGAGGGATGTGATATGACTAATATGAGGGGTTTTGCAGGCCTTTGGGGGAACTGGCTTTACAGCCAGGGGTGACTGACACTGTTGATCTGTATCACACATGAGAGCGGATCACAGCAGAGTGGAGCAGAGCAACCACACAATGAAGTATGGACACCCTACCTATGAAATCTAATTCCATAAATCCACAGAGAAAAAGGACACAAGAAAGAGTTTGTATTTTAATTCTTAACAATAAACATAAATGTTTTAAACTTACAGAGACTTCTCTTTTATGTGATATTTATAGTCTAGTAGAGTTTTAAAGCACTGCTGAGAACAAAAAACTGTAATCCTTTCTGTGAAAATGCATTCTTAAGCTACAGATGCCTAAAAGTGCTCCACCAAAACTTATTTCTCCCCCTCAAAGAGCAGGTTCAAAGATCAGCACCTAGCAGGATGGGCTTGCATGCACGTTGATCAGGTTACACACTTCAAAGAAGCACTGCTATACACAGCCAGCGATGAGAGCAAAGGGGGCCAAGGATAGGGCCACATTGTCATTCTGCTATTATCACTACTGCCAGGGAATGGATAGCTCATTTTTTTCTATTACAATTGGGCTTTTTTTTCCCGCTCTGTCAACAATGGTTCTGAAGAATATGATCTCTTCCTTTGAATCTTTTCGAATGGCTCCAAACATTCTTGGAGGCCAGTGTGTATAGATTATGTTTGTTTTGTCAGCAAACGGGAACGATCCATAGATGGCACTGTTGGCTCATGCTACGAGTCTCTTAAAAGCACTGCAAAAGAGGAGGAGGAAGTGAAGAGAATCCACTTAAAACTCATCAACTTTAGATCTGAGGGAAAAAAAAAATCTTTCATCTATGCTCAAGTGTCATTTGCCAAATATAATCTTGTAACTTCTAATTAATTCAAACTGTGAGAAAGAATCTTTCAAAATATCACACTTTCCAAACAGAACACATTTTTTCATGCTAAAACTGTTCTTTTCCAGCAATAGTGATTTAACAGCTCATTATCAAAAGCCCCCCCCCCCCGCCGCCTTTATCATTTACTTCACTAATCAACAACACTAGAAACTTTATGGTCAAAGAAATAGGCCTTATTTTCTCTGAAAAAAAGAAAAAGAAACAAACCAAGGAATACGTATTGAATTTGATGGGATGTAACCAAAATGACTTTTTAATAGGATATCTGAGATGACATGAGAGAGTTTGGTAAGTTTAAAAATACACTGAGTTAAATAATTTACAATTTCCCTACACTGCATAATGTGGAACTTGTGTGGTACAAGTCAGTCACTGAAAAATCTACTTTAGAGAGAAATAACTTGAAATTTGTGATAAAAAGGTTATATTCTTATGGTTGCCATAACTTTTTGCAAGAGAGGAAGCCTGTTGTTTATGGTCCAGGTCTGTTGAAGACTGTGTGAGGGGTACACGGGGAGACAAGTGGTGGTCTGCTGGCCTGGAAGGGCCTCATGGGAGTCAAACTGCCCTGATCTATGGCCTGTCTGACTGCTGAGGTCAGACCAGAGAAACCCTGGAAATAGGAAATTAGCAGCCCTTTGCAATTAGAGCCCTGACCACAGGCAGAGTTGCCATATTGCATCACATACCACTGAGCTGTCCACTACTTGACTCACAAAGAGCCAAAAACTGAACTGTGTGGATGTGGGTGTACTCATAAGACAACTCAAAAATCAAGAACTTCCTCATGTAGCTGCATGTGAAAAGATTTATACTTAGACAGCAATGGAAGTCAGGTGAAGTGCTCAAAATGCCTTGAGGCAGGCGGACTGGCCCCTGCCACTGAGGCGGTGTGTGGACATGCAGGGGGCCTTGAAGCACTCAGATGAACATGTCTCCACTCATACCTACACAAAGATCCATGCAAACCCCCACCCTACCTCTGTCATATACACCACATCAAGCTGAATCCCATTTCAACAACAAACTCCCATCCAGCACCCCTTAAGAAGTGCTTAAATGCTGATGCTGCCAGCTAAAATAAGAGGTTGTGTGGGGCTGCAGAGGGGATAAAGTGTTACACAGGATCAATCCCACACTGTGTTTGCGCTGACAGCAGGGAGAGCCTTTGGTCCTGTTGAGGCGTGTGTCCAGGTAGCATCCTCATGGCTGCAGGCAGTCAGGTAGGCAAGCAGTTCCAGCAGTGTGCTAAACACACATGCGGTTAACTCCAACCTGTCAGTCAGCCACCCTGTACCTAGTTTGACCACCAAGGCCTCATACATAATTTGCCATCAAATTAATATTTTCTCAGTGTCCTGTCAAAAGTGGTATTTGATGAAATATTAATTTGGTGATTAATTTTTGCATCTGATCTTCTGTCAAGTGAGATAAAAAAAAGAATGGATTTTTTCCTGTGAAGCCATTGTTCAAGGGCACCTCTCTCCAACTTTGTCCATAAAAAATTGATTAAGTGATCCAACAGCCACACTATTTTTCCAGAGTGAGATAAAAAAGAAAACTTGCTCTAATTTCAAAGTAAAATTAAAACAGGCAAAATAAGACAGGCTAAAAGCACTAAACGGGCTTTTCAATGTCCCCAGCAGTTTGGCTGCACTTTACAATGGGGGCTACGAACAGAATAGACAGCTTCAAATTCTTTTGGGGAATTATGGAAGAGAGAAAGCAAAGCCATTCAGTTTGTTATCAGCAAACAGCTGAAAAGCCAGCACTCATTATGGTATGGGGTGCTTTAGTGTGTGTGTGTTTGCACATTTGTGAAGGCATCATTAATATTCAGTGACATATGCAGGTTTTGGAACAACATATGTTATCACCAGGGTGAGGTCTTTTGTTTCCTTTTTTAAAAAAAGAGTTTGCTTATTGCAGCAAGACAATATCAAACCACATAATCAGCATGTATTATAACAATATAGCACTAAGAGATTGGGTGCCTGTAGTGTTGACCTATCATCAGCTGAAAACATTTGGTAGATTATGAAACACAAAAATACAACCCAAATTGTCAAGTAGCAGAAATCCTACTTATCACAAGTAAGCATTTCAGACAGTTACTTTAATGTCTTTGGAAGTGGAGCTGTACAGATAAGAAAATTAAACAAGATTTTTGGGATTCAGGCCTCTTGGCCAGAGGACATGATTTGAAAAGTTTTGAGGCTGCAACTCTTCTTACCAATGCACAACTAGAGTAATAGACTCTTTTTGCACAGCCTACCTTCACAAGGTGCAGCAGCTGATAAAGGTCCTCCACCTCATCTCCCTCTGTCTCTCTGTAGTCTCTGCTTGTGTCCAGGCTGGATCCCTGGATGGTGCGTCTGTACAGAGGTAAGTCCATGGCATCAGCATACAGCTCTATAGCCTGGTGGCCCACCGTCTGGTACATGTAGCTGTCCAACTCATCTGATGCACGAAGGAAAATGAGTTACAATCTGTGCCTGATGATAGCCTTAATCATATGTCTCACAAAAGGCATTTACTGAAATGCATAGAAAATGATGTTGCAATTTTCTGTGAATAACTGACATTAAATATCTACCTGCTCATTTAAAATTAGCTCTAAAATCAATGAATATTATACAAAAACTGATTTGGCAATGCATTTTTTTAAAATTAATACAGTATATTTTATATTCAAGATACCATGTAAGAGAAAGTTCTCACATTAAAGAAAAACATTTTTAATACAATTAAAATGATTTATAATAAAATCCTGTCACTGTTAAAACCTCCATGACAAAAGCCTAACAAACTTAATGGAAACTTGATTTCTTCAGGTTTCATGTTTCACAAGTTTCATCATTTTTGCAGCAGTGACCTAAGAATGCCAGTGCCTGAGAGGTCACGGGTCCAATTTCCAGATGGACACAGTAAATTTGGATTTGTGCAGTGAAAGAGCAGCACTTACACCTTCCTCATTAACACCACTTAGATGCACTTCAAAAAGGCCCTTAAACCCTAACTGTTTCAGTGGAGCTGCTCAGCAGCCAATATAATCCTGAGCCACTGGGTCAGGATTGTACCGAGCAGCTTCCTGTGAATAAGAAACTGCAAACATGTACTAGGGATGCATGAGACTTGTGCCTGAAAAGCAAAAACTAGAAAAGATCAAAACCCAGTTTCTAAGTGACTGATTTTTTCCTCTCCTTTGCTCTGTGTGCTGCTACCTATATACAATTGTGACACCTCACGCATGCACATATGCAATAACTTGCTTAGAAATCAGCAATTTATCAAATTCCAAGTGCCAAATTGTACTAAAGTACTCGCTCAAAGGGAATTGTTGGGTTCCTCTGCATAGTTTTATAAAGTCTTTACACTACAATGTGAATCAGCCTGGGTCAATTGTGAAATAGCACTATAGCCTAGCCCTAGTGTATGAATAAACCTGAACTGAACTAGAAAAAAAAAAACACAATAAGCCAACCTACTTAACATAGTTAGGCCAAGATCTTAAAATATCCCAGATAGAAAGAAACCCAAAGATTTCCTTTGGAAAAACACTCAGGATTTGGGCAACTCTGAAACATACAGAGTACCTGCTGCAGTATTTCAATCACTAAAAACTGAGAACACCCTTCCAGAGCCCCATTTGGTGACGTTTGCAAATGACTGCGTGAAGAATTCTTCCACTTAATCTGCTGCCAGGATCAAAGTGCACAAAAGCAAAGAAAATGCGCGCAAATTTATATATATTATAACATAGTTATATTATAGTTATATAGTGTTGGCTGTAATGGACAATGAATCCTAACTGCAAAACACAGAGGAGACACAGACACATCATTTTAAACTAGTTCATTGTAAATTTAAGTCCTATTATTGTGAAGAATTTAAATATTCTTAACACTAGAGAGAATATTGATGCTGTATTAGATAAATAAACATGTCTGCAATTAGACATGTTTTGCCTCTTCACATTTTTTGCATTCATAACATGCATTCAGAAATACTGACAGACCTGTTGGAATTAGACACAACAAACATCATATGGGCATATAGTATAGTGTGAATGGGGCATTCCTGGAAATCTCTCCTAATATATTGTGTCTAAAAGTTTTAAACTAATTTAATAATTTCGTGTTAAACACAAATGAAGTATGTGCCTGACATAGCATGCAAAAATACAGGTCAAAATTAAAGATATCAAATATTTAGTTTATGTACAGTTATTAAGAACATAAGTGCAGCTGGCTGGCCCATATAGCACAGCCAGCCCCTGCAGATTACAGGTAATCACCAGGAGCGCTTTTTTTGCTCACCTGTGTGAGCAGGGCGCAGGTTGGCCAGAGCTACGATCCGGTGCCCAGCAGCAACACACTGCATCATGTTGTAGCAGCTGTCTTTGCCTCCACTGGAACACAAAATGATAAACAGACACAGAGGCAAAGCTGACACACACATTAACATGGGTGCAAAGTTTAACAATGTGGGAATGTGGCGCACCAGAATTAATATTCAGGGATGGAAAAACAAGTTTGTAGCTGTACCAATGGGTGCTGGTGCACCACCCTTACAGCACGTTATAGCCACTGTATGCTACTCTTCCTTTATTAGTTTTCAAAAGCTCTTCAGGCAATAACTCTACACTTACACAGGTGGTATATTCTTGCTCTGAATGAGCTCATACAGATACAGCAGCCATCTGCAAGCACAGAGCATCAGTGACACATCTACATGATGGTTAAAGCAGCGAGCTGCGATTACCTTATTAACGCAACCACTTTCATCCTGTTAGATTTCGTTTTAGAGTCTAAAAGCACCACAAGTACCGACTGTAACAGTGCACAATGTAATAACTGCGCTTAGCAACCGGCGAGCGTATACAAAAACATGTGGAAGCAAGGCTTCCGGGTTGTCGAAGGACCCTCGTTATTTGACTAAGGTGCCCTCTAATATGCCTGATAGAAAACCCGGCCTACCCCTCGCTTTCTTTCTATCGCATTCAATTGTAAGTTTTGTTAACAACTGCAGCTAAGTAATTCTGATTTTTTTAAAATAAAAATATATAATACAAGCTACACTGATAATGTATAAAGTATATTATACTGAAAGACACCAAGAAAAGCAAAATATTTTAAAATAAATGTTGTGAGTCTAATCCTGCTGGTCATCAATTTATATTTTGCATGTTCTGTTAGTGCTTCAGATTCCCATCACAGTGCAAAGGCATGCATGGTTAACTGTCTGTTTCTCTGTGTTAGGCAGGGTCCAGGGTGTATTTAATCGCCAGAAAGCGTGTGGTTTTTTTTGTTTGTTTGTTTGTTTTGTTTTGTTTTTAGACATATGTGAAATGCCACATTTTTATATTAAAAACTGAATCTCACATGTCTCCTTTCCCCAAAACTTATGGATATATTTGAAGATTTTATTTTTAAAAAATGGCTTATTTACATTGCTGCCAACGCTTGCTGTGTTATACCATAATCAAAGTGGATAGGCACTGCAACTCTATTGACACGCATCCTTTGCCTCTTGGGTCTCAAGAGAGGGCCTAAAGTCCATGCACTGGTATTCACACACAGGTTGTGCTTTTCCTCTGAGGGAGCCCTATTTTGCTCAGAGGAAAGTCTTTGATGCTCCTTTTGCTCTCTGTTGTTGTGCCAGAGCAGAATAATTGCACTGCTTTTGTGTGCTTCCCTCACCTTCTACCCCTAAGCAGGCCAAAGGCAACTGATTCTGTCTGAGTGTACAAAATTGAGAGAGACGTCTCTTCATCCCCTTGCTTTTTTTTTTTTTAATACTAGGTTCCCTTTTTTGTTTTTGTTTTGGTTTGGTTGTATTCATCCTGACTATATTGCAAAATCTACAACCTGCAGATGAGCTTCGTTTGTGCTGTTGTAGAGTCAGTGTAAGCTGAATGAAAGAATCTGTTCTCTAACGGGGGTGTGTGTTCATAATTTGAGGATATCCTGAAATTCACATCATTATTTATTAATTTATTTTTACATGGTGTGTGTATGTTGGTGGGGGGTGTTTCCTCTTTATTGCACCAAGATAATAAAAGATGTAATATTTTGTCTCTTCATTTTTTGCCTATAATTTCTTTCCTTAACCTCTTTTCATTAAGTTAATTTGTTTGTTATTTATTTGACTTGCATTTCTTTTAACATGACAACAATAAAACATTGAGTTCCATAATGTTTTAATTATTTTTATTGAGATACAATATAGCTGGACTCCAACTTGGTCAACTAAAATACATGCACCACAAACAAGTGAATACATATCTGTAAGATGAATATTTCAAAAAATATTTTATCTTATAGGAAATTTCCTTTGAAAGGCTGAGTGATATAGTTTTTAAAATGTTCCTTTGACATGTTTGTTTGAAACATGGCCTTGTCCTGGAGGGTCAGTCACATCCTCCTGGGTCTGGCTGTCCTTTAGTTTTCTAAACTCATTAATGTATCACTTGTGTTTTCCAATTGTGTGGGTTATACTTGATATTAAAAGTTCTGTGCCTCTGGTCATTTCCATTAAAGCCCATAACATAGGACTAATGCAAATTTTGTCACTTATCACTTTTAATTTATGTAGTTTATTACCTGGACAAATAAAGAGGTGTGTTGTTCATGTTTTATTTGTGGCAGCATTTTGCTGACGTAAAAGAGCATTTTATGTCCGTATTGTTGGTGTGATGGGGATAAAAAGTGTTGATGGATAGCCCAACTGAGACACAGCCAATGGATGTGAATATGAGACGCATAAATATGAAAGCAAGGCAGCAGGAATCAAATGACACCCTTGGCCTTTTCTTAAAGGAGCATGTGCATATGACAGGTGATTTACACAGACACACAAACTAATTTTTGTCGCACAAGGACACAAAAACTTTGGGTGTAATGAGAAACTAAGGCCTCAAATCACAGGACAATAAATTGAGTGTCAGAACAGGCCGGCCAAGGTTGCAGGCTGAGTGGCCAGAATACAAACACACATACACACTTGTGCACCACTTCATATATGAGAGCAGAGAATTGTGGGTTGCAATGCTTACAGAATATTTACACATTATGTTTAGAGTAAAAAATAAAAAATATATATATATATATAATATATATATATATTATTTAGATATTATTATGATAGATATTTTGTTATTTATTGATTAAATATTAAGTTGACAGGCACAAAATGGCAAAAATGTAAGTAAATATAATGTAAGATTAAATAATTTTACCAGTAAATGTTAGCCCTAATGAGAGCATTAGCCTTACTGTTAAATAAAAAGCCACAAGGTTGCACAGTTTGCCAGTATTATATTGTGTGATTTTATTGTAATCATTAATCTTCTGTATTTTTCAGATATAGCACAGAAATATGAAATTCACATGCTTTTCACATCTAAAATGAATTTAAATTTGATGTATACATTCTGTCATGTGAACAGTAGGTTTATCTGAGTGCTATGTTTTGTTTGTTTTTTTTACATTGTCATATTATATCACCACAAATAATATTAATTTTTTACAATAAAACTAATATAATTATATATTTGAATAGTAATAGGGCTGATTTCCTATTGAAGATATATTAAATAATATAAAATTAGGCAAATGTGCTAATGAGCTTAAAACAACCTTACTTTTAGATTCATTCTTGTAGAGACCTTTAATGAAATAACACGTCACAGAACAATGTGAGCAGTGTTCAGCGTTGTTCTTCTCAAAAAGAAATTCTGCTTCAACTCAAGAAAATCAACTCTTCTGTTTTGACTCTACACCAAACACAAATTGGATTTGAATGTTACTGTAATTTGGAATTAAGTTTCAACTAAGCCACAAACAAAGTAGGGCACAAATGAAGCCGTTTGCTTGAAACATCTGGTAGTCCAGTTTCCTCACATTTTCCTAGACTTTGTGAATCAACAACTACCCAAATGTCAGAGATTTATTTAAGACGTCATTCTCTATTGAGCCCTCATGTTAATCATAGATGAAGTTTAGTGAGAGCTGTTGGTCGCCAAATGTTTTAAAGTACTGATAAATTTGCTCTCAAGTGAGCAACGGTTGAAAAGCAGTCCTGTGTATTCTTAACTCTACACCACTCTGGTGTTGTCTCCATCAGGGGCTCATTTTCCAAAGAACTATCAACATAATGATACCTCTTTAGGGCCTAACCGCATCCAAATCAGTTAGTAAACAACCCAAACGGGGATCTGTACACATTTTTACAGACAATTAACTGTTATCACGAGGGGCCCAAATGGATTAGTAGGCTCATTAATGTCTGAGGCTAATCGGTCCTTGATTGGAAATGTGAGAGAATGTGAAAAAAAAAAAAAAAATCACCGTTTGATCCAAATTGTGTTTGATCACGACAATGTCCTGAACAACACTCCACCCCCGCCCACCCCCCCACCCCCACCCCCCACAGTCTGCAAACAGTAATTGTTTTTTTCCCTAAATCTCACAATGAAAATGTAGCTTTTACCCCTCTTCCATTTGGCATCCAAATGGCATAACACATTAAAATGGATGAAAAATGTTTTGCCTTATAAGCCGCTGCACTTTTGTGAGCATTCCAAGATCATTTTGCTTAGCGCTGTTATTTGGTCTTCAAAATAATATACGTCTTTGTACAGAAAAGTGTCTCTTACAGCCATTTAAAGTGATGCTTTTAGTTCATATTTCAGTTCAACATCAATGCAATAATGTGTGTGTGTGTGTGTGTGTGTGTGTGTGTGTGTGTGTGTGTGTGTGTGTGTGTGTGTGTGTGTGTGTGTGTGTGTGTGTGTGTGTGTATATGTGTGTGTGTGTGTGTCTATATATATATATATATATATATATATATATATATGATGCTTCAAAAAACAACAAAAGGATCAAATAAAATCTAGATAATTATGCTTCTGAAGACCTTCACTACCTCTTTTTTAAAGGATCTTCACAGTTAATAATATTATTAATCAAGACACTACAGCCAGTATGACCTTTACTTAGGGCATATTGGTGCTTTGAGTTAGAACCCTGAAATCACAGCTGTCCATTTGACTTCTACATTTATCAACACTGTTGATCAGGATAGGCTATGTAAAGATAGACATTATGCTTAAGTATGAGCCAGGATGTATTTTTGCATTAATCAAGGGTTAAAAATGAAAAAATCACTACCCCCTGACCCAGGCAGCCCTGTGGAAATGGAAACTTTGCAACGGCCAAACCAGCCAACCATCCCTAAGTACAAATGTAATTTCCTGAATATTTCTCCTTGATTTGAAATTGTCCTGCCCTACTTCTAGCATCCTAGAGTCAAATTATGGCTTTAGTGGTTGAAACTTGTGAAGCTCCAGCCAAAACGATGTGGTCCATTTAAGTATGCCACCATTCCACTAATTTTGAAGCAGCCAAAGCAAACTGCACGCACTGCTATCACCTGACCCTGCTGCCTGACAATGTTCTACATATGGGATCTTCCAGCTTAATGGTTTACAGAGACTCTGTCCTCTTCAAAATCCAAACCATAGGAAATTAAGCCTTAAATTAAGCCTGTGCCATACAAATCCACACTGTATAACCTGAAACAAAAAATAAACAAACAGGTGAATACATTTTTTTTTTTTCTGTCCTCACGTTATTTATTGAGGTGAGCAAAAAAAAAATTAAAATAGCATTACAATGGCTGGTGTTATTTAAATACTTCATAAGCTGTGAATTCTTGATGGGATGCTATAATTGGCTAGTGTGCTCTCTGATATACAATCCTCGGACAGTTTCTATCTCAGTTGACAAACATAATCCTAATCCAGGAAATAGCCTGCAATCAGAATATTGGAGTTGACATCAGAGGTAGCCACATAGGCGATTCCCACACACTTCTCCCATAGCTTCAAAGGTCTTCCTGGGCCTGTTATGGGTTTCCCTCATGATGAAGTGTGACACTCCACAAACACAAAAGCCCCAGCCCTCTCGTGGGTCTGCTTTGCTTTTCTTGGATCACGCCAGTCAGACCAATGCCAAGTCAACTTGGCGGTTGTCAAAACTGGCCTCATATCTCTGTGGAGTGTGTGTGGTGCCTTATGCTGTCTGCATGTATGCGTGTGGTTATGTGTTGAGTGTGCAAAGATAGCTTGTCACAGTTGCATGTCCTTGTTTGCATGTCTGTATGTGGGCATGTGTGTTTGCTTCCACCTTCAAATGATGTAATGTTCCATCAAAACCACTTCTAAGTTTTCAGTGGGAATTGCTGGTTTTCCATACCCCACCAAGACTAGTCCCTGCTAGTCTTTTTGCTTTTCTTACATTAAATAAATCAAATGTAGTTAAAAAAAAAACAAAAAAAAAAAAAACAGACAAAATATAAATGCTGCTCTCTTTTATCTCACAATATTATTCTATTGTGTATAATCTCAAGAAAAAAAACACGAATAAGAATGGTATTAATGAAAGGGCATTATAGCGGAAACCACTGCTGTTAAAAAGGGGAAAAAAAAAGAAGAAAAGGGAAATTGAGCTAAATTGAGCTACAGTATACAAGTAAAAAAAAAGCATTGCACACAACACCAAAACTTCATCCCAGCTGTGAAGCATGGTGGAGGGAGCATTATATTTTGGACTGCTTCGCTATCTCGTGGCCTGAACACCTTGCAGTTATTGTGGGAACAATATATTTACAGGAGGTTATTTCCATGACCTGAATGTTAGGAGACAATGGGTGATGCAACAAGACAATGAACCAAATCACACAACTAAATTAATAACAAATTGGTTAAAAAAAAGGGCTAAACTAATATTGTGGAATGGCCAAGTCAGAGTCCTTATCTCAACTGGGATCAATTCAATTCAGTTCAATTCAGTTTTATTTATATAGCGCCAAATCACAACAAACAGTCACCTCAAGGCGCTTTTTATTGTAGGTAAAACCCTACAATAATACAGAGAAAACCCAACAGTCAAAATGACCCCCTATGAGCAATGTGGTGAAACCTCAAAAGGGATGTTCAGTCAGAACATCTCAGAAATACTGATGAACCTAAACATTTTTGTAGGGATGGATGGTCTAACACCCATTCTCATTGTTGTTCAAGTGCTCATAAACAGCTACGTGGAGGCTGTTGCTCATAAAGGAGTGCCTATGAGTTACTAAATTCAGTGGTTCACTTACTTTTTCCAGCCTGCACTATGAGTGATTGCTAAATGTGTTCAATACAGATATGAAAACATGAAAACTGTGCATTTTTAGTGTATGTTTATAAATGACTGTGATTAAGATCATCCACACCACATTTTATCAGTGCAGAACTCCTAGTAATTACAGCTTTCTTGCAGCTGTGGCAATCATGTTTGCCTTTCCTTTACATTTTGTTTTCCTATTTTTCAGCAAAATCAAATTTCTTCTATCTCACTCCCATTCTGTAAACTGTGTTCCCACATTTTCATTCACCTACCACCCACCTTTCTTTCTTGCAGTAAGATGTCACTTGTACTGAATGGCTGGCCTCAGCTAAGTCAGCCCAGCAAACTCACTGCCAGAACACAGCAAGCTCCGATCTGCCATTTGTCTTGTGGTTTTTGAGTCTAGGATATTTGTCTAACCTGCTGTCCAATGTCAACACTTACTCTAAATACCCTGACTGCTGCATGAAGTGGATTTCCTCAGGGAGGATAAGGATTAATGTTTAGTTGGAGATGAAATTGAGAGGGAAGTAGTGGAGGAACGAAGACTTAAGAACTTGGACTAATCAAGGCAGGTAAAGAAATATATGGTAAATAACAAGAAGAAGAAGAAGAAGAAGAGGAAGTTTGAGAACAAAGAACCACTGGATCAATCTGTGGATAAAAAAAAAAAAAAATCTGAAATAAAAAGAAAACCTGCACCTTTCAGTGTTAGTAGCTTGAATTTGCATTGCTTTTTCTACACTTCTCACACACAGAGTATACATAGGGGGTTAACCACTTTAAAGTCATGACAGACCAAGTGTAAAAGATAGCCTCCGATCATTCAGAACCATTTCTAAACCTGTGACTAACCATAAATAACAAACAAAATCCAAGGCCTCCCTCCAGCATTGACTCCAGCATCAGCAGATGAGAAACTGTCAGCTAGGTAGGCGATGACCTCAAGTTTACAGCCTAAAACCTGTTGATCCTGAGCGATTGATCGTCACCCATAAGCAAGAGGCACCGCCTCCATCAACCACCGTCTCAGCAGGAACAAGATGAATTCTAGCAGAGATTCTGCCATGAGAGCCACATCAGTGGCCTGTGCCTTTTATTTTCCATACACTGGGCCCAATATTCCCAGTTACTGGAGTCTGGTGATTAAAATGTATAAAAAAGGAGGCAGGCCCACTAAAAGGCAGTGATTTAGTGAGCTGTCACCCCAGTTCAGATGGGGCAACAAGTTCAAATCCTCACAGGAGGGTTGTAATGAAAATGAAACAAGGAACGAGACAGTGTTAGAGGGGAGAGGTTGAATGGCTGGAGGGTTGAAGGGTTAAGGGGTCTGAGGTGTTGGTAGGAGACATGCGATCATCTGGAGGTTGCTCTTGAACAACAATACATATTTCTGTATGCAGGTTAAGTTAAGTTACGTAGTTCAAAGTTTACAATCGGATTGACTTTTTTTCTTCTTACAATACTTTCCCTGATTTCCCAGCATTGTTTGTTTTTCTGTGGTATAAATATCAACAAACTAATGCAGGTCTCATCATCCTATATATATATATATATATATATATACATATATATATATATAAAATTTATATGCAAATATATATATATCTAAAATATATATGCAAATATATATATATATCTATATATATATATATATATATATATATATATATATATATATATATATATATATATATATATATGTATGTATGTATGTGTATATTTGCATATATATTTTATTATATCATTGCACGTAAATTAAATAACAGCATAAGGTAAATTATGAACTGAGAGAACTGAATCTAAGGAAAAGCTTGAGATTCTGAGCACTGTATGATATAGTATTCATACAGCAGCAGCCAGCAGCCTTGGAGAGATAGTGAACAAGTAAAAAAAATATCTACCTCTTTCTTTGTGTCATCATCTTTGTGTCTTAACCTATGCAGGATTGCACTGGTGTAAGAGTTAACACAATTCCTACATTATAGACTGAAAAGAAGAGATTACTGAGTTTCCGACCCTTCGCTAACCTCGTCCTGACCTTGTAAAAAAACCCTGACCCCGTCATTTCCACCCTTACAGGATTCATCTGCTAGCTGGACCGCCTGCCTCTGGGAGTGACGTTTGATTCCTTCAAGTACCAGCCAGCTATAAAAGACACATCCTGATGGACCTTCCTCTGTTGTGTTTAATAGCTGTCTCTCTCCCCCTCCTCCTCCATCCTGACCTCCGCCACCACACCCACCCTCAGCCTCTGCTCTGGCCCTTGGCTAACCCCTTGTATCCAGGGTTCAGGGTCAGGGCAGCAGACTCCCAGCCAACTGGGCGGTTGCCCAGAGGAGCTGATATAGCCATGAGCAGCAGGAGAGACGTAAGAGACCCAGGGACCCCTCTGATGTTCCTGAGAGTTTCCAAAGAGGGAGAGGCTGCAGTGTGTTTACAACATCTTAAAGTTAGGGAGGGAAGCAACGCTGCACAGGCTTAGACAGAGAATGACGAAAGCACAGCGCAGTGTATAAATAAATGTCATGTTAAAAGAAGAATGTGACTCTTGTTGCAGTCAGACATCTGAATGAAGGCAGACAAAATAATGGTAACATAGTAATGGTTTCTTTGATGTAGTTGAGCAAAGCTTCTTTTGTGCATGCATTGCCTTCCTTCTCAGCGTTGTCATATCTTTATTCAGAGCTGAACATCTAGAAATGAACACCAACGATAAACGAGGAGGTAACTGTTCTTTAAAATTCCTGGTAAGGTGGGCAGATTATTTTCAGGAAGCAACTAAATCGGGGTATAGTTATTCTCATAAATCTGAGTGTTGTGCTAATTCTGTAGAAGACTATGAACCCTCTGCTGTTTCCCACTTCCACTTAAAGAAGTCTCTTCCGGCCTTGAGAGCACCAGCTTAAAAGCTCGGTATCGGCTTTTTTCTTATACAGGACAAAGAGAACACAAATACACACAATTACTTATCTAACATTTTTAGCATTACTTGCGTGTGAATCTTTGACATTTTCAATTTATGTTTACACTTCTTTTAGTTCCTCTGGATATGAAATATTGTTTTGCTGTTGTTTGTACTTGTAACCCACTTATTTCCTAAGCAACTATTGCACAATGGACTGCCATAATGGATGTAAATCTGTTAAGGAATGTCTTTAAAAGTGAAGATGATGACAGTTCAAACAATAATATCCACAAAGCCTTCTTGCTGAAATGAAATCTTTGGAATAACAAATGTTGGCTGCTTATGGCTCTCTGATGGCTTCATTTTTCACTCGGTATAACGTGCTAATTTTTACTGCTCAATGTCCTCCACTCAGCTTGTGTCACTAAGTCATAAGACTGCTGCTCCTGGTTGATATATGGGTCCACAAGATGATGTCAGCGAAAAACACTTTCAATAATTGCTATGATTAATATTCCCAACCTTCCAACACCTTCCCTTTTCCATCCAGCTACATATATCCACTAAGGTTCATCTATCAGTCTGCTCTCAATCTGTTTAAGTCCTCTGAGTGATGCATGGTATACTGCAAACCCTGTATTCCAGTGCACCTCTGTTTACATTTATTCAAATTATGAACTGATGAGCCTCTGGTGCATAAAATTGTCAAGAGTTAAAGGCAGAGAAGTGGAATATTTGCTGTTTAATTGTTTTTATTTTTATTTTGAAAGAGGAAAATTTCCCTTCTTTATCAGCTAACATGCATT
This sequence comes from Archocentrus centrarchus, assembly GCF_007364275.1. Taxonomy (NCBI): domain Eukaryota; kingdom Metazoa; phylum Chordata; class Actinopteri; order Cichliformes; family Cichlidae; genus Archocentrus; species Archocentrus centrarchus. Next base: position 16,090,567 of record NC_044367.1, on the reverse strand, counting down.
CTTTCCCAGCCGGTGTCCACTATTATTCTTTTACATAAATATGTATAAATTGTATAGATAACTGAATGTTTACCAACGGGTACAGTTGTGTAACGTCACACAGCTGGTTGCACCGGCAGGAATAAGTGTGGAAAACTCACAGGATGGGTTTCCTTTTGGCCTGCTCACTAATTGTTTAGGAGGAAAAAGGTGAAACAGATATGTATAAACAGTGGAGGTCTTCCAGAGAGTTGGGAGCGGTGTAGAGGGCCTGGGACAGTAGCTGACCTGTAATATTCACTGTATACACCGAGGAGTCAGGTCTGTCCCGTTCTGTCTAGTGGCGTCAGAAAAAAAACAAACTCTTGCTTCCTCATTGCTGATGGACAAATTCGTACTCAACTGGGAAACACTTCCTGTACGTACTGGCTTTGAACATGTCTGGCTGTCCAGAAAATACACAGTCTGCTGACAAATTAAAGGAAAGCCCAACTTAAAGTGTCTCAGTAAGGTGTTGGTCCACCAGCTGCCAGAAAAACTGCTTCTATACACCTTGGCATAGACTCTATGAGTGTTGGAAATGATCACTGCTACTTTTTCTTTGTTTGTTTGTTTTTTTTTGTTTTTGTTTTTTTGCTCTGTTCTACATTTGTTCTTGTGTAGTTTGTCCCTGTCTTGGCCTGAACTCTTTCATAGGTGTCAAATTGGTGATTTCGAGGGCCACATATGACACCCAACTAATGATTCAGTGACCTCTCATGCCCTATAGATGGGGGCATTGTCATTTTGGAAAAGACCACTTACATCAAGATATGTTTTATCAGGATAAAAGGTGATCCCCCAGGGCAACTTCTTATTGATTTGCAGTGCGCCCCTCCTCTAAGGAGATAAGTGAACCCAAACCATGCCGGTAAATTAATCCCCACAGCACAACAAAGCCATCAGATCCCCTCATTGAGAATTTTTTAATTTTAAAACTACACGTGTATGTGTTTAATTGTTTTATCTCTAAATTGTCTTGCGCACTACTTGCTCATATATCACTTCATTGTCTTTGTGAATCCCAAAAGTGGTGATCATAAAAAAGTAATATGATCATTGCTGGAAATATGTCTGCTCTCAGTATGAATAGGATCTTTAGACAGTGATGTTCAGTGTAACAAATTGATAGGAGTCAATTAAACATCTATTATTAACCTCCTATGGTTCACTGTCAATTATCTGTCCCATTAACTCTGTAATACTGTAAGCAGTATGTGTTTAATACTAAGGAGATCCAGTATGGCTCATTTCTAATCAGCACTTATGGGAAAAATAGCCTGAAATTATGACTTTTAATGTCAATTCAATTTAATTAGATTTAATGAAATAGTTAAGGTCATTTATAGCTCTGTTCCTGGTTCTTAGATAATTTATACTAATAATAAAGTACACTTATATCGATTAGTCATAAATTTCCCACTTTTACTTGAGTGTCTTAAAGTGGTTTCTACAGTAATTGTCTTTTTACAGATAATATTACTGTCTACTTCAAAGATGACAGGGAATTCATTTTAAAGGTATGGGGGGGAAAAATCTTAAAAATAGATGAACTTAATAAAAAAGAAACTCGCTAAAAAGTGCCATAATCACCACCACATGGAAATAATGCATATTTATCACATGTGACATTTGCAAAAATGTCTTGCAATTTCTTCGGTGCTGCTTGCGTGTCTGTTACATGATGCCAGTTCCTGCTATGTTCTTCTTGATGTTCATCAACAAACCACTGCGCTTGTAACAGGAAATCATTTTACAGCTCCACTCACTGACTCCTATTTACACAAACTCCCCCGAAACACTTAAGACAGGATATGTGATTGTGAGTAGTCTTTTCCGTGCTGTTTTCCCAGAGTTGCCTGTCACCATGGGTTAGGCCCTAAACACGTGAAAAACACAACTTGCCGAACTGCTTGCATGGTAAAATAATAATAATAAAGACTTGCTAGTCATAAGAAACAGCTCTGACTTTGCTTGATGCCATTGTTTTCTTTATTTGTTTTTTTTTTTGGCTTTTTTTTTCCACAGTTTACCGAGTCATGCACTTTACCTATTGCATTAAGACACATTAAGGCACAAGCAAATTAGCTCAGGAAACAGGCCACACTGTAAACTAGTCACAACATCAAACACAAAGATATTCAAGGATATTATGTTAAAATTAAGGTCTTCTGAGATTTGGAAAGGAAACCATTCTAACCACAGAAATCTCAGCTGGTTTGTTGCTGACATGAAAGGCAGGGCTGCCAAGCCAGACATGTTGTCATCTGATTCTGGAGAATGGACTGCAACTTGTAACACTTGCATCTATAGTTAGTGGCTGGACATCCTCTCAGTGGGAATAGACCAGCAATGTCCCTGTGGCAAAGTCCCTGCCAGCCATTTTCTTCCTAATGGCGCTTCCCTGAGAGATTTATGATCCACAGATAAAGAACAATTAGAGAAAGGGAAACACAAAAGCTTGCAGGTCTCCAGAGAAAGATTTACGGTTACAGAAATGCTATTTTTGAAACCGAAAGTCTGATTAGAAAGTGCTGATAGTCTTATTCAGTTGATGACTCCGTTGCACATACAATGCCAGGTTCACTCAGGTGTCACTTAGCAGGTGGCCTCAATACATCCTTTCCTAGTGTGCTGTGACTGACACGTCCTTTTTGTTTGTTCACCGCTGTGTATTTGCCATTAACACTGGCAGATGTAATAAATGCGTCACTTGTGAAATATATGGCATTATTGCAGAACATTCTTAGTACAGAGGTTTACTACCCCACCAACACTTCAGCTTGGGCCTCTGCATGTCTCTCCACTCAGGAAGTGAAACAGGAAACACTTGTAGCCATGTTCCAAGACTCCAGGAACCCGAAGTCCCAAAACACAGAGAGAGGACATAAGACTGCATAATGGGGAGGGACTGAAGTCAAGGGAAAAAAGGAGAAAAGGAAAGAAGACAAAAAAGGCTAATCAAAGGAAATAAAAAAGGATGCAGAGATGTTTTATCAAGGTTTTTTTTTCATTTGCCTTCCTTTGCTATGTAAAGTTATATGTGTGACTGAAACTCATTGTTTGTATAGCATACAGTTAGTATGACAGTCACATTTAGATGATATTCAGGTCAGTTTGACTGAAAACTTTTTATGATAAAAATTGTGGATTCAACATAAATTCAATGGATTTCAGATTAAATCCACAGTATGTTGGCCTTTTCTGTTAGACAACATCAAACAGCAGTCATAGCTGTTGGTAAATTGTCCAATTTACCAACAGTTGATCTGATACTCACTCGCAAAAGCCTGTTATAGTCAATGATTTCTCTATTGTGCTTAATTTAAAAAAAGGGCACATAAAAGTAATTATGTCATCCAATAATAGCATACAAGACACTATAATAACTCACAGACAAAAGCAGCCTTTTACCCTTTGATTTTAGTGGAGACTGAATGGAATGCAGTCATATTTTTAGTGACTTCTTATAACGTATTTGTAAACGCATGTTTTTCATGAACAAATTCCATATGTTGGCTCTTCTGTACAGCATTCACCGTAATCAAGAATTATACAGATTCCCATAATGATACTAAATTTGCACTAAGCCTGTGCATCTTTTACTGTCTTCCTCTCTGTGTCTGATATATTGCTCAGTGATTGTGTTCTTTGATTGCCCGTGTTTAATGGCAGCCTCCATCTGCCAGCCCCGTGTGTCTGCAGGCTAGTGGCCTGCGGTGCCCCACATTAGAGTCTGTTGGCGTGGGCCCCAGGCACATTCCGCTTCTGGAAGTGTGATTATTGAGGCCTGATTACAATGTCTGCAACCACGATAACAAACCAACACTCACTGAGTGCTTGCCGATCTCATTGCCAAACAAAACGGCTGGAGAATTAATGATGCTTCAAACTCGGACAGGTTTTTTAGTGCTGATAATCTGGATTCAGGGTAATTTGAAACAATTGGTGGCATATGGTTTGGTTTTACACTTGATGTCCAGCAACAGATATGAAATCTGTTGGACTGAGAATGTTACAGAACCCAGTAATCAGATCCATTCAAGTTAATTTAGAGTAACTGGATAAACGAACAGAGCAGGTCAACAAATGAATGAAAAGTTAAGAAGAAGAAAATAAAATGAATGAAAGGAAGATAAAAGAAAAGGATTATAGGAATTTCTAGAATCAGCCACTCATCAAAATAACAGTATATCTGTCTGCTTTGAATTTTATGGAGGATGTCTGTAGGGTGGTTAAAACACACGGCTGTGGAGAGGAACAAGAGAACAGAGAGCATGCTGCTTAGTGTTTGACACACACCTGAAAGCCCCTCATGTTCTCCTTCTGTAGAAATGCCTGTGGTGGTCTCCAACTGCCTGCTAGTTTTTGAGGGGTACTCATTGCCTCATCCCTGCCTCCAGGCAAAACTTCGTCCCCATCACTACCTCCTCTCCTCTCTGTTTTTCTATTCTCCTTCTCTCCTCACTCATCAGCTTCCTCTTTTGCTCAGTCTACTCTCACTCTCTCTCTTCTTCTCTGTTTCTCACTCTCTTCATCCCCTCAGGGCACCAGGTTCGGGTAGAAGTCTATTGCGGCGATCACAGCTGATAACCTGTATTCTGGACAGGCGGGCCACAAGGGGCCACACCTTGCCCGAGGATAGGTCCATCCATGCTGGGGGCAACATAGGCACGGGGGCCGGGGGGCTAAGGCCGGGGGCTAGGTCTAAAGTCGGGGTTGAGAACTTGAAGTGCAGCAGGAGTAGGGGGGAAGTGGGCTGGATGCTGGGATAGCAGCTGCATGAGCCTGAAGGCCAGGGCAGGAGAAAGGGAATGCAAAGAGGGGTGAGGGGTAGAGCTATGGAGCCAGGACAAGAGTAAAGGGTCAGTGTTAGTGACAGGGGTTTGCATGGTCTATCTGAAACACTACTGAGCCATGGTCGAGTGGAGTTGACAGGTGAGAGAACAGCACCACCCCTAATGATGTCAGTCAAGGTGCCGGTTGGTGTGCACTCCACTGTGAGGTGAACTTGATGGGCTGGTAGAGGCATGAGGTGAAAGGAGGTGAAGTGAGAGCTAGATACTGTGGAAAATGACGCTTTATAGCTCATAGCCTGCTGCGTGTAAAGCTTTTGTTTATATTGATGTTGTTTCAAATAAGATCAATTGGAGACTTCAGCCTGGCTGTTTCTGCAGTGAAGCCATTGTGCTGTAAAAGCACTATGTAATTATTACTAACTGCTAGTATTATTGTCCCCTTATGAGCCTATGTGTGAATGTGCATGCATTCGCATTTTTTTTTTTTTTTTTTGGCAAAATTGCAAAATTTTGTCCTCGAGTTACCATCACCATAACTGCTTCAACGGTATTTTTGATCTAATCACTAGACGGTCTCTAGTCTATCTTTTCTCCATCCACAGAGTAATAATGTATTTTTTATTCACTTAGCTGGCTCCACAGGATATGACAACAGGCCACGAGTCTGCTTCCACTGTAGCCTTGAAAATAGGACTATGTCACTTTAGTTAGAGACCACAAGCTGAAGTAGCTGGTCAGAAGGTTTTGAGTGCAATCCTATTTGTGCATTTGTGCATATTTTTAAGAGTATATCTGCGTGACTTTGTTGGATAATCATGTGTATGTGCAGAGTCTGGACTGTGTTGCAGTGCTCCATCTGCTTGGTTGCCTGCATTGCCCTGTCTGTGCTGCTCTGATTCCATCACCTTCAGTGGGTTTGTGGGCTGGAGAGAGTGGGGAGTCGTTTTCGGTTGGGGGGTGGGGGCAATGGTTGCGAGTGTACACAAAAAGTCACCCTGAATCTGCCAGCTGATTAATCAAGGGTGATTCGGCAGCAAGTACAGCCTACCCGCTCCTTCCTGGCTAGTCCATGTGTATTTATTTAGAGTAACCCGTGGCCAGTCACGCCTGACCTCAAACCATCAGGAACAGCCACAGTTGCGCCCAAGCATAAACAAAAAATGCGTAATGAAAGTAAGAGGACAGAGGACGGGGCGGTGTGGGGCAGGGATGAAGGGGAGGGGAGGGAGGGGGGGCAGGCTCTTTTTCTTTTTCTCAGAGATAGGGATCTTAAGCTTCACAGCAGAGCTCATGGGCCCAGACATGGAGCTGAAATAGCTGCCTGTGTCCTGGTGTTTACTTCTCAGCTGACATGGGAAGGGAAATCATTGACCTCTGTCAGATCAACCAAGGTCTATCTGTCTTCCAGGCTAAAGGTATTTTTTGTTGCATATCAAATAGCTGGTGGTGAGTGGGACACATTCGCTCTTGGACAAAGAGTTAGTTAGAGCTACACAACTGACATTTAGTGTGGCAGCATTTGCGACATAAATGCACAAGTTTGTCATGTGTTTGAAACTAAGATAATCTTTTCTGCTCCCCTTTCTGAATTGCTCAAGTTCATATTGGGTTAAAAGCATCAAGTTTGATAAATTTCATCATCTTAGCTGTGATGTAAGTAGCAAGGCAAGCAGGAGAACAGAATCAAACAAACTCCAAAGATGGAGCCTCTATGGAGAATTATTGATCGAACATGAAGGTTAGCCAGAAGTCTGAGAAGGTTGGCTCTCAGTGGTCCCAAGTGGTGCAAGAGGCCCAAATCTCTCTGTCTTTAAGAGCACAAAACACAGAAAAGAACAAATACAGCGGATGGGTGAGAGGAAGGGGAGAACAATATAACACACTCTCAAGTCTGGAAATGTGTGTTTTGATGAAGCACATAAGGAATAGTTAGTGTTTTAAAAGTATTTCAGAAAGTATAAAAAAATTCATTAACATATACAGTTTAAAATAATTCACCGTGTTCGTGATGACATTTGAAGTTTTCAAAGTTATTTTAAAGGCACACAAGCACAAGTCAGCTGTGACAAGGTCAGCATGTTTACCAGCCTCCTTGTCCTCTTCGTCTGCCTCTTTCCCTTAGTAAGTAATCTGCATGGCACATGTTGATTGCCCAGGAGAGTCAGAGTGGCATTTCAGTTGAGCAGGTGAAAGCGGGCAATGCACCACCTGGTGCTAGGAAAAATGGAGAGGTGAGAAAGAGCACGGCCTCCCAGCACAGCTTGTTGGGTTTTGACCCACTACAACTCTCAATCTCCTCACCAAAACTTTTTTTCTTTTTGCTGCCATCACATTCAGATCAGCCACACAGCACCTGTGTTACTGAAGCACGAGGGGGCCTGTCTCCTGTAGAGACAAACAGAGAATGGGAGGATGAAGGGAGGGCAGGAGAGAAGGAACATAGCAGTAAACAGCAGCACCTTTGGTCCTGCATCTGTCTGAGCCTGGCATCCTACAGTGTGTGACAGTTCGAGATGCATGTGCTACATTCACCAATCCCTGGCATAGATGTTGAGTCATCCCAGATGGCCATCACTTTTCTTCCTCTCGGCTTGTTTCTCTTTCATTGCTTTCATCACCTACTGTCAACAAAGGACAGCCACTCCAGTGCGACTTTAACTTGCATAAAATGCATACATATGCAGCCAACTAATTTGATATTTTGTCTCTTAATATGAATTCAAAGAGTGTAAAGATGATACTGAATGCGGCTGTCTAATAATGAAAAGGGTTCACGTTGTCTCACAGCACTGGGTTGTGATAATGGGTTAAAAAATACCTCTTTTGTTATGGGTACTATAACTGCATTTTCAGGAATGGAAGAATTTAACAACCTGCGCATCATCACAAGGGACAAAGAATGATGATTAACCCTCTTTAATAAAACTTCCAACATAATTATGCACGTACCAATGGTAAAGAAGCATGCAGTGTCAAAGTTAATACCCCTGACAGCTACTCAGTTCTCAGTGACAAAATATAAAAATAAAAAGGACAACCCTTTGACTTTCGACAGTTTGGATTTAGACTTGACAGATGCTATGCTATTCTCCAAATCTTGAGATGGGAAAAAATACAAAAATGCATTATTAATTTCACAATGTGAATAGCCAATATTCATAGAGTGCAAAGGAAGAGCAGCCAGGCAGGCGGGCAGGCAGGCAGGCAGGCATGCTGCCGTATATGCCAGCCAACGAGTGAACGAGCAACTCTAACCTTGAGCTTTCACCATCACTGTTTGACATCTCTGAAAACATGTTCTCTTTTTTTCCAAGTGTGGGTTGTCAGCGGCACTGTCACTGGCAGGGAGAGGCGACGTTAAGTAAAGAAGGACACATGTGGCTCCGTGAGGAGGAGGGGTCTCTGTAAAGTCACTCACACAGCTCCTGTCACGGTTAAGTAGACAGGTGCTTACTGTTAACACCCCACTAATATCTTTATGCATATTTATGAATCCCCCTCCCTTATAATACTTGCTCGTTAATGTCACAGCTGCCAAATATTGACTATGACTTTCTTTTAAAAAGCGCATAAATAAAACAGCTTTTAAAGATTCTGACCTGCTTAAATACATCACTTTTCCTGTCCCTTTGATCAGTAAGCTTTTCATTATTTAAACCTCCATGCTGCTTCATAGTTTTGCCACCTCATCTGCTGCAAATATGCAATATATCTTCATTTAGAGTGGGTACCTATCCTTTCATCTAACGCACCCACATTTAATCCTCCCTCTTTTCCTTGTGTATAAGTGTGGTCAGAGACGTCTAAGTGCTCTCGTTATGGGAAAAGTTTGAGAGAGCGGCCGAACTTTCTGCTGGGTCTCATCAGTGAGAAAGAGGGAAATGGCTTTTTGGTCTCTGAGGATTTGTATGCTGATTGCTCCTGGTCCATAAGCTGGCCTTTTTATTCCCATGAAAACTTGGCCAAGAAATGCAACATGCTGCATATGGGAGGAAGCGTTTTGAAGAGATGTCTATGAAACTGGGCAAGTTTCTGCTTTGCTTTTAAAAAAAAAAACAAACTGAATTCTACTTATTACAGCTTCTGTAGGCCTCACACAAAGGTCTTGAAGAGTTTCTTTGCTTGGGGAAGTTGACCCATACCCATTACAAAATACTAAAACCCTTTTTAGTAGGTGTGTTCTTTTTAAAGGCATTAAAATTTTAATATTTTAATTCTACATTAATGCATGACATAAAAATTCTGTTCGGGTGCTGTTATATATCATTATTCTACAATTTCAGTCAGTGGCTTATTAAAAGTTTTTAACGGTGCTTTTGAGACTGCTATGTGGAGACATGCTTGCAAAGTCAATTGCCCTGAGTGTGGGAAAGTAATATGGCCATTCTGGCAATAAAATGGACAGATCTGATGTCTGTTAACTTACAGGTTGATTGGCTGTTTGCCAAGTTGCTATCATTTACTTGAACCCTGCACATTTCTTCCTCCTACATTGTTATCCAGAGTGGGTGATCAAGAACAGTCTTTCAAGCTTTGTCAGGATTACTAAACATGCAAAATATAGATGAAGCAGCTATGCCAACAACTTGGTACTTCTTATTTGCATTACCTAACCAGCAAGGAGGTATGAAACATCACCACCAGAACCACTGGTCCTCATGAGGACTCCCTTTTAGCAGTTAATCAGAGAAAACTGAGCAGCATCACCAACTCTGACAGCCAGAGGACTCAGATAGAACTAGGCTCCATATAATCCCAGTGCATAGAGTTAAACTGGCTGGGGTGGATTCAGATTGGCCAGCTGACATTTGTGGTCCCCACGTAACCACAACAGTTAAGAGATAATAAGTATTTGTACATAATGTTTGGAAGTGTTTGGAAATGTGCAAATGTAAGACTGTATTTCCATTTAGGATTAATGGCATCCGTGTCAAGCACCATAAAGCTGCTAAATTCATGAAGTGATCAACCAAATGTGAAGCCTAAAAGAACAGACCATTGATCAGGCATATACAGCCTACCATATTAACATGCACAGAATGTCGATATTTAAACTATTGCACTATTTTATATTCTAGTGAGATTTTGGTTTGTCTCTTCCTGTCTCTTAAAGTAAACAAATTAGCTCTGTTGAGCCATGGGTGGGGTCAGAGGTCAGGCCTGACACAGGAAGGCAGGGTGTGACAGGCTTAGGCCACTTGGACTTCTTGCCCGAGGAACAGATGTTAGCTTGCCTGATTATCACCACGGCGACCGAGGAACAGGAGCAACGGCCCTTGGATGGATGCTGGTAATTACCCAGGCTCCCCTGGGAAGGAGATGACACGTGCCCGCCACTCTTGGAGATCACAGGGGCGTAATTAAAGCGGCAGTACCAGTTGTTAATAGGGCAGCAAATAAAGGTAGCAGAGGATGAGGGGAAAGAGAAAGCAAGAGCGAAGGAAATGAGGGGGGTCTAGTAGAGGATTGTCTCTCTTTTGTCCTCTAGCTTGTTTGTTTTGCACACTGTGACCTTCCTGTAAGGCAGGAGGGGTTTTTAGTGAACAGTTTTTTAGTGGAATCCACTAAAAAACAGTTCATTACAATAAGGTGAAAGTAAACTTCACAGAAAAATATATACCGAGCTAAATAAAAATGAATCAACAGTTATTTTAGGATGCAGTGTTGTAGTGAACAAAATGTTATTGTTTTCCTGTTGACCAAGAAGATCAATAATGTAAAAATGTCACAACTGGATTATCTTTTATTACATTCCAACAATTTACAGAAAAAAATGGCCGCCTTCTCAGCCCCAAGACTATTCAGCAAATTCACTTTTTTTTTTCTAGAGTCACAAAAACAAACTTCTCGGCACAGAAAGAACTATAGCTTCAGCCATGTTCAGCCAGAGAGAGAGAGAGAGAAAAAGCTTTACTGTACAACAAAATTGTCATAAAGTCACCCCAAGACCTCTGCTGGCATGTAGGAATCTCTTTAAGTGCAGCAGTAGTGTTTGCTAGTGACAGGTATGTTTTTGTCTTGCTTGGCAGCGTGTGATGCCGAGATTGCCCACACAGAGCTCTTAAAAGCACCATACAAGACCCCAAGTGTCAGAGCACATCACCACAGCCTTTTAGAGCCACAAAACCCACTGACAGCACCAAAATGGCCTCTCTTGCTTTTTTGTGCTCCAGTCGGCTTCTTATAAATGACCACATTCAACCCCTGTATGGCTCTTGACAGCCCTATGAATTCTTCTTCCAGAAAGGACTGATGCAAAAAAATACACATTACTTTGAGGGCGTGGGTTGGGGCATTCTGTAAGTGTGTTTAGACTTTGTATGAACAACTTAAATGGTTTTCAGCTTGATGGTAAGTTCTTCTTTGGACGTCAAAGAGTTGAAAAATTGTTAAATTGGAAATTGTGGGGGGGCAAGTGAGAAGTTGCCAAAACATTATGGCACACTCTCTAAAAAAAAATCCAGTGGATGAAAACTGGGATAGTTTCAGTTCTCATAAATGACCTTGATGCAGATGAAATGTGTAGCCCCAGGCAGTTTCATTAATTACATTAAAACTGTGTTTGTAAAGTTATACTTGCAGTTAACATGAAGTCCTAATTGTCACATATGCCTAACTTACAGTTTTTGATCATTCAGTGATCTCTACAGTAGAGGAATAAGGGGACTGTGGCGATAATATGTAAGTTTGCCCGTCAGGTCTGTCTTCCATAGCAGAGGGGAGTCCCAGAGAGAATTAGCCATGCTGAGGTTGACACAGAGTACCCACCCAGATAAATGGCAACGTTCTGGCAGGACATACTTTTGGGATTAACTCACTGACCCAAAAAAGTGATGTCCGCAAAATGAGATCACCAGGGACAGCGGAAAAGAACTAGTCATTTCTACACCTGTTAGAGCCAGTGTCAGCCAATGAACCATGATCTTTCAATTACTGTCGTTTAGCTCTCAAAGAGAAGAGATCCACAGGGATTGTTTGTCTAGCAAGAAGCTGCCAAATCATACATATAGCTAGCCAAGACAAAAGTATGGATAAACCATCTCTATTCAAGCAAAATGAGCAGAGAACAAAGTGGGGTCTGTGCTCCTCAAAGCCCTATATATAAAGGTCCCATCTTTATCTTAAGTAGTATTTTTTTTTTCATTTAGACCACCACTGATGCTATCTTGCAGTCCCTTTCTCTTTTTCTCTTGCTGTATCTCTCTCTTCTCTTTTCTCTGCGGTAACATTCACACATCACACATTGCGAATGTCCACATGCTTTTTGTTTCTTTGAGTGTGGTGTTGTCAGTGTTTCATGATTTATTCACTCATTTTGTCCCACGCAGAACATCAATATTTAATAGGGGATGGAAGCAAGTATTCCCTTGGCTTACTAAAAGATTCGGTGTGCATGCACAACACAAGCACACACAGTATGTGAATGCATATGTGAGTATGTGTGTTGTCTGCTGGGGTATGACTGCTTATGTTCTAAGCCATCTTCCTGTGGTGAAGAACAAATATTGTCTATGTAATCTTCAGGAAGCATTCTTTCAGTCAGTAGGCAGACAACACAAGAAGCATCTAAAGTAAATAACCCAAATTCATACAAATTAGTAATTTTAGTTGCTATTAAATGTGCTACTATCCATTTGGACTCCTTATCCAATTCAGGGTTGCATGGGGGCTGGAGCCTATCCCAGCTCTCATAGAGGTGGGGTAAATGCAGGATACATTCTGGACTGGTCGCCAGTGTTTTGCAGGGCTGATTTTAACACATTATAATATCCATCCATCCATCCATTCGCTTCCGCTTATCCTGGTCAGGGTCGCGGGGGGGCTGGAGCCTATCCCAGCTGTCATAGGGCAAGAGGCAGGGTACACCCTGAACAGGTTGCCGGCCTGTCACAGGGCCCACATTATAATATGTGTACTTAAATTGAGACTGAAGGCAATTTGTAACCCCCCATTGCTAGGCACACACCTATGCCACATTTCACATCAACTGACAGTTGATCATTTCATTTTAGTGGCTAGAACACACAATTCTTTGTTTTCCTTCATGTATCAGAAGGTGTGCCTCAGGGTTCCATATTAGGGCAACTGCTCTTCACCAAATATATGGTTTTTGGTTAAGTTACCAAATATTGCATTCTGTTTTTATTCAGATGATACAGTCGTACATTGCTCATCCATTTTTGTAGGATAAACCCTTGAGTCTGCTTTGTATCTTTTAATCTAGTTTAAACTGACTTCAGTTATTTTTAAATACTGACTAGTTTAAACCGATGATGTTGTCATTTAGCATCTTTCTGAGAACAAAACTGCTCAGCATAGATAAATGTACACAAGTATTTGGGTATTAATCCCGAGATAGACCCAGGAAATTCCTGTCGCAGAGTGGACTCTGAGATTTTCTTTTCTATTTTGTGGACATAAAAAAAAGAGAGAAACTATTATTATTATTTATTTTATTTTTTTAACATTGCCATTAAACAGTAGCCATTTCAAATAATGCTAACAGAAATGCTATATTTATATTTTAAGAAATATTTAAATTCTATACTAATTGCTAAATTCAGAAAAAAGGAGATGAGTTATACATTTTGTTTTGAAATTGTAATTACTAACCTATTGATGGTATATATGAAAAACAGTCCTATCACTGCATACTTTACAATGTGCCCACTGTTGTCAAATTCATATTATGAAACAACTTTAAATAAATATTTCATTGTACTGGTTATCTTCTCTCTCTCTCTCTTTTTTAAACACTATCAAAACCCACAAGTATTTCTTAAATAAAACTAAAAGAATTTTTTTTTCACATTTGATCTATCACTGGGATTAGAGAGTCAAATCAGTGTTTACCCACCTCATGTTTTCAAAGGCCAAGCACGACTACATTAACATACTATGTTACTTGATTAGCCACCAATCGGTACAGTCCTACAGCTATATCAATTCCACAGTTAACACTCATCAAATCTAATCCGGGCTAGAAATCCCTGTGCAGCTTGCTGTCATATACCATTGACAGGTTGCATCTAAACTGATTTGGCAACCTTTTGTCTTCTCTAATCTGGTCAAATCAATGAAAACATTCACCCTTGATCAGCATAAGGGGCTGGGATCAATATGAATATTGATCAATAAGTGGTACTGGATGCACTGGGAGGTCAGCCATTCCCAGTGGGGGTCGAGGCTAATCAGTTTAAGTTACCCACAGGCAGAAAAATGAGGGCTAAGCGAAGTTTAAGTAGTGACCTGGATTGCAAAGAGGGTCCCTGGCTCCTCCTGTGTCATGAAATCTCCACAAAGAAGGAGGCATGGGATGAGGATTGAATAAAAGGACTTTTATGTAATATTTCGGATTCTTTATTTACTCGTGGAGCCACTTTCATTCTCACCTGTGCTAAAATAGCTGTTGTGTCTGTCTGTATAAACCAACTAGTTTACATTAGCTTGTCAGAAGCTAAAACCAGACAATATTTTCTTCAGTGTTTAGGTAATGCAATTGCCACCCTGACAAAAAAGTATTAAATAAAATAATCAAGATTCACAATTCACTTCTTAGCAATCTTAGGAACTTTTTTATCTACTGCTGAAATACATTTTCATCACATAGTAACACACACTAAAGCTTTTATAATCTAACCCATTCATCCATTTTCTATGATAACATAACCTGGCTCCTTTGTTGGTTCAGTCATGACTACTCTGGCCTCTAGAGGGCTTTGTCCTTTGAATTTTCCTTAGAAAAAGATCTGTACTTAAAAGCACAGCACACACATCTGTAAGAATTTGACACACATTTGAAGTCTGATGTGGATAGCAGAGAGCACAGTGGCTGGAGTTAGGCTAACAGATTAGATGTGGCACTGATGAATGAGATATGGCCATGGTGTCGACACACACAGAGACACACACAAGCCTTTAGGGGGTAATTAACACAGGGCTAGTGACTCTAACTCTAAAACCTGTTTCTATACAAAACGCTTTAGCAAATTCTTTGTGCTTCGTATTTCTCTTGAACTCATTTTTTTTGTTACATCTTAGTTTTTCTACCTCAGTTTTTCTTACTCCAGGATGGATGTCCTGACCATACCAAGGTCAAGGATATACAGAATCATTCAAAGAGAGGAGGAGGATGAAGGCACTCTCCAAGGGTCACATGACATGAACAATAAAGTGCCATATTCTTCACAGTTAAAACACAAAGACCTTATAAAAGAAGAAGAAAAAGAAAAAAAGATGCAGAGGACCAAGACACAGACGCAGAGGTATTAGAGAGGAGGAAAACAAGAGCATGGTGAGTTGTGGCAGAGCCAGGGCAATAGATGACCTTTTCAGAGAAAGCCCCTTACGCAGTCTTGGGCCAAGGTACACTTTTATTTATAGAAGGTATTTATAGAAGCGATTTTCCCGAGGTTATCCTGAGCAAAATGCCAGTTCTCATTACCAGCCGGGTCCTGCCTGTGCCTCATTTTACGGCTGGATGAGCCCAGGCAGCGGGGGACCCAGCATGCAGCCCAGGGTCACCTATTAAATCCTCATGTCCAAGAGAGCACCGTCATGCACTTCTTGTTCTACACTGGGTGGGGCTTTGTAGAAGCAAGAATAGAGTGAGTAAACGGGTGGCCAGGTGTGTGTACGCAGGTGTGTGTGCTTGCTATTGTGCAGAGTGATTTATTAAGGGAGTATGCCATTAGTACTGGAGTTTGCTGCTATGTACCTCCTGTTTTTCCAGGTTGTGATGATTACATTTGAAATCTGCCACGTTTTTCAATGTGCAAAAATATCACTCTAACAAAGTAGTTCATATATTTTAGTTTGGTTTACACTGGTTAACAAAATGGATCATATCTGTCTAAAAAAAAAATGTAATGCATTGCCAAAAAGAAACATTAATGCTTGTGTTTGCATACACAAGCTTGATGCACTTTCTCTGCATTGTTTCTGAGTCTGCATGAGAGTGCATGTGCGTGTCAGTGTAAATGAACGCGTCTCTCATCAGAGCAGCTATAAGTCACCCTGGTGAAGCACCTCGGGCCCTTCTGGTGGGGCCTGGGAGCCTCAGCATGGGGTCACCACAGCTCAGGGGCATACAGGGTGTGGAATGTCAACTCAAAGACATGTACAGGTTCTACAAAAAAAAAAGAAAAAAGAACTACAATGATGATGGCAAAGAAAGAAGGCTAAATGATATACTGTCAAAACTAAAAGTTACAATATAATGAATAAGACTTATTGATCACTGTAAGGATGGATAACACTGCCAACAAAACTAACTTCATATTTCCCAATGTGCTTCATTTTCATCTAAAATTAAACTACAAAATAGATGACAAAGCAAAAAAAAAAAAGTACAACACACCTGCACATTTTTCTTCTCATCTATCTCTGAACAGGAGCAGAAAAGTGGGGAAGGTACAGTCTGGACAGATACAGTATGGTACATGGACAATAGACACCCTGGGGAATTGTACAATATTCACAAAGAACAGTGTCAAAAAAATATCTTCTGCTCCCACTTTTTAGTCTTGAGGGAGTTCAGTGCTACAGGAGAATCTGATGTATAAATCAAATTGCTTTAAAATTCAGATAGCAAAATGACCTGCTTACTGTAATGCTTATTCCTGAAGACACTCTGTACTTGGTGCATATGCAGTAATGATACACACTGCTTAACACTGCAAGTGCACTGGCCTAGAAGCCACTGAAGACAATCTCCTCTTTACATAGCATGTAAGAAAGAAATCTGATACTTTGTCAGTACAATCATAAACAGTGTAGGTTTTCTATTATCTAAGTACAACTGATAGGAGATAGAGTAGGCTTCTCAGATATTACAGTCCACAGCCTCCTACACACATGCTGTTTATTTGGTGCAGAGTTGTGAGGCTTTGAGGTGTCACACCATTTCACTGGATCATGACAAGTTATGGTAATGATGGCAAGGTAGAGGATAACATCTTTCAACAGGACCACCCACACACACACTTTTCCACTGTTGGGGTCCTTACATGTTTGTACCATTGTGAGACCCTCCCTTTCCGGTGGTCCAACATCTTTGTAAAAATATCTGGTAAGATAAAAGAAATTAAAATCACAAATATCACTTAAAATATTCAAATTTTCAATCATACAGCAATGTTGGAGTAAACTACATTTTTTTAGTTTAAAAAAAAACAGTGCCTCTTGTATTAAAACCTTGTGCAGGTTTGTGTATTAGAGAGATCAAGTCACGCAAATCCGATCTGACAATGGGACCGACCTAGTTGGTGCAGAAATTGAGCTGAAAAAAAAAACAAAAAAAAATCTCTGAATGGAACTAAAATAAGATCCACAAAGCAATGCTTAAGAGAGGAGTTTTTAATTGTGTTTGAATCCTCCTTTGCATCATGGAAAAATTTGCTCGAGTGCTTTGAGTGTGTAAAAGTGCCAAGAAACTAAAAAAAAATAAATATTTGTACCAAAGTGTAAATTCTGTAGTCATGACAAGCTACCAATTATTGTTCATAAAAATCCAAGGTTTGATAATTATTGATCAATATAATAAAAGTTTGGGGTGTGTCTTAACTTTTGACTGGTACTGTACAATTTTTCAAATACAAAGACACCATCAGTTACTATAAATAGTATCTGACACAAGCAACATGCCTTTGAAAAAGATTTGGCATATTTTAGGATATTTCTGATTACTCTAAACATAGAAGCCACACTTATGTAAACTTGCCTACACATAACGGTATTTAATTTTTCTAAAGAGCAGCTTAATGGTACTGTTTTGCCAGCAGAGATATGTTTCTGACACATTTACCCAAAGTATTAATTTACTCCACACCAGGGTTATTATAGTTAACGAAAACGAACGAAATAACGAAAACTTAAATTGAAAAAACATTGTCGTTAACTGAAATAAATAAAAACTATAATTAAAAGGAAAAAACGATAACTAATTAAAACTGAATTGTGAGTTTACAAAACTAACTAAAACTAACTGAAATTATCGATAAACTGACTTTCATTTACTTGTTTTTTTTTTGTTTTTTTTTAAACCTTGTGGATTGATATGAAATCATTGTTTCCGCTCTCCGAGTTTAAGCTGGGAGCGCCACAGGACAACTGTGTGAGTGCGCATGCGTGTGCGCTCACCGCGCTGGTCCGCCAAGAAAGTCGCAGAGTCCTGTATGGAGGTTCTTTGAGTACAAGAGCACAGATAGAATCTAGTCTTGTTGTGGATGATGAAAAATGTCCACCTCAAACTGTTGCGTCCTTGTGCGTTTCCGGCTACTTTATCAGTGAGAGAATAACAATCAGGAATAATAATCAAAGCATCAATATAAGGACTCACAACTGTCAGCAAATTCCTGGAGGGAGACTGCTGAAACTATCAGGATGGACGTGAAGGAATGAAGAAAGTGAAAAAAAACAGGGACAAATATGTTTGCAGCCAAAAAACTGAGCACAAAGAGCGAGGACCAAAAAAGAAGTCCCAGCATGCACCGCATATAAAACACCTGCACACGACCACAAGGTAATTAACACACACACCAGTTACACAAGTATAAATGTGGACATGAGGTCGGACACTTCCGTAGGTTGTGTACAAAGACCCTGCAAGTTTAATTAGCAGCATCTAACCAAGCTACGTAGCTCCAAAACAGAAGCAGCATCAGGTGGTGAGAACATCAGGATGCAGCTGGATTTGAGCTTTGACTCCTTCGAAGAGTTTGTTTTTGTCAAACACCACATGTAGGTGTTGTTAATCTGCTGCACTGATGCTGAACTTTATTGTGGAGTTTATTGTAGAATTTATTGAGTTTGGGAGTTCATGTTTTTCTTTGTTTCTCCCTGTTGATGTTCATGTGTGTCCTTAATATTACACACATTTAGCATGTAGTGCTGCTGTCTGTGAACAGCTGGTTGTTGAATATATTTCTTTAAACGGTATCTTTTGTTGAGTTTTCATTACACAATAGTCACTTTTGTGCCTTGAATCTTGCACCTGATTAGGTATGAAAATACTAAAACTAATACTGAAACTAACTGAAACTAACTAAAACTAAGCATGAAACCAAAAATAAAAACTAATAAAAACGAGAAAAACTGCTCTGAAAACTAATTAAAACTAACTGAATTAGAGAAAAAAAAGTAAAAACTAACTAAAACTAAACTATAATGTAAAATCCAAAACTATTATAACCCTGCTCCACACACATAAATGAATAGTAGGAAATGTTTTACAGCATGACTCGGCAAAATAGGCTAAATACAGAGGATGCCTGAGGAATGGAGAAGAAGTGCACTGTTACTGATTTTCAAAAACAAGGGTGATGTCCAGAGTTGTAGTAACTACGGAGGAGACATATAAGACATAGCATGAAGATATGAGAAAGAGATGTTGAAGCTAGGTTAAGAAGGGAGGTGACGAACAGCAAGCACCAGAATTGCTTCATGCAGAGAAAGAACACTTTGGATGTGATGTTTGCTTTGAGAGTGTTGATGGAGAAGTACAGAGAAGGTCAGAGGCTTCACTGTGTCTTTGTGGATCTAGAGGAAACATAGGTGCCAAGAGTGGAACTGGTACTGCATGAGGAAGTCAGGAGTGGCAGAGAAGAATGTGAGGGTGGTGCAGGACATGTATAAAGATAATGAGACTGTGGTGAGGTGTGTGGTAGGAGTGACAGATGGGTCAAGGTGGGATGGGATTACATCAGGGATCAGCTCTTAGTCCCTTCTTGTTTGCAGTGGTGATGGACAGGTTGATAGATGAGATCAGGCAGAAGTCTCCGTGGACTGACGTTCACAGATGACATTGTGATCTGTTGTGAGAATTGGGAGCATGTGAAAGAGAACCTGGAGAAGTGGAGGTATGCTCTGGAGAGAAGAGGAATGAAAGACAGCAGAAGCAAGACAGAATACATGTGTGAATGAGAGTGAGATAGGTATAACAGTGAAGATGCAAGGAGGAGAGATAGTGAAGGTGGATAAGTTTAAATACCTGGGATCAACCATCCAAAGTAATGGACAGTGAACAAGAGTACTGAAGAAGAGAGTGCAGGCAGGATGAAGTGGGTGGAAATGAGTGTCAGGGTTAATTTGTGAGAGAAGGACAGCAGGTGGGTAAAAGGGAATGTCTTCTTCACATACTAAGGTTAATTATGGTGTTCCACAGGGTTCTGTGCTAGGATCAGTTCTATTTACATTAAACATGCCTCTTTCAGGCAGTATTATTAAAAGACATAGCATACATGTCCATTGCTACGCGGATGATACCCTGAGACTGACTGAGAACCTCCCATGCCTATGTGGCATATTGGGCGGCAAACGATCGCCACTGGGCTCGGTCTTGTGCCCGTGTTTCGGCTTCTTCCAATGGAATATTCGATGTTCTGAGGTCTTGGTGAAATGACCTTCGCCAGGTATTGCAGGGGCGTCCTGGGGGTCTTTTGGCACCTGGGGGCTGCCAGCGCATCGCCATCTTCGGGATCCTTGAGTCATCCATGCGAAGGACATGGCCGGCCAGTCGGAGTCTTCGATGTGCGATGATGTTGTGGAGTTTGACCGAGCCACTCCTTCGCAGGACCTCTTCATTGGTGATGTGTTCGGTGTAGTGGATCTTCAGAATCCGGTGAAGGCACCGTTGTTGGAAGACGTCCAGCTTGGTGTTGATGCTGGCCGATGACTTCCAGGTCTCGCTGGCGTAGATGGCAGTTGGGATGACTATTGAATTCAGCAAGCGGAACTTGATCTTGAGGGAGATGGTCGGGGAGGACCAGATCTTGTTCATCCTCCGAAATACCATGGCCGCCTTCCCAATGCGGCACTTGACGTCCACCTCCGCATCACCATCATGGGAAATCACACTACCGAGGTAGGTGAACTTCTCCACTTCTTCCAGCCGCTGTGTCCCAATATAAATCCCCCATCGTGGGTCCGTGGGGCTGACGAACATGACCTTCGACTTCTCGGCACTGATCCTCAGGCCAACTTTGCCGGCTTCTCCTCCCAGATCGGTCGTTCCGTGCTGTAACTTCATCTCGCTTTCCTCGATCAGGGCGATATCATCGGCAAAATCCAGGTCACCGAGGCGATTGTGATCGGACCAATAGATGCCAGCTTCAATGAAGGCACTGGCTCGCCTCATGACGTAGTCGAGGACAACGAGGAAGAGCAGCGGCGACAGGATTCAGCCCTGTCTAACGCCCGTGGTGATCTCAAAAAAGTTGGTGTGGCCGCTTCCGGTCTTGATGCAACAGCTTGAATGCAAGTACAGGTCCTTGAAGATCTTGATGAAGTTGGCCAGGACACCGTACAGGCGCACGATGTGCCAAAGAGAGTCGCGGTGGATGCTGTCAAATGCTTTCTTGAAGTCGACAAAGTTGACGATGAGTTGTTGCTGGTACTCGACGCACTGCTCAATGATGTTTCTTAAGGCGAAGATTTGCTCTGTGCACGATCGGCCACTTCAGAACCCGGCTTGTTCCTCTCGCAGCCGTTGGTCAAGTGCATTCTTCAATCGTCGAAGAAGGATGATGCAGAATGCCTTGCCAGGCACGGAGAGCAGGGTGATGCTCCTCCAGTTGGTGCACTCAGAGATATTACTCTTCTTTGGTATCTTGACTATGGCGCCTTTCCGCCAGTCCTCCGGCACCGTGCCGCTTCGCCAGCACTTGTTGAACAGGATCGTCAGCTCTTCCTCCATGGCTTGGCCGCCGTGTTTCAGAAGCTCTGCTGGTATTTCATTCAGGCCGGCCGCCTTGTTGTTCTTAAGGCTCTTGATCACGATCTTCACTTCCTCGATGGTGATTTCACCATTGTTGTCCCCGAGCTTGTCTTGGGCATCTGCTGCTTCGAAGTTGTACGTCGTGGCGGGCTCTGGCTGGTTGAGGGTCTCCTGGAAGTGCTCGACCCACCTTCTGTTTTGCTCTTCTTAGGCGATCAAGAGTTTTCCGTTCTTGTCCTTGACCGGGACGTTTGCATTGGACCTCGCTCCAGTGAGCTCATTCACAATGTGGTACAAGGTCTTGGAGTCATTCAGATCGGCTGCTTCCTTTGCTTTGGCGCCTTTCTTTCAGCCATTCTTTCTTGTCCTTCTGGCAGCTTTTCTTCACTAGCCGATCCAACTCGGCGTATCTTTGGCTCTCTTCTTCTCTGGCTTGCTCGGTTTTGGCCTGGTCTCGTTTGAGCTTGGCGATTTTTCTCTCATCGATCAGCTCCCATGATCTTGTTTGGATCCACTGCTCGCTTCTCTTTCCTCGGCGTCTTCCGATGGTGTTTTGGGCGGACTCCGTGATGGCATCCCTGAGGCTAGTCCAGAGGTCCTCCACGTCCTCCATTTCTCCAAGGAGGGCAAAACAATTTTGCAGTTCCAAAGTGAAGGCATTGACGGCGGTCGGGTCCTTGAGCTTCTCGAGTGCCCAGTTTTATTTATTCATGATGCCATAATGACACACACCAATTAGTTAAACTGCAATAGTGTCTTAAAGACATAAAGACCTGTATAAGTTCTAATTTCCTGCTTCTAAATTAGGATAAAACTGAGGTGATTGTACTTCACCCTAAAAATCTTAGAAACATGGTGTCTGACCAGATACTTACTCTGGCTGTCATTACTTTGGCCTCCAGTAACCCTGTGACAAATCTTGGAGTTATTTTTGACCAGGATATGTCCTTCAAAGTGGATATTAATCAAATATGTTGGAGTGCTTTCTTGCATTTGCACAATATGTTTAAAATAAGACACATCCTGTCTCAGAGTGAAGCTGAAACTTACTCACTTATTACTTCTAGGCTCGACTATTGTAAATAATTATTATCAGGTTGTCCTGAAAAATCCCTGAGAAGTCTTCAGTTGATCCAAAATACTGCGAGAGAACTGACAGGGTTAGAAAGAAAGACCAAATTTCTCTCATATTGGCTTCTCTTCATTTGCTCCTTGTTAAATCCAGAATTGAATTCAAAATCCTTCTCCTCACATACAAAGTCTTGAATAATCAGGTCCCACCTCATCTTAAAGACCTCACAGTACCATATCACCCCAGTAGAGCATTTTGGTCTCAGACTGCAGGCTTACTTGTGGTTCCTAGGATACTTAAGAGTAGAATGGGAGGCAGAGCCTGCAGCCTTCAGGCCCCTCTTCTGTGGAACCAGCTCCCAATTTTGGATTTGGGAGACAGACACCCCCTCTGCTTTTAAGATTAGGCTTAAAACTTCCCTTTTTGATCAAGCGAATGATTAGGGCTGGATCAGGTGATCCTGAACCAGTGTAAAAAGCCTAGGATGTTGGTGGGTTCCCATGATGCACTGAGCATTTCTTCTTCACTCACTTCTTTTCACTTTGCATTTAATCATTAGTTATTAATCTCTGGCTACAGTTGAAGCAGATGGCTGTCCCTCCCTGATCCTGGTTCTGCCAGAGTTTTCTTCCTGTTAAAAGGGAGTTTTTCTTCCCCACTGTTGCCAAATGCTTGCTCATGAGGGGTTGTCTGATTGTTGGTTTTTTAATGTATTATATTTAAAATATAAAGCACCTTGAGGTGACTATTGTAATTTGGTGTTATATAAATAAAACTGAATTGAACTGAATATTGTTGGTATGCTGCCATTGACTGGACCCTTCAGCATTAGAAATATGAGTGTACACACAGACACACTTTTGCAACAGCTACAGATGCTCGATGGACAAGAATCAGTTAGTTTCAGAGTTGGTTTCAGGCCTCTCTTAGCCATGCTAATTCCTCTGGTCATTTTGCTTGTGTGGTTGTGATTGGATGACACACAGAGAAGGAAAGGAAAGAAAAGAAAGTCTGGCTTAGAGCCAACCTATATTTCAAAGCTTTATACAGATTACAGTAGAAGATGTCTAATCTGTCGGTTGTCATTTCCTCCCACTGAGGAAGAAATCTGCTCGAATCAAATCTTTTCTTTTTGTGGGGGGGGGGATTCCACCACACATTTGACATAATCTTTATCTTACTTCTTGGCCTCATCATCTCACCAGCAGGACTAGATTGGTGCTTGTCAGAGCTTGGCTGTTTTCCCATACCCCTGTAACAACCCCCCCAATGTCTGATTGGCTTATAGGCTCTACTGTAGGGTTGTAATTCTTTCCATCCCACAAGGCTCTGCAACACTTAGCATGAATGGAGCAGTTCCAGAGAAAAGACAGTTCATGTGAACTTAGTTCTTATACTTATACTTAGAGAAAAATTTTGGAATCCAACATCAAAGCAAATATAAAAAGGGAGCAAAGACATACTAGAAGACAGACCCATTTGATACAAATTGTACTTTTTTTTTTTTCTTTAACAAAATGGGCACTTTTACATGACTAGTTTTAATGGGTTTGCACCACACACATTACTTTTAGTCATTACTGGTGTCAGCAACTATTTCCGGTAACCACAAAGGGTAACTCATGACAATAAAAATAAGCAAACTAACAAAACTTACACTAGTTTTAATATGTTCTAAAATGGTTGTTCACCCATTCACTCACATGCCCATACAGTAATTCATCTACCATATACACACACTCACATACTAAATGCTTAAGGATGCTTCAACATGTGGACACAATGAGCTAGGAAAAATCACCAACCTTAACACTGGTTATTGTGCTCTAACTCCTAAACTACAGCCACCCACTTTCTTGGCTAGAGCTTTTTTTTTCCTTCTTTTTTTTTATTGGTGCTAAGTTTAGTTCATCACCACTTTGCTTTTAGTTAAAAACGTCAATAGATCATTCATTGATTTATGAGTTGTAGCCGTGATCTGGTGATGAATTATTGACCATATCGGAATATCATAGAAATAGAATTCAGTGCCAATAGAGTCAATAGCTTTTTTCTTTGGAGTGTAGAATGAGGAAAAAGATGGCTATGCAAATTGAATCCCAGACACATGGTCTAAGAGTTTGGCTCCTGTGCTCCAACAATAGATTATATTGACAAAGCATGACATCTCCATTTGTATGATCCTCCCTGTGAGTCTCACAGAATTAGCTAAAATCTCATCAACCATCTCCATCATATAGATTATTTTGACCATCATGCACAGTCCCTAAAGGTGAGATCCACCTTCCAGGGTGTGCATCCAACTACCTTTCCATAGCCACATAATTCCAGGCATTCCCAGTGTTTGGAAGTGAGGGAGCATGGTCTGTCCCCCAAGGCTGTTTGCCTGCCTGTCTGACATCATAGACTGTGGCATCTTCTGATCCGCCGGCGCAGAGAGACGATCTGACAGGCTTAATTTACAATGTCAGGCCTTTCAAAACCATTTCCCCCTCATGCTGACAGCAATCCTGCATTTATAAATTAGCAGAAACATTAACCTTTAGACTGATTATAACGTGTTCTGAGGGAAGCAAATTAACTTCCATTTGTTAATGTCAGATTTGGGGTTCAAATGGTACCAAAGAAAATGAAGTAAGGAGATTGAGAAGATAATGTGATGCATTGCGTGTCCTAGAATGAAATGTTTTGTCAGCTTTTGATGATGAATATGATATTGTTTTTGAGGTAATGTGAAGTGTGTTGCACAGAAGGTGAGGCTGGGTAATTGCAGTCATGCTCCCTTCACATGTAGCACAAAGGTCTTATTGTTTTTCGAAAACACAAAAGTCTCTTTTTTCATTTCACAAGATTTGACCTTATAAATCCTTACACTGAAAAATGCAGAAATTAAAAAATAGAAAATGTGCAATATAAAAAAAAAAGATTAATTCTGCAGATGTGATTCACTTCACAGGAACAATGCCAAATTAGATAAATATGAAATCTTCTGTTCGTTATTAAAGTGGTGCATTGCTGTTCAGTTACATCAGTGTAATTGCTAACTTGTGCCTATCAAACCCAGAAAAGTCTTCACACATTGGCATGTAACAGCTTGTCATGAGAAACTGTTGCAGTAATATTTGCAGCTATTACCCTAATTAGAGGAAAGCACACAGATGGTGTTGTTTCACAAACTCACAGACTGAGAATCAAAATGTCATCACTGCCAAAATTAGTGATGGTCTGAGAAAAAAAACGACATCACTCTTTCTCACAGCCCAGTTTGCATTTTCAAAACTTCTTTCTTCTCTCCAAGTGAAGCTGACATTAAATGGCCTTTCTTCCATGATGAAAAAACAGGGTCTTTAGTGGTGAAACAATGGTACTTTGGTACCATATGCTGCATTTAAACGCTGTAAGACAGCTGTGAAGCCTGAGTGTTCCTGGATGTGGGCCAGCTCCCAGAAGAAGCCTTCACTGGTTGGAAAATCTTTCCAATGAGAGCAGGAAGAAGCCACTTTTCATGGAGCAACTTCCAGATGCAGGACACAGAAGAGTGTCTCTGTGTGTCTGAAAATGTGTGTGTGTGTGTGTGTGTGTGTGTGTGTGTGTGTGTGTGTGTGTGTGTGTGTGTGTGTGTGTGTGTGTGTGTGTGTGTGTGTGTGTGTGTGTGTGTGTGTATATTTTTCCATGTGTGCGCCAGTAGTGTACCACATTGTAAAGCACATCTATGCTGATATCTCTAATGAAGCAAGTAAAAAAGGTCAGGTTTTCTGCAGGTGGACATCATGATTGAATCGATTTTACTGGTTTACTTCAGATATTTTGTTTCTTTTGGCTGAAACTTGTGGAATTTTATCACTTTAAATGTTACTCTGCTTTGCCTATACTTAAGTATCAATCACTTTGAAAAAACTTTTTTTTTTATCAAGAAAGTGCGTTTTTCACCTTTCAGAGAAAACTGAAAAAGAATATCTTGTATTTCTGTTCAGCCACACAGGAGGGGGTAGGCAGTTATGCTGCTGCACTGTTTCTGACTCCGACTTTATTACTTACCCCCACAGAAACTGTCTGTCAATCAAATCATGCTCCTTCACAGACTAGCCCAAGGGTAGAGTGCTAGTGCACCTTCACAACAATGTTACATTGTTCACTACATATAGCATATCTACCACAGAGAGGCACAGAATTCAATAAGGAGACCATAAGGTAAGATGATCCCTTTTGTTAAAAAAATGCAGAGGATTTTATATTGGTGAGGTGAGCTTTTATGTGATGCTTAAAAATGGTTATGATGAGGTGAGAAGTTTCCAATAACTGTATTTTGCCTTCAGCAGGGATTAAACTGAATCTATGCCCAATGCTGGAATCTCAGATTACAAATCCTGCCAAAGGGCTGTTCAACTCATCTCTGTCATTCCAAAATAATCTCCTCACATAAAACCTGTTTTGCAGTGATTTTATGTCTTAAATATAAATACAAGGATTTTTTTTTTTTTAAATACCCAAACATTTTGTAGAGGCTTGTTCGATGGTTTGGAATTTGTGAGAGGGCTACTAGGTTTGCGTGAGATATTATCTAGTCCTGACAATTCCCCTTATCCTGGTTGGAAGGGATTTGTGTATGTTTGTTAGACAACAAAAGGAAGGGATTGAAGCATTGCTACCACCTATGAACAGAAGGCCTAATAAGCAATGCTGCAGGTAGACAGAGAATTAGAGGAAATGAAAGAGAAAACGTGTGAAAGAAAGAGAATGAGATATTTTCACTGGGAAGCAAGTTGACATCAGATTCACTCCTCAGAGCTTTAATAAAATGTGCTCAGTTAGCCCCTTCTCATTACTATACTATGAGTATTGACTTTGGCCTAGAGTCATGACCAGATAAAATGGTGTAAGGCCTTGTCCTAAGTGATTACTCTGAATTACAAATCTGTCTGCATGTAACCCGATATAACCTGTCTGCTGAGCAGTTCAACTGGCAAAGAACACTTCGTCTACACGTGCATAAACACCCACAACTTGAACCCACTTACAAGGGGTGGATATTTAAGAGCATGGATGGACAATAGGGCCTCATGCATACCTTATGGCACTGAAATACACACATACTGTAAACAAACAAAAACACACAAGGGGATCGAGGAGAAAGGGGTTTATTCATCAGCTAATGATTGCATGAGCACACACACACACACACACACACACACACACACACACACACACACACACACACACACACACACACACACTTTCTCTCTGCTATCTCACAGTCACACTCAGTCACCCAGTGTTGGTATAGTGTCTGGTCCTGACAGCTGAGTTTTAATTGGCCAGGGTGGTGCAGCATGGGCCGCTGTCATGCAGCTGGCAGTTTGAGGGGTTGTGGGACAGGCCCCACTGTGGGGGCTGTCAAACGGCCCACGGTCTCCACGGGAACCCCCACCGTGGGTGTCCCGCCTCATTTAGGAGTGCGCAGACAAAGCGCCAATTAAGAAGGGCTTTAAACAATCAAACAGAGTTCCTCAGGGCCCACAGACACTCCACAGGGCACTAAGAAAGACAGACAGACACACATTTTCACGGCTGATAGTGCACATACACACTAACACACACGCATGCACATAGACAAAGATAAAAAAAAAAAAAAGGTAAAAATAGCCTGATCATGACTTGATCTGAAGACATATTTAATGCTTGTTCAGAGGACTGTGCGAGCAAACCTGTGTGCAGGCATTCCTCTGAATGAAACTGAAAATGAAATGTGACTGACAACAAAGAAATTGAATTAAACAGAGTATTACAATAAAATGGAATAATAGTCATATTCTGTAAAAGCCCTGAAATTCCTCCTTTCTCGTGCTGGTAGAATCTTTTTACATTTTCCAAGCCAGTTCAAAACTGCAAACAATTATTTTGGCAAGAGAAAACTTGCCACAGTCACAAAAGGACAAACTCTTGCATCTGGTTGTGTTTGTCTGCCTCCACGGAAGGAAGCATCACTGACTGATATTCCCCGCTAAACTGATGAACCCTGCATTTTTAAGAGCAAAACAGTGTCTTTAATGTATATCTCTGTCACTCCCCTCCTTTTGCCCCATCTTCTACTATGAGCTTCCATATGCCACTTCCATATGGCCCTGCACCCTCTCCTGACAAGCCTATGGCTAAAGCCCATCCATCATTCTAGGGAGTGCACTCACTTGTTATCAGCTCAGGCTGGCGCTGGGGAGTAGGTAACACAGATGAGAATGGGGCTTGGAGAAACAGAAAAACAGAATTTAGGCAAAATGCCCGATTCCCTCCAAAAACTATTTTGTCTCTGAACAAGGCATCTATTGGCTGCTGATTCCCCACCCCACAGCCCCCCACACCAGGTAATTTGAAAGGCAGATTTCAGAATTTGAGGATGAAGATGGAGATGTGGTTCTCCAACTGCTGCCTTCTCAAGCCTCAGTGTTAAGGGAGAATGGGACCATAATGCAAGTTGTCCTGGAGGGGGAGATACAGGCATGCAATCGAGCTGGAGCACTAGAGAACATTATACCACACTATGGTAGAGAAAAGAGCAGAGACATGGTCTGCACCTCAATAAAATGCAGAGTATACATGTGTAATACATGTGTATTCTTGTTTAAAAAAAAGAGTTGATATATAAATAAATATAGTTAACATATAAGATAATAACAGGAGGAAGAGAAAGAAAAAAGAACCAAAAGAATGTGAAAAAAAAGATCATCTCTCCTAAACTGTAGAAAAATAAACACTGTCCTTAAGACCAGATGCTGCCTGAATTTATGATGTTTATCAATGCTACTATAAACATGGGCCACAGACAGTTTACATTTCTATTAGAGAGAGCATGTTCTGCGCTCTCTCAGTATTAGAAGAAAAATATATTTTCAAGTGCAAGTGGGTAGAAATAGAAGACCGAGCTTGCATTATATTTTTATTGTAAAAAAAAAAAAAAAAGAAATTCTAGAAAATACATCACAGCAATTATAAAAAGCATAATATCCAATGCACAAAACATTTCTATATACATGTCTGAGCAGTATTTTTTTATTTTATTTTACATGAGTCAAGTGGGGCTATCAGTGTACTCATTGCATATGTTCAAATAGAGAAAAATCCATTTGGAAAGAAGATAAACAAAATGCACCTCAAGAATGTTAGCAGTGGTGGCCGCAGGTGTAATGACACTCAAACACCGATAGAAATCAGTAAATAGTCTGCAACATAAAAATGAAAAGCAGCTCTGTATACAGACAAACAGTGGAAGTAAAAAAAAAAAATCATCCATTGTTCTATCCTCTGGTGACAAACAAGCACCTTGAAACTAGAGAAAAGGTGTGGAAAACAAAGGAAGGGGTGAGGAAGACGATGCAGAGATAACAAAGATGACAAGGACGAAGTGGAAGTGGAGGCATAGTGGCCATTATGTGGTATCAGTGGTGCCAGATATTCTATCTGGAGGACTGTGTAGCCTCCATGTGCTTGTATGCCACAGTGGTCACACTAGTAGTCTGCAGGGTAGCAGGATGAGTAATTTTAAACCCCATTAACAATCACCATATTTATTTATGAGGCTGGGGCTGACTTGGTATATTTTGTTGCCTACACTTTCTTACTTACAATGAGTCCAGAGGACAGATGATCCTTGTCTGAGGCTTTCTCAGAGGAAGAGAATCCTCACTTCCTTGTAGACGCTGTGATAGCATGAATTATTGAGTGGGTGCAAGGAAAAGAAGGAACTTAAATGTAATATGTGGCCTTGTTATTGGCTTCCACCTTTTGTAACCTTTCAGTTTTAATTAACATTGTGGGGATAACGTGGGGGCTGGTGTGGAGGGTGCAGGTTGACAAGAATGCCGATCTCTGACGATAGCAGTGTTAGCAGTGCAAAACGCGTGTTTGTCTATGTGGGTGTCCGCGAGGAGTAACAATGTTCTTTCGCTCTTGTGCTTATGAGACAATTGCAGTCAATAAACACGCATCTGGGGATATTTTCTCCATATTCCCTGCACGTTCCTGTCACATGCTTCATATCAATAATTGGGTCAAAAGGATCATCAAATAGCTCATGTTTTTATGACAAGGGACGGTTCTTATCCCAAACATGTTGTCGAAATATGTCTGTGCCAAATACCTCTGCATCAAAGCAATAATAAAAACCACAGCGCAGCCTCATGCTCATCCTCTTCTGCTGTTAAGGTCAAAAACTTTCCCCAGTCAAACATTCTGTGCCTTATTCTGCCCATGTGTCTCCAGCAACAAGTGCTCTCAATATGGTCACCTCTCTTCATGCTCCCTGGGTGGGACACTGCACCATTGCCCCCCAGATAACTTCAAAAGAACCCAGACTGCACATGAGTGACAGTCGGGCAAAGAGGCGGCCCGATGTAAATAAACATGCAGGCATTTTACCATCAAAGACACTTAACTATTGTTGTGGTCAGTGTCATCTCACGTGTCATGTCAGATGATGGGAATGGAGTGTGTTGGTTGTTTTGATGTACAGTGGTACTTTTCCTGACCTCTTAAAGGATTGTGGAGAAGGGGGTGTGCGTTTAACCACATCGCTGAAACTCAATCGATCAAAGTCAAGTGTCAAAACAATTGGGTGATACGGTACCAGAGGAGATATTCTCGTTAAAACCATTGAGGAAAAGGTCTCGGTACATTTTGGCTTCTCTCTCAGATGCACAACTGAGAGAGAGATGTGCATCATGCTTCTATTTTCTAGCTAGTCTACTGAAGATCTTCAAATGTAAAACAA
Organism: Archocentrus centrarchus; assembly: GCF_007364275.1. Lineage (NCBI taxonomy): Eukaryota > Metazoa > Chordata > Actinopteri > Cichliformes > Cichlidae > Archocentrus > Archocentrus centrarchus. The sequence continues at coordinate 16,059,203 of NC_044367.1, read as the reverse complement.
AGTGTGGGGTTATAAAGTCCTAAAAATACAGATAAAAGAAACAAGAATAAAGACACACTCACTTGGATCTTGAGTCAAAGTAGAGAAACTATAAGATATACACAAAACACATTCTTCTGCATTCGAGTTCTAAAAACATGCTTCATGCTTTAGGCTGTCATTCATAGAGTTTGTATTGTAAGCAATTTTTCTTTTGCCCTCTTCCCATTTTCTTTGTGTGCCACTGGCGACCATCATATGAAAACACCTTTGTTTATGTTTTCTCGCGCGCAACGCCTCTTCTCCATTTCCCCCGTTTCTTCAAAAGAGGTGTCATCTCTTTTACGTGATAGATCTGGACCTGCAGGAAAGCCCTCCCTGTCCAGCTGTTTTGTTCTGTGGGCGAAGTCTGGGGAGAGTGATGGGGGGGGATGTCAATATGGAGGAGAGGGGAAAAGGCAGAGGGGAAGTCTGAGAGCTGTGCTCGAAGGGCTTCTCCTTCTTTGCTCCTGCCATGTTAACCATAAAGATATGTGTGTATGTAGGGGAGGGAGATGCAGAGAGAGAGAGAAAGGGAACTGGGGTCTGAATATTTCCACCCGGCCCTCACAGCAAAGGCATTTCCATAGCAGGTGGTCTGGCTCAGCCGCCATCTGGAGGCCTTGATGGCCAGATAACCTTCGCTATTTACAAACCCCAAACTTTGTTTAGACAAACCCTCTAAAAGCCATGCGATGGCCAAAAGAAACTTCAGGCTCACTTTTGTTTTTAACTATTGAGACCTGGGAAAAGAGAAAGTCATGCTGAATTTCCTCAAAACACAAAGAGCTGGGAATATGTAAATAAATAGCAAATTAGAATAAGATTCTGTAGATACCGCTCAGATGTCTTGAATACCAGAAATCAAAGCCCATAAAGTGGAAATTCATGGGGCTGCACATGAAGTAGTTTCTTATTATATCCCTCCCAAAGAGTAAAAATAATCATTTAATTTACATGCTATTACAGATCAGCCTTACAGTGCTGCGGTATGGGAAATGATCTGGCAGGGAAGTTAAACAATGAAAAAAATATGTCACTTTTAAGACGGCTTTCTTAAAGCGGAATTTCCTTCTGTTTTATTTGCATTTCTTTGTTATTCTGAGATAACCCGGCAAGAATACAACAGATCGTTCCAAATTACAGTTAAAAAAAAAGATCTCCACCTCTAATTTCACTGCCAGATCTCCCTGTGCAACAAATTATTTTCATAGGCTACAGCAGGTGCGGAGCTGGTTCAGGAGTTTTGTTGAAAACTAGGTCATTTGCATTGAAGATAAACCTGAGTTCAACACTCTTTGAATTTAGTTTGCACATTTCCCCCCCCCATGCAGCTCTCCTCCTTCCCAGTGATTGGGAGTGTAATACAGGCCGACTGCATTAAAGCCATTTCCGCTAAGTGAAATATGTGTCCCATCAGCGCGGCTCATTCATTATTTATCCGTTTGCTCACATCTGAAACAAACCTGGAAAAAAAAAAAACAAAGCTGTTTATGGGCCTGTGGGTTGGAGGAGCACTCGCTGATGTCATCCAGGGGGATGTGCTGCATGCTGATTTATTCTGAATGTTATTAACCTTTTCCTCCCTGGAAGGTTTGCATCACCTCAAAGTAAGAAAGAAAGGTAGAGCACTGAAAGGACAAAAGTGTATCAAGGATTAGGTTGCTGCACATTGCTTGGGTCAATCTGGGCAAACCCTGTTTTGCCAAGTTCAAAGCTGATAGCATGTGGTTTTTCACTGTCCTGTGAGTAATTATGGATGGTAAAATAAAGTCACTATGATATTGTCATAACTTAGCAAGCAGCTGTGGATGCTTTCCAGATGTCCTTTATGCACAAATGCATTTGCTACAGCAATAAAAATACTTTTGATTATATTTTCATTTCAAGAATAGCTGGAGCTATCATTGCAAGTGGAACAAAGGCACATGAAAAGCCAGTGGAAGATCAGAGGGACACGATGAGAGGTTGGGATTCCAGGAAAATGGCATTATTGATAGAATTTTACTTTGGGTAGGAGAAAGGGAAAGCTTGAGAGGAAGAGAAGGACTTCGGCTCTTAGTGTGCTCAGAATTTATCGCCTCATTGCAGGAGCAAGCAAGGAAATTAAGCGATAAGAAAATCAATTGAATACTCCTGGATCCATATAAATGTTCCTAATGTTCAAACTTCTCAGTAAAAAGCAGCGAATGCAGCAGGAGAGGGGGGGAGAGTTGGGAGAACTAAAGGGTTGCAAGAGAGGATGTGGGTGGGTGGCTGAGTGGGGAGGGGTCGAGGGGCGTGGAAGAGAAGGTCATCAATCACATCTGGGTGACACACAATGAAATCTGACCGCAGCCCAAGATGTTTTAATACGGCATCCATTAGAGCCCTCAAATAAATTGCAATTTGGAAAACAGAACATAATACCAGCCAAGTTTTCCTCATCCATCTTGCAGTGTGTCATGTAATGTAATTGCGTTGTTAATTTATCCAAGAATTTCCTTGGTACACCATTTCATCCGCATTGGTTAATTTCCCTGTAGAGTATATTTTCTCCCGTTCCCTCAGTCAGCCCTCCCCTTCCTCTAGCTGTATAGCTAGCGGGGCAGAGTAATGTTTCTGCTTAGCATGGCATTAGTCGAAGGGCTAATCAAAGCACTGAAGTCTGTGACACTTTATCAATGCCTGGCTGTGCGCCGGCCAACCTTGCTGTAGTGGAGATCCAATCAGGCCTCCACTGCCTGTCATTATGTCTCTGTGACAGCAGGATCACTCAAAAATGCCTGTGGATTACATCAATATTATTGACAGAGTTTGGGGCATTTTAAGCTGGGCAGCAGCACCAAATGTATAGCAGAGGGCTGACACTTGTGTTTGGACCAGGCTTGGGGGAACACAACAGTGGGAGAGATGTATGAGCAGAGCCAGAGTAAATACAAAAATCAATGCAGTGCCTAAAATGAATAAGAGAAATAAGACAAAGAGACGGAATAATGGCCCATTGTTAACTTTGATATGTAAAATTGCAACTTCCCAAGCAAATCTGCCATATTTACATTTACCCTTCCCTTCATATTTTGAATAATTTCAAATAACAATGACAAGACAAGCACCTGGGTGGTTTTGCTGTCAGTGGTAATGGACTAAAGACTTGTTAATGCAACAATAAAACCCTATACATTTTCTTCATTCCAAAAATGATTCAGTCTTGATAGGGGATTGGCAAGTTTTGACATCCCTTGACAGCTGCATGGAATAATATCCACAGGTGTGGACCCAGGTCTTAGAAGGATGCCACAGATGGTGCATGGAGGCGGACTAATATAGGCCCTTGTTGGAAGTGCCTTCTTGTGACTGGGAATAATCCTGAGTGTTTTCATACCTCCTGTCACCTGAGTGAGGGTCTTGAGGAGGATGGAGCTGGGGGGTGACAGAAATTGCCCTGTGGGGGGAAATGGACGAGTGTGAGTAGGATACTTTTGTCTCTCTCCTGGCAAAGTCTCGAATGTGTCTTCTCTCACATCAGACCTATAAGGTTAGACAGAGAGTGAAGAAGAGAGCAAGAAGTCTGATATGATCAAAGGATGACAGGAGAGCTAGAGGAGGAGAATCGACCAAAACAAAAGCTCATTCTAAAGTTCCCTGGTGCTGGGTTCCTTACTATCTGACAGAGAGGGAGAGACATGGACTCCACCCCTCAGGCAGAGCTCATTTCTATTTGGACACATCACAGGCAACAGGCAAATGTTATTTAATTCATCTGCGTATTTTACATACAAGGAGCATTTACTAAGCTCCAAAGTATGTATGCATATACATTCTGAAGAAGTGCAAAGTTCCAACTTTTCAGCTAGTTTGGCTAAGAAGATGCATTCATAGACTGTGTCAGTGCATCACAAAGACATGGCTTGCTGCTAATTAGTGTTAAGTAGCATGAAAATAAAACACTAGAATTTAACTTACAGGCTTCTTGGATAGTCTGTTAGTATAACTACACTGCAAGCCATATAATTGCATCAAAACGTCTATAGAGGTTCAGTGACACCAATGAGGGGATATCTACCAAACAACTATTGGCTACAGCGGCATCATTTTTAAGCCCCAGGAATGCTTAAACTGGTGAGTTATTAAAAAATAAATACATTTATTAAACAAAATTACCCCCACAGACCAAAGAGACAAGACAATTTGGGTGGGTGTGAATTCATCCAACCTTAAGTGTAAAGAAACTGCAGATTTTGGCACTTTAATGCTACATTTGGTTTTCAGGCCTGGATTTTGTTGCTTGCTCAGGACATGAAAAAGTCTTTAGCAGCTATAGATGCACATAATTCTGTCAGGAACAAGTAAAGACCAACACAGAGGTCCAGGAGGAATGATTATTGCACTTGCATTAATCAAATGCAACTCCAACTGCTCACGAGTTTAGCATATTAACTTAAAAAAAACAAAACATGTTTTCTACCACTGGCAGAAACTGGCTGCACAATCAGAAACATACAAAGACTGTTCTGCTGATGTCCATTTAGCTTGAAATTTAAATTCTGTTTCATAACTCACTTTATGGTTCAGCTGAGCTGTCTTCCCCATGTTCTACAAATCTATCATTTGTACTTCAGTGGTTTACACAGAGAAAGTCACTATTTTCAGATAAATCAGTGAAATAATGACAAAACCTTGCATGCATGTTGAAAAATTACAGCCCTCCAACTTTACAAACCTCAAAGCCAAGGCTGCAGAAAGACATATTTATTTTCATGGTTTTGAGAGGTATAATCTGATGTCATTGTGTGGATTTGGCTTAGCTGAACATATACATTGGAGAGAAATGGTTAGGCTTTTGAAATCAGCACTGGAACACATGGAAGTTTTTTCTTGAAAGGCCCATATCGCTGCGAGTATTCGTGATGTTTAGGCAATAATCATTTAATTCAGCTTTGGTTTTGCACTGAGCAAATCTGTTGTGGAATTAGATTTTACACATGTCTAGAGATCAAGTACACCTTATACTTTTGATCTGCCTGATGTGGAAGATTGAAAGGAAAACCAGAACAGCAAACATCTGGTTTTACTGATTTGGAAGATTGCAGGATTTATTTATTTATTTATTTTTTAAGAATTATTTTTCTTTTTTGTTGCTGGTTTTCTGTTTGCCAGACCAGGATTGAAAATCATTTTTCCTGAGATGGAGAACTGTTTTTATGCGTACCCTAGACTTTTATATCCACCTCCACCGATCACCTTTTCTTTCCCATTTTTCTTTATAAGAGTAAATGATGTCCCAGGAGGAAGAAGACAAGGAAGCATTACTTGGTCCTGCAAATCCCACACTCTCATATGAAGCATGAAGAGGTGGGGGGGTCTTTAAAATCTGCACTCTGTCTATTTCCTCCACAAGGCCTTTCACAGTCTGTGCAGCTAAAGACGTCAGAAGGGCAAACAAACACTTGTGTGTCCTTTTCCATTCTGACAGGCAAAATAAAAAGTTGACAGGACTGAAATCCAGCTTGGCCCTGAGACAAGGTATCCTCCGCTGTTAGCCCAGAGTGGGGAAAGATGAGAAATAAATTAGTAATAGTTTTTTTTGTGTCAACAAGACAAGCACTCCAGTTTGCCGACCCATTGGTGTGTTTACAGAGAGCGAATGAAACACACTGACTGCCAGTCTAAAACTTAGCAATATGCTCAAGATGGTTGAATGAGGAATGAATCAATAGAACTTGCTGCTCCCTCATGAGATATTACTAAGGTGCCCACTTACAAGGCACCAAGGTCGGTGGTGAACTTCATATGTCTGTCCACTGTTAGACTGCCAAGTCTACTTTCATTTGTCTTCTTCCTCAGTCTATTAAGTAAAATAAATGGGTCTATGTTCATCTTAAAATAATACTTCATGGTTGGGCTCTTATTTCGTATAAACTCAACAGTACATTTTGTTTCTCAGTTATCGACTACTTCATAGATGGAGCTATTTGTAATGCAGCATCCGTCGTACATTTTGTTGGCCTTTTGCAGGCTTCATTTTTAACCATCAAGCTTTCATGACCCCTTAAATCTTTCTGTGGAATTCTACAGGCTGGTAAAATTGTTATGACCTCTTTATCTGTTTTATGGACTCCATGGCCATTTCAGATGGGTAAAAATCAATGTCATTTTTGACCGAAATCAATCGGATTTACTGGCGGTAATTTGAACATGTAGTAGTGTGATACAACAGAATTGTGGACTAGAAGACAGAAATCCAGAGAGATTTCACCCTAATCAATAAATACCATGGTTGAACTTTAGACTTTAACCCGCTTCATCCTGAAGGGCCCTGTACTGAGAACAGGCTTCATTCATTATAAAAACACAACTGGCACTAATTTTCAAATGTTGCCAAGTATGGGACAATCAGATAAAATCAAAAATCTTGATAAAAATATAATTATAAATATGTCTCTGCTTACATTGAAATATAATGTGCTGAAAAAGCCATTTAATTTGAATGTACTGCTTCAAAGAAGAAGGAATCCAGCATCTTTTCTTTGACAAGACATCATTGGTCGTTTTATTGTGAAAGCCACATCTTGGAAATCCTTCTCTACTTCTTGCCGTCACTGCACTATCTAATGATGCACAGATTGACACAACAGCCCCTCCTCTTTTCCTTTCCTGCTCTCTGCCATCTGCATGAGAGATCCTAGCACACAGTACTGCTTCTGCATGTTCCCTTAAATGCATCTTCCAGCCTGGGAGAATAAGGGATTAATGAGATAGATTTATCTTTTCTGGTAATACACTCGCCATTGTTTTCTCCATGCATGTCCTAAATGCATCCCAGAGTGCCTTGGAAGAGAGCCGCATCATTGAGTCCCATAGATCAGCAGTGTGTCATTCTCTTCGGCATTCTTGTATCCCTTTAGAGAGAAAAAAGTATACACGTATATACAAAATTCACTTAATATTTGACCAGTTTAAAAGGTTATTGAATTCTGCATTTTACACAGGGAAGCTAATAATCAAATTATACTTTGCCACTATACATAACTGCAATGAAAGAAATTATACAGTTTTATATGTCTAGTTGCTAATGTTGTATTATTAATGAAACATATCATCTCCTGTTCATTTTGTCAATCACTGCACTTATTAAATAGAGCATAAATAATTAGATACAAAAGAGAAATTAGTTTTGAAATGCTATTCCAATTACCCTTAATTCATATCAGTACAACCTATGATTGTACAGTTTACTGGGATTACATACATGAACTCATCAAAGAGCAATCTGATACAACCTGGAGCTATATTCATGGGTAGACAATTATACTGTCCTTCGGAGAGTAGTTAAAAAAGGCTAAGAGTCAATAATGACTTACATGTTCTTATTTGGTTTCATCAGCGCATTTGCCCTCACTTGGAAATTGTTTTGTTGCACTGCCTCAAGGATGATGTAAATTAGGGAAGATTTTACATTATTGCCACACAGAAGAATATGTGAAAGCTTTATCTTGGAGGACAATTACGGCATTTATGTAGATTGTCGGTGTAGTGTCCATTTACACTTAGAGGTATTGGCTCTAGAAAAATGTTAATTTTTCTTTTTATGGAGATAAATATTAGCTTAATGAGTATCATATCAAATTGCAATTAAAATATAAACTCATGGCACAGTCCAGCTACAGAAAAACACAAATCCTTCTTAGGGCACATAGCATCTGTTTGAATACCGGTAGTCAGCTGCTAATAATAAGAGGACATACACTGTAATTATCGAGGCATGAATCACACACACTGTCCTCCCACTGAAATGCAACGCTGCCTGGGTGGTAAACCAGAGCAAAATACACAGTGACCCCAGAAACCAGTGGCTGATCTGCTAACAGGTGAAAACCCAGCTTTCAGCACAGCAGAGATCAAGTTTCTGAAGAAACCTGTGGTGAGTGTGAGAACACTGATGACTGTTAATGCTCCACATTCAAAGTGTGAGTATTTTTTTCCTCAAACTGCTGTGACCCACGGCAGATCAGGCCCACATTTAGTCCATGACCTCACAGAATGAATTGCAAATGGTTTGGAAATTTACAGTGGATTATGATTGGCTCATATTTAAATGCAGCTTAACAGTGAACTTTCTGAACATTTGAAAGCATTTAAGTATGTAGATGTTGGTATTTTGGTGTCCCAGTGGAAGTGTCTTGAGTGAGTTGCTGAGGGCTCTCATAATTACTCAGTTGGAACTTGAGAATTTTTCTTGCCCTTTTTGTCAGACTTTACAGTGTAATTAATGAGACCATATCCAAATATATGCACTTATTTATTTACCAGCTTGATATGACTTCACATTTTGGCAAGCTGTACATCATTACAGCACTCCAGACTTGCAGTGGTCTAAAAATCATATTTACAGTGTATGTTTCAAATATGTTCTCTCCTCTTTGCATCCTATAAGCTTGGTGGTGAAAGATAGCCATGTTCCTGTTTGATCCCTTGTCTTATATTTTGAAGGTGAAGAGAGAAGACAAGGCTAAACCTGCAGAACAAGCAGATTCCACAGAAACAAATGAGTGATCGCTCTGCTTGATGACTTTAGGCCCACTGTCACAGTAATGTGTGTGGCTGTCTTAACTTGAAATGGCAAGGCAACCGAAGAGGGCTTCCTCCCATGAATCCCTTGCTCCTCTCCACACATGCAGAGCCATCAGCAGGTTAATTAACTGTGAAAGCTGCTCACTTGAAACTTTAAATCACTCATTCAGCGTTCTGTCATGAGCCACCAGCTTAGCCACACTGACAAGGGTTCCGCCTTGTTTACCCAACATTGGAGACAGCAGCGTGGAGATGGGGAGGGCTGAGATTTAGGTGGTGTGGCGAGGTACTGTATGAGGGGCATCAAATCTGGATTGTAATGATGGAAGTAAAATGTCAGTGAGTGATCTAAAACCACATGCAGAAATGTACCCCTGGGTGTGACAATAAATGCGTAGCTGCTCATTCTTGTACTCTCCTGGGAAACAAGAAATATGTCTTCCATTTTTTTTTCCTTTTTGTGAGTTCATACCTATTGTGGGTCAAAAGTTTATTATATTTTAGACATTTGTAAATGTGCTTTTTTTATTTTTAATTTCAGTGCTTGTTAAGTACTTTGCTGTCAGACTGAATTCAGGAGTTCATGATGGTTGCAATTGTACTTTGTGATCCCTGCAGATTTTTGTACATGGATATGGATATTTTTTCTGGGCCAAATTCCGGTATCTTAGCATCGCTTCCATGAAAGGACAAAGTACTTGGTTATTGTTGCACCATTCTGTTATCATCCCAGGACTCTCCAGTCTGGGACTAAAGAAGTCTGAAAAAGTCATTTAGATGAGTGATGAAATGTTTCTCCCACTGAAAACATTGTGTCCAGATGAACAGAATCAACTTTCTGGGATTTTCTTACCTGAATCATTGAGCATGCATCAGATCATTATCTGAGCCTCCTTCATCCCCTTCATCTTTTGTTTCACATTCTTCAAATAACAAAGGTTGAGATCATTCTCATCTCTCCAAAGGACATGATGTTCTTTGTGTCCACTCTAATTCATAACTAGGTCTATTATTTCAAAATACTGTAACACTTATAATTTGCTTTTGCTATCAGAGATAAATGCAGTCATGGTGTCATGGTCCTGGGTCTGTTTAGCAAGCATTTGGGTTTTGTTGTTTCTGGACTGTCAAGTTTTATTTTTGTAAATACAGCGATCCCTCACCTATCGCAGAGTTACGTTCCAAAGACCCCCGAGATAGGTGAAAATCCACAAAGTAGTGCCGTTAAATTTATTTTATTATTTATATATATTTTAAGGCTTTATAAACCCTTCCCACACTCCTATAAACCTTTCCCACTCTCTTGCTACAACTTGAATGATGAAGATGATGAATTATGTAGCATTACAGTTCTTCTGAAGGCATCACTTCATCAGGCGGTGCAGTATCTTCACCCTCGGCCGTAACTTCTATTTCCACTAAAGGCGTAGGCGTAACTGATCTCTTCATCCGAGTGATGACCATAGTTATGGGGAGTTATATAAATACCTATATACTGCAAAATCTTGCAATGTAGAGAAAACTCTGCAATACAGGATTAGATGTATGTTTAAAAAAATCAGCGATACAGTGAAGCTGCAATAAGTGAACTGAGATATAGCGAGAGATGACTGTATTCTGTTGATTCTTGTTTGTTTAGTGTTTGTATCATTTCTTGTGTATTTTCCTTCCATCCATCCATCCATCCATCCATCCATCCATTTTCTTCTGCTCATCCAGGGCGAGGTCGTGGGGGGAGCAGCCCAAGCAGGGAAATCCAGACTTCCCTGTCCCCAGCCACCTCCTCCAACTTGAGATACAGTATCTCAAGCTGAGGTGTTCCCAGGCCAGCCGAGAGATATAATCTCTCCAGCGTGTCCTGGGTTTGCCCCGGGCCTACTCCCGGTAGGAGATGCCCAGAACTCCTCACCCAAGAGGTGCCCAGGAGGCCTCCTAGTCAAATGCCTGAACCACCTCAACTGGCTCCTTTCAATGTGGAGGAGTAGTGGCTCTACTCTGAGCCCCTCCCAGATGGCTGCACTCCTCACCCTATCTCTAAGGGAGAGGCCAGCCACCCTTTGGAGGAAGCTCATTTCTGCCACTTGTATCCGCAATTTCGTTCTTTTGGTCACTACTCAGAGCTCGTGGCCATACGTGAGGATGGGGACATAGATTGACCGGTAATTCGACTTTATGCTCAGTTCTCTTTTTACAACAGACCAGTGCAGTGTCCATATCACTGCAGACGCAGTCCCAAGCCATCTGTCAATCTCCTGCTCCCTTTTTCCTTCACTTGTGAAAAAGTTCCTGAAATGCTTAAACTCCTTCACTCCTTCACTTCAGCAACTTGTCCCTGACCCAGAGCGGACACTCCACCCTTTTCCAGCTGAGGACCATGGCCTCAGATTTAGAAGTGCTAATTCTCATACCTGCAGCTTCAGGCTTAGCTGCAAACCACTCCAGTGCGAGCTGGAGACCACCACCTGATGAAGCCAACAGGACCACATCATCCACAAAAAGCAGAGATGAGATTCTAAGGCCACCAAGGTGGAAGCCTTCTGCCACTTGGCTATGCCTAGAAATTCTGTCCATAAAAATTATGAATAGAATCTGTGACAAAGGGCAGCCCTGGCCGAGTTCAACATGCTCCAGAATTAAGTCCAACTTATTACTGGCAATGCAGACTAAGCTCTCGTTGCAGTTGTACAGGGACTGAATGGCTCACAACAATTGGCCAGACACCCCAAACACCCACAGCACCCCCACAGGATACCCTGAGGGACTTGGTCGAATGCCACAATGCACATATGGACTGGATGGGCAAACTCCCACACACACCTGAATATCCTTGACAGGATAAAAAGCTGGTCCAGTGTTCCGCGACCAGGACGAAAACCGCATTGTTCATCTTGAATCTGAGGTTCAACAAACAGATGAACTCTGCTGTCAGGCACCCTGGCATAGACCTTCCTGGGGAGGCTGAGGAGTGTGAACCCCCAGTAGCTGGAAAACACCCTCCAGGTGCCCCTTCTTAAAGACAGGGACCACCACCCCAGTCTGTCAATCCACAGACACCACCCCATGGGGGGTGCAGTGGCATGTCAACCAAGACAGCCCTACAACATCCACTGTCTTCAGGAACTCAGTGAGAAACTCATCCACCACAGGGGCCTTGCACCAAGGAGTTGTTTGACTACCCCAGTGACCTCACCCCCAGTGATGGGCAAGTCGTCCCCCTCATCCGCAGACTCTGTTTACTCTACAGATGGTGTGTTAGCGGGATTAAGGAGGTCCTCAAAGTATTCCTTCCACTGTCTGACTATATCCTCAGCTGAAGTCAGCAGCTCCCAACCTGCACTATACACTGTGTGAGTAGGGCACCGCTTTACCCTCCTGCATCACTTGACGGTTTGCCAGAATCACTTTGAGGCAGTACATCACCGAACTCCTCCCACATCCAAGTTTTTGCTTCAGCCACCACCCGAGCCACAATACGCTTGGCCTGCCATTACCCGTCAGCTGCCTCTGGAATCCCACAGGCTAACCAAGCCTGATAGGACTTCTTCTTCAGCTTGATGGCTTCCTTCACCTCCGGTGTCCACCATCAGGTTCAGGGATTACCACTGCAACAGGCACCAACCATCTTGCAGCTGCAGCTTCGTGCAGCAGTCTCAGCAATGGAGGTGCAGAACATGGTCCATTCAGACTCAATGTTCTCAGCCTCCCTTGGAATGCTGTTGAAGTTCTGCCGGAGGTGGGAGTTGAAGATCTCACAGACTGGTGCCTCTGCCAGGCATTCCCAGCGCACCTTCATTATATGTTTAGGTGCGCCAGGTCTGTCCAGCATTCCTCCCCTGCCACCTGATCCAACTCATCACCAGATGGTGGTCAGTTGGCAGCTCAGCTCCTCTCTTCACCCAAAGGTCCAGAACATAAACCTGCAGACCTGATGATACAATTATAAATCATCAACCTGTGACCTAGGGTGTCCTGATGCCATGTGCTCTTACGGACATCCTTATGTTTGAACATGGTGTTCATTGTGGACAAACTGTGGTTTGTCCACAGTTTGAGTATTTTCCTATTAATAATCTTTTTCAATGTGTTAAAAGGAACTGGAAATAGCTAGAAACAACTACTTCTTTAAGATAACTGCCAATGTCTTTCCACCTTGGCACCGTGTTAAGATACACCTGAATGCTCGAGACCAGCAAATTAGCAAAACGTCTGCTTTTATAGCACTGGACACACTCGCTTATGATCAATTAATCAAGTGCATTTGATTAGCAGCACCTGGCTGTCTTTTAATTCCTATGGAAGCAGGAAGGATGTACTTAGTTTTTCACACACTGTGTTATGTATCTGATTATCTGTTATTTACCTAATTTTAAGAACTGGTAAGGACCAGATTATGTCCTGATAGGTAAAACTTTAGAACTCACAGTACGTGTACTTTCATTTTACCATTTGTCAGGGAACAGCTGTGTGGCAGGTAGAGTGTGGACCCAAATGCAGGACTTGGGATACAGGACTTTAACTCAAAGAACAGCTTTAATGCTAACGTTTCTTCCAAAATATGCAAAATACAAAAACAAGGCAGGACTGGAGCCAGAAATATAGAAACAAAAGGGAAACCACAGATCGAGGGAGCACACAGCATGAATGGAGGACACAACTAAGAACTGAGGAAGACTGAGGGCTTAAATACACACATGAGGTAATTAGGGCAACTTCTGTAGGTTGTGTACAGAGGCCGCAAAGACCCTGCAGGTTTAATCAGCGAGCATCTAACCAAGCTAGCTCCAAACAGAAGCAGCTTCAGGTGGTGAGAACATCAGGATGTAGCTGGATTTGAGCTTTGACTCCTTCAAAGAGTTTGTTTTTGTTTAACACCACATGTAGCTGTTATTAATCTGCTGCACTGATGCTGAAGTTTATTGTGGAGTTTATTGTAGAATTTATTGAGTTTGGGAGTTCATGTTTTTCTTTGTTTCTCCCTGATTATGCTCATGTGTGTCCTTAATATTACACAAATTTAGCATGTCTTGTGAACAGTTGGTTGTTGACTATATTTCTTTAAACTGTATCTTTTGTCAAGTTTTCATTACACAATAGTCACTTTTGCGCCTTGAATCTTGCACCTGATTAGGTATGAAAATACTAAAACTAATACTGAAACTAACTGAAACTAACTAAAACTAAGCATGAAACCAAAAATAAAACTATAGGAAAAGTGGAGATGGCTGGGGAGAACAAGGTACAGGTGAACTGAATCTAACTAATGAGACAAGGTAAGCAAAATGGAACACAAAGTACACAAGAGATGAGTGTAGCAAAATAAAACAGGAAGTGCGGAAAAAATACAGACGTGAATAAATTTAATACAGCAGACCTGACCCATGTGGAAAGAACACAGAGGGAGGAACTTAAGCAACTAAGAGCAAGACTTAATATACTTAAGAAGTGGAAAGACAGCTGCCAATCTTCCCAGGAGTGGACATCCCAGCAAATTCACATAAATTCATACAAGCTAAATGTTCAATTTCATGACAGTACAATTGGAAATTAGAGTGAACAAGTGTGGCTTGTTTGGAAGGGCTGCTAGGAGAAAGCCTCTTCTCTCTAAAAAGAGCATGGCAGCACAGCTTAGGTTTGCAAAGCTGTATCTGAACAAATCACAAGACTTCTTGGATAATGTCATTTGGACAAAGAAGACCAAAGTTAAAATGTTTAACCATAATGCAGAGCACCACACTTGGTGAACACCAAACACCGCATATCAACACAAACATCTCATACCAACTGACAGCACAGCAATAGAGGGGTGATGATTTAGACCTGTTTTGCAGCCATAGGATTTGGGTACCTTGCAATCACTGAGCTGGTCATGAACTTCTATATATACAGTACCAGTCAAAAGTTTGGACACAGTGTATCTCAAACGAATACAAGAAGATTATGGAAACAATTTCCACTACAGAGGACACAAGTGAATGGGTGGGGTCTAAGGAGTATAACTTTGTGAGAAACGTAATCTGTGCATTCAGACAGACTGAATAACAGCAGGCGGCTTGAATATAAGAATGGTATTTTGGAGGTAATGCAATCCCACACACTCTGCTAGCATCCTCCTGGAGTTTCTTTGTCTATACAAAACTAAACTTATGGCAAGTATACCGTATTTTCCGGAGTATAAGTCGCACTTTTTTTCATAGTTTGGCTGGGGGTGCGACCTATACTCCGGAGCGACGTATATGTGACATTTATAACACATGAACCAAAATACTCCAGCCACTTGACATCTCTGTGAACTGCAGCTTTAAGGCAGTCTTGCGTAACCTGTGGGCGCAGTGGATGATGTATGGAGAGCACAGCTTAACGGCAACTGGGAGAATGCGCCACCCAACTTTCCTGGAAGTCATTGGATGGATCAAGAAAACATGGGCTTCAGTGACAAACCATCCTGTTGGGATTCAGAAAGGCTGGAATAATTGGAACTGCAGCTGACGACGAGTCTGACTAACGCGACACAGAAGAGGAAGCGGCGCTTCGTCTACGGAGTGTACGGAATTGTTTAGAAGTGACAGCGAGGATGAAGAATTCAATGGATTGATGGTTTGGTTAACTTGTTAGTATGTTCTTTATGCTATGGTTATCTGAATAACTTAATGTTACGTTAACATACCAAACACGTGTTCGTTGTGCGTCATGTAGCTGAATGTGCTACGTTAGCATAACGTAGGCGTAACCGTGTTCGTCCTGTTCTTTAATCCATTATTATTTTAAATTGCCGTTCAAGATGGAATTTCTGCTCTGGGTCTCGGATTACATCACCACCCCCCCCCCCCCCCCCCCCCCCCAAAAAAAGTGCGACTTATAGTCCAGTGCGACCTATATATATTTTTTTCTTCTTTATTATGCATTTTTTGGCTGGTGCGACCTAAACTCCGGAGCGACGTATAATCCGAAAAATACGGTACTTTATTTAAAGTCTGTATTCACTCCTTTTAT
This sequence comes from Archocentrus centrarchus, assembly GCF_007364275.1. Taxonomy (NCBI): domain Eukaryota; kingdom Metazoa; phylum Chordata; class Actinopteri; order Cichliformes; family Cichlidae; genus Archocentrus; species Archocentrus centrarchus. The sequence continues at coordinate 16,043,642 of NC_044367.1, read as the reverse complement.
CTTTCAAACCATTCTCTTTGTTGCAGTGGAGAAAACATGATGGCAAGCAATTCACAAATCTTACAGTAACTGTGGATTTCTTGGGTGACATCGGTCTTCCAGGCATCCATCCCCAAGCTGAGCTCTTTCACACCGTTCAAGGTTTGTATTATTCCTGCCTCTACAGGTCATCCATAATATCCAAATGTGTTTGCTTAGGGAGAACCGTGACGTATGCCTATTTTCCCTCATTAGTCAAATAGCTGTGGCGGTATAGGACGCTCTTTCAGAGCAAGACCCGACAGAGAGGTTGTGCTCATGTCTGCTCATTTCTTCTTTTAACAGGTTGGACATCTCAGAGGCGCGGGTTCATTTTGTTCTCACTGCAGGGGTATTGAGCTGTAATGGCACCCTGGGGAAGACTGGACTAATATGTAAGAGCTTTCAACAAGAGCAAATATCTGGGACACAGATTTGGATTCACACGTGTCATGAAAGAATCTGTTCATTAATAAAGAATAAGATGAGCACTGGGTTACATTTTGAAATGTAACTCACTGCTGAAGTGATTGTGTTGACACGATGACCAGCCCCAGTGCGAGAATATTCCCCCTCTCTGCATCAGCCTGCCTTTACAATCCTCTGTCCTTTCTTTGAAGCATTACCGTTGAATATGACATCCATAAATCAACTCCCATCCAAATAATCTCATAAACTAGTTTACAGCGTAATTCATGCTCATCAGCATTCTTTGTTTAACATTTATGTTTATTGATAAATGAAGATAGGTTTAAATAATTCAAACCAAACATTAGCTATGAGCAGAGATTTAATAATTGATGGGGTGTGTGAAGGGCTTGGCCACTCTGGGAATAGATAATATTAGCTTAATGCAGAGCTGTGTGAACTGGGGAAGTGTAATGGACCCGCCGCCTTTAACTGATGATGGTTATTGTGGCCTGAAAGTTGTTACAAAAGGGGAAAAGAGGTCTGTGTTGGGCAGAGGGAGGTGGGGGGGTGCAGTTTGGCCATAGATTTGGCTCATAGGAGCTGACAGTGCAAATTGTGGTTTTAATAGCAGGAGGTTTACACATTCTACCGAGAGGCCCTAATGGCCAGGCCTGTGCTTTGCGTAAAGGGAGAAAAATGGCCCTGTGCTATTAAAATGAAACTTGAGAAGGTCCTTGCTCTTAGTTTGGTGTTTTCCTTTTTTCCCAGTCAAACTCTGTCTCTCCATCACTCATTCTGATCCCCTCCTGTCCATTTCCTGCTTGGGCTCTCTCTTAAGTTTGCCCACACACCCTAAACACGGTGGCTTGCAAAGTGATCTAATGCACTGACCCTGTGTGTGGCAGGCAGGCTCATTTTACACAGAAAACCGAGGACCAGAAAGGGTCAGTTATAAGACAGGCTGAGCCTGCGTGGCAGATGATGCTCAGAGAAGTGGCATTGCATTAAATAATAATATATGAAATGACTGAAATGTGAATTGAAAACATTCTCTGTCATTCTAAATAAATTCATACAGTACCACAGTAAAAGGGCCCAGAACTGCACATACAATAAAACCATATCATTAAGACATTGTACAAAAAAGAAGAAAGCAGCAATGTTAGATATTACTTATATGCTTATGTTAATGGCTTCTCAGTGCCTGCAGGTCAGCCTACAACAAAAGGGCCTCATTTACTCTCCAAGGGATACTATTCTTGTTGTGCCAGGCTAGTAAAAAAAAAAAGATGCAGAGAGATAATGTGTATCAAAGGCAGAGGAGGACCCCTTCATTCCATATTGCTATCACAGCAGCATATTAGCATCTAAACAAAGGAAGCAGAATCCCCTGCAGCGCAGCAGTGTTTCATGTGGTCACTCACTGCTTTTATTTATTTCTCAATCCAACACATTTTATGCTGAGTAGCAGAATTCAGCACACTACCACAACCCTCCCACCCCCCCCACCCCCCCAAAAAAAATCCTCTTGTGTTTTCAGCACAAAAGTGTTGAAGTTGCTGCTTCTTCTCTTTTTCCTCTCTCCTTCTCTCTCTCTCTCTTTATCGCACAGCTATGACAGCTGTCATCACTCCTCAGCAGGCTTCAGATCTGCATTTCAAGGTTTGCAGGTTCACAGGTTCACCAGGTTCTGCTTAGGCAGACAACACAGGCAGCTAGTCTCCTGATGAGTCCCTCCTATAAACAATAGGTCATACATACATGCACAGCAACAGAAAATACATATAACATTTACCTTGCAGTACACTTACTACAGATACAGCACTTTCTGCAATATGCATTCAAATGGCTACTATGGTGGTTTTTTATATATATATGAACTGTGTGAATCTGGACTTTATGGTTGAATTGCTGCAAAGAAGCCACATCTAAGGAAGAACAACAACAGGAAGAGAATGGCTTGGGCCAAGGAATATAAGGAATGGACATTAGATCAATGGAAATCTGTCCTTTGGTCTGATGAGTCCAAATTTGAGATTTTTGGTTCCAAACGCTGTGTCTGTGTCTGAAGTTTGATGGTATGGGGATGCTTTGCTGGTGAAACAGTTAGCAATTTATTCAAAATCCAAGGCACATTTAACCAGCATGGCTACCACAGCATTCTGCAGCAACATGCCATCCCATCTGGTTTGTGCTTAGTGGTATCATCACCTCCAGGCTATGTAAGGGCTATTTGACCAAGAAAGAGGGTGATGGAGTGTTGATCTAAACCCAACTGAGATGGTTTGGGATGAGTTGGACAGCAGAGTGAAGGCAAAGCAGCCGACAAGTGCTCAGCACCTCTGGGAACTCCTTCAGAACTGTTGGAAAACCATTTCAGGTGATTACCTCATGAAACTGATCGAGAGAATGGAAAGAGTGTGCAAAGCTGTAATCAAAGCAAAAGGTGCCTACTTTGAAGAATCTAAAATCTAAAATTTGGTTTGAAGCCATAAATTTTGCTTTGTTGAACAGTTTTAAGTACAGTTTTAAGTTCACTACTTTGGAGAAAATGCAGATGAATGGCAAGATGGGTGGACTAGAAGAAAATCAAACCTGCCTTTAAGATTAGGTTAGTTATATGACATCTCTGGTGATGTTGCAGTAAAAGTAATGTAGCAGTTAGTTACCTTTATTTTTTGTAAAGGTAAAAAGTAAAAAGTAATGTGTAATACTTTAATATTTTTGAGAAATGTTCCAAAGACTGGTAACAGTACGTAAGAATAAATGTAAAAATTTTACATCTCCATAATCACAGAATACTTTTGTATTATTGTTTTGCTTTTTTTCTTTAATCAAGTTCATAGTTATATTCACTAAGCACAATAGTTTCCTGCAGTCTCTTCTGGTTGTTTGGCATTCTAATAACAAATTCCAGATTATTTTCATTTCATTTTCTAAAATTTTCAACATTATTCAACATGTAACTACATGCAAAAGGAAATTATGCATGTAGCGCGCAAACATGAGGACTGTATTTCCAGCTAAATAAATTTGTTTTTTAAATGTTGGGCTATTCCTTTAACATAGTGTTAGATAGACCTCAGTGCTCACAGACCACACTAACCAAACAATATATCTGTTCAAACTTACTAGAGCAACTGCTTTAAAAATTGTCTCCTCTGGGTTTTGGTAGCAGCAGTCTAGAGCAGACAAGACTCTGGCCTCTTGTTACAGCCTTGACAGACAGACCTGTTTGTTTTTGACCCTGGCTGCTCTCTCTAATGCTGTCACTGTCAAAACTGAAGTGCCCTTTAAGACAGATATTTGACTGGTCAGCTGGTGACCTGCCTTGCAGCTGCTGGATGGATGGACAACATGCTAAGACCAACTCTGCAATTTGCCAGATCTAGCTTTGACAGCAAATTGAAAGCGATCAATAATAACCTGTCAGGAAGAGGCAGCCTTTCCCTCTCATTTAGTGGTAAAGGTGAGTTTGCGTTTGATGCGTTGCAAGCAGATAGATGGGAGAAGAGAGGAATAAGAGCTTGGACACAGATATAGCTGGACAATTTTCCACTAAATTGGTATTAAAAAAAACACATCAAAAAGACCATTTTGGTTATATTTCTGTGGTAATTCTGTTGTCCGAGCAAAAGCACAGAATGCCTGAGTGATGCCACCATTGTCCTTAGGTTGCTGGTATGACCTCTGGGCAGGAGGATGACTGTGCATATGTAACCAGGCTAATTTAGAGAATGCTCTGAGCAAGCTTTACTCCATAATTCACAGGCTTGGTTTGTTTGAACCCTCTTTTTCCCCATCAGACAAACACTAGGTTTTCTGTAACCATGCACAACTTCTGCTCCCCGGCTCATCTGGATAGCTGGAGGCCTAGTCAGACAGATAATGGACCAAAGGTACAAAGGCATACATATCTCAATACATGCATGAGAGGAAAGTGCTAGGTCGTTATGGTAGTCTGAGATGGCCCCAGTCACATCACTTTCTCTGATGTGTGTATACATGAGTGACATGTCATTGTCCTCACATCGGCCTAAAGCAAAGCTCCTTTGTTATCATCTCTGAATGCATAAACCTTTCTAGTCTGGACCTCAAAACAGAGGACAGGGCAATTAAACACCATGGTGTTGTCTGAAAGAATTTTCTGTGCATTTTTTCCAGTCCCTTTTTAAGAAAATGTCCCAAAAAGGAGACTGAATTGCTTCATGGAATTGATGCATTTATTTATGTTTCTTTTTTTCTTTTTTCTATCTTTTGCAGTGATAGTCATTAAATAACCTCTGAAACACATTCATTACAAATAAAAATGATAAATTAGACTTCAAGGTGACTATTAATAAAAAAATCTTTGCACAAAACAAGCAACAGACATCAAAGCATTTATTTGGTCTCTAAGCTACAAATGGGAGGATTAAAAAAAAACCCCATCCTGACATGAGATTCCAGACTAAAAGCAAAACTAAAATTTCACCCTTCAAAACAAACTTCACTGCCAAATCTGAGAAATGTTACCACGGTTCCTCTGTTCCTCTGTGAGTGTGATGACGAGTCGTTCTCCCAGTTCAGAGCCCTAATGGTGTCTGTGGAAGGAATGCAGCGCTGAGTTCCAGGCTGGCAGGGACGTGCTTAGCGCTGCACACTTGTCACAGTACATGATATGAGCACTCCTCTGAACTACAGCCGTTAATAATTTCTTCAAGATCCAAAAGCCCCCCCCCCCGAACACTGTCTTTACAGAACTAGCCACCAAGTCCCTGTAACTATTTCAACACTTTCAGTGGAGAAAGCAAAGAGATGGAAAACTCTCTTTGTTTAAGTGAAGAAAGTTTGCAGAACCGGGCTCAGAACTTGACATAAAAAGAAGAGCAGTGTGAGCAGTCAGGCAGACGGATAGTCAGGGTGGTAGGCTCTGAAAGGAATTCTGGGTACGAGTTAGCTTATCTAATTGCAAACAAGCACAGAAGTGCGTGGACACTCATCATGCGCTTGTCAAAACACTACTGCCCAAGATTTTGCTCTGCTGTTTGCTAAAGATTTTGTTTACATCCAGACAGGCATCATCTAATTCCACTTTGAGAGTACAATTGTAGCAATTACTTTCAGATAGGTTCTGTACAGCTGGAGAAACAGAAGAATGAAAAGAGTTATCACAAGCTCTTAGAAATATTGCATCATCCCTGCGCTTTATTTTCAGTCTATGTGCATCAGCGTTGAACAAAGACTTGAAGATATATGCTTTATTCTGATAGTTTAACATCTATGGTGAAGATTAACAGGCTATTAAAAGTTATGTGTTATTCATGGAATACGATAAAGGAAAAATCTCAAAGGTGTATTCCACTGGTGTGTTTTGTTTTACGAAGAAAAATGTAACAAGTGCTTGTTATTATGTCTGATTATAAAAAGGAAGTCTTTAACACTGACTCACATCAAATGGTTTCACATGGAGAGGAGAAGATAATGTCTTTTTGTACCTTTGGTGAAATTTAGAAAAATAAAATTACCATGCCAACTGCTCTGTAAGGCCTCAGTTACACAGGCTTCGGTAACCCCTTGGCAACCTTCAGAAACCAATAGGTGACGTCATTGTAGTTATGTCTATCTTTTATACTGTTTATGACTGCAACCAACACATCTCAGTAAGTGCATGTACTTTGAAGGTGAGGTCTCCCTTTCTGTTTTGCATCACACTTTTCACAGTTTCACTCCTGCAAATTAAGGGTGACTGCAGCAGCTTGACAGCAACCAAAGCAAATGCAGGGAGGTTTTTGGTGGAGCACTATTTACTTCCTTGCAACCAATTTCACGCTAGTGACTGCCAGGAACCTCCAGAAACCACTCACCAACTGGCTCTGGAATATGCAGGTTTCCATTGCGACTGAGTTCACTGACTGGTCATCTAGGCCTGTTTGACTGTAACTTTAGCAACTGCCTGCAACTACTCGCAACCACAGTCAGGGAAAACACATTTTTTCCTAGTAACCGGTGGTTGCCAGATGCTCATCTCTAAACCTGTGTAACTGAGGCCTAAGAGTGCTCACAGGTTTTTTAGTGACAATGCTGACATGCTTTGAAGCAACTTAAATGTCATACCTTTGTATTATTTTAGTTTGGCATACTGGCAGGGTCACACTTTCTAATTATCATCTCTAATGAAAACAAAAAACAAATTTATCAGATTGCTAACTTACCATCACAGAAAATGCAATGGCAATCTACCCGAGAGTTTATGGAGAAAATTTTTTTCAAAACTACAAATGCCAGCCTCATGGCTGAAGTAGAGGAAAAGGTAGGGAAAAACCAAAATTCCCTGTCATCCTCTGGGCACTGTGGATATCTGTATGAAAATTCATGGCAATCCAATCTAACAGCTGTCAAGACATTTCAGTAAAAGCAGAAAATGTCAGCCTGCTGGTTAAAAGTTGCTGAAGTATTTCAGTCTGGAGTCTGAAGTGGCCTTCCCTAGAGCAATCCCCTTGCATGGGTAAAAAAAAAAAAAAGGTGACAGGTGTCTTACTTAAAGGAACATTGCTGGTAGTGAGAACTAGAAGAATTTTTTTTTCCAAGATGAGAAGAGAGCGAGCAGGCAGAATAACACAAACACTGGACTTAACCTTGATCTTAATTTCACAATAGCTGGGGGAAGTGAGAAAAGCTCCTTATACAGATGTCCAACGTCTCTTTCTAACACTGAAATGGAATCATAGTTCACATTTTATAGTTTTTTTCCAAACATACAACGCATTAAGGAGACATGTCCTTCTGAATTCAGTGAAACATCCTCACTCACCAGGTGGCCACTAGCTGCACAGGGGGTCAAAGTTTAAGGAAGGAAGAGGCCATTTTGTTTTTCACCATGGACCTGAAACTGCTGATGGATGCACTTCCTAAGTCTTTGCATCCACACACACACATGCTGGAGCAAATGGTGTGACTGTATGCTAATGTTCTTGCTTGTGGCCATGCATTATCTGCTCAACAGAGCAAAAGATTAAAAACAACCACAGATCACTTGTGTTTTGAAGAAAAAAAAAATATTTGTTCAACAGCATTTTGCACTTCTCTCTTAATGCCACAAGGCATTCGTGTTGAGTAATGAGTCAGACTAATCCCTCATTGGTTTCTGTGGCTTTGAGCATTAAAACTTGATGCGTCTCCTCACTTCACTGTAAATGCCTGTGGACCTCTTAATGTACAAGCCAAATGCCCTGCTGGGTTGGATTGACCGTAATGGATTTGGTCCAATGACAGATATCCCGCTCTCATAAATTGATTTGATCTCTGAGGACATAAAATTAGAGAATTTTTACAATTGAAACATCAATGGGACATAGACCACAACTGAGGAGATGGGGAAAGTCAATCCCTCCTAAACTGGCAGTGGAAGAATCAAACATGTTACTCAAGTGACTGGTTATTACTACTTCTGATCTACTTTTATCTTAATTTTGTGAGGTTGCTGATTTGCTTAATAAATCAAATGCATCTTGCTAATTTAAATCCCAAAGCAGCTGCAACTAGTAAGTAAAATTTCTTCAGACGTTAGTCAGTAAAGTGTTACTCGAATGCTTTACCTTTTATTTGCGAGCCTAAAAATAACATAACATTAGTTCTAATACTTTTTTTTTTTATTGTTAATGCTGTTATCGACATATTTTAGCATTAAAGATGTGTAATCCATCACAGGGTCTATTTTTAAAATCAGTCACTCAGCCAGAGTCCGATTGCTCATAAATTCAGCATCGAATGAAGTGATCAGATTACATTTAATGCATTTTTTTGTATCCGCGGGCCTCGGCTATAAATTAAAACCATCTGAAAGCGTCTGGAGTGCATTTCATTTTGCCTTGATTCATGCACTGTAATATAACCCCTCTCCGATTCCCTGTGTGGCACAGGACAGCGGGGCGAGTGAGCTGAGTGCGTCAGGAGATTAAAACCTACCCGAGAGATTGGAATCAGGATGTAGGCATCAGATAATATACTAGAGATATAATGAAAGTGCAAACAAAAACCTGGCACAAGAGAAACGCCTGCTCATAAAATCTCTTCTCTCACCATTGTCTTTCTAACAAAAGAGATTCCACAAGCCTGGCGCCCTGCAAGTTATTAACAGTTGACTGAATTACATACTTCAGAAACTTAAGTGATTTGAGTTTTGCCCTAGCTTTTCCATAGCCAGACAATGTGTGTAGATATCCTCATGAAGGCTAAGTAAACAAGGAGCACATTGTATGAAAGAGATACAATGAATGCGCTGATGGGAATACATCCAAAGATCACATGTGTAAAACTGTAATCACATAAAACTGACCCATCAATAAAATAAAGGTGTCAAAATATTCAGTTTCCTGCATAGACAGACAAGCCAATGAAACAGCGTTAGCAACTGCAATTCTATGAGGGGAGATTATGACGTGTAAAGCTCTTGCACTCTGTCAGTGCAGTGCTGAGGCCCTCTTCTCCGCAGGCTGGGTTTACACCTTTGTGTCCTTGTGTGCCCGGCTGCTGTAGTGATAGATTGGTCGTCGCTTTCACGTTGGGAGCAGCACTGAATGAGACGCCTGCCGGACAGCTGTGCTGGCACACGCTGCTATCCTTGCTGCCAAGTTGCAGAGCCTTTTTACCCCCTCTGCTCCCTGAACACTGCTCAGTGCTTACCGTCAGCCTCTTCCCTGTCGTGCTTCAATGACAAAACACACGTCAGGCTTTAACAGCTCACTTTGCACTGGCTTGGCGGATCCAGGCCAGCTTTTGTGTTATTGGCAGGGTCGCTGTCTGAGGTGTGTGCTGGGCCAGTGGAGCATACAAGGTCATATTTGGTCTCTGCTGTTCATGTTAATATATTAGGTGACTCAGATGATTAGTGCAGACACACACAGGCTGCAATTTCCCAGGCTTGTGGGAGCTGTTATCATTTTATTTAAAGTCTAAAACAACTCACATTAAACACCTTCCTAGGAGAGGCATTACAGCAGAATCCTGAAGTAGCTGCCACTGTCAGGTTCTGAAGACCTTGAATTGAGATGTACTTTTAGTTACAGTAATTGAAGAAGTTAACATGAAAAATGTAGAGGGGTGTAATATATGATTAGCATTTTGCTGTGGCACCAGACTGCATTAATAAGAGATGATGAAAAATCAATAGCAATCATTACACCACTGCGCAGGATAAAATATTAACTAGTTTGGAAACTGACCTGAGGAGATTTCTTTTCCTCCAGTAGAAAAGGCTTGATGTGGTTATTCGTAATAAACACCTACAGGGCTGCAAAAACTAGCAGGGGAAATATCATATCTACCAAAGAAAGGAAAGATGAGCAGTTAACCTTCAGCATAATTACATTAGATCAACCTGTCTTTGTATATGTATTTTTTTTTTCAGTCCAGTACAGGAGGGTGAATGTATCTGAGCAGAGAGCATACAGTACAAATACACCCTGGGAAATTCAGTTCCTGCATCTGTAAGCTTATATTGACCCCAAACTTCAAAATGTATATCACGGCTTTGTGGAAACATCTGTCAGTGCCATTGTATGCTTTCACAAATGACTTTGATCTCTTCGAGCTACTTCAAGTGCGAATGCAGAATCTGTTTCTATGCCATGTTGTGATCGTCTGTATTAAAAGCATATCTTTTAAACAGGAAGCAGATGATGTCATTAACCAGATCCTCCATACATCGTTGCCATTGTCAATGAGGACTGTATTCCTCCTTTTCCTATCTTTTGTGAATGGATTCCCAGTGGAGGGATCGACATGGATTTCACAAACAATTTATCCCAAATTGCAGGAAAATTGACTGCAGATCTTAGCGAGAGGACAAGGGGAAAAAAAAGTTGAATGAGCTTACAATGATCCACAGGGTATTTATTCACCAAGGCTCTCATGGTCGTTCCACAGGCTTCTCTCCTTTCAAAATAACCCATGGCCCCCTTTTCAAACCGCCCTCCAACAACCACCACCCCCCACCCATTCGTTCGCTGTTTCAAATGTATTAATGGGCCGGAACCTTCCTGGATGATCTTGGCCCTCTCCCTAATGAAAACACTCTGTGGCTGGATCCCAGTGCAGTAATCAGGATCTGGCCTCCAGAGCACTGGAGCATGCAACATGCAGAGCAGGAAGAGCCCCCCAGTGACCCCACACTGTGTCCTTCAGTCACCCCATGTTGCCCTGTGCCCTCTCTGGCCTGGGCCTCTTCTCTTCTAAAGCTCTCAACACCTGAAGCCACAAGCGAGGACCTCTACAGTTTGAAGAGTTTGATAGGGTAGAAACACCACCCATTATCAAATTTACTGTTTATGTAATGTAAATGAGGTGTAACGCTCTGCAATATCACAGTTTTGTAGGCAATTAGAGCTTATGGAAATTCAAAAGATTTTGAGTATGTGTTGATGTAGTTCTATCCTGTGGCAAGCTGTTTTTTTTCAGGCTCATTTCTAGACAAAATGTTAGACAATATTTACTCTGACATGTATTCAAATAATCTCAGTATGTATCTCAGTGAAGAAAAGTTGCTGTTACATGTTTCAAAATATTACATCATCTTTAACTGTGAAAACTGTGTATACTGTGCTTTGGGCATCTCTGATTCATCATCAAATCAGGGCCCTCAGCTACTATAAACAGAAGCTAGCCGCATATTGTAAACAGTGAAATAAAAGCCTTCCACTTCCCAGGGAGGTGTCATTTTTAAAAGCTGATCGGGACAAAACAGAAGCAGAAACCATGTCTTGGGCTCTCTCTGTGTTTAGCCTGTCGGTAGCCAGAAAGCCTTTGTTTGGTCTGCTTTGACAGGTCTCCTTTAGTCTCCACTCTCTGTCCCCCCAGGCCCCAGCCTTCAGCCTCGAGGTAAGCCCGAGCCAGATGTGGCGACCCAGGGTTCTTTACAGCTGCATGTGTAGAGGGGCACTAGAATGATGGTGCAGTCACCGGGACGCGCATCATCTGTTTTAACTTGTCTGTCTTCCCTGACAGACCCGCTGAGTGCTGTTTTCATTCCCCTTGGATAATATCTTTTACAGTTTCGCAAAACTGTCAGCAACCTAAAGGACCGATCCCCACCTGCCTGTACTGTTGCCCATCACCCCTAATGACAACCAGACACCCTCAAAGACAGGGCACTAAGGTGCTAACTACCCCACAGAGCTACAGTACACCTAGCACACATGTACCAGCTCAGATTTTCCAGATAGAATGTAATGTTCAGTTTATTTAGCTGAAACATACATTATGTGATCTTACTGTTGTCTTTTTTTGCTTTTCGGGGGGGTGGGGTCCACTTTTTGATGTTCTTTTTTCTGCTAGTAAACATGCACCACTTTTAAAATTGGCTTAAAAATCTTTGCGAATCTCGGGGATGTAATAATGTAATAGAGGGTTGACGTCGCTCAAACTCAACGACACAAGATAAATTCTGAGGACCATTTTCGCAAATCGTGAAAAACGCCCCTCTTACTTCAGTTTATGCGAGAGACATTTATGTGTGAGCACTTCTTCAGGGCAATTTATTTGAGAATAAAAGAGGAGCCAACCTTCACATGTGTTAGTGGAGCGTGTGACAACTACACTATGGTCTGCATTTGTTTTTCTTGGGCTCTTTCATTCTCTCTCTCTGACCTTGGGGGAACAAGGACCAGTGGGCAATTGTCTAGTGTCTCGAATAGTTAAGTCAGACATTTTGCTGCTCTACAAAGAACTGCAGACCCACTAACTACTGAAGAAATTACAGAGAAAAAATAATGAAAGAAAATCTGTCAGATATGAAGAAGTCTCAGCTTTTTAGTGTCAGTGCTCAGCCAGGCATAAAATGCTCCATTTAGACCCCCGTTCCAGAAACAAAGCTTTCTGGCACAGCCTCGCAGGTAGTGATTGTCTGAGAATGTACAGAAAGATTTCCATGTCTCCCTAGCCCCCCGCCTTTCTCCTCCACTTCCTCCAGCCCTCCCTCTCTCCTCATATGAGACTGTAGCGTTCAGCAGCTCAACTAGGAGTTGTGAAGCAAACTTGGTGAAAAGCAGCAGGAGATGAATCTCTTTAAGTCCCCTTGAACAACATAAAACAGTCTGGGCTTCCATTATTCAGGGGCCTGCACTGCTTGTTTACAGTAGACTGGGCCCCGCTGCACCTGCACTCCGGATGGCCTGACAGCTTGATGGGCCCTTTAATGGTGATTCACTGGCCAGATATATGTGGATAAAAATGGAATTCTGGGAGAGCAATCTAATAAGAAAATAAAGCGCTGAATGGTTGCCATGGATGTTGGATGAGCTTGTTGGGCCCTGTTCACCAGACCATGCTGGCTGGAAATCAAATCCAAACTTTGATCTTGGGGCTTTATTACATGCTATCACCTCAGCTATGGGTCCCTTCAAATAGAGTGTCACCGGGTCAAGTAGATGGTACTTTAGTTTTACCTTTTAAAACTCGGGCTTTAACCTTGATGCTCTGTAAACAGGAATTCAATCCCAGTGTTGAAGATTATTTGGGTGTCTGTGGCAGTGTGCCCATAGTAAACTGTACAGTAAATTCTATACAGAAAAGAAATAAAATATCAGACTGGTATGGAGCTATGCCAAAAAATATTTCTAAACTGTAAATCTGACAGTAAACAGAGCACTCAATTGCGCTGAATAAAAAGCAGAACAAGCACCAGAGAGACCAAAGTTTACTAGGTTAAATGGTCTCTAGAGAAAATGTTCATATTTCTTATGCTAAACAAGCAACTTAAAACGCAACAAATTTTATTATAATTATATTATTATATAATGGATATGATTACATTATAATATAATTAGTGGCTATGATCTCTGAAGGCTTCTGACCCTGCTATTTCCAGCCTTTCTTCAGTGAGATATAAGGTATCCAGAGGCAGTCCAGTCTCTATGATGTTCAACAGCATGTACCCATTAAATGCAGAGTACATGACATGCACTCACGCACGCACGCATGCATGCACGCGCGTGCAAGCACACACACACACACACACACACACACACACACACACACACACACACACACACGCACGCACGCACGCACACAACACAAACATGAAAGGACACACATGAGCACATACAAATGCACGCACTCACACACAAACACATAGATCCAGGGCTCTAACGTGAGGTGCATTGATCTCCCTTGTCATATATCATTAATGAGGGTATTAAATCCATGTTTAGGAAGCAGAAGGCTGGCTTTAAGCTGTTTTGCTGGAGTAATGCAAAAGACCCTTGCAGAAATCTCCCCCAAGGAAGGGCCAAGCTCGGCCTCTCTTTGGCTGAGGAGCACATTAATGGAGTGATGTCATGGTAGCTCATATAACTGGTTCTGTCCAGGGACAGGGAGAAAATTCAAGTCTGTGACCCATAAAGTGACCCTAAATCAGCAAATGATAATGTGCAATCATTGAAAGCATATGTACATATAAATGCCACTACCAAAAACTGGAAACTTTTCTTTTTCATGAAAAAAAATATTCAACTGATGATACTGTAGGTAGCAAATAGCAAGCATACGGTGCATCCTTATTAAAAAAAAACAACAAAAAAAAAAAACCTTGTCATACTGTACACCAGCTGTATTGATCAGGCTAAAATTCTCCCCTATGTGCCTCACCCCTGAGTTATCATTGCATCATTATCATCCGGAGTTTGGAGAGATGCTACAGTATGATATGGCAAATGGACTCACTATTGATTTTGTCAGAGAAAGACAGAATGGCAGATGGAGAGGAAGTCAAGAGAGAACATCTGGAAGGGGACAGGGAGAAAAGGGTGTATGAAGGGCCTCAGATGATAGATGATACAGGAGGATAGAGCTACACATAATCCTTTTGAAATCTGCAACCGTGCAACGTAGAAGAATTTCTGTGGAACAAATATTTGAAGTGAGTGGACCTAAAATAGGCAGGATATGTCTGTTTCACACTTCTTGTACTCTCATTGCACATGATAAATAAAATTAAAAAATCTTTTTTTTTTTATCTTGCATTAAAGGGAAATTGAAGACTGTAGCACATTAGAAAATGGCAACTTTTCTCTGACTAATCCCATTATGAGAGGGAGTCTTCGCTTTGGAGCAAAGCTGAGGTGTTAATGTGATGAGCAGCATGAATGTTGAAAAAAAAATGGGACAATCCTTCCTTTCGGGAAAGGGATATCCTGAGGCACAGCTATATAGACCTTAAGTGCTGACAAAGAAGATATTGTATTTTTCCAGTAATCCTTTTAAACACCACAAGGCAGAAGCATGCAGTTCATTTCAGAGTAATGCTTTTAAATTTCATTGAGGAAAGACTCCTTTTGTGATTTTATCAATCATTTATTCCAAGCCTCGCAGAAAAAAGGTGAATATTCATGTGCATGGAAGTCACAGTGTGCCTCTGCAAAGACAAATTCTCAGAAAGTAAAATAATGGCAGCAATTCCTCCTGAATCAGGTCATCCACACATACCAAAAGACCAGTATTTTTTTTCCTCCTTTCTTCCCACTGGCTTGGTTTGTTTTGTTCTGCTTGATTAACCGAGAATGCTGGAAACTGTATGTATTGTTTCCGCACCATGAGCAGTGTCTAAAATATTTGCTGTGCATTAAATACTTTAGCAGACAATCAAAATCCTTTCAGCACTCCCCATTACTGTGAATAGGCTTAAGGGAAAATAATGTGCTGGGCATGCTAGTTTTGGAAAACATGTCAACAATTTATCGTCAGTAGAGTTTCTCGCTGTCAGGTGGAGCTTACTAGGGGCTACGATTAGTGCGGATTTGTGTGATGCACCATAACCTTGACACTGAACTGTGAAACAGCTTCACGCAACATTCCAAAGCACCTGTCAATCAACTCACACCTACAAGGATAAATATCCATCTGCTAGGGCAGCGCTTTGAAAGATGCATTACAGTGAGTCCTGTGTAGCTCTTTCAGTTACATCAGGAATATGTTTTGAGATATATTCTTAGCTGAACTTTCTGTTTTTGTTTCACAGCTGACATTGTGATGTGCAAGAATCAACTTTACAAGCAAACTGGCCCACAAAATGCTCAGGAGGATTGTGTGGTGACTTTAAAACATATAGTTATGACTTGAGAAGGTACAGACAGCTGCATCGAATGCTGGCAGGTCTGCCTCCCCAACACGAGACTTTCTGACCAGACAGTCTCCTCATTACCACCAGCACAGGTGGCTCCTCGCTCCAGTCTGCTCTATTGTTCAGACTTTGGGCACTATGAGAGTACCATTAACAGTAGAGGTTATGCGAAATGTGAAGGTGGGAGGAAACACATTTTTCAATACATTAATTTTTAGGAAGCATCTTTCACAAATGTCTCCGCTATTAGATGACCTGTGGGAAGCTGTTGAATGAGTTTCACCCAGCGTTCAAGGTAGGATAGCAGCTTTTAGGAAGGGCATAGGTCAGAGAGCATTTGCTTTCATAAAACTGGCTTTAATCACTCCTTTGCCACTTACTGCTTAGGCTGAACTTTTGGCGTGTGCATGCATGTCTGTGTCTGTGTATACATTTTCTTCTCTGTGTGCAAATCTACTAGCTTCATTTGTCTTTCTAAGATATAAAGGGAACTTAATTTGTTTATTGTAAAGTCACTGTCTAGAGTAGCCAAGCAAAAACAGCATAAACCACTTAGTGGCTAGATGTCTTTTTGAATTTACTGCAGGATTTTTAACACGTCTTTTTCCTTGCCAACAACTGCAGATACTTTATGCAACATCTCATGGCTGAGAAATACAGGAAGTCTGGCGGCTTTACCAGGGGAAGCTGGAAGTGTCGTGGGGCATCCCACTGAGAGGAAAGATGGACAGAGGTGTGGTGGAGTGGCCGGGGCACCTCACAGGAGACCAAAAAGGATTTCACACCAGTTGTGGCCAATTGTTTTGGCTTATTTCAGAGTTTATCTCAGGCTGTTAACAACTCCACCTCAGAGGCAGGAGTATAGATATGAATGAGCAATAGTTCTACACAACAGATTGTGAGATAAAAATATGTTAATTATTCTAGCTTGCAGTCAGATAAAAAAAAAAAAAGAATTCCCTAGAATGCTTTTGTTATAACACTGAATGCCGTTTGTGTTGTCATGAAGCTAACAATAACAAGATTAATACACTGGCCTCGCCCCCTGCCATTCCTCCTGGATTAAGGCATTGGCAAGGTGGTGAAGCTGTCAGTCACTGACATGTCTGGACGCATCAACCACTAATCATCAGAGTTTAAAAAACTCCCTCACCTCTAACAGATTAGGATGACTGATACATCACGGCAGCAGGCACCACTGCCTCAACATGCACCATAAATTTTTCAAAATTGAAACAGGATGAAATGGCCACACTCCTAAAGCATGTTTGGGATTCCCGTTCGGGCAGATTAAAGAATACTTTTTCCTGGTTTGTACCTCGCATTCACCACACAAAGTTTGACAAAGGCTGGCAGTCTCTTTGACATCCCTTCATTTGGTGCTCTGTGCCATCAGGTCTCTTGAGGGTGGGAGATGAGTGGCATGGTGAGGTACATATTTGCCTACTGGTGTGATGCAAGGGCAGTGTTTATGCGACATCATAAATATGCATGTTGCTTTGTGCAGGGCATTTATGACAGTGGAGTGACAGTATTTGCACTTTCAGAGGTCATTTACCTGTCATCTACTGTGACAGTAGGGATGAACAAGGCAGAGGACAACTACACATCACATTCTGATAGGACAGTTTGAAAGGCTTTAAGTGACTAAGGGGACTTTAATTATTAAGTTTATTAATTATTATGATGTAGTGTAATGTTTCCCCTAAACTAGAATTGCTGCCTTACATGTAAAATGATCTATATGAGGTGAGAAGATTTTGAATATATCCCTCCAATCGGAGATAAGGACAGAAGTATACTTTAAGTATTTATAAAAGAAATAGCAGAAAATATGTTCCCCACAGTTTTTTCTTCTTTGGTCTTTCATCTTTCTTCCTGTCTTCAGGATACTGTTCATAAGCTGATTGGGGTTAATGCACTAGCCAATAGCACAATGCTGCACTTCTGTTCCCCTCTGCTCCTTTTTGGGGGTGGTGCTACTTTGGAGTATACATCAGCCCTAGCGTCAAAATAATGTTTCCCAGACCTGAACACTGGCCCCGGCATGTGGTATCACTTTGATGGAAGATTAGCAAGGCTGATATCATCAGGCCTTGTGACCTGATGCTTGTCCCATGGATGTACGCAAACATCATGAAGCTGTCTTAGCTATGAGGTTGCCCCAGAATTTCTTAAATAACAGCATACTTAAGGTACTCTCAGGCCAGTTTGCATTTCAGGGAATCAAAAAGACTTGGGCATAGAGACATTGCCATTAATAGACTGCTAATTTCAGACTAGAAATGGAAAAAAACACCAAAAACAAACCATCAAATGTGGTGTGTGATGTCATCTTAGATATACTGTAAGTGCAGGCAGCAATGGATGGGTCTTTTCCTGGGATGACACAGGTCAGTCAGAGGAGGTGCTCATCAGCCAGGATGAGCTCTGGATAACTATGTGCCCTTGCCCCCGCCTCAGACAGATCACGCGATGTGCAGAGCTATGTCCAAATGAACACAGGTGCTCTGATTCGTCCTGCGTGTTCAAACACAAATCCAGGCATCTAAGGAACCATGCTATCCTTCCCCAAAGACCATCTGCCCCAGGGGATCTAATGTCAACAATGAGGGGATGTTTTGGAGCTATGGTGCACTCTAAAGTTCTGAGTCAGAGATGTATGGAGAGCAGGGGCATACTGGACACTGGATATGCATTCTTTGATATCTTTAAAAAGATATTTCACAATTTTTTTCATGAAGTGAGAGTAAAAAATAAACCGTGTTCACCAGGGATACTGAATGTTTTGTAAACTGAGCCCTGTAATTCAGGCATTTTCTACAAGGACAAATGTAGTGTATGAAGCTATAATGTAAAATAATGGGAGGAGGTACAACAGGAAAACAGTAAAAAGATTTGTAGAAACTGCAAATCATATGTGTCAGTAAGTTGAGAAACTGATAAACCCCATCAAAACCAAACCCTGCTGTGCTGAGACTCACAATAGTTCACTATTTCCCATCTTGGATACAAGTCTCAACAATCTCCTCTCACTGGGTCAAAGAGCTATATGGCACAAGTCCAAACACAGGCCTACAGTAAATAGAGAGTGCTTCAGAGTGCATAGAGCCCTGCTGCAGAGGGACAGTGTTTGGATAGGCCCTCCTCCATCTCATGCACATGGACTTAAGTTGAATTAATGCGCTCACATGCTGCATGCTAGATTTATGTACCTCAAAGTGCCGTTCCATCTCCTCAGCTCAGTGCTCCTGGGTCTTTCACCAGCATGTAACCTCACATTGATAACTTTGAAGCATATATTGCAAAAAGCAAACAACAGCTGGGATACTTGTAACCTGAGTCCATGACAAGTGCAAACATACACATGTTGCCTTTTTTTGTCAGTTTTCCTTCCTTCCTTGTTTACCAAGCTAGGAGATAGGAAGTGTTAGCCACAGGCTTTTCCTTGGTGTTTGTCCATTGTCAGCGTGTTATGAGCTAACATGACTAGTTATCTGTGTAGGAAATCACCAGAATATGTGCACAACTTTATAGTGTAAATAATTTTGGGGAAAAAAATCAAGTAGTGACAATGCCTGTGGGAAAATGAAGTAATATTTATGTACAGTGTTTTTGTTTACTGTACAAAAATGGGCAGGGAGGAGGTGATGCCGAAAAAACAAAAACAAAAAACAAACCTATTTTCTACTTTCCTCTCACTGCCTGGATCTGGGGATGATCGGTCCCTGGCATGAGCCCCAGGCACAGAGAGTAACGATACACTCCCTAAAATGATTATCCTGTTCAAGTCTATCCCCGCTCAGCTACAAGACTCATTAGGGCTGGAAGGACAGAAGAAAGACGGAGGAGTCAGGGGATGGTGCAAGTTTGTTTTTGCGTATGAGTATGTGTTCGGGCAGAAAGGGAGTGAGTATGATCAAACGCAAGGGGGAGGCAGGAAATGATGCAAGGCTGTAAAAAGACAAACTGCTGGTGATGCTTATTTTCATTACACTCACCACTAAAAATGGACTAAGGTCTGAGGGCCTGAAAGGTTAGGGCTGATGTCTTGGAAATGACCAAACTCTACAAATAGCCCTCCTACCCCCGTCTGGATGTCATTGTTTGAATTCCGCCTGGAATATGAATAGTTCCTAAAGGGTCAGGAACCCAGGAGATGGATATTTCCCTCATGTCCAAATCTACAGAGGAAAGGAAATATTAAACAACTCCACTGCACCTTGATGTTTCTGCCCACCAATCTTTTTTTTTTTTTTTTCCTGACAGGAATCCTTCATATCAAGGAAACAAACTGGATGCATAGCATGCCCTTACCATCTCTAAAGTCTGTACTTCAGCATCAGAATGACACAGAGAAAAACAAACTGAGAAAGAAAGAGCTGCACTCTCAAACAGGAAAGTAAGGGGCAGTAGATATCAAACTGTCAGTGTCAGTCTATATACAGCATCTCCATAAACTGCTGGATACAGACTGGCTCAGCATGAGGCCAGGGCCCCCATTCAGCAGAGCGTTCCACTAGAATGAGCCCAGGGGAGTCTTGGGCCAGGTAAAGTACTATCCCAGGCCCTGTCTTCTGCGTCTAGAATCACAGCCCATCTAATGAATGAGACAGAGCACGTCCACCACTGACTCTTGGAGTCATTAACAACCTTCACTCACAAAGATTTATAACTTCATGATAAATGCATGTGTGACTAAGTACAATAAAGACACTTCCAAGGATAACAGTTTATTTTTGTTCAAGTGTGTGTGTGTGTGTGTGTGTGTGTGTGTGTGTGTGTGTGTGTGTGTGTGTGTGTGTGTTCCATAATTATCCCTTTTACGGTGTGCACCTTAAAGATGAGCTCAACACATTTACAAAAAAGGTATTTAAAAATATATTGTAATTTAGGTAATGTGCCCATTTGATATGCATGTATTCAGTTTAACCTGTGCTTAATGCTAATATATGAGCGACATCTTGAAATAGAAATGTCCCTCCACTCACAGTAATAGAAACCCATAAAGCACATTATGTGCAGAATGCATGTGAAGTTTAAGTAATCTGATAAAAAAAATTCATTTGGAGCAAACCTCCAGCAAACCTAAACTGCACACAGAAACACACAACTGCACATAGGAACAGACACACAGCACTATCTGGCAAAGAACACAGCAGGTAATCTGAAGCAGTTCCAGGACTGTGCTGCTTAGATGGCTTCATGCCTTGAGGGCCTGCTAAACACTACTCCCTTGGCTAAAGCCCCACAGAGGAAGAATCAAGGAGAAATCAGTGGCTGAGCTCATCCAGGCCTGCAGCACAGAGAGCTAATAGTAAAGCTAACCCTCACCTGTTCATGAAGACTCCCACCTCCATGTGTGCAATCTGTGCGATGTGTGTGTGTGTATTTTGCATGATGGAATCGGGAGGATGTCTGTGCTCATATGTGTGTGCGTGCCAAGAAAGTCCTTGCCAAAAGCACAGATGCCTTCATTGTGACGCATGGTTCCATCCCATCTGATCTATCTATCCCGAAAATGAATAACCCACTTTTTTTTCTTGGTGTGCTTCTCTGATACCATTCCCATCTTTATCGCTCTCTCTTTCAGCCCTCCCTTTGCTTTTTATCTCATAATTTCTTCCAGTCATGCTGTCTAAATGTTCTCTCCAGACTCACATGGTGGGACACAACCTGGAGCCCCAACCTTCCTCCTGGAATTCCAACATTCCCATCTCTGTCTAAAGTTAGATGATTAGACTGCTCACTTGCTGTGCAGTTAAGATACTGTTCTGATGAAAACATCCTGCTTTCCTCCTTTCTTCCTTTCTCTATGTGGCTAGCGTGAGCCAGAGGTTGAGAATGGATGCAATAGAAAGAAGGTACAGCCTGTCCAAAACCACTCTTCATACTCCAAACATATGCAGACAATATGCTTACTAGAAGTGGAAAAGGACACAATTTCTTTCTTCTGCACAAGTATTTGGGGAATGTTATGATGATACAGCTTGTAAAAAAAAAAAAAAAAAATCACATCGCTATTAATGCATAAATTATGATCTTTGGTGCATTGCATTTACTTCTTCTAGACTCCATCATTCTTGATGAGAACAGGGGGGAAAGTAAATTGCTGAGTATATCCTTGGGCCCTCATCCACTGCGCAAAAGATTCCCAGATTACAGAGAACAGGTGAGAAAGTGTTCTGTGGGCAACTTAGCAGTGTGCTTGCACTGAGGTTACACATATTTGCTAATGCATTTCTCAAACCTCCTTTAATTTAGTCTCTCTCTCTTTACAGCCTGTCATTTTTTTTCTTCTTTTGTAAACGCACCAAAATTAAAACTTGCTTTCAAAAGACTTCCTCAAATGCATTCGCACAAACTAAACAGCTTCCATACCTTCTGACTGAAGGTTGCTGTGCAATCTGATCCAGGCCAAATGAACAAATAAAAGCCTTTAACAGAACACCACGACTCAATTAGGCCTTTTAACCGATCCGCAGCAAACAAATCACTTTGTTGATCAATGTCTTCAATAATTAAATGCTGGGCAATAGCTTTTCTGTTTGGCTGCTGTCAATACAGCTGAAATTTATTTCTCACTGCCTGTACGGGAAGTCAATTTTTACAACCTTTCGATTTTTGACTGTGAAAGCAAATAATTTGAATGCAGCAGTGAGTGGGGTATTAAACAGTCTGTGGTGTAACTGCATGTGATGATGTCTTTTAAGGTTTTTTTTTGGTTTGGGTTTTTCTTGCAGCAACATTAATCAATAGATGAATTTAGATATGCCCTGCAGTCCTAAATCCCATGCACTACACTCGAGGAATGTTGGTGCACAATGCCAAGATATACAGAATATGAATATGATATAACCATCCAGAAGTGGTACTATCCACTGTAGTAATCTAACATGATGAAATATATCCTCTGAAAGCATTTCATAAAGTTTTCTGCAAGGGTTTGATTGTGTCTCATGCTGTAGTCTCCCTCTGGATGAGACTGTATATCATTATTTTCTCCTAACCTCGGGCTATTTACTACACTTTACACTGACGAAATAACTTACTTTCAATCGGCAACCCTTGGCCTCTTTGTAAGGTAATTTCCCTGGCTGAGAATGGAGCAACCAGAGGAGGAAGCAAAGGGACAAATTATCCTCTGTGTCTAGACAGGTACATGGGCAACAACAAAGACTAACCTCTACAGAGAACAGATCTGAAGAAAAGACAGGCACACAGTCAAATCTCTAGGCTGCAACCCAAGGTTTTCAGAATGGCTAGCCAATACACAGTATTTTTAACTGCACAAAAGTAAATAATTATAACAAACAGAAATAAATAATAAAGTTGTCAGCCAATGGAAGGAAGAGTACGTGGGGAACATAAATCACACAAGCATCACAATGCAGCACCTCCTTCAGCACAGTCCCTAGGGGGAGGGCCTGGGCAGACTTAGATCCTGGACTCTCTCACAGCTATGTAAATCATACCTGCTGTATTAGACCCTTCACTAGACCCCAACAGCTCCCTCCAGACACTAGTCACAGGTCCCCTGCTCAACTGTTAATTCAACCCAGAAATCACTACAGCCACTGAGCCCATTGCTGCAACATAAGTCTCAAAGGAAGTGCTCTAACCCAAGCCACAAAACTCCAGACCTCTAACCTCAGATCCTACAAGTCCCTGAGCCCATAGCTTGAGTCGCTGTTGTGATGCTGTAGTGGTAAGGTCAAAAATGCTGACAATAAAAAAGAAAAAGAATAAAAAAAAGAAAAATAATGGACGATATCCAGGTGAAGAAAGCCAAAAAAGAGTTAAAAATTTCACTTCAGAGGTCATATTTGATCCTTCCAGACACTTCATTGGGAGCCCAGCTGGAGGAAAAAAAAAAGAGCCGTTGATGGAATGCAGCCATTTGTTTGACCCCGTGGCCGTCTCGGGGAGGAAGGCCGGAGACAGGTAGATATATGGCTAGTTTGTTATTGTGAATTCCAGATCCTGTGATTATCTCTGACTCTCAACCTTCTGGAGTTTTTTAATCTGCGGATTCTTGAGACAGCTCACTTGCGGCCGCTGACGTCGCTTCATGCTCACCGTTTTCTGACCTCCTCTTGACTACAGCACGCACACGCACAAGCACGCATATGCATAAGCTGCAGGATTCCCTGTTTAGGGCAAAAAAAAAAGAAAGAAAAAGAAAAAAGAAGTGGGGAAAAAAAGCAGTACCTTACAGATTCCAGGGCCAGGGTCAGGTTTCGTTTTAATGTCCGTTTGCATGAGGATGGGGGGCCGTGGAAGTGGGTTGCTGGGGAAAAAACTGGGGTTAGTATGGAAGAGTGTGGGGTTAACAGGAGTTCCCCATGGCAGCCGTCCATTCTGCACATACAAGCCTGCTGATGTCACACACTGCTACTTGCAAGTTGGATGACGAGAAGCAGGTTTTTGCTGCCACTTAAATCGCTTCTCTCACTGCTGATGGAGAACTGGAAATACTGTTAACTGTAAAAGATGGTGATAGACAAGACAAACAGGAGACCCCTGATAGCAGAGACTTCTAGACAAAAGGAATCAAGTTTCTGCGCCTTTCTCCAAATGAGAGGTGGCTGATTGAAACCAGATAAGGTTAAAATGGAACTGTTAGGTCCAGTAATGAGATTCTCTGAGTGTATGTTTGGATTAGGTGATTACAGAACTTGCCTTCCTCCTTGCAGTCACTCAGACATGCACACTGACATAGTCTGTATGTACAGACACCTACATGCATGCACTAGGCTATCATGAGGGTAAGAGTTCATAAAAATGGTGAAATGCAACTCTGCCTTCCTGTTTCGAAACTTTATAAGGAGGTGTAGCAGAACAAAAGGAAAACGGGTTATGAAAATAGACACAGCTGGTAGAGCCTAAACAATAGGCCAGCTGGTTCTTTTTGAAAGTAATGATCCTCATGACTTCTAACAGACGTGACAGGGTCGGCAGAGTAACCAATAAAAGTACAGCACAAGATGGAAACACAAGCAAAACGCAGTAGAACCCGAGTGTCAGACTAACACCTGCCTACGTGCAGGTTAATGTCAGATTCAGGATAAACCCGTTGTAGACTGAAGTTAAAAAATTTTCCATCTGTGGAAAAAGCTGTTCAAATGATCGATTTTTTTTATTGCATTTAACTTTTTTCCCCCAAAATTAAACCTTTCATAATACAGAATAAATCTTTCATTTTACCAATGTGCCTGTAGTATCCAGGCACTGTAGCGAAGTATACTGACATATGTTGAAAGTTTGTTGGCTTAAGTATTCAGATAAAAAATATGGCGTGCATAATTAGGTGATGTTTCCATTTTTTAACTGCTGGGACAACACTGTCAGAGAGGCTTGCAGCAGCTCACTTCAATAACGGTGTGTGTGTGCATTGTTCTTTTGAAAAGTTTGTCACAGTGACAGCGTCACCAGGGTTTTTGACATCGCCTGTCATGCTGAAGATCTCTGCTGCCTCTGTTGCTGTCACTCCTTATCAGCACTCATTTCTTAAGTTTATGCTTGCAAATATTCAAAAACCATATTACCATACCTAGAGCTGCCAGGGGGGCAGAAATGAAAGGAGGCAATAATCTCTCTCTTTCTTTATCTGCAAGCTATCCTTCAGCAAAGTATTCTGAGCTAAGAATTTTCAGCAGGCTTATATGACTGAGAAGGATATTAATGTTTTGATTGTCATCTTTTTTTTTCTAAAATGATCCAGCTTGTGTTCTCTATGGCAAACACTCTAAAGTTATTCTTTTCTAAATTATTCTATTTTACCTCAGGTTAAATGGCAATGTCACAAAAGAGCGTATATAAAATTATTAAATACAGCACACAATAGTTTGGGGAGTGTGGGGGTGGCTTACATGCACATTTAATTGCATTACAAGACAAACACTTAGCGCCATAATGCAAAATCACAGCAGTACAATTTCACAGTGCTTCCACACAAAAACATGCTGCCTGGCATGCATTTTGGCATATCCATCACAATGCTCCTATCTGCAAGGTGCAGGGTAACCTGATTTAAGGGCAACTTATTGGATTTGTGGGAGGGACTGAGAGGGGTGGAAGGGAGAAAAGAAAAACAAAAGGGAAGGATTAATCACGATGCAGCGGGATGACAGTGCCTACAAAGGCGGCCATGAAACAGTTGCTTGACGAGAGAATGATTGCAGGATCTGCAAGTAACCGGCTGCCACTGGCGATGTTCTTCCTCCAACTCAACTTGTCAGGTGTAATCATTTTGTTAAGCTTAATGTTTTATGCAAATGCACTTGGGGAGAGTTTTGTCAGGGGGCTGGTTGTTTTTTTTTTTTCCTCCGGTGTGTGATGTATGTGTGGATATGTATTGTGGTTAAAAGTGTGTATGATGTTACGTGTGTATGTGAGGACGGGGAGTGGGGTGGAGGTGGTCGGTATCTGGCAACGTGTATGTGTGTGTGGTATTGTTTTTTAAGCACTCTGAAAATATTTGCATTCCTCTGAACCCTGCCTGTGTTGCCCTGATTATTTCCTGTATGCATCAGGGTTTTCTCTCACAGAGATCACACAGCTCAAGTCACATCACACATGACTGAAGAGGAGGGAGCCATTGCTCACGAGTGCCTGCCTTCTCCAGTCTGCACTCTTTCAACAGAGGGGAAACAATAAAAGGATCAATGACTAAAGGAAAGAACTGATAAGTTTATGCACTTCCTTGTTGATTTTCCACAATCTATAAACTCAAAATTCAACATATTGGCATGGTCTCACTATGATATATTGAGTCATGTGACCTATTTGTGTATTTTGGACAAAATAGACTATCAGGGTGAACAAAAAACCTCCAACAAATGTCTCGTTTGTCCTTTGTATTTATGTCAATATAAGTCAATTTTCCAATAATTTTCCATAAATTCAAATAAAGTTTTTTCTTCCCCATTACTATTCAAGACAACAGTAACGACAACTGTATTGTATTACACCAGTTTGTAACAGATAACAGGTCATACATCTTTCTTAATGGAGGCCACTGCATCGGCCTCACAGGTCCCAGCGGGCACAAACACCCAGCCACACTAACTCTTCCAAATCAAAGAATGTTTCATCTATAAATATCTAAGGTAATCATCTCTAAAAACCAGCAGAGGGAGAAGAAATGCATCGGGATGGACCAAACCTAACATGGCCCCAAGGCATGCTTTATGAACTTGCACCTTTTTGTACTTTTATTGAGCTATATCATTTTTTATGGTTCATCACCGTCATCAGAGGATCTCATGTGAAGAATCAAAGTCTAATGTCAGTGCAGAAGGAGGAAAGAAGCCGGGCTGAATGCGGTCTTAGCCCCGGGTTTCATTTTCAATCGTCCTTTTTTTTTTTTTTTCCACACATGCCTTAATTCGCTGCCAGATGCAATAAAACGGATGTAGCCTGTGGAAAGCGGGGTGGCTGTCTTATCTACAAGATGATATTCACTGCCTTGCTTTTTTCTCATCACCTTTAAAACTCCCTCACAGTTTTACACAACTGCCTGAATCATATGGAGCAGGTTCATTTTTCCACACTCTTCAGTCAAAGACAGAGGTGAGAGAGAGAGAGGTTGAAATTGATCCATGTTTTAAAACTTCACTGCTTTGAATGAAATTTGACAAATTGCTCATTTTAATTCCCCAAAGAGTATATGCCCCTAAGCTTTCACCCCTCAAGTTTAGGTTACATCTTTTTCATCATTGTCTTGAACTGAGTCTGTTTTGGATGGGAAGCTGAATGTTGATGATTCGTGACTTTGAAAATTATTTTTGTGTCCAAAAAGGGAAAAGGCTGCGTGACTTTTAACCTCTGGTTCTGTAGTGCATCTCCCATGTGCATACAACTCAGAGTGAAAATATTTGAAGATCCTGTTTAAACTGACATGACCTACAATAGGGAATAATAGTGCAGAGAGGAAAGGGGGAGATCTAGAAGCTTGGTATAGTTTAGAAATATTTTCAGAGTTTTTTTTTTTTTTTTTAACAGAGAAACTATATCTGGAACAACCAACTTCCAACTTATAACGAAGTCTGAAATCCTCCAAAATAATGCTATTTGTTGTTCTGTGCAAAACTGACTGAGTGAGTCAGAAATTATGATTGTCCGAAGCCATTTAACCATCAGCCACTGGACCGAAGGGTACTGTAAATCTAAACATAGCTGGTGGCAGTTGTGGAGTGTGGAGTGCACACTCTTCTGCTTCTTATTTGACTTTAGCGATAATATGAGGGTTGTTATGGAGGAAAGGAAACCATAGCAACAACAGATGGTCTCCACGTGCCATTTGTCTTGTCAGTTTGGCTCATGGGGTTTTTCAGAGACTGGACACAAGGGAAGCAAATCAACCAAGTAAAAAGACATACAACCTCAGGAACCTTGAATGTTCACTTCTTCTCTTGGCTACCTATCTACCTGTCTAATGGCTAACTCTACTAATTGTACAACAGACTTTATGTAAAAGATGAATATAGCCACCGTGGTGTCTCAAATTGGTTTGATGACTGCCATTTTGAAACCTCAACTTTACAGTTTTTTTTGTTTTTGTTGTTTGTTTGTTTTTATGAGCCATCACAAGCACGGGAAGAGGGGATCTGACTAAAAATCTGAGGACAATGAAAATCATCCCATAGACTTCGACATCATCAGACTTCTTTCAAACTGATGAATAACCTCCTACTGGTCATTGGAAAATGCATCTATCCTAGCTGTCATAGGGCAAAAGGTGGGGTACATCCTGGAGGGGTTGCAGGGCTAACACAGACAGACAGACAACCATTCACACCTACAGCCGATTTAGAATCTCCATTTAATCTAACCCCATGCATGTTTTTGGACTGTGGGAGGAAGCTGGAGTACCTATAACAGAGTCCCTTGTGCTTGAATAACCCACCCAAGCACAAGACAAACATGCAAACTCCACACCAGTCACTGGCTGGTATGCACCACCATTCTGCACAAGGCAAAAACAAAACCATTAGTAGCAAAGACAATATTAGGGAAAAACATGGCATTAATGGGACAATTTCTGTTATTCTACAGAATAGACAGATTCAGGGAAGTAACAGGCTCAGGGTTAAAGCTTATTTTGCTAGCATACATACTCATGCAACCTCAAAATAAGGACAGAAGGAAACATTCCCTTTGTCCTTATGTTGCCATGCTGTTGTATACTTGGGTTTAATATTCATTCTTTTTGCAAGATGGTTATGAGGTCCCTCTGCTCATAAGTAAGTGATGAATAAACTGCAGTTTTCAGTAAACACTGAATAGTGCATCTAAAATATGGTAATTAGCGTGTGTGCATCTGCATGTGTGCAAGTGGACCACCAAACCAGACCAGAGAGGACAAGCAATGTTGCAGATGACAACAAAGGACTTCAACACTGCTGCACAGGCAACAATAAAGTGGCATCCATGGGTGCAAT
Source organism: Archocentrus centrarchus (assembly GCF_007364275.1). Taxonomy (NCBI): domain Eukaryota; kingdom Metazoa; phylum Chordata; class Actinopteri; order Cichliformes; family Cichlidae; genus Archocentrus; species Archocentrus centrarchus. The sequence continues at coordinate 16,014,674 of NC_044367.1, read as the reverse complement.
TACAGAATTACTGGAGTGGTGTAGTGGCTCTTTCTCATTAGAATATTACCTCTGGCTCCCAAAAACAAGTTGAACCCCATTAAGATGACCTTCACTGGTACAGCTCTCATTAAAGAATGCTGAAATGTTCTTTTTCATCTGTGGCCGTAATGAGGGGACTGGTGTACATATCAATATTGAATTTTATCAAGAAGGACCCAGGCAGCAATTATAAGGACCTTTTTGAAAAGTTCACTTCTATTATGCCCCTCTACCACTGGTAATGACATTGTGGCCATAATCGCTCCCCCATGTAGTTAATATCAAATATGAAACCAGATATCAGTGGCCCCAGAGACTGTGTGCGCATACTTTGTGTGTGTAAATGTGTGTATGTGCCTGTATGTAAGCACTATCACAGTGTAAGCAGGTGCGTCCTTCATTGCATTGTGCCTTTAATCTTTTGATATTACAAGCCATTCATCATTTCATCCTGACACCTTCATAAAATAAAGCATACAGTAATTAATTTTGGTAGATGCAGAGATAGGGAAAAAAAGGAGAGAGGAAAGGATGAAGAGAAGATGAGGAGAGGGTTATGGAGACAAGGTTTGGGAGTCCAAAATTAAGATTAGATTTATCATATTTTATGTGTCACATCCAGTGCAAAAAGTACTTTTACATTTTGGAAGTGTCAAATCAAAGCAATGGAGCTAATGGAGTTTAACATAAATTTAATCTACTAATTTTATGCTTGATTCCAGAAATACAGGTGATTTCTCTTTATCAGTATGACTGTATAAGGCCATGTGACTGCTAGATTCAACCACTGATACATGTCAGTTCAGAACAAAGGTACTGCAATATCCACTCAATTACTGTACATCATTCTCCCCAACACATGTTTTTGGGTTTATATGCAACTGGCTTGTAAGTAGAACAATACGCGATACGTCATGCTGAAGAATGTACGTATATGTATATGTACATTCTTCAGCATGACGTATCGCGTATTGTTCTACTATATATATATATGTGTGTGTGTGTGTGTGTGTACAGTATAAAGTATTTTTTTCCACATACTCATTACTCCATCGCAACTTGTTTCTCCTTGTCAGTTGTGGTCTACACATCAGCCACTATTAAACACAACTATGCTCTGAACCCTCTAACACTGCTGCAGACAGCGGAGATGGATGCTTACACAGTGGAAAGTATGAAATTAAAAGGAAGAGTCTGATAAATTGACAGCAGGCACCTCAGGATAGAGAAGCAAGAGATGGAAAGATCGACCTCACTTGAGAGTGGAGCACTGGGCTGCTGAGGAGAGGCTGATGGATATACAGCAGGTGAGATGTTTGGCTGTGAAGTTGCTGCTGTTTTGTGTGTTCTTTTTTTATTTGAGATTTGCATGTTTGTACAGTATATACACTTTTTTCAACAGGCCAAGTAAAATAAACATAAACAAATAAAAACTGTAATGCCTGCAGAAAATGCCTTAACATGTATGATTGAACCCTTTTGTGTTACAAAATTAAAGAACATTATTGAAATGAATTTTACACCATTTCAACACATTTTTGAAGTAAATGATAAATTTTAATTGAGGTTTATTGTGGTTATAGTGACTTCTAGAAAGTCTTTAGTCAGATTTTAAAAGAATGCTTTTTGGTAAAACTCATATTCATTGGTTTAATATTCTCTACTGTATTTTCCCACCATTTCTAACTGTTTTTAATGGTCTTCACTAACTACTACTGTACATACTCTCTTTCAGGCTGAGACTCAAGCTCTCTTCCCAGCACGTGTGTTAAAATTTAAGTGGCAACAACCAAAACATTACTGTAACTAATTTCCTTCGACCTCCACTTCTCAGAAGCAAATGTTGAGGATGTAGTGGCCTTTCGAACTGGCTTTATACCTCCCTCTTGCCTTCTCTTCCTCTTTTAACAGTGGTAACACCCCCCCCAACCCTATGCTGCCCGGCTGCTCACCCCAGCACAGGTGTTTCCCATTGCCAGTCACAATCTCTCGCCCCAACACCAACATTGTTTTAAGGCAGAGGACTCTGGGCTCCTTCCCGAGGCATCTGACAAGCCCATGTTTATCTGCATGCATAAAACCGCATGCATCGCAGTGTCTACTCGCTCAGCCTCCAGGGACAACATATGGTTTTAACATTAGTTCATCCCACTGAATGAAGTAAAAGAGAAGCTGTGAGGCCTTTAGTGGAAGAGGGCTGAAATGTGGGACAGAGGATGAGTGTTAGCATCATTCACTGTATACAGTAGATGTTTCACAAATACTACAGAGAGCAAGTGCAGCGCGATTAGGCTGTTACGATACCTGCGTTAATGGGGGCGGCATGCATGCAGTCATCTTGATAATTTAATTTGAGTGTGCCCTGAGGTGGAGCAATCTTTATTTCATCAGCTCAAAGCAGTTTATTTCATTAAAATGTCTTCTTGTCCATCAGTACGAACCTGTTCCTTTTGAGATAAGCTGGCAGAGTTCATCATAATTGCAAATGTTTGCCCATAACGTAAAGACCTTGTGGGGTCTAGTATTCTTTGAGATGAAAAAGCTTGCCATGCATACAAATCAGGACAAGTGACAGTAATTCCTGCCAACATTTTTGATTAGTGGCAATTCATAAAGAAGTGTCAGAGTTGCTCTCACCTGCAGGGCTTCATAATTTGGCCCCACAGTCTGCTTTAAAACTGCGCTTTACCCTCCATATAGTTTTCTCTAAAAATTCCCAAACAAGCTGATTTTATTTTATTAGCTCTAAAACAATAAAGTATGAAAATGAGCCCTCTTGTACCATCATCTGTAATTTAAGTTTCGCACTTTTTTCTCACTCCCACGCATTTACAGTATGTTAATGTAGACTTGTGCAAATGTGTGCTCAACTCCTGCCTACATCCCTCCCACACATCGCGGCATAGCCGCCGAGGAGGACTAACTGACAGAGATTGCTGGTAATTCAAGCCAACATGATTGACTTTATGATCACTTTAAAGTCTCAACTGGTCTTTATGCTTTCAAGAAATGCCAAAAGTTTCCAGCACAAAAGTGTCAGGGAATCAGGCATGAAGGAAACAAGAGGTAGAGAAACCCTCCAACTGCTTTCACTTCAGAGCCCACCTCCCTCATTCCTTCTTCCCTGACTCTTTCCCCCTTGGCACTTTTAATGGCATAAAATTATGGGCCTGCAAGAGCGACAACAACTGTCTAGGTTTAAAGCATAATACGTTGACAGGAGTGACACGGCCATTTTCTCCTCCTCCATTAGCTTTGAGACGTGGCCACCTCCTTTTGCTCTTAAAGAACCAACCACAATGGCAGGCTATAGTTGTCAGACGTCACTTCCTCTGTCATTAACCGCCGACACAGTGACTGCTGCTGCTTTCATACTGACAGAAAAACAGAAAAAATATCAAGGAGTCTTAAAGTATTTCAAAAGTAGTCTCTCCTTATTGTTACATTAATGCACATTAATCACTAGGTGGATGTGAACTTGCGGGAAAATCTGTTTCAGTTTCATGTTGGAAGAAGGCGACATAGACACATTCAATACAAAGGCAAAGGGAAAGAAGCTCATTATTCATGACTGTGAAATGTATGATTTCAAAACTGTACCCTAAATGCATCAAAAAGTGAGTTTGCAACTCGGGAAGAGTGCAGTGAAGAGCTCAAGCATGAAATCTATCCCACAGCACAAGAGACTCAGATTCTAAAAAACTGTATATCCCTTAGCCAAACATGGCGACCACATTCTGTACACTCTGCAGCCCAGGAGAGAGAGACAGAGAGAGAGACAGAGAGAGAGACAGAGCGAGAGAGAGAGAGAGAGAGAGAGAGAGAGAGAGAGAGAAGCGACCAAGAGAGAGAGAGACACAGAGAGAGACAGAGAGAGCTGAGAGAGAGAGAGAGAGAGAGAGAGAAGACAGAGAGAGAGAGAGATAGACAGAGAGAGGAGAGACATAGAGATAGATAGAGAGAGCGAGAGAGAGACAGAAGAGGAGAGAGAGACAGAGAGACAAGATACACAGAGAGATACAGAGAGCGAGATAGAGAGAGAGAGTAGAGGACAGAGAGAGAATATACAGAGAGAGAGAGATAGAGACAGATAGAGAGACATAGAGAGAGATATATAGAGAGAAGAGAAAGAGACAGAGAGAGAGACAGAGACGAGAGAGAGAGAGAGAGAGACAGAGAGAGAGAGAGACAGAGAGAGAAGAGAAATGTGATTTGGATAAACAGGAAGATGATTATCATTCATAAGCTTCTGAAGAATGTCACTGGTGAATGCCAGGTTAGCTGAAACCATAAATAAAGAAGGATCTCTACAAGAGAGAGTTTTGGTGTCAAACTTTTCCTAACTCAGTAAGTTCATTATTGTACCACTGTGTAAGAGCCAAGGCCTTTGTTTGATGTCCTGTGCTGGTCTCTGACTGGTCTAAATAACCTATGACACCTCATTAGCTCTCGAGTTGGACACTCAGGATCACATTATTAATGGTGACGTTGAAAATAGTAGCCATGTTAAACACCTCGCACTTAATGGTGTTGGTTCTGATTAACATCACCTAAAGTGACGGTGAGGTTAATGGGAACTTTGAACACACTTTTAATACACACACTTTAATACTACATGCTTAGCATTGGGCTTGCACACAAACATATACATATACACAGATGCATGCACAGATACACACACGCTTACTCTGTCCTTGCTTACTAGGGGGATTTGGGTGTTATCATAGCATATATATTATTGCATGGAAAATAAGACTGAGGGACCCATGAAGCCGCCACTGACTTGTCTATATGAGCCTCATTAGGGACATTGATGGATGGGCTATTGCCACCATTGGGCTCACCAAGGAAAGCTCTGGGTATTATTAGTGTTTGTGTGTTTCATAAACTGACACTTAATTACAGGTGCAAACTCATACAACATACATTAATGAGTGTACAGCCCACTGAATTTAATGCAGCCTGGATACTTCAGAGAACGAACAAATACAATTTAGCACTGTGACAAGGAATCCGGCCACATTTGATGATTTAATACTCATACAATATGAGGAAAGACAAATAATGTGTTTATAAAACTTGCAGATAGCATTTTAGAGGACGAAATTAACAAAACGTGCTTCTGCTGGGGAAATGAATAAAATATAACAACTTTTCTTTTAGGGTATCTGTATTTTACTTGTTTTAATTCCAGATGCGGGAAATCAGTTCGTCTTGTGTCTTGTTAGCTTCCAAAAAACAGGGAAAAAAGGGTACACTCTTTCTGAGAATATATTATACTTATTCTTCAGGAACACTGAAAAAAAAAAAAAAAAACAAAAAAAAAAAAACTGCATTAAAAAAATCTAAATCAAAGCTGTGATATTTAAATGTTTTGAAAACTAGATCACTACGAGCATATAAGAAAGAATTCATTGAAAAACAGAATTAACTTTACAAGACAGCTGATTTTCAATTTACTTATACATCGCATTCACTTCCCTTCTTTTTCACACACACAAAACTGTAGTTGTGTATCAGATTTACAGCTGATAGTTTATTTTATACCAGAGGAGGTCATATGATATGATATTTTCTGTTTCCCAAAATGGCTTCAGCCAAGAGCCCAGACATATAAAACACACTCCTGACAGCGATACATTTCACGTGATGACACTACTCTGAAACAATCCCGATATTGCCTTTCTCTGTCATAAACAAAACCTGACCACAATTCTGTTCGCTGGTGTGTGTTTGTGCGCCGCTGTCAATTTGTCCATCCGGTGTGTGAGTGTGTGGAGGGGGAAGAATAGAGGTAGAATGGCAGAAGGACATGGAAAGGAAAACTCTCTTGTTCTCAGTGGCAGAGTAAGTAGATGGGTTCACTCTGGGGAGAGCAGTGCGAATGGTTGTAAAATGCACAACTCCATGGTAACTGAAGGAGATGTGGCTCTTCTGAGAAAAGAAACAAAGCGGGAGAAAGGGAGGGAGACAGGAGTGAGTGAGGAGGGCTGAGAAAGAGAGGAGGAAGGAAGAGTGAAAGAAGAAAGAAAGCAGGAGGAAGGGAGGCGAGCAGACAGACAGAAAGGGATGGAACAGACATGGGGGGGAACTCTGGCAGGTGCTTCATCATCTGCTGAGGCATTGTCAGGCCGCCCGTAAACAGTCATTGGGCTTCTCGAGGGAGCAACCTTCTTCATAACTAGCACAGGTATAAATCTGCCTCTTAGCCACTAAATTAGACACATTCTTGAGAGAGTCTCACTCTGCAAGTGCTCCACAAACCTGAGGGAAAAGGGAAGACAGAAAATTAAGCTAATCCACTGAGAGCAGTAAACGAGGTGCATGAATAAGGTATAGCCTGTGTGAATTTAACCAGATGGCCACTTTGATCCATATGAAAAATTGTTAATGTTTTCTCAAGCAAAGCTGTTATGAATAGATTCTTTACACTGAGCAAGAATTAATTTCCCCACCAACTCAAAGAGCTGTCACTGGATCACATGTAAGTGCCTGCTGTGGCTCAAAGCTCCAAGTCCAAAGTGCCAAGCCCAAGTCTGCTCTCTATCACTTCTTCGCTGTGTTTATTCTTCATTAAAACTCTAAAAACAGTGACACACCCAGGTTTTTTTTTTTAATCAATGAACTTTTCTAACCTTTAACGTGGTGGCAGTTAGATATCATTGGCAGGGGTTAGTGATGGGAGGAAAGGTCGAGACAAAATGAGCTTTCTGACCATATAAAGGGTCCACTCGTCTGTGAGAATCCCTATCATTCACTCTAAAAATAGGAGGATAATATTTAGATATGCCCATTTCTTTCATTTGATAAAGGGCAATGTTATTAAAATATCCATTTTAAAAACAATAATATCCTTTAACATAACATATAATGCAATTAAAAAAAAAAAGTCAAGCTAAAAGGAGTTTGTTGACATGGTGTACATTTACATATAATAGCTCTTCATCTGAACGATGTCTGCTGCTTTGAAGTTTTCTGAAGTTGGAGGTCAAATTTGTCATCGGGCGAAACCCCGCAAACACAAAACTAAAGTGTGTTGCTATGTGTTGTAACAAGATACTAATCTCCAAAACACTCCATGTATATTTGCTAAAACATTGCCTCACTCGCAGCGTGTTTGCTTAAATAGCACTTTACTTAGTCATGTTTTCAAAGGGTATTCTGTGGGTCGGGTGAAGGAAAAGTAGGTTAATGTTCAGACATTTCTGTACACAATTATAAAAGTGATTTTAATAATTATATAATTTAATATTAAATTGATAGGGAAATTTCACTTCCCAGTGGAATGAGTATAAACAGGACATTAAACTAATAGCTTAATCAAATGTTTTGATATAAAACAGTTTTTAATACATAAATAAAATAAACTTTTCTACACTTTAAATCTACAGTGGAATTTAACATGTAAAACAATGCATGAGCCTGTTTTTGCAGTCTCAGCCAAGGATTTGTCAATCCTCCAGTTTAGGACAACTGTTTTACTAGTTCCCCTCTCACACAGTTCTCTAAAAAAAAAAGAAAGAAAAAAATTCCCGTAGGACTTTTTAACATTCTAATAAAAAGATTTTACAGAGTGGTGTGGGTGTGAATTTTGGGGATGCCATGAAAAAAAGATGTGAGCATAAGATTCTTAGTGAGGGAAAGGAAGAATAAAGGGAAGGTGTTGAGCATATTTGACTCATAAATCAAGATGACACTGTATCATACAAGTAAGTTAAGTTTCTTTAAATAATGCTTCTTTTTTCTTCTTTTTTTAAACAAACTCTAGAGTTGATCTAAATAAATATTTTTCATTTTTCAAGATTTCTTTGAATGCACATTAGTTTCTTTTTAAATGTATTCTTTTGAGGATTCACAAAAACAATAGTGCATACTAAATTAACACAGCCATAATCAACCTTTGATACAATAAGCCTAGTGCTGACAGAAATAATCCACTGGCCACTTTCTCAATGAATAATTGATGCCCATCTTAACAGACTAATGAATGAATGTGGTTTGGTTTTGAGTGATAGCCCACTCATTGGAAAGCTATCCCAGGAGGGTCGGGGCACTGGAGACGGAGGTGCCATCCTCTATAACCTGTATAATTGGTCATTTGACATGAGTGACTTGACTGTGTGTGTCCACGCACTGCCAGTGGAGGCTGACCCTTTTACCCTATAGTTTATTAGCACTGTTCCAGGTTATCACACCAATTAGAGTTGGAATAACAGTGATCAGGAAAGCAAAACAAAAAGTATAAAAATGCATACTATTATCTGAGAGAATGGGAGATCAACTCGGTGACAGCAAGCGTAAGAGAGTACTCTTCTGACCTCGCTAAAAATAATTCTAAAACAAACAAATAATCCAGGAGTAATTTTAGTATCAAATGAAATAAGCGACAGATGCAGAGAGGGTTTTTGTTCTATAAAAGTTCCTGCTGCGTCTCTCACTTTAAAAAGAACAGCGTGGAAAGGTAACAAACCTCCAAGGCTGTTCCCTGTATGCATTTGTGCTGGGCTTGTCCAAACAATCATACTTACATTTTAGCACTATTATACGCACACCCGATTTCCACAGGTCTGATAACATTCTCACTGCCGTTTTGGTGTGGCACTCCGACTAAACAATACCTTATTGACACGAGCTCGGGCCTCACAATAGCCACAAAACATCAGGGTTCCTGTTTTTGTTGACACTGTTTGAGCCCTCTATTGAAAGCAAAGTCACTGTGGACACAGCAATGCATAATTGGAGCTCCCTGTCATACAATACTACAAATCAACCCCTTAAATGTTTGAGCATGATAAGGCAGAGAGAAGGCACACAGAAGGGGAGCAGGACAAAGACAGGGGGAAGTCAGGTGAATGGAAGTGTGGAAAGTTGACAGAATGGAGAGAGAGAGAGAGAGACTGTGGACTCAAGCACCACTAGGGGACAGTAGTAAGTCATGGACGGCAGGAGGAGTGCGCGTGTATGTGTATGTGTGCGTTTGTGTATGCGTGTTAGTGTGTGTGCGGCAAACAGTGAACAAAAGACTTTCTTTGTTGCACTCTCAAATAATAAAAGAATTCAGAAATAGCTACTTGACTGCTTTAGAAAAGATCTTGACAATGCATTGGCCCATAATGCACAGGAACAGCTCCAGATTTACATAATCATATGTAATGTAAACCACTACGAGGCTCCACAGCCAACAAACAAACTGACTGGGGAGAGGGTGACAGAGAGAGAGAGGGATCCACTTTCCCCTATGGACTTTGTATACTCACTTAAAGTACATTTTGCTTCATCCGCTCACAACAATAGCACAACGTTTGCAAATTTTGTGGACGTGTGTGCTGATGACAACAGAAAATAAGCTTCTCAAATAAAATCACAGGCTAAGAGGCAGATATTTTGGTTGTTATTTACTTAAAATTATTTAATTGCTGCAGTTTCCTAAGGAAGGAAGGACAATTTAATGCCATCTTCACTGCAATAACAGTTAAAATAACATAAATTATATCTGGTAAAAAAATAAAGAAAGGACCTTTCTTTGGCCACATCAGGATGAATGGCCAAATGACTTCACGCCATTACTTGTGGCATAGCTACTTATATCTGGTTTCATTGTATGTTAAAAAGGGTCATTTGTTTGGTAGCTGGTTTAAAGTGGAGAAGTTAACACCTCCACGTACCTCTGACGTTAGATATAACTGTCAGGAGGGAGCCTGTGTTTCTTTTTTGCTATGGTAACCGAAGACGTATATTCAAAACATGCTGCCTCCTCCTCCTTCTCCTCCTCCTCCTCCTCCTCCTCCAGCAATTAAAAGCAGAACAATAACAATATTCACCGATGACAGTGGCGTCTGTACAGTAGTTATGCCCTTCGTTAGTCTCAAAATGTTCCTCATGAATTAGTTAAGTCTGTTAATTGCACATTTATTGCACTCAAGGCCACAGACAGAAGCACTAAACTGCTCTAGAATAAAATAACACTTAAACATGTATAGGAATCATGAAAAATGAATCAAGCTTTTAAATTACAGCCTAACATTGTGTTTTAAAAAAATAAGTCCTACACAATTCATTTACTTGCTGTTTTGTCTTTCGGGGTAAAATGGAAAATTCTTATTGATCTAATCAAAAGGGCAAAATTCACAATTATCGTAGTTCTTTTTATTAAAGTTATTTAAAGAATAAGTAGGCCTCACTGAATGGAAAATTAGCAATGGATAAATAATAAAAGGAAATTCTGTAAACTTTATTTTGAAAGACCCCCCCCCCCCCCCCCCCCCCCCCAAAAAAAAAAAAAAAACTAACAGGACTAATCAGTGCCTACATTTTGTTATAAGTGCTTCCAAAACATCACAGTTACGATCGTATTTCTTCAGAGACAAGAAAATAAGGCAAATATCAGAATCATCCGGCAGCATAATCTCTTTGTGTTTACACTTTATCATCGCCTTTTCTGATCTCTGGCGTGTTTCATTATGGAGTGATGTTTGAGTGACACTGCGCCGGCTGTCACAGCCATGTGCCGAGGTTCCCTCTCATTTCCAGCACCAACAATAATAATGACTATTCTAGTGCTAGCCCCACTGTTTGTGTTATTGTTGTGGGGTGTCAGACACAGGCCCTGACGTTTGCTATGCTATCAGCAGGAGTGTACAAATACAAACACATTTGCCTGAGTTATTGACCTTTATCTCCCCACTTTCTTGACAGCCTTCTCCAGTTATTGACAATACAAACACATGGGACGGCGCATAACCTTTCATTTACAGAGCACTTTCTCTCTTTTTGTCTCTCTCTCTCTCTCTGTCTCCCTTGTTCTTTCTTTCCCTCAGTCTGCGCCTCTCTGCGCTTGCAATTTGTTTAAATAAAATGGGGGCAGACAATGGTACTGCTCATTTCTGCCATTTTTCTTTCACTCCAAATTTCAGAGGATAATATCATTAGACTGATACAATGGCTGCTATTCAGCCTTAGATACACAGATATTTCAAGTATTCAATATAGTTTTGACATGCTGACATTAGGGGAGATTGTTGTTTCCCTATTTGTTTGCTTACAATGATGTTGATTCCATCATAAATCTTGGATACCTAAAGCAAGATGTTTGTCTTTATGATGTTCAAATTATCGGTGAAATATATATGGTCAGTAAAGTGAAAACACAAGCAATATGCAAAAGATGTACAAAAAAGCAGGAGTTGAAAAATCAAATATTTGAACTGTAAATAAGGAACATTAAGATTTTACGTTAAACACAGAGAAAAGCATACAGCGAGCAGTTTTATTTATGCTAAAGAAAAATATAATTATTCTGAAAATTGAACTGAATCCACAAACACATAATAAACAGTATAATTTACTGCATCTCAATACAGCATTGAATAACAATGGTCATAAAACCACTAGTATTCCACTAATGATTCTCCTCCAGGATTTATTGTGTTTTTCAGTGTGTGTCCTCTTGCATTTCAGCGTGAAAAATAGCATACATAAAATACGGGTGTCCCCACCAGTCGGCCCTCTGCAGGTACTTCAGAGCCCCAAAATTAAATTTTAAACAATCCAGACCAGTGTTTGGTGACCATGGTTAATCATCAAGAAACAAAGACATCAAACAATATTTGATAATGAGAAAAATGCCTCCAGGATATTAGGGGATGGGGGGAGAGCACAGCGTGAGCCTCGTCAGCAGAGCTAGGTAGAGAGGCCAGACCAGACACAAGCTGCATTCACATGTCTGTGTGTGGTGATGGTGAGTGCCTGTGTGTGTGTGTGTGTGTGTGTGTGTGTGTGTGTGTGTGTGTGTGTGTGTGTGTGCCTCATACACAAAAAAAACACTTGCGCACCCACGCACACATCATCATGCGCCTCACGCACGGCTATGTATGTACACGCGCGCACGCACACACACATAGACACACACACCTCTTATCTACAAAAATTTTTTTTTAAAAGCCACTTTTTTTTTTTTTTTTTTTTTTTGTAAAGTTTCTGACGAGATAATTAGAATTCAGTGTATGGAGTCATTGGTGAGATTACAGCGTTGTGAAATTGTGCTTCATTTTGAACTTCACTGCATCACGCCTCAACCCAATTATCTGCAGTTAAAATGGCTTAGTGAGGCTCCAAACTGTGACTGACAAAAATACAGACAAACCCAAAAAGTTTTCTTTATAGATAAAAGTAATTACGTCGTAAAAAAAAAAAAAAAAAAAAAGCTAAAAGGCCAGACTTCTATTTGCTCTGAAAATACACATAATATTAAAATCAAACTTTGCCATCTATTAATATACCTTAAGCGTGTATTGGTAGAAAAACAGGAGAAAAATATTCAAGTTTTTAAAAATTGCATTTTTTTAATTATGAATTTACACGTTTAGTAAAGAAAAAAATGGAAGAGAATGGCTTCATTTTTCATCAGACGAGTATAATTAGTCCTAACTAAAATAAGAAGTTGGGCAGACAGGAAGAGGGAGGGAGGGGAAGGAGTGTTGGCTAATGAGAAGAAAATGTTTTTTTCCCCTCTTCCTCTGTCATACTGTTATTGGGTTATCCTTGATTGACGCAGCGTTAACGGCCTGGCCAAATCGAGGCAGATCCAGCAACATAGGCCGAACGACAGCATGTGCAGCCACCTCGGTCATGCAAATTGCACCCGGGCAGCCCGTTGACTATGATTAATGAGTTTGGGCTGCAGCCTTTGTTTCCGCATGCAACCGTTTAGAGTGAAATACAATCCCAAAATATTATCAATCCCCTATTAATTCAGTAAATTTGCTCACATTGCACATTTTGTTCTGAGCAATTTACAGATTTACAGCCAAATGTGTGCATGTGTGTTTGCACATACGTGTGTGTGTGTGTGTGTGTGTGTGTGTGTGTGTGTATTAAGGGGGTGAGCACAATTGTATTTAATTACATGTCCTCTAATTAAATTCATTAAAAGATAATAAAATAAATGGAAGAAACAGCCTCGAAAGCGTAGGTTAAACACATGTGTCTTGTCTTCCATGATGTAAAATATGGATGTGAGATTTTCAGGGGCAGTCATGCTGTACAGGGGGGATGTATGAATCTGATACTTTGCTAATACTACAGGCATTTCCTGGTTATGGTTTGCCTCATGTTTAAACTGTGATTTTTAGAGCTAAGATCCCAGGCTCCCTGAAGATTGGAGAGCAATTCTGTGGTGCAGGGGAGTGAAGTCACTGGCTTCAGTAATGGAAAAAAAAAGAACATTATGACAGTAATGCTGACAATCTAGTGTAACAAAATGCTCTCTTTGTAACGTGAGTAATATCACTAGATATGGTAAGGAGGGACTAATGTGTAAGACATGGGAGGGCTTGCAATTTCCTTAAACTGTGTGATGAGTAAAGGAAATTACACAGCCTCACAAATCTTAAATTCATTGTCAGGTACTGTTGATAAAAAACTACTTCTTATGCACGCATGCATTTTCCCCCTCTCCACAGACACACCACTTTCCCTCTGCTGCAAGCAAAATGTAAATGTTTTCCAGGCATTAAGGTATATAAGTGCCATTAGTGGAACAGTGCTTAGCACTACAATGGTGTGCCGAGAGCAGTGGAGCAGAGATCAGTGCGGCATCTCCTGGATATCAGAGGGAGACATCCTTTGTAAATTCATCTCCTGCTGTGAGCCGGCTTCACAGCTGGTTAGCGGCACTGGGTGTACCACTGCCCTGTTTACATGCAGTCTCCAAAGCACTCATCTTTCACCCTGCATCCTTTCCCTTCATCCTCTCCATCGTCTTGCTCTCTCTCTCAGCTCTAATCACAGCTTGCTGTGGCTCTCTTAGCCATCAATAAATGCATATAGATACAAACTTATTCAATACAAGAATGTGTGATCACACAGAGGAGTACACACAAGGGCAAGAGTAGACACCTGCACACAACAAAATCTCTGATCCCCTTGCTTTTGAAGCCATTACAATACACAGCCTTCCAACCTCTTCTCTGATTTTTATCATTTTATACCACTGCATTACACTGATCCTTTTATACCTATTACACACGCGGCTCCCCACCAAAACCCCTGATGCTCTGATACCTAGATGGGTAAACTGCTCCTCCTGCCCCTGACCTCAGCCCTTTGTAGCAATCAGACCAGACTTCCTCAGTGGCCCTGATCTTATCTGGCTATACCAATCCCACTACACAGATCCCTTTTGTAACAACTACAGAGCGCTGAGCCCTTTCAAACCCAGGCACTATGCTGGTGAACACACAGCCCAAGACCTCAACTCATCACAGACATCATACTACACTGCCCAACAACAATGAGTGCTATTTTCTGACACTGCACAGGTCAAATAGAGCCTTTCTGCTCACCGATCCATTGTTCACCCACAATGCAGAAAACCAAAAGAATGTTTGACTCTACTATAGAATAGACTGATATTATTTTATGGCCATTCAGGCGATAATAGACATTTGAGTTTGGATTTTTTTTTTTTTTTTACACATTTTAAGGCCAATTTTTTGTGACAGTGATTACCTTTTATATTTCGGAAAAGAAAAATCAAACAGAAAATGGACCGAAGATGACAAAACATTTAAGAGAAAATCTATTAGGGAATGAGGTTTAGCGCTTTTCCACAGAGACTAATTATACAGTAATGCCATTGTAGAATTATATTGATCTCAAGGGATGTATTTGGTCTTCAAGAATAACCCCTATCTTAGTGTTGTTTAAAACAACCATTTTTTTTTAACTATACATTGCAATATATTTAAAATTTCACTTTATATTTTAGTCGTGTAAATTGAAGCAATATACATTCACTGCTGAGATGAAAGGCTGGTGGATTTTGGTGGTTGGAGATGACCCACAATATTTCCGGTAGAAGTTAATCGTGGAGTTAGGGGAACACAAGTCATATGCCTCCCATTCAGCCACTAAGAAAGGTTAGAGAATATACAGTAGACATTTTAATTTCAATTACTGCGCTAAAAACGGAAAATAACAATTGTTTAATATGATGGAGTCAGCTATAAAGATGCTGTGTTTTGGAGGTGGAGTGGAATAATTATGTGGGCGCTCGCTCTCTCTTTTCAATTATTATTATTTTTTTTGTGCAAGAGTTTTAAAACTCAAAAAAGGAAATTAATTTAAACAGAACTATAAACAAAAGACCTATGCTGCTGAAAGTTCTGCCTGAACCCTGTGGTTTACATCAGACTGTATGCTACAGTACAAAAATATAAACTTTATGGTGAAAGCTCAGGTGAGGGGGCAGCATCTGTCAGCATTTTCTTTTTCTTTGACATCCCCAGCGAGTGCCATAAATGTAAGCGCAGAAGCAAAACCATGGCTAAAAATGCGTTAAATCTGTCACGCTATTAGTGAAACTGTAATTCACATACGCATCAGGGAGGCGTTCCCTTATTTCTCACTGACTGCGGCTCCGTTTTCCCGTTACAACCCATCCCTAGAAATCATCTAGAAAACAGTGCAGTTCATGTATTTCAGAGCGGCTGGACTGCAAAATACAGAAGACGAGTTGAACAGAAGAGCCTGCATCTTTTCATTACTAATACCTACTTTTTCTGCGTACATCATTGGCAGCCGACGAGAACGCAGTTGCAGTGAGCAACACATCTCTGCTTGACACCGCCTTCGAGCTACACAATAACCAATCATCGGTCGGCATACTCAGCTCCATGGATTCATCTACCAATCAACTCGCTGTTCACATTAAAGTCACTCCTTCAACTTCCTAGCGGGAAGCAGCTATCGGGGACTGTACTAAGGGTGCAGGAATTGAGAGTAAACGAGCCCTTTCGCATGGTATTTATTGCTTTTAAACTATTTTTGCAGCATGTTGCACACAGTAGGCATGAAGCAGGCTAATACCTTGGGGACGCAGGAGGCTTTATGTTATGATATGCGTTTAGTGTGTTGCAGGTGTAACATAAAGCTAAGCTTGGTTAGCAGTACAGCTAATAAACCAATAAAACAGCTGTTTTTGACAGCTGTCAGTCACCTGGCACACTGTCAGGTCACGTTGTCACAATTTAATGAAGAAGCATAAGTTAATCAGATTCTCATCCTCTGTTTGTTACTCAAAGATGAGACTGTCCCGGGCTGAATATAAAGCGATAGTGCGATGGACTGAACACCTGAGACCTACACGTCAGTGTATGAAGATGCTGAAGGACAGGTTTCCGAGGTGAGTGGTTGTATACTTTATTTTACATGTTGCTGACTGTTGCTGTTCTGTAAGTGAATGTTAATGTTTGCAGCAAAAAGACCATCAAACTCCTGTGCGTGAACATCTGTTACCACACATGATAAAACAATGAGTCATGCCCAAAAGAGACAAAACAAGACGTGTTTAGATTATTGGAAATTAATTAATGTACTGAAGAGCATGTTGAATCAAATTTAATCTTTATTGCCTGACTTCAGCTCCGTATAGCAGAATCATTTTTTCCCATCTGATTTTATCTTCTACTATGCCGCATTTATGATCCCATTTGATTCACTTGTTAAGATCACTAATTAATTCCACACAGGTTTCTGCATTGGCTTCCACCACAGCATTAGCCAGTGTTTTACCATGCAGGTCCTGCACATCCAGAAATCGAAGAGAGAGGTTAATGGTTGTATTTGCCTTTCTCCTTGACACTGAAGGCCCTCTTTTTATTGAATGTAACATGTGTAATCCCCCAAGGCCTCCAGGACAGCATTGCTGATCCCGTCGAGGTCACTTACAAAGTCGCATGTATTTGGAGCTTCCTACTTCCATTGTGCCCTAATCACCAATCTAGAAGAAGGTATCAGGTCCCCAAAGGGGATGCCATGGAGTTTCAGCTTGCCTTTGTTCTCACTGTCAGCATTTTACAGAATATGTCATGCATATAAAGTGGATCCAATATCCCTCATGTTTAAACACTGAAACACTGAAGTCCTTCTTGCGTTTATTTCCTTTTTGTTTCCTCACCCAAACTGCCTTTAACAAACATACCAAATGCCATCTTTTGTACTGGTGTGTAATAATTAAATGAAAACACCACACAGTTTTCATTCCTGTAATTCTCCACAGTCCTCCTCTCCCAGAGGTGCTTGCTCTTTTTGTTTAGTCTTGCTGGTTATTATTATTACGTTCACCATAACCAATCTTGGGGAGGCCCTTGCGCTTTAAATCCCTGAGTCTCGTCACTGGGCCTGACAGACAGGCACGGCAGCAGTGTTTTCACAGTCTGCGAAATTATTCTGGTTGTCCAATCAGCTGAGCTGGGCTCTGGAGGGTTAGTGATTGGACTGGCAGGAAATCAGGCTCTTAAGACATAACATATCGACTAGGCCATCCATCATCTCTTAGCATGCGCTCAGGCACAGCAGTCAGCCCCCCCCACCCCACACACTCCCCCGTCCCCTCAGACCGTGTGGGAGCCCTGCCACTGCGTAAATATTGGCCAGGCTGAGGCTGGCAGTGGTTGGGTTGGAGGGGGGGGGGGGGGGGGGGGGTTTGGGGCTTTATTGTGGACAAGCTTGGACTAAGGGGATGGGCAAGAGAATGGTTTAGTTATAGTAGTCAGGAGAATAGACAGTCATATTGATATCAAATCATTTTGCAATGTATTATAGCTGATTTCCAGCTGATGGAAACTGTTGAATAAATTGTAAATTGGTATGTTGTTTACAAGTATAATAGCAGAGGCATGGATTTTATTTAGATAGTTCTATTATTTTGTTAGAGTATATCTATTTTTTTCAGGGTTTTCCTTAGACCAATTTAGACAGAGCTAGTGGACTTTCACCAGCTTTGTAATAAATACATAATTTTTTAAAACTGATTTTGTTAGTTGTGATATTATTTACTTAGTTAAAATCAATATTGAGTAGAAATGGCAGGAAATGCACAGACAAACAAAGTAACACAGTCTATACCTTAACTGTACACATGTAGTCAATGACCAAGGGCTGACTTTGAGCCAGTAAATACTGTGCAGTTCTCTTTTATGCTACATTAATCCCATTTATCCAATAAGTATAAGAAAGTACTTCTCAGGTGAGTGTTAAGGCACACTACTGATGAGATATATTTAGTTTGAGAGTGTAATTCGGTACTACAGTTACCAGTTACTAACTTTTTAGGATTTAGGTGAAATCATAAAAGATTTGATGGCCCTCTGTGGTTATTTTTACAGTTCTGCTCTGGCTAAATTAAGGTTTTTGGTGGGATTAAAGTTTGGATATTTTAATAAAAGGAGTTGAATATATATTGATATAAAAATTATTTTTCATAATATCTTATATCTTATCTACAGCAGATAGATGTTGACAAGGTTGAAAAAAAATATTGTCTCTCTTATGTTGTTAAATTTCTTCCAGTTGTTGCCTCTTAGTGTTTTTATTAATAATTCAACTGAAATAACCATTACCATTAAAGTCTGAATGCTGTATAGAGTTCAAAATCATTTCATAGTCATTGCTTTTGATTGGGGACTTAAATGAAAGAGAATTTAAACTTGGAACAAAATGATTGTTATAGACCATTTCAAGGTAATTTCCACAGAGAGTCTGTCAGTCTTTTGGTTGTATTATGAAAAGGGTTTGTGGGAGGAGAGAGGGAGTGTCCTATAGACAGACAGAAAGAGAAAGATTGTGATGTGGATTCCCTCATCTGTAACGGCTGCATAACACAGATGTTGGGAGTCATCTGTCAGCCTGGCCTCTCTTGCAGGGCCCGAGCTGCTCTGGGGGGAAAAGAATTGGACACGGTGCTGTCACTTTTCACCCCCACTCACAATGGAGGGACATGCAAATATCAACCCCCGTTCTTGCCCTATCTTCCTTGCCCTCCTCGTAGCCAGTCGTGGTGTCCTGTCTACTATCTGGACTGTGGCTAGGCAGAAAGGAGGAGGGGAGCTGGGGTGGTGGTGGGGACTCATTGCAGGCTGGTGCAAGGGGAAATGTGACATCAGTCCCATCAGGTCCTTCTCTTGCCACATATTAGAATTGGAAATGATGGGCTGCTCTCTCAGGCCTTCCCTGACTTCCCTTGGGTCTAGAGGGGACCCCAGTCCTTCTACCATTTGTCCCCAGAGAGAGGTGGTGCAAGGAGGGCAAGATAAAGAGGGAGGGAATGTGTGAGTCCTCTGTGTCCTTCTGTGCTATATTATGAATGAATTGGGATGTAATGATTACCCCCCTCCTTAAAATGCCATTCAGCTCTTTATATAGCTTTCGCAGTGATGAAAGCGAAAGTGTGAGCAAAAAGGGGCAGATGCTGCTTTTTTGAAAAAAACAAACGAAAAACACTTAAATAGTAAAGTGTGAACCATCTTTCCCCCCTAAACATAGTCAGTCCCTCTCTTTTATTTATGCACACACACACACACACACACACACACACACACACACACACACACACACACACACACACACACACACACAGTTCCCTGGTGAGGAGTCCCTGAACGTTTTTCGAATCGGGCCCTAATGTGCCGTTTTCATCAGCACTGAGGCGGGCTGCAATATGGTGCTGGAGCTCGCTCTGGGAATATGAATGTTGATTAAGCATGCGTTCAGCCTTTTGAAATTCTGAAGAAGTGTCAGAATAATGGATGTTGAGCAAATGTCAAGCATTTGTTAATTTCTGTTATTTGGGGTTTATCTAGCATGATCTTTGGAAGGAAAGCGCAGGGCAGGGTTGTTGTGTCATGTGCCATTGATATGATGATTTCTTGGCTACACTTTGTTTTTGATGGTAATATCTCAGCCCAGCACGAAGCTTAGGGACTTGCTCATTGATTATTTATTGTAGTTGTATTGTTTACGTCTTTGTTTACATGGTGGTTAAAGTTAAGGATTTGGTAACTGGGGCAATGTGTTGATGGAGAAAAAAATTACATATCACTCTGATTTTCCAACGTGTGTTTATTTTTTATTATTTGTTCACAGCTTTTAAGGGCTCATTGCCAACATTTTAGATATATCAAAGCCTTGCAATGAATATATTCAGTTCCTGGATTGTTTCTAGGTTTTTACCTTTGATTTCCACTATTGTCCCTGTGGAATCAACTGAGTTTCTCCACTGCAGCTCCTGTGAAGGTAGAACTCCACAACTGTTTTGTAGGCTGGAAGTGGCAATGACATTACCCAGAGACTGATCAAGTGCAGAGCCTGTGGGGCCAGCCCCGACAGCTTCCAGTGCATGGCCTCACACTTCTGGCTGCCCATATTGAACAAAACACAAACTGGCAGTTGGGGCTTAGGGGTACAACCCTTGAAGGCTGAGAAGCTGGCTAAATAATTCCACGCCTTTATGTGGTTAGATGAGCATTGGAAGGGTGAAGGGATGAATGAAGTGTAAGCAGAGAGGAGAGGTGTGGAAAGAAGAGAAGCTGAGTTTACAACTTCATGTCAGGCTAAAGAGTTCATGAATAATAGATGCAATCAATTACTTGATTAGGAAGCAAAGGAATGACTACTTCCTCCTCATATCAGAGGGATGTTGTCCAAGCACATTCCATAGATTGCAAAGCTTTTTTGGCTCATTGGTCTAAAAACACAGAGGTAAGCAGCTTGTTCTCAAGTTAGGTCTGGTTGATGGAAATTATATAGCACCCTATCTTGAAGGTTGAAAACTGCAGTTACTGGAATGATAGACTGAGTAGGTCAATATTAGTAGAGTGAAACTATTGACATTGTAATCTGAGTTATTGTGAATAAGATCAGCATCGGTTGTACTTGATGTTAGAGTGTCAGTAGTAGTGCTGTCACTGAACCCCTCAAAGCCATATACACTCTGAGGGAAACCTACAGTTCAGCTGGGCAGTTATATCAGTCTCTAGCCTGAGGTTCTCTTTGCATACTGGAATCAATTGCAGAAGAAGAACGAAACAAAATTGCCCAGAATGGTACAAGTTCCCCAGCTGCGCTTGGGGGAATAGGCAATTGGTCAGTGTAATGTGTTTCTTTGCCAGACCAGTGGACACTCGCCACTTGACGGATAGCATGAACCTCATTTTCTGTTTTCCATGAAAGCTTGCAGAAGCAGCAGTGACAGTAATTATGCTTTAACAATGGCAAAATACTACAGTTATAGCATGTCTTGCCACAGACAGAGTGGTGAAGATCCCTCGCTTTCAGAAGGAATCACAATTAGAGTGATGATTGTAGGGACTTTCTCGCTCTTTTTACCACCATTATATAACAGTTCTGACAACTCAGGGCACCTCAGCAGACAGAAATTTTAAAGATTGTAATAAAGTAAAGGAAGCGTGGTAGGGGTCATATTATGCCTCTGCTAAAACCATTTCTGTCCACGGTCCCCTACAGCCTTCTAGGTATGGCCTGCTGTGGTAAGATGGTTGGGGGTGGAAGGTTCATTCTCAATGGAAACTGGTGAATCCTCCTTTGGTTATGGAAGAATATCTTAAAAATATTGTTTAAAAGTCTACATTTTCATAAAATGCCACAATGATTGTGTTAATTGTACTAAAAATAAGCCTTTCTTCTTGTTCTTGCATAGCAAAAATTGTAAATATTTAAATTGTAAACACGTGCTCTTATTGAGCAAGTATTTGTTTGAAGCTAAATGACACACTGAGATTTGTGTTTGTTTCTATCTGTTGTCAGAATATATAACATTTATACATTAATGCATAAAGATTTTTTTTTTTCAACTCATTTGTTTGGCTGCTGATGACAGTAAGCTTAGCTGAGAAACAGATGTTAGCATTTTGCCTATCAGCATGCGTAATTAGCAGCATTTGCATATCCAGTGTTTTCAGCTTTATAAAATACTGATCCATAGAAAAGTAAATGCTTCACATAGTGTTGTCAGCACTCTTGCTTGAATGAGGTATTTTTAATGGTCAAAAAACTCCCTATGCTAAAAAATAATTTACTGAAACTTCTATTATAGTGTAATGTAATATAGGTGTAGAAATTGGGATTTAAACTAAGTTTTCTCAGATTTTGTAAAAGTAAATATTTCTTCCATGCCGTTCTCTTCTGAAAATTGTTTCATTGCCAGCAGTAAAAATATGTGCGACGCTTCCATTAGACAGTTCCATGCCCCGAAGAGTCACACCATTCAACACACTCTGCATGCAGATCCACCAAATGCTAAAATACTGTCGCAGCATATGATACCAATGCCATTAGCCAGGTGGCTTTCATTACCCAAATTACAGCTATTGTTTATAATTAATTATTTGTAAATAGGAAGTTTCCAAATATAATTGATAGTTTGAATTTCCCCCGTCTCCTATTAATTAGGTTGATGGGATTTTCAAGGCTTTTTGCTGTGTTTATGTTTAAGGCACTGATACAGCCTGAATGCACAAGAAAATAAGTCAATTCAACACTCAAACTTGAATTAGTCAGATTCACAGCCACTGGGTAACCTAGCTTAATAGTGCCTGAAGTACTGACCAGACAGCCATACCAGCTCAGTGACAAAGTGAAAGTCCCTAATTGTTTTTAATTTAATCTGCTGCTTTACTATTTTGGGTGCCAGTGCATATTAATGCTCTGTCTTATGTTGTAAGGAAGGGTAATTAGGTTGAGAGTGAATGATTCCCTAACCACTCTTCTGTCTCCCAACCTTCTGTTTCCCCGTGTTCTAAATTATATCCGAAAGGGGCGATTTTTATTTTCTTCTTTTTACATAAAAGCCACTGTAAGCTTGCACTGCAGTGTCACAGAGTGTTGTCCGTGGCTCTTCAAATAATATTTTGTGTGTTCTTTGTTTGATGAGAGAGATTTTTTAAAATGTAAGGGAGACAGCGTTCAGTGAACCCAAATGTTGACCTTGGCATTTTACCAGTGCATTGAATAAAAATAGCTTGCTTTATGTACACAATTCACAAAGGGTTCAGTACTTCCTGTCTTCAGTCACAGCTAGAACTGTTTTAGATTCACTCATTTTCAGTTTTAACCTCATAATGAAGATACATTTATATATTAGAAAAGGTTGCAAATCTTGTTACCTTATCATCTCATTTCGACTGTTTTATCATATCCTAACATCACATGTTGCATACAGAAACTAAGCATTTGGCTGTGCTTGCTATGTGCACAATTCTGAATAAAATGCAGGCTACTAGATGTGTTTAAGGATAACAAAAGGCAGACAGAAAGGCAGCTGGTTTTAGACTTGTTAACATATTGGGTTCATTTTTGTAACCACTGAGACAGGACAGAGTCGCACAAATGCTTGTACTGTGTGGCAATGGAATAGATGAATTATAGTAAAAATGTAATACTCCTGTTCAGTAGGCAGATCAAATCCTCGTTGTAAGACGGCAATTGGCTACATATTTTAGCATGAGGTGATCTTACTGCACCCAAGAGAGGACAGGTTGGATATACATTAATGTAAAGCCTGCAATAACTTATTGTTAATGTCTGTTAAATAAAAAAGGGGGATTATAGCAGTGTAAAACTTGACAGACTCTGCAAACAAGTCTTGGGTTTAATCCAGGTATCTGCATTCAGCACTTCATGTTGCCCCTCTTTGTTTCTTTTATTTTCTTCACATCTCTAAATAGTTAGTGTTGTTTTTGTGTCAGCAAAATCAGTTTGAGGTAAGAAATGAAAACAGAAGTCCCCAAAGTTCTTAGTGTTTTTGAAACGGATATGTTTTCATAGATATTAAGAGTCGTTTATGTCCCTTTAAAGTTAACAGGGTATAGATTTAGCAATTAAGCAGTAATCATGCTCATTATAGAGAGTAATCCATTTAAAACGTAACAGATGTCTGTTCCGACAGGGGGATCATGATGGTCCCATGCCAACAATAAGGCTGTAATGCTGTTGAAATGCTCAGGTGCAAGGTTGAAGTGTGGAAGAAATTTTTTCCCTCCCTTAAGTGTCCACATGTTGACAGTTGACCATTTAATGGCCCACTTAATTGCGGTGGCCCCTTCACCCCTAAGCATCATTATAAATTAATGCTGAGGGGGGTAGGGTGCTTTTTTTGTTGTTGTTTTTTTGTGTTTTTTTAATTCTCTGAGAACTTCCTTTGTTGTCTTCTTTACTTTCAATATTTGGTGCTGTAACTTGTTGCTTTAACATGTTGTACTCGAGTACACTTGAGCCCAAAGTTCAGTATGTTTGATATGTGTGAGTGTCGCACACTGCCCACGGGCATAGTACAACAATTCGTGTCGTGGTTCTTGTTGAAGAGCCAGACTTAGGTGCGAATAAGAAGTACTTGAGTATGGTACCCATCAGATGTGAAATATATCGGTATTAAACTCATGATATGAGGTTTGAAGGCAGGCATGACTGTGTGGACTAACCTCATTTGTGAACCCAAAACAAAACCACCAGTAATGTGGAATACTGCTCAGCTTAGGAATACTCTAGTAACATTATCAAGTTGCTTAACAACTGTGTCAGTAGGATTTGGTGCACATTTTATTTTGTTTATAAGCTGTTTGATAGGTGTACTTAGGTAATAAGCAGGGAATTTGGGGGGCAGCAATTGTCTTGGACGATGTACAAATTAATTGCACATAATCTGGAAGCATTGTTAGCTGTTTTTCAGCTAGAGCAATAAAACAGTTTAAGAGTGGTGTCTAGGGATCCTAAGATGACATCTTGGGTTCATCATAAATGGCCGAACTGTTCCAGTGGTTAAGATGCTTTCTTTAAAAAATGGTTGCAGACAGACAGTCCAGACAGAACTCAGGATTTGACATTCTTTTGGCTTTGTCTGTATGTCACAAAGTTAGTTTATGGTTTTTAGTGATTGATGTTGGTGGCCAGTGTAGATTCAATATTTTAATGCAGATTGGAAGCTTCAGCTTCTCATGAGTATTTACAAACCATTCCCAGTTGACTTGTAATGAAAAGTCCATTAAATTTAACAATCAAGTGTACTGAGTGCAGTGTATGGAGACATAAAACCACTTGTGAACATTACAGCGCAGTGGGTGTAGTGGCACATGTGTGTGTGGTTTTTTTTTTTTTTTTCTTTTTTCTTTTTTTGTTTGGTTTTTTGTTTGTATTTTTTCGACATGCTGCGTGAAGATTAACACAGTCCAACTACAATCATTTCTGTCACCCATTTAAATATCCGTAACTCAAAGGTCACAATGGCGGCTGAGATGGATATCGAAGGGGCTGCAAGTCCCTGTTGGAGCTGTCTGTTTTCCAGGTCTGCCTCTCTGCCAGGTGTTTGACATTGACTGGAGCTGGAGATAAATGTAGCTTATGGCAACCCATGGAATTGACTGACTCTTGGGAGTCACAGTTTCATGCAGTGAAAGTTTCCATTTTCAAAGCCTATGAAGGATCTAGAATGGCCCATATGCTATTACAGACAGCAAAGAAAGGATTTTTTTTTTTTTTTTTTTTTAAATGTGTCTACGTGCAGTCACACAAACAAATACCGGCAATCACAGTAGTCATCTAATTTGCAAAGAGATAAATTGAAATAAAAGGCATACAGTCAGGTCAATATGTTTTTGGACAAGGATAAGATTTTCATAAATTTTGGTTTGTGCACCACCACAGTAGATTCAAGATAAAGCAATTGAGATATGACTGTGTAGGCTTTCAGCTATAATTTAATGGGTTTAACAAAACTATTGTTTAGGAATTACATCTACCTTTTACATCATTTTTGACAGGCTCAAAAATAATTGGACACTGATCTTTGTTGCTGTTTCATAACAAATCAAGGTGATGTAGGGTCTGGAAATGATTCAAAATGTTGAATGTGTATATGGGAGCGGTTCATGGGACTTGTCAATATGCAGCCCAGAGAGATTTCAACTGAAGTGAAAAAGCCCCACATTAAGTTAAAAAAACCCAAAAAAGCTGGACCTCTCAGAGTGATAACAGAATCTTACACCACACCTAGACACAACAAGAAGACTGAAGGAGGTAGTGTTATCGGATAAATTCAGTTCAGCATTTGGTCATGTTGATCAGTTTCTATATAATTAGAATTATTTTAGTTAGTCCAGTTACTTTTGAACCTATGAAAACAGGAGTCTTTTAAAAATGTCTGTAATTCCTTAACAGTATATACAAAAGTTGTCAAACTCTGTGTATTAGAGTAAGTCTACACTTCAAAATCACATTTTGATTGCTTCTTTTATGGTGGTGAGAAAAAAATAATTATGTTTTTGTTCATCATGTGTGGACATGACTGTAATTCCTCGTGAATGCCATGTTTTACTCACCATTTAGATTTTAACCCTGTCGATTATTTGCATGGATATCGTCAATTTATCTTCAGTTTTGTCATCTTTAGGTTGGTTGGGTTTTCTTGCCTTTGTGCAACTTTACAATAGCAGACACTGCACATGAATTAAGATTGGTTTCGCTTTTGGCACTTTTCCTGGAGAGACAAAGGATAGAAGAAGATGCTATGTATTAATGACTGAAAGGAAAAAAAAAAAAAAAACAGGCTATATTTTTCTCATCTTTCATACCCCACACAACCTCCCTCTTTCAACTTCCCCCACACTATCGTAGCAGGAATCCTTTTGTCAGAGGTGTTCATCTGGAACAACTTTGCCACACTTGTTTTCATGTTCTTTTAGATTACAGGGCAGCTGGCCCCAGCTTTGAAGCTCCCTTCTCCCTTTGTCTCTGTGCAATGCACTCTGGTAATTAACTTTGTCCTTCTTTTATTTGTTCCAGTCACTCGCAGTCCACTCTTCTGAGCATCTTCTCCCTGGAGTACCAGGTTAGAAGTTTTCTTCCTTTGTGAGCCCTGACAGGTGCCTAATTGAATGATGAATGTCCCTTTATTTCTTTGTAATTGAACTGCCAGCTTTCTGATTGGTTTGGAGGATGCCCCCCACCCCCACCAGCATACCCCCGTTTATTTCACCCCACATCGCCACCCCCTCCTCCTTCTCACGTTCATGTTGAGGGCCTTTGCCTGCCTGAGCCTCAGTGGATGTCTGCCAAGCCTTCCCATCCATCTGTCTAATAACATCTAGCCCCTGCTTATTTGGTGGACCTGTAATAAATTATGCTAAACCATTATTATTCTGACAATAATAATTTCCCTGTGTAGTGCGGCTGCGTGTGCTAAATGTTTGCTGACTCGCACTGTCACTGCTGCTTTCCACGGCTGACAGTGGATGATGATAAATGGCCACTGCCGCCAGTGGCAGAAGGCAGCACAAGCAGAAAATGGAGTCATTTATCATCCCAGTGACAGGTGTCAGTCACACTGCCCGTCTCTGTGGAATTACATTTTTTCTGTGTAGTAGTTTTTAAATAAGTTGTTTTTAACCAGTGCTCTTCCGCTTTTATCCTCTGTTCTCCTCCTTCTCGGCAACGATGGCAATTGAATTGCATAGAAATGTCAGGGTGTGAAATGTGGAATAATGTCATTGTTTGATCAAAAAAAAGGGGAAATGAATACAGGGTTTGAATCAGGAAGGTAGAGGGAAAAGGCTGCTTTGAACAAGGGTGCCTTGGCACAGTTTGACCCCTATGAAAATTATTGGAATTAAATTGCTGTTGCAATTGTTCATAAAGAATAGAGCATGGAAGAGAAGCCAAGGGTGAACAAGTTAGCATTTTAATCAGGTCAACCGGAAATGGAAAGCGTTTTGCTCCTATGAAAAGTACTTAATGATGTTTCTTGATGTTTCTGTGCATGCATGTATGTATGTATCTGCATGTATGTGTCAATTATTTTAACTATAATGATTATTGTGTTAGGAATCGTCATCGTTCTTCTTCATATTACTCTTATTATTATTATTATTAAAGAAGCGGATCAAAAGGACAATCTCAAGACACCATGTGCCGGATGTTATTGAAAGCTACTACCAAAGGTATTGTATTACTGTGCTTTATATCATTTTGTTTATCTTGTCTTTTCTTTCTAGATCTCTCTTTTTATTGTTTCCTCATCTCTTTTACTGTTTTTCATCTTTCTTTAATCTTTTTTTAAAATCGTTCACCCACTCGTGTGTATGTGTGTGTGTCCCATGACAATTATAATCTCCTCCAAACAAATCACCACCCACAGGATTCATTCCAGACCCCCACTTGCACCTGCTAAGCTAAAGCTCTGTTCTCCATGTCAAGCTGAAAGCATGAAAGTAAATAAATAAACCAACCGTTGGACATTTGCCTTACACAGGTTTATGATGGGATGATTATCCATAATTCAATGAACATGGTTAAATTAAAAAAAAAAAAGAACTGAAAACAGGCTGTACTGGGGAAAGCCTCTTTGCATATTGCAATTAGCCTTTATCTAGCTTATTAGGCCATTGTTCTGGGGAAAATAAAGCTGGATAATGCACTTCTAATCCACTTACCACAACAAACCTCTGAGATGATCTGGGTAAGATCTAACGTGTGTTGCAGGTTTAGCTGGCGAGGGAATAAAGGCTTTTTGGGCGGCAGGGGTTAACTAACTATCATATGCTTGTCTGGCTTCTTGGAAATTTGAAGCCCTTCAAGCAGTGCTGTTTTAACCACACGGAGCCTGCCATATGCCACCCAGGGCAAAGTCATCAGGGACATTAGCATGTCTTGGCTAGCCTGATCTAGCCCCCTTCTACCCTTCTGTCTGCCTTTGTGGGCCATGTTTTTTTTTCTTTTTTTCACTGCTCTTGTTATTCTTTGTTATAATGAAGGTATCTGAGTGAAGCCAAGGCACAGCCTACTGCTCCTGTCCTGCTTGAATTGGCCAATGAGGTAATAGTATAACTTTTTTTCCCCCCTCTCTGCCTTTTTACTTGCCAATGAAAAACACATCTCAGTTTATACTTTATTTTTTCTATAAATGGATAGATAGCAGTTGGCTGCAGTTTTTGATTTTCTCCCTTGTCTGTTAGTCATTATCGAAATTGGTAAAATGGTTGGCTCAATTATCAATTATTTAATGTAATTAGCTCTCGGCTCATTAA
Organism: Archocentrus centrarchus; assembly: GCF_007364275.1. Lineage (NCBI taxonomy): Eukaryota > Metazoa > Chordata > Actinopteri > Cichliformes > Cichlidae > Archocentrus > Archocentrus centrarchus. Next base: position 15,985,782 of record NC_044367.1, on the reverse strand, counting down.
GCAGATGTGAAAATACTTTTTCTGTTTTATTATGCAATTTTCCAAATTGCAGTTGAGGCAGAGTTGCTATAAACTGCGGACAGGTGAGACTGGGGTCATTAGCTAATTCCTCTCTTTATTATTTGATCAGTTATTTACTTTAGGAGGTAGGTAAAGAATTTCCAGTTTTGTTGCTGTACCAGCAGTTGTTTATGTGCAGCTTAAATCCACATCATTCAGTGGTACAAAACTCAGGTCCTGGGTGGTAGATACTTGTTTTTGCTGTAAAATAGCTGTTTCTTTGATCATTTAAATTAATCACATGATTGAGTTTCTGTACTGCACACTAGTGAAAAATTAAAAATTATTCAGTGGCCTCTTGTGTTGATCATATTTTGAATCTGGTTAGTAAATTATCACTTTTATTAGGGTAACGCTAAACACTCAGACACTATATATTAGATGGTTACATTATGTCTTACGTCTTACTGTATGGTTTGTGAAGCCACAATAAAATAAATATTTGCTTTTTTTTTTTTTTTTTTTGGTCTTTCAAGTCCCTCTTCTTGTGATTATACTGGAAGAAAAGACCTGATAACCTTTTTAAACATTTAAATTCCCATTTGAATTTTGATTGGCGCATGCAGTAGGCAATGAAATTTGAGGGTCTCTTAATCTAAAATCACAGAAGTTCGCATGCATCAGTGCTACCTCAAAGCTAACTGCCATTATTCATTCTCAGTTTAATTGACGCATGATTTTTTTTTTTCTTGAAAGAATCCAATTCACCAAAGAGATAACTGTCTATGAACCATTTAACTGTCATCTTAATATGGTACTTAACATTTAAACCAAGCACTCATGGTCTCCCAGACTGCTAATTGATGTAGTTTCATGCCTTTATGAGACAATATATCTCCAACAGAGGAAAATGATTAACAGTGATGAAAACTATTCATAGATATTTTTTTGCCCTTAGAAGAAGCCCATGAATCAGAGATATACTCAATATCCACTGTTTTTAGCTTTATGGGAATTTTATGCAAATGTTACTTAAATGTGGCATCAGAACAGGTACAGTTATACTGCACTGTGTGTGACCCCCATTGCTTTATAGGTTGATAAAACCAGAATTTTAATTGTCAATAATTATTTTTAGGAGAAATTTAAGGACCTGTAAATCTTAGTCACATGTTAAACTCGTGAAGTTATGTGGTCTGACCAGTGAATGAAGATAGGCTCGTGATTAATATGAAAATTAGGGAGATGCATGTACCTCAACTAATCAGGTGATCTTTATTCAGGCTGAGCCTGCATTGGTAATGTTGCCATTTTTCATGTGTCAGCTCTGATGCGGGTTACCAAGAATCTGATTTTCTCTGGCTATTCAGGGTTTGAGTGGTGAGCCGGCCAGTAAGCACAAAGAGAAAGGATGGAAGGGAGAAAAGAAAGTGAGGGGAAATTAGAAGAATTAGAGAGAAGAAAGCAAGCTACTGTAACTGCAGGCTACAAACGCTAAGTCGGAGTCAGTGCTATCAGAGGTCTTAATGAAGATGTAAACTCTTTCCTCACCCCTTAATTATTATAGACATGCTAAGCTTTTTTACTAGCTGCCTTCTTAGTGCAATATTATGGAGATGTTAACAAATACTACTGTGGGTAAAAAGACATTGTTTAGACAGAAGCATCTCTGCTCCCAGCGTTACAAGGAAGCATCACAGAAAAGATAAAACACTCTATTCTCACTGCAAGCTGAGGGCAAATTCACTTTTGGTCCCCAATTATGCTAACAAGAGGAAAAATGATCTTTGGCTGCAAGAATGTTGTTTCATAATGAGCTGGCTAGGAATGGCAAAGTCTTCAAGCAATGTTTTAATTCCCTCTATACTGAGTAGGCTGTGAATTTTAGTAGTGAATGACTTAATGCATCTTCTTTTTTACACCGCATATTGTTTGAACACTGGCCAAATGTGGACCTTGGGAAAATACATCTTATGCTAATACATGCACCTGTATATGAGGCCTGTTAATTCAATTATACTAATATTTTTTTTTTCATCACACTGATCTTTAAAAAAGCTGTTGTTGTTTTTTGGTTTTTTTCCCCTATTTTAATAAAACATTGTAATGATAATAATGTGTGGAAATGCTTTGCACTGATAAAAATGTGATCAAATACACATTCACTATCAGTCATTCATGCTCTCTTTCCTGTCAGGGCTTCTCCTTGCACTCAGTCATAAACACTGCTCACCTCTAAGGTGTGTTTGTGTTCAAAGAGTGCTGCAGCCATAGGTTCTTTCCTTCCTATTAAGAACTGCATTCTCACCGTCCCTCAGGTGTGTCCTACTGGTTCCTATAGTTTTGCCTTGGTGATCATTCAATGATTAAAGCTCTCCATTGTCTCTTGCCTGGGCACAGTATGCGCCGTTTTTTCTTTCAAGATGAGAGACTCGGGTTGTCTGTTTGACAGAGGGAAAGGCAATTCAGCCAGGTAGCTTGGCTGTGTAATAGGCGATCTCTTGTTCCTGTGGGAAAGGTTGATGCAAAGCAATGCTTTCAAAGACCAATTTGCACAGGGATTGTCAAAAGTAAGGTCAAGGTTTTGAAATGCAATAATATAATTTAGAGCCATTACGATCATTATCTATGTGACATCAGCCAAAGGTAGACTGGCTGTGCAATTTAAATGTCGTAATTCGTAGGCTGTTTAAAATATGTTTGCACTTCCAGCTGGATATATGGGATTTTGCCTCAAGGTTTATAAAAGGAGCAGTTCTTCAAAGAGGAATATAAATTCCACCATACCTAGCTTTTAAAATAAGTATTAATTCCCCATTGATGCTAAATTCTGTTTTTATTTAAGCTGCTTGTCTTTTTTTTTTTGTTTTGTTTTTGAATCTATGTAAAGGTGGATCTGTCTCCTGCGTTGATGGCTCGTATCATCCTAGACAGGTTCCTTCAGGGCCAGGATGGTGGAATGCGTGAGTAACACTTTTCCATTTCTCACTCTGTCCTTTCTATCATTCTCTCCATCAGTCTTAATTGTAGCACTTTGTCTTTTTAATCCCTTTCTGTTTGAGTCCCAATTCCAGTCTAGCTGCTGTATTTTCAGCCTGTCAAACCCTAATGAGAGATAGACCACATTTAGTAGTAGCTGCATCCCAGGGCACATGACTGGCAATTAAGTACTAGGAGGACCACCCACCTCTCAACTGCAGTGTGGATCAATGCTAGCTCACCTCATCAGTGTTATTTATAACACCCCTGATTTCTTCCCTCAGCCTCCTTCATCCCCCAATGCATCCATCTATCGCCAGCATTCTCCTTATCCCTCATTCCCTTCTCTTTCTCCCTGCCTGCTGGGGTCTACTGAGGAAATTCAGTTGGGGGGAAACTGTGGCAGAAAAAGCAAACCATTTCTAGATAGTGCTGATGGACACACTGTGGGAGAACAAAATTACTGACACAAATATTGTTGTTGAATGTGTCAAAGATATTTTCCAGAAATTATGTGAATTCTTGCCCGTGTACACTCTGGTTAGTTTCTTTCTCCTGTCTTTGGGCTAGAAGTGTATTACATCATCTCTCAAATTTTTCTCAAAAGTTCAGGTGTTTTACAGTTAGATTTTTGAATGTGACATTTGTTAATTTATAACAAAAAAAAACCCCACATACACACTCTCACTCTGGAACTTCTAATGTCTCATACACGCATACATGTAGTTCCATATTATTTAAATGGGTCTATCCCAAGGACTTTCTGTCTCTGCAGTAGTCACTACTTTGAGAGTGAATCGTATGATGTCAAAAAGACGTGCTTCCAATTTAATCAAGAAAGAGATTAAAGTGGATGTGTGTTATTTTCAACTTCGCCACAGCACAGCCATTTGTCAAAGTCAAAGATGTGATTGCTTTGGACCCACCGTTATCCGTTGCCTGTCAAAATACTAGTCTGAGCTGCTTGTAGAACAGGGCATTCATCCACAAGAAACACTATGTCTCAGATAATAGCACACTGCATCTGTCCATCTCCATACAGTAAAAACATGCTTTATTATTGCTCAGAATAGATTTGTACCAGATGAAACTTTCTTGAAAATCTTTGTTTAATTTCAGGAGTGTTATGGCCATACAGCATCTTACTTTTTGAATGTAATATCATGGTGCTTTATTTAGAAAGAGATTTTCAAATTCTGACATGTCATTATACTACATTTCTTCACTTTTGCCAGCTGTAAGGTCTGTGGCTGTGAGTGGGACTTGTATTATGAGCTTCTTTGCAATCGCCCAATAACCTGCTGCCCACACTGGCTGCACCATCAAAACATCAAATTTCTTTGTATATATGTTTGACTTCAGTAATGTGTTTCCACTTTGAAACAATACAAGGATAATGGTCTTTCCTGGCAATTAGCTAACAGGTTGGTTCAGTGCTATTGGCAGGCCTATCTTTCATGCCCCCTCCAGCCTCAGACAGCGCTTCAGTGTGCATGTGTGTATTTGGGTCTTTTAGTCGGACTCTAGAGGAAGAGCAGGCAGGCGCACTGCAAAGATCAATAGACTTCTAAATAAGGGACATTACCTCCAACAGGGTGAGTGGCTTGCCTTTACCAAACATTGTCGTTTTTTTTATTTATTTATTTTATTCCCCTTCCCTTTCCCCTTGCATTTAAGAGACACAGGAATGGGGCCTCTGGGACTATGGAATATATGTACAATCACTAGTGCTGGATCAATACAGAGTTTTAAATTGTTTTTTGTACCTTCCTTGTTTTTTTTTTTTTTTTGTGTGTTTTTTTTCTTGCTTGTTGTTGCCACCCCCCATCCCCCACCGCCACCACCACCCACCCACCACCCTGTCGACCTTCCCACTAGCTACACACACCGCCACACCTCAACATGACGACAACACCAGCAAATTCCATCCCCCTTCCTTGCAGCAGAAGTATTGGTGAGCGCATCAGTCAAGCAGAGTGAAAGACTATCTGGTGATGCTTGTAAATGAATCAGTACAGTCAAAGCAGTTTTATCGTGTATTGAATGCAATATCAACATCCATAATGCTTTTTGCTCCTTGTCTTATAAAACCAGACTGGGTAGTAGGGAAAGATGGTCACTTGTGCACCCAAACAGCACAGCCTTAGTATATATGCCAGAATTGCTTTCAGGGTAGTGCGTTTTTTTGTTTGTTATTTTTTGTTTTTTGGAGTAGTGTTTATGTTTAAGTTGGGGTCATAAATATGACATTAAAGTTTTATGGAACTTCTTAGGAAAAAATACAATTTTTGTCAAGTCAAGTGACCATTATGAGGTACTGGCCTGGGGTGATTGTCAAAATGTTTATGGTCATGTCTTCATACTGTTTGTATATTGAATACTGTTTTTCATTGTATGAAGGTATAAATAATGACGATAAAGTGAAATGTAACTTTTTTTTTTTTTGCAGTCAACAAACTTGAGAAATACATTTTTAAGTGATTGAAAATATTTTTAAATACTTATTACATTTTTCAAATAGATAATTGAAATAATAATTAAAATAATTTCACTGAATTGGAGTGACCATGAACATGCTCCACACAAAAAGTCCCCAGTTGGCTGGTGAATTCAAACCAAGGACCCTCTTATTAACAACTGCACCACCATGTTCTCCCCATGGGTTCTCTCTGGGTTCTCTCCAGGTACTCCAGCTTCCTCCCACAGTCTTAACTGGTGACTCTAAATTGGCCGTACGTGTGAATGTGAGTGTGAATGGTTGTCTGTCTCTGTGTTATACCTGCCTCACACTTTATGACAGCTGGGATAGGCTTCAGCCCCACCATGACCCCTGAATTGAATAAGCAGAAGAAATTGCAGTGAATTCAACTGGTAATCCCAATAATGACAACTGTTAGTGCTGCACAGACAATCATGTTTTAATGTGGATAGGAATGGTAGGAACAGATGTCATTAAGACTTTAGTATGTGTACACAGAACGCATCTCAACCCAATAGGAAGTTCTGTAAATGAAACTATACCACAGCAGACAGCTGTACCTACATTCGTATTCTGTATGAGTAGCTACAGAATAGTAGTATCTAGTAGTAGATTCAAAGTCACAGCAAAAACACTGGGGGAGCTCATGCTCTGTCTTCTTCCCCTTCTACTATCTCTTCATCTTTCTTTTTATTCCTCCTTTGACAGGAGTTGATGTGCCTCTAGATTTAGACATACTTTTTTGAGGAGGCAATTTTGCTAGCTATTTGACCTTTTCCATTTTCCCAAGGCCCAGCTCCAGATTAGATTGCTACTCCATGTTTTGTAACTATGTGATTCGACCGCCTTTAAGATTTATTGTCACATTCCTTTACAGAAGCCTTGTACGCAAGGTTATAAATGTCCCGTGTTTGATGTTAACACTATGAGAATCTTAGTGTCTACTATGATCCTTTGGTTACCTGACAGGATTTATAATAACTTTAATGTTTTGCAGATAAAACGTGTTGATAACTGAATATTGCATTGTGTCTTATCAGACCAAAATTTCAACATAGCCACTATGATTGTTATGGTTCCTTCCCTCTTGTGTTCAAGTGCTCCTCTCTTCTCTGTTACACCTCTCCACTGTGCTGAGTTGGTGTGTGTATATGAAGCCTTTTTTTTTTCCCAAATAATGAGCGCAAGGGCACTTCATTAGCAAGAAGGGAGGGAGTAAGGAGGCAAAGACTGCATGAGTGTTAGTGTGCGTATGTGTATGCAAGGGGCGGGTGCGAGGGAGGTAAGCAGCACCGTGGCACTTCACTTGACAAGTATACTAATTACTCCTTTTTTAGCAGAGAAGCTCCAGTCAGCCTCTGCCACAGTCTAATGGCCTGACCTGGGAAGCCTTTCTCCATAGCAGTGCCTCCCCAGATCTACTATTACTACACACACACACACACACACACACAGAAATGTAGAGTCTCATCTCACCGCTATCAGAAGGAATCAGGTGGAAGCAGATCAGTTCTGCCCCAGTAACCTCTTCAGGGACTGGGCTCTTTTTGCACAGGAGATACCACCTCATATCATCAACCAGCACCTACACACCACCACAGATAGTTTAAAAAGAAACACACATACCCCCCCCACGTCTCCCACTCTCTCCCTCATTCCCATCTTCTGTTTTTTTTTTTTTTTTTTCTCTTTTTTTTCAGTGCGGGGGGATAAATTTAAAAGGAGTAAATTGGAAAATCAAATGAGGGCTTTAGGCAGCCGCAGAGATTTGCAGAGCTGTCGGCCAGTGTTGGAGAGCCTCATCCATCATGTCCCACAAGTAGTCAATTCCTCTAGTATCTGTAAATGTTTTCAGATATTAGCCAATTTATATGCTCCGAGATTCATCATGGAAAATCAGCTTTAGCGGTGCACATTATCAGGACCTGTCTCTCCCTTGCTCCATGAAGTTTGATGAACGAGTGCCCCTCCACAGCTCAATGGCTTGTGCATGGGGAGTGTGCGGGGGTGTGGGCATATAGAGGAAATGGGTAACTGCCCACCCCCCACCCGTGGAAAATAGTGGGTTTTTTAATTAATAAACAAACTTACAAAGGAGCTCATCAGTGTCAAGGGCAATAACAATCGTCATCCGTTATTGTTTATTACAGTCCTCCCTCAACAAATGTTGCTATTTAATGAGGTTTCTCTATGTTTTTTTTGTGTTTGCGATAATGACTTTTTCACCCTGGTGGAGAAAAGAAGAGTCCCAGTAGTTACAAATGAAACAAGTAAGCAATGAGAAAACATGCCAAGGTTCTGTTGCTGTTACCTTGCCTTATATAGTTTATCTTGTTTTGGAGTTGCATATGAAAACAGGGTTGTGATTTGTTTACACTGGTTGTTTTCTTTAGCAAATCCCTATGGAGGTGTAGCGTTTCACATCTATTATTCTCCTCTTCTCTGTTCTTTTTTGTTCAGATGTTGAAGGTGTGATATGGTGCCTTAGTCAGAATTTATACCAACATGGGACAATTACAGTAAATTTGGTGAATGTTTACAAGGTGCAAAGTTGTGCTGCAGGGCTTTGTTCTCTGTGTCTAGTGTTCTACAGATTGTGCTTTTTATTTTTCTGCATGCATTTTTATGTGTGCTTTGAGTGTGTGTATTTAAGGAGCACAGCTTGTATGTTTTGTGTTTGTGTGTGTGTAGCAGAAAGGAGCTCAGGGTGTTCTAGAGGTGTGCTGCCGTGCAAGGCGGGGGCGTCTTTAATAAATGTATGCTGATGTTGGAGGCTGCAACGATGCGAAGGATGCAAGGGCCCTGTTGTTATTTACTGCTGTGTTTGTGCACAGCAGCGAATCCTGGGCTTGCAAATGGCATTACAGCCCGTGATGAATGAGCATTAGGGTAAACTCATTTTAAAAGCATCCTGATTTATTAGCAGCCTGGCCTTCCATTTTCATCAGGTCAATGCTTGGCTGAAATTCCACAATGTCAGCGCCAAGGTCACCTCTTTATGGCTATTTTTAACCCCATTCCTCAAAAAAAGAAGAAGAAAGCGATCCCAGCACTTATTATGGCCATCGACCAAAAAATATCAAGGAGCTTGAGCCATAGGGGAAAGAGAATTCTAGTCCTAAAAGTGTGTGTTATGTGGGAGACCAAAATGTGGTGGTGGTCAACCTCCAATTATGAGTGCTAGTAAGACAAGGGCTTTAATGGCTAACGTTTGCCTTCAGGGAGGTTTATTACACACTACTGTTTTGCAGAAACAGCGTCAAATCTATAAAAAGACCATTAGGAAGAGGGAAAAAATCAATCAAAATGCCATTAAAGTGGAATAAGTTGCCAATATTGCTGATGTGGTTGCGGGTCCTTTGATTTTCCTTCAGATTATTAGGCACAGTCGAGTAGTGACTTTGTTAAGGGAAACCAGTGTTGTTGGGGAGTAATATGTCTCCTGGCTTCATAAAGTTTGCTGCCTCATATTTCCCACTTTATTGATTATCCATTATCATTTGTCATGAGGTGTCCTAACTCAAGGGGAAAATATAACCCTCTTTCTTCACCACCGCCTGCATTGCTTGGTAGGGGAGAGCATGGTATGGATCTGCGTGTGAAGGTACCAATCTCTGAGAAAAATGAGCAGAGAAATAAAGCACTGCCCTGTGCCTTGCAGCTCTAAGAGGGAGTGTGGGGTTATGGGGTGGGCTGGGGGAGCACCGTGGCTGGGAGAGACCTAAACAGAAAGCAAGTTGGAAAAAAAAAAAAAAAAAAAAAAAAAAAGCCATCCTGGAAAAAGATGTAGACAAAGAAAGAGAAGAAAGGAGGTGCTAACTGGGCTTTGTTTTTCCTCCTACCTTCCTACTTTTTATTTCATCATAAGGTAGATGCAGGATCATGGCAATGGCTGTCCTGTCTGTCCTGTCTGTGGTAGTAGTGTGTAGGGGATGAGAGCATGAAAAGAACAGTCTGTCTTTCTGCTAGTGAAATTTATTTAACAGAGGCCTAAAGATCCATTTGGCAATCACTTGATTCATTAAGGGATTTTTTTAAAGACTTATTTTTGTTTATTAATTTTCAAATAAGCTGCCCTGTCTATGCCAGTTATATACCATGTGCAGTTTTCTAGATGCGCTTGAGAACTTCTGCAATGTTGGTATAGGCACCATCCATGCCTGAAATGTGAATAGAAACATTCCATGTATTGTCCCTAATGCTCCAAGTCTGTCAGGCGCATGTGTGTGTGTGTATATATATATATCACTAAAATGGTGTGCCTCAACCATTTCGTCACACAGTGATACAATCCATTTAATCCAAATCTTTTTTAAGAAATGATTTAAGGAATTTTTTTGCTGTTGCAGTAACAGCGAGTCAATTCGCAGGCTTCCCTTTCTGATTTATAATGTTAGTAGAGCAAGAACAGGGATGAGAGATGCAGAATAGTCAGCGTTCATAACATAGATAAACTACATGAAGCGCCTGTGCTCTGGACTGAAACATTTATCTATAGAAAATCTCTGTAGACACCAAGCAGCCATCTACAGGGCCAGTGCAGAAATACTGCGCTAACACTTGTGAATTAGAGAATGTAAGGGCTATTTTTTTGTAATGCGGATTGTGTTGCTTCATTAAATGCAGCAGTTAGACATTTTCTTGAAAAAATAACATGATGATGATTTACAATTTTTTCTTTTTTTTTCTGTCTCCATCTCATCTTTTCTGTCTTTTTCTCAGCCTCTAAAACAGTCCTCAACAGCATGCTGAAGGAGCCATCTTCAATTCCAGACCAGATTTTGGCCAATAATGTCTACCAGGTAAGGGTTTTAAGTTTTGCATCTAATTAACATTTTTCAGGAAACTGTTTTAAATTGTTTGATTCAGAGGTGTATTTTTATTTACTTAGATGAAGCGTTATCATTTTAAGATGGTTGCTGTGCTACCACTTAACAAATCAACTGCTTGTGCGCAGTGAGTTTTTAAATATTACTCTACACTTGGCTGACAGACGGCATCGGCCGCTCATGTTTGCTGATGAGGTCACGTGAGAGCCGGCGGTCATGCCTGCCAGTCTGCCAGCATCTCCTGTGTTTTCTCCTTTTTCCAGCAGTGTATGGGCTTCCCTCACCTCCCTTACACCCACCCACCCTTTTGGCATGCCATAATATTTCTTCCCTCTCTTTTCAGTGCACAATAAATGACTGCTGTTATGGACCGCTGGTAGACTGCATCAAACAGTATCCTATCCCATAAAATTTTAAGCCTGAAATTGACGAGGAGCTATTGAAGGGGATGAGATGTGTCTGGCTTCACCTGACATAAAAGTTCTGCTTCACAGAGGAAGTGTTTCATCCTGCCTGCCATCCCACTATCATCCATACAGGGGCTGGAAGGCGATGGAGGGAAGAGGAGGAGAGGATAGGCTGATCTAAATGCATCTTCATGTGCATGCTGTGAATCAGACCCAATGTACTATGATACAAGAAAAGAAATATAATTCAAAAGCTTTTTAGAAATAAAAAATAAGCTAATACTTTTACGTACATATTTTAAATACGTTTTAATTCAGTAGTATTTAGTTCTGGTCATTTTATTCAGATGTGCGCTACAAAGAGTTTTTGCTCATCTGTCCAACTTAAGGTAATAATTTATTATTTAATTAGAATTCATTTCTCTGCCTCATTATTATTCTTCCCACACATTAACCACGAATACAAATGCCTCCTACTCATCTAGCAGGACGTTGACTGTAGGAGCAGAATGGATCTCAGGGGGTTTTTTTTTTAGGGACAACCAGCTGGGTAGCAGATCCACTGTTTTCAAGGGGAGGAGAATTATTTGAGTCGGCATACACGTGCACATCCGTATGTTATTGTGTCTGTCCAAGCTTTCTTGCCCGTGGTGGTTCTGTTCATAGCCAGTCAACCTTTTCCCCCTACCCTCCTTCCACATCCCCCCTTTTTTTTCACATTCTGTGGCAGTCCTCTGTGTCAACTTAAAAATCAGTTACTCTGAGAGAATTCATGATTCTTTACGCATGTGTGCCAGTCATATGTGTATTAATTCAAAACCACTTTAGTTTCTTTAGTGTTTGTAAAGGGTAATATATTTCTAATATATTTCTAACTTCTTTCTCTTTCAAAAGGAAAAAAACATCATAATTGTATATTCCCTTCAAGCTTTGTGCATCCTAATACAATGTGGCATTTATTCTAAAAGTATTTTTCTTCAAATATTTTAAAGTAGTAGGCAGAGCATCTCATCTATGCACTCTATGCATTTTGTCAAATTGGCATTTGTTTTATCTTTCTTATTTAGGTAATGCACTTCAGAGATTTGTTGTGAAAGCAGATTTAACTTGACCCGAAACTCTGAATATGCTTTACTGTACGTTACCATGAAGAGAAGTGGCTTTCGCTTTGCATAGTAAATCAATAACGGAGAAATGCAGATTCTTAACTGTAACTGATGTTAAACATATGCATGCACAGTTGAGCCTATATAACCTGTGCACTGTATTTTGTGGTTTCCAAAGAATTTAACTTTAAAGGTAAAATGTATTGTAGTAGAATGTTGGAATCCTTGACTCTATTCTCAGCGCCATAGGCCATGAGCATGAAGTGCTGCTCCGGGAAAAACTCAAGGAGAAGAACCTTTCATTTCTGGGTAAGCCATTTCTTGACCTTCTAATCACATTTTTATATGAAAATGCAAATGCATCCTTTTTTATAAGCTTAGTAAAGGAAGGCCTGGAGACATGGCTGATGCAGGGAATTTTATCTCCTGTGAATATCATATTGGCACCGTATGGACATCTTTGACTGCAAAGACCTTTCATATTTTTATTTTATCTGCAGGTGTTTTGGGGGGTTTGATGTTTATAGACAATAAACCTTTCATAAGTGGTCATAGGGTTGTACTAATTTAGCCACATATTTTTACAATAACAGATTGTTTTCTGAATGTCATCTGCACTTCTGATGCTACTGGCTTATTCAGATAAAATTAAAGGTAAATGGAATGTCCAGGTATGAAACTATAGAACCTTCCCATCCCCTTATATGACCCCCATCCCATCACCATTTCTTAGGTCAGATGAGTGATGAAGAATAAGAATCATTCCCACTGTCATTAAGACCATATCATTTATTTGGACACGGAGTGCTGACCTTTCTTCAGGCTGCACAGAAGACTGTTCTAAAGCTGTCAGAGTTCGAGGGGCACGAGGGCCGCTGAAGCAGCCTCACCCCATCTGATAAATGGATTGGAAATAAGCTACCCAACAGCAGGAATGGACCATTAATTTTAATCAAAGCTGATCTAAAAAGGCGATCAGAGCCACATGAGAATGTCAACAGCCCAGTGGGTGTGTACAGAGGTTCCCATCCACACACACACACACCTACACCTACATTACAAAATCGTGGATGTCAGATGTCTACCACAGTCCTCTGGTAGCCTCACTGACCTCTTTCAGCTCTCTTTCTTCATCCATGGCTGATGCTACCTCCTCGCCACCACTAACCGCCACCCTCCATCTATCCACAATTCTCTTCCATGCCCCATTAGTTGAGCTTGGCTGGAGACAAAGAGGCAGGCCCTTGGAACTGAATGACCTGGTCAGTGAGATTTAATGGAGAAATCAGGTGTTGGAGGGATAATGGCTGGAGCACGCCAGAAGTCAAGGACAATGGCTATAGCCTGTGCAGGCAAGGGTCAGGATTGCAGAGGCTATAATGCCAACCTTGTCTTCTTTCTGTATATTTTATAAAGCACTGCCAAAGAGAGCACTACTGTAACTGGAGTTTAGAGTATTTTTTTGCAGTGACAGCAAATACGTGGCAGATGTAGATAATGGTTTAACTGAACTTGCTGTCCTCTAGTGCTGTTTTTCTGCTTTGCTCATGCTGAGCAGTTTGTTACCAGCATCTTTATGAAAGCAGTTATATCAACAGTGTGTGATTGATGTTCAATGTAGAAGGTTATTGCAAAACAGCAAATATAAAAATCCTAAACTTTATTTTCTGTAGATGAAAACCATCTGAGAACTATGGGCTATGACAAAACACCTGATATCATCCTGGAGGTTCCAGTTGGTTAGTATTTACATTATGAATGTAACCACTCTCTAACCTTATGCATCTGTTGTCCTGACAATAATTGTATTGTCAAAATGTCATGTTAATGCCAATTTTTTTTCTTTCATTTGTAAATGACTGGGAAAAGCAAACAACCGTGTCTCATCATTTTTTTTGAGATTTGCTGTGTTTTGTTGTTTATGAAAAGCTGTGGAAGGACACATTATACACTGGATTGAGAGCAAAGCCTCTTTTGGAGATGATCAAAGCCATCAAACCTACCTCAATGAACAGTTCTGGAGCTACTGGAACAGGTGAGCCCTCCCTTTGTGTTCTTTTTTTCTTTACTTGGCCATATAAAGTTACAAGTGTTATATAATCAGTTTGTATATTCTTTACAACTTCTCCTTTTTTGATCAGAAACCACGATGAGGTGTTCTCAGTTTTATAAAAACAACTCGTATCTCAGTCCAACAATGCTTACCACTTCCTCTCTGGCAAAGGCCACTTAAACCGCAAGATTCTACGTGCTGCATCTGTTCATTACACTACTTCCACATTCACTCCTGTTCTCTGAGACTTTTACGGCTTGAATGGTCCGCTTGTAAGCTTGATTGTTTTGTTGAGTAAACACATTGTGTTGGAGGGGAAACAAGGAAATGGGTGACTAATGTCTGGCCTCTGTGTCATGAGAACTTTTGGACATGAGCAGGCCCCAACTATGGTGGGACAGAGGTGTGTGTGTGCCTCACTGTGACCCTGATCCACATTAGCAGTGATGGCCAGCTGACATGTTGTGACATGGTCCTGGAGTACCTGCAGGTTCCCATCCTTGATGCTGTGTCCAATACCTGAGTAGGGACAGATTTCTGGCTTGGCCACTGAAGAAAATCTTATTTCTTTGCCTTGATAAATTCTTGGGTTGCTTTTGCGGTGTGTTTTGGGTCATCATCCATTTGCAATGTGAAGTGCTGTTTGATCAGTTTTGCAGCATTTGGCTGAAAGCGAGAGTACAGCCCTGTGCACCTCATAATTCATCCTGCTACTTCTATCAGCAGTCACATCATCAATAAATATTAGAGACCCAGTTCACTCGTAGCCACACGTGCCCACACCTTAAAATTGCTTCCAATGTGTTTTGCAGATAATATGGAATGCTTCAGATCATGAGATCTTCCTTTCCTTCTGCAAACTTTTCTGCTCCCATCATTCTGGTAAAACATTTGTTTGCACCTTGTACCTCATAAACTATCTGTATTTACTCTCATTAAGTCTTTTTCATTAAATGTAGACTTTGACAATGTTAGGCCCTGTGTTATGTGTTCTTGACTTGGTTAGCATTAAGGGTTTTTCTTATTCTTTCTGGAATACTTACAGCTTGATTGGACAGTCTGGGTTAGTCTGAGCCTTATATATTTGCCCAAGGGTGTCTTTCATTTATATTCACTGGGCTGGCCTTGTCCAAGGGTATTAAGGAACTGACAAAGTAGATCCTATCATGTCAGCCAGCAGCAGTTAGACAAACATTGTGTCAAAAAAAATGTCAGTCCCTTCAGACCCTACCTTTTTCAGCCTCCTTGTAAATTTCAATTGACATTTACAACTGACATTTCAACATGTGCCCTAATCTGTTAGACCATCTGCATGATCATTTGAAGTGCAAGTGTAGTTGCTGATGTGCATCTTTGTGTGTGTTTGTAAATGTAGTAACACAAAACTGTAACCCTTTAAGAGAAGCAGGTGAAATATCAGCTGCAAAAGCGAGGCTGGTATTTATTTATTTATTTATTTTCTTCCTCTGATTCTGCTAACATGTTAAATGTGGGCCTGGGCACTACTATTGTAGCAGTAACCACAGAAAAGACAGTTTTATAACTATTCTTTGTTGTCTAGATGTTGTCAGTGTGATAGTATTCCAGCCAAACAAGTTACATGCACAGAGTTAGATGTTTAATTGAGGTTCGGTCTGTTTTGTTTTTTTATTGTTTGTTTTTGTTGTATCTGTAATTCCATATTTGAACATTCTTTATCTGATCCATATATATCTATATCTATATCTATATCTATATCTATATAGATAGATAGATAGATAGATAGATAGATAGATAGATAGATAGATAGAGTGTCTAATGTTTTTGGTCCAAGAACTGGGTTGGTGCGATCCACTCAGAAGATGGTCTCTAGTTCACTTTTCACTTCACCTCTCATTAGTTGGTTTCAGTTCATGGGATGGGCCCTGAAGGGCTGATGTTTGAAATGTTTGTCCATTCCTTCATTCTTCAGTCAGATTTCAAAGTGTAAACTGGTTGGTTTCCTTTTTGGCCACCCTTGGAAACACACACCAGTGTTTGTAATTACTTCATTGCCTCTGATTGACATTTCCAGTGATTTGCTTATTTTTCATGAATTCTTTCTTTGCTTTAACTGAGCTGGGTTACCCAGTGCTGTGTTAATTGTTCTTCACTTGCCCTCAAGCATTACAGAGTAGGGACATGTTTTTGTAGACGGATAGAAAAAACATAACTAATTTTCCCTCCAAAGACCGCACCAACTGCATTTATCATCCAAACAATAGTCTTGCCAACACACTAACCCCATAATGAACCCCTCTTCAGTGGAGTGAGGGGTAATGACGCTTCACCTACAATGCTCCCAAGAAAAAAAGGGAAAGGATAGAAAAAAATGGAGAGAAAAGACAGTCTTCCGCAGAATCAGACGGGGTGTTCAGGCCCAGTGCCTGGATGAGATGGTGAAGCAGCAGCTATTGGTGTCTTCCAGCCATCAATCTTAGCTGGTGGCGTTCCAGAGCCAGTGAGCCCTCTGCTCTGACGGATGTTCAGATAATTGAGTGATCCATCTCGCCCAACTATCAGAGTTGCATAAAAATTATTCACCTGCTGGTGAATATTAAACACATAATGAGCCTCTTGTGTGTTTTAGGAGAAGTGGATAAGGTTAAACACAGCATGTAATGAAATATGGACTCTTATGTGGTAGCACCTTAACTGCCCCTAGTTGATTATGGTGTACTTATATCAATTACGCTTGGCAAAGTTCCTTCCATAACTCTGCAAGGAGCAGTTCAAATTCTGCTCATGTATTTGTCTGTCTAGGTGATTGCATACTTTAATCCAGAGATCATGCAGATAATAATTATTTGCTGACTTCCTGATTATTTGTGCATTCAAAATATTATGTAGCAATAGAGATTTGGGTATTTTATGCTTGCTTATTAGAAATATTGACTGTTTGACTGAAGTGGACTCTGTGAATTATAGTTGTCAGCCTGTGAAGCCCCTTATTAAAGGTTTCACAGGAGGACAAAAGACACTAGAGAAGTTTTCATATTTGATATATGGATCTGTATGGTTCAGTGATTGGTCCTTATTGTCAGGAGAGCAAAAAGCAGTCAACACATTAACACTATAATCATATCCGAGCTCAGTCACAAAACCAGTGTTAATAAAAGTTGCAGCTACTGTGGTCCCACTTAAATTGATGTAACGCTTGCTCTTTATGTCAAGTTTGTCTGTAGCTCTTACAGCATCTCTTCGCTAACATTTGCTGGTTGTTAGTCTGCCAGCTTTTGAAGGCTCATTAAGGTAGCTAATTGCCCTCAATGCAACATTTGTGTACCAAAAAAATAATCATGTAAATCAAGAAATGCTTTACCATAAGCAACAAAATAACTTTGTATTGTATTTTAGCTTATTAAAAATGTAAATGTTGGAATAATGCGTGTAATTCGGAACTCATTCATCACTTTGCAGTTCTCTTTCTCTTCTTTCCCTTTCCCCATTCCACCCAGCCCAACACAATGAACAGCCTGTGTGACAATGAGCATGGACGCCAGCTCCCCTCCTCCCAAAGTAAATCAGCTGTGCGATTCGTAAACTGCAAATGTGTCAGAGTTGAAAATGTTAGCACTCTTAATGGAGGCTTGAAAAGGTTAGATCTGATAAAAAGCTGTCAGACGTCCACAAAAAATGATTTATAGCAAAATAATGGGACAGTATGCCTCATTTCTCCCTCATATGAAATGGGGGTTAAGACTTTTGGGTTTGCCATTATACATCATCTGGCTTGACCACTGGAAATTTAGTGAGACTTGAATGCACACACACGCATTGTGTTTCATCTGGCTCCTTTGTTTCAGTAATTTTGAAGGTGCTGTTGTAATGCTGCTAATTTATGTCCTCACCTAATTACTAGCATAAAATTCTCATGCTCCAAAAGCACTTATTGATTTCACTTCATATCTGCTCATGCTCGTCCTTTGTTACTTTTTTCTTTTTGATGGAAGAAATGCTAAAACTACTGAGGATGACATGATTCTAAAGACACACTAGACTGCTCCTACATCACTAATCTGCTTGCTGACACATTAGCTCATAAATAGACAGACCCAAGATTTTTGTGATGTTTTATATTAGTTGACACAGCCGCAATTAGACACCTTGAGTGCTTTGTGAACTTTTTCCAATTATATCTAGAGCTGTATGCTGTAGGTTTTACAGATGAAATTGCATAGTAATTCTGTTAGTCTCAGAACGTCAATCCAGTTGCGACATCAAATTAATTTCTTGATTCACAATATTGAACATTGTCATCCATTTTTAATGGACATGTCCATCATTTTTGTTGAACTTTCCAAAGCACTGATAACAGGAATGCCTAATTAGTAGAGTATAATGATACAGTGTGTGTTAGACATGCCCTGTTGAATTCATCTGATGGTAGCTTTACCTTTAAAAAATTTTTAATGGCTCCTTCTTGACATTTTTATATGTGAACGTAGTTTGCTTTCATTTAAATGACTGTCTGAATGTGACTTAAGCTCCTCATATTTAGAAATGATGTTCTCATACTGTGTGTTTCTGCATATGTGTTTTCTTGTGCGGGCCCTCTTAATGCCGTAGCGTACGATTATTAAAAGCCTCAGCAGCTAGGACATCATGGCGCAAGAGCAGATAGGGGATGTCACCTGAGCGAGGGAGCCCACGGGGCGTGGTTGCTGCTGATTCAATGAGGCTGGACATTACAAGGCCATCCCTGAGGACAGGTACTGGCGCTTCTGGGGTGACAGTGTGACACCTCCAAGACCTGTGCCCTGCCATACCTTACCTCAGGTTCCTGTCAGAAATGTGCAAGACAACAAAAGGGGGTAAATTTAATAGAAAAAAAAAAACTCCATGGCAATATTGGCCTTTAAAGAATAGCTGATTGCCACTTGAGTCACAAAACCCCAATATTTCAATAGCTGCATTACAGCACCAGCCAGCAATCTTTTCGTTTCTTAATCCATTCTGTCATGATGTTTAGGAAGTAGCTTTTGAGGCTTACAGTCTTTCTTCTGTTGTGGAGTTTTGTGCACTTAATATCAATACAAAATTCTAGTTGTTTCTTTTTTTTTTTTTGGCAAAGCATTACTGTCTCTACATAGCCTTTCTCCTATTTATAGTTATGGATGCCCCATGCAGTGCAGGAACGTGGCCTCCTTTATTGTTTCCTTTGTTATGACATCCTCGCGTAGAATATTCCACAGCAAGAAAAATAGCCATCCACGATGGTGGTTCCTTTAGGGCTTTGCAAGTGTTTGTTGTGGGGAATGTCAGCCCACAGAAGTGCAATGCTGGCCCTCACAGAACAAGTTACTTGGAATATTAATGGTAAATGACAAGTCGGCTGTGATGCTTCAAGGATTTCATGCTTTTAAGGATGCACATTTGGGTGCATTGTTTAAGACGTCTGGGGTGTAATCCGCACTCAGGTCTCTAGCAGCCTCAGGATTTAGCTCTGGTTAAGCCCCATGTCTCCTATTTATGTTGGTAGGGTTGTATGTGTGCATTATCCAAATTTGTCATTTACCATTGAGTGTGAGAGCAGCTTTGACATCGCGCTGTGTGTATAAACGAAGAGTGGGACAGAAAGCGGCACCCCAGCGATATATACCCCTCCTCCTGTCTTGCTGCTTGCCTGTGACACTGTGAGATGGAGAGGAAAGCCTGAAGTAAAATGAGGTGCAAGCATGTCTGCCCCTTGAATTCCTGTTTTGGTATGGAACTTTTTAAAGATGAACATACATTTTTTTGTCAGCTTTCACGATGTATGTCATCAGACTTAAAAAGACTCACCCCCCCCCCCCCCCCCCCTCCCTCATTTTCTCAGTCTTTCTGCCTTTTTCTCCTTCTTTTTTTTTTTTTCTTCTCTACATTGACCTTCTGGGTTTCATTCCAGGAAGAAGCCAGCAGCATTTGTCAAAAGCACAGAGACTAGTGGGCAAGGAATGGAAAGGCTTTTCGTAAAAGTCAGTCTAACAGGAGAATTTTAATGGCTGTCTGACCTCTAAAAGACATTCAGATCTACATTACCCTCAATGTGATGTTAAACCTTCAGTAATATTTTCTTGTCAGGTGGATACAGATTGCATGATGCTTTATATGCATTATACAAATGCCTGCACACTCACAGGTGCTGAATATCTTCACATATTTAAGGCCCAAAGATAAGGAGCGTAGTTAGTATGAGTAATATCCTTATTATAAAACAATTTTTTGTTTCAAGATTTCATTCATGCATTGTAAGACTACTCGGTCTGCTATAAATTGGTCGTGTTTTACATGTGAGAAATTATTGATTCAATTAGGCTACTTTAGTGTTAATTTCTGTTGGTCAGCATTGTCTTTGTGTATTTGCTGGTACAGAAACAGTAAACATTCTTTTTATTCCATTGCAAAAGTAATTTTTTTTTTTTTTTAAAAACAAATGACAGCCAAGGAAACAATGCTTCATATTTTCTGCCTTTGTGTTTAAAGAGCACCTCTGTGTGTACCAGATAATGTGCTGGTACTCATGGTCTGTAGAGGCCCATCAGTCACTGTGTGAAGCTGGTCGCTTGTGATAAGTGGTTCCTTATAGATAACCTAGACAGTAGGCTTCTTTTTATAGACACACTGTCCCTCACATAACCTTGTTTTTTATTGTTGTTTTTTTTTCCACCCATCCTTATTTCCTTTTTCCGCCCCACCGACTTCGGCTCCTTGTTTAGCTTTGAGACTTTTAGTTTTGCATCTTTTTTTTTTTTTTTTCGCTCAATCAAACAAGTAATTGAGTGAATTTCTGGAACTAATATTAGTAGTAGAATTCTAATCACATACAGCAAAGAAACACACACACAAAACAGTGCACTTACGTGCATGTGTGTAGTGCAGTTTTTTAGTTTTAAGTGCTTTCCTGGCTCACATTCATCTGTGTGTGTGTGTGTGTGTGTGTGTGTGTGTGTGTGTGTGTGTGTGTGTGTGTGTGTGTGTGTGTGTGTGTGTGTGTGTGTGTTAAAGTTAAAAAGATCCTGACAAAAGGCTCTTGGTAATTTATACCTATAAAAGAGCTTTTGATATTTTAAACTAAGAGGCAAAGTTTTTCCTGTTTTCCTTGTATCTCTCAAACTCTCCCTGATAATGCAGCAAGTAACAGAGAGGATTTTAAAGAATAACACAATTAATGTAAAAAAAAAATAAATAAATAAATCTCCAAAACACCAGTCGGCCTCCAAACGACTTCAAAAGCAGCCATGTTGTTTTAAATGTACTCTCAGCATTCTCCGCTTTAGTTAAGAAGAGATTATTATTTTTTTTTTAATTTGTTGTATGACCTAGTTTCTCTTCAAAAGTGCTTTTAATATACATTTGAATTGCTTGTTCTCATATGTAAGACCTATATCCGATTTTTCCCAGTGGCAGTCATTGTGATTGATGTACCAAAAGTACTTTAGTTTAAATACCATATGAAAAGATATTGTTTTTGTGACCGTTGTTTTATATTTCCGTATTAATTCACCTCATTGCATTGTTGCCAGAAACAATGAAAGAGATGTAAGCACATCTGAGTTTTTCCTCACTGGCCTGGCATTTGTTAAAGAGCTTCGTCAGAACCCTCTTCCCCCATCTTTGTTCCCAGGCAGCCCTTTCCTTCTCCTGTCTCTGGTTTGAGTTTCACGTCTCTCGGCGGTCTGATTGCCTGATAGCTTAAACATCTCTGCCTGCCTATCCTTTAGTGGGAGTGTGTAATCAAAGACACATGAGGAGCCTGTGTCCAAGTGCTGACCTTCTGCTTTCGCTCATCAATTCTTGGGGTTAATGTACAAGATCTATCAGGTCAGCAGATTTGTCTGCACAGACTCTGTCAGGTCTATAAACGACTAGAAGAAAAAATGCATCTGGCCATTGGCGCTTATAAAAACTTGAACACAAAAAAATGTCTGCTTATGTATTTTTCACCACTTCTTTGATGGTATCAGTATTTCTGTTTTGTGTTTGTTTTTTTTAATAACTTTTTTGAAATAAACTTTGTTGAGGAGGTCTATAAAGGATACAAATTCCCGCTCTCCCTGATTTAACATTTGTTGATGTAATTTTTCACCATAAGCTGAAACATATGACACACAATCCTTTTCCTTCAGACTGATGCAAGTCAACAGGGGCATACATTTCTGAACAAGTGAAATATAAACTCTTAACAGAGTTTGGGGCTTTGACCCACCCCCTTTGAATGGCCGCCACAGAGATGTCAGAGAAATCTATTTCTCATTTTGAGTGATATCTCTATCAGTTGGCACATTCACACTATGAGTCTTTCCCAACGTTAAACCCTGTATCTGTCACTTCAGTGACCAGTGCATGCGTCTTAAATGACCACTCGTATTTTTTTGTTATGTGTCTGTGAGGTTAAAAGTGAACAGGCAGAATAGAGCTGTCTGGTGAAAGGCCTCTGATAGAAAGTGCCACTTCCATTTGAGCGCAGCTGCAGCTAAGCCTCTGCTGGCTCACTGTCCAGCCCGACACTTCACATTCTCTTCTCCTGCGATTGGAATGGATTTGAAAACTGTTAACTTCAGACAGTTTTGGCTTGACCATTTCTGATCCTTTCCCCCTTTTCACTGCTTATCTTCCACTTGCTTTGTCAGGACCGATGACTGTCTCAGGCTCTGTTTTCGTTTAGTTTAAGTTTGCTGACTATATTCCTTTTATTAAAACTTGGACTCAAAGTTGATTCCAAACAAGTTGGTACTCCTCTAAAACCTTACAAAAAATATTGCATATACAATTTATATGTACAGTGTACTGCCATGCACTGTTAAATTACATCTTGCATAACTTTTTATTCAACTTTCCCTTGGAAATGCCACTAAGCTCTAGAATACACCTCCTAATTTGGTGATTTAGGGGGTTTAACAGTTTGAGGAACTCTATCCTCAGACCTGCTGACAGTCTTCACCCCCTTGGGTCCCTGCTAAGGATGGAGTTCGTGGTCAGAGGGGAAAAAAAAAAAAGAAGAAAAAACTGGCTCAGTTTTAAATGTTCATTGTGGTTTGAATTAGAAAGGGGATAAATGCTCTGAATAATGATCAGAAAACATTTAGCTTCAGCTGCCCGGGTGAAACAAAACACAGTTGAGTGAAACTTTTGAACTTTTTTTTTTTTTTTTCATCCCCCAGCCGTTTTGTTTTCAAATTGTAGCTCTGGGTTCATGGGAAACTCACTCGGAGGTTACCTGCACCTCCGCAAAGTGATGGAAAAAAGGATTACGTCTGCAAGAATGTTTTTGCAGTTAGTTAAAATATTACTAACCTTGTCAAATGCCATTTTGAATGAGAGAGCAAACATATTCTAATCAGTGTTTTAAAGGCAGGACTTTTCAAACTGTGACTCTAGGAGAAAGGGGTCAGCTAATTGCAATGTTTGATGTCATATTTGGTCTCTCTCTCCATTTTGATGTAACTCCCTGGAAGCGTGCTCACTCTCTTGCCTGGTTCTCTGTATCTCTCTCTACATCTCACACACACATGCGCACATACACACACTCTTCATCACACACAGTCAAATGAAAAACTACTGAAAGGTCTCAGAGTTTGTAATGCTATAATCTAGTATAATCTCTAAAGTCTACTTCCTGTCAGCCCTTCTTTCAACTTTAACCTCTAGCCTCTCACTGTGTATATCTCCAAAGTTTGGCCACTCCACATAGATCTGACACTGCTGAAATCTAAGAATCTTATTCTTAATTCTGTGAATGAGTGTGTGAGTGTATGACAGAATGGCAAGAGTAGAGCATAACAGTCCCAAGCCTTTCACAAATTTGAGCCCCGCTTGGACTTGTACTCAAACCTCTCCCAGCATACTATAATAGGCTAATCATCCAAACTCAGTCCCAAATCTCTTTGGTTCCCATAATTACTCTTTAACAGCAGTGGGAGGTAGGGGGTGGGGGTGAGGAGGTAAAGGGATATACATTGTAAATTATGTTTGACAAGGTGGGGTTAGTGGTTTTGTCGTAGCTTGTCTTTAGTTATTACTCATACTTCCTCCTGCCATAGATAAGGTCTGCTGCTGAACATACCAAGGTGAGCACTGGCGCAGGGCCCTTATCGCCACCATTGATTTAGGGCAAGAACCTAGTGACAGAGGTCATTGTGTAGTAAAGCCATCCATCATTCAGGTTTGATTTCTGCTCAAACCTGTCTCCAAGTTGTCTACGCATAGGTTTGTAGCTTATAAGGAGTAGAGGCCACAGTAGGGTTGGACTTTGAGAAAGTGTGAGGCGGATGGTGGCTAAAGCTAACTTTGTGACAAGAGATGACAAAAATTGGGCTTTTTGCGGCAGTGATTAATGGTTCAAATGTATTTAAGAATATTATTTCAAATGTAGGTAATGTTGTAAATCAAATTCAATCCTCTTATTATTGTATGAAATCTGAATCCGCAATTATTTTTTTTATGTTTAAGGCATGCTAAGAGGTAGCCATGATTTTTTCCCCCCCATCAGCAATCTGATAGCCTTACTTATAGAAGAGTACTTACAGAAATTCTCCTTGTGTTCTATTTTCTTAGTCTGTGTGTAAAACTATTACATTTTCCCTAATTTAAAATTCAAGGTAGCTCTCAGCCTGTGGTATATACATTTGCAATCATAAACACAGGAGATGAGTGTTTTCCTCCTGTGCAGGGGTGTTTTTTTAGATGTTTGATGATGGGTATTTATTGCTGTTAATGTTGTTCATGGCCTTCATTTCTAGACTTGTAACTTTTGGCTTAAATGTTTTATTTATTCTGGCAACCAAGTGAGGAGCTCATACTTTCAAATATGCTCTGAGTCATATTATTGATTTGTCATGAAGATTATTTATTGCACTTTCTCTCTAACTTCTGCAAAAGTTGGACGCCAACTGAGATTCTCCTGGAGTGCTTGCATGTAAATGGCTATAAATTGGCTGTGCTGAATCCTGAGAGGGAAGGTACTCCTGTAGAATGTAAAGGTCTCTTTAGTTATGCTGAAATATCTAGCAAGGATGGTGGTGCTGCTCACTCCAACCTTCTAGAGGATAACTGAAGTAGCTAATTACACTTCAGTCTGTAATCAAACCCATGTCAGGTTGTCTGAGAACCTGGATTTGTATGGTGGATTTCAGCTAAATACAGGACCAGCTTAAACATTTTATGGTTCTCTCCTCAAATTAAAGTTTTTTTTTTTCCCCCTGCAATCCCCGCTAAAATATGTCATATCCCATTACACAAATTTGGATATGGTAAATTAGTGAGGAGTGTGCTTACACTATGAATATGTTGACTTTTTTTGTGCTGTATGCAGAGGGTTAGCTTGCTGGGGGTTGGGGGGGTGTCTTTAACTCTAAAAAGTTGTCTTGAATTTTCTCCCCTCGGAAGATGATGTGTTTTTGCAATTCAAATATTTGCTCATTCTCTTCTCCATTGCAAAGCTCCCTTTGAAGCGAGGAGTTCTATCAGGACCAATGACAGTGTGAGTGTGCAGCGTGACAGCGCAAGAGGCAGTGCTGGACTATTTCTAACTGCATATTTAAATAGCACGGAAATCCAAAATCAAAAATGTATGCAAATGACTGCATGTTTTGCATGCTGATATTTCCATGATTTGGGGCTTGCATATTCAGGTGGTGCTCAGTACGTGCCTAGCTTTAGCAACATTAATCAGAATTACTTCGTGTCTTCACCATATCCTTGATCTCTTTCTAAACAAACATTTCTGTGAGTGGAAGGCCTGCAATTTAGTAGATTTACTTGATTTACTTTTCATGAAAGCTTTGCTTAAGGTTTTAAGACTGCTTTAAGTGAAAGGACATACTAAAGGCCTTATATTTCATAGGAAAGTGTGTAACCCAGAAATGCTCAATACTTACTCCTTAAGATAATCTTATTTTATTTATTTAGTTTTTTTTGGACACCCTTTACATTCCTGACTG
This sequence comes from Archocentrus centrarchus, assembly GCF_007364275.1. Taxonomy (NCBI): domain Eukaryota; kingdom Metazoa; phylum Chordata; class Actinopteri; order Cichliformes; family Cichlidae; genus Archocentrus; species Archocentrus centrarchus. The sequence goes on along the minus strand of NC_044367.1, from coordinate 15,959,990 downwards.
TTATGTTTAGTCCTTCTTCCTGTTACGTAGGATGATGGTTGGATGAAAATTTTAGCTATTATCCATTATATTATATTGAGTATATGGACCCTGAAACTAGCTGTAGGTTCTTATGAAAATGTTTATGTAGCTCTTTATGCAATAAGCACCATATGAAGACAAAGCCCTTGAAATGGGCTTGAGGCCTGTGTGCACTTTCTTAAGGTATAGAAAATGCAATATAAAATAATTAATTGAATTGTCATCTGTATGAACAGTTCTTGCTCTCTGCACCCTATAATTCCAGCCTCTTTCTCCCCCTTCCCCTCACCACATTTTTCCCCCTTTTTTTTTCTAAACAGCAATTAATCTCATTTTTAGTCCAATTTCCAGCCCTCTGCTAGTGTCAGAGCGAGTCCCCTGTTTTGTTCCTATTTGGCTTGGTTCCTCTGCATAGTCATTAAGGGCCCAATTAATGTCACCCTTTAGCTGAAGAGTGCTCATTTTTATTGGGGAGCTGACAGTCACCGCCATGAGTGCCGCAGTGTAATATGCATTAATTGCCCCGTAACACTGGTAATTACCAGTTCTTCAAGCCTCTCAGTAAACTGTCATGCCCAGACACGACTGCTTTGAAATAGATTACTCATTAGGGGGACCTGCCCTGTTTTCCAATGGGGGCTCACTGGGTTGGCATAAAGACGAAAAAAATCTGGTGCTTGAACAAATAGTTGCCAAGAGCAATTTCCTATTACAACTTCCCGGTGAAGGCTTTTCTCTCTTTCTTTCGTTCTTTTTTTTTTTTTTTTTCTCCTCAGATGGTTTTCCAGCCGTCACTTGAGTTAAGGATCAGAAGTAGAGTTAAAGGTCCATCACAGATCTTGCTGATAGCAGTTGGTTTGTCTTCTTGTCCCAGTTTGACTCCTTGAATGAAAATGTGCCTTGGGATTTCACCATTCAGAACACTGCCTTGGTTTTAACTTTTCTCTCTCTGTGTTGCATTTGTATTTTGTTCATTTCTTTTCTTGCCTTTTTTAAAAAAAAATTGCCCCGAATGCCTTGAGAACAGCGCTGCATTGAAACTGTCATAGTTGTTGCTTGATAGGGGGCATTTCAAGGCCTCTGCACATAAGATCAAGGCAGTGTTGATGTGAAGTTCTTGTTCAAATATTGATGTTAACTTTGCACAACGCTCATGTTTGCAAACTGTGGAATCTCTGTTTTAAACATAAGCTTGTGCTTCACAGTCCCTTCTATGTCCCTGCAGAAAAAATTGATAGTGAATGCAAATAGATTAAAAGAAAAACATATAGAGGACAAAAGGCAAGGATGCAGTAAGGGTGCCACCTTTGCTCAGCGATAAGATATTATGAAGGAGAGACCAAATCAAACAGTGTTAGCTATCACACATCCTCTGCATAGAAAGGTGTTGGCCTGTTTAGTCACGCTTCAAATAATATTTAGATTTCGCCACAGCCTTGTAAATGCTCCAAGTGTGCTCGGCCAGTTCCTCTCTGGTACCTTTCCTTTTTTGTCAAAAGCACTTTTGTGTCATTACCCATTTACCATAGCAAGGAAAAGAACAGAATTTGAAGACCAGGGAAAATCCCCTCACATACACACACAGATGGGAAACACACACATCCACGCACACACCGAGCTTCACAAAGGTGCTGCTTTTGTTTTATCTCCCTTATAGCACCTGCTTCAGGCAATCTGCTCCCACTCGTCTCAAATGAATTTTGTCACGGCCTTTCAGATTCTCAGCCGGCGATGTGCTAATGAAAGGAGATAGTACAATTTGAACTGACCAGGTAGCAGCCAGCAGTGCACAGCTGAGAGCAAGGGATTGGGACACACCCCTCTTTGAAACAAAAGACAAGTCAACCGTCCACTGATATACCCATTACCCTTCTCATTAATACCCTGCAGACCCTGGTGTGTGAGTGTGTGCATTTTGGTGTGCTTGTACGTGCGTTTAACTGTTTGCGTTGGTTGAACACTTATCGAATTGTTTATGACAGGCCTAATTGGGCTAATTGAAGACATTAAGATTACCTGTCAGCTGTGTGTATCCAGACTCCCTATCTGTCTGACAACTTCTGACAAGTGAGGGACCCCGTAGCATCCGTGATGATGGAGCATTCCCGGGCCATAATAGGGACAATAGGGGCCTCTCTAATTTGATGTGGGCATTAGCTGTGACTGTCCTGTGTGTGTGTGTGTGTGTGTGTGTGTGTGTGTGTGTGTGTGTGTGTGTGTGTGTGTGTGTGTGAGAGAGAGAGAGAGAGAGAGAAGTATAAGTGAGAGTTGGCCAGGGTAATGGAGTCCCCTTTGGCAATGTGACAAAACAATGAGGTAGTCTGAGGGAAAGAGTGAAAGGGGTCTTCGAGTGTTTAAGGACATGAGAGGGAAGGTGCTTGAGGGTGACGGCCTTCACAGACTGACAAGAGACGAGCGCTGACATCTGAATGTCTGTGTGGTTGTGGTCCATCACCAATATTGCTACATCAGGGATGCCCATACTTTTTGACATGGCAAATCATCAAAACAGGTCTTGAAATTCCACTTTGGTCTGATCTAAAGTCTACCATCATAGTTACATAACACAGTTGATAAGAAGAGTCATACTGTACGCACATATTTATTTAATACTTTATTATATATTTAATCTTGATTTTAGAAAATATAGTGAAACTCAGACTATGGATTCAGTTGTATGGTCCTTTTTGTCCTCCTGAATTTTTTAAGGTGAGCAGAGTCCTATCTTCTAAGTCTTAAGGAATGTGCCTGTGCATATCTGTATCAGCTCACCCTCCCTCCTTTCTCCTCTCCACTCTCCTCTCCTGTGTGGCCATTCTGTGGGGCTTTGCAGTGTCATCGCTATGACAGATCAACGCTGTCAGCCCAAGAGATCCCTCTGTTTGTTTGTTCTACTCCAAAAGGGGTTAAACTGTCAAGTTGACAACTCACGAGACCCTTAGACTCTGCCCTACTGCCTCTCCCCGTCTCCCGCCCTCCCATCCACATTCATCCCCAAACGAGTGAAAATCAATACCAGATTGCCTGAGGACCACTGTTTGGTGTGGGCTTGACCCCTAGATGTCCCCCACTCTGCTTCTTTCATTACATGTAGCCCAGTATTTAACTTCCATCCTGATCCCTTGCCTAATTAGTTTCGATAAGCTCAGAGTCTCTCTTTCCCTCCCTCCTTCTCTGTCTCTATATCTCTCTCTCCTTCTCTGTTACACGTGCATTCACAGAAACACAGCAAACACATGGACATTTTGCTTTATTTCACTTTGAAGGGACACTCTGGGCTGGGAGTAATAAAAAGACAAATCCCGACAGGCGTACAGAAGCCCTAAGCTATTCTTGAGCTAGGATTATTGTTTTGTTTGCTTAGCAAATTTTTTAAAACTACAGTGAAATTAGATTTGCACCCCAGATTGTCAGTGAAAACACTGGGGATATCCTGTGTTGTCCAAAACTAATGGCACTCTGCTGTGGTGGGCCTGTTGGCAAGACTACATCCTTATTTCATAAGGCCGCCTTGATAGCGTGCATCTCTGTTTAGCTGTTCAGCCTCAAAAAAGTAGCTATTGAGATTATGTGGAAGATGCAACTTTGCTCTTAAAATTTAGTAATAATAAGCTTAACCTTAATAAGTGATGCAAACACAGATATCTAATCAGTTCCAGTGCTTTTTCTGCAGGAGGTATATCTGTGTGTGTGTGTATTTGTGTATTTACCACCCAGATGTCCAGGTGCCGCCACTGTGCCGGCTAGCCCGTGGAACACTGACAAGCCCCAACAACATGTCGGCCCCCCTGCTTTGCTCCCCCCAGGGGCTAAAATTACCCTCAGGAATGTAAACAGACTGCCGAGTAAGCACACAGATTTCTGTGGCCCTTCGCCTGCATCCCTCTCCACACTTGCCCCCCTAAACTGGGACAGTTCCATTTTGGACACAGAAGCCAAGGTTGATGCCGAGGATATTGTAACCTGGCACTGGCTGGGTTGCTGCAGTAGTTTTCTGCTTAAGTAACAGGGCTAATACAGTGATAATCATATTTCCTAACTGCAAATACTCTTTGTAACAGCTGAAAAAGAAATCTTTTTTTTTTTCCCCCCTTGTAGTCCTCATATCTCCTTTCCCCATTTCATTTTAGCAGACAGATAGGCATTCACACCAATTCATTAGGTGTGTGTGGGGTTGCTATAAGCAGTGGAGGCTGGGTGAAGAAGTTCATTGGGCCGGGCGCTGACATGTTGATTTAGTGGTGGTAACACGACTTCACTTCCAAAGGTGCTGACTTGGACGAAAGCCAGGCCTCTTTCTCTCTCAGGGAGACATTAGAGACCACACTCTAATTTTGGGGCAGGGTTGTACTCATGGATGCAGAGGCCAAGAGGCCTACACAACAAACATTCACACCTTTCTTTCCATGACTTTTGATTCAGCCCTCACTGAATTGGTACCAAAATTTACAATGAAGTTCTTATTCTTGAACCTGTTGGAGATCCTTGAGCCAGACAGTATGGCTTTTTCAGAGTGGAGGGACAATGAGGAGTGGACATAAGAGTCTAACTTTGTACAATATCCTTAAATGTTTAGGCTTGGCTTGTAAACGTGGCTTACATATTACATGCAACTTGCTTGTGTTGCATGTGGATATTAAATGTTTATTTGAACAGCTTATGTTGAAGACAAACACCTGAGTGTATGGCACACATCCCATGACCTCATATATAAACATGATATCCATAAGCACTGTTTAACACATGCATGACATTGTTCCTCTGCTGGACACATGCCGGCGCCCAGACAGGCTGATGCTGCCCTAGCAAGGGTGGATAGGGTTACGGTACAAAATGTTGTTGATTAGGGGCTGTGCCTGTAGTGGGGGATCATCCTAAATTGAAGACACATTAGCCACAGGGGTTAAGGGCAGGATTAGGACCAGAGTTGTGTAGCATGAGGAGCAATGGCAAAAAAAAAAAAAAAAAAAAAAAAAAATGGCTGTCCCAATGCTTGTCTTGGATTGTTTCCCCAGAGACAGGTGGCAATTATCGGCCAGGGCTGCTGGGAGTTCACAATAACAGGTTAAAGGAGCATGTATCCCCTTGACGATGTGGCTCTCTCTGTCTGCACAGCCTCCCAGCCCCCCAGCCTTCTTGCCCACTACCATGGGGAGCTTCTTGTCTCTAAGCAGAACTCATAGACTCAAGGACTCGTCAAAAGCCCAAGGGGACTCAGGACTGATCTCCAAATTAGCGCTGCGGTCAATGTTTAGTTTTCAAAACCTCTCACTTTTACATAAATTATTAGATATATTTACAGTCTTTCAAAGCAACAATACACTCACCTCTGAATCTTAAACATGTATAGGGTCTTGATAAAACCTAAGAACAAACAATACTGGCACTCACTGATAAGTATATTACTTTATGCTTATTAAAGGGCAAAACAAACTTGTTTCAGCTATAAGCTGTCATCAGCGTTACTGTCATCGCTACTCGCAATTTCAGTTCATATAGTAGAGACACTATGTGCTGTCATCACCATAAAAGAATTAATTAAAATCAGCATTAACTGTTAATGAATATCCACTCAGTGTGTCATAACTGAAGAGATCAAGCCATTTTCATGATGTACAGTGTCATTAGGGAGTGTGAGGAGTCGATATTGGAGAAAAAAATCAGGTGTCCTCCTAGTGTCTGAACATTAACCCTTCTAAAACCAGAGACCTGCAGAGACAGAAGTAGGGCTGCATAAAACGATTATTTTAGTAATCGAGTATTCTATCGATTATTCCAGCGATTAATCGAGTAATCGGATAAGAAATACTTTTTTATTAAGTTTATCTGCATATTTTAACTTCCGTAATGCAGTTTCTCGCCATGTGAACAAACAGCGGTGAATGGAGCAGCTACAAAGTTCTCTTTTCTTCACCTTAACACTTGCTGATCAGGTGCTTGATGAAGGACCTCCAGCTGTTTCACAGATTTAATGGTGGTTACCAGAGGTGGGAAGTAACGAAGTACAAATACTTCGTTACTGTACTTAAGTAGATTTTTTAGGTATCTGTACTTTACTTGAGTATTTATTTTTCTGAGTACTTTTTACTTTTACTCCCTACATTTTTACACAAGTATCGGTACTTTCTACTTCTTACATTTTCAAAACAGACTCGTTACTTTTTAACACGTCAGAGAGAAGTTTGCGTTTCCGGTCAGTGCGCCGTCAGTCATCAAGCGATCTGAGCCTAAACGGAGGAATATTAACATATAAGAGACAATCGTACTGGCGTATCCTCCATCACCGGGGCTTATCGGGTACAAAGGGATTAAATACACAAACCCATATAATTAATGTCTCATTTTTAGCGCTATAATCAGGGGTCACAGCGGGCCGGACCGAATCCGTAAGTTATGCTCGCGGGACATAAACAGCTTAGCTAGCGCTACTGAAGAGGAGCGAGCATGAAGGAAGTAACGTGTGGCAGGTAAATGCAACATTTTTAAATGCTCAACAAATATCAGCAAACACACAAAGTGTGTGCAGTTTGTCACACAGTGTGTCTACTAGCTAAAAGAAGAGCTGCTGCATTTCAGGGAGAGCAAAGAGAGAGAAGTTCACTCAGAGATGGAGAAAGAGGACAGGAGAGGAAGAAGAGAGGTTAGAATTAAAGGTAAGGACTGGAAAATAAACTGAAGTATGCTGACTTTGTGTTATTCAAAGATTGTATGAAAATACTGCAGTTTAGTACATAATAAACGGGTTAGCTTGTTGTACTGTATTTACAGTAAAGCTCTGTGTTGGTGCACTTTGTGTTCATGGTCAGAGTTACAGGTTCCATCAGTGCAGCAGAGATGAGTTTGAATCAAAGCTGCTGATGCTGAGATTCATTCACTGAATCCAACATTTCTACAGCCTGTATGCTGTCAGTGTAGGGGATGGAGATCAGCTCAGAGAGCTGTGAAATACTGGGTTACATCTTTATGAGTTCAGTTCATCCACACAGAGCAGTAAACCTCAGAGCAGCAGCAGCAGGTCAGCTGATCACAGCCTGCACACCAACATCATTTACTGGAGCTCACAATAGAAAGTTGTGATTCTTCTCCCCATGCAGAACCACTACAGCTGATCTTAGGGTTCCTCCACCTTCTGAATCCCACTGTAACCCCTGAGTATCCTCATGTTTGTGTTTAGGTGGAGGCACAGTCACCCTCTACTATGGAGGACACAGAGAACAGAGCTGTGTTTAAATTCCCTTTCACAGTTTGTGATTCAAGCTGAGAGCATTCATTAAAATTAAAATTTAGATTGGAATAATGTTTGTGTTCTCATGTATTATTTTATATTATTACAATAATATATAATAAGGTTCAGTTAGCTTTACACAAAAATAGCAGGTAGAAACGTCCTCCAAAGAGCTACTTTTACTTTCTTACTTTGAGTAAATTTCAGAGCCTGTACTTTTTTACTTTTACTTAAGTAAAGAACTTGAACCAGTACTTCGACTTTTACCAAAGTATTTTTTAACACAAGTACTTGTACTTCTACTTAAGTACAGAATGTCAGTACTTTTGCTACCTCTGGTGGTTACTAAAAGAAAAAGCTGCTGTTTTGGACGCTGGAAAAACGTTTCCTTTTTCACTACTTGAGCTCACCGGCACAGCTTCGCCTCTTTGCGCTTGCGCAGTTAAAACCGCTGCCTGCTATGAGTGTTTTGAAAAACTAGTGGCTGCGGGAGCCATGGCGCATGTGTGAGTAATGGTGTAATGCTTTGTATTCACAAGCATTCTCGAAAATACGTTTCTACTGCAGGTCTATATTTAGTCACTAATAAGGGATTAAAGTATAAAAAATATTTTGAAGGAGCCCCTCGGTCCTGGGGGGCGGGCCTTCCGGTACCGAACCATCGCTAGTGCTAATGGCCCGCGCTCGCTAGCAAACCAGTTCTGGTAGCTACAGCTGAAGTAAAGACAAAAATAGCAGCTGAAATTCTCAGCGAGCACAACACACACAGAGAGCAGTGGAGGTGTGGAAATGCATGTCAGCGACAGTTGCCACCCGTCCCGTAAAGTACGGAACACGGCATGTTACGGAGCCGTATTCCACGGAGTCCCGTAACATACGGGGTTCTGTATTTTACGAGACAGGTGGCAACTCTAGTGATGATCCACTCTGTGTTAAATGAAATCCATCGCAGCGACGGAGAGCTTTTTAGAATGTGTGCTTGTGTATACGTGAGTGATTCACACTCCAGTCCAGTAGGTGGCGGTAATGCAGTTCTATGTTGGTTTGCCAGCCCCCAATAAACCCACAAAAAAAACGTCAGCACTAATGCTGCTAATGCTAGTGAGGAGCGCCGCTTACACCGAGACAGCTGAGCGCGGCAGAGTTTAAACGAAGCATCGACACAGTAAATTTGTGTCGATAAATTTTTAGAATCGATTTAATCGAGTTAATCGATGAATCGTTGCAGCCCTAGACAGAAGTATCTTTTTCTCGCATTTATATTAAAAAGCCTGTTCAAAGTGATTCTTTTTGCAAAACAATAATGACTCACAGAAGGTTTTTGTCTGAAGGATAAGTTGTTTTGTAAATCCAAATCAACTTTAATATTGGATTTTTCTGGTGCCATCACAGAGCTGTCGTCATTGGGCTGCTTTGTTGTGCATCATGTACTCTGTGCTGCTTGGACCAAGTTCTGAGCACTGAAAAGACAAAGCTAGAGCCAGACCACACCTTGTTTGGTTTTTGCTTCACATCCAAAGCAGACCGGAGTGTGTCAAAGCGCATTGGACCGTGACACAGTAGATCTGAGAGAGGACCTGCACACATTACATACACAGCGCACACTTGTTCCTTAGATATGTGTTGCTAATGTGGTAGGCGACATGCTCAGTTAAAGGACTTAACGAGTTCAAAACACTGATTAAGCCTCCTCCCTTCAGCTGGAGGATGTTTGGGAAGCGTGATACTGAGCGAACAGTTTCTAACTAAGACCGAATGTAATTAAGTAGGATTTCTGTAAGTTACTATTGAGCTAACAAATAAATAGAAGGTTAATGCTTATTTGCTCATTCACATAATCATGTGTTAGTCAAGTTATCAGCCAGCTGTCAGATTGTGTATCTGTAAAATGATAAGATTTTGGTTATTGTGAGAAAGTGGCTGAGGTGATAGGAGTGTGTGGGGAATCTGAGGTCAGAAAGTGATAACTGGTCAAATAATTAGTAGGAGATTAAAAACTCCCCATTTTACAATTAATGGTTTATATGTTAAGAATAAGATATTTTCTCTATTTATCATGCAGAAAAAAGTCTAAACTTAGTGCAGAGCTTAGATGAATTAGTAATGTTAAAATGCTCATAATTTTACCCAACTTCCAGTTTGTTTGCGCACACACACACACACCCATGGTTGCAGTATAACACACATTTGTGGATGCAGCACTGAAATGTTTGTGAACCTATGAAGTGATTCCCGCTCCAGAATCATTTCTGTTTTTAATGTTGCCCTGCAGCCCAAAAGTCACACTCATTAAGTACCAGGTCTCTTATGTACAGAAATTTCTCCAGATTCTCCGATTCTTTAAACTGAGGACCTGCACCAAGGACCATTTAAACAAAGACTAATTTAAACAGTGAATCATGCAAACCTACTGTACTAGAATACTAGAAAATACTAATCTGTGTATTAGTATATTACTTTGCCTATTTTACATGTATATTTTTTTTTGTCTTAATTAGCCAGCAGTTAATCAGCTTCCACCTTGTGCATGTGTAGGAGGGGACTAAAATGTTGCTAAAGCTGAATCCAGTTGACCATCGACTAATTTTGTGATGCCTCAAAGGGCTGAGGGTATGCCTTGCTCCTGAAGCGGTTGCTGCGTTTGCCAAGTAAAGCTCTGGAATCCTCTTGTCTCTGTTTTGGTATTGTTATCTTGCATTAGTGAGCATAAATTAGCTCCTACCGCAACATAGAACTGACAGCACACTGAGTCGACCTGACCTCCCACATCTCTCATACATTCCACCTCCACACCTCTAGCCTAAAAAGTACATATGCATATGAATATGACATACTCTTCACTGGTGACAAAGATTAACCACATTCTCCTCTGTTCCTCCTTAATTAGGATGCTTGTGTAGGTTTGGGTGCTAATAATGTACAATTGTGTGCTGCGGTTGCCTTGTAATTGTGTTTTGCATACTTAAGTTGAATCAAGTTTTTCCTTGTTCATAGAGACAAAGTAGGGGGTGGAGAAAGGAAAAAAAGAATGTTTTCTATTCTTAGCTGCGGTCATGTTAATAACTTGTCTGTGGGAGGTTAACTCTTCCATTCAATTCCCATTATTTATGGACAGACAGATGTATAGTTTGTAGCAAGGGATTATTTACCTCCCTGTTTGAGGACGCCCCTCTGGGCAGAACCAGCCTTAAAATATCCTACTTGTGCACAGCAGCTTCACTTGTCAGGGGTGTCTTGATCATCAGTTTGGCTGAATTGCAACAAAAGGCACTGCAAAGTCATTAAAATAGACAAGCTGGGTATACAGTGCACATGCAAAACTGTATCACCCTGAATGCAGGCTCTGGGTCACTGCCTTCCCTCTAAACTTCCACACATAAAAACACGACATAACACCATTATGTGACTTAGGTGAATAGGTGGCCGCCTATCAAAGGGACCTCGAAAGAACAGGGTTATTTTTAGTCTGTCTTTTGCTATGCACACTGTTCTTCTGTATACAACACACAAGTTTTTATTCTTCTGTACGCACTGTGAATGCTTTTTGTCTTAAAAGAAGTTGAGCAGATTCCATTACAGCATTTCAGAGAGCAGAGAAAAGACTAACACTAATGTTTGGCGGTGCTTTAGTTGCCTACCTTGTGACCTGATGTATGGATGCGGAAAACAAAGAGGTCTTTGTGGAGAGGCCTCAGAGACATAGACTTCACCCTCAGGTGAAGGCTTGCACTGTCTAAATCATTGCTGAGGTGTTTGTTTAAAGTGGACCTGTGTGGTGTGTAAAATGAAGTGAGGGTGTTTTAAAGTCAAGCGTAAATTCATCTCAATTTTATTGATAATTCGTCATGTCGTGTAATGTATTTTGGAACAAGTGATTAACCTTTAGTTGCACTTCAGTTTTTTTTTTCTCAGCACATGTGGCAGATGAGGGTAACCTTGATCTGTGTGTTAAGCAGAGATGTTCAACTCAGAGGTTTTTGAGAGGGTGTGAAAAGAAAAGCAAAAACTTAAAATCAAGAAATAAGTCTGCAATTTCTTTGAAGGTTAGAGTTGGTGTTTTACTTTTACTTTTACTTTTACTTATTTATTTATTTATTTATGCACAGTTGTGCATTTATGATGCAGATATTCCATACTGCGTTTAGCTCGGCTTCATGGCATGCTGTGTGTGCAGGCAGATACTAATAATACTCCCTCTTCTCCATTCATGTTTTTTTTTTTCCCCCTTTACTGCCTTGCTCTCATTAAGCTGTTGTAGTAAGCTGCTTGGCACCTGCTTTAAAATGCGACCACCAGCAGCTCATTAACACTAACGAAAGCATGGCTGGCAGCCCGCAATCCACGCCCAGGCTCGTCAAGTGGCCCTATTGCTGAAATTAGCTACATTTCACAAACAATTTCACCAACTCGTTACATAGAGAGGTGTTTATTGGAAGATGGTTGACTCTCACTTCGAGGTGGTGTGTGTAATAAGCACATGCCAGGTTAAAATGAGCCAGCCCACATAATAAACCATAATTTGCCTACAAATTTAAACTGAACTTCCACTCACTTCCTCAGGTGTTCCAACACACAAACTTAAGAGGAGTTTTTTTATACACACACACACGCACACACGCACGCACACACACACACACACACACACACACACACACACAGTGGTAGTGCATAAAGCACCCTACCATATATTTTTACCTGCTTTCTACTTTCTTTGCCACTTTTTCTCAAGAAACTCATGCTGTAACCATCAGACGTAGTCTTGACCCCCTGACCGTTCCCTTCCCCCTCAGTGTTATTGTTACTATTCCCAGTCCAAGATTTTTACCTCAAGGTCCCTGTAGTATTGACTTGTATTAATCCTGAGAAGGATTCAAACTCCATTTATTTTCTTTACGGTATGGAAAGGCCTTGGTGACATGGCTCCCCAGTGTTTATAATTTTGCTTGTTTCAATTTGTACTCAGCCTCCCCTGACAGACCTGGGACATGATGAATCGTGCACGGCTGCCTTATCTGTTGATGTACAGTTTTAACCTTTTCAGAAGGTTGCCTCTTTCCAGTGTGTGCCGACCAGTCTGCCTTTTCTATGCTTTTCATTCCCCTCCACCCCACTCCAAACACACACACACACACACACACACACACACACACACACACACACACACACACACACACACACACACACACACACACATACATCCAGAGCAAGGGAAATACATACATATAATGGTGGCTAAATAAAAAGAAGAGCGTAACCCCTTTTCTGAAGCCACCTAATGTAAATGTTTAGGTTTTGTTTCTAAAACATTTCCATATTAAGAGCTGACAGCCATGTGCAGCAGTGGACCATGGAAATGATGAGAATTTTGGGGCTTGAGCTTTGTGCAGTGCTGAGAGGGTGAGCTATGTGTGTGACATTGTGGTGAACTTAGTGTGCATCTGCAGGCTTTCTCCAGGGCTGTTAGCTTTGGCCTGTTTGCGCACAGATACAGCACTGTAAATCACACACTGTAAAACGCAGAATGCAGGGATAGGGTGTAGGAGCATGTACTACTGCAAGGACTGCTTAGAGGGAGGTGCATGCCATATAGTTTCATGTATATGTGTCTGTCTGTACACAGAAACTGTATGTAGAATGTGCACTGCCTCAAGGCCAGGCAATACAACAAGGCATATGTACAGCTGGCAAAAGCACAAAGGCTGAGAATTTATCATTTCTGTGGTTACAATACAGTCCATATGTTTATAGTAATATCATACATTGCAGCCTAAAGATTCCTATAAATACAGCATCTAAATCAGTTATTATAATGTAACCAAAATGTGGTCAAGTCAAAGATCTTTATGAACTTTACCTTGAAGCTGAACTTCTACTGCTCTCAGTGGCCCTTTTAGCTTGCTTCCTGTCTGGGCCTCCAGAGGCCCCACAACACTATTAACTGTCTGAGGATGGAGAGCCTAGGATGTGAGCGCTGTCATCCCCGTGAATCTGTTCTAGCATCTAGGAGCTGCGGTGCTCTCCACTCGGAGTTTAGCTGTGACACGTCTTTGTGCATGGCAGCAAAGGTTCAAAGAAGAGAGGGGCCACTGGTGGCTCTTTGGGGGTTAATAACTAGCTTGAAAGATGATTTATTTTCTTTTGTGAAGAGAAACGGTGAAATGTAGGTGCACATGCCCACTGAAGAATTCCTCTTCCTTTAAAATGCTTCTGCATCTTTCAGCACACCTTTAGGTATACAGTTGCTACAGATTCTGCAACAACATGAGGACAGAGCACAAGAGGCAATAAATAAATAAAAAACTTCCTATATTTAAATAATCCTAATTTCAGCTTGCATTTGCTTGGAAAGGCAAACTTTCTTGCCATTAGCAAGTGTAGTGCAAATTGCTTTTGCCCTCAAAATGAACGTAAATGAAACAGCTGGGCGCTGTTTGACTAGCTAACATTAACCACTGGAGTGTGTTGAACTCTGTGTGCTCTGTTAGGTGCCAAAGGCTTCTGATGACAGGATCCGGAGGCCTTGGTGTAGCGCTTTGTTATTTCACAGATTATTGTTATTTCGCTGCCATTGTAATGTGATTGAGTGTGTATCACCCTGTCAGAAAGATCTTTATCTTCCTGGCGGTGTTTTTGTTTGATTCAGTACAAGTTTCCTGGTTGTGATCAAAGGAAAATACCGAAGCCACCTTATCTCTCATAGATCCATCTCACTAGTGTCCCATCTTTTTATCCTTTTACTAACATATTCCTGCTGTTTTATGCTTTCCCTATCCAAAGTCAACAGCTGTAAGCATTTTGAGATATTAATTTGAAAGTGTAACTCAGTGTTTGCTACTTCAGAACTTTTGGGAATGACAGCAGCAATGTACTAACATTTTTTTCTTTTTCTTTTTTTTTTTTTTTTTGGTGCACTGCAGGTTTGGTCCAGGCCTTGTGATATACTGGTATGGTTTTATTGGAGAGCTGGATTGCCAGAGAGACAGAGGTATCCTACTCAAAGACTGCTTCCCCACAGACATTGTCACCCTGTGCCATGCCACGCAGCAAGACAAATCACCAGAGAGCCAGAATAAGGACGAAGAGTGAGGAAAGATCAGAACTGAAGCAAGTAAAGATGAGAGGATGAATGGGAGGAAAGAGGGAGGACAACAAGGAGGTGGGAAAGGCACCAACACTGAACTATGCAGGGGTGGATACCTAGATCCGGAAGCAATTTGGCTTTCCTGCAGTGTGAGGCTACTGGCAAAAAATCTGCCCTGAACTTCACCTGACCCTCATTCTCTGTCTGTCTCTCCCTTTCTTCCTCTCATTCACTGCGCCAAAGCGATCACATGTGATGCACACCAGCATTCTGTATATGTGACATCACCCAGATTCATACCTGTGAATAAAAAAAAAAAGCTTAATCTCAGGCTTTTCTGATCGTGGTCAACACCTGGCTCTTGGATGGCCTCTTGCAGTGGAGGTCACGGCGCAAGCCAGGGCCAAAGCAGGACATAAGGCCCTTCCTTATCACGCTCAGGCCCTGGCCTTTGTCACTCCTTCCTCCTCCGTTCCATAGGCAGATAAGAGAGGTGCGGTCTAGGAGCTGGGTGACGCCTGCCTCTCACCTGCGTCACTCAGTGCCCTCTCAGTCACTCTCCAGCGGGATAAACAGGATAGTTTCTGATTAAGGCTGGCCTCTCAGTGACCCTTTTCACATATAAAATCTATTTTTCTTAGCTCAGATGTTTGACAGAACTGCTCACGCTGCTGTCAGTGTTTGTTTCTTAACAATGCATTGATTTAAATAACTACAATTAAATATTTACAAATGAATCAGCCATAAATCTTTATGTTTTAGGTACAGTTTTCCACACAGGTTCCACTAATCTTGTTAAGTGAAAATTCTGATATGATTATAAAAAAGGAATTCATGTTAAATATAGAGTAAAAGTTATTTGACAGTTGGGTTTCCACTAGCAGTTGTTATCTTATAGTAATCAAAATTGAATAAATTGTCTATTTTTTATGTTTAATTGATTTAATAATTTGATCTGCATAAAGTCATAAAATCATGAGCAATGGCCGTAACAATTTACTTGAAGCCATATTGAAATTGGGAGTAATGTGAGACCAGCAGCCTAACATCCAAATGTGTTCTGTTTAAAAGAAAATAAAAAATAAAACAGCTTATCCTCACATTTGTGAAGCTAATTGTGTTTGTATGACCAGTGTTTAGTTAGTAAAATATCAAAGCTGTCAAAAGTATTTTGATATTTAACTAATTTTCTGTCAATCTTAAACAACTAGTTTATATTAGCAGTAATCGTAGTTGTATGAATATTTATAGGACTTATGGATTAATGGGCCTATTGAGACAGATGAGGTCATGGTCAAATAATTTAAGAAAATTAATTAGAGCTATATGACTTGTTACATTGTTATAACTAAATAAAGAGAAAAGCTGATGAGATTAGAATCAGTGTTTGTTACATTCTATCCCACATTTAACCTGTAATAATTTAAACTAAAACTATTCCACTTGTATGCTTTTTTTTGTATATGTATTATTAATAAATATGTTTGAACTGCTTGAATAATATGCTCTTGTCATTAATGCCAGCACCATAAACATTATATATTATACACGTATAGGCAAGTGACATAAAGGCAGGTAGATAGAAACACCAGATTACCATGTAAAGGTATGTGACTGTCTGGTAGTCATCTATTGCACATCTTTATAACCACTGTACATTTTATGAGTGGATACTAATGGAAGAAACACAGCCAAGCTAGGAGAACCAGAAGTGAACATAAAGCTGAGTGATGGTTTTAGAGGCAGATATGCACTGACTATAGGGGGTCCCTGTCCTGCCCCTTTCTTTATGGCACACAAAACGATAAGAGGAAAGAAAGTGAAAGGGTGAAGAACCTGCTGTCACCTCAGAAAGGACTGTTTTGTTTTTTTCATATTGTGCCTTCCATCTGCAGCAGCATTATAACTGATAAAGAGAAGTTGGTTTTTGCTTCCTACAATGAAGCAATGTTTCATGTGTTCTCTTGCATAGAAATGAATCAAAACAGACCTCAGGTGAAAAGTTAGTGGAAAGCTTTTGTCTTCAGTGTGTTAATCACTAAATGTGACTGCCTCCTTTTCTGTTGTTTAAGAGAACTTTCCCATATAGAACAGAAATATGTGTTCCTATGTTTGTCCTGCAGTTATGCGCTGTTCAAACAGAGAGATATGGAATGTGGGGGTTATATGCCATTAAAGTGCTGCTTGATTTGTTACCCTTAAACCTCTAACCTTAAGGCAGCTCCCTTCTAGGCCTTGATCCCTTCCATGAGGAGGCCACTGGGTCACCACTGGGTCGCCAGGCGGCCATGGCTTCCTTTGCCCCCCCCCCCCCCCCCCCCCCCCCCACCCCCACTGTGGTACAAAACAACTGTCCCCATGTGTCTAGTTAAACTCAGCCCTAATGCCTCGTCATAGTATGCTTAGACATCAGTTTATGGCTCCTGTTGGCTATTTTACTCGGGGAGGGAAAATTCTCCATTCAATAAGAACAGAAAAAAAAATGGAAAACAGCAGATTCAGTTCCTCTCAAGTTTCAAGCCTTCCTGCCATTGTTTTCCAAGGTGGTTGTTGCACAAAAGAGTAGCCAGGGTCAGCTCCTATAAATTAGGTTCTGCACACAATGTGCACTAAATAAAGCTTTTTTTAAACGTACGTACTTCAAAGGCGAGCCCCAGCATCAGTGTCAGGTGACCAGATTTCCATGATGTGAATGCAAATCTAGAAAAAAATAGCTCTCATCTGATGATTTTTAATAGCCAGATGCCTGTTTTGTGTTTTCTCTCCCAGCACTGTTAGAGTCATTGTTCTTGTCACAACTATGGGGCACTCGAGTGCTCTCCAAATAAGGCCAATTTGGAGAGGTCGCTTCCTGGGGCTGGTAACACCCGTGTTCTGGAGAAATTTGATTCTCAAGTGGCATACAGCAAGAACAAAACTCCACATTCTTTATTTCGTCACTGAAAAAAAAAAATGACCAATATTATTATGATGTGTATTCAAAAGGTTTTCCATTATTTATTTTCAAATTTATCTTAAAATTGATTCAATATTATTTATCCAAGTTAAGGTAAGGTTAAAAAACAATTTTTCAAAGTGTTTCGTTAATTTATTTAAAAGAAAATAAAAGACTGAGATAACCTCATTAGCATATTCCCACCCTTGAGCTGGAATTGCACCAATCTCTATGGGTGGTCCTTGAGATGCTCCTCAACCTGACTGGAACCTGTGCCTAACAGAACTCTAATTCATCAATAGGAGAGTCACTCCTGTTTATCTAAAGTCCCACTGGTGACCGTGCATGTCTGAGTCAGTGCCAAGTGATCCAAATTATCAATGGGGTGGTACATTCTAAAGTGTATAGAGCAGCTCACCATGGAAATATGTTACCTGACTGTGTCGACTGCCCAGGAGCATGGTGGAAGAAGTCTTCCTAGACCTGTCCACCCAGTTGCTTTGTGACGATAAGAGTACCTTACTGAAATACAGCTCTCTGTGCAGCACTTTATCAATGATGTCTTTGTGGTAGATGGAGACCATGATGAAAACCATGCCTCACTGAAAGACACCTGACAGCCTACTTTGAGTTTTCTAAAAGATAATCACCATGAATCTGTAGGCAAAAGCCATGATTTATATTACTGGAAACTTTCTGGTTTCCACTTGTTATCCAGTTGTAGTCCAGGTGCTGCTGACCAATTGCATCAGAGCAGACTTTGGTTTCATAGAGGCGAGCAGTCTGTGTGAAAAGCAAAAGAAGGATGGCAGATGCTAAAATTCAACAGTTACTGTCTGACACTGATTTAGCTTTTTATTAGCACTTATAAAATGTTTTTGCTTTTGTAAATACTGGCCAGCAGACAAAAACAGTCACAATCACAAGTCCTGGCCTGCTGGTAGCCCCCGAAAAATTGTCCTCAGAGGTGAAGTTGGCAGACTTGTCAGTGCGTTCCCAGATTTGCCAAAGGCAGTTTGACTTCCAGACCATGAAACCATGAAACAAATCTTGATCTGTCTGTTCACAGTTCTCAATGGCATTAGTGGAGAAGACAAGCCACTGAGCCTAACCTCATTAATATCGTCTTACAGCAGAATTGTGCTATGAGGGACTGAGGGACTAGTCATGATGCAGAAAAGTATAGTTCAATCAGTGCTCAGGTTCTAATGTTACCACAGGTAACAAGATGATGACCCAAAGCATACCACCAAGAAAACACATCAGTGGTTTGGGCAAAAACTGTGTGAAAGTACTAAAGTGGTCCAGCCAGAGTCTGCACCTTAACACCAAAGGAATATTAATAGACCTGGAAACGGGTGTGCAACAGCACTCCCAATCTAACATAACTGAGCTTAAACTTTTCTGTCAAGAATTGAAGAATCTTCCAAATGAAAGATTTTCCAAGTTTGTAGGATCATTCCCACAAAGAATCGTGGCTGCAGATGCTTCCAAAGGCATTTTAATCAAGTGCTAAGCAAAGAGTCTGAATACTTATTCAAATACTTATTTCTGTTAATAAATTTTTTAAAAAAACACTCTCAACACACTGAAAAAAAAATTAAATACATTATGAGAAGTCTATAAAATGTGGAAATCTCAAAAGTCTGAAAACCTGAATGCAATATATAAGCAAGCTAATAAAAAAGTTTAAAGGCAAAATTGGCGGCATATTATTAATCATTTTTCCTGTTGCAATATTAAGAAGAAATGATATGCAATGTGATTTAGTTGCACGTTTCTCCCTTTATTGTAATACTGGTTACAATTCTGAAATCTGTGACTCCCATGTGTCAGATTAGTTTGATGCAGTTTGCAGCATCCACTCTGTCTGGCCTTGGCCTGCAGGCTATTGGAAGTCCACTATCCACTCAGATGTACGTCTTGGCCCAATCTCTTCTAGATCCTGCTGTTTTATGCTTCTTCATCCAAGCTCATAGACAGACCACTGAGACACAGAGGATGAAAAAAAGGACAGAACCAGAGACTGAAGAGTTGGTTCTATCCCTCTAGCAGACCACCAAAAGGACGTTCTCCGCGCTCCTGTGTTATTTATGTGAAGAGAGCTCTGGCCTATTTCTGCCGCAGGCGGCATAGTGCTTTTAGTAAGGATCCTCTCAGCCTCCCTCGGCCAGCAAGACATCACAGCATGGAAATAAATAAAAATTTTTCCTGGAAGAGTCCAGAACAGCCAGTTTGAAAATTTTAAATGAGAAAATAAAAGAAAAAAGAAGACAAGAAGAAAACAACAACATCAACAACAACAACCAAAAAAGGAAAAAAAAAAAAAAAAAAAGCATTTTTAATTTTTTATTTATTTATTTTTTGTTGTGAGGGCTTGAATAACAGCACTGGGGAAAAAAAAGCGGCCTCTCTTCTCCGAGCTGAGGCAGATGCGAACAGACTTCATTTTTATTTTTAGGAAGCTCTACCCGCTAATCAGAGGCTGTTATTTAAAAACAACAATGGATCATGAGAAAAATGGTTGGGGGGATTTTAAATGGCAATGCGGTGGATTTTTGATTGACAAGATGGAGGACAGATGGTATGTTTGAGGGAAACTGAACAACTATGACAGATAAAGCCACTCTGAGGGGTGGGGGAGGATAATTTAGTTTCCTATGACTCATTGGCTGCATGGGACAAGACACGGCCGTGAGCTTTAAACAACAATGACAAAATTTTAGAGCTCTGCTCTGCCTACAAAAATCAGCCATGGCTGGCACTGATGTGACATTAGATCACATGCAGCCAGCGTCTGGCCAGTACGATATCCCATTTTTTTTTTGACAGCTTTAAATGAGCAACTCAACTTGCTCTCGGTTGAAATGAACAGCATGGTAATAGAAATGGTATGCAAGAGTATTTTAAAGAGAAAGGCGTTGACTAGGCTACTTGCTAATTGAGGTATTTCATTTAGAGCTAAGCTCCCATTTGTAAAAACAGTGGCAGTTGCTGTATAACTCACTGCCTTCAAATAATTTCTGGAAGCATATTTGGAGTTCCTTCTACTGAGACCTGATATACCATGTGTCTGCAGCCAGCACTTAGGCCTGTCACAGTCCGGAGCTTCGCCAAGATGTCATGCATCAGCTATTATGTAGAGGGGCTATTTTTGTTCAGGTTAAATTCATGCCTATTGTTTTAACATGTATAGTCATGAATAAAAAGGATAACGGGAATACTACCGAGTGTGCGCTTGTGGTTGGAACCGCAGGGGTGACAACCTGCATGGAGGCTGCCTGCTCTAGCATCAGCCACTAGAAAGGTCAGCCCCCCCCTGAGTGGCATTTGGTCTGTGACAGAAGTGACCCAGAAATTGTGATATCTCTTGATCACAGCAAGAGTCCAGAGGAAGCCCAGTAACAACCACAAAATCAGGTTCAGGCCAGCATGGTGATGGGCAGGGGTGAGGAGAACAGCAGGGTAGAGGAAAGGTAGAAGAGGAACAGACAGCAGAAAGGCAGCAGTAGATGTATGATCACAAGTGACATCTTAAAAGATTAGAGCCGTGTGGTCGGGAAATACGACCGGAGGTAGTCAGGGGAAAAAGGTTAGTTGCATGAGGTTAGAGAGGGGGAAAAAAAATAAAGATTCAGTCAAAACAACCTCGGCTCACCCTCTCCCTTGTCTTCTATTTGTGAGCATTATGGCCTGATGTGAGCTGTGGCAAGCTTGTTATTATGAAATAAGTGCACTCAGGAGGAGGTGGGGCTACTGTACGAATGAACGTGGCTATTATGGGATGCATGGACCACAGGTTTTGATTGGTGCTGAGAGCAAAGGCTTCCAGGGCATAATCAGAGCCACTAATCCAGCTGATAACAGTGGGTCTGGCCCTGCACACTGTGCCAACCCCTCGCTCATTCAAAAGTACCATTGCATTTGTCAAAACAAGCCTTATTGTCATTTATCACGCTGCAGTAAATCCTGGCTTGAAATCCAAGCACACAGATGAGAAGACTTCCCTATTATGTGCAGACTTAGTTTAATTTTGGGAATATTTGAAAGAACAGATGTGATTGGGTATTTTATTGAATTGTTGCCACTGGCAACATAATATTTTTACGCTGGGAGATCATGAAGAGCACGGATGGAAGCAGTCGTTTACCCAGTACAGGAACAGAAGAAGGCACTGACTTTTTTTTTTTTTTTTTGGTGATGTTTTATGAGTATTTCATTGATCCTTTGCTGCGCTGAGCAATTAACTGTTTTGCTTAAAACACAGTGCCTACTGCAGTGCTCCTTCAGCTAGAGAATTGTGGGCCATTTGTCATTTTTACAACTCATTTTCACCCCAAAACACTCCACTATGTGGCTGGATACAACCTTGCTGCAGCCATGTCCTTGAGTTCCCACTGGCAGGTAAATATACACTTCCATCTAAACATATGTCTCACATTGTCTGCATTTGACTTATGGGAGGTCAGCCTGTGAGGGATCGATGTTGCAATTCCCTTTTAGAGGCCTAATGATGTCATGCTGCAGCGTACTGTGGCTTATGGGACCACGAACCTGTTGATACAAGAAAACAACATGACTGCAACTGTCTTGACTCAGAGTTAGTAACAAAGGGATGAGGCCACATGCGAGTTTTTTTTTTTTTTACACACTTGCATGGGCCAAATCTTGCACATGCTCTACTGTAACTTCAGCACATCACTCCACTGACAACATCCCAGTCCCACAGGGATCATCACCAGGTCACACAAGAGGGAAGAATGAATAGAGCGATGTGATGTTGTCATTCAAATGCAATGGATCACTTGAACTCCACTGCCCTGTTGTAATGACCCTGTGTAAAGACCTGTAATGTGGTTTTCCCATTGGGTTTGAGGGAAACCCTATTCCAGCCCATTCAGGTGTGCAATAAAGTGCTTTTCACTTTCTGAGGACTTCCTGTCTCCAGTGGCGTTCTCCATTAACTCCTCACAGACAGACAAGAGCCTTTCTATTGGCCCAGGCGCTCTTTATCGCAGCAGTTATTCCCTTCAGGTACGGTGCTACCTGGCCCACAGATAAGATAGAAAGCCGGCTGCCTGTCATTATTGGTAGATGAAGGCTATCTGAATATTGACAACAGGTTACACTCCTTGTTGTGAAACAGTTGAACTTGTAAGACAGCTGAACACAAAGCTTTCATTGTGTAGAAGAGATATGAAAGCACCCTGTGGCCACATACCCAAATACCCTTATGTCACGGCTTGCACCCCCCACCCCCACTCCTCTTCAGTTGACTATTTATTTCCAGCAGCTGTAGTGAAGTGCTAAAAAAGTTCTTGACACCAGCTATTGCTTTTCATCACTGAAGCTTCCCTGCTAACAGGGAACAAGTTAGCGTTTCTTCCCTCGCATGTGTTCTTTGTGCTGCTGAAAATCTCACAAATTCCAAACTGATCACAGAGATATTACAAGATACAAGAGTCCTTGAATCACCTGCCGTTGGGGGTGATTGTGCAGAAAAAACAAACAAACAAAAAAAACAATTATTAGAATAATTGTCATGATATCTGACGCTGCATTAAGTGAATATTGTGTGGAAACATTTTTGTTTGTTTGCTTTTTGTTTTCCTTACGCAGCAGCATATAGAAAGTTTTCATTGTTTTTGAAAGAAAGCGCATTTTGAGCGTTTAAACTAATTACCTTTGACCGTTTTCATAGATTTACAAAATTAGACGATCTCAGTCGCTGACACACACACACACACACACACAAAAAGTCAAAATAAATAAATAAAAATAATGTGGTTGCGGCTGAAAACATAAAACATAATACAAGACGCCATTTTCCGCTTTCCGGTGGATAAAGTGATAATTATCCGAAGTTGTTGGGCGATTTGTAGTAAGGATAAAAACAACTTGTCCGGTCTTAAAATTTGTGGAAAATATTTAGAAAGACATTTCCACTTTTAAATAGGCTATATATATATTTGTGTTTTTCTTTTTCTAAAATTCAATGTAAACCTTAGCAACCCTTCCTTTTGTACTGCAATGGCAATAAAACGGATTTCAGTTCATATTTAAACGAAATGATATTATTTATTCTTATTTTAATTGAAATGAAATGCAGTCGGACTTTAAAAAAATATAAATGCCAAGTGAAAACGTATTAATATTCTTGTTATTATTATTATTGTTATTATTTAAAGCAACTGTAGCTGGTTGTGGTTCGAGTCTGTCTTTGTTTCGTTTTATAATGATATTAAACCAGTCTGGGCTAATTAAGTGGAGCACTGCTGACTCTCCTTGACGCGCAGTCTGGAGCTCCATCCCAGTGACACCAGACTCCCTCTCCTCTTCTTGCCTTCTTGTCTTTGCGCCTTTTTTTTTTTCTTTTTTTTTCTTATAGACCTGTATGCCATTGAATCGTTGAGGTTTTAACTGCCATCCGAGACGGTAATGGTTACCGATTCTATACTTTCAGCCATAATCTTCAAGTGGGCCGTGATTAATGATGTCAGAGTTAGCCGGGTCCTTCGGGTCCCCGGCTGGATGACTTCAGCCCTGCTGCCCTGCTCTTCAAACCTCGTCTCTTTTCTTTAAACATAGACGCGCAGCCACCGGCGCACACGGAGCTTGCAGAGATGGTCGCGTATGAATTGCTCATTTCTCTCTCTCTCTGTCACACACACACACACACACACACACACTCAGGAATGGGAGCCGGGCAACAAGTCCCCAGGTGCAAAGCATTATATTGACCCTACAATCCATCTTTATTGATTTTACCATCAACGTGCCCTCCTAATACATGCATAAGAAGCCTTTTACCTGTGAGTAAATATGAGATGAGAGTCTCTGAGGTCACATTTACTGCAGCAGGTCAGGGTCTCTCTCTTTCTCTCTCAGAGGCTGAAAAAGCCCAGGTGGGATCCAAATATATGAACTTCTGAGGTTAAAAAAAAAGAGTTATATATAGGATATATATTTATTTATATAAACCCATATATAAATAGGTCCGAGTATAGGCCTGATTACTGTTCGCAGCATTTAAAACAGAAATGGGAATGAACGCTCCACTGGAGCTGATGTGTCTCAAAGAGAAAGACAGAAACCGCTTCTTCTTCTTCCTTTCCATAAATACATTTACTCTGGCCCCCAGAAGGGGTCGCCATCATGTAATAACACTGCGCCCAAGGGTGTGGTGGGGAGGGGGTCTCCAGATCTCTCTCTCTCTCTCTCTCTCTCTCTCTCTCTCTCTCTCTCTCTCTCTCTCTCTCTCTCTCTCTCACACACACACACACACACACACACACACACACACACTTCAGAACATCTACATTATATTGAAGTTATTTAATGGATCTGAAATGCGCATCGTGCCTTTAGAAATATGCACATTAATCAATAACCCGGAGAAATTTCATATTTTATAAAATCCACTATGTGTGCGTATCCATGCATCTCTCTCTCTCTCTCTCTGCTTCTCTCTCAACCCTCTTCTGTTATTTACAGTTCTTGTGAAATGTCTCACTTTGCTGCCCTCGGCCTCCCGCAAGATATTTCTAACCTTTTTTTTTTTTAAAGCTCTCAAAATAACCGAAGGAAATTAGGAATAAAAAAAAAGCTATTTAGGAAAACAACCCATAAATTAAGAGAATCGATATCTGCGCCACTCACTGTTAGGACTTTCGTTTCATAATGGAATAATGCCATATTTATTTCCCAATCTTATGGGCTCTCAAGCCATAAACCGTGATTATTTCACAGAAAAACCGGTCAAACGTTGACAACCTTGGGGCCATTGTAACACAGCTCTGAAAAAGGGAATATAATGAGGGAAAAAAAAAGGGGGCCAGGGGCTTGCCTAATTAAATCTTAACTGATTGAAATGAAGGTTTGAGTACCTCAAGGCTTGACTAAACTTCGGCTATTTCCCTTTTTATTGCGCCTTATTTATTCTGCACTAACGTGCCGTCTTTTCTGCCTCTCTAGCAGCTTCAACACTGGCCACTGCAATTTTCAGTTTCTGCTAATTCCAACCCCCTATAGCTATGTTATTTGACTATTTATAACGTTCGCATCATTAAGATTTCTTTTTGCGGGGTGAGTGTGCACTGGAGAGGGGTTGTGTATATATGTGTGTGTGTATGTGTGTGTCTGTTTGTGTGGGTGGGTGGGGTGGGGTGGGGGGTGGCAGTCACTCTTTTTTAAGAAGACAAGTATCACTGAAGTGTGAAAAAAAATCATCACTTATTCCTGCAGTGGCGGGCAAGCAAACAGTCCTGAATATCACCCACCAAGTTGGATTTTTTCAAACTAGCCCTCCTAAAATATAGGCTATGATGCACATTTTTTTAATTTGCTTATTATTTTTGTGCAGCAAAAATAAAATGTTATATTTAATTTAATCGTAATTGCTGTTTTAAGCCTTATGTTTCAATATTCCACAGCTTTTATTTTTTGGACACACTCCAAATTTTCTATTGATTAAAATGCCGTCGAATAAATATTACGAAAGGCCAGCGAAGAGTCATCAGTGGGACTATCTGTGGGCGCGTTTCTTCCCCTATTGTCTGAGGAAATACTATCATAAATGATAAATAGATAATGGAGCTGTCTCCTGCAGACACGTTCATCAGCGGTAAATGGGAGCTGGCGCAGAGCACCACGGAGAATTAAGGCGAAAGAGTTTGCAACATTCCTGCAGGGGATAAGTTGTTGACAATTAAAGAACACACACACATACACGCGCGAGGAGAGGGAGACGGGGGAGACGGAGAGATGGGGAAGCTGAGAGAGGTCAGAAATGCATTTACTGGCTGTCTTTGTTGGTTATTTATTTATTTTTTCGGGGTGGTAATTTTTTGTTTACTTTTCATTTGAAGACTTTCTCCTCAAGGCCGGCTTGACTTTTACACTACATCAGGTGTTGCTGGCATTTGAGCGTGTGCTTTGCTTTTTCAACATCCAGACAAAATATATTATTTTAAAAAAACAAACAAAAATAAAAAGAGGCGGGGGTGGGGGTATCTGAAACCATAGTTGAGTTCAGGTGGTTGGGAGCATTTGGGTCTTAACTCCCAGCCTGACTTTTGATCAGTCGCGTAAGATATGAATGTACGTGCCTTTATGCACCATTTCTCTGCTAGTTGGCTTTAAAATCGAATGGTTTCTATATGCTGAACTATTTCCTGGTGTACAAATTCGTGTGTTGTTGATAGTAAATAACCATAAAGAAAATAAAATGTGAAAACACAACTCATCACAGTACTGAAAAAGGGGGACAATAAACATTAAAAGTAAAAAAAAAAAAAAAAAAAAACTGGTTGAAATGCAGACTCACACTGTTGCCTTTGCTGAGTTTGGATTGCAAAGATCAACCCTGTCTTCTATTATTTAAAAAAAAAAAAAAACGCACTGCCGTGAGACTGGGTTGTCCAGAAAGCCTTTTCGGTGGTGCTATAATAAACCATTTTCCCTGGGCTTTATTGATCAGTCACTCTGAGCTAATGTAATTATCCTCATCAATAGGGGGACTGCAGGGAGAATCATTATGCGGTTGACATTGATAAATGATCAGCCAAATGCGGTCCTTTTCTCCCAGGGACCCCCGCCTCTGACCCGCCTCACACAGGCCTACATAACGTAGTCATAGAAACACCTTATGGCAAGAGGAGAGAAAACTGCTGAAATTTAAAAAAAAAGAAGAAAAAAAAAAAGGAGGGCAGCACACACACTCATGAGCCTACATACACAAAACCGAAAAAAGTGTCCCTGTCCCCCAGAGCAAGCCATTTCGGGGAGAGCCAGCTGCACAGCGAAGGACACTCGGTCCCTGCGTAAGCGCTCATTTTTACGACCACAATCCAAATCAGCAATTTGAAAGAACAACAAAGAAGGAGCAAAACTTTTCTAATGTGTTTCCCTCGTCGCTGCGAGCAGATGCACTTGTGTATCTAAAAATATATATTTGCAGTCGTCTCTCTTAGATCATAAACCCCACTTTACCAGATGCTCTGCTGGAAGCGTGCGCGCGCACCACACTTACACACACATACGCACGCACGCACATGCAAACATATCCAATAACACAAGTATTATTAACATGTTGCCTCCGTAACGCACTCAGTGTTTCTAGCGGGTGAACTGGGTGTGTGGACTTTTAATATTGTTGCACGAGAGAAGAGTGTCTTCCAGAGGAACGGGCTGCATTGTGCAGCAGTGCAGAGGGAATATATTCCTTATTTTATTCCTGCAGCAGCGGCCCGGACTGGCTTTGACAGGGAGGAGATGAAGGGGAGGAGTTGTTTAGCTCGGCTGGATCATCCATCATCCCTGTCACACCGAATCGGCAAAAGGAAAGCAGCAGAGGCAATCTACCTTCTGTCTCATCGGGGAAGAGGGGGGGGAGAGGAGGAGGAAGGAGGGGTCGGGAGGGGGGAAAGAAAAGGGGAAAAAACTATTAATATTAAAATCCTCTCCATCCACAGTAATCCTCACGTTTTCTCTCTTTTTCATCTGATAATCTCCGCACAAAACGAAGGGTTTCTTCCTTCCGTTTTATCCACAGAATAATAGACCACTAGAAAAACAAAAAGGGCTTTTAGGTTTTAAATAGTCGACAAAAGAAGACACACCAAACTAGACTCTGGTGTAAAACCAATAAAAAAAATATTTTCTTCCATCTGGTTAAGGCCCAGCGTTCCAAATGGGGGGAAAATGAAGTTAAACAAAGATTATCTATTCAGGTATGGTGTCTGCAATTAAAACAGTCTTTCACAGACAACCTGGGAATCGTTTAAACCAATTAAAAGAAAATAAAAAACTAAAAAAAAGAAATATTGTTTTTTTGATTGTCATGCAGGCCAAAACATATGAGCGATAAATAAACAACAATAAACTCTCATTGTTGGTTTTAAATTTAAAAGAGGCCTTTCCATGCAAAGACTGGAAATATACAGTATGTAAAACCAGAGGGGGAAAACAAATCAACAGTTAAACACACTATTAGGCCTGCAATGCTTTAGAAATAAACCAAAATTTAAAATCATCCTTTTTTTTTTTTAGATAAATCAGATGACTAAAAATTAATAAATAGCACAGCAAGGCAAAAAAAAAAAAAAATCTTCAAAAAAACAAGATAAAAACAAACAAAAAGAAGAAGAGGAAGAACGGGATTTAAACAAAAAGAAAAGAAAGAAAATTCCAGACCAGTTTAGGTAGTGTACTAAATCCAATCACTCAAACCAAATAATAATAATAATAATAATAATAATAATAATAATAATAATAATAATAATAATAATAGTTTGCCATATAATATATTTGTTGTTTCACACATAATAATAAGAATACAACATCGTTTGTTGTGATAATAAAAAAGAGAAAACTGAAAGGAAAAATATACTTATAGCCACGAATCTAGCACACGAGATCTCCTATGCGAAGGGCAGAAAATATTTCAGCTAAAGTTGTCATTTCTGGTAAGGCTATGGCTTGGGTGGCCGCGGGCAAACACCGG
The DNA here is from genome assembly GCF_007364275.1 of Archocentrus centrarchus. Lineage (NCBI taxonomy): Eukaryota > Metazoa > Chordata > Actinopteri > Cichliformes > Cichlidae > Archocentrus > Archocentrus centrarchus. The sequence goes on along the minus strand of NC_044367.1, from coordinate 15,931,225 downwards.
CGCAGGGATAGAGACAAGAGAGAAGAGGTAGCCTTTCAAAGCCCATCTCTGTACTCCTGAACCACGGTGCCCGATTACACCGACAGGCGGCGCTGCAAAACGGCAGAAATGAGCACACACAGAGGGCCGCCATGGTTCTGACCAAAGAGGCAATTATTGTGGGAACAAATCATTGCTCTGATGTTAGAACAAGTAGGGAGACATTAAAAGATGAATGTATATAGACTTTTCTTTTTTTTCTGAGGGGGCAGCTTTTCTCCTCACAGGTAGCAATATTTATATATATATACATAAAAGAATTTAATTCATGTCTACTTAATTCATGTTCACTTTCTTGATCTGGGATGTCTTCAGAAAAATTAATAAATGCTTAAAATCAAAAACCATGCCCTTTGAAAAGTTTTGTTTATTCTGCTTTATCAACTGCTGTCAATCTTTTTTTTTCTCTCTCTCTTTCTCACCTCCACTTCACTGCTAATAGTCTTCTAACTCCAAGATGGGCCGGTGTTGAATTTGCTCTGTGATTTGCACACTTTATTTGCATTTGTCAGCAATTTATCATGCAGAGGGTATATTTGTGTGCCTAAATAAATGACCATGGCAAGATGTATTTCAACCACAATTTGTTATTGTCAGTTTAAGAGGGGACTCAAATGGGCAGTCTGGTTAAAACAAGTTATTGCAAACACAGTGCTGGAAGAAAGTTTGAAATGGTGTATTTTTATGACCATTTGCAAAAATAAATTCAACAGGCAACAATATATACAAAAAATGGGGTTTTCCGAGTCATAATGATAATAAACCAATTAATTGTGTTCTGTCAAAATGGGAACGTGAATTAAGACTTTGTATGCAACACAGTTAATCACACAAAAATCTAACAAAAATCAAAAATGAAATATTTATTACAGCATTTGTGACTGAACACCTTTTAAACATTACGTCACAGTCCTCATACAAGTATTTAATGTATTTTTGACAAAGCTTAAGGGAGACGGCATCTTATCATCTAGTGAGGAACACGTGCTGAAAAAGGAAGGAATTCATGGACATACAATATCAATGCCACAGCAGATCTGAAACTAGCAAAAACATTCTTTTTCAATTGAGGTAAACACATAGAATATCTAACATGAAACAATTAATAGACTGAACTCTGTACGAAGTTTGTTACAATACTCTCTCAGCTTTTTTTCTCCCAAAAGCATTGAGTTCATAATTTAAGTTTTTTTTCTTTTCTTTTCTTTTTTGTGTGTGTGTGTGTGTGAGCGTGTGTGTGTGTATTTGTGTGTGTTTCAGGGTTTTTTTGGTGCATCAACCATCAAATGCTTCTCCAGTGCCACAGAATCAACATTTGTGTCAGTATTGTCCTTATGGCAAGAATGTTGATCCACAGATAAAGAAGCGCCGTAGGATGTTGCTTTTCCGCTATTAAGCTTCCTTCAAAATGCTCTTATCAATGAGAGTCCAGGGTACAAAAAAATAAAATAATATTAAAATAAAAATGTATAAAACCAACACAATCCAGTGCTTGGGCAATTCAAACAAAGAACTTTTTTTTTTTTTCTCTTTAAAACCTACAGGGCAACATTCATTCATGAACCGAAAAAAGAGGGACATGACAAATGTTCAAACTGAATCTTCTGGAGAGATCCGGTGTCATTTAGCAGCCTTTTCCCATCATGCCCTGTTCTTATGGGGGACAGGACCTGATTGCCCTCTGTGGTTTGAAGCCTTTTTGAGATGTTCCATCTTCTTCTTCTTTTTTTTTTTTTCTTTTCTTTAATAGTGCTGTGCTGCGAGACAGTTTCTCCTCCAGGAAGGAGCACACACAGTGTGAGAGAGAAAAGGTTAACCTTTAATTCTAAAACTAGCTCAGGAAACAGAAACCATGTGATCAACAAAAAATGCACAAGTTTTAACTTATTTATCTATACTTTTATACTACAGTAGTTATAACTCTTGGAGTCTTTCTGTTGTTTCTTTTTTCTTTTTTTTTAATCTTCCAGAGTGATCTTATAGAAGCGTTTGAGCGCGTCGCATGAATGTATACTGAACATGTTTATGACGGTGTGTGAGTGAATGTGAGAAAAGTGTGTTTTGTTTCGTTTTTATTCGAGCGGGTGCGTCTGTCCATTCTTTGTACGTGTATGTCAAAACATCCTCTGTTGATCTTTACCAAAAGCCCAAGACTTTACAAAGTGTTCTTGTCAGCTTGGTCCTCCGTTTGGATGAAAGTAACAAAATTGACAAGTTAGAAAAAAAAAAAAAAAAAAAAAAGAATTATCACAGCTCATCTGGAATTCTGTTTCGTTCGTGTCAAATTCTGGTCAAAAGGGTTTGCTTTTTATTCTTAAAAATAGTCTCAAAATAGGATTTATTGTGGGTTGCTGTTTGTTTTTTGTTTTTTTTTTCTTATTGGTTTCTTGTAGTAGCTGCTGTTGTCGTGATGTCATAGCAAAGTTCCCTTATGCTATTGGGCGTGGATGTCCAGGCCTTGTCCTCCAGTACTGGGATCAACAGGAGAAAGCAAAGGGGGTCTCTGCGCAGACATGGTCATTCCTGGGTGCAACGAGGGTCCTCCGTGCATCAGCATGGCGTGATGAGTGTGGTGGACGTGGGGATGATCGGGTAGGTATGCGTGGAAAGGGGGCCCGTGTCGGAGCTGGGAAGGGTGAGAGGTCATCTGATGAGGGTTGGTGTAAGTGGGTGTGGCCATGCTCATGCCCATAGGACCACTCTGAGGTACATACTCCCCTGGCATGCCTGACAGACCTGAGAAGAAAGACAGAAAGAGGAGAATGTATTCAGTTACTAAAATTGTTTTCTCGCTGCAGCTTTGACACGCTCCCTTCTCCATTAACAGACCTTAATTCAATTTAAACTCAACTTCTCCAACAAAGAGCTTAACAGATTTTATGACACTACGCCTGTGACTGCAGAGCTTTTAGCTCCTACAAGTAAAGAGAGACATTATTGCAGTAGACTATTTTAGGTGATGGTGAGTGGTTTACAATGCCCAATAGCGTTGTGGTCAGGTCTCAGGTTGGAAAATGATCCTCAGTCATCCACAGACATTGTAGTCCTGGAGGATGTGAGGAAAACCAAGCAGGCGTATTGATGTGGAGAAGCGTTAATACTTTTACAAGTGGAAGAGTCAATTCCCCCAGCTGAATTTAGTGACTAACCGAACAGGCATTCTCTCATGGGGATGTGCCTCTGTGCACATATTTGATTTAGAATCTCTTAAAGATATCATTAAATAATTTAGGACTCGGTTAGTTGCATCACCAATACAGTGATCATTAAAGGCTTGTTTCCACCTTTGAATAAGAGCATTTCAAGCAAAACAAAGTAGCATTTGTTCATCAAACAGCAGCAAGACAAAAAGAAGGAGACAGAGAAAGTAAAGGAAAAGGAGGTGGCTTATGCTGATATCCCTTAAGATGGAGTCCACTTCATATGTGTAGAGACCTCAGCATGCTGCATCTCTCATACTGTGACACGACCCAGGACACAGGGCGAGCTCAGCAGTGCCACTGTTTGGCTTTTCACATGGCTGTTTGTTGTAATCAGCAAGAAAAAAAGTCAAATGTGGGGGTGTTGTTCCTGGGGCCTGGGACTGGAGTATGGGAACAAGGCTGGGCTAGAGGCCTGGACCTTGGGGAGAAACAAGTGAGCAGGAGGTCCTGCTGGAGCCAGGGGGCCTGGGTCTGGGATTGGGTCTGGGCTGGCCTGCTTTGTAATGTGAACCCCTGGGGGATTAGAAGCTGTAATAGGAGGGGAGAGGTCGCTGCAAGGTCACTAGGCATGCTCACTCTCTGCATTCCTCCACCTTAGAACACCGCAATTAAGAAATTACACTGGAGGGCCCTGGTGAGGGGAAGAGGAGGAGGACAGAAAGGAGAGAGGGACAGCAAAGGCCAAGATTAATAGCCAGTCTCACTGATTGAAAGCTGTGCCATTTTCTAATACTCCCTTTCCATGTCAGTCCATTTGAAATGCAAGTATTTGTCAGAGCAGGTCTCTTAAAACCTCACTACTTGGGTCATAAAATAAATAAATCATTCAGGGAGTTAGTAGGGTATGATGGGTGCCCTCACCTCCGTATAACCCAGGACAGCTCCTGTTAAAAGGCCCAGCAGATGTTTTTGACACTGTAAGCTGGTAATCTCTAGTCTTGTAAGCTCAAGTCATTCCGTTAAGTAGATCTGAGACCCCCCCACCCCCCCCACCCGACTCCTTCTTTTATTAACAAGAGTGGTAAAACCATCTGAAGACAATGACTGAGGACAGACTGGGCCTCTTTCTCTTGCCATCTCTGCATGCCTGCCTCCCTAGCTGGCTGTGCACTTCTGTTATGGCACAGCAGTCCTGCTCAATGGCCGGCCATAATTAAGTACCAAATATACCATATTGTGTGACTGTGTAATCAAATCAAGAGAGGATAATATTCCTCTGTATTAAGCTATTAATGTAATTGGTCATGAAGCATAAAGTATGTTACGTAATTAAATAGTCTCAAAATTATATAGCCCTATATTAAGAATTAGCCAACCTGAGCAAATGTTGTCTCTGTGTGGCTGTTTTAGGGAACATTGCTTCCTGATTTTCCCTTCTTTTTTTTTTCTTTCTTTTTTTCTGGTGCCATTAGCAAAGACAGGAGGGGATGAGATAAAAACGTGCGAGAGGCAGCGAGAAACAGAGGAAGAGAGAGAGAGAATGCAAAGACTAGAGGGGTGAAATGATCTCTGTCGGCAGAATTACCGCTGTGACCCTTTGGAAAATCCAGTCTCCATTTACATATAAAGGGTTCTTTTAATCAAGGTAAGTGTTATTATATTGTGCCTCATTGGGCAAGGGAGTTTAGGTGTTAAATAAAATTTCGTCTGCCCTGCCGCCTTTGGGATGTTATATGTCTTGATTTTTCAAATGTCAGCACTGTGGCAGAATGGCCGGCTTAATCAGACTGCCGCCATTTAGCTATGGAGGGATTGTGTGTGTGTGTGTGTGTGTGTGTGTGTGTGTGTGTGCGCGCGCGCGAGTGAGTGAGTGAAAGAGAGAGCGAGAGCGAGAGACAAAACAGTGCCACAGAGAGACTGTATCTGCATGTGTGAAAGAGATTCCCTCCTTTTGGACACAATGTGCATGCCTGTGTGTTCTACCTTATAAATTTATCTCAGTGTCTCCCTGCTCTTGTCTGCGAGTCTCAGGTCAGGCTAGTCACTGCCTCCTCCCTCTCTCCAAATCGTCTCCCTCCAGTAAAAAATAATCAAAACACACAGCCCCCCCACACACTCATTCCTCCCTTTACACAGCTCAAACCAAACCCCCAGTGAAGGATCGGCCATGTCACCCGCGGCCCGTATATCTTGCTCAGGGGCCGTAATGTACTGCGGTGTTCCCGTCTTTGCATATAAGATAATTTGGGCATCAATCCTTCCCCAGACAGATTTATGTCACTCGGAGGACAGTTTCACTTCTCCTTCTTTATCGCTTCACTGGAGCCTGCTTAATTTCTCCCTGTCAGCCCCTTCCCCAGGAGATGTTATTTTTTCCCTAAATGTCCAACATTTGCATTGGCTGTCCAAGATGGGGAGAGCGATGGCACTGTTGTGATAAATAAATTTGTGCATGCCATGCCAGGTTGTTTCTTTCCCCCTTCTTCTGTTGTTGTTCATGTTGTCTGGCGCCACAAGTTGGGTCCTCTCTGTCCCAGGATGATTACCCCTTTTTCTCAAGTCCTCAATTCATCCTCTACCCTTAAAGCATCTTTCTAAAACGACCCTTCTTGGCTACCCAAGTTGTTGCTGGGAACTGGGGGGGGGGGGGGGGGGGGGGGGGGGGGGAGCTTGTGGTAAAATTATGGCCAGTGTAAGAAGACATTGTGCTGGTGAAGTGAAAGGGAATTGTGGGTAAAAAATAAATAAATAAATAAAATAAGATCCACAGCCTCGGTGTGTTAAAAAAAAAAAAAAAGACAAGGAAAAGATCCCAGTACTTACTTCCCCCTTTTCTTTGCTTTTTGAGTTACAAGATGGAGGTTACATGTAGTGCCATTGCCCATCCATTCCCATATTCATCCCCATTCCACTCATAGGCCCTAGAAAGAAGAGATAATTGCCAGAAAAAGCATCAGCAGGAGTTTGAATCACAGTGAGGTGAGAGACGACCAACTGGTAGAAAGGATGAGGTTGGTTAGCTTTAGCTGGAAAATGAGGGAAGAGAAAGAGGAAGATGTGAAGAAGTGGCTTAAGAGTTTACATTTCTCACTGCATCCTCTTAGACCCGTTTGTTGTGATTATTTGGGACTGAAGTGTAAGATTAGAGAAAACACAAGCAAGGCAGACAGACAGGGGGACTTTTAAAGACAGGTGTTATTGTGGTTGTAGTGCACCGTTAGTGTTAGGTTTATGTGACTGACTTGTGGGCCTTCTCCGAGTTGAGGTGATTAATTTCATGCTAAAGACAACAACAGTGCTGATCAGCTCTTCGATAACTGGTGTGTGGTGCAGCAGGCATGATGGAGGGGAGACGGATGAAGGGAGGGAGGCGGATGGACTTACCAGCTGGTCGGATCCCCATGTGCTGCTGACCATCCAGCACGAAGCTACCCATTGGCTGGCCCTCCGGACTGTACGCTGCTCCTTGGCTCACTGAAGGATCAAGAAGAAAACCTGATTTGTAGTCAAAACGTGGACATGAAAAAGGGAGGGGGGAAGAAGAAGAGAAAACACACCAGACAATCAGCAATTGTCCCAGCTCCAGCCCAAACATACTGTAAGACATTGTGCTCATGTTTGTGGACAGCATTGACTGACGCGTGGCATGCAAACACGCATACAGTGGGTCCTTATGCATGCAAGTGCATGCGCACGCACACACACACACACGCACGCACACACAAATACTTGTGCATACACACAGCCAGTGTCATTCAAAACCACGCTCACAGGAGACACATTGTTCTCTAACCGAGAGAAGAAAGCATGCAGTTTGACAGGATGGGAAGAATTTGTGCCATGGCAGGCAATTCATCCAGACTCAGCTCTCAAATATTTTGTTAAATACATAGCATATGTATGCATTTCTTCTGTTAAGAAGAACATAACATAACAAATTTAAATAATCCCCAAAACTGCCAGATCATTTCATGTTATGCATGATTTACCTGATTATCTGTCATAATAAAGAAGACATAGCAGCAATCTATTTGCTCAGCTGGATCTTATTTTCTTTATTATTAGCCGTACTGAACTAATGCATTTTGGAGACTGCAGAAACCATCGCATTCTGGGACTATAACAGAATTATCTTGGATAATCTGTAATTCTCAAAGATTAGAGGGAGATGTTAGTCATGCTGTGTTTGTAGAGATTGTTGATTGGCGCACACCGGATGCAAGCTGTCAAATATGCCACACAAAAGAGCAATAAGTATAGAAAGAGTCGCCCACATTTGTAAGTGCATCTCATGTTAATCATGGCTCATGTTTGTTTGAACAATCTCCACCCCTGTGTGTAGGGATCTCTATAAAACGGGGAGATTGCTAATCAAGAAAAACAGCTTTTCCCTCCCTGAGACAAATTACTTCTTTTTTTTTTTTTTTTTTGGGTAATGCCAAAGTCAATGAAGCTTAGGGTGACTGAAACATTCAGCAGGATCACATAGTGGCATGCTTGCTACTACTAGGTTCTGCTTTTTGTAATCTGAACACAATAGACATGGAAAATTATTGTGTTATGATTCACCAGTATAAAGTGTTCCATAATCTTTTTTAAACCAGTGTAAATCTCTCACTGCATGGATGATAAATCAAGACATAACATCTGATTTAATCACAGAATCCATTAAACCAAAAAATTAGAGGTCTCGATATTTGAGATGCACTGAATGACTACTTAAGATCAAAATTTGGAAGACTGATTCTTGAGGGAATAAAATAAAAAATGCAGCAGAAAGATTCAGGGGGAAGCCCCCTACCCTTAACTGGAAAAAAAATAAAGAAAAACAAAATAGCCTTAAAAAAAAAAAAAAAAGAAAAAAAAGAAGATAACTCATAAATTGCTGCTAGCATTTCTGGCACTCCTCTTGTGTCCAATTAGTAATTCACAGAGAGACTGCTAATATACCTCTCTTGCCACTTAGACTGGGAAATCTCCAATTAGAGTCAATCAGCAAACAGCCTGCACCACTGCTGAACACATCTCATTGAGAAAATGGAAAAGGGAATGAACGATGGGAGAGGAAGAGGAGGGAGTAGGTGTAGGGCGCCCCTCTAAAAATCTGGGCTCCAGGCATGATGTGCTTGCCAGTAAAGGATTTGGAAAGGGTGTCTTCATGCAGGGAAAAGAAGCAGTACTTTACTGTAGATTAGCTGGATTGTCTGTTTTGTTTCATTTTGGTTTTGTTTTTTGCTCTTTATTTATTTATTTTTTACCTGCTCGATTTGACTGGTCGATCATGGGTTGTACTATTCTTCTCCTGGCATTGATAAACCTGGCAGAGAAAAAAAAAAAAAAAACACAGAGAAGAGAAAAACAAACGTTAAATCACTCTGCATTCACACATAGAAAGATTCATCACAAGCCGCCACAAAGACAAAACAGTTTTGCATGACTTAATGGCAACATTAGCCACCGAGTCCTTGAGAGAGGCACTCACAACACAACAGAAACAAACAAAAGGGCAATTGTCTGCTGACTTGGGAACCCAGTGAGGGATACTTTTAATGTTCCTTATGATCTATTCCCCCCTCTTTTAATAAAGCTTTTGATTACGTTTGGTTGCTATGGGCACCAGGGAGACATTCCTCAAGTATTAAGTGCAGCTTGGGCACAGAAGAACCCTCAATATGGCACATCCCTTCTTCCCTCTATGTCTCTTTCTTTTTCTGTCACTCCTGCACCCAACACTCACCAACTCTATGCGTAATGCACAGTAGCCTCTACGGTTTTTGTCCAAAGTGTTATTTTTGTGGGGACACGGGAATTTCCAAAATACATTTTAAGTTAGCAAAATGCAAGACATAAATGGTCCCTTTCATTGCACCCCACCATTGCACTCCCATCTCTTCCCTCCCCCTCTGTGGGACCCCCAACTCTGGCTGCATTGTAGGGGGCTCTGCTCCCCTTCCAGCTGTCCAGAAATGAGGACCAGGCATGGGCCACGCCGTGCTTTCACAAGGTATTGTTATGTCAGTGAGCCCATCAATTAGGCTGTCTGAAGTTTTATCACCACCACAGCAGCGAGTAAGTGCACCTCCACAAAGCCTCCCCAGCTCCTGTGGCTTTTCCAGTGTAGAGCCGGAGGTCATCTGGAGGTGATTGCCAGCCAGGGGCAACCTTTTTAACTTAGAATGGGATGCCTTGGGCTGTGTCAAACACAAGCTGGCCACTAAGGCCAAGCAAGTTCTCCACTTTTGTATCTTTCTTTTACTTCTGTTACCACCTTTTCTCATTCTGACTTTCTCTCATTTGCTTTAATACACTTGAAAACATAGCATGGACCTAGCACTAGGGGTACCCCCATGTGGTTGATATTAAAGCGCGGTTTCAAATCACGTTGGAGCTGTCCAGCATGGAGTCTTTTGCTAGTTCCAAAAAGAGAAAAAAAAGGCTTTACTGCTCTCTCCTAACATACGGGCCAAGGCACCATCAATATGGCTGAAGAACTGGTCATTAGAAGGAAGGGAGAGCTGGAACCAATTTGGGTTCCTAATCCCCCATGAAGCCCTGATACCTGCCCTTACCTTCTCCAATGAACTTAAACGCCTGTAATCTGCCCAGCTCAAAGTGACATGGTTAAATGTACAAAATGCACAGTTGGGAAAAGAAAGACGCGGTGCTCATTTGCCAGGGGGCATCCAGAGTGCAGGTACGCATGGGGTACTGCAGGCCCCTGAGAGAAAAAGATGAAACAAATCCATATGAGAATAAGAGAGAACGAAAGAGGAAGATGAGAGGTGGAGTGGAGTGGAGTGAATGAGAGAGCTGGATTGGAAATTATATGATTGTAATGCATGATTTGTGATTTAAGAGAGAAATAAGAATAAACTTTTACTACCTCTGAAGTATTTTTTGATAGAACAAAGGGGACAAAGCACTGTTCGATAGCTATGCTGTAAGAAATGCCTGAGGTGCTTAAGAGAAAAAGACAGTTCCAGCATCAAAACCAGCTGAGCAAGTAAACAGTAAGACATTCCTGGTATCACACTCCCTCTAAGTAGTAAGGCCTGCCAAAAGATATGTCCTGTTTTCTCTCTTTGTGGATGCACCAATAGGCTCAAAATCACAACCACGTGCATTCTTACCTAACGTATTCTGGGTCACAGCCATAAACACATAATATTAGGAATGTTCTTCCCAGGTGCTAAATTCAACCATACGTTTTCTAGTGACTGCAGAGGAAATATTCTGCATAATGGAGAGTATGCAGTAAGATAAAAGTGTCATTTTCAGATAGAAAAATAACTGTTCATCTTGTGTTTTTCCACCTTCTTACAGAAAACATATAAATTAAATTATACCGGAAAGAATTTAACTGCCAGAGTGTTTACTAATTTTTGGTATGGAAACAGCTCTTGGGGTATGGACAAATATAGATATTCACATATTTTCCCTAGATGGACCTACTCCTTGTCAGTGCTCCCTACTGGTTAACTATCACAATAAACATTCAGAAAGACTCTGTTTTTGCATGCTAAACAAGTTGCCACGGTAACCATCAGGCAATGATGTGCACCGAAAAGAGTTGTGGGGTGGGGTGGGGGAGTGAGGGTACCTCTCGTGGCCTTAGAGCACCTTTTATCAGTCTGAGTAAAGTCAATTGAGATTATCAGACCCTGGCCCGATAACACTGTTTTCCCTCCACCCGTGAGCTGCTAATGGAGTGTGCTTAGAACAACACAACCAGGAATCCTCCAGAGATGAGGGCCAGTCAACTCGGATGGACGGTCAGACGGAAGGATCTAAGGACCCAAAGTCCTGGGAGAGATACAGAGGTTGACCACAGGGATTTAGAATTCCTAAGCCACTTGCTAAAACACGTGTGTGTGTGCACGCTGTAAATCTACACATCAACACCATGGACATAACCACAACCACTGCCAGTGTGTCCGTAGGCTAACCAGAACACAGGAGGCTCACAGGGGACACTAGCTAAAAAACCTCCAACCCAAAGCCCATGTTTTATTATCTACATCTGGTGGTCTAGCTTATTATGGCCTGCCTCTGCTCAGTGTTAGAGCGCAGAAACACCAACACACACATGCACACATAGTACACAGAGTACCTCTCAGCATGGGAACTCCATGCTGTCTTCAAACAACTAATTAAAGGCAAGGTTAGGGGGTCGTGTGGAGGTCATTCATTGGGATACAGCTCAGAATGTGTACAATACCCCAGGAAAAAATGGGCTGTTGGAGGCAGCGGCCCACTGCTGTTTAATATGAGCCACTGGTTTCGTCCATCCAATAGGCCTTAAACACATTTTCAGGCTGCATTTCAAAAACTGCACTCACAGCTCTAAGTGCGCTTTAGAGCTTGCATGTTAATATGTATGCACATGTCAGTCAATATGTGCGTATAATGCATGTCAGCACATTCTTCGCACAGTACTGCCAGCTGGGTCACAGAAACTCTTGTGCACTGAAATGATGTGAAAGATGCATGCGCATAAGTCCATGTACAGCTACAAAAATGCATCTTCATCTCTTGATGATATAAGGTGGTAAATTTACACGTGCTGTGAAGATTGTTACTGTGCAGATCACAAATATGAACATAGTGGGCAGATATGAATGATGGCTCCAGGGAAGCAGGAGTCCACTTGACACTGGGCCGCCACTAGACGGGATCAACACAGCATCCCTTGTTACCAATATCTGCTCTCTCTGAGAGTGCCTCTTTAAATACTCTGGCTAGCATGCAGTGTTTTGCTATAGTCTGTAGGTATGTGTGTGTGGGAGGGACTAAGATTAAGATCTGGTCAGGCGTGGAAGAAGCGATATAGATTTACTAGAGAACTTACATAATCCTAAAACATACCACGTGCTATTATTTTCAAAGTAGAGGCCTTCAATTTTACAATGCTTCCCTTTAATGATGCAGGCCAACTGCATCACAAGCATAATGGTATAGAAGGTTACTGGAAGTTTGCAGATGTATTCATAGCAAACCAGTCTCTCTCACTCAGAGCTTGTCTTAATGTTTTTCTTACTTCCTCATCTCAATCTGTCAGAAAGGCCTTGTTTCTGGTTAACTGACTTGCAGCCACACCTGGTAACTTGCTCCTGTTGTCAGCATTCCTTCCCTGAGAAATTGTCATGCCAAACCACCCTACCCTGGAGCACGGCCAAGAGACAGAGGGTGAGAGGGAGGGAGACGAGACAGAGAGAGCCTCAGCGCTTAGCTAGCCAATTGCTGTTGAGATCACAGCAGACCTAGCCAATCAGGAGTGGGGTCACTCGTTTGACGAGTTTGTGATGAAAGAAAAAAACAAAACAAAATGAAACAAGCCAGAGTGAGGCAGGAGAATGAAATGCAGAAAACTGAACAGACTGCTCCAAACACAGCACTGTATAGTGTGCAAAGGCTGTGAAACAGTGACACAAAAATCGTTGACAGTTTATTGCCTTCATGGCTGATCTACACGTGCCCATTTTGGAAGCTCATGTGCCAAGGGAGAGGGGGGCAAGTTTCCGATTCCTGGGCCCCTATTCGTCTCGCTTTGTAGGAAGATTAGATGCAACACAATCTGAACAAGAACATACTGAACTCAGTCCATGATGACTGCTTGCAAACATGACTGTCCTCTGGTTCCTATTAAAGCTCATTGCTTCCATACTTCCGTTTCAGACAGAAATAAAGATTCCAAACCCCCAGCGATTGAGTCACAACTCACTAGAATCAAAGGAGGAAGGTTTTAGTTTGATGCTCTTCCACCAAAAAGAAAGGCAGAGAGACAAGAGTGGAAACACTGAAAGTCCTTTGACCAGGAAGTGCATGCAAATTAACCCCATCAAGAGAATGTGTTTAGTATAAGCAAACACTAATTATGGTCCAGTCAGACAGTAGGACAGTCTAAGTCTACTGAACTTCTAACACTGATCTACTGTAGTGTCAACAACAGTGATTTAATCAGTTCACATGGTCCAGGCAGGCCCCTGTAACAGTTTATACATAGCTTCCCACCAGACTGAACCTACAGTATCTGTGGATTTATCATAAACTACCACAAAGGAGCTTTTCACTCTTCTAGGATGGAGATAATGGACATGTAGTTAGGAATGGGGCAGCTTTCTCAAGCTCATCAGCAACAGAATTTCCCTTTTCTATACCTTCTTCCCTTCTTTAAGTTAAAACAGGAGTCAAGAGACATGCGCTGGGCGAACATTACCTCACCACTGTGTTTGATTTAGTGCAGATGTGAAGCAGAGCAAGACAGGATCGTTTTTTTTTTAGGAACGTCAGAGAGGGCCCGCTTTTAGGGCAGCCACTGTGTTTACATAGTTTTACCTCCGTCTATCTCTTCCCCTCTCCCTCTTTCTCACATCCACTGTGCCTCCATATTCCCCCCCCCCCCCCCCCCCCCCCCCCCCCACACACACACGCTTTTGTCTGCCTGTGAAAGGGGGACTGTTTCACCTCTCCTCCATGGACTTTCACTGACCTGTTTTTCTTTCCCTTTTTATTACTCCACTCATTGCCCATTTGTGGCATCCCCCCCTCAGCCCTATATGACTAACATTTGCATTGCTCTGTCAGTCTAGCGGCAGAAGTCATTTCTCTCTGAAACCCGCCGAGTATGAGTCATTAAGACTCCAGTGGAAAATCAGACAAAGAATTATATATTTGTGTTGCAAACTGACAAGATTTAACGAGGAGCTAATTAAAATAAATCAATAGCACTGCGGCATGCTTGCTCTCTGTCTCTCTTTTCTTGCTCTGATTCTCTGTCAGCACCAAAGAGGTGGAATACTGCAGTGTGGAGTGTAATGCTAGGCAAGTAATTGTTTAGCCTTAAAACCAGGGCGCTATCATCTATGCATTATGAAGAATAAGTGAGAACTCACTCACTCATCACGAAACAGTAAATATCTGATGGAAATATGGAACAGTAATCCCAAAAGTCTCGCTCTAAACAAACACACCAAAACAATGCAAACAACAAAAGAAACAAACATAGACATCTCTCTCTCTATTTACCCTCCCATCTAACACCTTCTCCCCTCTTCCCCCAGACCAGTGACGGTATGTCACCTCTGGGCCTTGCAGTCCAGCAGCCTGACCCCTACAGGGCGGGCTGTATGGCCCCAGCTGCTGACTGTCCGTCAAACACCTCCAGAGCAGCGTTGGGCCAGGAAGACCACGCTTGTTGCCCCTTTGATCCGGCAAGCAGCAGCTGCTGCTCCACACAGCAGCACTTTGTTCCTCTGTCTCCTCACCACACTCTGTCCTACGGCACAAAACACCGAATCCAGTGCAGAAGTGGGGAAAAAAATGTGGGGGTTATGGGGGGTGGGGGTAAAAAAAAAAAAAAAAAAATTTTTCCTCCCTGCAACATCAACAAGCTCTGACAACGGCAGCGGGGGTTTTTCTTGGCCCCAACACAGCTCTCAGGCATCTACTTCTTGACGCTTCACCCTCCCTTTTCTTTTAAAAGATATGATAGTTATTGTTCAAATCAGCCAGGGTGAATGGAATGGACTGAGGCCAAGCCTGCCCCAGGCGTCAACACACCTGTATGAAAGAGACCTTATTGTAGCAACCCAGCGTTACTAACTTGCCCTAGCACTACCAGTTTTCTGATGTTAGAAGGAAGGACCAAATCATCTCTTCTTTCTTTTTCTGTCTACATCTCCCTTCATGCATATTTTCCTTCATTAACCTCCCTTTCTTTTCCTATTGCCACTAGACAGGGGTAATATGAAAAGAGATGATCCACAAATCCCTCGTTAGCAAGTCCCCCGCCCCCTTTAAGACAACACCTTTTTAATGTGCACAGGTGTACAAAAGGTATTTTCTGCCTGCACAGGAGCTGAGGGATCAACAGCTGCATTTTTTCTTGTTTGAAGAGCGCCTGAAAACAACCAACATTCGTAGGTCAATATTAGCCCTCGTCAAAGGCTCCAGCACATAGCGCGTGACAGAGGCCGTCAGCGCTGGAAGGTAATGCTCATTCCTCATAAGCCAGCTTCTCACCTTTTGGATGGGTGAGGTTTTCCTGCTTTCATGAAGGACCAGCAAGAAATAGAACAGATACATAGAACACTTCCTGGCAAGCTGCCTCTCTCTCTCACACACACACACACACACACACACAGCCGGGCGGGAGGAACAGAAAGAGAGACTGACTGCAGCACTATCATTACCCCAGCCTACCCATCAGCTCTCCTGAGATGAGTGGGTGTGCTTACAAGATCACCCCAATTTCACAGCTCTGAAGAGTGCCACCCCTATTGCCCACATTTGCTTTTTTTTTTTTTCTCCACAATCCCAGACCTGTTGGACTCCTTTTTATATCTTTGAGGAGTGGGCAGGTATAATCTCAATTTCCTTCCCCTTCTGACTGCTAACATACAAATCTGTGGCTTTTCTAGCTTCTCTCTCCTGAATTATCTTTCCATCTCTTTTTCTTTCACCCTGTCTTTGTCTCCCCGCTCTCTCGTTTTCTGCTCCCTTTCATTCTCAGCCCCTTTTTCTCTCTCTGCCTGGTAATCGAGTGAGAGATTCCGTGACTCTGTGACTCCCCCTTATTGTCAGATATCAAACAGTGCGGCTTTGTGGATTACCATGAGAAGCTGATAATGACATGATAGAGGCGTGATATTTCAAACAAAATTGAGTGTCAATTGCCTGCATCGTCTAGGCAACACAAGTGTCTGCTCTGCAGCAGCCAGACAGGAAATAAGGCCAATCTATTTCCTTTGCTTCATATCAAACCTCTCTCCTCTCTCTCCTTTATAAGACTGTAATGGGTTCAGCTCAAAGAGAAGAAGAGAGGGGGGCCTGCCAAGAGCAACAGTTACATTCTCACACAGCACACATACATACTTGGGCGCATGCGTGTGAGCATGCATGTGCTGTACATGTACGCACACATCTGCAGACAACTTACACTCCTGAATATAAAAATGTATTAGCAGGTGTTAAGAATGAAAGGTGCCCTCAGCTTACCACTCCCCTCTCAAACATGTGTATACATTCACATTCTGTCCCTGCTCTTGAAGCTTAAGTTTTTACTCCTCATACTGATGTGATACTAACCATGAATTTAGGGCAGTGAAAATGCACTGCAGTTTGAGCAATTAAAAAGTGACACCTAAACCTAGTGGATAGACCACTGAGATTCTCTAATGCCTGGCTTTAGGTGCTGCTGCACTTAGAGTCTTTCAGAACCAGAGTACTGCAGAGTACAGGATTCAGCCTGTGTGTGTGTGTGTGTGTGTGTGTGTGTGTGTGTGTGTATGTTTGGGAAGGGATTCTCCCTCCCTCTGGGATGTCATCATCTTCTCATCATTGTGTCTCTGGCGTGTGACTGAGTGCTTCCATCAAGCACGTTTCCATGATGTGACTCTGTGAGTGAGTTCGCGTCTAGCACATATTACTGACCACGAGAGTCATCGGTTAAATGCTGCCAGCTTGCCTCTCACTTCCCTATTGAATAATTAATCTAAGTTTCAATCGCACATAATCGCTTTGAAATACACATGCATGAACTCACAGGCACACAAACACACATGCGCCGGCACGGTCAGAAGCAGAGTTTAGGGCTAAAAAGCCCAGCAGCAGGCTTGTGATATAAATAGCTGTTGTTTGTGGAAGGGACTGCTGGCAGAAACAGCAGTGACACTGTGGAGCAGACCACAGGGACTCTGATGTGCTTGGTGGCCTGAAGCGAGCCCTCTGCCTCTCAGATCAGCTCTACCACCAACTGTGTAAAGCTTTGACTGGCCTCCTTCATATGTGACAGCCTTAAACAAACACAACAAAGCCACATTCAATTAAGCCTACACTTCAGAAGATCCTATGGTCCTTAAATTCAAGCCTGTGAACTGTCATGTGAGATTTTTCATATGACGTGTCTAATAAAAGCCCCCAAATAGAGAAATCTCAACTGTCAGTGGTCTGTGCTGTTCCGGGTTAAAAAATCCAGATACATTTTGCACAGAAAGCTTTTTATCAAATGAAAACTATATTAGTTGGTGATGAAGAATGTGTCTTGTATCATATAACAAGAAGATGATAAAGTAGATATATCTTGGGTGTGCTAAAGGATGACACCCTCTACTGCCAGGCTGACACCCAATTCCCGCCATTATCCCTCCACCTCACATGCTCACAGAGACTCCTAATTGAAACATCATCACCAGTAATGGGAAGAATAAATATTCATAAGGCTGGGAATAGAGAAACCCTAGATTAAGGTAATATACTCTTCATTGTTCTTTCCCATTCCTTTTCCCAGCTCTTCCTCTATATCTCTGTATCTTGTTATGCATGTTATGGTGTTGGATAATCATGGTTAATTCCTCCAGCTACCTCTGATAACTTCATCAAAGTGCATGTGTCTGTTTCTGTTTGCTTGCAGAGAACGTGGCAGCAAGCTACACCATTCATTTCTTACCTCTCCCAAATTGCAAATTAGCGGGTTTGATACATGCAGGAGTTTGGGCCATGCTCCAGTCAAGACTGGATTGTTTTTTGTGGAGAGGCCCCCCCTTCCCTTTTCTGCTTGGCACCAGGTCTACTGATATCTCATCCATAACAGACCTGAACTGGGGCAGAGCATGGCTTAAACCAACAAAGGACTATATTGATTTATAGGGTCTCCCATGATGGGCTTATTGGCCTACACCTCAAAGCCACAGAGGGCATGGGGCCATGAATTACAGCTTCTGAAAATACACATGCACACAACAGGTAAGAATATTACACTGCAGTGTTGCTAAGAATGTGAATACAACTCTCTCCCATTTCCTATCCCAACACATTTACTTTCATCACGTCTTAAAAGGACGGAGTGGGCGGTAATTGGAGCTTATTTTGAATGTGGCACCACAGAAACAAAGCAAAGACAGAAGAACATGCTTATTTACATCGTGTTACTGTGCACCCAAACACAGGGACGGAGGGAATTGCAGTGTGTAAGGAGGAGGTAAAGGGAAACAGAGAGTAACAGAAAGAGTGAGAGAATGAGCATGCCTGGACAGAGAGAAAATACCTTGGTAAGGTTCACAGAGTTTAAAGAGCTCAGCCAGAGAAGGAGCTCCTGTCCTCTCTGGCTCCAACACACACAAACACACACACATACCCTCAAGGCCATTCTGTTACACCTGGTCACCTTTATCCCTTTTAGCCCTCCACACCCCACCCCTCCTTCCAAACACACACACCATGCACAAAACCGCATACATAACATTCATTCACCTAATTCACATCACCAACAAGGCACACATAGCAGCACCCTGTGGCTAACACACAGCTCCTCTGGCTATCTCCCTCAGCAGATAAAACTAATTATTCCAAATCTACTCTGTCAGGTTGTCTGATCCTCTGGGGCCTCAGTTTAATTCTCTCTCTCTGTCTCTCTCCCTGTGTGTCATTGGTTCTTGCTCAGTCATAAGCCACAAAAGGACCAAGAATCTGTGCCAAATGACTTCCCAAGTAAAAACATAAACAGAGCGCCTAGCCATAAAAACACATATAGCATCACAAGAGCTGAAGTGCATGACTTTCTTTGTGAAACCAGACTATGCCACAGAACTGCCAAACTTGAAGTTAGATATTTTTCATAATGTGTGACTACATCTCCATTAACATGCACAATACAACAAAAAAGCAGTGATTAAGCCTTGCACTCTGAACAACTTTGAAAAATCACAATTATTGCATGACATCATCCAGCATACAATCCAAAGGACTTATGCACCTATTCAAATGCTTAGTCCCTCTGCTGGCACTTGATGCTGGCACCCATGTTAGGTTTTAGAGCTAAATAACAGGCCAATATGCCAGGCTTTCCAACAGCACACCCTGAAAGCCTGTGGAGAAACTATTCGTCCCAATGAGCTCTAAAGGCAAATGGAAGCTCATAAACAGAGACTCGACTGTATAGACTTTGCATTTTATCTTTCAGCAGTTTCCCCCTTTTATGAGCCAGGGATCTCTATAACGGAGGGAGGGAGGGGTGGGAGGTGGGGGTGAAGGGGAGATAAGCAGGATGGGAGGATGGCAGAGGGAGAGAGAGAGAGAAGGGATGACAGTAAGGATGCTAAGAAAGAAGATGATGGCAGAAAGAGAAGAAGAATAAGAATGAGGCAGAGGTTGGGAGAATGAGATAGAGGAGTGCTGGGGTCACAAATCTTGCTGCTATTCTAGTACGTGACATCTTCGCTCGTTTGTGGCTGCTCATTAACAAACAATACTGCTGTGAAATTGGTTTAATGACAAAGTAATAAAATTGCTATTCTGCTCACAGATGGCCTCAGGCGCAGGGAGATTCTAGCAGGCTTACTGTGGCTGCCCGTGTGCATTAAGCTGCTTGTTCATGAAAACAGCATCCTACACTTTCTTTCTCACTATCATCAACCTTTTTTTCTTTTTAAGTTCTTTCTTTTCTTACAAATGAAATAAATTAACCTACTTTCCTGCCTTGTTTTCTCCTTGAATTCTCCCTCTCCCACACTCTCACCCTCTTTCTCTCTCTCTCTAGTGGATTCTCTTCCTCGCTCTCTCGATCTCTCTCCAGTTCTCACCCCTAGTGCAGAAATTACCATCTTAAAATAAAAAAGGGGGCCTGCCCACGCAAACGCAGCTCGACTTCATTTCAAACGCAGAGCCCTTGTTATTAAACGACCCACCAATAAAAACCAAGCCGTTGAGGAATAAAAGAGCCAAAAGGAGCAGAGAAGTACAAAGACCTCCCTCCTCCCATCTCTCTCTAATGCTTTCTCTGTAATGCCTCTTTCAGCTCTTTGCCGCTCTATCTTGCCCGGTCTGGCTTCGTTCTTCTTGCATGCCGTCTGTGCTGGGAGAATTCCACAGCCTTGGAGAATCTTGGGCTTGTAATGGGAAAACAAGTTAAAAAAAAAAAAAAAAAAGGCATTCGTTTTTGTGCATGATCAGCCAATGCTGCCAGTTTTTGTTAAAGCACCACCTGTTTTTCATAACTCTAGCCTCACAGAGAGGTGGGCACCGGGTTGCTCCACAGCCTCGTTGGGTGTCCATACCATGCTATGAGCCAACGGGCCTCCAGTGGCTGATAAAATGTGAGTGAGCCCTGTTAATCACACTGAGAACTTCAGCAGGGCTAATGTACTCACATATACTGTGAGAGCACAGTGGCACACATTAGCATCAGCTGTTTAAGACTCCCATGGCTTACTCTGTGAGTAAAGCATGTGTCTAGATTGCGCAGTTAACAGATACTTGGATCTGTAACAACTGCTGAACAAAATGAAAAACAAAATGAAACCTGTTACAAAACAGAGCCCATTCTGTTCCACTCTGCCAATAATGAGAATATGTTTTTCTAAATGTGTTTCTTCCTCCAAAACAGATAAAACGGGATTATTATTACAGCATCAAGAAAGCAGCCAGATCAAATGAACTTAGCGGGTAGAGGGTGTTGGTAGGGGGGATGGCACTTGGGATCCGACAACAGAGTCAATTCTGCTAATTAACTGCCAATTAGCGGTCCCTAAATGAGAGGGATCATGATGCCTGTGTTGGCAGCGTCCCGATAGTCTCTCTTTTTAGTTAGATGCACATATACACTAATGCTTGCACACACAGACACACCAGAGAGACACACACACAGAAACACACACACAGCCGCAACCTCTCCACACTCCGGCTGTATATTTAGAAAGCCAGGGGCATGAGATGGCCACTGCTGGGAGTCCCTGGTTGCAGCCAAAAAAAGGCATGACATTTCCATCTGGGTCAAAGTTAGACAGATAACCAGCAACTTCAGTCAACTAGCCCACCAATACTGTAGAAAAGAAGAGATAGAAAAGTAAGGAATGGGCAGTGAGCAGAGTGTGGAGAGGGGGGAAGGACCTCAAAAGCCTCTGTGTGAGATTCATGAGACGTAAATACTTATAAAGAATGTGGAAAAACAGGCGGCTAGGCCAGTTTCATAGCTTTATGTTACATTTGGAAAATATTAGTTATTATTTTGCATTTCATAATGGGTGTCGCTGCCAAGCCAGAGAATCATAAAATCATAAAAAATCGTAAAAGGCAGTATTCCTAAGTGTCTCTTTGGACTGAGAAAGGGGGATGGAAAATGCTTTGCTGAGTGGAGGAACAAATTTGACTTTTCTTTTTCTCTTTCGTGTTTTCAGATACTACAAACAACTGTTAATATTTTGCACATGAACCTGCAGTATAGCTACTTCATATCTCGGTAAGGGATTTAAACTCTGTAAAATCTAGGGGTGATCCATGATGGAATGATCTGAATGGGAATGGGGAACCTGCTGTGCCGAGAGCTACAGAGCAGTCAGTTTAGAGCCATCTAAATTCAGTTTATCTGCACGCTGTGCTACAGCAGAGCGCAATCGGGGGTCAGAATCGGGATTCCATATAGATAGGCATATGAGTGTTCAAAAGGCATATGACGGTAATCACTTTTGATTTTTGCTTTTTTGTTTTGTTTTTTTAACTGTGGCATTCTTTCAGCATCCTATATCAGTGCTATTTTGCTTATATCTCCAATACACCTGTCTGACCACTTACTGGACATGTAAATGGCATTGGTTGCACATACTGCAGCACATTCTGCTGTTCTCAAAACAGTATGAATATATAACTGATAATGTAAACATACAGTAAATGCACACTGGGTTATATGATGATTGTTGCTCAAGGTAAAACAACAAATAAAAAAAACAAAACAAGAAACAATCAGTGCACCATACTCTGCACTGAACTGCCACAGAGACTGAGTCTATTTCATCTCCTCAGTGGGCACAGGCTGCTTGGCGCCGTTGTCTGGTGGATATCCTTCCCTTATCATGTGACCTGTGCTCCGACAGGGGGCAAAGGTTGGCTGCGATCCGCCTCTGTGTCTTAATAACTCACTCATTGTATTCCTTTCTGCCGCTAATTGGAGCCTCTCCTCACTGTGTGTGTGTGTGTGTGTGTGTGTGTGTGTGTGTGTGTGTGTGTGTGTGTGCATGCGTGTGTGTGTGAGCGCATGTAGTCCCCCCTGGGCTGTAGAGAAGAGGCAGAGAAGTAAAAATAGAGTGTGGCTTAGTGCCCTCTTTATTGTTATTAGTGCTCCAGTGGCACAGCAGTCAGTTATCATCGATGCCAACAAATGACATATTCGTTCTCTACTTGCACCCCACCCCGCCCCACCTCAGCCGACTCCTTCCCCCCTTTCACTCAGCCATGGAAATGACCAACTGGCTGCCTGTGAGATGAGGGAATAATGACGGGCCGATTTCCTTCCTTTTTTTAGATGCCATTTCTTTCAGTCATCTGTCATCGGCGTCATCTCTCAGGCCCACGTAATAACCCTGCGTGTGTAGTTACATGCCGCCTGTGTGAGCGTGAGCGTGAGCGTGAGCGTGCGCATACGCATTGCTGCTGTGGTAAATAATGGCAGGATAGTTGGTGTGTGTGTTTATGGCAGTGAGCGAGGGCACAGCGTGCTGGGTCTGATGCTGAGACATGAAAGGATTTGGTCAGGCTCCATTTAGTTCAGACTGATAGCAGGGCACCGGGAGCTGCTGAGGCAGGCAAATCTGCCACCAGACACTGTAAACTCTAAATGCTTCTTTAGTGTATGGACACCTGTCTGCCATTTCACCTACTTCGCTATCCCAGAATACCATATGTGACATGGCCCTCACCTTTTCCTGCAATCTTAAACAAATGCAATTACATATCGGACCACTCCCTCGTTCTCTTAACATGACGCCTGTTGTCTCAAATGTAAGCAGAGCAAACAAAACACCACACTATCTAATGGTCAACTAATGATGTCCTGACATACTGTATACACATACACATCTCTGAATGTTAACTAAGTTCCCATTAGTAATAATGTGCATAGCAGGCACATACAAACACACCTCTGAACACAGGGGAAACTATTAACAGGATAATCAAGTCTTTCGTCTCATAAGCTGAACACCAGTGCAATGAGATTGTGGACTTTAACCCTTTCCTTTGGCCCTTATTAACATCAAACAGCTGATGGTGTGTGGGCTACAAACAGGTGAGGCTGTTTGCTAATTAGTCCAGAGTTAGAATCTGGTGGAGTATCGGTGTGTGGTGCGGAGACAAAATGTTTCCAATCAGCTGAGTTTTGTTTTCTGTGTGTACAGGTGAGCTCCAGGTAAAGGTAATGGTAGGTGTCATTTGGAGGGGATGGTTCTGGGAGGTTTGATGGGGCAAAAGGGGAGAGAGTGAGATGCACTGTCTATTGACTATCACACAGAGCACCGTTGTGCCCTCGCTGGGCTGCGATTGTGCCGGCGGACAAAGCCCTGATTCAGCACATCCTTTCCCCGAGGGAGAGCTCTGGAAACCGAAGACGGCGGCCAACCCCCCCCCCCCCCCCCCCCCCCCCCCACTCATCCTCTGCTTCTTTCTCCCCCTGTCTGTCGCTATCTCTCTCTCTCGCTCGCTCTCCCTCTCTTTGGTCAGTAACATGGCAGCAACTACGCATCAAAGGGAATAACAGAACAATGCAAGGGACCAGCCAGGAATTTGATTTTTTTTTTTTAAAACAGGAATTTCATACGGCTAAGTTCTGTCATATCTGGGGTGAATGATTTGAGCAGACACTGGACCAAATATCAAAGGGAAAAAGCAAAAAGTCATACATTAATCTATAACTCACTACCTGGCCTGGATAGTTAAAAGCAGAAAACTTCTGCACATTCTTCTCACCTTCCCCTCACTCTAACATGGCCATTATTGTGGCAGAACCATCCAGGCCTGCTGACATCATCCAGGATGATGCACCACAGATAGACAAATCTTCAGTGATTGGTATATATTTGATGATAGGCCTGGTGTAAAGTTAATGCACAGATCTGTGACCATCTGTGATTATGCACCTATGTGTGTTTGTTCAAGGATGTTACACAGTGCAAGTTGCTTTCAGACCAAATGGATCTGAGGCATGTATTCAATCCTGGGCTTGAATTTCATGGCCAATGAGAAGACAGGGTCTCGTCTTAGATCTATCTCTGTCTATGTCTCTGTCTATTTCTCTCTTCTCCCAGGTTAGCAGAGTATTTCTGCATTAATCACCATGACACAGGCAAGGCAACTCAATTTTCTGCTCCTGTAGGTAAGGTGCATGGCGTCCCGAAACGGTGGCACGAGGCATGAAACAGGCAAGCGGGGGCTAATCTTTGGTTACTAGTGTAATTGAAATGCTATCCACACTGTAGGGTGCATTAAAGTCTGATAACAGCGGTTCCTGTGGCCAATTTAAGTAGCTTGACTTCCCCTGGCTAGAAGGAAATAAAGCAAAGGGTGAGAGAGAAGGAGGGAGAGAGAGAGAGAGAGAGAGAGAGAGAGAGAAGGAGACAGAGTATGTCAGATTGTGGGGGGAGTATGAGGAAGGGGGCTGATAGATAAGGCCGACAAACCAGGCTAATTCTCCAGGCATGTTTCTCATTGTGATCCAGGAAAAATGAGAAAAAAATGAATCACAGAACCAAAAAATCAATTGACCCTCGGGTGGCTTGTCAGGCTGCGAGTCTGATAAACCTAAAAGCTTCGTTAATGTCAGCCTGCCTGTACCCAACAGATAGAGCACTTTGTAAATGAACCCGCTTTGATAAATATATTAAGGAAAGCTGTGAATAAAAGGCACAGACTTGTCATTTGTAAATAGAACCCCCGCTACATGGAATTAGAATGATAAAATGGGGTTCCATATAATTAAGTTTGTGTAAGACCTGAAATCCGTGCAAATACCTTCCCGGAATTTTGAAAGGAAGCTGTCAGTTCAATTAATCTGAACATCACCCTGAGAATGTACTGAACAAAATTAAGCTGCAGATAAAACCTGGGCTAGTATTTTGATAAGTAATTCCTGTATCATTTCTTTGCTTCTGTGATCATTTTATTTAATCCACCACCCCCAGTTATGTGCTAAGCCATCTACAAAGGCCCTGCTGGCCAGGCCACCAAAACCTTAATCCACCATATAGCTGGTGTAAAATGGGGAGGGGGTGGAAAGGCAGTTTTGCCTTTTGTGGGGGCACCAGTGGCGGTGCTAGGTATGGTTTTGGATGAAGGGGTGGGGTGGGTGTGGGGGGCTGTAGGGGTAGCTTATGATCAGTGCCTGTCTCCCTTAAATATATCCCAGTGAATACATGCGCATCAAACCACAAAGACCACTGACTTAGCCGCAGAACACTTTACAGATAACACCGGAACATCCTGGTAGCTTACATATAATAATGTTACAAAGGTTGTCTGTGTGTGTGTCTATGTGTGAACCTTTGCATGTGTCTGTACGCGATGGGGAGGGATGTACATAAACGGTTTTCACACTTTAGGAGCATTAGCCGTCTTGGCTGGTGGGGAGAGGGAGGCGAAGGCTTTTGAAAATAAAAGGCACAGCGATGCTGGTGGTGGAGATAGGGCGAGCGGAAATCTTGACTCACCAGTTGTTTACTTGCAAGATGGTGAGGCCCGTGTCTTGGGCTAGCTGCTTCTTCTGCTCTTCAGAAGGGTATGGGTGCTGCAGGAGCAAGCAGAGAGAGAAACAAACACATGCATGAGCCTCTTTGACATACAGATTAACATAAATATCCATGCATGTAAGCACTCATAAAGAGAAGCACGGGAAAGGGAACACGTGCTTCGAGTCAAGTTCATGGCTGTTGCTTATTACTGTATCTATTCAATATGTTACTGAGTTTGTTGCATTGTGTAACTTAAGACTGAACCTTCTCTTGACCTCCACCCAATGCTGCCTCTCCCTTGCACAGTATAGACATTCACACCATACACGTGTCCACCCACCCACACACACACACACACACACACACACACACACACATTCACATGCACACCCACCCACACACAATTCACAGCAAAACCTGCAGGAGCTGGCCAAACAAGTTTGTCAAAACTGTCAACCATGAGAACCCCCTTCTTTGTCCCCACCCTGCCTACACAGAAACAACCTATAGTGCACCTACTAATCATATGCAACAGTTATGACCATACGCACTTCGACAAACACGACTTTCCAGTAGGCCTAAGACATATATTGTGGTGTCTGAGAATCCTTTTATAATGTACCAGGCAACAGATTGAGTGGGAGAAGATTTGTGGTGAATACATTTATCTTTCCTTGAATGTCTGACATGTATCCTGGTGGTGGCTCTTTCATAGAGAGCAGCTGAAAAGAGACTTATGCTAAAAGAAGAGAATACTGTGAAATCTCCTCCACAGATTTGCCAAGATTTTTACCTGAAAATGTAATTCTCCAACAAGGTCTGCAATGATACTATTTGTGTCAGGTCCAATCTAGAGAACATTGGCTGATATAAATGGCAGACCTTGGGCTTCCTTTCTCCCCCTGGGCCTGCTATGAAGCATGACAAAACAACAGTGATCGCTGGTGACAGATGTCTTTAAGGGCCAGATTAGGAGTCGGGGCGCACGCAAACGAAACAAATGAGACACTATGTGTTTCATTCAGCCGCTGTAAACAGAAAGCATGCATGCACGCAAGCACGTGAAAACAGAAATGCAAATAGACAGATAAGAATTATTCATAGACAATCATACCTACAAATCAAAACACACACACACAAAAATCCTTTTTAAGGTGATGTTTAAAACTTCCTCTGATTTCAGGTGGTTTCAAGCTGCACTGATGCACATTTAACCCTCCCCCCTCAAAAGAAAGCTACCTTCGGTCTTCAACTTGATTGTTTCAGTTTCTTTCCGTCTATATGCCGATTGAGCAAATTTTACAACTGGTAATGTACACCCGGCTTGGGTTAATTGAATTTAATTTTAACTTGAAATGATAGCGGTTGCTCAGGAAGCATTTTCTCATTTACTGCTGTAATAATTTATATGAGAATTCATATCAGTAGAGAACGAGATTTCTCCGTTCAGGTAGCCCTGCCTGTTTAAACGTAGTCTGTTTTAATTAAAGAAGAGATGGAAAAAAAATGGTTTGAGGAATGTGCACAATTAATAACAAACAAGGCTGAGATTGGACAAATAATGACTCCCGGCTGCAGAGAGGGATTAATCTGATTTGTACTTGTGTACTTAGTCCCTTTTAATATGCTAAAATCATTAACAAAGGAAAGATGATAATGCTTGCATAGAAATACATTTTTTGATTGCCAGGTGTTGACATTTCCTTGGCTACTAGAGACAGAGTTACAGAGGTACTGTGTGTGTATGTGTGTGCACATTTGTGTGCGTGTCTGTGTGTAAACATGTTCAAGAAGAGGCACAGTGTGCACGATGTACAAGATGTACAAAAGTATATATATATATATATATATATATATATATATATATATATATATATATATATATATATATATATATACATACACACACTTTTTATCCTTTTAAGTATACATTCTACAAAACTCTTGCAAACGTATCCAGAAACCTACACAAATAGTTGGCTAAAGATGGTATTGCATGGAATTGTGGAGATAGGAGCAGCCTAAATTGGAAATGGGAGTGGGTCATTTACATTGTATTAAGGCTTCCTCAGCCTCTCAGGCCCAAACCCGGTCATCAATCGCCTACTGTCAGCCAAAGCGCGCTCTAGCCTGGTGATAAATACGCTGGCCAGAGGTACGGCTCGTCCAACAGCCACCACGTAATGAATGGTTTGAACAAACAAGAAAGATGTCTCATCAAGGAGAGTGGGGATGTTAAAGCCCCCCTCGCACACAAAACCCCTGAGTAAGGAGATTTACTCTGACCGCATAGACACGACACTAAAAAAAAAAAAAAAAAAAATCCTATTTCGTTCAGCTCATACCTCTTCCACTCCTTACTTATACCTCCCTGTGTCAGATGATCACCCCCTGCAATCTTAATTCTTGTGAGCATTTGCCCATAGGTACTGCTGAGCATACACACAAAGAAACACATTTAAAAACAGACAGACTGAAACATACAAACAGTAGGACTGTATAGTCGGTCTCTTCTCTTCATCTCTCCTCAGCAATCTTTGTCTTGCCTTTTTTGTGGACCCTCCGTGCCTCACATATGTTTGATTTTTTTATGAATTAGAATGCAGGCCAGACTTTACACTGTAGCAAAATTCCCTGAAGCATCTGTGTGTGACAGCAATAGTGGCACACACACACACACACACACACACACACACACACACACACACACACACACACACACACACACACACACACACACACACACACACACACACACACACACACACACACACACACAGACATGAGAAGCAAGCTGACATGGTGGGCCTAGTGGTTACAAATCTGGAGCAGCCGTGAAATTGGAGAATGGTTATTTAGACCTCAAAGTAACCTCTGATTGTTAACTGCCACAGTAAAAAAATATATATATATGTTGGTAAATCACCCAATGAGCACAGAAAAAGCTTAGATGACAAGAGGAAAGATGAGATGAATTGCTGAAAAAAAAAACCTCTGATCAGTGTGTATCCTTCTGCAGATGTCCTTCTCTACCATCAGAGGACATATGACATGAGTATTTAATGGAAGAAACACAAACATGGTGGAAGATCAAAGATGGTATTGATAGCTTCCCCACTGGCTTTGGATCCACTCAATATGTTCAGTTACAAACACCACAGCCAATATCCTTAAAAGAGGATTGACCACAAAATGTAAAGCAGTCTATAAATAATTAGAGGCAGACACGAACAGTTTCAATTTGTTGTCCAGGCAGCAGTCTCGGATCGAAACAACCCCGTTAATTATTCTGAAACCTGTTAATGGAACAGAGGCACATTATCCTGAAGTGCACATGTTGTCTAGTTCCTGCAGTCTGACCTAAAAAAAAAAAAACACACTCAGACAAACATCAACACAAACACAGGCGCACACGCAGGTGGACCACAGTCTGCCATTTGTCAAGAATCGAGCCGTGTGTGTGCATGTGTGTATGTGTGACCGACTGCTGGTTAAATTACAGGGTTTGATGTGCTCCGTGCTCTCTGATAGTGCTGCATGTAATGGCCCCTGTGGTTGCTGAACATTACAAGCTGAGGTAGCTCTAGCATCTGCTGCATACGGTCCTTGACACCACCCACCACCCACCCAACAACACACACACACACACACACACACACACGCATGCACACACACGCACACACCTGAATCCAGCTTAGCAGCTTGGCATTTCATCATATACAATAACCACATCTACCGCTGGACCTGCCTTAACTTCACACCACACCTTTCGCAGACCTATCAACTCATTCAACATCCAGTTTGTCATATATCACTTTTGTGCTCTCCTGACACCTATATGCACCCATCATCAAATCCCACAGCCTGGTCATTATCCCGGCTGTTCCATACAACCCCCACCACTTTTCCTGCTCTGCCGCTTCCACTCCACCCCGTGAACCTGCAGCTCCTTGTGTGAGCTGCTAGTGGACCCCATTGATGAATTACATCATCAGTGTGTGACATGAGTTATAGAGGCAGGTCACAAGGTTGCAGTGGCTCGCAAACCTATTCCATGCTAATGACTCCCAGGAAATCAAAGGCCATTGGCTGTTTACCCTCAATGCAATGGCAACATTTGCCCAGAATGACTGATATGATTTTGCTCTAGTTATTTTTGGTTTTACTTATCGTAGACTTGATTTAAAAAAAAAAAAAAAAGCATTTGTCATACAGATAAAATTTTACAACTTTTTCGTGTGTTGGAAGCATTGATGGACTTTATTGTGACTCTTTGTGTCTAAATTTATAGAAATATTGCATCCCAGTATTTCCTTTCATATATGCCTTCCACACACTGATTGGAATCATATTTGTTTTTAATCAAAGTGACTGGAGGATGATAATAATATTCACTGTCAGAAACAAATGCAATCAAATATAGGAATGACATTTTAATATGGATTCCGCATCGAGCTGGGGTAAGATTGGCACATTTTAAATATCAAGTTGCCGCTGTTAATAATGTTACAATTGGCTTCTTTGACAAATGACAATGAGATTGAATGCATATCAGCATTACTGAGAGATCAAAACAGATATGACAAATAAATCCAGTTGGAGTTTTTGAATCTTCATGAGTGTTTACTATGCACAGAGCCTACCTAATGCTTGGCTTTTTAGTTGCAGGTTTCTGACAGGTTTTGTGATTTATAATGAAAAATACAGTTAATTACTTCCATCTGTAGACATCAAATCGACTGACACTTGACAATTAAAAAAGAGAAGTGCTTTCTATCAATTCTCTATCAATTCTAACCTGCTGCGATGTTTTTAATGGACTCCAAAGTAAGAATGGCAAACTTGGATATACATATGCGGGTCTTTTGAAAGTTACATGAAAATACTGTTGCCTGTCCTTTCCTATCTTCAACTTTCCGCACTGTTCTCTCTTTCTCCCTGTCTTTGTGTGATTTGGGGAAAATGGAGGTGGGAGGCAGTTGAGGGTTATTTGGGTGTTTGTTTTATTTTACTGGGAACTACACTGCTTCCTGACAACAGTTTGAAAACAGGCAAGAATGCCACATGACTCAACCCTGCCGCTTTCCCTTTTCTCTCTCTCTCGATTGTATATACACACACACACACACACACACACACACACACACACACACACACACACACACACACACACACACACACACACACACACACACACACACACACACACAGCCAGCTTATAAACAGAACTCACATGATGCTAAACAAAAAAACTGCACGCACTGCATGCCAACCTCTGATAACAGCAAATGAAAGTACATCCATATCTGCACCTCATACGATCTGCATTCAGAACATACCACTACACTTCTCTTGTGCTCACTCCAAACTCCAAAGCTTCCACAGTAAGTATAAGGGCTCTCAGTGGACTGCCCTCTGACAGTAAAACAGTGATGATTGCAAATACAAGGCGGACTGGTGAGGCCTGCGGCATCTATTATAGAGCAAAAGGGCCCCCAGTCTGTCTGTCTGCCTCTCTGACTGGCTGGCTGGTTGGCTGGTTGGCTGGTTGGCAGTGTATCAGTACTACTACTGCTGTTGCTGCCACGGCCCCCCACAACAATCGCTGGCTGGGCTCCTGAAGCCAGCTCCTGGACCCCTGCCAGCAGCCTGTTTGCTCTACACCATTAATTTATGTTCACTGGAGACAGTGCAAGGTTGTAGAGAAGCTCTACGGCATAACTGCCCTGTTTGCCTGCCAAGCTCCAGCAAGAGTAAAGCGGGTGTGTGGAGTCAGAAGGAGGGAGGAATGAATGGAAGAGAGGGTGAGGAAATAGCCCTGGAGGATGTGAAAGATATAGGCATCTGATTGTACCAAGCTCCATGAGGCTAAATAGCAATCACTCCCACACAATCCCAATGCACCTCCAGACTTAGCGATCGACCAACAAAAAGAGAGCGGTGTTTTAGGGTAGCATTTCCAAATTCCATCATGCATAATGAAATGAAAGCTATCATTTTATCCAATAGAGGAGATAAAAATGTTTTAAAAAATAAATAAACATATTCATTATGTACATAGAAATCCAAATAAAACTCCCATATGAATTTCAGTTGAGCTCAACCACAAATCTATTGGTGTTTGCCAACAGTTACATCTATAAACTGCATGTGTGCTATGTTGCAGACCGGGTCCACTTGTGGCCTGCAGACATAATATAGAGATGTGCCTTTTTAATCGTCAGATTGAGTTCATGGCTTATTTTTTCACCGCATGGCTGACCCTGTGCTTTCAAGAGGAGGAACACAATCCTTCCATCCTTACAGTGGGGGCCTGGTCTTCTATCGCGCTCTCGTTTCCTTCAATCTCTCCTTCTCCCACTGTACTCTACAGGTCCTAACAGCAATATGTTTCTCACTATACTCACTAACCCTTTTGCCCTCATCTCGTACCCTCTTTAGTTCACCTTATCCCTTCTCCTTTCCTCTCATCTCGTCTCGTCCCCCATTTTCAAAGTTTCCGCACAAGCTTTAAGCCAGGTCCTAGAGGGCAGGAATTTGGCCTGGTTTTTCAGTCCAGGCTGCTGGCTTTGTTGTGGTAACTGCCTGCTCAGGGGCACCCAGCTCTGTTCTGCTCTCCTTTCTAGCTTGTATGATGTCAACACACAGCCACGCTCACTACTTGTTCTCAAGAAATCTTTAAAACATGTTCTTGCAATGACTACAGCTGAGCCAAAGGATCATCCTACAAAGGGGTTTGTTCCTATTAAAACTTTATAGGTTTACATTTTCAAACATTTGGTAGATTTTTTTTTTTTAAATAATTCTTAGTAATGACTCCAGTTCTGTTATTTGCTATGATGTTGCTTTTTGGAATTGTGAAATAACTGGTGTTTTGCCTTTGCACAGTCCTTTTAAGTCCTATGAAGAGATCATTAGCGGTTTAGAGGGCTGGTCATAGCAGTGGATCCACTCACTTTGCCTGCATGAGACAACTCCACATCCGCACCACTCGTTATAGTTGTCATAGCAGAGTGAACAAACTAGCCCGCTGAATAAACATCAGCACTGGTTTAGTGACATGCAGCGTGCACATGTTGCAAAGGAAGGAGCAGTTTTCTTGCCCTGAAACATTTAACATCGACTGTGAGAGTGGAATGCAAAGGACACTACCAAATCATCACATCACCTTTTCAACTATGAGCAACACAATTTCTAATTAATTACAAATATATTTTTAAAAAAAGATCAAAGTACATTTGAGGCAATTTGATAATTACAAATGAAACTGCAGGCATACAGAAGCTTGGAAGCCACTCTATAGAAATGTTAGGAAAAACAGGGGACTGATGTCAAGCCAGTAAAGCACTTACAACCAAGAGCTTGCTGATAAAGTCTGTCGGAAAAAGTACTTAATATTAACATAGAGAGTCTCTCTAAATTTACCCTCTTACTCTATTGTGTTCTTTACACTTTGTTTAACTTCCTAAGTCAAAGTAAAGTGGGGCTGATCTTCAATTGAAATAGAAACAGATTCATTTGGCGAGATGGACAGACCGAGCTAGAGAAAAAGGGGGGTTGTTCGCTCTTCAAATAGAAGCTTCTGAGAGTTTCCACTTGACGGTTCTCCCTTTCATTGTGAACTAACTTAATGAGAATAAGTATTCAAATACACATCCAGCACCTCCTTTAGCTCTATCCCGCTCTCTTTCTACTCTCTCCCTCTGTTTCTTTAAGACTCCTCATTCTCCAGAGAAAGGCCAGTGCGTTCTAATAGTGAGCCTCAGGATACAACAGCAAGAACACAACCACTTACAGAGGACAAACAAGAAACCCCCAGGGCCCACTGTGGAATGTCAAGCCAATTTGGAAGATATCATAGGACATTTGTAATGTCAATTTTTGTTTTCAGGTCAAGAATCAAAGGCAAACATGGTGGGTAACATTTGTCCATTACATTGCAGGCAGGAACACCCCCCTCCCCTACCAAAAAACAGCTGCGGGGGACACTTCCTGTTTGCTAATGATGCTAAATGTGTTCAAGTCAACCATGTCAAATTTTCTCCCCCTCCAAATGGACAGCTGGGATGGAAAGAAACATTTTATCTCTTCTCCTCCTCTGCCTCCCCTTTTCTCTACCCTCTGCCAGTAAGAAGGTCCACGCCAGACAGACACTTCAGATCATGTCCCTGTCAATGAGATGGACGAGCATAGCTGCAAGTAACGGTAGCGTAGGTGCATTCATCTGAGATCACAAGTACTTCCATGGAACAAAGTCAGCCAAGTCCTGATCAGTCACCACCCTGCCCCTACCTGTTGTGTCTGTTCTCTTTTACCAACTACAATTTTAGCCTTTCAGAAATGCAAGTCTTCTGAGCTCTCCTCTCATCTAGGAATGTATGAGTCAAGGAGATATCTCCTGTCATTGCTCAACACCCAGGGGCGGCTGGCTGCACAGGGCTCTGTGGACTGACAAATGCCCTCAGGATCTTTCACTTTCTTAATGTTCCTCAAAGGAGAGTCGACATGTGACAGGAGTTAAAATGCCTTTATGAAGTGCTGCCAAGAGAAGAGAAGAGAAGAGAAGAGAAGAGAAGAGAAGAGAAGAGAAGAGAAGAGAAGAGAAGAGAAGAGAAGAGAAGAGAAGAGAAGAGAAGAGAAGAGAAGAGAAGAGAAGAGAAGAGAAGAGAAGAGAAGAGAAGAGAAGAGAAGAGCCTGTTAGGCTTATGTTGCTTTTAGGCTGGTCAATAGCCGCCAATCTTTAGGTGCATTCTTCCATCCTATTTTCTCCCTGCTTGTAGTGCTCTTAGGCTCAATCCTGCCCGCAGGCCGAGGTGACCTTTGCCCTGGCTGGCCTGCCTAGCTACAGCCCTCTCGTTTGTTAGGCGCTTTATCCACTGACAAAGCAGGCAGGAAGTTGGCAGCCACCCAGCAGCCCCATGGGAGGATGACCATCAGCTAGCTCAGCTTACTGCTTATTACAGGATGCTGGGGAGCATGTGTGTTTGTGTGTGTCTGTCTGTGCGCTGGCATACGTGTCTGTCCTTATGCTCATGTCTTATGCATTTACTGTATGTTTGAATTAATACGTGTTTATAAATGTGCATCTGCATGTGCAGACATATTTAACTGAAGGTTTTTGCGCAAGTAATTTTTATTATGCTACCCAATAACATACAAAGAATAGATCTGGAAGCTACAAATGGTCATGTCTCCAAGTTAACCAGATCAGCTATACATGTTTGCAACAATCAGGCAACCTTCCAGTCGTTGGACTCAGGGGA
Source organism: Archocentrus centrarchus (assembly GCF_007364275.1). Lineage (NCBI taxonomy): Eukaryota > Metazoa > Chordata > Actinopteri > Cichliformes > Cichlidae > Archocentrus > Archocentrus centrarchus. The sequence goes on along the minus strand of NC_044367.1, from coordinate 15,896,293 downwards.
CCCCAGCACACTTCAGTCTCTCTCTCTCTCTCTTTCTCTCCCTCCCTCCACTCTTTCTTTCCTCACCCTCCTCCTCTCTGCAGCCTGCTCATCAGAGCGCTCAGAACAGCTCACTAAAACATTATATCATAAGACACTCTAGTTTCACTCTCGCCACTCCATAAAAGTCAGGTAATTCATACTTCATTTATATACCTTCCCATTAATAAAGCTGATGAACTTTTACTCCTTAAATCTAATGGGCCATTTTAGCACGATTGCCAGCGCTTGCCGTTTTCTCTTTCCCTCTCCGTCTGCCTCTCCTCTCCCTTCAATTCGAGCAGTACTTTGAAGAAGGATAATCCACAGACACTCAGGCTCTGCACACGTACAGTGGTATGTGGCTGAGGATGTAAAGAGAAGGAAATTTTTGAAACTTTTCACTGACCTCTGCCACAGACAAGCAGTGACACATACCATCTGTATGTTTTTTGTTTTGTTTTTTTTTTGCTTCCACTGTTTCCCTCTACCTCTCTCTATCTGAGTACAACAGAAGGTCACTGACCTGCGTGCCTAACGCAAGGCATCATGGCTCCCCAGCTCAGAGGCTGTTGACAAGCGTCTGTGTTCTTTTCAACAACTCGTTGAACCCCCACCCCACCCCGCCCCCAACCCTACCTCCCTTCTCAGGAATGTAACACAACCGCTTACTGAGGTAACCTAAGCCCCTCCCCTTTTCCATCCTTCATTTACGGAAAGAGAAAGACAGAGAGTGAGACCAAGACCAACTGGGGGTGTTAGACAGCTGTCCCCCATCTCCCCATCTAACTCTTGCTCCCTCTCTATTTCTCTTCTTCTCTTTAGATTTGCTTCTAGCCCACTGCCTGTGGAATAATTAATGATGCAATTGAGCTGAGGAGAGGACTCTGACCAGCAGGGGCCATTCCTGACTGCCTGGGTAGCCGTTTTATGGAGGACCGGAAAATAGAAGCAGAGAAAGACATGAAGAGACAGATAGGCAGAGGAAGACAAGGATATAAAACAGTCCAACAGTGAGAGGAAGAGATTGTTAATAGTCTGCTCCTCAACAGTCTTCTTCCCTGTTTTCGTCCCCTCTAGTCTAATCCTCCATCCCCATCCCCCTCTCCTCTCTTCCATCCTCATGGCGGGATTGGGGGGCCTGACCTGTCTGGTGATTGATGGTAATGTCTCAGGAAGTCATTTTCTCCGACAGCACCCCGCCGCCTTTCAACAGGCCTGGTGCAGAGGTGAGCCCATCACATGGACGCTTTTAACTCTTTGCTCACTCACTGCCCAGATCTCTCATACCGATCTATCTCACACCCCTCGTCCCCACACCACCTTCTCCCTCCACACTGCAATGCCAGCCACCAACTCAGACTCCTAGTTCTAAGACCATGGCAAGGGTGAGAAAGAGATCAACACAATTCTCTCAGAAGAAGCAAGATTAAAAAGGCTTTCAGAGCAGTGAAAACAAGTTGTCTTGACTTAAAAGAACAGGCCATCTTGAAGTGGATCTGCAAAGCAGCCCCTAATTCAGGTTGCTGGGGATGGATCCCCACGATTCCATTACTGTCAGTGCTTACCGCCTCCATTATGCCAATTAGGACATGGCTCTAACACTAGGAATGCTTTGCTATCTTCTGGAATTGCTAACATCTGCCATGTCTCCACTCCATGTGTTGGAGTGGAGCTGTCGTTTCTTAAACACACATCTTTTTACAGTCACACTCTCCCTCTTGTTTTCCTCCTGTTTCTTCAACACTGCTCTCCACATTTATTTTCTTAATTCGACTCAAACTGTGCCTTAAAGAGATCCTTCTCTGTTTGAGTCCAAATAACCTAAAATGATCCGTGAAGAGACTTGCGGTTCCCGATTTCAATAGGCTTCATTAGTTTTTAATATCTAGCCAAGAAAAGGAGGGGAAAATGGCATGGAGATAATCAATGGAAAGGGGCTGGTACCCTATTAATCTCCCCCAAAGGATTGTGGGTTAATACACGCTCTTGCATAGGCAAACATGGCTGTGTGGTGAACACATCTGTCTGCCTGGATGGGTTACTTAATGAAACAGCCAGTGTTTGGCTGCTGAGATGGATGTCATTCCCTCAGTGAAAAATGAGTTCTCTCTCCTACTATGCTGAGGCAGAGCCACACATGATAGGGCTCCATTCAATTCACTAGAGACCGAACTGTGCCCCTGTGTGAGAGCAGCTTGTCTGGGCTGGACAGGCAACGCATGGCCACTCGAGCAAGTCTTCATGGAGATCATATCAGGGAATCCTAATGTGAACAAGACTCAGACTGATCTGGGAATGAGAGAAGTCATGGAAAGACTAGATGCACGGTAGTACAGTGGACAGATAAAGAAGAACAAGAAAGGGGAGAGATGAAGGCTGAGCCACCTAGGATAGATAAACAGGCACAATGTGTGTGTATTCTAGATTGTAAGTATGCCTGTGTGCCTGTATTATTACCTATCTGCCAGAATGTGACTGCATGTTTGTTTGTGTGTGTATCAGTGCGTATTCTGACAGTGTTGGAGGTGACCCCTGGTCAGGGAGTCCTGTTACAGGAGCTCACCTCCGGTTCGGCGAGCTCTCCTCTCAGTGTGCTAAACAGCCACCTGAAGACAGGATTAGCTATTGTGACCCAGCCCCAGAGGTAACTGAGATACACCTCCGGGGACAGACATGAAACACACACTGTCACGTGTTGCAGAAAAACAGCCAGGTGGGCAGAGACTGACACTGAGGAAGACAGCCGTTTAAAAAAAAAAAAAAAGCTGTAAAATGGAGACAGGATAGGACAGGTGGTGGCAGGGATTGTAGATGCAAACAGGACACTTATAAGAGGATGAATGCAAGCAGGATACAGTATAATGTCGAGCAAGTTAGGGTGAAGGTATCAGTGGTGTTTGCTGTTGTCTGGAGAAAACAAAGATTCAGAGCATAAGAGGATTGGGCAACCTAACCAAGTGCCTTGGGGTAGCTGAGATTTGTGCCTGTATGGAAATTGATGCCTGTCAGCCTATCTATGACTCAACTCTGACAATATGCATGCATGTGTGTTTCTGTGTGCATGTACAAGTGTGCATGCTGTGCTATGACAAATGAGCGGTGCCTAATTTGTGACTGATTATGCAGGCTGCGGGTGCCCTAAACCTCTTTGAACTTGTAATTGCCCCTGGTTTCAGTAATGAACATTAAGGAGGATTCAGAAATGTGTAGCTAATTACACATTTGCCCCCTCCACACACACACACACACACATACACTCACATTCTTTTACATTTCTTCATCCTATTGCTGGATAAGAAAGAGGAAAAGGAGGAGCGAGAGTTGTTGAAGGAGGATGAGAGCCAAGGAGGAGGTGCTGGTTTGGGAGGCATATACTGCTGTTGTCACCCTCTTTATCTAAATAATTGTACAAGCTGGTTTATTGGCTTTAGAGAGGTGCTTTGTGTGTCAGTTGGTGCAGCCCTGGGGATGTAGGAGACCAGCTTTCCATAAGATCAATATTAAGAGAGATTCACATCTGGAGCCAAGGCCTGTCCTGCTTAGATTTGGATTTATATATTGGTGTTTTTTTTTTCTATTTGATTTTTCATTGCTTCTCTTCTTCTTCTATCCATCTGGGTTTTTTTTTTTTCTTATTAGTGTGTGATAAAGTTTACTTTTGATAGAGACACTGTTATCTATCACACATGCTCATTTGCTTAGCCTTACATGATCTTAGAGGGATGTGGCTACAGAGAAATCCAGAGGTCTGGAGTGAACTACATCTGCTCTGTGTGGAGAACAGACACAACACATGGCTCAGTATACGCGCTGAGCAGAAATGCTTGAGCAATGAAGCATTCTGGGTAAATGGTTACAGTGCAGGGAAGGTCCACTGTGGCTAGTGGAGGGGGAAAAGTCAGGGAAAGGAGCAACAAATTGACCTGCTCAGTCTGCGTCTTTGATGTGGACTGAGCTCTCTCTTAAAAACCAGTCCATATGTTCAGAGAGGGAATAGAGATAGGATATCAATGGGGAAAAATGAAAAGGTGAGGAAGTTGGGGGGAAGAGGTGAGAACAAGAGGCATGGCTCCCAGTTATAAGGACCCCACTGTGCAGGAATCCCACTGCCTACCCCTGGACTAAGAGCTGGGCAAAACAAAAGCATGCATTTGAGAAGAGTTGGAAGGGAGGGGAGAAAAATCACACAAAATGGCAGGAGTGGGATTTGGTGCAGCTAGGCTCCCATGACAAACCAAACAGTGAAACACATAGTCTGTTTTTGATTTATACTCTGTGCCTCCATCCCTCAACCCTTTCTCTTTCCTTGCCTCCCTCCCGTTCTTTAGCCTGGTTTGCCATTTCCACGCCTGTGCTGCTCCTTTTCCCTTTTGCATTTTCTCCTCTTGGTGTGAGATGAATATCAAAGCAATACTGGGGCAGCTTGGAGGCCTGCAGCAGAATCTCATTGGCCTCCATGGTCCCCAGCAAGCAACCGCCACTGCTCTAACAGCTCTTGCCACAACCCTGCAATCAACCGTGGGGGCAATGAGACTAGCCTGCCGGGTGGAAATTCTGGGAGGGTAAGGGGTAATTTAAGGGAACTAGCTCTAAGACGTCAAACCAAAATCCTCTTATACATTTTGTTATGAATAAGATAACCCCAAAAGTGCAGAAGGAGGAAAATGGCACAGAATAAGCTACGACCATCTTAATAACCTTGTTTTTTTTAACCAGGGGCAGGTTTGCTATCACAGACATTGAGGTCCCTCATTAAATATGATGTCATTTTGTCCCATTTCCCATTGAGCTGGCTCAACCAGGTCCCAGCCTGGATCAGTGCTATGACTACAGAAGCAATGGACAGTAGTGCTGAAGGCAGGGAAATGTTACTGAGCTGGGGTCAGTTCCCAGTGGAGCATACAGCCTTGAAGAAGCCTCCTCTGCTTTGTGCATGTGTGTTCTTGGACATCTCTCCACTGTTGTGAGCTGTATGTTTATAAATCTGAGCGGCCTCCACGGGCTGAGTTCTGTTTGTAGTCTGCTGCGGTCAGGGCACGGGCAGTCACCTCCACAGGGGCCAGTCAAATTCATGCTGTGTTGCTGCTCTTCAACAGGGACACCTTACTGTAAAACCATTATTTAAAGAAATGCATATTATGTCACAGTTCAGGCAACACTCTTCCCTTCTCTTTTATTTTTATTATTATTATTTTTTTTCCTGGAGGATAATTTGTAGGTTGCTCTTTTTTCTTTTGCAAATACTGTGGAGTTTCACACAACTTAATCACCTCCATGCAGTGGGAATGTACCGTAAACAGTCCCTTAGCGAAAGCACTCATTTCTGCTACTTCATTAAACAACCTGCATTAAGATGCAAACAGCAGGAGTGAAAATTAACTGGAAGGGATGGAAATGAGAGGAAACATGGAGGAGGAGAAATGGTGGGTTTATGCAGGTATCCCAGCATTAGAAGATGCACAATATAACATGATGCTCATTTTGAGGATAAGCAAGCCTATGGGATTAAAGGGGGGGGGCAACTACAAATAAACATGCCAGCACTTTTTTCACACACCGCATAGCGTATGCGAGGTTAATGTGCCATGCTTTATATGTCAGTAGATTCCAGAGTGGGGTTAGTTGGCTTTGAAGTGGAACTGTGACAGATCTGGATTAGGGGGCAAAGTGTAAAGGTCTGATATTGGAGCATGAAACGAATTAGGGCTTATTACATTCTAATGCAGCACTAAATCTCTGGAACACCTACCATCTACGCCAAAGCACTGTAAACAAAGCTTTTGTCGGTTACAGAGCTGTGACACACTAACACTTGGAAACAATGCCACAGCAACTCTGCATTGAAAACGAAAAGTTGATTTATTTACTTGTTTAACATCCTTCTGTTTCCTTCTTTGTAAGGTGAAATTCTTGAATAAAATAAAGAATTTCTGGTGTCTCATTACCCTGTGTGGGTCTACCATTGCTGTGTTAGGCCCTCTGTGGTGTCCTGGCTGCGGAAGAACAGATGGCAGACTGAGGTGGCTTGTGTCTCTGTTTTCCAGGGTCGCTGAGCAGCCAACATTAGAACACAGTAACTAGACAATAGCTAGGCACCAAACCTCAACCCCTCCCCGCCAAAGGTCTCTTCCACACTCATTATCAATGACTTTCAATTACCCCTGTGCTAAACATCACCAAACTATCCTGTCATATTGTCACTAACATCTGTTTTGCAAACACACGTGGAGCAGCGGGTCTTGTCACAAAAGTAACAATGTGATGACTCTTTTTCCTGCGTTTTCCACTGATGGCCACACATTTGGGCAGTGGCAGTGAACCAAATTGTCGCCCGGGTTGCTACGGGTGACTGGAGGACTGACTTTTGAGCTCCTGAGGCAAACAAGCACATGACAGATTAGTGTGTGGGCCTCCTCCAGGCGTCCACCTCTGTGACCCTTAGGAGTCCCCTCCTCACACCCCCTGTTCTTACCACTAAAGCCGCCCCCTGCCTCTCCTTTGTCTCTAACTATCAACAACCTATAGAGATGGACAAGCAAACAAAAGTTACTTTTAATAATATTTTCAGTTTTAAACTTTTTTGTACAAACTATTATCAGACACTAATATTAGTAAAAAAAAAAAATCTTCCAGTGAAAAATGTGATTACATTAAATTATAAGTAAGTCAACTCTTTGTTTATTGAAAAAAAAAGTACTGTGCCATGTATATGGGAAAGAAAAAGCAGGCACCAACAAATATGGAATAAACAGCTTTTGGCAGTTCAATGTAAAAGGAGGAAGGGCTCGGGTATTTCAAACTGTTTGCAGATGTGTGTCTGCACGAGCTAAATGCTGCTTGTACTGGAACAACACACAAGGATTAGAAGGACTAGAGGAGCTTAAATAAAACTGGGGATACTACAGAGCTGACTGTTTAGTCTACTCAAACAACATGCCCTCTCTTTTTGAGGGATGGACTCGTACACTTGTTTATCGTATGGAACAAACATCCGTTGCCAGGTTTCGGCCTTGCCTGCGTCCATGTCTTGAGAATGACCCTAGCCCACTCTTTTATGTGCGTCTATAAAGGGTGGCAGAGAGCGCAACTCCCATAGGAGGGCTCGACCTGACGATGACACCCTGTCGTCATGGTGACTAATGCTATGTTGGGCTTGGATTGGGAGTGTGCGTATGTGTTTGCGTGTGGGTGGGGTGAGGTGGGGCAGGGGGTAGCCACTGTCCCTAGTGAATCTAATGATGTTTTCAGCACAATGCTATTAACTCCACAAAGCTCCTCACTCTTGCGCACACCTGTAATAGCTGCACTGGTATCTTTGAGCTCTGCTCCTAGTGTTCGCCTAGGTATATTTCACTGCTTCAATCAAAATATAGCTCATTAGGTGTTGCATTTAGGAAGATAAAAGCAAATTATACTAATAGCAATATTTAAATACCATCTAATAATACATAAGCATTTCAAAACTGAACATTTAGTTCTACTTCACAGTCCAAGGACTCTCTAAATGACCAAAGGATATATCACTTCCCTTTCAAGGAGCCCAGGGGACCAATACACCTGGCTTAGCAGCTTAACAGCATTTCCCAAAACACCCAGGCCAAAGGGTGGCCCAGCACAGAACTTGAGACGCTTGATGCTCGGGTTGGCTACCTACTTACTCATCTGACTGACCGCTTTCCCTCTCTCTTACAATCCTTCACTCCCTTGTTTGGGTGCACACATTTAAGAAAAACTTTCAACTTGGCCCAGATTGCTCCTAAGGTTCCTTATTTATTTTCATAGGTGTTTGAGAATTTACACTAGTCAAAAAGACAAGACCAGAGCCCAGAGAGGTATCTTTGCATCTGAGTGTTTCCTGTTTTCATTGCTAGGCCGACCCTTGTCTTTACAGGGGTGAGTAAGGGCTAGCGGGGGGGTTAGCAGGGGTTGAGAGGGAAGGAAGACCAGGGGCGCCAAGGGGCTAATTGTAAAATTTAGAGTTTGCTTTTGCTGAGCACAAAGGGGCATCACTTTTATAAAAGTAGGAAGAAACTCCCATCACTGCAAATTTACAACTCTGACACATTCTGTAACATTTTCTCTATTTACTTATCCAACTCTCTCTTCCTATCCTGAATTCTGTGGTCAGTGCTTTTGAAGTGCAGCAGAACATTTTACCCCTAACAGTGAAGTTTACCTTTCTGATAACATAATCTCCCTGTAGTATTGAAAAGCTTATACCAACAGTCTGGGATTTCCCTTCCCCTAATGTGGCTGGAAAACATCCAGAACCTCATGGTGAGGGAGGGAGGGTATTAGAGAGAAAGAGTGGGAGGGAAGATAGAAGAAGGGAGTGGAGAGACAGTCTGACCCTCTTCTGCCAGCTAACACCAGCTGATCTGTCCAACCCTTTGCCAATTACATATGGGGCATTTAAGGTTGCCAGCTCTGCAGTGAACATGCATATGGCCTCAACAAAAAAAAGAGGTCAGGGTTATCACACCTTCTCTGAGGAGTACTTGTAGAGAACTGTCACTGATATAGTGCAAGAACTGTACTTTCCCCTTGACTGGAAAGTTGGCTTACTAAGATTCGTGATAAATATGACTTGAAATGAGGCTACTTGCTACATGTGACTGTCATGAAGGAAACAATCTTGGGAGTTCTCCCAAGAGGGTGTGAGGTCAGAGTAAAGCAAGGGAGGGTGGGAGGGGAGAGGCAAAGGGCAATTTTGTTATACTGAATCTAAAAGCCAACAGTTGTTACTACTGGCCTGTGTTGTTTTTTTGTGTTTGAAGGGGGTCCTGTCCTTTTGAGCTTTTCAGAAGATGTGACAATGGCTGGATGTTGAGAACATATGTAGAGAGACCCCTGCGGCTCATGGAAGAGGAGCTCCATGCTGGCCCCTCAGTTTGAGAAAATACAAGGCCGCTCCTTTCACTCCTCACCCCTCAGTTAATGAATGCGTGAATGGCAGAATGCCGCTATAGGCCATTCAGGGGCCAAAGTCCCCAAGAATTCACCCTTGCACAAATGCATCCAGCTATGGCAAATACATTTGCTTAACAAATTAAAAGAAAGAAGAATGGTTAATGGGTGTGTGTGTGTGTGTGTGTGTGTGCGAGTGAGTGAGAGAAAAAGAGAGAGTTTATGGGTGGGAGAAGTGGATGGTGAGAAGAGAAGGGGGATAATTCAATTAGCCGTCTTCCTCAGCAGAGAAATGAAGGCAGGTTAAAAGGGAGGGATTATTATTTGTACAAGACTGGCCAGGGCTTTACACAAAAGAAACAAATAAAGATTGGATAACATCTACAAGCAGGGTTTGTGATAAAGGGGTGAGAGGGAGAGAGGGAAAAAAAAGAGGGTCTGAATTAACCAGCTTTCTGAAAAATGTGCCCCCTCCTTTCCTCGCCACTCTTTCAATTCAAATTTAAAACAATTCTAAAGATAATTGGCAGCGACTCTTCCAAAAGGTCTGTTCAGAAGCTGCATGGGGCTTTCATCAGGAAAAATGACAAATCACGAGAACATTTCTAGCCTTAACATAAGGCCTATTTATATATTTTCTGCATGTGTATATGAACATAGAGCAAATTCCTTTTTTTGTTTGACACCCCCCCCCCCCCCCCCCCCCCACACACACACACACACACACACACACAAACAATTCTAACAATATCTGCAAGATTTTCTTTCAAATAACAGTTTGTGATACTAAAAAGTTTAGCGTCTGATTGAAGCCTGGTCTGTAGTGTTTGGTGAGAGGTCTCCGGTCAGAGAGCAATGGGAACCATGAACAGCTGTGAAGTCATTTTGATAATGATGAGAATAATAAGCGTGCAGACTGGCGTGGTGGAGCCGCTAAGGCCTGCGAGGCTCAGGGCTTTGCTGTTGCAGCTTCACTGCTCCTGAATAGATAAAAGTGATTAAAGCACTCCTGATTATCCCTGACCAATATGTAATGGATTTACAGCCCTTTCAATTAGGCTGTATTTGCTGGCTGCTTATTACTTGGGCTTTTGGTTAGGTAATCAGGGTACAGGGCTTTGAGCAGGGAGTGGGCACTGTGGTGGTGGTGGGGGCTACAGAGTGCAAAGAGGGCACATGACCCTCTTAAATGTGTGGATGCTCTATCAGACTCTAAAATAAGTCTTCTTTACTCTCCTGTTCTCTCTCTTCTTTTACTTTGCCCATCCCCCTAAATTGTCCATCCATCCCTGCAACAGGGAGCCACGAGCTCAGGCAGCTTATGTGTCCCGGCGTAGCCACCTCCTTCTGAAATCTGACCTGTTATACAAAATCAATATAGCCTGATGTTCTGATAATGTCCCGACATTAGAAAGGGTGAGGGGACATGTGGACCACCCCGTTTTACTAAGAAACACAAAGGCAGAAAATAGCTAGAGAGGGAGTATTTCATTATTTTACAGTGTATGTCTAAATTGCTGCACCATTTAAACTTATAATCCAAGACACTCTTCAGTCATCGTCAGAGTTGTCTGACAATCATTGGGTGATAAACACTTTCCTACAGCTATGGAGAAGAAATAAACTAACACATGTCATTAAATCTTAAAACATAAGCTAGAATAGCACCAAGTCAATTGGATTTAAATCTGTGGATGTGATCGGGAGATGAGTTAAGGTTCCTTTATTCTAAAGGAAGGCTGATCATGTAAAATGCAGAACAATTCATACTAGAATAAATATCTTAGATTGTTGGACCTTTTTTTTTTTTTTTATCCAAAGTGTGCTGAGCAGAGTAAACAGTCCAAACCGATTAGATTGACCTGGTCACTGTGTCCCTCTGACAGTTGGCTGACAGGTGAGCACCACAACAGTGCCATCATTCTTTCCCCCGCTCTCTCAGTAGCTACTATGTGACAGCCACGTGTGTGTGTATATGTGTTTAAAACGTGGGTGTCTTCATCTTTTTTTTTTTTTTCCAAATGTAGGTATGTCTCTAAAATGGTTGCGCTTACCGTGAGATGCTGGAACAGCCACGCCCTCATGATGTTTGTGGCCACCTTAGGGAAAATGCCACGCTTTTTCTGCCTCTTCTTATCCTTGTCTGGATCATCGTCATCCCCTGTGCCAGGCGATGCAACGCTGTTGTCTAAGCCATCTCCTGGACGGAAACCAAACCCAGGGTTAAATAACATCCCTCAACCACACCACAAGCTCAGAATACAACAGAAAAAAATGAAACAGGGGTATACAGTCAAAGCTGAGTTTAAGGCTCATGAAAGATGGATAAACGGACAAATACCACAGATAACTTTGAAAGAATTCAAAAGTGCTGCACTAAGGCCGAAAGAATTTCCGCAGCAAAGCCAGTGTTGTGTAGTGAATATATGGAGGTAGGGGGATTTAGATGGCCTTAGACGAAGGGCTGTACAGAGGCTGAGGGGTTTACATAGAAGCCTAGCAGAGCTGCTCTATACCCCAGAGCACGAGGGAGGGGAATAGGGGTTAATGACTCTAATGTTATGGTTGGACGCTGAAACACTAGGTTCCTCATTCCATTTGTACAGTAGGAGGAGATGGAAAGAAAAAAAATAGACACAGAGCCTTCAAGTACAGAAGAAACATGGACTCATGTCATTAATTCAATTAAATTTGCATGCTTGACATAATGTAGAGCATTTTTTTTTTCCCATCTTTTGACGAGAGCCAAAGGGGACAGCATGAAGTTATGCAGATATGTACTGTAATACACAGAAATTCATGAATTTAGGGCATCCAGTTGAGGTGCATGAAAGTAAATGTTATTTGGGGTGGTTCATTGTTGCACTTCGATGCACATAATGGACTCTTCGTCGGCTTCCCGAAACCCTGAACAACCCCCCCCCCCCCCCCCCCCCCCCCCCAAGCTTCCGCCACAAGATTAGCATGACAGGCCAGCAGCGGCTTTGCCTGCATTAATGTCCATCAGTGTTTGAGTTCACAAGGAAAACACGCGCATACCCGGGCACGATTTCTCCTTTAAATTGAAGTTTCCATCTTTGTCCCTTGTCTTTTCCTTGTTCGTCTTCCTCGGCATTAATTGTGCATTAGCAAAAATGATTTACTTTTAACAGTCATAGTTATTTTTTCTTGCCCCCGGGCACAAATGCCTTGAAAGCCTTCCTTGAGGGCATCTAAATTATGTATCTGAAAAACTCCTCCACTAAGGAAGAGAAGGACCCTGACATTCTCAAAATTCAGACTCATATGTCCTCCTGTTTTTGGAGAGGCATCAATCACAACCACCTATACAAGCCTTAATCTCGCATAAATATTTGAACTAATAACATTAAAAAGGGGGAAAGAAAAAGGATCCGACTAGTGGCGTAATCTAATGCAAAATAAATGAAGAATACAAGGACAGCAGGGGCCCGCACTAACTACTTTTCCCGGTTTCTTTTTTTTCCCCCCTTCCCCTTGTTTTTTGCCTCTCTTTTTCTTCTCTGTCTGTGCACAGTGTTTTCCTTCCACATCATTAGTGCAGAGCCACACGAAAGAGGAAAACAGAGAAGTGCCGACTTTGCGCTCCCTGTGTGAAGTTAAAGAAGCAACAGTCCTTCTGAAGGACATATGGGAATGGGGACACAGGTTAGGGGTGTTGTAATTGTAGAATGGGCATTCATTAGTGGCAAATGCCATAAATCCCAGACTAAGTACGAATCCTTGTTCAGGAAAGCTTAAAACAATAAACTTTGGTCTGGCCATAGCCCTACCCTGACTGTGAGGGGCTTCCTGAGAAATGCGACCCAGACGGAAGCTAAGTCTAACTCCCTCAGTTTGCTTCCAAACTTCAATAAAAACACAACTAGTGAGCTGTGAATTTTAACCAACTCCCTTTTGTTTCTCCGCTTTTGAGCTTCACTGAATAATGTTGATACACAGTTTGCTGTTTGTTTGTATGCCGCTAGGTTTTGTGTTGATTTTCGAGCTACTCTCCAAATCCCTCTCCTGCTGTGAGCAGTCAGGCTCATCCAATAGAACCACACAGTGGCCAAAAGGCTGGCAGATTAATTTTATTGACGTTTCCATTTTCACTGCAATGCGATAGCCTCCCCCCCAGCCAGGGCCAGTGCGACCCGTGCGTATTTACAGACTGACCTGTCACTTCATTACCCAGCATGCTCGCTGCCTCCTGCCCTAGCCCGCGAGGATGAAACCAGACTCCGGTGCTTTTGAGCTCCTCTCTCTCTTACATGCACACGGATGCTGACATGTGTCCACAGATCGGGCATGTGGCATGCGAGCATTCATTCTGTGTACAGTTTAAATACAAACTGTGTGCTGTTTTTGAATGACTTTAAATATGTGAAAATGTGCATATTGTAAATAAAGAATGAAGAAAAATCAAGTGTGGACAGAACATGAAAAGAAAGAGCAAAGAAAGAAGAGAAACAAGAAGACGCAAGAAAAAAGGAGTAGAAATAGAATAAAGAAGATCCAACTTGCACAACCTCATTACATCTAAAGGAGGGCTGGTGCTTTGCATCCACCCCCACTCCTTTCTTATGAGCGAGAGAAGGAACGCTGCAGGGCAAATTGTCCCAAACGCTAATGGCTTCTGACTGTTCCCTGGCAACTCTGCCATTCTAACCTGTGTGGATGTGCACTCTGAAAAAATCAGGAAAGAAAAAAAAAGTGCAGGGCAGAGCAGGGGGAAGCGTCCCATCATCTAGCCATGTGACACAGATGGGGGTTGGCTATTAGGAGGCAGTCGAAAGGCCTAGGGGAGCTGAGGTGCTGGAGTGTAGCCCCAGGCACTTTTGGAAAAGCAGCGCCCTTGGAGACAGAAAAAAGACAGCCCCCCCCCTTTCTCTCTCCCACTCTCTCTCTCTGTCTTCCCTCAACCTTTTCTCCTCCCTCCTTCTCTCTCGCTCACGCTATCAAGATCTTGACATAAAGTGTCTGCAACGAAAGTTTCTGTGCAGATTTTCAGATGCACACAAGTGGAGAAGGTGTAATCAGGCAAGATGGAAGACAATGACCGGACGCAATGAGGGTGAGAGAGTGAATGAGCGCACTAGCAAACAAACAAGCACAAGTCCAAAGCATATTCCCTCTCTCATCACCAGTGGGTGGTTATTAAAAATGCATTCAGATATATCTCCTTGTGAGTAAATTGGTCTCAGGGCTGAGCTCATTAACGGGTCGGGATAGGACTGTAAACACACTGCAACTTGGCGTATCTAATGCTGGCACATTCAGGGTCACTTCAGGATTTCTTGCACAGAAAATTGTTAAGTAAAAAGTGTCTCTGCCTAGAACAGGGCAGTCTTCAGAGCAAAAGTTGTATGTCTAGTAGGTACCTGCCCCTTAGGGAGCCACCAAGGTATACTCTGTATTGTGTATATGACCATGAGTAACATATATTGCAGCTATCAGTATAACGAGAATGCCCTCCCTCTGCTGCTCTGCCATTCTCATATGCATGAATAAATAATGGCTTGTCAATAGCTGGAAAACACATTCAAATCCAGCCATGGTTAGTTATCACATAACACTCCAGAGTGGCCCGTATACCATTAATAATCATAGTGAAAAGCCTCTAGACAAGCTTTAGATGTTGTGTGTGTATTATTCCAAAGGCTGTGCAGTGATTTTGCACTAGGAAGTCTGGGCATTTATTTCAGGGTAATGAACCAAGAGTGTAGAAGCAGTGGCTTATGGAAGCTGTGGTTAAAGTGACTAATTACAACAGACCCCCCCACGCCCCCTGTCAGCCTAAACTAGTGAAGCGTGTTCACCCAAGCTCACCCGAATAAGGGGAAGAGAAAAACTCATGAGGAGAGTTAGATGGAAAGAGGGGCAGATGGATAGCAGAAGTTTAGAGTTTTGCTGCTGGAGGAGCTTCGCTGGCCTTAGCGCACCATAGTGACGGACACCTCTCCCTCCAACACCCTCCTATTACCACCACCTCTATCCATGCAGGCTTGGCCGCAGAGAATGAAGTGAAAAGAAGAAGGGGGATTTAGAGCCTCCCTTTTCCCTCTTTTTCTCCTCAACTTTTCAGCCAACATAAGCGGCGTTTAGCACATTCAGTCCCCCAAATGGCAGCGAATGAGAGAAGCAGTGGGGGCTCCTCTTTTGTCCGTCTGGTTACCCCTTTTATTTACTCTGGATTTACGAAGGGGTCTTTGCTGGCTCTGGGACCACATGGTCTCGACGCACACACAATCTCTCACATAGGCACATACACAAACACGTAGAAGCTCTATTCACACTAGTGGAATGGCTATTTCTCTGCTGCTCTGTGCTGCTCTAGGGATTAAAGATCATCTTGCTATAACCGCATGCTGGCAATATGCTTTGCATTCATGTGAAATACATCATAGACAAGTGCTAGCGAGTAAAACATGATAGCCTTGGTGATTAAACACACACTCAAACTTTCAATTTCTAACCTTTGAGTAAAGCAACAGTGAATATGTGTGTCTTAGTGTGACCACACACCCTACACACCATATGGTTTAGTGCACTCATTCAGATCCATACAGTAGATGAGGGCTCTAAACGGAACTGTTTTAGTGTGGCTGCACCACTGCAGCTAGTGTTTTACGCTGATTATTTCCTGATCTGTGCTTAAACAAGCAGCCGCCCTTGCACTGGACCATAAAACAACAGCTTAGTAAACAGCAAGCATGCTGACAAATTGGTAGCGCTCAGGCCGGAGTCATTAACAGCCTTAAAACCTGTCAGAGCAATTACAACAAACTCTCTCCTTTAGCAAGTCCCCCTGCCAAACTCAGATGTCACCATCCGCCTCCTCTTTACCACCCCCCATTACTGCCAGGACACTGGCTAAAGGTGAATTAGAAAGCACTACTATTTTTGCCTCTCTTTTCCAAAAGCCATGACACCCCAGAGAAATGAGGACAAACCTCCATCTCAAACACAGCTGTATCTGCATCCTGGGGGCTACAACTGAGTGGTTCCTTTTGCATGAGAAATAATGTGTAGTTGTCTCCCCCGAAAAACACATCATTAAGTGTTCCCTTAAATGAAGTGGAATAAGAGCTTCTAATTAGATGGGTTTTTTCTATGTGTGGGGAAGCGAGGCAGTCAGGCAGTAAGAAAGGCATGGAGAGAACGAAGGAGGGAGGTGGGAGGTGGGGGTGGAAGGAGGTGGGGTGTGTGTGTGTGGGGGGGGGGAGCACTTGCTCAACAACTCCTGTACCTCTTTCCCTCCCGCCCATCTCTGCCCCCTTCTCTAAGCCCCCTAACCCTGCCATCAGGCAGATATCTCTCTGTCATCCCTGGAATGCTGGAGATAACTATCGCCTCTCCACCAATAGAAGGCCTCTCTCCTCTCATGGGCAGAGTTGACCCTACTGTGCACATCCCTACCATAGAGGGTGAAGGCTGAACAGGAGGGAACAGGGAGAAGCGGGGGGGTGGGGGTGGGGGGTTAGAGTGTGAGGTAAAACTTGTTTTTAACAGCCAGTTAGACTATTTTACCTTTTAACCCAAAATATGGGCTGGAGCAAAGCCATTCTCCCTTTTCAGCTTTACTTCTGGAGCCAACAAAGTTCGTCCAGAAGCAAGAGGTGGTGGTGGTGGTGGGGGCTGCCTGATTACAGCTTTTTTGTCCAAACGCCATGCGTGCAGCAGTTTTCTCATTACATAAGGTTCCAATCAGTTGAGAACCAAAAATACAACCTGCTACCTGCAACAACAATTAACTTTTTTTCCTCGTAAACTTGGACTTTGAGAATCACACAAACAAATTAAGCCTTCTAGGCTCTTGATTCTTCTGATATGATCTTCCAGTTCTCTACATATTTATGCCTATATAAATACACAGCAAAAATGCTGCTTTTACATAGATGTGAATTATACAGAAAAGAACGCCTGTCAGTTGCAGCAAGGCTCTGTCATCTAAAGGGGGCTTTATTTGAGGAGGAAAAAAGATCCAAAGAAAAGAGATGGAATAAAGATGTATAAAAGAAAGGAGGCAGGCTGTTGCAGATGTCAAGCCCCAATTTGCATGAATGGCAAAGGGCTAAATTGCAGGGGATGGGGGGTATCTACCCTCCACCCCCTCACCCCGCTTTTTTTGGGGGGAACTAAAAGGGAGTTGTGATGCCCATGACTGCCCCTCACTCAGCAGACAGGGATCAGTGGCTAATGAAGGGCTTTGGGTCTCCACCAGATATTTCACACTCTCTGCCTCTCTGACAACTCCACCCTGCTCCCCCTGCACTCTAACACTCCAGAAGAAACCGCTGCTGCTCTTCCCTTACATTCTGAATTGAATGGGGTTAATTGGTCTCACAGGTAATCTTGATTCATCACTTGTTTCTTCATAAACAAATTTACAAACCTGCCACTGCATGAGTCCAGATCTCGCTTATGTCTACCCAGACTGCTTCTGTCTTATCTTCTTCCCTTGATATGGTACACTGAAGCTATTCTTAGTGTTGGCATTGTACATATTGACAGTACTCAGTAATTTATCATTTTTACAATAGGAAGTCGACACACCCAGAGCAGCATACCTGCATCTCAAGGTTTGATGCAGCATTAAATATTGAAGAAGAAGTATTTACCAAAAGTAATTAGGGTACAGTGAATAGAAACAAACATGATCATTAGTAAAATGATGTGGTCTCACACCATATGCTTCCCAAAAATTACTCACTTGCTCTATTTTGGAATTATAATTTTGTGAAAGCAGGGGATAAAAACATGAGAAAGAGCAAAATAAAACAAAGAGATGGAGACAGTGCAGATCCATCATGTGGATCCATCTGCTAGTAAAGAAATGTATTTATAATCCCTGCTAGGAACTATTGTATATCAAAGTCTTCTATGTAAACCACAAAGAGCAGCTGTATGCTGGTTGCCAATTTAACTGAGTGTTTTTCTTTTTTTCTTTTTTTTTAAATTCAGAACAGCTTACATCGTTTGAGGCAATGCATGAAAACAGCATAAGCAGTGATTCTCTACCCTCAATTACAACTTAAAACCAAACAAACTTGCTGTTTTTGAGCTGAAGAGGGGGACAACCCGGATTTATTACACAAATCTTTGCCACACCTGATGGACAGTGGCATCAAAGAAGAGTTCGACAAAGATCAGGGGGCACGGGGTTCTATATAGAGCTGGGGGGTTGGTAGAGTAAATGAATTAAAAGGTTTATAAATCAACAAGTCAACCATCAGATTGTAGCCTCTGCTCAGCAGCCCTCTCATCAGCCAAATGCCAAGTTTTTTTCTTTCCTCCTCGCTCTCTTTTTTTTTTTTCCGCACAAATGTCCTGGAGGCAGGGAACAAAGCGAGCAGAACTGATTACTGCACTGTTGCTCCGCTCCGACAGTCTAAACTCTGTTTGGCTTCCTAATGAGCTCACTAAAAACCCAATTCATCACCCATAACCCCTTCTCAACCTGCCTTGAAATCCCCCATTATGGGGAGTCAAGGACAGTCCGTTTACAGGCTTTGGGCCAGGGTCAAGGGCTGTGATGGGTGGATGTCAGTGGCAGTGACAACAATGCTGCCAAGGTTATTTTGAAACAGGGGATACTTCCTGCGTGGCTTGCCTTTCCATACACCATTAATTTTATTCCAACTCATCTTCTCTTTTGATTCTTATTCTAAATTTACACAACAAAAATATACTTTTTGTATATACAACGTGCATGTGGTAGGCTGTTTTTCAAGTCTTAGAACAACTTCCCCCATCTCTTATGTCCCCCCCACCCAATTTCACAATACCAGTGGTGTCTCAGCTTTAGTGGAGGAATGTCCAGCTTGGTGGCTGCAGCAGCGGGAATGTCCCGTTCTAGTCAGCTTTTGCACAAATTTAATACCCTTTCGTCCCATCCCTGCAAAGACAGGAATTTGGTGGGAAGGGAATGCAGTGGGGTAGGGGTGGGGGTATAAAAGAGTGGAATACAGTCGGTGTTTTAGGGGCAGGGGAAAAGGAGTGAAAAGAATATTATAGGTATGTGACAAAGAGCTGAGAAGGTAAGGAATGGGAAAATAAGAAATCGTGTTGGTTGGAAGGAGGGGTCAGAAAGAGAGAGGTGGAGGAGGAGAGGAGCAGAGGGTTGGGGTAAACTCCCACAGTTCCTCATTACATGGAGCTGAAATGATCCTCCTGACACCTGAGCTGTAACCAAGAGATTACAGAATTGATGAATCCTTGGTTTAAAATGCAGCTGTTTTATTCTGCTTTAGTAATTAATTCTTTTTCCGATAGTGTATTGATTAAGCGTAGCCCCTGATAAAGTTCAAACTGAGAGAGATCCCTCCAGGGCTTTGGGTTGGCCTGCTCCAGAGAGCCAATGAAAACTTCCTCCCTTCACCTGCATCTCTCTTTCTGTCAGAGCAGTTTACCCTCATAAATTAGTCAGATCTTTGAGGAGTGAAGATCTCGCTAAGTTGATACTTGCTTTGTCTGCCTCTTGCTGATACTTCCGCTATTATTATTATACATTCACACCAACACAAATGCAGATGTCCTTAGAAGTATATATTGCACAGCTCACCAAAATATTCATTTAAGAGTTATCTTATGACTTACTGAGGTACAACACCTGTCTGTGGATTGCTTTTGCCCTCCTTCCTGGCGCTCAGTCTCACCAAACGAGGCACTCGTGGCATACTGAATGTAAGTATTTTTTTGTTTTGCTTTTTGCTTTATGTTCTTTTTTTTTTTTCCCCACAAAACTGCTCTTTCATTTTTTTTTATCACTACATTTTCCATACAGCTGTGAGTGAAAGTGTGATCAACAGAGGGTAGAGCGGCCCTCTCCAGGGAGTCAACTAGCAGAGAAATCAGATACAGCTTTACAAGAGAGTCAGCCGCTCATGTCTTGTCAAGACCCCTCACCTAACGGCTTCTTTACAAGTCAATAACCAGGGCCCAATGTCCTCCACTGGGCCTTGGCACACATTCACCTCTTTCTATAGGAAGCAAAGGTGGAGAGGGGGTGGGGATTGGAGGTGGGTTGGAGTTTCAGGGGTTTTTTTTTTTTTTTTTGCTAATTATAGAAATAATGCTAGATTTTCAATTTGAAACTCATACACATAGAAGCTGAGGTGGAACATAAAATATGGACCCCTCTGACAAACCCCTAATAAATAGTGACAAATAATTGGTGATCCCATGAAGAAAGAACAGGCAGAATCCTTTTTTAATATTAAGAACTAATGAATGAGTGAATGAATTATGTAGGGAGAAGGGAAATATAATTAGAAAATGGAAGTAGTGCTTAATGCATTTACTTCAGACTATTTCCTTTTGTTAATGGGACCACAGCACACACAGAGAGGGTTTTGACGAGGCTAGTATTGACTGTCCGCCCTGCTCCTTAAGGTAAATCCAGCAGGTCATTTCATTAAGGACCAATTCCATGGCGCTAATTTTGATTTTAGGGTCTTGACAGCTGTTGGCAGTGGAAATTGCAATGGCAGGATCGGTGATCGAGGAGCCTATTACTTCAGTGAAAGATGCAAATTGTAAAGCCACTTCAAATTGCTGCCAATCTGCCTTGCTGACCCACCAAAAGTCGTATTTCATCACGTTCTATGTGATGGTAGCTGCATGTAAAGATGGAATAAAAGCAGATTAAAACCTGTTTTGGAATAAAAATGGCAAAACCAACAATATATACTTCTTGCCAGTAATGTTTCCCTACGTTGAGTAACGAAAGAATAGGAAATGCAGCCAAATGTGTATTTACTGAATAGACAATACAGACTTTCCTTAAAAATTTATGTTTCTCTTGCTGTTCTATTTCATAATATTTTGTCCCACCTTTCTGATATGGAGGAACTAAAATTTTATATTGTGCAACTTGATTGCTGTCACAAATTATAGCTGCAGAAATTACTTGAATAAACATCTATCACAATTATTGGTGATTCAGCAGTTTGATAAAGGTAGGGTTGTATTACAGTGTGAAATGGTTTCTGTTTTCCTTTCCTCAATGGATTCTTTTTGCTTATTTTTTCATTTTTGTGACCTTATCAACGCTCCCTCACATAACTTTGGTCAACAGATCGACATGACACATAATGTGAGCTCCTAATCAACCCGCCTCACAAGTTAATATGCAGCATTAGAGTTCCAGAAGGAAGAAAAAAAGCTCTTCGTCTGATGCTATTAATTAGCAGTGTTCTATAGCTCTCAGCTTTTTGAAGCTCTCCATCTCCTTTTGTTTCACCTTCTTTTTTCTTTTTTTTCTTTTTTGTGCGGCCTCACTATTGACTTTTCAATTTTCCCCTCACATCCACCCACTGCAATAGCAGTAGCGCCAGTGCTTGTACTGTGGTAGCCAACCCAACAATACCCCCAAGCCTACTCTCCGAGACGCTGGCTGGGGAGCCCTGAGAGCCGGGCCAGGCCTACAGCTCCCACCAGCCCACCACTCACTCCCCACGAGACCAAAATCAAAGAGAGAGGCCCTTAAAATATAACCATGGGTATAATGAGGGTGCTCCAAAGAACAATAAGCATATACACCAAAGGAAAAGGGAGAGTAGGAGTACAAAAGAAAGACAGAGAAAACTATAGGAATGTTGGCTTGAAAGTGTTCTTGAGAAGTGAACACCAGTGAGTGGATGAGAAAAAAAAAAAGAAGCGATAGTGTGCTGTTGGAGAGAGGGCAAAGGGCCACAGCCAGTGGTGATGGTAGCCGGGGCCACGCATCTATCCAACCATGTATCTGAACCCAAAACAACAAGGGGGTCTGCCGCATGCCTCTGGAGCCGAAGGGAGCCAAAGGGAGCACGACTAATTTCTGCACAACAATAGGACTGGATGAGCGCCCACACAATGGCAGGTGCTTTGAATAGCAGCAGGGCCCTTGCAGCAGGGATCTTCTCCTCTCTCACTCCGAGGGCTTGGGCTCTGGCTTGTGTAACCTTTCATTTTCAACCAGGCTTCCTTTTGACTCATAAAGGATGAAAATGATCTCATGGGGGGCCAAAGGAGTAAGAGACAGGCAGGCCTGTGAGGCACTATTCAAACCAAGTCCATCTGTGTTTTCTGTTGCATGTTATCGGCCTCTTATTTCTGTCTCTCCCTCGCTTTCTCGTTCTCAGTTGCTTTTTTTTTCAATATCCATCACTTCCTCACTTGTTAACTGGCCTCAATATAAATCTCAATTTTTTTTCAACCTCGTAATCTTTTTTTTATTGACTGTATGATGCGCTGTTGTTTTTCTGTGGTGGTTGTGTTTGTTGTGCTGCTCCTGGGCTGTCCTGTAGGCCATGATGCAGTGGAAAAGGCAGTTTTCCCCCCACCTTAAGAGCATTTTTTCCAAGGTCACAAGGTCAAGCTTCACAGATGTCTCCTGCAGACACTCAGTTGTCTATGGACTGCATCCCTGGGAGTAAGCATTCGTACTAAACAATGCAGCTTTCCCTTTACTTTGAAGAATATTACAGTTTTTTTTCCCTTTTTGTCTTGCTTTTTCTTGCCTTTCTTGTTTTCATTGTTTTATTTTTGAATGAAGCACTAAAGTGCGTGCAATTTTTTCCTAGGTGGGGGTTTCTGTGTTGAGATAATGAAAGAAAGCACTGGTTATCACAAGATAGTGGTGTTTTCTTGTTGCTTTCATTCCTTTAAACACTCCCCGACTCCCTAAGTTTCCTCCAATTGTTCTAATGGGGCCTTAGTCATCCTTGCCTGATGGCAGAGGGAAAGATGCTTTTAAAGGTCTTTTTCTTTTCTTAGTCTGTGCTGCCAGTAGAGAAAAATGAAAACATGTAGTAACTGTTCTAAAATCCACACTGATAGATAGATACAAAAAAAAAAAAAAAAAAAACCCTTGAGTAAGCAGGGTTGGAGCCAAACAAAGAGAAGCCCTAAATGAACAGAAAGACAATATTTGAACTACAACAGCTCTGTGTACCCTCAATCTTGCAAAAAAAAAAAAAATGCAGAGGAGAAAATTCCTGAGCTAAACAGCTTTCATTAAAGAGAAATCAGCTTGTGCTTTTTTTAGGGGGTGGAGCGTGACACTGGTAAAAGAGAAGAGATTGCACCATTTACCATGCAAGTTCTGCCTCAGAACATGGAAATGTGTGTAATTGGAACAACATTTTAAAAATACAGGCACTGAGCTATCCTTGAATATCTTCCTTCTTTTCATCTCCCTTTCCCTTGTTCCTTTTTCTGTTCCTTCGTTTGATATGGTGTTCTTGCTTCCCCCTCCAAACATCTCCTCTGTATTCTCCAAATTGATAACCCTCTAAATGAATTATGGTAAATGCATAATGAAGGTTTTCTCAGCTTCAGCCCTGCAGCCAGCCAGGATGGAGCATCTCGTTTGGCATGTTTGATTCGTTTTGTTGCGCATTTAGCCCCAGTGTTCCTTCAGAGTGTTCACTGCTTGGGGCATGTAAATAAGAAATTATCCTTGCTGACTAACATGGCTAATACCTCCTCTGGGGTAATCAAAAATTATTAGACGCTTGGTTCCAATAAACATTAGGGCTCATGGCACTAACCACTGTCAAATCGCTCACCTCCGCCTGCTCCCCAATAGCCATAAAATGGGTGAACAAAAGTGATCAGGTGTGGAAAAAGCACCCTGGCTACATGGAAACTGAGAGACCGCGGGACTGCTATTATGCCTAAAAAAGCAGCCCTTGGCTTTAAGAGTCATTAAAGCATGTGCTAGAGTGGGAATCAGACTAGAAAATGAGCTTATCTTGCATAAAGCCCTCAAAAGCTTTGCATAAACGGGAAAGATGTGCGCGTGGAAATCAGCAGCAGAGAGGAAGAACTCGAATTGTAACACACTTCCTTTATCATCCTCCCACTCTTTTGGATGGTGGCAGCGTGGTTAAAGCACTACCTGTAGGGTATAGCTGCTTTGCTCAGTTCCAAATATGCTTTAGTGTCTAAACCCTGGTTTACACAAGAGAAAAACCACACAGCAAGTGAACAAGCTTTAGCTAGCCTTGCTAAGCCACTCTACTCAACCATGTGCTGTCTTTTGGAGGGACCTTTGCTGTGATGTGCAGTTTTGACATTAGGGGGAGGAGAACTGGGAGGGCGGGGGTGGTGAAAGAGATTAAAGAGCCAAGGGAGGCAGAAGAAAGAAATGAAAGTAAAAGAGCACAAGGCCCATTGGTCAAACACAAAGGGGAAGAGAGGGAAAGGACATTTGAAGTGAGGGTTAAACTCCAAATAAGCACACCTTAAACGGGCTCATGTAAGCTAGCAGTCAGGGTTTTTGGAGTTTCCCTGCAGGTGTGCCTTTGACAGACTTGGCCTCCATAACCTCTCTCTGATCTAGAACGGGGCATGGGGTTGGACACAGAAACCAGTGGCATCTTGCTGTCTCTGCCTCCCATTCTGTCTATTACATACACACATGCACACACACACACACACACGCTTACATTCTCTATAAACACACACACACACACACACCAACACGCCGCCAGACAAGGGGAAAACAAATCTGGTGAGGACTAGAGCAATTGGACTATCACCTCTTAAGGGTGACTTCTTGGCTGACCCCCTTCAGGCTACCCTGCTGAAACAAGACTGAAAATTTCCTGGGAAAACACTCTCTCCCTTTAAAGAACCAAAGCACTGTCGTCCTTGTGAAAAGGCAGCAGCGGCAGCATTAATGGACATGGAAATGCCCTTTGGGGCACGTGTTCAAATCCCTTTTAGCCATATTACATCAGACCCCTGTGCACTTCTCATCATCACCACATACGCTGGTGTAATCAGCAATGGAGCAAGGGTGTGTAAACCCACTGTATAATGAACTGATACAACAACACTGCACTGTCTTTGTTTTTGGCCAAAGCCTTTGGGTAAAAGAATGAAAAAGCCACTCCCCTCCTTTTACTGGAGTTCAATCCTGATTACTTCCCTGCAACACCGTTTCCTCTGTGCATTTTTAGCTATGCTCAGCTCACTCCCAGTTAAGCTGGTCTTCATCTACTTCTCAGAGAAACAGAAGAAAAGAAAGAAAAAAGAGAAAAATGTCCCAAAAGTTTCCCCTTAATGGCGCGAAACAGAAATTCTCCTCAGCTGCCGTCAGAATAATCTGGATAATTTTTTCCCTATGTTCTCCAAACATTAGTTTGCACATTAGACTGACATGGTAAATATGTCTTTCCTGTGGTGTAGGACTCAGTACCAGGCCAGGCTCGGGCCAGGCTGGGTTGGGCCAGGTCACACAAAAGGCCTGTTCATGATTATGGATCAGAGCGAGAGAACCCAACCCAGTACTGAGACAGAGGTCAGAGGACAGAAGGGAAAAGACAAAAGCAGAGAAGAGATGCTAAGTGAAAGAGTGAGTGTAGATGGAAGACCAAGAGGTAGGGGTAATATTGTAGGAAGCCTGTGTTACTGGAAATTGACTGTATTGACAGTCCTTATTTATTTTATTGTTTTTACATTACCTTTTCTTCCACTCTTTTAAGCTATACCACAGGGTCAGAAGAAAGACAGAAAGAGACTCAAAAAAAATGAAGAGCGAGCGGAAGGGAGGAAGGAAAGTGGGAGCTGAGGGAGCTGATCATTCTCTTTAATCACATTTTGGATGAGGGCCAGGTAGTCTGCGGAACTGAGAGCGAGACAGAGAAGGGTGAGTGAGGCGAGGAGTACGAGGGAGTCGGTAAGTGAGGGAGGGGGTGGGAGAAAGAGAAGAAGGAGAGAGATGGAGGAACAAATGGAAAGAAAGGGGGAGAGAGAGAGGATGGGAAAGGGACTTATGGAGCGAGGGGATGAGCCTGAGAGCAGAGACCCTTGAAACAGCTTGAAGTGCAGCAGTGCTTAGGCAAGTGTGCACATATGCCCACACATTTTGTGTGTGTGTGTGTGTGTGTGTGTGTGTGTGTGTGTGTGTGTGTGTGTGTGTGTGTGTGTGTGTGTGTGTGTGTGTGTGTGTGTGTGTGTGTGCGCGTGCGTGTGTGCGTGTGCAAGAGAGAGTGACAGCCATTCCCGTAAATGCCTGCGAATGCTGAATCCAGCAAGAATCTGGTGTTAGAGCAGAGGCTGGGAGAGATCCATTTTAAAACTATGTGCATTAACTATACTTTTCCCCATAGATTAAGCACTCCACATGAATAATTTAGTCTCTTTTATGCTAATGGGATCATGAAAGTATCCCCTCTGTACCATGTTTTCTCCCCCTCCACAGCAACTCTTCTCAGCTTTCAACAATGGCCCTGCCCCTTCCCAACAAACCATCAGACAGGCATATTGCACTGTTTCCATAACAGAAACCTGACTAACATGTGACTGACATGCAGTGACATGGCTGGAGTGGAACACAGTAGCTTATTGACAAACACTGTAGCATTGTGTTTTTTTCCTCATTAAAAATGTCTGTTAAGTGCAGGCTATTTGCTGCTTTTGACTGAGATATAGCACGTTGTATGAACATCATGGCTGCACATGGTTTCATGTTTATGTTATCTCCCCGCTGATCTGGTTTTGTAAATGGCTACGGAGGCATATTACTCTTAAACTTTCTTTGCAATTCTGCGGTTCTTTTGAGAGAGGAAGTGGACATATCCTGTGTGTTTATGTGCTTTTTTGGCCCTTTTTGTTCAGCCTCTGCCTTCGCACACTAAAAAACACCCATGCACACATACAAAACCTTGTTGCTTCAGCATTGTGTTGTGGTGAGGTGGGGGCACTGTGTAAAAATTATCAGTGCTCCAACAGCTGGGAGTGAGAGCCATGAAACAGCAGGGCTTGGGCCTGCTTTATTGTTTATCTGTTGTTTATGGGCCAGTGTTCAGCTTTAATTACTACACTAAATTAAACTCTAACAGGCACTTAGAAGGAACCAGCTAACACATGCACATGCACATGCATACCCCCCCCTCCCCCAGCTAAACACACACACACACAAATCATATATTGTAAATACACAGACACACCCCAACGATCACTCCATAGCTGGAATATAGGCTACTAAAATGCAACAAGGTTTCCATCTTGTGTTTAGCAAAGACTGTCATGTTTTTTTTCTAATGTGATTACATGTTCTTTCTTTTTCTACCTGCACATTTGCATTTTCTTGGGCCCTAAGCATAACTGTGACAAAAAAAAAAAAAAGCATAGCCAAAGCTCTGGAAAATATAGGATTCAACAGGACTTGTTCATGCTGGGACATGAGGAGCTGAGTCCCCAACAGGAATGACCTCTCTCTAGTGAGCTCAACCACAAAGACCTTGCTGATTGGGGCCCCTAGCCAGGGCCAAGGGAACTCACCACACTCCCCACACATACACATATACACACACAGCTGTACCACAACACCATCAAGCGCAACATGCTCCCTTGGAGCTGAACACTCAAGCGCTCCCTCTCTTTCCTCCCTTTCCTCTCCATCTCGGCCTCTCTCTGTCTCTCTGGGGAGTCCGTCTATCCACAGAGCGTGGGGATTGTTCAATTGCTGAGAAAATGTACAAAATGCTTTCTCCTCTCTTCTGTTGAGCCTTGTCCGTCTACAGTAGAATCTTGGAACAGTGCAGAAAGCCCCTTTGCTCGGCACTCAAGATGTCAACGTGGATTTGGTCTTCATGCATAGCTAATAATTACAAGTGTGGACTGGAGCTGAGGCATGCTCAAACACACACACACACACACACACATATAAGAAGGCAAAAGCATTACCTACCATGCTGAATCAGTGTTGGGGATTTACTGTTCATGACTGAGTGCATTTGACTTTACTGTGTTTGGTGTGGGTAAACGTGCAGAGTATTTCATCACACTGCTCCATCACACTTTGGGTGCTTAACATATAACAGACACCTACTTGGAAACGAGTGCTATCTTAAGGCACGCACATTCATCAAGTTTACCTCCCTGCAACTGATGTCTATGATGTTTCAAGATAAGCTTGGAGGAGCTCCAAAGGACTGTTAATCAAAACGATGTGAATGCAGAGCCAGTGTAGTTATTGTGTGTTACCTTCTGAACCGTCTCCCCTTAACCGCTGATATTTGTTTATCTAGCTAGAACATAGGGAGTCACTCTCTGAGAGTCAGATCGTTGATTTTGCCCCGAGGGCGATAACTCATATTTTCTTTTTTGGAGGGAAATTCTGAGAAAAGTATTTTTTTAAAAAAGTCTGTTAAGCAGAAGGGTTAGGGAAAGGATGCAGATCTGAGAATTGTACAGAAAACTTTTTTTTTTTTTTAATGTGTCAGAACCTTAACTGGCAATCTTTACTGACAGCTACGGACATGCTTCACCTTGGTTTTCTGCTTGGCAATAAATTATTCCACACGAGGGATAATACATACTTGTTCACTTGCTAAATTGTTTTTTGGCGCAGGTTCAGAACAATGCTCAGCACCGAGATACAAGCAAAAGACTGCAGAAGAGGACTGTGTTCAAAGCGACCCTCTTGAGTACTGTGTGACTGTGCATACAGCAGTTTTTGAAGAAAGAAAAAAAAAAAGGTAAGTGAGTGACTCATTTATTCTCGTGTACATCCCCTAACAGGGAAAGGCAGAAACAAGTTAGTCTTTAAGGGAAAAAGTGGGCTTGGTCTCTGTCAGAAATGCTTTGATATTTCAGGGACAAATGGACTGGTGTCATATACTCAGTGCAAGGATGTTTCTGGATCAAAATGTGAGGTAGTTGTTGTTCAAGCCATATGCACAGATAGAACAGACCTTTTAAGAGGGAAGTTGACAAAAAAAAAAGGTTGATGTTTTTCTTGGCAGCTGAAATCTGAAAGTACCGTGCATCTCACGCACTCTTTTATACGCCGCTCCTCTCTCACTTTCTCCCATCTATTCTGTCTTCCTCAACCGATCCACATTGTCACCCCTTTTAACAGGGGCCAAGCTGTTAAAGACCCCATTACTGAAGTGAAGCCCACATTTCACATTTTCTCTGTGGACTTGAGAGTGCGGACTACAAATTTTATGTTGAAATGTATTGAGATAGGAGGCAAGATCATGCATAGAGTGGAGTGGAGTGGAGGAGAAGAGAGGCGAGGAGGGAAAGGTGGAGAGGTTGGAGAGGGAAGGCTCTGTCAGAATGGAAGGGCCAGAGTCGGGAGTCAGCGAGCGCTTCAAGCGTTAACGTAATTGCAAGAATGTGAAAAATGAGGCGGCGGGGCTCCCGAGTGAAGCGAAAGGTCAGAGCATGCCTCACACAAAACAACTGGCTAGAGGACGGCCTCATTAGACCATTAAATCAGCTGCCCTTGGTCTTTTTCTCTTTTACTCTCTTACTCATTTTTCTCGCTGATCCTACTTTTTCACCTTCTCTACACTTTAACCTCTGTACTTCAATGGTTCTTGGGCTTTGTTCAAATCTCTGCTTCTCTTCTAAGCTGCTTCGTTTGTTTGTTTTTTTTAACCATAAAATATTCTGAGTTGGTGGAACTTGCATTTAACACTCAGTGTAGGTCAGGCTCTGGCCCTGATCTAGTCTAGGTCTATCTTGGCCCAGAGCGTGGTGCTATACCGTAACTGTCTTTGGCCCATATTGATTGGCTGTTACTGGATACGGTGGAGAAAGGAGTCGATAAGTGCTCTGTGGATTACAGGTCACTTGTACTTATGTGTGTAAGATAATCAATAGGCAGTGCATTTCTTTCTCTCATCCCTTTCCTCTTTCTGTTGCTCTTCATCTCCCATGCTTCTCGCAATTACAAAGAGGAGTGCAAAAACTCTACGTGCACTCTGTCGTCTGATCTGTCATGCTGTGTTTTTAACTAATACTATGACTTCAAAGCAGAAAATCCACATTTAACTCACTGCAGTTTCTTGAAATTTTCCTTTTTAAAGTTTTAAACAGAGTTTAACTGATACATCAGTTGGCCAGCATAATCGGTCTATATTGGTCAATCCCAAATATATTAGTATTGACATGTATGTTGACATTTTTTTATATGCTGTATGCGCTGTGTGTGAGAGTGCATGGCTTTAGTTTCCTTAAGCAACAGATAGTTCTGCATCTGTCACTGGAAGAGGAAAAGCAAAAAGGGAATTATCCCTATCTGGATCTATTATCACATTATTATCAAGAATTCTTTTCTTATACTGATAATGCTATCGAGACATATCCTATTACTTTACCAGTCTTAGCCATCTCTCCAACCAGCCTGTGATCCAACTAGCCCTAACACAACTGGCCACAGAGGTTTGCCATGGTCAGAAGCTGTTCCTTCTGTCTAAAGAGCAGAAGATGATTTAAATAGCCCCACCACAAAGCACACATCATCAGTACATTTGACTGCTTATTGGCAAAACGATAGCATTGAACAGGCATACCAAGCAGCTTTGCTCTGTGAGTGAGCTGGTATTGGTGTGTATCTTAGTCTGTTTGTGTGTTTAGATGGTGTGATGAAATTTCATGAAAAACTCTGGACACTGCCAGAGGGCACCCACGGATACAGAAAAAGGCCCACAAAAACACACATCTCTGGTACATTCAAAACAAGATGAAAACAAGAGGAGAGAGGTCAGGAACTCCTCATCTGCTCTTTTACTTCAGGCAGCAGATTCCACTTTTAAACAAATTTAATTCCGTGAGATTTTAACGCTTGGCCTCATATATAAACTTACCTAACAGCACGTGCATTTGACAATTTTCATGTCAAAACTGATACAGACCGTGACAAAAATACAAGGCAGATCGCTGTGACTCAAACACACTATCTGTATTAAATTCAAATGCATTTGTTTTGAAATGCATTATAAGTGTTTGGCAGGTCGTGTAGTAGATAACACAAGGCTCGGTGAGACATAATTAGGGGCTGTTGTGCAGGCAAAGTTAATATGGTTTAAATTCAAGAAAGAACTGGCAGAAATATACTATTAATCACCAGCTTTTGTTCAGTTCTCTAAATAGCAACATTTTGGAAAGCCTTTTACTAGGTTGGTATATTCCAGTGGCTGTTGCTGGTATTTCAGTGTGAGTGCAACAGTGGATAAGCGTGTTCATTTTTAGGTGTGACTGTGTTTACATGGATGCCAGTCAAAAAATTGGATAATCCAAAGTGCAAAAGGAAGGACTGGGACATGTGTAAAGAGAGATGTGCCACCTATTTACAATAAAGCTCACATTAGACAGGGTTAAAGTGAAGTGTTGGCAACTCCATCCATGTGCGATGATTAATGTGTCCTGCATAAATCTATGTATGTTTATGTGTTAGGGCTCGGGTGCAAAACTATACCAATGTATGTGCATGTGTTACGAATGTGCATGCATGTGCATGCCCGTTTCTGTACTGACTCACCTTGCTCACTGCTGTTGTCACCGCTTTGTGAAGCATGTCCCCCGCTGGAGGGCCCCGGTGTGCCGGCTGAGTGTGTGGAGGTGGCGTCATCGTGGTCTCTCCAGGAAGCTGGGTTCTGAGGTTTGAAAAAGGAGAAAGCGAGCGTGGGATCCATCCATCCATCCGTGCATCCAACCACATTCCCCATCCAAACCACAAACCAGGAGCAGAGAGAGCAGGGAGGGGGAGAAGTTGGAGGAGGAGAAGAAGATAGAGAGGAAGGAACACAGAAAGAGCGAGTTCATATGAGAATGCTGAAAATGTGAAAGTGACATTTGTAAGAGTCTAAATGCACTGTGAAGGTCCTTGGCCTGCTTATTTCCACTGCTTTTTTTTTCAGCTAATAATCAAAGTAGCTACAGTGATCGAATAGAAAGTAACTAATGCACCAGCGCAGCTGGCTATAAGTCAAAACACTGTAATCAAAGTTTTTCATTAATGCATGAGGGCAAAACAAAGCACTGTTAATGTGGCATTTTATTTTGAACACTGCAAAGTAGAGCACTCATGAGTAATAGTCTAAACACATATGGTGGAGCCCAGTACAGTTCATTTGTACCATAACCAATTGAGACTTCCGTGTCAAGTGAGAAATATAGAGGTAAAAAGTCCAAACACACCACAGCCGCCATTAATCATTACCACTGTCAGAAATGAAAATAAGATATGACAGTGATTCTCCTGCTAATCTGCCAAAAATGTGTACACGCCCACACTGACATACACACACGCCCACAGAGGCTTGCAGAAATACACTTATGCACACATGCTAATGACATAATAGAGCAAGAAGTATAAACACAGATGCACGCACACTCACTTTCATATATACAAAGGCATCGTGAAAAGAAGTGTTAAATCCCTGCTGGCTAACTTCAAAGAAATAACCATAAACAAATTCATGGCTTTTAAGTTCACTTTATTCTGTCCTGCCCTACCTCCAGCTCATTTTCTCTGCTCCTCTTCTCTTTCCTGGTCATTCCCACTGCCTTGTCAGTGCACATAGGGAAACAGGATTTTCTACTGTACAGGAAAGGCTTTATCAGAGCCACATGAAGGCAGGCTAGAGGTGGAATTTCCTCTGCCATTCAGGCAATAGAGGGACAGACTGGTCACGTCATATACTACATTTGTGCCCGCAAACACAGACTCACTCAACTACACACTCCAAACAGCCTCTCGCACAGAGTTGATATAACATAATAGCTTGCACAACCCTTGCTAGTCTTTCCCAATTTAACATGTCACCTGAGCATGATGACAAAATGTTGGCAAACTTGAGCCTAATGTTGTCTGGGGCCCGAGAGAAGCAGCCCCTTGAGCAGAGCCCAAGCCAAACAAACACAGGCCTGCACCAAGGCTTCCCACAAACCTCAACCCACTTCTCAGTTCCCGCTATGTGTTTTTTTTTTCTTCCTCAAACACACATAAACACATATACATACATATGAAAGTAAAGGGAAAATGTACATGCCTCAGTATATTCCTAGAAACAGACCATTTTTACCATTTTGTCCAACTTGAGCAGAGTTCCTGATGAACTTTTCCCTCAGTCCCTGCCAGAGAGGAGCCTGCCTGCTTGCTTTGGTGCCCCAGTCAGAGTAAGCTGTACTCGAGGAGGACAGACAGGATAGAGCCTGGAGACTAATCGAGGTTTGCAGGGAAACAGAGACTATAAGACAAGCCGCTGCCGAGGTCCCCTGGGCGCACAGTCCTGATGTGCTGCTGCTTGTTCTGCTGCGGAGGCGAGGCTGCTGCTATGCCTGTAAGCGAGGCCCTTTTATCTGCTAAGTTTTTTGGGGAAGGCGGGCTGTTTTCTCAAACAGCTTGAAGCTGAAAACAGCAGACAGAAACACACAAGACCCTTCAGACCCCGCGCTCCACTCAAGGCCCTCTCAGCGTCAGCTGTTCACCGGATGGCAATCAGATAAAGAGCTCAGAGAATTACTCAGAAGAGGGGTAAGAAGACAACGTGAACAATAGCCCATGCGTGGGTTTTAGCCCTCCAGAGTGAGTGGAGGGAAAAGTGTCCCTGCAATGAGAGGGATGGATGATTATGTGTTCACTCTCTGGGCCACTGATCAACACATGGAACACTTCATGGGAACAAGGTCTGTTGTTATAGTAATTTTCTGTTATTCTCAACACAGCATAGGCTAAGTAAAATCCCTAATGTGGGAAAAGCCCATCAACCCCCTCAACAGTCTAATTTTGTCTTTGTCGTGTACAACGCAGAGGGAAGGAAGAAAAGGAGAGGTAAAAAATCCCAGACTCCCAGAGTGAATAGTGTGTTTAAGCAGAGCTGGGCTCTGGGCTCTCAGAATGGGCTGTTGTTGTTCCAAGAGAAGAAAATGACTGGGTTCTACTTCCTCACAATGAGACACCCACTGCCGGCGAGACACAAGACAGACCTGAAAAACTGTGCTTGCTGCTCTCACACATGCTTGCTCTCTTATTCTATCTCTCCCTTTAACACTTGCCAGCTCTGGCCACAGCAAGCTACGGTTTTAATGCAACAGTGGAATCGATAGGACTTAATTTAGCTATCATTGCAGAGTAATGTGTCATTTTTAATGGCCCTGGCACTAAATTAAATTCAAAGACACCTCATCTAATGGTGTAAAAGGGAATGATATTTTGCTGTGATTTGCTACCCTGTGGATTTAATGGGCCTTTATGCAGGGATGTAGATAAAGCTTTGTTAGTTTGGCTCTTATAATGGAAAAAGAAGACTGCAGCACTTTATATGACCTAATAATAATAATAGAGTGCATACGAGACCAATGCATATGCAGCGGAGTGCACACTTCTCTTTTAGTACCTGTAAGTCACCACTCATTCATAAGCATGTGTGCAAAACAAGACAACGAATATCAAAACAACAGTGTTAACTTTCCACACTCAACAAGGCGACAAAAGCAACAGCCTTTCCTCCCTATGAATAATTTAGTGGGTCTCTCTAAGCTATGGCGGGTGCATCATCAGACACTGCACTGTGCAGCACAAACACACACAACCATTTTGCCACAACCCCTGTGGGTCTGATAAAGTTCAAACAAGTTGCAGGAAAAAAAAATCATGTCACACAAACAGTCTTCAACCTACACAAGAAGTCCTCGCATAAAACAGAGGAAGATGCAAAAGAGACAAAAAAGGCCTCCAGCCCATGTGACTATTCCCTAAAGCTGAGCATAATTAGGAGTCAAACACGGTTCACTCCGTGCTCCTCACTAATTGTGTTAAAGAGCAGTGTTACCAGGAGGGGGAGGAGGAGAATGCCAGCAAGCAAATACACATGCATGCGCAGGAGGGGAACATGTACACAAATGTACACAGCAGGACTAGATAGAGAAAAAGATACAAAAGAAGAGTGGTCTCTAGGGGCTGCCTTTTCTATTTGCTGGGGTTAGCAACTGGCGGCTGCTAATACAAGTTGTAATTAATATAAAAGCAGGAGACAATATGGGAAAGAAGGCTTGTAGTGCAGCCAGGCCGCAGGAGAGCAGGAGAATGCTGCCGTCTCCTCTGCCACTGTCCCCTGTTTCTCATTTACAAACACCTGCCTGGCACAATTTCACTTCCCTCACTGCACTCTGCCTACATCCCTAGGAATTTCAAATAAAATTGATTTAGCAGCATCATTGAATTTCCCTCAAAAATTCCCCTGAAACCTGGCGGGAAGGGGAGAAATCTAGTGTAGTAGCAGCAGTGCAACACAGGCTGAGAACGACTAGCCTCGTGAGTGTGTGTGTGTGTCTGTGTGTGTACTATCACTGCGAAGAGCAGCTACAGAGATCGTGTGCTTAAACATGTACAAAATCGCTGACGCACCAGAAATGCACAGGACCATAAATCATAAAGTGATGTGACATTTCAAGACGCATCTTGCCACATGGCATAAACACAGAAAGAGAGAAACTTCTCACACATTTCTGTTGCGTTGAGCTCGTAATTATATACAGCCACTTTAGAAAAGTGTAGGTGCACTTCTATTGAACAACCGAGTATTTACAACCCCCTCAATTATCCACAATATAAAGAGTCCTTAATTTAGCAGCTAATAATTCACCACAGCATGTTTTAACAGACAAGGAGGATTGTCTGACTGTATTTATGCTTGAAAACTTTCTCTGAGCCAAAAACTATTTTACTCGCTGTGGTATGTTATGTGTGCAAAGACAGAAGACTTTTTTTTTTGTAAAGTGATTGTAATTATAATTCATGGATTTGGCACAACTTGATATGACATATTCCAAAAAAATAAATGGCATAAAACTGAAAATTGATTGTAAATTCTTCTGCTTTCATTTATTCCTTTAAAACAATAACTCAAAAACAAGGGCTTTCACATTTCAAATAAATGTAAAAGTAAATGTCAATCTCATGATCACTGCAGCCACTTACACCATGCATTCAGTTAAATAAAGGGGAGTGTGGGAGATGCAACAAGTTAGCAAAGCCTCTCTTCAGCCACCATAGTGATGATTAGATATGCCTGCCAACAGGACCCTGCCTCTGAACACAAATCAAATAGGAAATGTACGGCCAGACATCCCACCATCACAAAACAACTGTGTGGAACAGACAGACCGCTCCAAGTCAACAATGCACTGTTTTCATGATATCCAAACGTAGTCGACCCTCGAGGAGAGCAAAGCTAGTAGAATTAGAACACCTTCAAAACTGAGAAACTGCATGGTTCAGCAGGCAAGCTTGGCCCGAGGGCTCGCTGTCCACAGGCAGAGGGCTGCTTATGCATAGTGACGCACAGAAATAGGACAGGATCTTACTGAGCACGCACCTCCACACACACGCGCGCTCAAGACAAACTATTGCATTACTTGATCGAACCTGTGACATCGGAGTATTTGACCACTGGCCTACAGAGTCTTTATCAGAGATCAAGATCCTGTTTTCTAGCCAAGCAAATGCAAAATAAGCAACACCATAACTATGAGCACTATCACACCCTGAGGAAAGATCTCCAAAACAATGCACTGGGACCTCCAAATGCAACAGAATTTCTGTGTGACAAATCTTAAACTATGCAGATATTCAATGACAGTCTCAACAGTATAATGCATATGCATAAAAGAAGTGAAAACCCTTCTCCTAATAGCTTGACTAAGGAAGCGGCACAATGGCACAAGAAGACACAAAGGCTAATTCATTAGAACAGATAATACTCAGACACTGTTAATTCTATTTGTCTCTCTAATTGGATGTAGCATAGAAGAGACAGAAATTTCATTCATTAATTAAAAGACAAGAGCGAACCAGTGACAAGTACACATACACACCAACCATTTGCAAAACTACCCCATTCTGCCCCCCCCCCCCCCCCCCCCCCCCCCCCCCCATCAACCTTCATGTGTAATATAAATTCTATTTTTCCTTTAATTTAAATATGATGGAGTCAATCTAAGGAGGGGCGGGAGGGGAGCAAAGAGTGAGGAAAGACTGGGTGGGCTACATGGTTGAGATAGTCACCACAAGCAAATGAGGGAAATCAGCAGTGTCAATAAGGCCTTATCCTGATCTATGCTATGAGCCAATCATCTTTAAGACCACACTGCATTCAAATGTAAATAAAACTAGACTTAGATAGTTCTACAGTAAGGTATGAGGAGGGGGAGAAAAAGACAGAGCAAGTGGTAGAAAGGAAGGTGTAACACAGACATACACACATAAAAACAAGCTCCACGGGCTGCCTCCTCAGTGAAGAGCCTGATCATCTCCAGAAAAACCGACTTTCACCAAATGAGATGTAGCCCAGGGCTATATATTAAAAATGCATATCAAAGCAAAGAAAAATGGACGTGTGAGAGTCTAACTAAATAAATTAGCATATCTAACTATCACGCTGCCTTCTTCTCAATGAGATGCGAGGACAAAAATGAATAATAAAAAAAAGAGCCAAATAAAAGAAGTGAATAGATAGAATAAATAAATCACGACAAGAGTGACAGAAATTGCTTCCCATCCATCGGCACAGTTTGGCAGCCAAATGCTTTTTTGGGGTATTGTGTCCAATACTCAAAACACATTTTCGGCGTGTAAAGCTGGACTCTTTTCAATTAGACGTGGCAATGACTGCTGAAGAAGTTAACTATTTATTACAAGGCTTTTAGATCATGACTGCACTGCAGTTTCACTTTCTTTCACTTTCTGCAAATATTATTTCCACTCAAGTGTCATGAGGTGCACATATGTTCTCACACACTGCACTGTACCTCTATTTATTAAAAATAAATAAATTGGAGCATGCATGTTTCCATAAATTGTAGTCATTATTAAAAATCCCTTCTCTGCTCAGACACAGCTCTAAAAGCAAACAAGGGGGTGGGGGGGCGACTCTCTCCTGCTTTAGTAAAATCCAGCCCAGCAGTTAGGTATAATAAAAAGTTCATTGGTGCCACAAAAGTGAAATAAATCCCTCAAACTTAAATAGCTAATGAGGTGGTCATTTCAAACAACTCCGCGATAAATAGCTTGTCATGCAGCTTTCTTTGTTTATTGCTGATCCTTATTTGCTTTATTGGCATATTTAATTTTCTAATTATCTAAATATTTCTTACAAGTGGACTGATGACAAAGCTGGTGTCTGAGCACTGGAGGCACCATTGGAAATTGGCTTGAGTGCCAACCATCTGCCATGAAACTAAACAGGCTAGTTTATCTAATCTCTGCACTATAAACAACAGCATGCCTCATTTCTACACTTGTGTTGGAGGACCACAATGTTGCCGTTTTGACCGTTTCTGAAACCAGCATCGGGCTAAATATGCTTCAGTTCACCTTGTGTGACGCGCTGCGCAGGCGACGGGCTTTCATGGGGAATCCACTAGGACTATAGCCAGACCCAACAGATGCAGCGCAGAGACTTTGCATAACACTTAAATCTGCTTTAATTCCTAATAGGCTTGGCCTTGTGCTGCACAGATATTAACTAGTCACTTTGTTACACTAGCCGCCCAACCCACCCCCCTCACCCCCCCTCACTAAAACATTAGCTTTATCACAGGCATAGAAGACGCAGTAATTCACAAATATCAACTCAGTACTACACTGTCAGCTCAATCCATACTGCGGGGGGTAGAATCTGTGTTTATTACGCCGAAAATGCACAATTTAAACCAGAGAATCGATCTTCAAATTTAAAGCTACTGTACTTCAGGTGCATATAATTGAATTTAGCATTATAGAGCCTCCAGCCATAAGGGGTTGGTTGGGGGGGGCAGAGGAGAAAGCAACTGCAGAGCAAACCACACGGCAATCAATACGAAACAATTAAACACATTAACATCAACAGCAATGGAAGGCCTCCAGACGAACCATCATATGCCTTGTGAACTTGACATTGATGGTAAGCCTTTAGCTCTGAGATCTCTTTCAATAGGCTACCACTTTCTCCACCTCTGCAGCAAAATCCACAGCTTTACGCGCAGGCCATATTCAGCTCCCACAGCCCCAAATATAAAGCCCTTTTCTTTTTAAAT
Source organism: Archocentrus centrarchus (assembly GCF_007364275.1). Lineage (NCBI taxonomy): Eukaryota > Metazoa > Chordata > Actinopteri > Cichliformes > Cichlidae > Archocentrus > Archocentrus centrarchus. The sequence goes on along the minus strand of NC_044367.1, from coordinate 15,857,557 downwards.
ATTGGCCTAAAGCTAAAGCTTACCGCTGATACCCTGCTTTAACGCTAAACCTGCGTAACAGATAATTGCCTCGCGTTTTTTTTTTTTTTCCCGTCTTTTTGTTTTTTTCAGCGTGCAACTCTCCACAATGCAGGGCAGCGATTTGCACACGCGCACGCGCACCCTTTGTCACGCGCAAACACACACCCACACAAGCCTCCAGCACGCAAGCAAGCACGGACGCTTTATGCACACATGGCTGCCCCTAATCAAAAGACTAAAACAATAACTCACTCTATTGTATCACATGTAGCTTTTGACCTTAGAACATCGATCGGCAGATTTTCCTTGCAGAACAGAGCATGCTCTATTTACTGATGGCACAGCAGGGTCACACACACTGAGCAGAAGCTAAGTAGCCCTAAAGTTGGCTTTATAAGATAAATCAAACAATGTGGTTATTCAAAAAAAAAAAAAAAAGTCGATCACTCAAATGCATTGTCTGTTGAAAATTTTAAGTGTTCAGGTAGGCCTGATATTTAGAAGCAGATGCGCACGCAGACATGGACAAAAACAGCACGTCACAAATTATGAACATAATAAAGCTCGTGTTACTCACGTGATCTGCAAGGTTGGTCGACGATCCCGAGAGTTCTTCGTGATCTGATTTAGAACTGCCATCCCGTTCGTCAATAACTAGATCTATTGGCATTTTTCCTTTCAAACAACTGATGTACCGGTGGCAAAAATTGTCGCAGAGCTCGTGCACCTAGAAAAAGGAAGAAAACACCTTTTTCAGGATGGGGAAACGCTTCAGCCAAGTCCAAGAATAACTGCAATTAAGAGGCATTATCGGCGGCGAGGAAACAATAGTGAAATTGTTGCAGTGCTTATTATTCTCCTGAGACCGGAGCAACAAGTTGAACGACAAAAAATAAACAGCATGCCGTAAGCTGGCGAAATAATGAGCAGCTGAAACCAAATCTGCAGATCAATAACAATGAGCACCGTGGGCAAAGAGGTTCTAACATATTTTATCAATAGCCACTTCATCTGCATCAATAGTTGGCTAAATAAAATAGCATATTTTATGAAAATGAACATCTTCAGAACGGCTCTCAGTGGATTTCATTTTTCATATCCGTGATATATGGACAGCAGTGATTTCCTCTGAAGCACATTTAGTGGTATCGCTTATACTACAGTCATATTGTGCATGTGGCAGGTGACGTTAAGAATGCATAAAGATATAAAAAAATTTTTTTACCTTTTCTAATTCCAAGAGGTGAAACCGTAATACTTGTATGGCTTGTATCATCTGGAAAAAAACGAGCAAAAGAACAACAATTAAATTACAAAACTGACAGGATTAATTACATTTTTTACATTGTGATATATTGTGCTATAAAAATTGAATCTGCCGGTCCTGAGTGCACCACAGCCAGTAAGAGTATATATATATATATATATATATATATATATATATATATATATATATATATATATATATATATATATATATATATATATATATATATATATATATATATATATATATAAACTTGTAAAGAAAGTTGCCTCTTACAGTTCTAATAAGTGATTACACAGTGGTCAGCTGGGCCAGTTAGATGGGAAGATTGAACAATGACAGCGGCAAATGTGGTCGCACAGCTTCACTTCAAAACTGACCCGACATCTGTGCGGAAGTCTAAATCATAGGTTCACATATTTACTTCGAGATGCTGTGGACAATTCAGAGCACCGGCGCAGAGTAACCACACCGAAGAGGGAATTGGGAGACAAAGAGGTGCGCTTACCAAATTGTCCAGCTCTGGATTTGATGAAAATAAAGGTTTTTCTGCTCGGACCTAAAACAATACACCAAATGTCAAAGTTAGTTTGGCATGAAATGTGTGGAATGTGCCTCTATTTTTATGCTGGATTGTAACTTGATCATAGCTGCAACTTTAAATTTGGAGGAAAAGAAAAGACAACTTGTGCATTAAGTGCAAATTCTGTAATTAAAAATATTCATAAATTATATTTAAAAAAAAAAAAAAAAGAACAGGTTTTTAATTGCAAAAAAAAAAAAAAATGAAGCAAGCAGAAAACTATTTTCCATGACGCAGCCACACCATCCACAAATATTTTCAAACAGCAAAATTGACCTGTTTGGCAAAGACTGCAATGTCCTCATTGAAGGAGTCTGAAGAGCAGACATCGCCGCCTGCTACGCCGGGCTCCCTCGGAGTACACGTCGCCAACTCGCACTTCTCAAAAACCAGTGCGAGCAGTGGAAATAAAGGGTGACTGCAAGAGGGGAAACACGGCCTGAGTACAAACAGCACACCGGCTCTACAATGCCCACTGTAAAAAATGTCCAGTCAACCTGCCTATCTGTCGGCTCCCTGCTCTTCAAATTCTTACTGAAACTAAAAATAATAATAGTAACAATAATGCGTTTTACCTGTTTTAAATAGTTTTACTTTTATTCCGCTGTTTAGTTTTTACACACTGTTATCAAAACCAGTCGTATCATCTCAAAATAAGGACGGCAACAATTAAACAGTATAAAAATTCCTCTTCGTAGTTTCTTGCATTGTAAGGAAAGTACACATGTACGTGAACAACCGCGTTTGGTACATTTTTAACATTTGAAGTTTCATATGTTATTAATCGACTTTAGACAGACATTTCTTGCAGTGCGAAACACAAAAGACTGAGAAGTGAACAAAATTTAAAGCAAAACACAAAACTGACAGCCCGCTGATTTCAGTGGAATTTAAGAAATTAAGTGGTCGACAAAATAAAATAAAATACAGAGTTGCACTAAAGATGTCGTCACTGAAGACCTTATTACTATTATTATTAGTTTCACACAGGCCTACACGTTCATCGTTTTACAGAGGTGAAATGTGTAAACTAACTTCCAGTTATTCCAGTTATTCAACATGTTGAAACAATCACTAAAGCACATTATAATTTCAGCAAAACTCTCATTTCTCTAACTAGTGCTAAGGAATTAATCTGACCCTGGGCTGTTAATTAATCGTGATACATATATATATATATATATATATATATATATATATATATATATATATATATATATATATATATATATATATATATATATATATATATATATATATATATATATATATATATATAAAGAGAGTCGACTCTATTTCCCATGTGAAAAAGTAAGAAAAAAAATTGATGAGCTGGATTTACTCTGCAACTCTGCACCACATCCCAGATTATATCGGGATTATAGCACTTACTGTGTACGTATTAGTGAGCATTATCTGTAATCATATTTTTTTTAGGTTTGAACTCAGCAGTAAGTAGCCCGGCAATTCTTACATTATTTTAGATGAATGTGATAAAATTATAAAGACACCCAATGCGTTGTAACGCGCTCTTTGTGTATGTGTGTGTATGTGTGTGTGTGTGTCTCACCACAAACAATTTTTGAAAACATTTGCAACATTTTTTGCAAGCTGGAACAAGAGCGTTTAAATAACTAAAGCCTGTGTTTACGATGGAACAATAATAGTCTGCAGCAATATTAAGGCAGACTTTGCACTTTGGAACAATGTTATGATGTTAAAAATAGTTTTTATTATAATTCCTCGCAGTCTGTGTCTTTCGAGGTTGGACTATGAACACTGAGCTTCCATGTTATTCTATATCTTGTATTTCAAGCTTCAGGCTCATACTCTTACTTACTGCATGCCTTGTACAATAAGTGTAAAATTACACATCAACAAAACTCCCCTAACCAACAACAGAGCTCCAAAATTGCGCTCAAACCTGCACAAAACACTATTTAATTTAGTAGTGGGAGACAAACTCCAAGAAAGCAAACTTGAATAAAAGCTGCAAACTTAGAAAAAAAAAAGTGTATGAGCGCGTATAAGATCCATGCAAACCTTACCCATAAATTTGATCTTTATCCCTCTTTAAAGCGTCGTTGACAGCAGAGCCCATGCTGGTGGGCATAACGTTTGGATGAGGAGCGTGGGCTCCGTAGTGCTGGCTGGCGTGCAGCGGCGGTCCGTGGTTCAGGTGGTGGACCTGGGGAAGCGGCCGGGGAGCATGCGGGTCCCCGTACATCGACGCTGGGACTCCATCCATCCCACCATAATGGGCCAGCTCATCGTACTAGGATTTAAAATTAGAACAAAAGTCAGCTGACTTTCCGGTTAAGCTACTTTTTTTTTTAAACAAATGTGAAAAGTAAAGCATGCCGTCTCATTCTGAACAAACGCAAAGAAGAAACTAAAAAGCGGTCGCAGTGAAAAATACACTGCAGCCAAAGCAGAAAAGTGTCATATATTAGATCTGCTACTCGGTGTGTCATTACCAAAAACATTATAAGTTAGGAGCTCCGCGACACAGAGTTTGGTGGTTGAATAGAGCGAATTAGTTTGGAGTCCTCTGTGAAACTGCTCCACGGCTGCGGTGGAGGCTGTCGGTAAAAGCAGAGGCTGTCACTTTGCTTGAAGAGTGAGAGCGCTGCAAAAATGTCAAATATAACCGCTTTGATATGAATGCTTTGTAAATTTGCCACCACCCGACAAGAGGTTAGCGATACGAGGGCCTCCCTACAGTGGATTTGAACAGGTAAGTGTAGCAGATTTAAAAACCTACCCTTTGCGCCATCAGGCTGCGCTCCAATAAACTCCTGAATCTGTCGTATATTTAATATCCCAGTCCCGGTTAGAAAGTGATTTAGTGGCAAGATTCCTTTTTCAACCAACTTTGCGAATTCTCCTATTCGCCAGTGTGGTTCAGTTGAAACCGCTGCATTAGGGAGTTTTGCAATTTTTCTTGTTTACCCTCTTTCCTGGAAAAAAAATAAAAAATGCGCCAAAGTGAAGGTTACAATCGGCCCATCAACAACCTGCATGTAACTAAACTGTCGTGTCTCATGGCTTTTTGCCACTCCAGCTGTCAATCAAAGCCAGAGGTTGTCAAGGTAATGAATGAATGACGGTTGGTGATGATGTTCAAGAGAAGGACGAATCTTTTTAGTCCGTTTTCATCCCGCAAGTCCGCGTCTCCTTTAATGCCTCCAGATCTCTATCTTGTTTTATTATCACTGTAAAAAAAAGAAAAAAAGCAGTCGAAATTAAGAGATTGCGATTCAGATCTTTCCTTTCTTCCCCCCGTAGGTATTTCGTCTATCTGGCGAGACTGAGATGAGTGAGTGTCAGCGAGTGTTGGCAGGTTGGCTGCTAGCTTGCTTATAGAAACAGAGTCAGTTCGCAGCGCTGAGCGGTGGGCGAATGAAATGACGGATCCCGGAAGTAGTGGTGGCCATAGCCAGTCCTACAGCAGCTCCAGAAAAGAGAGAGGAGAGACCAAATCTTGTGATATGCAGAGTATATGCGAGGCACAGGGACGGCTTCAACTCCACACTGGGGGTAAAAAGCCAACGCAGAACAGCTCCAACTCCCACCCAATTCTTCTTCGCCGATAAGAGTCCTAAAGAAACAGGAGAAAAGGTTGAATGCAAGAGGTTTACTAGAGCGGACACTTCTTAACACTTCGGCTACAAATGCTCCGAGCTGAACTAAACATAACACTGACTGAATTTATCTGCATGAATTATGAAAAAAATAAAAAAGTTAGATTTAAAGCAGAATTGCGCACTACGAGTCCAAGCTTTTACGCACGGCAAAATCTTTAACAAAATAAATATTTTAAATCCTTATTGTCATTGATAGAAAGCCATTAACAAGAGATCTTATGAATGCTGAGTTTAATATATGAGCATGACGCTTACTTGTTATCTGTTTTGTGGTTATAAGCCGGTGTGCATACTCAATATCTCAGTAATACCTCCTAATCTCACTGCTAATTATTGCTCTGGTCTTTTTAGCAATTAAACGGCGCGCAGCACCCCTCTAAGCCCAGAATGAACTTTTCCAAGCGGAAAAAAAGCTTTTGTGGAGAAAGTAATTTTGTGTGCTTCTTTCGTCCAATCCCCTCTCTTGATGGAAACTCGTTCCTTACCTCAGAGTAGTCAATTATCAAAGCTCCCCAAGATCATCAATCATGTGAGGAGATTGAAGTTTAGAGGAGGAGCAACGCTCCGGCCATCGATTGCAGTGAAGCCCTCTTTGGAGCCTGAGCACTTTTACGCTCAAAACAGAAGCAGGCCATCTATCCCCTTTAATATTTAGGTCCATCAGTGCTAATATGGCATCATGGCTGTATTGATAGGTTCTCACATAAAGGCTCCATTTATTGCTCCGTGACATTTTTGATGGTGGGAATTAATTATTCACAGGTTTGGATTAAGGTAGACGCACGCTCAGGGAGATGGGCTGTGGCTACTGCTGGAGGGTCAATAAACTCTCCCAACAAACAAAATATAAAGCAGAGCTGTTCAGGGTCGATTACAGAAATAGCAGTTTTTTTTAAAAAATGAAAAAGATTTAATAAATGAAACCGTGACAACAGTTATGTTTGTTGGCATAAAGGGGGGTGGGAAGTGTAGGACTGCAGGGTTTGACAAACGGCTGTGTGGACATTTCAACGTGCAATACCCCGGGAAGGAGCAGCAGAGCGGTGCGCAGAGAGCCAAGGCATTCACCGTCTCCAAGTCTCTCTCACACTCTGTAAACACAACCAGCCCGGCAGGCTCTGCTATTGAAGACTGATATTTTCATAAGCTAAATACTGTCGTTCACATTGATTTGTGCACTAACGCTTGACTTTTTTCATCCTCCTCCTTTGGACAACCATGGTAAGTAGCATGAACCTTATTGTATCTACTGCTTTGTTGCGAACGCGCGTCCTTTCGGGGCGCAGCGTACGGAAAGTTGTGAGGGTGAACTATAAAAATGCAGACAAAAATTCATATTTTTTAATAAGCTTAGGTGAGGTGTGAAGCATAATGCGTTTGCAAATCAAAATCCTCGCGTTAATTTTTACGTTTATGTAGTTTTAGGTCGCGCAAATTTCCTTTTTTTTTTTTTTTAATTCACATTTATTCAGAAAATATGTGATTTGCCCCGGAGGAGAGTGATGTAAACACCCGAGGAGCGTGTGAAAATAGGAGAAGCTAATTATGCGTGTCCAATGTACGGCTCCACAGACACACATCCTTCCCTATAAAACTTGCAGCAATGACTCCCAACGACGTGAAATTTTAGACTCTTTTCTTCTGTGATAAATTTATTTGAGTAATTAATGAAAGCCATAAACACAAGACTTCATAAGTGACAGTATTTAAATTATTAAATCCGCTTAATAACAACTTTTTTTATGTGGCATGACACAAGTCGGTGTTTAATTTTCCAATTTCATTTTAATCATCATTCACTCAATAGTTAATTAAAATTAATTTTCCTCATAAACAAGACATGTGCCAACCTAAACTCCCCTGCTTATAATCTGACCGCGTTTACAAGGAAGATACCTCCAGGAGGACACCTATCACAGATTATTAGACTTTTTTAAGTAGTTTTGTATTTCTTCAAGTTGCGGCTCTTTTCAGGTGGACAACTCCCGCGCGTTTGCATAAAAAAAAAAAAAAAAAAAAAAAAAAAATCAGTAGATGGCATTAACAGGCGGTAAGATTTCATCTGGTGGTGTCAAATTGAGGTCAGTTTAGGGTTAAAGCTCTCGGTGTCCGTGTGGGACATGGCCAGCTGCGTTTGGATTCATTAGGGGGGGGAGAGGATCCATTTCAAGGAAAACACTACTGGGACGGTCACCAGACTAAAGATCCACTGCATGTCACATCCTAAGGTGTACCAGGACCGCCTGCGCGCCACCCGAGCACCAGCACTCAAGTCCCACTCCTCTGTTTACTCTTCGCAGGACTTACAATCCCTCTCCCCCTCTCCTGCCCTGCAGGGCTCGGTTGTTCACACACACAAGCCTGTTGCTAAATATGGAGAGAAATGCATTGTTGATTTAATTCCCTCAAAAAGATCACTGATATGAAACGAGCTTCAAATCCTCTTAGTGACCTTAAACACTCCTGAAGAAACAATTGGCCCTCAACCGCAGGAACAAATAAAATCGCCCTAATCTTGTTTGTAACTTTGTTCTTCTTTGGCCCACTTCAGTATTTGAGATTATGTAAATTAGCAAAGCTAATGTATAGAGAGGCTGAGATAAGACTGGATCATAGACTGACTGCAGGAGAGGCACGGAAAATACAAACCCTGCAATATGCTCGTGCTCTTTTCTTTTCTTTTCCTTTTTTTTTTTTTGCACAAGTTCTAAAAAAAAAAAAAGAAAAATTAAAAAACAGGTCGGATGGCAGAAATTTACTTCAGTGTTTAATTTTGCGCTCAGTAACAGCAACACATTTCCACATTTTCCCGATGTCTCCGGTTCCAAAGGAGGCAGCTAATTAATTCATAATTATCAGCGCCACACACCTGGCCTTTTTTTTTTTTAAGATTATTTTATTCATGATTTGTTTATGATATTTTGGTCCCTCTTTGTTTTCTTTTTCCATAAAGCATTACCTCAATCCTCTGCGTCTGAACTCTTTTTGACCCCGGAGTGAAATGTGACTATAGGGTTTCAGAAAGCGGAGTGAGCAACTCAAATACTTGTAAAAGTTTCGCGACTAACTGTAAATTCTTCAGCTCCAAAGCCTCATTTTCCCCTCCACCGATTCTCGGAGCTTGGTGTCAGAGGGTTAGTAAAGGGTGGAGGAGAGAGAGGGAGCGAGAGAAGGGGAGAGAGAGAGAGAGAGAGAGAGAGAGAGAGAGAGAGAGAGAGAGAGAGAAAGAGAGAGATAGAGAGAGAGAGAGGCCAAGACAAAACGTAACTGTGGCTTCCCACCCCGCTCACAGACTCGGCATCAAATGCGCTGCCCTCTAGCGACACCTGGCGGCCGCAGCGGATTCCGAGCTGTCGAAAGGTTGGCCACAAACGCGAGAAGGCCCACAAAATACACCAAACTTAATTAACCATATTAACACGAAATAAATCCCCCCAAAAATGACCACACAAATGTGTTTTAAAAATTAAAATTAAAGTGACTGCAATCAAACAGTTTAATCTGGAGGCACCGGTGGGTGTAAATCTAAAATTGAACTTTGAAAGAATGCAGGTTTTTTGTTTTAGTGACTTTATCTAAATAGTGCATGGATTTGTTTTTTTATGATCTGATATTCATTTTTTTTTTTTTTTTGCCACGCTTCGAAAAAAAATTCAGTTTAAATGTCTGCAGCCTTTATATTTGATTCTATGACAAGACGGTCACTGTGCCACACAAAACAGAAAAAAGTTGGCTTTTATCAGTCATGATCTATCTTTAAGGCACATTTATTTTGAAATATCGACTTTATCTGAATTCTGAGCTTATTTTGAAATTAACTCATTCACATAAATCTAAATCAACCGAACAAAGAAGACCAACAGCAATTAATGCTTTATGCTATAACTAACCTGAAAAAAAAAATACACACTGACGCTCATATGCTTATTTTAATAATAATATAATCTGAAAGTCATTATTTGTCTGTTATAAGCGTTATTGCATGCTTATTTGAGAAGCATCAAATTAATAAATTTAAAGTTTCAAAAATTATCACCCAAGAGAGGCTTTAAAAAGTCAGTAAATCGATTCATATCGTGATTTTGGAATCAACCACAGTAACTAGCAATTAATTATAAAATATTATTGCTTGAAAATTACTTATTTTTTAATCTTCCTTATGCTGAAAAAAATCTATCAGGTATAAAATTATACATTCCCGTATTTCCCCTCAAACATTTTTTTGTTCAAATATATAGAAATATTTTTTTTCCCAGTCAAACTACCCAGATTGGTAATATTTCCCCTCCTCTGTCTGCAGCCTCTCTGCAGAGTCTCAGCTCTGCTCGGCTGTGACACAGTTTGAGCAGGTCACCGCCGAGATTAGAGCCCGTCGTTAACGCCTGCTCGGATACACCAAATGCGGATTTAATGAGCTTGCATTGGGTGTTTGTCCCAGAATACCTGGTGTGCATGCGTTAGTAACGCCACAGACCGTAATCCCTGTGTTTTCCCCTTAACACTTGGCTTTAGGGGCAGCCTAAAAGCACTGTGCAGATTTGACGATGATTTTTTTTTTTTTATTGTTATTATTTCAGTTAGATTGAACAGGTCGAAGCCTGTAAGTCCTGTATCCAGCCACATTACCACATGTAATTGAGAGAAGTTTAAGTGGAGGCCGGGAAACCGAGGAGTTAATAGCGGTGACCCTCTTGCTGTGCCTCTGTCGCTCATCATTTATCAGGCTTAAGGGGCTTAAACAGGCAACACAGACCCACCTTTTATTACATATCAAACCCTCTCTCCCTTATCTGCATTATAGGAAATACATGCATCGTTGCCCGTTATGCGGATTTGGAAATAGAAACACGTCCAATAAAGTCGCCCTCCTCCGTTGATCAGAGGAAACGTGTCTTTAGGCGCCACAGAGACACCCCCAGCGGTTTAAGTCTTTATTAAATTATCTTAATTCCCCTCTCCACTTTGAAACGAATATAAATGTGGCTCTTCTGTTGTTTGTCCATCGCGGAAGCGAGGAAATGTAAGTGCGGAGGTCCGCCATGGTTCAAGTATGATTAGGGGATGAATAAAATTGTAAAAGCAGCCTCCGAGTGCCAGCGAACCTGTCCAGAGCGGATATAATGCGCGCAACATTAAAACTCGAGTGTGCTTGAATTTCAGCGTGGCTTTTTTTTATATATCAAAATCCAAATACTCTAAAAACTATCCACACAAGTGGCTGCTGCTTTCTTGGAAAAAAATAATAAAGGTGAAAACGTCCCTAAGACAAGATATAGTTAGCCACTCACGTGACTTCCGTAATTCTGCTTTAATTATAGGCAGGCCATTAAAATACCTTGATCTAGTAATCATGCCTTTTCTCAAGATTTGTGTGTATGTGTGTGCGTGCATGTGTGTTGAAAAAAAAATGCTTTTATTTTTTAAAATTGTAGCAATAAAATTCATCTTTAATATTTGGGTAGCCTACAGGAGAGGATTTTTTAAAATGCTGTCACAGTCTCTCAGTTAAACTTCAGGTCCATGCCTCAGTTGTCTGCTGATTTCCTCCGAGGAGAGCTCACTTAGCCTGAACGCAGCTGCATTCACGTGGTGCTGCGGGGTTTTATATTCCAGTCACACAACAGAGTAAACACTGCTCTCTTATTCAATAAACATCATTGATAAGGCCCCATATCCCAGCTATTTCACATCCTGAACTGCAGCATCAGCATTTAAAAAAAAAAAAAATTGTTAAAAGAGAAGACGTTACATTTTTTTATTAAACATATTTTACCCTCTAGAACATTTTTTTTTCTTTGCTGTCTGAAAATTTATTGTGTATTTTGTGACTCTTGTGGCTTAATTATTAATTCTTGAATGTAAATGAAATTAAAACGTTTCAAAACTCTCATTCGGTTCACTCTCTTTTTTTTTCAGTACTTGTGAAACACACACAAGCTTGTTAGCAAGTTTTCTTCGAATCACTCCTCTGTCTCATACAAATGGTAAACGGCCTGCACAAGTTGGGGTTTGCGGTGTTACCCAAAGACCGTGGAGGGGGCCAGGGATCGACCCTCCAACCCTGGGATTACTTGACACCCCGCTCTATCCCCCCATAACCATGAACTTAAGTGCGTCTCTTTGTAACCTGCACGGTCTGACCTTTTGCTTACGCCCTTCACAGCATGGGACAGCTCCTCTAGAAAAAGCACTGCCGGACAATTTAAAAACAAACCAGACTTGCTTAACACAGTTTGCCTCTTACTCGCGACTCCCCTTGTTTGTAATACTTGGAGAAAACAATGCAGGTAAACAAATGCAGATGGTTTGTTTGTGTTTGTATGTTTTGTTTTTGTCCCGTTGCCCCCCCCCCCCCCTGTTTATACGATCCCATTTCCATCTTCTCTCACAGCCCAGTACACCCCCCCTACCCCCCACCCCCCTCTCCTGAAACTCCCTCCAATCCTCACTCCCTCCCTCCCTCTGCTCTGGTTCTGCAGGAGTTCACATGATCAAGCAAGGTACCCACGTAATTACCTGGCATTGTCAAATAAAGCGACCACTGATTCAAATGAGGAGTGAAATATCAAAGACCGGCATTGCCTTTGCAGCCACTACTTATCCGCACAGGAGACAGAGAGGAGATCTGAGAGCTCGGGGACCTGCAGGGAGGCAACAACAACATTCAGCCTTCCCTTCCTAGATAAATATCACCAATGGGAGCAACAGACCCAAACATGCCCAGGTTCACTACCAACAGCATATTTATTTGTATAACATATCACATTTATCCGTTATTAGCTTGTGTATCCTTTAAAGTGGCCACAGTGCCACTTTAACAAGATGGATTTTGCTGTATCTCTGGACCCTCCTGATGTGCATCCTGCTGAGTCTCTCTCAGAGGTCAAAGGTTGGAAATTTATGAATGGTATTGAACTCCGAAGCAGTCACAGGCAGCACGGTTATGCTGGAGCACTTATTCTACATTTCTAGATCACAGACAAAGGGAGGCATAAAGATAAGGCAGTCACCAGGATTAGATCTGAATAGTGCATTAATGTTTGGCAGCACAAGTCCTCAGCTGATTTAACTGCAGAACCACATAATCACTTATAACGAGGAGTATTTGTGTTTGATTTTCATCTTGCTCAAAGTTGTACAGGCGAAAACTTTTCTCTTTTTTTTTTTCCCCTTAAAAACACCACACATGCTTTTTCCTCCCACTGCACAGCACGATTCTTCTTTCACTACATAATTTAATATACTGTGTAATTTCTCCTACACCTCTATTCAAGCAACCCTGACAACAGGACCTTTGACACTTTGACATATTAAGTGGAGGTCGGCCTCAGTGAACAATGTCATTGCTCTGGAAACAGCACCTAAAAAAAAAAAAAAAAAGTCATTTCTAAACCCTTCACATTTGAAGTAGACAAGCGGCATCCTGGGATTTCTGTTCAGCACAGAGAGAGTACCTGTAATTTGACTCGCCACGTCTAAATGGGAGTTGAATAGGTTACATTGTGCATCAACAAATAAAATGCTTGCAATGCTTTAGTGAGTGTTTTTCATGGTTGGAGGCAAAATGGGGTTTGCGACGATATTTGAGCGTTTAATGCTATAAACACACAGACTTCCCTCCCTCTGGCATACGGATGGCTCCCAGGGACACTTTGCATGTAAATATTCATAGAATGATGAGATGGGCGATTAATTATTAAGCACAGCATAGAAGTGTAATACTTGAATTTTGTTTTTTTATTTGCCGTAACTGAGGAAGAACATTTTAAGGTGAAACGAGCCATATTTCAGAAAACGCTTCTTCCGGTAAGGCAGAAAAATGAAGACAACTCTTGAGAAATAGAGAGCAATAATTATCAAACAGAACATGAGCAATATCTATGAATATACATAATTAACGTCATAGCTAAAAGGCAAAGAAGGTTGATGATAACAGCGGCGCGCAGAAACGTTTCTCTTACATCAAAATTAGTGGCACGGTCGCTCTAAAATGAATAACGTGAAAGTCTGAGAGCTTCCTGTTTAACTTTCCAGGTGAACTACGTCAGCACGCATTCCTGAAGCTTTTTTTTTTCCTCTGCGCAGCTTTGCGGCCTCATGACAGGCTGTCACACTGTGATGGTGCTCGAGTGGGGCCACCAGTGAGAGGTGGTTAGAGGTCCATACCTGATCTTCAAATTTGACAACTAAGGAGAGAGCTGGGTCTGGATGGTTTGGCAAAGGACAAGGAAAGAGCAGTGAATATTAAACAAGGTCTAATTTTATGCTCATAATATTTGCTTGAGTACAAAAAAAAGCATTATATAGTTTACTCAGACTATGAAAACCATTGTGAAATAAGAGTTTTTCCAACAATGAGCAGATAAAAATAAATACCATCCTACTGTCAGGTGCCACTGACAGAAGTGAACCAGTGACCCACATCATTTGTGTGGACATGACTCAAAGGTAAAAAAGGACACTGCCATTTGGTAAGAGCCTCGCATCCCTGCCATTCAATTAATTTGTGCCCTGAAAAACTCTTGACGGGAAATGAATTAGCAACATTTCCCTAGTTGATGTGGTCCTTTAAAACCCTCATTACGCAAAGGCATTGTATATATTATTGAATTTCTTAGAGGAATATGCAACCAAGGCTATGTTCATCTTATCATCACTGAGTTGTGATATTATAATCAATTAGCATGGATGAACTAATTGTCCAATCTCTCACTTGCTAATTAACCCAGGAAATATAAATGGGACAAACTAATGCACCATTTTTAAAGGGGGATGCACAAATTGAGCTCATGCTTTAGTTAACACAGTTGGTTTCTTGAATGGGTTCGTCAATATGTATGAGCTACATCAAAGAGCACAGACAGAAATGGGGCTCGCACAAAAAGCCCAACACATTTTAAGATCCAGAATATGCAAATGCATCGGTTCTTGTTGAACTCTGGTGTTTGCATAACATCGGGTGACACAGTCTGTGAGAGCTCTTCTGTGCCACTTGTGTACAGACTACAAAACACACTGTCCTCTGGGATGTTTTAGTTTAAAAAGCACCGTAAATATACTGAATTTCGCTGCCTCAATGTGGCTGAAATTATGTAACCGAATGTAAAGCAGGATTCGAGGCTAATGTGAGCTGATCGTTATCACTTGGTCACATGGAGATCATGTGTGATGTGTATTATTCACGCTGCGGTTAGACAAAAGGTTGTCAACGTTTCTGGTACTGTAAGGCTGATGAGATTAGAGCAGAGCAAAAAAGTTCACAGTGACAAACAGTGAATGAGACACTCCAAGAAAATCAGTGGGATGCTTGCTTGTGTAACTCTAGACTTATGTTTCCAGGGAGTAGTCCTCGGCTAGATTACAGTACAGATGGTGACTAACTGCCCTTTAACAAAAATGAAAGTACAGTGAACAAACATGTCTTTTTTAACCCGGAAACATTAAGACAGTTCATTACTTCAAATTTTAAAGACATGGAAACATACGATCATGCATAAAAACAAATGTCACGCTCATACAAAGCTGCTATTTGTTTATTTACAGTAGTATAAAATAAAGAAATTGGCCCCCCAAAAAATGCCAGGCAACTTTTTTGTTTTTGGCTCTCCGGTCCTTTGTTCTGTGCTGTTGTCAAATTTGAAATTTAATGCTGTTTTCACCTGACTCTATCTGTAGAAAAGATATCCCACATTCTCCTTTAATATTCACTGGTGGTTAATTATTAAAGGTATGTATTTGAATTATAAATATACTAGTTATACAGAAGTAGGCAAAGCAGGCATATAGCCTGAGGCTAAATTCCTCCATTACCCATTATTTTCCAGTCTGCCGTCTCCATATGCCTGCCTCCTATCCCTATGTCATCTCCAAAAACACAGAGACATTCCTTTGTACTTACCTACCCCTCCCCACTTTGGCCACCCGAAAAATCTCCCCCTCCATACATATGTGTGCTGTTTCCTTGAAGTAGGATGTCACACTTGTCTTAAATATAATGAATCACTATCTTCAAGGCATCCCTGGATCCCAAACACTCCCCACAGAAACCTGCCTAGTCCTCCCTCGTTTCGAGCCTTCCTACATGTCACAAATCATCCGTTGTGGAGGGCTCTCCACTAAATCATTAACATTGTCAGAAATGACTGGGCCAAGAGTGGGAAGAGCCCAGAGATGCAGCAAAGGCGTGCGCGCATGTGATGGGAATATAGAATGGTAAACAAAGACACAGCCTTATACCCGGTCTTCCTTTTCCTTGCCATTCCCCTTTGCCTCCTCTTTTTATTGTTTTTTTTTTTTCTTTTCACTTTCCCCTTTCATGGGATTTCTGAACAAGAGAGAAGTACAGTATGAGGAAAAGTAAAGAAACTGTCAAAGTTTAACAACTCACGTGGAATTCTTAGCCTCCGCTCTCTAAACTGCTGTGAGTTTTTCCTCAGAGTTTTCTTAAAGCTCTTCTTTGTAAACACAGTTGAAAAAAGTAAGTGCGGCGAGATTATGTCTCTGGACCATTTTGATAAGGAAGTCCAGCATTGAGCGGATAATCAAAATCATGACTTCTTTTCCTCAACTGGGTTAACTAAAACTGTGGCGGCTTTGTTGTGACAAAATGATAATTCTCCTGTCATGCAGCATTATAGTTTGTTCAATATACAGAATATATGCCATTTAATGAAATGCAAGCTCCTCGTGCGATGCTACTTATCAGCCGCTTTCCCTTTAATGCTATAGCCATACTTTCATCTTAAGTGTACACTCCTACCTATGGTATCATCCATCAAAAGGATTACTAATTTTCCTTCAATTTCCGTTGCTCTCTTAAGAATCTAAAGGATGATTGATAACAGATGAAGGAAAAGCACAGTGGTACTGTTTTTAACCTTGCTCAAGTCATTAATCTGCTTTATACCCATGAAGGTAGTAAAGGAGACAATGAATTAGTCATTAAAGCACAGGTCAGTTTATTAGAATTCCTGATTGAACTGTAAAACGACTTCTCCCAAGATGCCCGAGCAGAAGGAGGAATTTGCAAAACCGGGGAGAAAAAAGGAGCTGAGCGAAGCAAGCAGAAGAATTTGTGCAGGAGTGCATTTTCTCATGAAGAAAATGACAGAGGGGTGTATCGGGAGCCGTCGCTGACCTGACAAAATAATGGCTAATTAACACGCAGTGTGTATCTGTACAGTCTAGTTAAAAAAAAATAAATTATGTGCAAACTACTACATGAAAATCATCAAATGGTTAGGGCTCGTATTCATAGACTCATAGAAATGCATGTAACTACACCAAACCTGAAGTGCAGCATTTGGCCAAACTTGATTCATGTCTGTTGCCGATTTGAATGCTGGCTTATATTTGTCACTAATTATTAGTAATGATCAAATGACTGGCAAAGGGGTCGTGAGACCTGACTAAGAGGATGTAATAGATAAGATCCAACCAAAACCCAGTGCAGTGCTGGCAGTGTTAAACAAGTGGATTTAATTTGTCTTGGGGAACAAATTTGCGATAATTAAATTCTGCAGCTGCAATAACTGCAAGTGTGAAAATAAACGAAACTAAAATTTATAGCAACGATCAACAATTTTGTTTTTTAAATCTCTAAATCTGTTCCTGCCAGAAAATGATCAGAGGAGCGATGTTTGCATAAATCTGCTGAAAATAGCTGGTATTAAGCAGCGTAAAGTTTAAGAGTTGCAGTTTGGAAATGCTACATTCCACTCCCAACAGCCCGGATAAACACATTTCCCAGTTATGAGAATCCAGGATATGACAGCTGAGATATGCCATTATTAGCCAGCATTCTCAGGCATGTAAACATCTTAGTCCATTAAATGGTGATTTTGTGGCCTGCGTAAACTCTGTTTCCATGGCAGCAAACATAATATTGTTTATTTATGTAAACAAGGGTGTTTGTGGATGGGATATGAAGATCAATATAAACAGCCTATCCTAAATGACCTGAATGGGGTTGTGCTGTTGTGGAATATTCTGTTATCATCATGCATCACTTGCAGCATGCAGGATGGGTTTTCAATTTGGTAAAAAGTGTTTATTTTATAACCTGCTTGAACTGTGAGCTGTTAGATTGTTTTGAGACCAATTGCAGCTGGAGGGCTTTCAAGAGCTGATTGCAACGTGTCATTCTTACCAGGAAGGCCACTTATCACAGTGGCCGACTCCCGAGGAGCTGGCAGGGCTTTGGGGCTCTCCACTTAATGTTTTGTCTATGACACAAGAAGTGAACTGCATCAGTTTAAGGAACGCCTGAAACAGGCACACCAGGTGCTTTGAGCATGTGGGCACACAGCCTTGACTTGCACTGTGGTGGTTTCTTGTTTACAGCCATGTCTACAGACTGTCACCCCAGTCTGTCTTACTCCGTAACTAAATGGAACTTTCATTTCCTGGTTTGTAAATGAGTCTCTCCCTCTGCTTTTGTTTGATATTTATTTATTCAGTTTATGTGACAGGAACAATGCACATTAATCAACATCTCAGCTTTCACATCACTGTAAATGTGTCAGACCCTCTCTCCCCTCTCTCTCCCTCCTCTCCTCCCTCCTTCCCTCCTCTCACTGCCGTTTCTCCTCTCCTTCCCTCACAGTGCAGTAGCCTCAGCGTAACTCCAATCAGCAAATCAGCACCGTAACTCTAATGAGTGAAATTGCTTATGAGGGGAATCTGTTTCCGATGGCGGGCCCGATGATTAATGTGCACTGACAACATGTCTTTCCTCAAGGAGCTTTGCTAGGCTGTGGCAGATGTGTGACGCCACCTCCTCAAAGATGGCCTGCTCTTCCTCTGAAAGGCCGACATTCAAAGGGAGAGGGATTAACTGGAAATGCTTCTGTGGAAATTATGTAAGCTCAAGTGTTCAGGGCAGCCCAGGACTGAAGAGTGATAAAATACTATTAATAATAATGATCGCAATCTTACTTTGCTTTTCTTAAAGTTATGATATGCATGTAAAAGCAAATGTATACACTGCACTGACACAACATCAGTACAAAAGCCCATTTATCCAACTTGGAAGTGGTGTATATTTCCAAGTATGTTATTCTTATGGAGCACTTCAGTAACTTAAACTTGCTACATTTGCGGTGTTATATATTTAGAGAAGTTTATTAGCAAGTGAAATTGGATACAAAGGAACTATTTACACCTTCGCTTAAGCTGGCTGAATGCATTATGTTAACATTTGATTTTTATTTAGTATAATTACCAGGGATGCTGCAAGCACAAGGTTGTTGACACTTGGAAGTCACAAATTCCACATATCTCCAGCTCAGAATGACAACGGGCTGGTATGAAAAAAAAATTTTTTTTTTTCCCTTTTTTTTTTTTTTTTCCAATGTGGTTGCTTGTAATTGCAGTCTAAGTGATGTGGCATGAACCTGATAATACGCTAAGCCGTGGTTGGAAGGTAACACTACAGGCAAGCTGAAGGTGGTGATTTGCTGCATGGTGTATGAAGCAGATCTAGCTTTACACCTACACTCAAACTTCAAATGCAGACAAGTTTAATGAAGCAAATGTTTTTATTTATATAAGTGTTATAAGAGCATTTCAAGCATATATACTATTCATATTCATTTGTGGCTATTCAAGAGTTGATTTTAATGCAGTTTAAATGTATTTTTTTGTTTTATTTTGGTTGTCTGTTTTTTGCCTTGATGTGATAAAGCCTTTAGATTTTTCAAATATTGTATCCACTAGCTAAAAACAGATATTATCCATGCCATGATATAAATCTAGAATTACTACCTTGCTGTTGTATGCCTTTGCAAAACAGTTGAATTGCAGTTTACACGGGGCAGCTGTGGCTCAGAAGAGTGTATCGCCTAAGCTTCCACGTGCAGATTGGAGAAGCCGGAGATCAAACTATCGACCCTTCAATGAGTAGATCATAGAAGTGCATAGGAAAAAAAGCATTGCATATAAGTGTGTATGAACCGATGAATGTGACTTGTAGTGTAAAAGGACTTCTTAGGAAGAGTAGAAAACTGATAAGTACCAGTTGAATTAACACCTTTATCTGTCCAAACTGACACATATGTAGTGTTTACTATATAGGAACATTAAAGTGGGTCTTGGTCTATCGCTTGTGCTGTGATGGTGGTCTTACCGAGCTCAAATTAAGAAGTGTCACATGACACATTGTTACATATGAAGGGAATCCAATGGCTGGAGTTCAGCCTCCTGCTTCAGCTGCTCAGCTGTTTCCATTTCATCATGAGTGTACATTTCATCTGGCTCCTGTTAATGCTGAGAGATTGCTCACAACTAATGAGCATTTCTGAATGTCTTATTAATGATACATGAAATCAGCCATTTATTTAGACAACTGCTTTAAACAAGTAATATGATAGCACCAACAAGCACACTCTTCTGCTTGCTGTGTTGGAGCTCCAGTTTAAAAAGATAGTTTAAGCCATATATCATCTGCAATAAAAGTGTCCAGGATACATTTGAATCTTTTCACTTTGTAACTGTATTGGCTGAATAGCGCGTGATGAGTTTAGATTAATAAGAAACTATTCATCTCCACACTTACCACCGTAACCATTCTCCAAATTACATTACACAGACTCTGAAACACTTATCCTTGGTTTGTAAGGGTCTAATGTAACATGCACCATTATCGAAGAATTTCTACCTAACGACCCAACTAACCCGAACACTCCTTTCTTCATTCCAAGCTCGCAGATGAGATGAGACCCCACTGAGCCAATGAGCTTCAACAAAACTGACTTGATTGCCAGGGATTTAGCGTCAATGATCCTAGAATAACAAGGAGCATATTGTACCATCAGCACAGGGTTGCACAGCCGGGCTTGCTGCAGGTTAACAGGCTTTCAGATGCCTGGCCGCAATGATGGAGTTAATGATCTCATGATCCAGCAATACAGGTGAATAGATAACCATATGGGCAATGGGGACTATGAAGGAGAAAAATCTGCATAGGAGAACAAGTGGACACCTTACAGATTGAAAAATGTGTAAAGGTATAATGAAGAGAGATTTTTGTATCATATCATTATACTGTACTGTTAAATATTTTTTAGGCTCACAAGGTGAGAGCGGTTAAACAGCTACAGAGTTAAACATACAAATGCACAAGAGATCATGATTAGATCGTGAGATACTAATAAAAAAATAACTATGGCATTGCGTCTATGAAGCGCATGCAAAGTATCAGCTTGCAAACAAGTCATTATCACAGTGAGACCACTGACGTTGTTACGCATCGCTGTCAATATTATGAGTGGAGCTTCAGTACTTTGCACAACTCTATATGAAGTGGTTTGACACTCCCACTAATTGTGTGCGACTTTTATCAAGCATTGAAAATTCATTTCTAGTAATTTCCTCTGCAAAGACACCTTGTCAGCCTGTCCCTGCCAGATGCCAAAGTGGTGGCGAATGAGTGAAAGAGAAAAAAAACAGCTCATTTTGATTATGAAGATATGATTGACACCAAAACAAAGAGCAGTCATAGTGCATTGTGCATTTGTTTTTAATTTTCCACTAGTTTTTAATCACAATATATGACATCTGTCACCGCGAGGCCTCCGTGCTGTGAGTGATGGAAAAGGCACATTTGTGGTGGGTGCACAACAGTACTGTATGTTCATATATGATGTTTTCTGCTTGTGTGCATAAAAATGTCTGCAGTAAAGACACGGTTCTATGCATCTATATGCATTTTTTTAGTCTGTATGTATGTATATAGGAACATGTGCGTGGGTTGATGCTGATAGGACAAAAGCAAGGTAGCATTATCATTACTTAACATATCTGCCTGCCTGCGACCACCACTCATAAGCTTAGTCCCTGTCGCTAACCGCCTTGGGAGTTCAGATAATGTTCCGTGGCTGACAGAAGACAGGTTGATAGCTGTCAGGGACAGAAGCAAAATAGATGACAGGATTTCATTGGGGCACCTCTAAGGCGCATTAGGGACCTCCGGATCCCAATCCCCAAACATGCAATGAAGAATCATTTTGTCACAAAGGCACAGGGTCGCTCATCACTGTCTAGTGCATGCCTTGATTAATCGTAGGGATGGATCAACATTATGTCCTATTCAGGGAGATGCTTAATTGCCTCTGCCATCCAACTCATCCATTGCCCTAATGATTGTGCGTCTGCTCCTCTGGACACATGGGTAGTCTGGCGGACTGTATCTTAGCAGGACAGGACCCCCTAAAACATCATCACCAGCTGAGAGCTTACCCTCTTCAGACACCTTTACCTCCCCCCAACTGCGAATATGTGGATAAATGGAGTCAGCTTCATCGCCCGTAGCCCTGTGTTTATATTCACAGCAGAATGTCTGCGAGTGTTAATGTATGTAGATTTCATTTCTGATGAGTGATTATTTGACTGCTCATTTTGCCTAAGATTTATGGCACTCTCTCTATCTTCTGACTGCAGTGCCACTCTTATCTTTAATAAAAGAGATGAGGACATTAATCAGGTTTTGTTGGCGGCCCTTACTAAGACATTAAATGTATTGTATGGGGTGAGTAAACACGCTTCACATCCTTCTCTCTCACAGCAGAGGAAGGAGGGTGAGAGACAGACAGAGGCGAGCGAAAAGGAAAAAAAAAAAAACCTCATTATATTTATCATAATTTCACATCTGCTGTTTTTGAAGCAATGTACCATGAGCCCATAAAGTGTATTACAACTGGGCATAAATTCAACTGATTTGTGGCTGGAGTAGCTAATTCCTTGAGTACATTTTAGAAAAACAAGCACTGAGCCCTGAAATTGCAATTCCATAAAGGCTTTAAATTACTGAGTACAGAATCAAGAACTTGCCTGATGTGCTGCGCATGGTGACCGTGTTATAGGGGAAAGCAGCACTCCCTAGATAGAGACAATAAAACCTGAGATGAGTGAGCCATATACTCAAACAAAATAAAGGAAGAGAGGGTGGGCTGGCTACAAGATCAGGGGAAGTGACTATCACACCCCTTCATCTCATTTTACCCTTTTAACCATGAGGATGCATTTGAGAAGACACATTTAATTTTCTTTGCCCATAATATCAATCTCTCCCTACTTCATCCAGGAGGAAGACCTAGTGCAGGGAAGCCAACACTGCATACAAAGCCTCCTCATTCAGACGTAGTAAAAATGATACGAGTCTCATCATTAGCACAAAGGGGAGGATGTGTACTGCGAGACACTCCTTAGCAGCCAAAACCGAAACAGTCACACACATTTCTACCTATAATATGAGCTTGTGCACATACAGTCTCACACACACACACCCTCCATTCATTCATTCATTCATTTTCCAGAATCACCAACAGATATTTATGCTCTTCACTTTAACTGACTTGTATGACTATGTGATGCCTTCTCCACAAATTTAAGAAAAAAAATAAATAAATCAGTACCCACATTTTATACAAAAGCATTACTTTGCTATCACACAAATTCAAGGCGTCACGTTGTCTCATGGCGTATTAATATTTCATGTCATTCCTACTCCTTTCCCTCGTGCACTCCCATTCTATCACCTACTCTGCCCACCTTCACTGTGTCTCACCTCCCCACATTCCTCCTCTTCTATCTAGCGTCATTTGGGATCACCATGAACAAGATTTTCATATCAGGTAAATGAATATCTTTATCACACAGGCAGAAGCTGGGATGCTCAGGGAGCTAGAGAGAATAATCACACAGAGCAAACAGTCTTGGGAGAAACAGAGAGGCACTCAGTAATAACAACCTCTCTCAGTCTCTGACACTGCTCTCTGTGTACATCTAAATAGCCTGCTTACTGTGGTGGATGCTGTGGGATCAATGGCTTTGCTGTGGCTTACCGCTGACCTGACACCTTTGAGGAGCCCACAGGAAAAAAAAAAAAAAAAAAAAAACACACATGAAAGGATATTTAGATGTTACAACACGAGCCATGACACTATACAAGTAAAACATAAATGCCATGTTTGTTTTAATAATTGAGACATATTGGCCATATTTTTGGCCACTCTGGTAACGTGACAATCACTCAGTCCACAGCTTTGATTCCTGTCATAATATCTCAGCAGCTACTGGAGGGGTTGCCATTCAAATTTATGGTCTAAAGATGATTAATTCTACTCACATTAGTGACTTCTCCTTTGGTGCCACAATCATGATGTCATTTTTGTTTTTCAGTAGAATATGCTAAAAACTACTGTATGGATGGCAATTTAATTTTGTTCAGATGCTAATGGTTCCAGATGGATGATACCTACAGATTTTCTAGGACTCCTCTGACTTTTTAACAAGAACTGCACATCCCAGCTAGTGGCACAACTACCAGTTTGCAGTAGCCAGGAGATGATAACTATAACGGAAACTAAATATAATCACAAAGACTACAAGGTGTGCTGTATTTAAAAATAACTGAGACAGATAAAAGTAATTTCAATAAAAATATAAACACTTTAAAACAATAAATTAATTGCTGAAAAAGCTGCAAGTAGAGTTGTAAGTTCATCGATATATAGCTCACACAGAGACTGGCATTTCTGTGTGAAGTCTATTAGTTATTGAATGCACTGCCATGACATCTGGCACACACCTTCATGTAACCTCCAAAATGCAATTATGGTTTGTCCAAAATACAATCTACAAAACTCTGTAGCCACCCGCTGGTTTGTTCATTATGGAGCCTCATGTTGAGCTTTTTCACTGTCACTTGGTGTTTTGAAATCTGATGTGATGACCGAGATGATGGATTTGACTGTGACATCGTACACTCATTGGCTAAGGACTTGAGATGGATTACTTGTTAGTCAGAGTGCATATCCTGAGTAATCCTCAGGTCACCAATCCTCTGCCACAGATTGGTGACCTGTCGCAGGTCCTCTGGCCCTATGACCGCTGGCACAGGCCCCAGCTCTCCTACAAGCCTGAATTGGATAAGCAAAAGAAAATAGATGGTTCTGTCTATAATCGCCACTTTACAAAATGAACTTAATGTTCAATATGACCTGAAACTAGCAACATAGGTGTTTACAAAAGTTACAGAAAAGGAGCCACGGTGTATTTTCCCATAGATTTCTACAAAACTGGAAGGCTTTTTGCAACCTTTGGCTTCTTGCATTGATTTCACCTTTTAGACCACAAAGCTGCGTCCATCTTTTATACCATCTATGGTTCTCTTGTAGGCTATAAATAATCACAATAATAGATAACCATTAATTGTTCATGGCGGGCACTGGTTGTTGCTGGTGTTTCTGTCTCTTGGTTTTCCTTCCCAGAGTCTAGGTTGGGTTGGACAGGCAGGGTTCCGCTTTTGGGTGGAGTTGTCATTGTTTCCTCCTCAGCCTACACACCGGTTGCTTGTCTTCCTGAACTCCCTGCCGGTATTTAAGAACCAGCTCATGCATCCAATCTTCGCCAGATTGTCTGCTTTGCCAGTATTATAGTCAGGCTAAGAGTAATTATTCTAGTGTATTGTGTTTCTCAACATGCTCTCCTTGCTCCTCCTTTTAATTCGCCTCCCGGTCGGTCAGAGTAGTCACTGTTTTTCTGAATTGGTATACTTTTGGAAACCAATTTTTGGAACAGTCCCTGTCTCACCACCTGACTGCCCTCCCTCCTACAACCTCTCATGAGCAAGCCAGTCCCCCCCCCCCCCCCCCCCCCCCCCCCCCCCCCCCCATCCCCATTTCCCCTGGACTGAACTACTAATCTCCACAAGAAACCGTGACATTCATGTAATTTGTTCCTGTAAATCAGGATTCTTCTTCACACACTAAGGTTAATAATGGAGTTCCACAGGGTTCTGTGCTAGGAACAATTTTAATTACACTATACATGCTTCCCTTAGGCAGTGTTATTAGAAAGCACTGAATAAATTTTCATTATTATGCAGATGACACCCAGCTTTATCCATGATGCACTGTTTCTTTTCATTCACCTCTTTTTACTTTGTTTATACACCACTCTGCATTTAATCAGTCAGTAACAAAGGACTAGACGCACATATCCCTATGTAACATGGCCTCAAAAAGCTGGTAGCACTGCTACTGCTTTTTTAGGGTTTCCTGCATTATCATCATACTATGATGATCGGAGTGTATGTATGTCTGTATGTTTGATCCCAAACTCCTGCTAGACAACTGGTTCAATCTTCATGAAACTTAGCCTGTATACCAGGCCAAATCCAGGCCTCAAGGGCCAGTGTCCTGCAACTTTTAGATGTGTCTCTGCTTCAACACACCTGAGTCAAATATAGAAGTCATTAGCAGGACTCTGGAGAACTTGACTGCATACTGAGGAGGTAATTCAATTCAGGCAGTTCATTCAGGTGTGTTAGATCAGGGACACATCTAAAAGCTGCAGGACACCAGCCCTTGAGGCCTGGATCTGAGGATCCCTGCTGTATACTATAGAGGTTACCAAGATTCATAACATCAATACAGTGACTGATTAAAATATTTGCTTCAAAAAAAAGTACTGTTTCTTTTTCTGTGTATTTCTGTATAGAAACTGCATGATTGAGGACAGTTTGTGAAGATATGTCATTTATGTAAATCAAATATAATGTTTGAATGTTCATATCTTAATATCTGTGCTTACAATTAAAAGCTCCTATTATTGATATTATAAGGCATAAAGTGTCTGATGTGTAGCAAAATGTCAAATCATCTGAATCATCTGCTGCTTCCCTGCAATGTGGCATCCTGCAGGGTTTAATTCTGGGCCCACTGCTTTTCTCGCTGTATTTACTGCCTCTGGGTTCTATCCTCAGAAGACATGGAATCTCACTTCATTGTTATGCTGACGTTTGCCAACTTTATTTGCCCTTGAAGCAGAAGGATGTCCATTCCATAAAACATTTCCTGGTATGTCTAGGTGATATTAAAACTTGGTTGGCCTTGAACTTTTTAAATTTTAATGAAAAGAAAACAGAGTTTATGGTGTTTGGACTCAGTGGCTCCAGTGAGTCCTCCTCTGTTGACTTGGGACCCTTGGAGGTATATTTTAAACCCATTATTACTGATCTTGGTTTTAAGGTGGACAGTGATTTTAAATTGGACAGCCAAATCAGAGCTGTGGTAAACTCCAGTTTTTATCATTTGAAGTGATTGGCATGAGTAAAAACATTTCTATCTAGGCAGCACTTTCAAACAGTGATCCACACTTTTATTTCATCTCGACTAGATTACTCTAACTCACTCTATTTGGGAGTCAGTCAGTCGCTACTCTCACGTCTCCAGCTAGTTCAAAATGCTGCTGCATGACTTTTGACGGGAACTCAAAAGTGAGAGCACATGACCTCTGTCCTGGCTTCACTTCACTGGTTGCCTGTATATTTTAGGATTCATTTTAAAATTCTTATGTTTGTTTTTAAATCTTTGCATTACCTTGCCCCGCATTACCTCACAGAGGTTCTTCACCCCTACATACCTTGTCGGTCTCTCAGGTCAGCAGACCAGCTGCTCTGAGGTACCAACATCAAGAAGAAAGCTCAGATGGGACAGGGCTTTCTCTATTGTTGGTCCTAAGTTATGGAATGAGTTGCCTTTGCAGGTTAGAGGATATGAATAATGCTCAACAGCTGACGATGATATGAACCATACTACATACAAAATGGGGCCTTTGACATGCTGTTTTTTATTATAAGCTATAAGTTTCTTATATTCCATTTCTAATGGTCCCAAATTCTTCATAATAAAATGTGTTTTCTTTAAAATTCTCAACTGTACATAATACATATTTTGGTGTTAATCAGTCCTCCTTGGCTCGTCTTCAGCTGGTCCAGAATGCCACTGCACGGCTTTTGACTGGAATACGTAAGAGGGAGCACATTACCCAGTTTTATCTTCATTGCACTGGCTACCTGTTTATTTTAGAGTTCATTTTAGTCTTTAAATGGCCTTGCTCCATCGTACCTCTCTGAGTTACTGCACCCACACTCCCCTTCCCGCATGCTCAGATCAGCTGACAAACTGCTTTTGGATGTGCCGAGGACTAAGCGAAGGCTTAGGGGGGGACAGAGCCTTTGCTGTGGCAGCCCCTAAACTGTAGAACTCCCTGCCATTGCATATTAGACAGGCCTCTTCACTGACCACTATTAAATCTCTTCTTAAGACCCACTTATTTCACCTGGCTTTTGACCAGGTTTGAGATGTTAATTTTAGTCATTGTGTATTTATTTCTTATTTATTTTTATCTGGTTATTTTATACTATTTTATTATTTGACTTATGATAAACTCTGTATTTTATTGTTGCTTTTATCTTGTTTGTTACTTTTTATATACACTTTTTGTTGTGTCCCGCTTTTTTGTCAGCGCTTGCTGTTTGTAAAGTGCTTTATAAATAAAATTGGCTTGGCTCGGCTACATAAGCAACTTTTTACACACATTTGCCCTGACTGCATGTTAAAAAAGAAATTACTGGATAAATATCCTGACAATTGCTTTAAAAATAAAGCATATTTTAAATATTTTTGCATAGATAAAAATAAAATAGCACTGATTATTGATCATTCAGCATTGATAGATAGAATATTTTTCACTAGTTCTTGCATTGTTAATAACAATTAATACATTTAATAAATGAAATAAATCTGTATGTTGACTTCTCATTTACCTGTATGAAAACTGGGCATAATTCATTCTTCTGTAATGTGGAGTGCAGAACAAAAACCAGCCATCTCTCTTTATTGCAATGCCCAATAACAGTTGATTTAATGGCTATAAAATGTGTTCATTAGAAGGTTATAGTTAAGAAATATTGAAAGTATACCTAAAAGTGTCAGTTTTATAGTGAATGAACCGGATAATATAATCTAAAAAGGCTGTGATTATATTCAACTCCTGTCCTCCAGCATTATCTTGGAGCTCATAAAGAGATGAAATTTAATATGATGCTTTCAGTCAGTTTAATTGAATTTTAATTGCCACTTTGGACAGAAGGTTTAGATCTAATCAATAAAATATTAAACTTTTGGGGCTTTGAAGTGGAATGGTCTCCCTGTAGCCCCCGGTGCAATGCATCCTGCCGAATGGCGTGTGTAAAAAGTCTGTTTATGAGCTGAAGTAGCTGAGCCAACACCTTGCTGTTTTCCATAGAGTTTCAACAGAATAGCAGAACAGCGGATAAATAACGCAAGGCGAACAAGCTGAGATTCTATTAATTATGCTGGTGTGGAAGAGTGGTCGGTCACCTTCAAAGGAAGGCCTTTAATGTGCCAGAGCTATAAATATTTTGAAATGTCACACCTTGGGAAGACAGCATCAGGCCAGAGCCGTAGCGATAAATCAAAGCCGGAGAAGAACCAAGAAAGAAAAGATGGCTCTTTGGTATTTTAGAAATAATTACTAATACAAAAGAGGTAATGAATGAAGCTATAAATTACATTAAAACAGACCATTACGAGCGAATTAGTTTATAAAACCCATTGCTGTTCCTTAAAATTACCTTCTCAGAATAGCACCTATTTTACTTCATCCATCACTCATGGAAAAAACATGTATGCATAATATCACTAACTCAGCTGACTAATGCAAAATTAATTGATTTTGTGTTGCTTTAAAATGGGAATATTGGCCTTCCAGGAATTACGATCATAGAAGTTTCTCCTTGCATATATAATGCCACTGTAATAATAATAATCCATGGTCAACTTTTCTGGCAACTATTAGATCCTGATCTAAAGTGGAACTCGTGTCCGAATTGGAGAAGGTTTTCTCAAAGGTATGACCTGTGAGCTACCCGCAGTATGTAGGCCACTCACTGACCGTCACTAGGCTCAGCAGCACACAATACAGTTATAAATCTGCGGGAGCCTTGGTAAGGCTGCTGCATGGATGGAAGGAATTTATCCTCCATCCCTATAGAGAGAGCTTGCAAGAGGAAAATGACATGGCCCATCCTCTAAGGCTCATAAAAGTCTAAATTAAATATCAAATGGAACCACTGATGGATAGCGTCCCTACCATGGATCCCCAGCAGCGCCTCAGCCTCCAACTCTCTGCCACGACAGGTGCTGCTCACATGACTGGAGAGCCAGACAACTTTGTTAGTGGAATTATTCTTGGTTCAGCGTAAAGCCCCTGTGTACAAAATGAGGTAAATGAACATAACAAGTTGCCATTATTCATCACCGTTTTCTGCCATAGTTAGAGCCTCCGTTTCTTTCACAGGATTCTTTAATATTACACTGTGCATGTATGACTGAATGAGAATGTTTCTTCAAATGGCGCAATTTGTCATCTGAATTACAGAATACAAGATTCCATATTTATAAACTCGTGATTCTACCATCCTCAGCAGAAGAAGACTTCCAAAGATTGCTGTCAGACAGCAACACCTCACTGGCAGATACAGTAATACTAATGCCAACCACACCACAATAGCCAGCAGTAGCACGAGGCTAAAACTACACATTATGAATCATCAATTGTCGCCCTGCTTTGTATTATCTCCAGAGAAAATCCCAATCTGGGCTTGAGCCCAGGGCTGATGGACACCCCATTATTCACTTGCGCTTCTTCAGCTCTGAGACGGGAGTGGGGATAGGCAGTAAAACGACGGCCTTAAGATTAATCCTCCGCTCTTTCTCCTGCTTCCCGAATCAGAATGAAATAGAAGATTCCATTTCCTTAATCAAAAAGTTTTTATCACCCACCCTCCAAACCTAGGAAGTGGGGATAATGCTTGTTCCATTGCTCATCCCCTGAACTGACATCGAGGTGGGTGATGAGAGGGATCTGCTCTTGCTGTCTTTTGTACTGTAACAAGCAGGTACAACCCCAATTCCAAAAAAAGTTGGGACAATGTTTAAAATGTAAATTAAAACAAAATGCAATAACTTACAAATCTCATAAACCCATTTTCACAATAGCACATAGGAAACTAGGGATGTTCCTGGCGACTAATTTCTTACTCGACTAAACAAGGGGGGAAAAAATAGACTAATTGACTGGTCTAAATCTAAGAAACGCAGATATCAAGTTACACGTTAGGACTGTTTAATGGACAATGTCTAAACTAAGGCATTTGAAAGCATTGAACTGCATTCTTCAATTATGAATCGCACTTTAAATGCTGCTTAACTGTAAGGCACCGCGCATCATGAACACTGGACTTATACTCCAAACATCGAAAAAAAAAAAAACTTAAAATAAATTTATGTTAAACATATGAAAACGCCATGCTGCAAACATGTTCACACATCACTAAACTATGAGAAGTAAACATCCAAAAAACGAATAAATTGCGACTTAAAAGTGTGGCGCATTGTGCCGCGTGTCATGAACGATGCTCGTTGTTCATGACATTATGTCATACCAACATCCATCCATCCATTTTCTAATGCTTATCTGAGGCCGGGTCGCGGGGCCGCAGCCTGAGCAGTGAAGCCCAGGCCTCCCTCTCCAGCTAACCCCTGGTTCAGACTTAAGAGCTGGGTCTTTGTAGAGCTACGACGTAACCTACTTAAGTGGCCGATGTTGCCGGTGTTGTGCCAAAAAGTGATTGTCTGCCATAAAGTGATTTTAAATGTTTCTATGTGCTTTTATGTGTAATGTCTTTGCTTATATTGGTGAATATAGTGTAGTCAATAGGATTTATGAAGGGCTTAAATATAAAATGAAGAAATGACCTGTTTTTCAATTATGTGTATGACACTGCATTATTGCACGTACATTATAATAAATCCAGTCCTCTTTGGTCACTTAAAATATCTTTATAGAGTGTAATGTTATATTTGTTCTGATTTCTGCTGCTCTCTTGGTCGGATTTCTCTTTAAAATCTGATCGATCACAGTTTTTACCCTGATAAATAAAGAATATATAAAAGTCATTGCCAAAAACTGATTGCAGCATCTACCTTGTAACAGAAATGTTGTTTCTTACTCAAAATTACTTGATATCATTCACGAGAGAAATGTTTGACATATTTTTCACAGATTATAGGTCAGCAAGTCATTTACACAATTTAAATACAGGCAATCATTTTCTGGCAATCACTTTTTGGCAGACGATCACTTTTTGGCACAACACCGGAAATACACAGAAGGAAATGAAGGTGAGCTTCAGGTTAGATAAAACTTAACTAACAATATTAGACCTAATAAAAATACCAGGCCAAGATTAACATAATTATGGCATTTTTCTATTACGATGTCAGGGCTGCAGCTTCATCTGGTGGCAAATGGCTGCGTACATTTAGGATAACCATTTACGGCACTGGGTATCAATTCAAATCTTAACAATTAGACTAACCAACTAGTACTGTCTAGTGACAGTAGTCGACTAGTTGCACACATCCCTATAGGAAACAATGTTTAAACAGATATTTTACTATTTCCTGAAAAATATTAGCTCTTTTTGAATTTGATGGCAGTAACATGTCTCAAAAATGTTGCGATTGAGGCAACAAAAGGCTGAAAAAGTAAGTGGTAAAAAGAAGTAGCTGGAGGAACATTTGGCAACTAATTAGGTTAATTAGGTCAGTAACATGATTTGGTATAAAAAAAAAAAAAATAGCATCTCAGAGGCAAAGTTTCTCAGAGGCAAAGATGGGTAGAGGTTCACCAGTCTGCTAAAACTTGCATCTATAAATTGTGGAACAACTTCAGAATAATGTTCCTCAGCATAATTGCGAAGGCTTTGAATATCTCATCATCTGCAGTACATAATATTGAAAGATTCAGAAAATTTGGAAAAATCTGCGGCAGGTGGCGCTACATTAATGAGTTCCGAAACACTTCCAGAGGTCAGCGTCTGTGGACACAGTTTGTTCTTTTTGGTAAACTTGGATACCACGCCATCAACACTGACTTGTTATCATGGTTCAGTTCAAAACCCTGCATCTTTGATGTTTTTTTTTCTTAAAATGGTACTTTTTCTTTAAACATTTGATATGCTTACTGTGTTCTACTGTGAATGAAATGTGTTTAAGAGTTGCAAACTTTTGCATTATTTTTATTCACATTTTACAGTGTCTCAACTTGTTTTGATTGAGGCTGTACAGTTTAGATGAGGCGGTGATTATCAATCAATCCATATAATTTCCATAAAATTAATAACATGGCACCCACATTACGGAATGGTTTTAAAATTTGAGATAACATGGTGGCTAACAGTGTTGCAATTCATAGTATTGTGGTGTAATGGGGAGAAGGCAATGAGGCATGGATATATAGGAATAAAACCTTATAATTTTACAATTTTACATCTGAGCCAATTGTGCCAAGAGCCAGTTATTCTAACTAAAAATTAACTTCACAATGATCTTTCCTCAGGCTCATAAGTTGGAAATGTGTAGCACAAAGTGAGAGGTGATTTGGCTCTCAGTGAAATCAAACATGAGGTGAGCTGTGAAGTTGTGGTTGTAGTTACCTGTCTCTTCCCTCACACACAGCTAGGCTCACCAAAACCTTGATGCCACCACGCCTCTGCCCACATCACTTAGCAGAGGGGTGTGAATTTGTTTTTACGGAGGCGTTAATGAACTGTGGGCTTTGTGGGCTTAATGAGAGTGTGCCTCTATTGAGCAAAGGTACCTGGGAGGATAATAAGAGTTCACAATTCACAAACTTATCCCTCGCCACCGCTTATATGGTGTTTTAACAAAAGAGCTGTTGATGGCTGCTGATGCAGTTCATCTCTGACCTGCCAAATCAGCTGCACAAGGAAACAAGACTCCGGGAGTATTCGTCATCCATCAAGAACATGCAGTTGTGTGCCATAGCTTCTGGCTTCCAGCCAAGTCCAAAGCGACTCATTGTACAGCAGCCAAAAGACAAAGGCAGCTCCCCCTCTGCTCTGTGAGAACAGTGCGTGGAGGTGTGGGTGGTTATGCAGATCACTAATTGTACAGGCCACCGGGGAAAGAGAGAACGGAATGGCAGCCTCTCTGCAAGACATAGCGAGGGAGGGGAGGGATGGACTGGTGTGAGCCACCCTCCTTTCTCTCTCACTCTCTCTCTTTCTCCTTCTTTTTTCACTCTCTCTACCCTAAATTGGCAGCTGGCAGGCAAATGAATGCGGTGTGAAGTGAGCCCACTGAAGTGCAGGGTCCTGCTGTTCAGGCAACAAAGGAGCTCCATGCGAGACATCTGCTGTTCAGTTATCAGAATACATTTAGTCACGTGCCTCCCTTCCCTTGCTCTTTCTCCATTCCTCTTCCACCAAAGCCATGCAACATCCATTCTGTCAACTGAGAACTGAGCCTTTCTTTCTACCCAGTCCTCTTCAATGGCATTCTTCTTCAGATCACTCTTCTGCTGATACTCCCCCCATCTCTCTCTCATTCTGGAACTTGCCTTTACAATCCCTCTCTCCACCTCTTTTTATGTTGCCTTTATTTAAACAGTTTAGGTCGGGCAGATAACCCCGGAGTGCTTCCTATCTGGTCCAAAATGCTTGAACCCTGTGTGAATGATCACAAGATGGCCTGAGGAAACAGCAGACTGAATCTTAATGAGCCACACTCGCACAAGCAAAAGTAAATTGAGCTTACCACCATGATAAATTAAGCTAATGAATGCAATTGTTTTGTGGCACGCTAGCTTGGGCTGGAGCCAGATGGTCAATACTTAGTGAGGAGTTTTGGGTCTCTTGTCTTACTTTTCCTCTTTTCTTTTCTTGCTTTTCTGCTAAAAACAAAAAAAAAGAAATGTTTCTGTTTTCTGTTATATTAAATTTTAGTTTTTTTTGGTTTAGTACCTCTGAAACAGTTTGCATGAATACCATTTAGGTATGTGTCCTTCCAACACGGCTGACCTGGGACTTGCAGCTGAATAAAACAAGCATCAAAGGGGACATGATAGGGGTCCGTGGAGGAGACTGTGGTGTGCATTTCTCCCCATTTCCTGTCCCGACTCACGATATCCGTGTTTACTTTAACATTTAATACCCGTAAAGTGTGTCACTTGGTTTGCACGCTCTTCACTCTCCACTTTGTCCTCCATCCTCTCCCAGTGGTGCAGACTAGCATGAAGGTTGCACATCCAGGAAGGGACAAACCCCCTCCTGTACTGCGTGTAAACTAGATGACTTCCTCTAGGCAGGTGGCACATATCCAGATGTTCTCTCAATTTCCTGTGTGTGTGTGTGTGTGTGTCTGCTATGTGTATGCGTGCATGTATTGCTTGACACGCCCCAAGATGGTGACCTCCATGCTCTCTCAACAACATCACCACTGGAGCAGTTTACACCATAATGACTTGTACTGCCCGAGGCCCCGCCACATCTGTGGCTCCCTTCCTCCATCTCTCTCTCTCAGTCTTTAGCTCTTTCTGTCGCTGTTTTTCTCTCTCTTTGTCTTTCGACCTCTCTAACATGCAACCTGTCCACAATTCTCCTCCTTATCCTTTACTTCATCCATTTTTTTTTTTTTTTTTACTTTCTGTAGTCTGTCACGGACTTTCCCACTCACTTCAACCACACTTTATTCAACAGCACTATTACTGGAGGAAAAAAAAATTGCAAAGCTCACTTCGCAAGGACTTAATGCATGTCTAACATGACACCTATCTGCCATAATAAACAAACACATCATTCATGTCAGCAAGCTCGAGAAGGTAGCTGCACTCCCTCATTGAAGGGCCAAGTGTCCAAGATAAAGCGCAGGGTCTGCTCTGCACTGACTGAGTCTAATGTCAGCAGGAGTGACGTGTGCTCCACCAACAACAACTCAGCTCATTACACACCCAGGACGGCATGGAAGGAAAATGGTGCATCCAAAATGTGACCATGTGCTGACCAGGCATTCTGTCCCAGTCCTCCCCCCCGGCTGTATGTGGCGAGCAATGACCTCTCACTCTGACAGCGTGGCGTTCGATCGATCACACGTGACATTTGTGACACTGTATGCATCCTAGATATGCATCTCCGTGGTGTCAACTTATCAGTCAAACCATCTCACAGGCAGGCCATACATATCACAATACATGTTCAGCAGCTCCTGCGCTCCAGCGGGGAAGCCATATGTGGTTTGACTCAGATTCTCAGATGATTTTACACCAGGTAAACTGTGTCTCAGTGAATGTGGCAAGGTGCTGAAGCCTGCTTCACCCTTACAGGTAAACTCACAAATACAAAACACCCAGACAAATAATTGACTTCATCATCACAACACAGGGGGTCTGTTTTTTTTTTCCTCCAGGAATGCATCTGTATTTTTTATGATATACTGTACCAGAGCCACCTCTAAAGTACTATATTGTATCCATCTGAATTTATGCGAACACACACACACACACACACACACACACACACACACACACACACACACACACACACACACACACCAGTCACCACACACAGTGTCTTGTTTTCAGGTTCATTAAGCCCCAGTGTTACCCAGAGTGGCTGACAGGATGAGGAACAGTGCAGAAATCTCCCCCTGCAGGTATTCATTCACATTATCATTGGGAAAAAGCCTCTCTCGTCAGTGCCCTTGTTACGGCTCGAGGGGGGACCACTAATTAGAGAGACAAGAACTGCTTGAGAATAAGTCCATTACACCCATGTGGACCCAAAAGCTTAAAAAACCTGAAATATCAGCAAACTCACAGTATCTTCTCTAATCACTCTCCATCTGCCGAGGGCATCTTTTAAAGCATGGAAAAATAAGGCAAAAGAGTTGTAGAGATAGACAGGAATGGAGGGAGGAAGCTGTCAGCTGTTTGAGAGGCTTTATGAAAATGATCTTCCAATTAGAAGTGATGATCAAATCAGGCGCGAGCCCCACTCATGAATTCTCAATAATTCCTCCAATTTTGATCTCTTTTCCTCTTTTAGTCTTAACCTGTGAGTAAATGAGAGTGTGTGTGTGTGTGTGTGTGTGTGTGTGTGTGTGTGTGTGTGTGTGTGTGTGTGTGTGTGTGTGTGTGTGTGTGTGTGTGTGTGTGTGTGTGGTGTGAATGAAGGTTAGATGAACTCATAAAAGAAAATTTGGTCAGTTTTCTCATTAATGGTAATTATATTAATACATCAAAAATGCCTCTATCAAAGTCCAGGAATTAATAAATCCTGTACTGCACTACACAAACAGATCAGAGCAATTTTATTGCAGCTTTCAGGCACTTCTGCTTCACTTGAGCATTTACAGCGTAAATGAGTTAAACTGTGTTAAACTGATGGACACAGAAATGAGTTAATCAATTAAGAACCAAAGCACAGCACACACTGACAAAATTATATATCTTTTTCAATTCACTTCAGTTCAGTTATATAGCACCAAATCACAGCAGTTGCCTCAAGGCACTTTATATTGTAAGGTAAAGACCATAATAATTAAATGATTATCAAATAATCTTGCCTGTCTTTGAGTTTTCTAAAAACAGGTGACAAGATCTGTCAGAGCCCTGAGATTATTTCAGTCTGTGTCCAACAGAAAACAACTGCCAGAGTTAATCAATGCTATAATATTTTACTACTTCTTACAGTACACAACTACATGAAATCCCATGCGATACTGTGTCGCATTGAGAAGCAGCACATAGGGAATGCTACTAATTCCTACTTAACTTCATTGCTTCATATTTTCATTTCATTACGCTCCAACAAATGATCCATTAGTTTGGATCGAGACTCTAGTAGGCAGGTGAATTCAGCCTGCGTGCAGTTGGCAGTATTTATGCGAGTTGATTTAACTGCTGGATAGGGTCCTCTTGTGAAACATGAGTCAGTTCCAGCATTTAACCTCACCATACTAATTTATGCACCATGGCATAGGGTACTTTATCATCTGCTCTTTGGGGAGAGACAGTCATCTCATTAGGCAGGATTTAATGAAATGCAAGGATACACTTCTTAATTCCGTAGATGGCTGAAACAAAAATCCAGTGTAAATCCTGCACTCTTTTGTGGCTGTATAAATTGTAGCAGATAGAGGAGGGAGGGAGAGAGAGGGGGGAGGGAAGGCACTGGCAGAGTATTGAGGTGAGGACGAAAGAAGATGTACGTGTCCACATTTGTTTTATTATTGCTACATTCCTGGATTAAAAGTTGGATTAAACATTTTTTGGAAACATGTGGCATGAACATATACTAACTTATATGTAATATAGTACAAGTCAGAAATATCAATACAATGCTAAATCAAGACACACACGCAGTATATTTACTCACAGCCATAGACCAGCACGTGCATCATACTCACTATTCTAATAAACTCCCACTACTGTTCTAGCCTCAAGCCAACAAAGGCATGTTAAATTCTCTTGCAAGTGCACACAGTAGATAGAAAAAAATTAGGGCAGACTGTTGACCAATCTTGGCAAATGTACTTGTTCATTTTCAGGCAGGCCTGTAGACAAGAGCCACCAGACAAGGAACACACCAACTCATCATCAACAGCACGACACAGAACATTAACACCATAATTTACATAAAATTACTTACATACTGGTGTAGTAATTTAATTTGTTTGACCAGTACAGTGCAACTGTGAGGAATAGATTCATACGGGCACCACGAGGGAGCTCTGCTTACTCTTCCACATGACTAATCCTATCACAAAATGTTATTTAAAAAAAATA
Organism: Archocentrus centrarchus; assembly: GCF_007364275.1. Taxonomy (NCBI): domain Eukaryota; kingdom Metazoa; phylum Chordata; class Actinopteri; order Cichliformes; family Cichlidae; genus Archocentrus; species Archocentrus centrarchus. The sequence continues at coordinate 15,819,522 of NC_044367.1, read as the reverse complement.
GACACTTTAGAAAACCCTATTTAATTTACAACTCCCTTCATTCCTTCCCAGGCACATGCTCGCATGCGCAAATTGACATTTGTGTGCAACTATATCCGATGCTGTAGTTCAACATCAACACCGCAGTATCCACCGGACAACTTGCATTACAATATGAATAATTAGATGCTGATGTGCTTCATGTGCAAACTTGTAGAGAGGCCTCAGGTTACAGTGACCTGCCATAACATTTGCAGAGCTGGTGTACACCACAGTGCTGGCTAAATAAAACTCCTTCCCAATCACAAAGGCGGTCTCGCAGGTGGGACATATTGTCAGTTACCGATGTGTCAGCTATAGAAAAAGTCAAAGCCAGTTGTGACTTTGATTAACACGTTTCTAAAGAAAGACAACAATTAAAAACATAACAAAAAATCTCTTCAAACTAACTCGACTGTGACAAGAAGCAGCCTCAGAAGTTCTAACAAAATGTGCTGAACTAAAGTGCCGTTGCCTGAAGCCACTTTTATTGTGACTATATGTACTAGCTGGCATTGCTTGGTATGGAAAGTACAATCTCAAAGGAATATAATGGTGATTTATCTTTCACACCTTTGCCTAAATTCAAATGGTTTTAGGCTCAGCCCACAATATCTGTTGTCATCTGTTAAACAAGGTGTAGGACTGGAACGGTACGGTCAGCCAACATTTCAGAGTCATTAGGTTCAGTGATCACTCTGCAGGGTACCATAACTGCAAAGGAATTGGAAGCCATTTCTAGACTAGAGGGAACAGTGGGTGCCAGCACCAGTCCCTCATTCTGTTTTCCGACCTGGCTGAAAGACATCACTGATCAAAGATTTATGATGTTTTTTTTTTTTTATTGTGTCCAAACTTTGGTTTGTACTGTGTTTCTGATACTGGCAGCATTTAACGGCAAATCAAAATACTGAAAATTTAAATGAAAAACACATTTTCAGGTTCTCCTTCCTGTGTTATTGATTCATTTTCCTCTGTTATAATGCAGTATTAAACGACCCTCTTACTGTGTGTCACAAAGCACTAAAATAGTCTCTACTACTGATCCTGAATGTGGCAGTAGGGTGCTGGTTGAGCAGGCAACCAATGAAAGCTACTGCAGGTGCCTAGTTAGATTCCACCTGTCTCTCTGTACTGTCATCTCTAATAAAGGCTAAAATGTCAAAAATAAATCTTAAAACCTGCTAAACATAAATTTATCCATTAAAATGTAAGTTTGGGACAAGAAGCTAATGTTTTGTGTTTTAATTTGTGTTTTTTTGGTGGTCTTGTGTAGTGCACGAATTTCAACAGGTAAGTGACGCACTCACCTGAAATGACTGCCTTCTGCAAATACTTAAAACTTGTTGACCACACATATAACAGGCTACTTCAGTGAAAAATCATTATTTACACATGTTACTGTCAAAGAACACCGCAGCAAACGATCGTGCCTCATAAAAAAACCTGCTGCTGTTACCCATCTAGGCTGCTCACATTTTGCACACTTTATGTAAATGATGTAGCGTAAATGCACTACAAACAGGAATTGTGAGCGCTGAAGTACACTGGAGACCCAGCATTTGCCTTTCTATTAACTCACAGGTCAGACTAACCACAGTAACAGAGCAAGACCACAGGGCAAAAAACATTGGCTAAAGCGAATATGGCCGAAGTCTAATTCAATCAGATTCAATTTAGATATAACTACAGTGAGGTAGATGTGTGTTAGTCTTTGTATTTGCTTAACCACACCCACTTCCCTTGCTTGATGTTGATCTTTCAAATTTGTGGTGATTTTGCCTTTCCCCGTTTCTGTATTTATTATGTTTCTTATTATTATCCGTAAAATTTATTTTGTACCTGTCAGCCACCATTTTATCTCCCAACTCCCCAAATTAAGGATGGTTCTGAAATGTATGAGGGAACATAAAACAATGCATCTTCAGCCTGTTTTCTTTGAACTTACAGGAGAATTACAGCAGCTCTTATTCAACATCAGCCATGGCTAACCTGACAGGAAAGCTGTCACCTTCCTGTCAACCTGGCGGCTGTTTCAATGTAAAACCCCGTCACAGTGACAGGGGAAAAAAAAATCACCACTTCTACTAGAGAAAAGAACTTAATGTCCGCCCTGAAAATTGCTCAATCTTTTTTTTTTTTTTTTCTGTCCCTGTGTCATATTATTATATATTGTTAACAGGAAAAGCATTTTCTATTATTTCCATTAGAAATATGAAAGTTTAGGGGGGAAAGAAAAGCGCTTGTAGGATGTAGAACAACATTTGGGGGAGAGAGGTGAGGGTAAAATGCAATTGAAAGGCTGTAATTATTTGAAATAGTCTGCTAATGTGTATTATCATGTCATTAAATGTAAATGAGATGGAGCTAAAAGACCCAAAGCGAAGGACTTGTGGCATGCTGTACAAAGAGAGAAGGGGGGGGGGGGGGGGGGTGTGAAAATGATGTGGAGAAAAAAAAAATGTTCATGTTCATTTCTGGGGATGTAAACATTTAATAAGCTGACCAACCCATGACAATGAACTGTGATGCATTTACAAACAGCTACTGCAACTTACCAAACCTTTGAGGCTGCTACTGACACACAGATAAAGAGAGGGTGGATGGTGGGAGCGATTTAGTGGGAAGATCCTGATGCTGTCTGAAGTCCCAAAGATAACTGTCTTGACTGTGAGTGGGTGTGTGCGCGAGTGTGTGCGTGCATATGTGTTTACTCTTGCATTTGATCCCCGACGTGAGCGAGCATCATTCCACTCCAGCTGCTTAATAAGGCTGTCTGGGCCAGCAGCTCCTCATGGCCCCCAGCCCTGTTATCAGAAACATTAAGCTGAATATTAATGGCCTGGCTCGAGACGCATGCCATTAAGCTTGGTTAGCCATTTCTCTCTGTCCTTTCCCTACCACTGTACAGGAATTAATGAATCGTGGCTAAAACAGGGTACACAAAAGAACAAGAGAGATAGAGAAAGTGAAAGAGAAATGAGGAGCTTGGTTGGTGGCTATTTCTCAAAAGCAAAAGATAAATACAAGCAAAAATGTAGCATGTCATGTGTGGATAAAAAGGAAAAAAAAAAAGAGTAAGGTGGCAACATATCTAAAAATAAACTCCTGGTTGTAGTTCTCTCCCTCGCGCTACATTAATAATACACCCATGACAGACCTTTGTGTCTTGCTCAAAGAAAGAAACAACAAAAAAATTGTTTGGTAATGAGTTGTTCATCTTTATTTCCTCTGGCTGAGCAGGCACATAGGTTTACATTTAAAATGGAACAGAGAGAGGGAAAGCACTTATTACTCCCTAAGTGCTGTGCTGCTGCAGTCTAAGCAAAGTGAGCTGTTAACGGATATAATTTGCGCAGAATAGCCAGAGGAGAGCTTTTGATATGCAGAAGAGCTGACCTCTGGACTGCCACTTTAATTGGGTTTTTAATTTTCCAGGCCATCTGACAGTATCAAACATGATCCCTGAGCTTTGCCCCACTGATTGGAACCACCGTGACAAGAGGAGCCTGACGTTCCCTTCGCTTTTCACGGGAGGGAGGACAGCAGAATGAAAAAGGAAAAAGGAGTGAGACGAGGGGAAATAAAAGCATGCGAGCCAAAGAAGGGCTTGGGATGGAAATTTGCCTTAATAGTGAAGACCTGAGTACGGTATTGTACGGGGCTGAGGCTGAGACTGTGCTAGTGATGGGATACCACCCTCAGAGATGGGGAGGAAAAGTGCAGACTGCTGAAATATAGGCTGTCACTTCTGACTAGCGACAGTGCACAAAAGACCTAACCAGACTTCACCACTTGAAGAGGTGAACCATTTGTATACAGTATGCTAGAGACAGCAGGCCAGTTAACAGAGGCAAACTTTGGTTCTGATCTCAAAAGAGTTTTGACAAATTTAACTATAGAATTTTTTTTTTTTCTGTTGCTAACTAGATCAAAACCAGCAGGTGTAACGTGTATGCATTTGTGAGCGGAGTTGTCCAAATACTCTTCCTGGCTCTGCAGGAAAACTTCAGCTCTCATCTGGAAACATTATAGCACAGCGTGGAATGGCTTTCAAATGAGGCTACATCGTCAAATCCTAACATGGCCCATCAACACGCCAACCACCACAATTATCACCTGCGCCAGTCCATCTGGCTCGCTATCGTCAGACAGACAAGAGTCTGTCTTGTGGTTTTTGGACAGGGGTTCCTACTGCAGCCTGTTTGTTCAATCTGCAAGACCACACAAAGAGTTTCAGCCCTCTAATCTCCTAACCAAACAAGACAGCAATTACACAGGCAGATAACTAGGGGACATTTTCATCCGTGGTGACAGTGCTGGCACAGAAGTGTGTCTGTTGTAGACAGAAGAAGAGAGGGAGACAGAGGGAGAGAGAAGGAGACTGTTGTCCTGTTTGAAGAAAAGAGAGGTTCACCTGCCAGTCAGAAAACACAACTGTGACACCCACTGTAGTCATTACAAATGGACAGTTATCTCGAGGAGCACTGGAGGAGGTTGAGCAGGTCACAACCTGCCAACAGGATGTGACAGTTACTGACTAACTGACATATTTAGCAGTTTTATTTATGTCACGGAATTTATTTATTGCTGACACGCAACTGAGAAAGTGGGTCTGGATTGCATTTCCCTGAGTCCAAACATCAGTGTTGAACTCTTTGTACACCATGAACAGAAAACTCTAAATCTAAGCTGAAAGAAAATGACTCATGTCCTTGGTAAGTGTGAGAATGTGAATGAAATCGGTGGACAGGGTCATCATTCAGAATTAAGTCAGTTCCATGACGTGCATTAGACAAATGTAGCTATTTTTCACAAGTAGTGGAATACATTACAGATGAGATTGAGAGTAATGTACCTTTCTTGGCACCACAGAGATTCTTCAACCTTTAGTCATTAAAAAGTGGGAACTTTTCCACCTTTTCCTTAAAGTTCATGTTCTCATTGAAGCTAAATTACTCTGTCCTAAGATACTCATAAAAAACCTGCGATGACAAAACCCTTTTAACACGTCATGAAATACCGAGCGGTTATATATTTGTACGTGTGAGGTGCACGCCTGCTAACCTGCACTGCTATACAGTTAAATCTGCATGCATAAGCACTCACACACGAAACTGCACACTCAAACGAAGCCCCATACACTCATACTCACACATACACACACATACACACACACACGCACACGTGCATACACAGAAATCTCATTAGAGCCTTTGTTAATTGCAGTAGACAAATGCTAATGGTTCGGGCAACAAAGCAGCCGTGTGTATGAAAAATGAGAATCCACAAAGTAATTATTACATCCAATATTAATTTAATTATACCATTTTTTGTGATACAGTAATTTGAGGAGGGGGGGGGGGGGGGTTCTAATCACACTCACTCTTGAAATAAATTAGGAGTTACAGAGGCGCAGGGGAGCTGAGGATTTCTCCAAAGACTCACTAGGGGGGAAATAGCATCATTCTCCTTCAGAGTACTGGGATTTTCACATTTAAATTAAAATGCTACTGTTGCTTTCTCATCAAATGTGAGACTGCAAGAAAAAGAGTGGGATGCCTATGTGTTTTCTGTGCCAGAAAAACACAGCCCCCCACCACCACCACCACCACCACCACCACCACCACCGCACCCCCAACCCCCTCCCGGTAGCCGTGCCTAGCGTTCGACTGATGAGAAAATGGTGAGACGTTGTGGCTGTCAGTGCATTGGCCGTGTCTGAATAAAAGTACAAATATTAATCATTTCTCCTGGGCCTGGTTTTGCCTCTTCGCCTCTGTCTTCGGAGCCCAGAAACGTAATTGCAGTTGTTTTCTATATAATCAGTAGCCAGAGAGTCGGTGTTATTACAGACACTCGACGAGGGAGCTTTTGTTTTAATCTTTTGATTCCAAAGTCAGGTTCTTTTTTTATCAGCTGTGGTGTACACAAAAGAAAGTTTGATTGGCGGGGAGTTTGCATCTTTTTTTTCCACCCCCCCTCCTCTCTCTGTCATGTAAATTGTTATTGTCTTTTACCTCAAATTGCCTGAGAAGTTTGTCAGATGAATGGATTCACAATGCTATGCTTTCTTCTGAGGATTTGTAGGCTACATATCATGCATGCTGGCCAGTTATAATTCAAACAAGCACAGCTCAGCCCTAGCTTGTGTAAGGCTGTATCTCTGCATGCACAAATTGGACAGATGTATGTTAACAGTCTCTGCCATTGTACCTCTTTTTGTGCGTGCGTGTCTCACTCTCTTTCCCGCTCTAGTCTTTTTTTATATTCACACGTTTTAATAAAGCAGAACATCTCGCCTCTGGACGTCACATGGATGGACAGCTGTGCCGGTGGTCGAGGTGAAAATAAACCCCAGGACATGTCAAAGAGTGAGATTTCCAGTCCTAAAATTAGATGAGAAACCTGGGTGTCTGTGAAGAGTGGGAAGAAGAAGGAGAGAGGGGAGGGAAGGCGCGCAGGGGGGTGAAATAAAGTGTTAGAGAAGCACGTCCACCCCTGGCCAGTTACTGTAAATCAGGTCCCTGAATGACTAAGGGTTACACCTCAGGAAGTAGCTTCCTGGAGTCAAAAGTGCAATGGTATTTATATAATAACACTGTTTCATTCCAACATCCCCCCATAACAGAGTAATGGGGCCTCTGGCAGCAGCGCCTTTAATGCTCTAATGGCAGAATTAAAACCAGGGGATGCCAATGAACGGATGTAAATTAACAATCACCTCTCTATAACAAACTTGTACACACATACTCTCTCTTGCACACGCACACAGGAAGTCAGCATGCCAACTTGCTCATGTCCTTCAAGCAAATAGGGAATTAGAGCAGCACCTGATAAGAGTGGGCTATTGTTTTCTTAGCTGCCTGTAAGACTTTATAAGTTAGCTCCACATGAAAAGAGCTAACTGTTTAGTTTTTTTTGGTAAGCAACCAAAAGTTATGTCTGTATTTCTCACCAAACCTACTTGACAATGTGCTCACATGCAACTACCTACTTTTCCTCAATGCTAATATTAGTCAAAAACCCAGAGAGTGAGTTCCCAGCAAACATTTTGAAGCAGGATAACCATCGTCTGGTTGTCCTTTCCTGATGTCTAGTCCTGGCTGACAAATAGTTGCAAAATGAAAGTTGAACTGACATCACAGAAATTACCACAATCCTGGTTAGACGTTCTAGCAGGAGAAAGTCTGTGTTCAAGAATTGTTCTCTTTGTCGATTTAAATAAAAAAAAAAAAAGGAGCAGGAAAAAGCACCTTAAGACAACTGTTGTTGTTATTTGGTGATTTATAAATAAAATTGAATTGAATTGGGAAAAAAAAAGCACACCTCACTGATAACTCAAACTTGGTATCTCAAGCTTTTATGTCCACTTATCCTATATAATTAAGTTGTTGTATGAGGAACGACATTCCTGAATTTATGATGCTGACATCGTGGACATGTTATGTTTTTCATGCTGCAAATGAAGTAGAATTTAGATTTTGTTTTGAATAACTATTATTATATAACACCAGAGATAACAAATAACTATAGTATAAAGTACTGTAGTTTCCTCTAAAGTGTAAACTGAAAATAATTAAGATAGTCTTCATGGTGGCATTTAACCACTGATTGATATTTACATCCATTTTTACTTTTTTAGTTGATTCAGCTCTTTTTTTAAATCTCTTTTTACAATACTAACTTGCCTCTTTAAATAATTTATGGCACAGAAGGTCAGGCAACCTGTGCTGTTAAAATGCTTTGTACATAATTAACTTCAAATGTTATTGTAATTGCAGGAAATCCACACACGGGGACTTTACCCACCTTTCACCACAGAGGCTTATGTTCTCCGCTGGGACAGGAAATGTTTGAGGGATCAAACTTAGTTCACATGTTACAGGTGGTTAAGATATAGCTACTATTCAAATTATATTCCTCTGGGGAAACACTAGCCCTTGAGTATTTACACTAACAATGGGTCTGGCACACTGCCCATGTTAGTGCCACATAGCCATATGTGAGTGTTTATAGGAGCGAGATGTGGGGCTGTAGGAAAATAATGACAGCCAGTGTGCAGAACCTGGGATTGGTACCCCCCCCCCCCCCCCCCCCTTTTTTTTGTCTGCAAAGTTTTAAAAAGAAATTCCTACTGAAACACATGATGTCAGTTTCTCAAGAACTTATCTGTACTCCCCAGTGCTTCTTCCTAGCTTCATATTGCACCATTATTCACCAGCCTAAGTAGAAATAAATTGATGGATTATCATCTGAGTTTATTCAATGGCTCAAACCTTATGGAAGGAGAAAAGAACAGTCCTTGCCATTTAGGATAATGGTTAAAAATGTGTATGAGTGTTTAATGTCCCTGCAGTGTTTGCTCTGTAGGGGTCTCGCAGGGAGAGGAAGATGGCTGTTCTGGGTCACTGGGGTGGGGACGGCTAGAGCTTAGTCGATTAGCCAAACTCTTTTTAACCACATCAGGCCCAACTGGCAGGCAGAGAGACTGCTAGGTTCAGGCACACTCAGGCTTTTTGTTGTCCTATTATTCCGCTCAATGATTGGGATAATAGGCAAGCCTTTCTCTCGTACCCTTTACACCCCCCGACTCTTTCCTGTCTCGTTTCTCCTTTAAATGTCCCGTTGTTCCACTCTGTCATTTTCCATTGCTATTTGAATTTTTTTTCTTCTCTCCCTTCACAGACAAGGTCGTTTATGAATTTAGAGTGGCTATTTGTGTTTTGTTTTTTTGTGTGTGGGGGGGTTTTTTTGTTTTTGTTTTTTGTTTTTTTGCATTAGTGCCTTTCAGTACCATGTTGTGGACCAATATGATAATTGTGTCTTTAAATCTTATTGTTAAATAAAATTTTATATACGGTATAGAGTAATACCACAAAGCCATGTGGTCAGACATTCTCTACTGACCTTTGTGAAAGATCTGGATAAGTACGCTCACTAAATTCCCCCAGCTGATTTCACAGGGTCTTCCTATCAAGTAAAAAACAATTAGCATGCCGACACATAAATGCAGAAGCATATATTACCCCAATCAGATCAGCAGAGAGGCTTTTCCTGATATTGTAGTGGCAGATGCACAGTGAAACCTAAACTGTAATTAAAAGGTCTTTCTGTTTAAGTGTTTGTCCGGTTTTGCTCTAAACCCATCCATCCTCTAATACGTCGGTAAAGTAATCGGACCTCAGACGGCTCCATATCGGTATGGGTAGAATATACTCCACCACCAGGGCACACCAGGGCACCCAAACCTCTTAACTGTAACATCAACATGGTAATGCTGAGCTAATAACATTACAAAACAGCAATTCAGTTAAACGCACTCAAACAAACTTTGACACAGATCTGCGTTCCAGACTACATATGTTGAGGGATTTAAATACAAGGTACTTTAGGGTTAAGTGCCTCCCGTCCCCCCCTCGCCCATTCACCATCTCTGCCACCACCACTCCCACTCTACCCCCTGCAATGCCTGATTCTCCATTTGCTTTTGCATAAACCCAAATAAGGAGATTTGAAGAGATAAAAATAAAGGGCACTTAAATCTAGTAACACACTTATAGTATTGTGCAGTCTGGTAAGGTTTGGTCTATCGAGTGCCTTACATTGAACAGCTGATAGTTTAAAGTTCCCAATAAAGTGAAAAATTCAAAGGAAGTTTTACCTTTTTAAACAATCAGGAAATTAAAAAAAAAAACATGTCTCAACATTTAGTTTGTACATTAAATTATAGAATTGTGAGGCCTGGGAGCAGTAAAGGCAGGGTAGCCTACATATTAAAAAGCTGGGGGTTATAGCTTGCTGTAGAAGTTTCTTACTGTATGCACAAAGTTATGCTTACCTTCACTTCTCATCCAAAAACACACTGTCCCACTGAGCACTAGACCCAAATTCAAAGTTGACACTACATAGTGCTCATATAGTTTAAGATATAGACAAGTTTTATCCCAAGGAGTTTATAAATATCACATAATTTGTATATTTAATATGTGACATGCACACTTGAACTCCATATACTGAGCTAATTGTCATTTCTTGATGACATGGCTATATTAAAGAAGGATAAGCCCCAATTTAAGGCCAAATATGATCACCTATTTATATCACCAAAATAACTAAATGTCCAGGGTTGAGACAAAAAAATAAGAATAATTACTGATTCTTATAAAACTATGATAGACAAACCACACCAACAGAATGTGTGCAGTTTTTTTATTTAACAACTGATCGTGTGAATTTATCCAGATAAGGCGTGTCAGGTAGAGTTGAAAGGTCAGCCGAGGACAGATGTTAAAGTAGGAGTCAATCCAGGTCTACTAGATTCAGATATCATCATGGTTGGAGGGGACCTTCATGTGACCCCAGCCTGCCATTAGGGACTACACAGATAGATGTCCTTATCTCTCCCTGCAGCTCCCCTGCAGCTAACTGACAGAACTGGGAACTGTCAATCAGTGCTGACATGTGATGTCTTACTCAGCCAGGAGATGGGACAACACAAGACAAATCACTTCTAAATGACAAATCACTGCCATGGTGGTGGTTTATCACCGTTTTGTCTTAGTCCTGAGATATGTCTCTTACTGATTGAAGATAAATACACTTGTTTGAAAGTGATATTTGAGATTTTCAGTGGGGTTAAAATATCTCCATGAAAAAAGAGATCTTTAAAGTAAGAGTTAGCTACATGGAACAAAGAAAAGATATTAGGCCTTTGTATGACATGTTCAAAATGCTGATTTCACAAACAGGTGGCATAATAGGAATGAAAGAATTCACTTCACTTAAGTAGTGATAATTTAGCACTAATCATTGATCACCTCCTCTCGGAAGCTGACAACCTCAGTGACATCCCCTTTCTTTCCCTTTGCCATTCTAGCTGCTTCCTTATATGGCAAGCTATAATGACAAATGCTGTAAAGTCGGTGTAAGCACTGCCTTCAGACACTAAAAGTGACCCTCAAGAGCGTAATGGGGCTATATTCCTTCTGGCATTGTGAAAAGGTGAGACAAAAACAATTTATAACTCCTTGTATGGCCACTTAAGGACTTCCACCACCAGTTTATTTGCAGTGAATGAGGAAGCTTGTAATTTTCAGTGTTTCGTAGAGAAAATAGGTATGTTTAGGAAGGTGACTAACAGTTCAGTGCTGGTGTATGCTGGGTTCTGAGTACATTTGTTTGGAGCAGGGTTTTAAAAATGTAGATACATGCGACATCCAAATGTCACATGTATCTACATTTAGACAATATATTATTATTGATAATACTTTTTTAAAATTAATAATTCAAAATAACTTAATTTTTATTTAATCCCTCCACTGTTGCCCACAATCTTTGAGCGTGATTCATTACAAAGTAATATGGCCAATGCAGTTAATTTTTAGTCAGTGTAGCACGTAGCCTCCGACCACTATTGGCAGTGCAGTAAAATGTGCTTTAATACACAGTTTAATATAGTGGTTAATAAATGAGTAACATTTACTCTATAGTGTCCAGCTGCTTTGGGAGAACTACTTAGCCTTTTTTTCAAGGGGAAGATGTTTTGCAAAATCCACTTTTTCTTTGTTTTTGAACACAAGAAATTCCCCTGCAAAACTCACTAAATGTGAAGAAAATTCTATTTTCTCTCTGAATAGTCCAATGAGTCTGAATGAGCTGTTCTGATTTGTAAGCCCTTGTGACATCAAAAGGAGATAAGCACTGCCCACACTGGCGAACAGATCTATCTTCTTAAATTCTGAATGAGCAGTCTGCTAGTTTTATTTACTTCTGCAATTTCCAACTAAATAAAGTCCCAGTCACAAGCAAGTTCAAATCTTCTGTTGTTGACTAATAGTAAACGCGAGACTTATTTGCACTCCTGACATCTGTTGTTATCCTGGCGTTGTTTCATTTTCCACTGCAATGTCACCACACTAGGAAAGTCCTTAATGGTAGCATGCTGTTCAATTCGTGGCATTACCATTTGCTTGGCTCATACTCCCACAGGCCAGAGCTATGTCAAAATTATAACACTGAGGAAAATCTGAAATTTCTCAAAACTTTTGGGCCAATTTCAAACCAAGACGTAAGCACTCTGTATGGGTCATCCATGCAGCCTTTTGTGCTTCAGTGCAAGCTAAACTCACTTGGCATCTTTCTTTGTGTTCCTGGTACGCATGAAAAATAAATGATCATAAAGCAATTAATTTTAGAAATGTCAAGTCAATTGAAACATTATTGTGTAAAACAGCATTGTCTAGTAACTGGCTATGATTCCACAGTATTATTCTTTAACCCCCTCTACTCCATAACGGCTGCAGCCATCCATTCTGCATTTCTTCATAGCAGTGGCAGATGGTTGGCACATTTTTACTACTGTCAGTGTAAAAAACAAAGAAACAAAATAACACTATGTCTCAGGGAACAGAGTGGGTTGTCTACTAATTGGAAGATCAGTGGGTTGATCCCTGGCTCCTGTAGTCTGCATGTCAAAGTATCTTTGAGCAAAATATTGAAGCCTGAGTTGCCCCATCAGAGTGTGAATGTTAGGCATAGACAAACAGCATGTGTGATTGGGTGAGAAAGTACTTTGAGTACTCAAATTGACTAGAAAAACACTATATAAGTACATTGTATTTCAACATTTTTGTGCACACTTTATTTTAATGACTTAATAGCAACACTTAACAACAAATGGGGAATAAGAAATAAATACGTGTCACTTAAATATTTTGCAATATTTAAAATATTAAGTAAGTGTAAGTGTAGCCTGCTAGTCCACTGTTCACCTTCACTGTTGTGAACTATCCATTTTTATTTAACCTCAGCAAGACTGCAAAACTTTGTGAAAGGAATCCGATACAGGTCAGTGAGTCAATGAAACTCATTTCTGACTGATAACAAAGATACAGAGGTAAGCAGCTGAGTATATCCTCAACTTTTCTGTCAGTATTGCTGCTTTTGCTAGTGTTTGCCACCGTTACTGAAACTTTCTTTCTCTAGTGCAGTGGTTCTCAAACCTTTTCCGTCATAGAAATCTTTTCACGCCCCGCATGAATCGCGATCCAAGGGGGATGGGTCTCCCCTTCAGTGGCGAAGCGGCGGCACGACGGCTCTATGTACACAGCAGGCAATGACGGTGGAGAGTTTTGCTAGTCGCTGTGCTAACATACCTGCTAACGTTTCCTTGTTCCACCCTGAGAATTAATGCGATGTTAAACATTTTGTTCTGCATGACCTTTCTCCCAGGTTGTTCGCGCCACACCTATCATGACCCTGTGCCCCACCAGTGGGGCAGGCCCCACAGTTTGAGAAACACTGCTCTAGTGGCTCTAACATCGTCAGACTTGACCAATTACTAAATAAACTCTAATACGTGTGAGAATGTTTATTAGAGGCAAAGTGTGATTTTTACGACTGTCAAACATAACATTAGCTAAACTATTTGGAATAAGTAAGCATGTTTATTCACATTTTCTTATTTTAGGGCTTTCACGTGAGGAAGAGGATGAGTTGGAGTGACAGAGGAGATAGATGCAAAAGAGGAGGAGAAAGATGATGAAAATATAAATGTACAAATCTTAAATAGTCATATATATAGCTTGGAAGAGCTACTTGTGAGCTTTAAATTAAAACTAAATCATAATTCCGGTAGTTTCTGGAATATTCTAATAGAAATCTGTTGGGGTATAGATGGTTCAGGAAATACTTTAGAAACAAGAAAGAGTCCAAAACAAAAGTTGGAAAGAATAAAATAATAAAATCAGCTTAATCAGAAAGTTGCTTCGACTAAGTTTTTCTACAGTGCGTGGTATGAGTATGCCTACTTAACTTTTTAAACTCATAGTAGTGTTTTACTCATGGCCATTTTGATACTCACAAGGCTTCATCATCTCCAAAGCAGGTTTAATTCTTGATATTTCACTCCTGTGCTCACAAAGATTACATTGGAAGTAGAAAAAGGAGCTGTTGGTATTAACAAGCTGGGGAAATTACATCTTCTCTGTTCAATAAGTGCTTGGGACTTTTAATCGGCCTGAGTGTAAGACTGTGGTCCACAAGTGAAGAAAGCCTTGGAAAGCCTTGTCCACATGTTCATCTGCGAGAGACGGAGCGAAGGGAGAGAAGGGAGAGAGAGAAAAGACTACAAGCAAGTTGGTACTGTAAGAGAAAAGCTCCTCACTATCAGCCGAGGTTCCCATGTACTTATGTGGAAGATATTTATTCAATTTCTGAACTCAGGGGATGGCGGGTGATAATCCGTTAAATGTCTGCACACACCTTCCCCGCTACTGGCACCTTATTAAAATATGTAGATTAATTTGCGACTGGTTCTGCATATGATTAGAGTAGAAGGACTGAGTGCTCGAGATTCAGCTCATATTTGTAATCTTCTAAATTTAACAGTGAGTGAGAGCTTGTCAATTAAATGGAATGAAATGATGGGGAAGAGCAAGATTCATCTTCATCTCCTTGTTTTATGCTTGAGTGGCCACAGAGTTATCATTTACAGGGCTTCAGATAATTGGCAGCAGTTTTGTTGAGCACCTCCGATTTCAGGATGAATTTGTATTCTTCAGCCAGACAGCAGCTCAATACTCTTTGGCAAAGTGTAGCCAGGCTTTGTCAATTACAGTGTGTGTCACAGGGAAAAATATCATGTCATTTCAGATGAGAGAAAGGCATTAATAGAAGACTGAGGTGAAATAATATCTTATGGAATTTAATGGTATTTATGTCATTTTGTTTGAAGGTGATTGACTTGCACCTTTCATTCTTTATGTGTCAGGCTTCAACTTCTAATTTGACAAGCATCAGAAATTTGATTTATAACAGGACACTTATGTGACAAGCTAGCGAGACCAGTTAAAGCTGTGTAAATGCTATATATATTGTCCCACTATACTGTCTAACAATGGGAGTGAAGACACTAAGAAAGGTACATATATTTACTATATTGTATTTATGTTATACCAGTTTAAATGCTTTATTTACAAAAGAAATTCATTACAAAGCATTCTTAAATGTATTATCCCCCCCCCCCCAGGTATCTGGTGCACACCCTTCATTAACAATAGTGCTTCCCTATGTGGTCCACATTGGCAGCTGGTTATTCTTAGTCAGCCTTTGACTGAGTTGAATGAGACAACAGAAAAATGATCTGACAATGAGGTTCACGCACATAAACCCCTTTGTCATCAGGCCCAATAACACGATTTGGGTTAATTAAATAGGAGGTGACTGAGCCCAACATTTGACTAAAATCAAATTAATTGTGCCTTCGGACAATGCTGGTGCACTATGATTGCAGCATGGAGAGATCATGTGGGTCTCTGGAACAGGTTTGAATTGATCTGCCCAGAGGAAATGAGCTCTTGCTCAGGCTCCAATCAATATGAGATCTGGTACGTCACAATAGCAACACACTTGTAATACGACCATTGTTATCTCTCATTAATTATATTCTTTGAAATTATAAAGTATTTCACATTGTGTTCTCAACTTTACCCACAAACTACCAAACTTACCAAAGTTCTCAGGGAAGTTAGAGTTGTCTTCTTGTGCTCTGTGGCAGATATAGCCATGGGGCTTTCCTTGTCTTTGACCAGACCTCAGTAAAGACCCCAGGGCTCAGGAAAGACAGAGGTGAATCTCACACACACACACACACACACACACACACACACACACACACACACACACACACACACACACACACACACACACACACACACACACACACACACACACACACACACAGAGTTGTCTTGACAGTTTCTTGTTTCACCTCCCCTCAGCACTTTTCCATCCCTCCGGCAGGATTTTGCAATGCCACTTTTCACCCACTTTGACGGTCAAAAGTTTCATCTGAAAATGAAAACTCTGTTGCTGCATCATTCTGTAAAGTGCTATATAAAGAAAACTGTCCAACTGGTTGAACTAGCATTCCAGTGGAGTAAGGAGGTGGTCTTCACTCTGGGTATGAGAACCTGCAGCAGTTGAGCGGAGGTTGGTTTGGAGGTAGATTGGTCTGGAAAGGAAAGGTAGTCTTGTGCTGATTGTCCAACCAGACAGGATTAGAGGCCTCTCCTGACACTTGGCACAACACACAACTGGGGGCTGAGTTAATTTAACAGTACAGAGTCAGGGGGTCACGGCCTGACCTAACCACTACTGGCAGAGTGAGGAGAACACAGGACATGAATTCACATTGAAAAGAAATAGTTAGCCCTCATAATGCACATAAATTTCTTAACAATATGTTATAAATTCACCTCATATGACAGCATGACACTGCCAGATATATGATGAATGAATTAAATTTGATCATTGCTGGGGTGGAAAGCAGGAAGCTTGTGTGTACATGTACATGTATATGTTTGCATTTGCATGTCTGTGCGTTAGTGTTTTTCCCAGCTGGGTGTATGATAGGTTCATAGGAGGAGCGGCAGGGCCTCCTTGGTCCTTCAGTCCTTCAGTCACTCAATTCCTTTTGCTTGACTGCTTTGCTCAGCCAGGCTGAAAGCTGCACTGTTGTCAGGTTGGAGTGTGCTAATTAGGCTCCAGTTTAATTTTCCAGGATGCTCTACTGCCCTTTAAATGGCCATTTCAAATTCAAAGTGATGGTAATTGTACTGTGGCATGCTGATCTTGTAATCACCCTGGGATTCTTTTTTTTTTCTGCTTGTTTTTTTTTTCTGTTTTCCTTTTCAATTTGTTCCATCTCATCTTATATTTCTGGACTTTTGCTGCTTTGTGTAGCCATCAGAGATTTGATGCACAAACAGTGCTCCCAGTCTTGCACACTCTGTAGACCCTGGTAGCACTAATCCTGGGTCAGAGCTACCAGGGTTAAAAAGGGTCTAAATTAAATGTCATATGGTAAAAACAAGGGAATTTGGTTAAAACGTGCATAGTTATATGCACCAAGCTAAAAGATGAATTAAAAAAATGTGACAGCTCTCAATGTCTTCATGTTTTCAGCGCAGTAAATGTATTTCCCAGAAAGCAGTGGGTCACAAACTTCACTAATCTTGCTACAAAAAAAGCAACGTCTAACTTTTAATGACAAATTTAGCAGGGTGGGAGTATGAGGAACATAAGAGAAACGGCAGAAAAAGGACACATTGCATTACATTACTTAGAGGCTGTATTAAGGGTGATTAACCTCATGTTACATTTTTTCATTTGGCTTACATCCCAGTTTAACTCACCCAGATTAAACTGGTTGATGAGGAGACCAGCTGGAGTTATTAGAACACTGGAAAAAAAAGAGTAATTTTGATAGCCTCCTGGAAGAGTAATTGGGGTTAATGAGCTGTACTGTATAAGGGAAAATTATTACATTTTGTTAAACTAAAAATCTCAAGGCCAGACATTGTATAAAAAAATCCAAAGCAACTATGCCTAATGTTACGAGATTTGAAAAATGCACCAACGAGCATTAGCCGTTGTATGAAATATCTCTCATTTCAATAATGAGGCTGTTATTGATTGAAGTCACCTCAACTTTTAACCGCGACTGCCTACTGCATTTGCTTGTCACAAGCAGAATTCCTTTTGTCTAGTTTAATTTTTTTTCTTTTAAACATGCACAAAAAGACCACGTGTCTAACGAAAATTTCTTTGGCAAAACAGAACATTTAAGAACATAATTTCACTTCCTGAATCTTAATTAATTTCGGCGAGTGCATTTCCTTTTGTTAAAAGTGGAAATACCCTTGCTGTTTGATGCTATTTACTCTTGTCCTGGACTAGCTTTGCTTTGTCAGGTGAGGTTTTATTTCTTCTTGAAAGGGATTCCTTGAAGTGACTCGGGTGTCAGGTTTGTGACGCTTCCTCTTTTCAATTGTCTTTGCACTCTGAGGAGATGTGAGGACGGGTGGCTCCTCAGCCGTCACAATATTGATACTGTACGATGGCTGTCGAGGCACAAGTCCCTGCTTCTAATCTGCCCTGACAGACCGTGCAGCACATGACTGATAGCAGGTGTGACATCACAAATAGGAAAGAAATCAAATGAAGCGAGTAAAGAGAAAACTGAATAAAAATGAGAAAAAGTTTGGGGGATTTTTTTTTGTTTTGTTTTTCAGTTTAATTTATTCCTTCATGGCAAAGATGGGTAGAGATGCTCCTTTCTCTATCTCTGATCCAACATCCATTATCCCTTTCTCCTACTGTTCTGAGCTGGAAGAGATGGTTGATGGGACAGTGGCCTGGGCCATTCATTGTAGCAGTGTCAGCAGTGGATTTATTTTCTCTTTAGTGTGCAGAGGGAGGCACAGGACAGGACGCTTAAGACTGTAGAACAAAGGCATACAATAGACTTCTTCAAAGACACCTTGAAGACACTGATTCATCAGTCAGACAAGGAGCCTGTGGGCAGGTGTCTGGTCACAATGGGTCACTCACAAATACACACACAGACACACAAATACACAAACAAAAGGCATAGAGAAAAAACATAGGTGGAACCTAAATCAACTCCTTGCTTTTTAGTGTGATGCTATAGGATAGATGGATCCTGGATGACACCTTTATCCCAGAATGCAATGGGCCCAGCAGCTCTTTGTGAAGTTGTAGGTTTCAGTTTCAGTATAGCCAAGACCTTCACTGTCTCTGAAGTGATTAAACGGTATGAATGCAATCCCAGTAAATGTCAAATGATTTCTTTACTCTTTAATAACTCGGGTTTGCGCTACAATATGCAAAAAAATTAAATAAAAAATGATGTCACCAAAAATAGCAGAATTTCCCAGGGCCCCATGTGTTGTCTATAGGTTGCTTGTTTAACCCAGCCATTACTCAGTTAAAGACTTCATCAGTCAGCAAAGAAATTACTGGCAGCTATTTTTGACAATCCATTATATGTTTGAATAATAACCCAGTTATTGATCAAAAAAAGAATAATAATAATAGATAAAAATAACCATTATATGGAGCCCTAATTTGCAAAAATATTTTTGAAAAAGCAGCAAATCATCATATCCTTAAAGCTTCAACCAGGCAGTGTTTGCTTTAAAAATAGCTTAGAGACAATTCATTAATTTTCTATGATGCAACAGCATACTGTTTGAGCTCTAGTAAGTCTGAATTTTGCTGAGCATTAGACTGATATTTGATAGTATCACATCTTTTAATTTTGATGAGGACAGGCATGTGTGAGAAAATCATAAATCTCAGCAATCTTTTTTTTTCTTCTGGTTCCATCTTTGTTGTTTGAAACTGTGAAAGCCCAAAATAATATGTGTTTGTACATGGGGAGCAGGTGAGTAAATGCAGGGCAAAAACATATCCAAGCGCTGTCAGAGTTTGATATGACAATAAGAGGTTTGCTTGGTCATATTGTGAGCATCTGAGGCTATTGTGGGACTAGAAATGGGTATGAGTGACAAGGTGAGAATGGGGAACAAATGTCTGATCAGGTACCGTTTCACTTTCAGTCCACAGTGAACTGAATGGCAGTTCTATTTTTGCTGCGTTCACTGGACACCTTAAGGTCGCTATTATTTGCAGACTAATTTACTATACATGTATGAAATTAAACCAAACTTATCTGTATTCATAGTTTTCAGAAGTAGTTAGAAAAGGTGAAATTGTATGCTTACCACAGAAGTGTCGGTGGGTAATATTGATTTTAGAAAGTTATTTTTAAACTGTACTAGATTGACATACCAATCGCTTGCATTTCCATCTGAAGTGCAGACATTAGGTATAACCTATATGGTTTCAGTAATAGCAGCCAAACCTTCTGAGAAAATTACACTGTTTTTCCTCTTATTTGTTTCATTGCCAGTTTTTTTTTCTCCCCCTTGTCCCACAGGAAAGACTCTTGAAATTGTTCATTTACCGAGAGGAAGAAGTTGAAGGCCAGGACATTCTTTTTTTTTTCTGTCAGATTTGCAAAGATTATTCCCATCATGATCCTATTAGCCACAGGGAGAATGTGAGTACTTAAGATGGATTTATGGAAAAATAGTTATCCCCAAAAAAACATTGGTCGGTGGATGAATCGAGCACCCCCACCCCCACCTCACCCGCTCCACAGAACTTATTCCCTCTGCAAATTCGATTCAAGAGGCTACATTTGTGTTCTCAAGGCCAACAAGTCTGAAAGTCATAATCTCAGACCACAAGTACCACTTCACGTTCCCAGCAGGCCCTTTTTCCTGGAACTTTGAGATTGCTGAGGCGGAGCTGATTTGGCAAGGGATTAATCAGCCCCAGCACCTGCAGTCTCTGTAACCAGCTAGAGACCCCAAAACAGTAGGTTAGCAGAGGCAAAGAAACAGAGGAAGAACTTCTGATATCTAGGAAAATTCCACTTAAAAGTTCCTTTTATATGTTTTTATTTCATAAAATTATTGGTTTTATAAAAACATACAAGAATTTGTATCTTTTTGTATGTGTATAGAATTTGTATGTAAGTTGAATCCTTAAAAAGTTTATTCTAAGTTTCATAATGAATGGATTTTTTTTTCTCATGCACTCATCCTAGTGAGTGAGGCTTACCTTCCCTTGCCCTTCCACAGTTTATTTTCCTCAGGTCAGAACCCCAGCTAAAAAGACCCGAATAGCTGGTGCCATATGTGAGCAAAGCAGGGGGTGGTGCAGTGGAAGCCTGCTGGTCATGCCACTGAGCTCAGGTAAATTCCCCGAGCCGGATCCCCCCCACCCGGGCACCCAGGGGAGAGGAGGTGTTAAAACCTGAAGGGCCTTTGCCTGGTCCCTCTGAGCATGCAACCATCTGCTCCCCGCCCCCACCCAGCTGGCCACCTTTGATCCCACCAAATTTGAGCTAAAATGAGGATGATGACTGAGGTCTTCCAGTTTGTTCTAGAGAAGAGGGGGGGAGGAGGGAAGAGAGGAAGAGCAGAGGTTCAGGGCCTCGAGATGGAGAGAAACTTGGTGATGACATGACTACAAATTCCATGGATGTGTTTCCGCCTAAAACTACACATTACTGTGAATGTGCAGGGAAATGTGTCCGAATTTGTCCTCCCCATATCTGTTAAGCAGCATGGAGATTTCAAGCTGCTGAGCCACACTTGTCATTGTGAGAGAAAATAATATAAAGTCTGTAGCATAACACAGCACACTGAACAATGAAAAAAAAATTGCAGGTAGATTGTCCATTATCATATGAAAATATATGAAATCCTACCATTTATCTCCCTTAATGGCTAGGAATTCACTGCAACTGTGGCAAGTAATTGCAACATCTCATATTTCTAATTAAAACACGTCTCTCAAACAGATGTAAAATGTGACCTGAGGTCAATTAAAATTGATATCAAAATGATCAGAATTACTCTCTCACATGAAAATATATGGATCTGGGCCAAATGGCTTTATACTCCCCATGATTAAAAGAGGATTTTGAACTGGGTGACCAATTCAGTGATGAATCAGTGAGGGAGCTCACAATCAGCATTTTGCTCCAGCGACCCAGGACCAAATTGATTCCACAGAAAATATCATGTGAATAATTAAACGCATTGATTAAACAGTGAGATAATATTTAATTAAGGTGGCTCATTAGAATTCCTGGAGCCCCTCCATTAATGGGTCATTAACACAATTAATTAATAAAGCACCCTAAAAGGAATTCAATCTATAATGAGTACACGTTTTTGAAGAAGTTAATTAGGTAATCCCAGCTCACACAAAGTCTTGTGTACGGAGTCTAATGTGAACTACAGTTACTGCTGAAACTTGCTGAAGTCTTTGTCAAGGATGTGGCCAAAGAAACTGGACTTGAGAGTGTTTTATGCAGTCGATTAAATAAATTAGGAGAGTTTCTCCCCTTGCGATGAGCAGCTCAAGAACTTTACAACTCAGGTTGTGCATCGTTGTATTTCCATCAGGCGCTGACAAAGGTGATTTCACAGCTGAGTTCACAAAGTGGAGTTTAAGGATATCTGATTTTTCTGAGGGTCCCTGAATAAGGGGTTTTGTTAACTGAATAATAGAACTGCAATTGTCAGTTGATTGATTGTTCAACTGAAAACAAATCAGCTATTTTAAAAACTGTTTGGTCTATTTCTTAAGTAAGATATCCATACAGTGTTAAACTTTGTGTGGAATTAGCAGTGGGATATTTTTAGTAAACAGATCTGGCACTGCTGAATAAACCGAATGTTTGGCTGACCCTGGTAGTCAACGAAACATGAGCTGATGAGAAGAATAGCCTGTTTGATTGGTTGGCTGGTGGCCACAGGAAGTGGCGACAATTAGCCATTTACTCTGGCATGGACAGTTACAGGACAGTAATTAAATATGTTGGGCAAGAAATCATAAACGTTAGATCTCCATGGCTGATTACCAAGGCTATGTGAAGTATCCTCTGAAAGCACTACAGACAGGCAGCATGGAGGGAAGTTAGCCAGCTATCAGAAAAGATGGAGATAGGTGTCTAAGAGGCCTAAGAAGTACAACAAGCTGTTGATACCTGGGCTAATATCTTGAAGAGGTATACAAGAAACAGAGAAACCAGGAGAATAAACCAAATGTTCTCCATTGAACCATCCAAGGTATACTCTCAGTGGCAGGGGAACAATATGAGAACAGTGGCCACTGGATCAAAGAGCAGACCACAGGAACCTCCATGAACAGGATCCAGTAACCATCATAATAGACAGACATCCAAGAAAGAGTCTTAAATATGAAAAGAAAGCACCAGCACCGACACCGACAATCTCTAGACTCATTAATTATTTCTTTTTTTTGGAATGGTAAACACCCCAGATTAAGGAAAGCCTTTCTTCAGAGGCCTAAAAAATTAGGTGGAATGGCCTTGCCTAACTTCCAAAACTACTATTCGGCAGCTAACATCCAAGGACTGCTTTACTGGCAGTATTTTCATTTGGACCCTTCACCTCCAGTCTGGGTGTCCATGGAGGTTCATGCTCGAGGTTCTGGAACTTCTCTGTCTGCACTTCTAGGTTCACCTCTTCCTCTTTCCTGTTCAGTTCCCTTCGGTGGTCCAGTGGTTAACCAGTCTCTTAAAATTTGGTCTCAATTCAGGAAAACACTTGGTCTCCAGGCTTTTTTACTTTTAAGCCCTATTGCAGCTAATCACCTGTTTGTTCCATCAGCTGGCTTCCGGGTCTGACATGAGAAAGGAGTGAAGTGCTTTGCGGATTTATATTCAATGGATACATTTTCAGTTTCTCTGATCTAACAAAAAATTTAGACTTGCATCCACAAATTTTTTCAGGTTTCTGCAGGTCAGGCATTATGTACAAAGTATGACATCACAATTTCCTCGTAAACCTCCAGAGAATCCCCTCGATGCATTTTTGTCAATCAGTCCTACTTCCAGAGGTGTGTTGTCTAAACTTTATAATCTAATTTTCAGTTTGCATTGTCCATCTGTGACTGCTATTAAAACAGTCTGGAAACAAGACTTACAATCCACCATCTCTGATAATGTGTGGGACTCTATTTTGGATCAGGTGCATTCATCTTCAATGTGCGCTCGCCATGCACTTTTGCAATTTAAAGTTGTCCATCGGGTACATTTCTCTAAAGCTAAACTGGCGTGCATCTACCCAGGTGTGGACCCAACATGCGACAGTTGTAGGAGTGCACCTGCGACATTAATCCACATGTTTTGATCTTGTCCCTCTCTGGCTAATTTCTGGAAATCAGTCTTCCATACTATATCTGAAGTTTTGCTCTGTAAGATTGAGCCGAACCCCTTACCCGCCATCTTTGGAGTTGCCCCAGAACTGGATTTACCACGTTTCAAACAAAGAATGCTCTCATTTTCATCTTTAATTGCCAGGAGAGCTATCTTATTAAGGTGGAAGGATCCAGCTCCCCCTTCTCATTCACACTGGATAAGGGATATTATGTTGTGTATGGACTTAGAAAAAATAACATTTACTGTCCGAGGTCATGAAAATAGATTTTATAAAGTTTGGCGCCCCTTCTTGACAGTTTATGAGAAATCTACTACTATTGTCTGTGAGTAGCGCACCCCCCCCCCCCCCCCCCCATTTTAAAAAAAAATTATTGTTATTATTATTTTTTTTCCCTTTTATACATATTTGTGGATAATATATTTTAGTGTCTTAAGGTTATCTTAAATGCCATTATTCATCTGTTGTTTTTCATTTTTTGTTACTTTGAGCATATTGTACCTCAGTTTAGTTTTGTGTGGGTGTGTCTGCTGTCTGGGGTTTTATTTGTGGGTTAAAATCTGTTAAAATTTGATTACTACATATGGCTTTGTATTGTATCTGTCAATATATTTCCAGTAATCAATAAAGAGACATTTGAAAGAAAGAACTGATTGGATTGTACTACCAGAAGGCAACATTGCAGACACTGAGGGAATCTTTAAGTACCTTGGAATTCCACAGGTAAATGGGAACCATGACCTGCAGAGAGTAAGGTAAGTCCTAAGGAGTCTGCTGAATGGGAACAACAAAATCAACAGCTAAGTACACTAAGTGGAAGAAAGGAGGCCAAATTCTAGTGAGTGTCAGAACCACTATCCAAGATAAAACAACAAAGATCCATGAGTACATCAGGAAGATGGCCACAAAGGATCATGTGCTTAGTGAATACCTCAGGCAGCAGAAACTCGAGAAAGAAGAGGAGCAAAAACAGAAACCATCATGGGGAGACAGGCCCCTGCTTGGCATGTACAACCGGCAGATAGAAGAAGTGGCTGATATCAAAAAATCCTACCAATTGTTGGACAAAGCTGAACTGAAAGACCGTACAGAGGCACTAATTATGGCAGCACAGGAACAAGCGCTAAGCCCAAGATCAATAGAGGCTGGAGTCAACCACACCAGGCAAGACCCCAGGTGTAGGCTGTGTAGAAATGCCACTGAGACAATTCAGCACATAACAGCAGGGTGCAGGTACTAGCAGGCATGACATACATAAAAAACCATAACCAAGTGGCTGAAATAGTCTGCAGGAACATCTGTGCTGAGAATTGCCTGGAAGTCAAGAGGTCAAAATGGGATACGCCCCCAAAGGTGGTTGAGAATGACCAAAGTGTGGGACTTCCAGATACAGACAGACAAACTGGTAATGGCTAACCAACCAGACATAGTAATGGTGGACAAACACAGGAAGAAGGCCGTAATGATAGATGTAGCAATACTGAGTGATAACAACATCAAGAAGAAGGAACACAATAAGCTTGAGAAATACCAAGGGCTGCGAGAAGAGCTAGAGAAGATGTGGAAGGTGAATGCAACATCCTCTGATTACCTCCCATTGTAATCAGAACACTTGGGGTAGCGATTCCTAAACTGGGAGAGTGGCTCCAGCAGATTCCAAGAATGACTAAGATCTCTGTCCAAAAGAGCGCAGTCCTAGGAAAAGCTAAGATACAAACCAGGACCCAAAAAAAGACTCTCTCTCTCTCTCTCTCTCTCAAAAATGTGTAAAATTAAGAGTTAGATTTTACATAAAACTTAGCAGTCCTGGTGATTATCAAGAAATGTCCTCAGCTTTACTGGAATTAATTTATTTCTGTTAAGCTATATGTTTGTGCTATTTTAGACCTTTCATTGTTCATTCTGTATTTAGTGGTGACTCAAACAAAATTCCATCGTGGATACAAATTTTGGTGACCGTGCGGGCAACGTACGTTGAACATGACATGTCAGAAAAAACAAATGAAAATGTAACATCACATTTGCAGGGGAATGATGAAATTAACATAATATGAAATGAAAAGAAATTGGGATTTATATAGATGTTAATAATTGCTGTATGTGGGACAATGTTTGTGCAGCATTTCATTCAGATCGGCCCACCCATTTGTCTGAGAGGTCGTTTTCTGTAACCCTGGGGGAACATTCCTCTTCCTCAGCCCTTATTTGGTGTGGTGTGCCTCAGGGGTCCATTTTGGGTCCAGTCTTGTTTTCATTATATATGCTGCCTTTGGGAGAGATTTTTAGGAAGTACAACATTCCCTTTCATTGTTATGCAGACGACATCCAAATTTATCTCCCTATTAAATTGGATGCTTCTGTCCTGCTGCAGCATCTGTTTAACTGTCTTCATGATGTCAAAGACTGATTAACACAGAATTTTCTTACCTTAAATGAAAACAAGACAGAAACTATTGTGTTTGGAAGTCATATCCTTGTAAGCTAGCTGAAATCCTTGGCCCTCTTGCTTCTTACTGCTCCTCGACGGTCAGAAACCTTGGAGTGTTTTTTGATAGTTCCTTTAAATTTGAGAAGCAAGTGAACACAGTTGAAAAGACCAGTTTCTATCAGTTACGGCTAATTGCCAAAGCAAAATATTTTCTTCCTCCAAACGACCTCGAAAAACTTGCTTTCATCACCTCTAGATTGGACTACTGTAATTCTCTGTATTTGTGTCTCGAATGATCATCTTTTCATCATTTGCAGGTAGTCCAAAATGCTGCTGCACGTCTTTTGACAGGTACTAGAAAGCATGAACACATCACTCCAGTTTTAGCAGGTTTACACTGGCTTCCTGTCCAATCTCATATTGATTTTAAGATTCTTTTACTTACTTTTAGTTTTAAATGGAATGGCACTCAGCTATTTGGCTAAGCTGCTCAAACTATATAACCCCAAAAGAGCACTGACAACATCTAGCCAGATGCTCTTAGTGCAGCCGAGGTCTCGTTTTAAGGATAGAGGGGATCGGGCTTTACAGTTGCAGCCCCTAGACTGTGGAATACTTTGCCACTTTATATTTGTACTGCTGAGTCCATACAGTCATTTACAGTAAATCTTCTCTAAAAATTCACCTTTTTACCTTAGCTTTTAATTCAAGTTCAGTTTGAGTCCCATCAGGTTTTATGTTGTTTTGTCTCTTTATTTTTAGTATGTTATACTAATATTATAAACTACTAATCACCTAAAAAATTATCTTTCAACATAATAATCTCAATATTTTTGTATTTTTGACTGCTGCTTAGACAAGACTAGACCTCAACTTGAGCTCAAGGAAAATTTATTTGGCATTATATCCCTCTGCTGAAGTTAAAACAATCAAATAATTAACCCAGTTACACAACACCCTAAGCACAAAGTCAGCGTATTCAGTGATTTATTATGACAGAAATAATCTCCAGCTTGGTCTGTTACATTCTGCATTTTTATTTGGAAATTCTTGACATGAAATATTTTGGGAATGCTTGATTTATATTCTACAGAGGGAAGAAGGCAAGGTGGTGAAGTGACAGCTAAAGCAGCCCTGTGTGTGATCAGGGGTGAGCTCCCCTGGTGAGATTCCTCACCCCTGTAGCGTGAACAATCCTCAGACGTGATCTGCCGGGCTAACCGGCTTGCATAAATAAAATCGGTTATCTCCCCATCCCTTTGCTTCACTGTCCGCACTCGGGCTGTATTTAATCACACGGGGCCGATGCAATAGGGCCGTTTTTCTGCTGGAATAATCAGAGAGCCTCCATGTGTCCTGGTCATATGTATTAATCCTGCCTTCCTATGGTTGGCCTTATCAGCTCCCAAAGCCCACCTCTCATGGGATCTGGGCTGCTGTCTCGGGGCCCTCTAATCTGCCCTGAGAAATTGTTAACAGGATGTAAATGCGTCCAGGGATGATATATGGCTTCGTGTATAACATACATGTTATTGTTAAGCATTTTGCATGCAAGCCTTGAGATTATGCACACAGAGAATAGGAGAGATGGTATTGATTGATGAAATAACAAATGTCGAATATCGTTTTAGATGCAAATGATCAAACAGGGTTATGGGACACATCTTTTTTTTTCTTTTTTGTTTTGGATTTTATGGACATGGACATGGATGAAATAGTGAAGGGATTGGAGGACTTATCTCAGGCAACCATTTTAGTTTCATGGAATGAACTTTACGCAGTGGAATGAAGAAAGGAGAATCTTACCATTAAGATTATTTTGTTATTTTATTATTAAATATCACTGTAACCAGATGAAATTTTGGCTTTTCTTAAACTGACTGAAAAAGAACCTCACAGTTACAATGTGAGTCATGTTTCATTTTTTTAAAACATCATAAGGTGTCACCTGCAATTAGTGTCTGAGACAGTCAAGGAATACATGTTTTGGGGTTTTGTCACCGATCCAGAAATTTATTCACGGCTTCTTTGCTGTGTTTGAGATTTTTTTTTTTTTTTTTTAACAAAAACATCATCCTGTCATTTTCAGTCAGAGTCTGTTTTGAGTCAAAGTCAACTTCAGCTTACTTTCTGATGCATTTATATTTTGATGTACACTGTTTCATCTTTATTCTGTCAGCAGGAAGGGCGTATTGCTGATGAGCATTGGAAATATTCATACAAAGCTGTCAAGAATTGAATTTTTAAAACATCAATAAAGCATATAGCAGAGTATATGCTGTCAGCTGTAAGCAATATACTGTATCTTATCAAGACTCATAGTTTTCTATATTTTCCAAAATAAGAGAATCACTGATTCACTTTGAAGAGACAAATATTCATTAATCTACATCCTCCAATCTTGAATCTCCTCAGTTTTGTTTTCTTTTTCTCCAGTGCTCAGAATAAAGAAAGCGTTTGTTGTCACTTCCTGTCAAGGTTCGTTAGGACTCAGCATCAGTTCCGATGGACAGGAAGCTGTGTGATTTTTCTGTAGTACAATAATTAGACCCCCCTTTTTTTCCATCCAGAAACTGCGATGCAAAGCATCTCAAAGTACTGTCTCCCATGATTAAAGACGGCTCATTATCTGTGGCTAGTCTCCGTCTGATTCAAGCCCCCACAGAGGAATGAGAGGAACCTAAAGAGAAGGCACAATTGTCCTTGTCACCCAAAAGAGAATCTGCCTTTTCATATTTTAGGTCCTACCCACTCTACAACTGGATGCCCAACTTCAAAGATGAGCTTAAAACATAAGCTGTTCTGAACTTAAATCATACATTTGAATAATTTACAGTATGAGCTTGATGAAAAAAACAAAATCTAAACTATATTTGCTTGCAAATAATTGAAACAGGGAATTGATTATTTTAACAGTTGAAGATTGCGTTTCTTTTAAGGTGTTTTATCAAGTCAAGCATACTGTCCCCAGAAAACACAGATGAAAAAAGACAGTATTCCCAGCATTCCCTCATCCACTGAGATAACCTAAAGGCCTCCTAAGACAGTGTACCTGAGGGAACACATAGAAAGTGGCAGGACAGAGGTGAGGCAGCATCTAAAGGAGCAATACAGAGATGCAGAAAACAACTATAATTATAAAAAATCAAATGTTGAGCTAGTCTGTATGGTGGCAAGCTTTGATAGAAATGTTACAAATGAGGTCCTCAAATAATGAATAATTTGTGACCACTCTCAGCAGTGGCTCCCAGCAAGAGGGTGCCAAAATGTGGATATTTTTCAAGCAAGGGACTGATTAGGCTAAGCATGGGACTCGGCTGGAGGACGGACATTGCAGCGCTTCCCCAGAGAATAAATTTGCACCTGCCCCATCCGGAACAATGGACCTCTGCGTTTGCACTGTGCACGGGGGCTTAATTATAAAACATGGCTAATTTGCACACTGTACTCTGCTTCAAAATTGGAATCTCGTTCACCACTGAGTCTGTTAATTTACGCAGGAAACTACCGACTGGGAGGGGATGGGACTGTGATGGGTTTGACAGCAGACTGGACAAAGAGCGGACACAGTGAAAACATCCATATTGCGGGCCTGGATGTCTGGCTCTAACTTGCTATCTCTGTCAACACACAGTGTTCAGGGAGGGAAAAACTAACTTTGATTCAGCGTACCAGAGGAATAATCCTAACTGCTTCATAGTGCGGGATAATCTCCATAAAGTGAAATCACAGAAGGGCGGATGGTGGAATACGAATCCTTACACGTCTCTTCTGACAGGTGACTGGATTGATGATTCCACGAGAAAATGTATATTGCTGAAAAGGCGGATGAATTATGACAGTTTTCATATTAAGCAGACTTATCTGAAGCAAAGAGCATTAAGAGTGCCAAGTACATCGACCGATACCATCACAAATTGACCTGCCAATCACCTCGCTCTAGCTTCAAAGGTGCAGATAAAGTATTTAAGGTCATTGAAAGCAGATTCCACTGTCTGTTGGCCTCCCTCTTTACTATTATCACAACCGTGTTGCTACCGGTGAGAAGGCGCTTTGGTCTCTTCTTGCAAAATGAAAAAAGATCTCAGATAATTCCCCCAAGCTCAAAAATGGGGGCTATTTCACAGCTAGGATTTTAAACGTAAACTGAAATAGCCCTTTAATACTTACTTCATGTCTGAGGAGACTTCGTAGCAGCGGGGTCATGGGGTGGAACTTGCCGAGGCTTACGAGGTAATCTCATTGATATTTATTCATCTAATGATGACGAAGAATGTAAACTAATGGCTACATTCATTCCATGGTGACCCCAATGAGTCTTTTACATATTAAAGTAATGAATTGTACATAAAAGAAGCTCCAAATCTTCAAGTCCAACAGAAAATAAGCTCTAACACAGGCCAATCCCAGCAAGGTATTAAAGTTAGCAAATGGCAGATAATACCACAAGATTCCAAAATATATGTCCAACAATGATCCTATAAGGGTGAATTAAAGCTCCTGACAAATTGGATGTAAGACTTAAAGACTCAGATTTTGTAGACAGAAAATTGCAATGCTACCCCATGTTCCTTATTTGAAAACTCTCACGTGGAATTTGGATAAAGACTAAAAACAAATTCCATCTGCAAACAGCTTAGTGTACACGCAGTAATTGCAAATGACAGTACCAAGGTGATATAGAGAAAGGAAAAGGCTGGAAAAGTGAGGCTTGAGTTGTTCTGCCAAGATAGAGGAGGTAGAGGGAGGGGAGACGGGGTTGGAGACAGAAAGTCGAGGACAGGGAGAGTGTTACTTTTTGGGGGAGATCACTCCTCACAGTGAGCTGGAGCTGTCGTACCTGTCGCTGCGGTGCTGACAGGCGGTTTGTTTGAATGGGGGGTCAAGCAAGGAGCAGGGGAAGTGAAAGAATGCTAAGGACGCTCAAAGTTACTGATAGCATGAGGGGGATCAGGCAGCAAAGGTGACACGGTGATTTATTGACTCCTCAGGGGGTCATCTTGACCTAAGTTTGAGGTCACTGTAACAGCCACGGGTAATGGGAATTTTCTTGTCCTTATCTTCACTTTAAACAAACTATGCAGCACACATTATGCAAATATATATATATATATATATATATATATATATATATATATATATATATATATATATATATATATATATATATATATATATATATATATATATATATATATAAAACTTAAAATCTATTTTTCTAACTATTTCCTTTGATCATACCAGAAGTATTAAGGAAAAACAGCAACCTGAAGAGAAGATACTTCAAATGTGAAACAGGATACTGTTTTAGCTTCACATGAGTAAACAGCAGGCTGAAACGATAATCCAGTTCGTAAAAGCAGCAGTCAAAGCGCTCCTGTCTGCTCTCCTTCAGCTGTTGTTTTTGTCTTGTTTACTCAACATTCACCGCTGTCCATGTTGTCATCACCTGTGAAATGACTGAGCTTAGAGTATAAAGCTCTAATGAGAAAACACACAATAGCACTCATTTGCTATTGCAGCATTACACAGAGATACAGTACGAAGCAAATCCCCCCAGCTATCCAAACATGTAGCTTTTCATATTGCCTGTTGTTGCCCGCCGTTTGGCTTGCGTGGCCATGAGGGCAGCTGTTGACACTGTTACCATTGCATTTCCTGTTAAGCCTACCAGCTGCCTCTCCTCTATTCTCCACGGCCCCCTGGAAGGGTGGGTGAAACAAGTGTTACCAGCCGTCTTGACGACAGACAGCTCCTTTCTGCCTTTGGCTGTTACTGTATCGCCGGGCTTTTATGGCACAAAGAAAACCAGCGAGCGTGGAGACCACAATGGCCTCATACACACCTAACAAGCCCTCTCTTATTAACACACACTCTCGATGCTGCAGGTTCAACCTACAACTGGAAAGGGGCGTTTAGAGGGTGGACTGTGTGCCACAAGCACAATAATAACATGGCTGCAGATGAGCATATGTCAGCATTAAAGCTGAACACAATTGAGATGCAGCTGAATACACAGAGATTCATTTAAGCCGAGATGTTAATCAAAAAGCAGGGAACTGACTTATAATGCATCCTTGGCCATATGTTTTGCGAGAACATCGGTTTAACTACAAAAGCAAAACACAGAGCCAGATTTCCACAAGAGAAGAAAAACCACTTATTTATGAAAATTTGGAGACATGCACAGATTGCAATTTTCTTGGATCATTCTTTTTTTTTTAAGTCTCTTTCAATCTAATTACTAGAACGCCACAAAGCCAGAAGACTTCAGAAGGCAACTAAGCATACACAAAGGCTGGCAGGAACCAGCAGATGTTAGCATTATGAGTAAGGTTGTGGCTCAGGAGGTAGAGTGGGTTGAATACTGACTGGAAGGTTGGTGGTTTGATCCCCAGCTCCTCTAATCTGTATGTCAAAGTATCCTTGGGCAAGATACCGAACCCTGAGTTACCCCTGATGTGTACATGGGAGTGTGAGTGAATGAATGTTAGGCCAAAAGCGCTTGGACATAGAGGAAAGTGATTTTGTGAATGAGGCTTGTGGTAAGAAAGCATTTTGTGCTCATATAGAGTAGAAAAGCTGTCCATTTACCAAGTAACCTAGATACAGTTATAGGTTATCACATATTGTGTTTAGTTTCACAGAAGAAATATCTGTGCACAAAGTTATGTTACAGGTTTATATTTATTTCTTTACATGACATGATGCCTTTGCATGCTGGGCTGTGGTATATCATTGGAATCAATTTATCTGAGGCTGATGGTCTGAAAAGTGGTCACTGATTGAGTGACCAGTACTGTATATCTCAAATTTTTTATCATCAACAATAATAATGACACTTCTTATGAAATCCCACACTTTGAGTTGGTAACAGCAATGTAAAGCAACTATATACAGTACAGCATGTAAAGCATAGCACAAAGAAGTTGTAAATGTGTATATAAAGGGCCACTCCATTCACCTGCAATTTTAAATATTGACTGTCAGACAGAGTGACGCGTATTCAAGTAATTAATTTATATGCATAAGAAAGACACCAGAGGACTGGTGATGTAAATGTGTTATCGCAATGTTTGGACTGTATGCATAAGCTTCACAAGCAAAGCCAAAACAATGATCACCTGAATGCGTGAAAGAGTCTCTTTGCAATGCATGATCGATAATGAAATCTGACCATTTTGATGGTACAGGGGCTTTTAAGAGCAGACTTTGAAAAGATTCTTGTCGTTATTGATGGCGGCAGTATTCTCTTGTGGATGTTGATGGGGGGAGAGAGGGGTTTGTTGCGAAGGTGCCACATGATTAAAGCGGCGATTGGAGATGGCAAGATCGGTAGGGTATGAGAGGAGATAAGAGGAGAATAACCATGTTTAAAGTGTGCTGTGATCAGCCATTGCATGAGGGAAAGCAATGACAGGTGTATTGGTGATAGGCTTGCTGCGAGGAAAACAGAAATGGGTGACTCCTCCAAAGCTCTGCTGCTAAAATTAGAATATTTTAGAAGATATGAACAATGGACCGTGAGATCGGGGAATAAAGATTCAAAAAAGTATTTTTACTCCAGCTGAGAATGACCTTTCCAGCATGCGCATATTATTAATTCAACAACTGTAGAAAATATAGCTTTACCAAGATAGAAGACCGGTCTGCCTTGCTTAAGAATGACAAAAGTAAAGTCAGGCAACAGTGGAGTACAAGGCCAGTCATGAGGTAGAGGAGCTGTAGGAGAAGGTGTTTATTTCACACTTTATAGACCTGCCTTGTCAGCATATCGGGTTCCAAGCCAATGTCTCAAACATAAAGCTGCAGTGCAAGAGACACCTCAACCCAGTGCAACATTCGATAAATATAATAAACATCCCTGTGAAACAAATTGTTCATAAGATACCTGTTTAATTTTTCAGATCTCCTTGAACCATATATTTCCTTATTAGTTTGGAGACATTCGCTTGGCTGAGTGGATGGATGATGCTGTCAGGGGCCTGGGCATTATGGCGGCTCTGGTGAGTGATTTCTACCAAGGAAAGCCTATTAGGCCTGACAGGGGGATGATGATATTAGGCCATCATCATTCAGGAGGACCACCGCCCCACCAACCCTACTACACCCTCATCCATCAGACAGCCCAAAACACCCAGCCATGCTCCCGCCTTTCGTTGCTCCCCCTCACTTGTTCTCGCTCTTTACTCTTTCCTTTCCTTTGTTTTTTTTTTTCCTCGTTTTACGCTCCCGACAATTTCCTTCCTTTGCAGACTGTCTGTGCTTTAACGGTATTCCCCTCGTATTCTTATTTCATTCTTTTAGATCTACCTATAATATCCCCCTCTCTTTACCTTTCCTTTCTCTCTCTAATGGCAAACACAAAGACAAATTCTGCCCTTTTCTTAGCCCATGAAACATTTAACATTTTCATTCCAGATCTTGGCAGACGAAAGTAAAAAATGACCTAATGAATCTTACTTATGTCTACCCTGAGTGCAATCATGAGCTAAATATGACATCCCTGTCCCCTGGCCTGTATCCATTGTCTTCATGGCCTTCCCTGTTCTTACTTACGTGGTTTAAGATTTTTGACTTTAAGCAAAAAACTGTGCAAGCCAGATCAGCAGATCAGTGTACTCAAAATCCCTTGGTCTGGGTATGAAGAGAAATTGTTCATCTATTTTACTAATACACACTGATCCACCACAACATTAAAACCACTGGTAGAGTGAATAACACTGATCTGTTCATAACAATGCAATGTTCTGCTGTAATTCCTTGGACCCTGCTATTCACATGGCTATTGCTTTAATATGTACCACTCACCTAAATACTGGTGCAGACCAAGCACACACCCCCATGCCACTTTCATTGGCCTCCCTTTGCAGGACATCATGAAAACTACATGTAACTCCTCAAAATGCAACAGTGCTAGCGACTAAAATAGTATGTATAAACTGTAGAACTACCTCGGGGTTGCTTCTTTAACAAATTTCAGCAGGAGAGCCTCTAGCATCCTTGCAGTTGTCACTACATTTATGTTGTAGTGTATGAGGCAGATTTCAACCTAACTTGTGAACAGATGGATTAGCACTGAGGAAGCTTTGCACAATAAGTACCTCCCAGACCAAAGACGGATGTGCATACATGATTCAGTGTTTGCAAGTGTTGGTCGCATTTGAGGGATATTGATATAATATTAGTTTGATAATGTGAATGGTTGAAATCCAGCTATGTGCCATGCTATAATTATTGGCAACATACAATATGAATAATTGATTTTCATGTCATTTCTAAATTAGTTATGTGCAATGTGTACTTGTTTTTTTTCTGCATAGAAGACATTGAAAATTTTTTCTTCCGTGAAGATTAAACAAGAAATGGTGAGAGATCTCTTTAGTAATCCATCTGATCCATAGTATCTTTCTGAACCAACACCCTTTTGTTGGAATATAATCCTAAGCCAACCTTATGACCTTAGCTTTGGTCCACAGTGCCTAGAGTCGTGACCCTCAAGACCCAGAGACTTGCAGGGCCCAAAGCAGTTCTACATGGCAATCAGTTGAGCCAATGGCTGTCTGTGGGCCTTGACAATGGATGTTTATGTATTAACAGTCAAACGGTGTCCAACAAAGTACTGCTCTCCCAATCTCTATTGCCAACCTCTTTTCATTGGGTTTTGCCTAATTGAGCATGTCTGATCAAGGTTTTGTCTAAAGCCTTGATCAGACACGCCTTTGTCCTGCACTTCTGCACTTGAAAATCATATATATATGATATATATGTGTGTGTGTGTATATATATATATATATACACACACACACACACACACACACACACAAACACTTACCGGCCATTTTGTTAGGTACACCTGTTCAGCGGCTCGCTAATGCAAATGTCTAATTAGGCAATCATAACACAGTATAATGGGGAAGAAAGATGATTTAAGGGACTATGAATGTGGTATGGCTGCTCATGCCAGCCAAGCTGGGCTGAGTATTTCAAAACCTTCTGAAAAAGGAGAAAATATTCAGTGAGTGGCAGTTCTCTAGGCAAAAATGTCTAGTTGATGCCAGAGGTCAGAGGAGAATGGCCAGCGTGCTTGAGATAAAGGGAAGGAAACAACAACTCAAATAACCATTTGTTACAATCAAGGTATGAAATTGAGGCTATATTTCACACGGGATCACCAAGACTGGACAATAGAAGATTGGAAAAACATTTCCTGGTCTGATGAGTCTCATTTCAGTTGTGACATTCAGATGGTAGGGTTAGAATTTAGCATAGACATGAAAGCATGACTCCATCCTGCATTCATTTAACGGTTCAGGCTGATGGTCATGGTATAATGGTGTAGGCCACACCCTACCAGAGTATTGTTAATGATCCCTTTATCACCACAAGGTCTGATCTTTCAGTGGCTGCTTCCAGTACAAAAATGTGCATTATCACAAAGCTCAAACCATCTCAAGCTGGTTTCTTGAACATGACAGTGATGTCACTTTATTTAAATGGCCTCCACAGCACCTTTAAGATGTGGTGGAACAGGAAATTCCATCATGGATGTGCAGCCAACAAATCTGCAGTGATACTATCATATCAATCTGGACCAAAATCCTTGGTCTATATTGACATGCACCTTGTTGAATCCATACCATGAAGAACTAAGGCAGTTCTGAATGCAAGGGGGGGTCCTACCAGGTACTAGCAAAGTCTGTTAACAGCATGGCTGGTGAGTGTATTTGAATACTAACACAGTCAATGTGGAAAACCATTCCCATATACTTTTTCCATCTTCCCTCAGCACAACAATGACAGCTTCTATGTTAAGTGAAGACAGACTAGCTGGAGCTCATCATGCACCACATATACATACATTTATAAGGCTGATTCCAAAATATTCAGACCAATTTAAGTCCATCTGAGTGATGTTAGTAAAGAAAGATTCACCACTAAGGCAGCTTTCTCCCAGGAGAGCATTACACATCTTCAAACAGCATTCATGGTTTACTGCTTTCCATTATGTTCTCTTTGAATACTGTCAAAAAATTTCATATGACATGATGGGTTTGGTATGCAGATGCAGGTCAGATGCTTTTAAGAAGCTCCACCCATAGATTCTGTTTTTGTCAGTCATCCTATGAAAAATGACTGCTCAATAAAGACTCCAGGCATTAGTCATTGGATTCCTGATGTCTTCATGTATTCTCAATGTCCCTCAGGCCATCACAAGAGGGTTACAAAAGGCTTACAGCTTATTGTAGTTAGTGTGTTTAAACCAAAGCAGAATACTGAACATACGGACTTGTTTTACTCCGATGGAACCCGTATAATCCTGTGTTGCCAGACTAACACAACAATGTAGTGACAATTTCAACAATGATTGGGCCACTGTAATTCTATCTACTTACACAATTAAATGTAACTTGATGCATGACAAAAAGTCTGGATTCTTATCAGGATTTTAAAAAGTGCAATATTTCAACACAATTATAGTATAAGTATTATTAGGGCTGTACCCAAATATTTGACTATATGGATATTCATTAATTTGGTTCATTCATATTTTTTTTTAATATGAAAACCACCTCTACTGCAAGAATCCTTCTGTTGCTTTGAACTTCTACTTTCTACTGCATGACCATTTCACATTTAAATGTAGCAAAGATCATCACACCCAAGCATTATCTTTAACTGTGTTCTATGATTTTTGTCAGACACAGGTTGCTGCCATCCCAAACCCACAATATAGCACTTCATGTTGTAAGATTAGGCTCCTTTAGCATTTAGGGAAAAAAATCCAGTGACCCTCTACGGACAAGCACTTGTCGACAGCGGGGAGAAATGAGATTGTAGAAAGAAATCAGAACCAGGTTCAAGGATGACAGCCATCTGCTGCAACTGGTGAGGTGAGGGAAAGAGAAGACATAGTAGATGGTCATAGAGACATGACAAACAACAATGATGTCAGATGGACCACTGATTTCTAGAAGGACAAACCAACTGTCTTATGGCTCAATCACACTAGAATAAAGAAAGAATGGCAACTTCCCAGGAAAACTGGTGGTTGCCCAGTGAATGCATTGAAATGTTTTGCATTCAGTGAAAGATTGAAAATAGTTACGTTGACCACTTTGGTGATTGCACAGGTTTCCTGGTGGGAGGCCACCTGTCTCTAAACGCTCGTGGTCCAACTCAGACTAACTGCAGTCAACATATTGCAATCAATCTATGTCAGTCTATGCCAATGAATGAAACTCATCTACCACCCATCTCTTACAATATGGGACTCAACTGGTTGCCATCTGGTTGTATTCTGGTTATATTTCTATATAAAAGTAAGGTTGTCAAGCATCAATGTCATTTTTCAGTTTTAAATCATCATCCTGCAGCAACTATGCCACTAGCTGTGGAGGAATTTTTCAAGTTCTGTTTCAAATCTATGAAGGTCTGGCTGGATTCTGAGCATAAGCAGTTAATGTGATTTTCTATTTAATCTGGATTCCTGTGTATAAACAGTCACAGATTTGAGATGTAATTGTTAATTCAATCGCAAACTGATAGAAAAATGATTAACTCCTTTGGCGCACCGAAATCACTGAATATAGCAACTGACTGCAAGTGGTCACAGATCTGGTTCCTGTCTTCAAGGCAGCCATTTCAAAGGCAACATGATCACAAGTTCATCGCACACAGTCACGATAATTTTGATCATGCCACGGTTACCAACCACATTCTTCCCTAATATGACCGGCTATGAGAAGGTCGTCTTTTACTAGTGTTGCTTCTGTGCTATGATACACTATAAATCCTGAACTCTTCTGTTGGTCTGCCAGATCTAACAGGAATGGTATTTCAGTGTGACTATACTAGTAATTTCATACAGTAACATGCACTAGATCTCTTAGACAGGCTGATAATTTTCAGCCACGGCTCCAAAATAGATTGGGGATTACCTTGGATGTGAATATGTCATGTGACCAAAATGACAGAGGCAGACCGTGGTGAGAAGCAGTGGCTTTATAGGTTTTATGCAAAACATGATATCTCTGCCTGCCTTTCCATTAACTGGCTGCATTGAATTACTTAATATGGTATAGACATTAATTGAGGGATTACTCCAATATAAATCACACTGGCTGTTTGCTGTTTTGCAGACATTCAGGTTCAGAGCTCAGCTGAGAATGTCTGCTATTCCCAAGACATGCAAAGCAGAGGAGAAAAAGCGCTCATGATGCTAATTCTAATGGCAGTTAGTTACTGTAACAAAGAAATGTACATTGATTTGTCAGTAAATGAATGTTGCAGCATTTCCAGACAAAGTGACAACAGAATTTAGCCACTGCAAATAACTCAATTTGATCAGCTTTATGTAAATCAGTCATTTGGGGGGGCTGGGGGGGGGGGGGGGGGGGGGGGGGGGGGGGGGGGGGGGGGGGGGGGGGGGGGGGGGGGGGGGGGGGGGGGGGGGGGGGGCGGGGGGGGGGGGGGGGGGGGGGGGGGGGGGGGGGGGGGGGGGGGGTGGGGGTGGGGGGGGGGGGGGGTGGGGGGGGGTGGGGCTGGTGAGAAGATTAATTGCAAATGTTTACAGTGGAATTTGGACTGTGTGTTCAACATGATAATCCAGCCAGGATCCAAACAGAAGAGAAATAACAAATTAATAACAATGGAAGTGTTTGCTTATCACAGACTGCTGTCTGTTTACTGTGTTAAAATCCAGACGTCTGCCAGTCCTGAACACTTGTGCATACTGTGTAACATGTTTATTTAAGACCCAATCTCGTTTACTGGTTCCATGCAAGAAAATGTTTTTTTTTAAGGCAACACCTGCTGGAAGTTTTTGACTAGTGTATTTCCCCTTCTGCTCATGTGATTGGTGTTATTAATTTGCTAAGGACAGACAAAGGCGATTTTTGTTTCTTTTCTTTCTTTTCTCCATCACATGATGCTTTTGACAACTGAAGTCTGATTGTGGTATTGTAATCAGCTTTGCCTGACTTGGATGAAATAATTAGGTAATTTTTTTTATGGAAAGTAAACCAATATTCAGCATCACCAACCAGCCTTGAACTCTTTATAAATGTTTCAACAAAGACAGAAATGTACTGTGATCTTAAGCTGTTACTTGAACTGCTTCAACTATAAGTACAGTACATTTAAGTTACTGTTAGATTTTTTTTGTCATATTTACGTTTTTCTTTTCTGTGAGCACTGAATTGTGTTGTGTTGTTTTTTTTTTGTGTGTGTGTGTGTGTGTGTGTGTGTGTGTGTGTGTGTGTGTGTGTGTGTGAGAGAGAGCGAGAGAGAGAGAGAGAGAAAGAGAGAGAGGGGCAAAAACAGCTTTGCATCTTAGTGTTGCAGATCTTTTCAGCCATTGAAACAAAGAGTGAAAGGGTTTTTTTGTTTTTTTGCACGTTACATCCATATACACGCACGCGCATGCACACACACACACAGAACAGATGTATTCAAATTATTGTACCTTGACCCTTTATTGAATATCTGAGCGTGCGCATGTGTGCAAGCGTTTGTCTGTTCGTGTCACTGGCAGAAGATGGTGTCAGTCCTTAGCCAACCCCCACCTCTTTAGCTAGTCCTAATGTCCCTTTTACCTCCCCATTTTCTCTGGTCTATTCAAAACCTGTCAGTCACTACTATGAATTCCATTAAACCTAAAGGGTGCCATGTATTTACCTGAAAGAAAGGGAAAATGCACACCAGTATTTGTCGATTTGTGAAACACCTAACTTTAAATGTGCAGTTTTGTCCTTTGTTGTAAAGATAAAGATTTCTCTAAGGCCGTTTTCTCACACAAATCTGACACTACCCTCTCACTGTTCTGTTGTCAGCCTTCTTCACTTTTTTTCTTCACCTGAACAGTGAAACTAAAATCCTAGTATAAGGTCACATATTAAAAGGAAGCAGAAATGAGGAGTCAGCAGAGCTGGCTGGGAGAGAAATGTATGTCTTGGTCTGAATGTGCTGAATGAATGAATGCAGGTCATGATTTATCAGGCCCAGAGAGCCACTCTCCGCCTGTCCTGCTGAGTCCTGATGGCTGCAGCCTTTATGTAAAACAAACCCAGACTTTTCATTCTGCTGCTCCCATCACACCACTGTGCTGTGGCTAGAAAGCCAGACTCTGCATTCCCCAAAGTAGCCCAGCAGCCACAAAATGACCATGGGCTTCTGTTTTTATTGAGGTATGAGCTAAAAATCTGCTCCACATGAGAGGCAGTTATTACACAGTGAAGAGCAGTTTGGATTATAGAGCAGGCACGCAGTCATGATTTAAAAACAAAGGGATGGTTCATTCTGAGCTCTGTTTAACTAGAGGGGGTTGGCAGATTTAGCTGACTGCACTAATATTCAGCAGGTATCTGTCATTGATCATGATTCTGGCAACATATTAATACTTTCCCTACAGCTCAACATTTGTAAAGTTGAGTTTATGTGCAGAATAATTGGTGGCTACTGAAATCTTAATGCTCTGATCACCATTTTAGTAGCATTAATCAAAAGTTCTAATCTAAAGCGATGAGCCAACTTCTGCAGTGAGGATTATATGTTGTTTTAAATACAGACATTCTGTGCTGATCAAGCTCTTCTTTTTAGAAAGGCAGCTCAAACAGTGTACACATAGGCCAGCACCTTCCACAGTTTGAACTAAAATGACCCCTTTCAGTTTAATTACTGAGAATCTCACTGACCCGACATGTCCTTTTTTTTGCCCAAACAAGGTGAGGGAGGGTGTCCATGTCCAAGAACGCCTTTTGGTGCTGGAGGTGTCAATGGTAACCCCACAGCAGTAGTGTGTGCTTCTCCACTGGTCAGCAGTATTTAAGGGATTGACAAGAGCCCAGAACAAAAGCACTCAGTCAACAAGCTGTTTAATATCCAGTATTATGGAGTGAACATTGTGCCTCAAGACAGGTAAACACATCTCCATTGATCTATTGATGGCAAGATAGAAATATTTTCTCTTGCCGCTCACCGCCATAAAGTGCCCCCTTTCACAAACAGGGAGCAAACAATACAGAGGAAAAAGCAAAGAAGTATATAGGAGGGCTGACATTCTGCTCCATTGGTAAATAATAGCATCAGCAAGGTGGCCTATCTATAACCCCTGAAACCGCTGTCTGCCAAGATAAAATGTTGGGCCTGTTTCTCCGGAGCCTTCGAAAAGATCAGCACGGTTGATGGAGTTTTATTTGTCTTTAATGTCACACTCAGTCTGGGCTCTCTAAAAAACAGTCTTGAGTAAACACTAATGGCAAGAATGCTCTTACACACTTCAAATTGGACGTAAAGCACACCGCTGAAAAGCCAATGCACCTCAGTGGACCGCTAATCTGTTGAACCTCTTAAGTGGATAAGATCGTGATGAAAAAAGCCTCTGGAGCTCTTCACAATACAGACTGATGATGAGTAGAGCAACCTTATGCCTGCTCACACAGTCAAAGGCAACCAATTCTATTTTTTTTTTAACAATCTATCTTGTCTCACAACTGAATTAAAAGTCCTGCACGTATGCCGTTTCTCTGTTGAAAAATATCAAATTGCATGTTTTACCATTGTAATTGCGCATATTGTACTGTTGACACCCTTTCCTCTCTATCTTTTAACTGTGCGCTATTATGACTTCTCCCTTGTAAGCTGTGAATTAGATGCCTGCTTTTAAGTTTAAATGGAGGCGTATCCTTTCCCACAGGCTCTTCATATGAGCCCTCTGTCAAAGAGACGGGGACAGACACTTGCTATGCTGTTATTTAGTGAACTAACTCTACTGCTTAGTGTGAAAGCAGAGGGCATCTTGTCCCAGCAGGAAGTGGACAGCTCTTCCCCCTGTAATGATGCATAACTAGCACACTTCCATTCACTCTTGCAATCCTCAATGAGGATAGCCTCTCAAACCTAACTATTATAGTCCAGCTAATGTCAGAGAGTCAGCTGCATTCAATATTATATTTTGGTCTTTTCTGCAGTTTGATTACTCTCCTTTACAAACACAGCCCCACCACCACCACCACCACACCCACAATGGCATCCATTTCCCCTTATCTGGTTGTCTCTTACCACAGTCTCTTTGATTTCATCTTTATTGTCATCTAGGCGTAACGCTGATTTTCAGTCCTGTTTGGTATAAACAACCACTGTGGGTAATTCACACGCTATATTAAAAACTGGCGGTGCAACAAAGAACTCTAAACAGTGGAGACCTGCACCAGCAAATTAT
This sequence comes from Archocentrus centrarchus, assembly GCF_007364275.1. Taxonomy (NCBI): domain Eukaryota; kingdom Metazoa; phylum Chordata; class Actinopteri; order Cichliformes; family Cichlidae; genus Archocentrus; species Archocentrus centrarchus. Next base: position 15,776,225 of record NC_044367.1, on the reverse strand, counting down.
CACTGCTAAATTAAAACTCTAAGCACAGTCTAGATGGTAATAATATAGTAAATCTCTGGAGTAATCACAACCTGGGTGCATAACTTCACTTATCTTTTCAGTAGTCAGCCTATCAGAGTGTTTTAGGGGGTTCTAATGGCCTCATGAAAATGTCTTTATTATGGTATACATAATAAAGGTAATGCAGATTAGTATCTGTTGAACCGTATGGATGAGCAAAAATGTGCGGTAGTGTTATGGCTTTTGAGTTTGTAGAGCACCCATATTATTTGGAAGATGTATGACAGCAAAACAGCTCGTGATTTTCCTGGATTATTATATGTTACAATTTCTATGTCTAAGTCGCTTCCTTAGTTGTTTGTCAGAAAATTCTTTGCTTCGTGGTGCAACATTAAAAACCCATTACTAGGGGTCTCATTTTAGTGCATGATAGGGTTCATATTTCAAAACATTTCTTTGTTCCCTCAACTGTTGATTGTTATTCATGCAATGCAAAGTATAAGCTCCCTATTCCTTGCAAACCCTACCGTGATGTGTATCACAAACTCTTGTTTGCCTCCCACCTTTCAAATCACAGCTTAATGTGATGGCATCAGGATTATTTTGCGCTTAAACTTATGTGCAGAAACAAGAAATTTGCATAAGTTTCAAACAACCTCATTTAAAGCATCATCTTGTGGGTCAGCGGGGTTTATATGGCCTAAAATGTTCTCTTTCATATACTTTATACAGTCAAAAACTCAAAAATAAAATAGTGGTTTTGAGATTTTATTAAAATCTTACAGCGTTTTTGTGAATCCATATTTTAAGTGCTTTGTCAATAGTGGCATTCAGGCTGTTTAGTTCTGGTCGCTGTGGGCATAAGTGGCATATTTTTTAATGGGAAGACAGCCGCATTTTAATGTTCCACAAGAACAGGCTACCACTGTACTTCTTTCAGCTGTGGCCCTCCTGAATTCAAGCCGATTATGGATAACAACCACATTACAGCACGATGCATCAAAGACCTAGCTTACTGCTCAGTGGGGAGCCACTCTGGCACATTTCAAAAATCCACCCATTCAAGAGCTCTCAGTGGAAGCATGTTATGCATTAAATGTGTCACACAGGAAAGTGTCTTCTGATCCATCCGATTCCAGTCCTCATTGCTGATGCTATGTAGTTGTGCTGGTTTCATTAGAGGGGGGAAGAAAAAAAAAAGCAGCGAGACAAAGAACAAACAGCAGCGTAAACAAAGACTCACAATGAAATAATGACAACAAAGAATTTGAATTTAAAATGCAGCTCATTAACTATTAACTGCTTTCCACATCGACTGTTTGGTTAATTACAATTTTAGGTTTTAGGAGATTTTCCTGAATGTTATTTTGCAGGTTATGACTTGAAAATCTAAGTAAAAATTAAGAAACAGAGTACACAGTACTGCAACACTTTTCTATTATTTAAAAAACATTTTTTTTTAAAAATCAGAAAATCCTGCACTATAATGCCCATTTAATGTATATCATATTTTATGCTTTTGGCTTTTTTGCCAAATTGCGCAGATGCATCCCTCCTTCTGGACATTTATGCAAATATTCACGTCCATTATAATTTAATCTGATTCTTCTAAACTAATTGCAGGGTTGTTGTGTTAATAAGCAGCTGTTTTTTCACATGCAGGTGTGAGGAGACTGGGCTACCTGGGTGTGTTTATGTATTTGCATAGCTTCACACCTGTTAATGAAAGTGCTTGTTTTTCCAATGAATTTCCATGTTCCTCTAATAAGACTCAGTGTCCTCCTACAGCTCCCCTAATGACTGTTATCACACCACCTTCACAGAGCCCAACGCATGAGTTATAATAAACTGTGCACCATAGCATCGCTCTGTGTGTGTGTGTGTGTGTGTGCGCGCACGCGCGTGTGTGTGTGTGCGTGTGTGTGTGTGCTTACACAGTCACACAGGTGATACATGATCCATGCAAAGGGGTGGACAGGGGGAAACCAGTAGATCAGTTTGTTCAACCAGAAGAGAGCTATGAAAATATTCAAATTGATTAAACAGGCATTGCATTGTCTTCACCCATTCATACATTCATACTGATACCAGGTCCTTCCTGCCAGCAGCAATCAGACTCTTTAACGCAAGCCACTAATCTTAATGTACAGTTGTATATAGTATTTATATCTATGTCACGTATATAGCGTTATTTTATATTGTGTATGTACTATTCCTATTTACAGAGTATTTATATTGTTATATGGTATTTTATATTGCGTTCTTATTTCTATAAAGAAGAAGCTATTATTGTTTACCTTGATTATGTGATATACGAAATATATTTAGCTATGTTATACAGTACATTCTAACTTTATACTTTTCTTGGACTTGTTTTACCCCTTTTTCCTTAGCCCATTGTCCTGCTCCTCGAAAAAATCCAGCCAACACTGACATTTTTCGGGTGAGAGCTGGTGAGAACCTGCCAAACCTTTACCTACACCCATCAACTTAGTTCCTGAGAGCTGAAAACATGCCAAGGCTGCCTCCGATAACAAGCAGAAGATGTGGAGATCCTCCTCTGGGCAGTAACAGAGGTCTGTGAATAGCTTAAGAATTTTCAATCTTTCCTCAAAAATGCGCCTCAGCTCTTGTGACTTACTGAGCCTGGAACTGTAGATATTTCCAACAAGCAGCCTTCTCCATTACCGGAGCTAAATTAACAGCATTTAAGTGTCTATTAAAACACCAGTGCTTTGCTGCCATCTGCTGACCTCGCCTCCACCCTTTTTTCCATCCGCTGCTGCTCATTAAAATGGCATAATTGCAGGTAAAGCATCCTGCGGTATCAACACGCTTAATTACCAAAGTGAGAGAGGTTCATAGTGCCACATTGGCCCAAATAACCTGGGTAGCACAGGAATAAATAACAGTTATCATAACAGTCCCAGCCTGTTTCATTACAGAGGGCAGGGCCTTTATTGATGTGTCCTTATTAGCTAAAAGAAATTAGGTGATGACAGTATTTTGGACTTGGATTAATGAGATACTGTCATTCATATTTGTTCTTTTGTTTTGTTTTTTTTAACCAGCAAATAATCAGGTAAGCAATTATAATAAGAAACTTTTTTTCAATCAATCACATGAAAAAAAAAAATTCTAAAAGTGTGAAGGGAAGTGAATTCAATGGAAGCCAGGCTGGCAAGCAGCAGTTCTTATTGTGGAAAATATAAGGCTGTACACCTGTTTGCTTTGCATGGCACACTTATCAAACTTGATTAATTTTCACATTGTTCACCACTGACCTCTTCAAGCACGTGCGGTTTAGTTAAAGATCCAGGATATAATTAAGTCTCACCACACAACCTTTGCATTTTTTAGCCTTGTTTACAGTAGAATGTGCAACACGGTTTTATCTTATTTTACTGTTATTTTGACTCCACTTATAATCTGCTTCCATCATGCACTTCCTGGAGCTGTATTTACCCTCGGTTCATTGAAGGTTTTAACTACAGTGCTAATCGGCTCTAAGATTCCACCTTTGTCATCTGCTGTCCCCTAATATGCACTAACTGGATATATATTGTATGGGAATGTTCTTACTTTTTTAACCTGCCTCTGAACCGTCAAATTTCTGCTTGGCTCTTGATCCGTCCATTTTATACATTTAGGTCCTTTAAAACCCTCCTTTAAAGCTTCTTAGTAACAGTCGGGCGACAAAGCCACCACAGCCTTTCCATCCTCTCCTGAACTGAAGGCACAAGTTTAGGATTTTCTGAAAGGGGACTGAAACTGAAATGGTATTGTTTGCCACTGACCTGACTCAGTAAACCAAAATGAAGTGCCGATTTTTATTCATTATGCTCAAGTGTTTGTTTTTGAACTCATTGGGCTTCATCTAAAATCCAGCCACTTTTCTGAGTAACAAAAGCTGTTATTTTATATATTAAGCAGAGTTATAACTATGATACAAGCTAAAAGGTTCAGCCATGTGTGCTATTATGCTGTAAATAATACAGGCTGCCTGTCTGCATTTTCAAAAGAGGATACTGCAGGTTTTTGTCTTCTCCTGCACAAATCTGAGTAAGAAAGCACAGGTGCACTGTGTGTCTCTGCACGTATATCAGAGAGAGACAGTGAGCACATGTGAAATCCATGTGTGAAAGTGTGAGCATGCTCTGTTTGTGTGCTTTTCCACGTGTGTGTCTGTGTATGTGCACACGCACGGGCAGACAAGGTATTATTTGCCAGTCTGGGTCAGAGGAGGGGCAAGGTATCAAAGATCACAAAAAGTGTATGACAGCTGACAATTTCAGGCTTTTGATTAAGATTTGTTGATATGACCAGTCCCTGGGTCTCTCCCAAACTCACTCCAGGGATTCTGGGCTGCCTGGCTTTACCGCAGACGTACAGCCCGTCAGCTGATAGAAATAGGCGGCAGTTCTCCTCATCGCCTGCCTTACCTCCCCGCTGAAACCCCAGTAATTAGAGTCTAGGCAACATGCAGAAAAAAACACCTACAGAGAGCACAGTGTCATGGACATCACCAATTATGCAGCAATCTTGCTCATGGATGCAACCAGCTCTTGTTGTAATGACACACACACACACACACACACACACACACACACACACACACACACACACACACACACACACACACACCCCACATCGATTGGCATGCATAGCGAAGTCCACGTACACACTCAGTCACATACACGGGGAGATCATTACAGGACTAAACCAGGTTTAATCTTGACATCTCCTTATTATTTATCAGAGTGTCGTGTCAGCAGTAAAAGCAGGAACACATGATGTTGCTTATTATTGCTATTTTGGTCACTAATCCCTAAAAAGGTCCTCACCTATAAGCTTTGTATACACCTGAGATTCATTCGCACACATTCAATTATAATAAATTGTTATAGTTATAAAATGGATGTCTGCTTAAAAGGAAAATGAGCAATGGGTTGATTTTTAAGCATAAAATTGAAAAGAAAAATGTTGAAAGCTGCATATACATTTTAGCTGATGACAGTAATAAGTTCTAACGACTATTATACTTTTGATTCTTTTCCATTAAATCATCCTTGATCCATTATCTCCAACAGAAATGTTAAGCACCACGGGGGGAAAAAAAATGGCTTAAATTTCGCAGCAGCCAGAAGATGCTGTTGACTCGAGGCAAATGTCTTTAAAACACCTTCTCCCCCTAGAAAAGACGAGGAAAAGTTAATTGCAGCATTTGCTCATCGGAGGAAACAGAGGGCCACTCAAAACGTCCCCTCATTTCTGAATTAGAGACACACATTTAGCCACAGGAAATGTAAAGTGGGATTGCGCTCCATGAAGAGGAGGTTAAGTGCACTAATGGAAAGCAGTTAAGTGTTTGTTATTGTTGCCCCGTTATTTCTTTTCTCTTCTGCATTTATAGTTTGCAATCAGAGATGTAAATTTTTTTTTTTGTATGTTTTAATGGTGCGACTTTTATTCATTGTCTAATTATAAAGTATATTGTGGAGTAATGCTAAGTGCATTTGACTGTCAGACACTTTGTCCTTGGTTTTGTGAGAATTTTTCATGTACATTATACATTATATATGGTGGTGGTGTGTGTGTGTGTGTGTGTGTGTGTGTGTGGTGTGTGGTGTGTGTGTGTGTGGTGTGTGTGTGTGTGTGTGTGTGTGTGTGTGTGTGTGTTGTGTGTATTACATATGGAGTGGCACAGGCAGCTTGTGAAGGCCTTTATTCTGTATGTGTCACACTTCACTTTGCCTGTACTGCAGCTAAGAGTTCGTCCTCCACCTATGCATTTTTTGCCTTTGAGGAATTGGAGAAACAGACTTTTAGTAATTATTTGTGAGACTCCTTCCAGTATAACTTGACATGTACATTGTTAATGTAATCCTGCTGATGATGTGCAGCGGAATTAGTACGTCAGTATTTTATTTAACATGGTTAATAGTATTTCCCTTAGTAGAGATTTTTGAGTGGAGGGGAATTATGGGTGCATTGTGGCAGCTATTGTTAGCTGTGGCGACGCACACGGACACAGTAAAATGCTTGAAATTGTATTTGTCATGTTTAAACTAAGTCAGTGGCATATAAAAAAAAAGTAGGTGTCAGAGGAGAGAAAATCCTCAGCATTGCTCTGAGCTGGCTTTGACACAGATCTTCAGCATAACACGCTGCCTCTTCCAGAACAAAACAACCCAGGCAAAGCTCGCAGACTTTTGGAGGCAACCCCTTCTAATGAGAATTTTGTGTAATTGATGTCACGCTATGGCAAGATTGGGATCATTTCTCAGTTTCTTCTTCTCTTTGTGTTGCTGCCATTTCAGAATACGCCCTGTGAACTTTAACAGTCATTTATTCTTTCATTTCCTTCTCTAAAACAAAAGCGGGGCCTCTTTCTGCTCATCACCGTGCCAATATGAGAGAAACACCATCTTGTCACGCAATGTAACAAAACCATTAATGTGCAGCATTAAAAAGGAGACGAGATGCAATTAGCCAAGAAATTACTCTGATCTTGGTGACATTTGGGAGAAATTGTAACACAATATACACGGCCAACGCTTGATTGACAGCCTAATCCAAGTTTGATGGGCGCGGGTCCACGTTCACCAAGCAGAGCGGGTCGTTGAAAGATAACGAGTACAGCTGCACAACCCTGATAGCTGTGTCCGCCACGATTCGTCACCGGGCAAATTCCTCTGGTTTAAACGATGATGAAAGTATCGACCATTAATGACAGGATCATCTCCCTGCCTGAATAACGCTCTAATCCCTTTTGCCAGGTCCATGAATTCCTAATATGAGTTATATAAACTGGAGAAATAAATCAGTGTTAGCTCAGTTGTGTTTGGAAAATTGTACCAAAGCTCTTTGCCCCCTGTTTAAAATGTAAGACAGGCAACTGAGGACATCTTCGCTTAAGCTGTAACATCCAATGAGTTATTGCTGGGGATAGATTAACTTTCTTACAGCAATAGGAATTGCAAATAGGTGAAGAATAAGGTGGAATTTCCCTCTGCTATTGTGTAACTGAAAAGTGTGTTAGACTCCTGTCCTGAATGTTGATGATGTCAGAACCGTTCGTGGGCTGGCCTTCGACTGGTTGAGCATGAGTGATGGGAAGAGTGATCAGAATATGCTCATTTTATTATTAAAGTCATAGAAAAAATGAAGCACAGAGAGTGAGGGAAATTAGTTTATCAGTTTTTCAAACTGGACTTGAATACCCCACCCACCACCAACCACAAAAAAAAAAAAAAATCTGGTTTTGTTTCCAACTTTTTGTAACTACGGGCATGAAAAACCATAGTGAAAACATGAGGGAACATCATAGGAGGTGGAGAAGACTCTTGACTGACATTTTTATACTAGAATGTCCACCCGTGGGATGGCTGCATAAAAGCAGAAACCCATTGCCTAATTCACCTCCCCTCAGCAAGATGATTGTAGCCCCCCCTTCCTTTTTTTTAAAGAGGTGACACAATGCTGCCTAAAAGTAATTATTAGGGTGAGTGGAAAGCAAAACTGAAAGGCTGATGAATATTTCATAAATGTTAGCAGCACTTACTGGACACAAGCCTGATTGATGGCAGAGTGGCTGTAAAGGCTTGGACGTTGAAGGCCGCTGCCCTCCTTTCCACACCAGTGCTTACTTCAAGCACCATCATTAATCGCAAATAAAGATGTATTTAGCTTAGAGCTCTTCATTAATGGCCTGCCTTTAAAACAAAAGTAGTGGAGAATTTGTTTCACTGGAGTGAAATGCACAGGAATATCTGAGGGCGACTGCAGACATGGAGAAAAATGTAAAAGGGTATTGCCATGTTTACTCAAATAATATATATTAGGGGCAACACTAGAGATTGAGTATGCTAAGAGTCCACTGCTTTGACTAGTGTAGACATAAGTACAGCTTTACTCACTAGACCTCTAGAAAATGCACAGAATATGGCTTAATAGGTTGGTATCATTTTTTCGTTTCTACAAATATTTTCAACAGCTTTGCCAGATTTGCTAAATTTTCTGAATTTACAGCTTACGTTGCTCCATAGGTTGTGTATATTGTTCAGCATTAATGATATCTTCAACCGATGTCCACGTCAGAGCACATATCCTCCAGGTTAAAGAAGACACGATGCTACAATTTCCATAAAATATTTTTAATTTTAATTGGTGACGCCAGGGGACAGGTCTCTCATATCCCCACAGTCCATCTTCACCTGATCCTGAGGTCCAGAGAAGTAGAAAGTGTTTGTGGATATATGAATGTAGTAATTCAGCTGTGTTTTTCAGACGTGTTACTGAACTACATACTGTGAAATCTCTTCAGCCTCCCCTCATTTCTTTATATGTTGCTTCCCAGGAACCCAGACTGTCATTTTTAAAGTAGTCTTGTGGCAATAGTTTCTCCAGAGTTTCAAAATCTTTTTTTGGACATTGTCTGTTTATTTAACTCATTTTCAGTTCAGTCATTGTACCTGACCATTTTCAGGAAAGTTTTGTTTGTCAAGCTACTTAACACTGACTTATTAATCATTAAGCATAAAAAAAGGCATCTAACTCAAGGGGGGATAAAGGCAGACCACTTAGCAAAAAATCAATTTTAATTGTCTCCTTTGGCACCTTGTTACTAATATATTTTGTACCAATTTCTTTAGTTGAATCTATGAAAAATTCCAATGATAGCAAAGTTTAATAGGCATAAATTTGTAGTTTTGCAACCAACAAATGATTCCCAAAGAGCTCAACTGAAAACTTGGAATGTGTCCTTAAAAGAAATTGAGGAAACTGGACAAGTGGAAGACAAAAGAAGAAGCAGCAGACCTACAAACAATTTACAGCAGACTAACAGTATCGGAAAGCAATTTTCTTAAATCTAGCAAAGACGTGACACATGACCTGAGAGATGTTGATCCATCTACTGTTTGCTGACACCTCATCGGAAATGATCACAGTGAGATGATGGCTGTCAATAAGCCATTCTGAAGGAAGAGAAACAGGGAGAAAAGCCTGATGTATCCCAAATTACACAAGAACTGGACTGAAAATCAGTGGTAACAGATCTTATGGAATGATTAATCCATAATTTCTTTGTTAAAATTATCATGAATACATGCAGAGAACATCAGGAGCAGAGGTACAACAGTGAGTGTCTACAGACATCTTTAAAACACGATGGAGGCGCTGTCATGGTTTGGGGCTGCATTTTAACCAGTGGAGGTGGGGAGTTTGTCAAAACTGAAGGAATTATGAATACAAAAACATACTGTAAGATCCGCCGTGCAATACCATCTGGAAACCATGTAATCGGACTTTTTTTTAGCATGACAATGATCCCAAAAACACCACCAATTAAATAAAAGCATACCTGGATAGGAAAAACACACAATGGAATACTGTCACTCATGGACTGGCCTCCCCAGAGCCCGGATCTCAACAATATTGAATCAGTGTGGGATCATCTTGACAAGGAACAGAATAAAAGGCAGAAACATCCAAAAAGACTGGACACTGTGTGGAGTGATTCATACTACATAACTGTGACTTTCAGTGTAGTGCTGCTCGAGGGCTGCAAGACCACAACCATTCAATAATGGTTTTCAGGCCTGGGTGCTGTGATTTATAGACTCCCTGGATTCTCTTAAATTTTGTTAGTATAATGTGCAATAGATGATAAAATTTGTGCTAATCTGCAGATTCTTTGCAATTTTATGTTATAAAAAGCGTAATTATTAAATCGTTAAACTGTTTGTCTTTATCTTTACTTCTTAAAAGAGTTTTATGACTAATCCCGTTACTAGCCTGTTGCCAGTTGACCTAACTTATTGTGAGATTTTCCGACAGGTGTTTTTTTGTTGTCTTTTCTTTTTGCATTTTCAATTTCAACTTCAGTATTTGATACAATGTTTTTCAGTGTAATAATTGTATTTAAATCTAGGGTTTACCTGATATTCAAATCATTGTACTCTGTTTGCATTTTACACAGTATTTTTATTAATATTATATGATTAAAGACAATTCAATATACGATGTGTTTTTTTAACATCTCTCTATAGTTTACATCTATGTGTATGTCTGCTAACAGCCTTCTTCTCTGCCTTTCTTGACTCTTTACTACATTTTTGCTGCATTGCTGCCACCGCATATTATAGAAAGATCATAAAACCAGAGCGGGACCAATAAATCAGCTAGGCCATTATAATATCAGCATTACCCTATAAAATTCAGAATTGGCTAGGCTATACGTTCTTCAGCATGCATGTTTGCATGTAAGTAAGTGTCCTCGTGCCCATACAAATGAAACAAGTGCAGTGGGGACTCATAGATATTTACCTAAATCAACCATACAATTACAAAATATGATGATGCAAAACTTAAATGAACTACTGATTAAATTCTATTTTGACCCACTGGAAATCTGACAAATCTCAGCTCAATTCTATGAAACCCCAAATCTTAATAATACAAACATTATCGCAGAAAACAAAGTACAGTTTGAGCAGAACTAAAATCCAATGAAACCACAGAAGGAGAATCAGAGGAAGCACAAAAAAAGTAAAAAAAAAAATCAGATGGCATGAGTTACTGTCCACGTCATTGTGGACATAATATAACTACCACTGGTAGTTCAGGTCCAGACATCTCTGATGCATTCTGATGCACAATGTTTCCTGTGTAGATGTGGAGAGATACCTAAACCCACTGTGGATCCACTGGTCTAGCTCTCTTTAATTAAAGAGTGTGCATTTTTCTATTACTGGCAAGTCCATTTGCAGACAACTATCCATCACACATTTGCCCCCTCTCTACAGGCATGTAATGAATTGATCCAAAGTGATGTGTGGCAGTAATTCTTCAGAGAAACTGAATGAAATGTAAGCATTGCATGTATTTTTTTTTTTACCCATCTCCCTTTATTTCTCTGTGGATTAATAGTGCCCCATAGGCATGGGTATCATATAGATGGCAGTGAACATTATGTTGACTAAGGTTTTCCTGCTATTACCATGTATTTCTAATAAAACTAAAGCCCTAAAGAATGAACCTCCATCTCATTTTTCATTAGCTTTAGTGCCCTTTACCTGAAGTCTTCCTCTAGTTCTTTAGCTTTGCTATAAGCCCACTAATAACTTAGACCATTAGGGAACGGAGGATTTGAGCAGTTATACATGAGATATTAATGCAGAGAAGGTGGATGGATATTTCTACATGCCATGAAAACTGTCACAGGGATGTCACCAATATATGACAAAATTTTATGATTTTCTATTGTACATTTTTTGCAACATATTTGTTTATCTTGCTTTTCAAACTTTTAGACTACCACAGGGAATCTGTGCTAAGCCCCAAAGTTAGCTGCTGCTCAACTACTGTATAATAACAGATTATTTCGGTCAGTAATTAGATCAAAAATGTACTCTTTTTTATTGAAACCATTTTACCTTGTCCCTTACGACATCATTGTTCTTTAGTCTTCCTGTATGAGCACACCTGTGGCTCGGGAGAGTTAAGGGTCATAATAGCATCCCTTAGTGGGCCAACCTTAGACATGCCCAGCCCTGCTATATCCCAAAGGCCCTCCTGTCAGCTGTGTGACTCCGCTACTGTCACTGATTCCCTATGTGGTGTGTGTGTGTGTGTGTGTGTGTGTGCTCGCGTGTGTGCTCGCGTGTGTGTGGATATGTGCACGTGCATGTGTGCTCGTGTGTGTGGGTGCATCCTGCCACTGAACAAGACCCAATTTGATTTGCTCCACTGGCCTGTGAAGCTCGGCTGCGAGGCAGCACCTCTCTTTATTCCTCTAATGGCTTCCCTTCCCCGCTGCTGCTTCCCCTTCCCCAGACAGCAGTTATGTGCACTCTTGTAAATATACTGTAAATATACACAATGAAGGAAGAAGAGAGGAGGCTACTGTGATGCACAGATGCAAAGGCAGACACAGAAGAGAGAGAAATTGAGTGAAAGAGTGCAGAATAAAAATGAGACAAAGGACAAAAACTGCTCACTCAAGAAGAAGCAACCTCTCTCACAGGATGACCTTGGGGCTGAGGTGTCTTTAATCTGGGCACATTAGGAGCCTTAGATGGGCCAAAGAGGCTGGAGTGGTGGGACCTGCCTATCAAAATAGGAAGACCAGCACCAGAAACAGTCCATTTTCACAGCTGGGGTACAAGCAGGGTTTGTCATTTTGTTTGCATTTCACCATGGATGGTGTTCAGGGGCAATAGAGGTTAAGCTTTCTACTACTATTGCCACACATGCTATACCACTGCAGTACATATGGTATTATACCAGTACTACTCACCCTTTCCCCTCCCCTATAAGTGATCTAAATGGTAGCTCTTGTGAGTTGAACCATATAAGTGAGTGTGATGGAAAGACATGTAAATTGCATTGCATAGGACATGCAATTGGCTCAGTCTATAGCTAGCTAACAGTATGGTTCTGCTCAAATAGGTTTCAAAGCGTCCATGTGTGACTTTGAGTCTAAATGGGTCATGCTATAAGGTACAATTCAATCACATATGAAATGAGTTTGCTGCAAGTAAACTTTGGAAATGATTTTCTTTGTCAAGTCTAATGTGCGAAGTTCAGTGGGTATTTGTGTGGTTGTGGGTCTTGGAAAATTGCAATGGCTGTGTGTGTGTGTGGGGGGGGGGGGGGGGGGGGGGGGGGGGGGGGGGGGGGTAATGTGCGAAGTTCAGTGGGTATTTGTGTGGTTGTGGGTCTTGGAAAATTGCAATGGCTGTGTGTGTGTGGGGGGGGGGGGGGGGGGGGTGCTAATTTAAGAGGCTTAATAATGACCCCCTACTATTCTCTGCAGGAACTGCCTTCATTTCGCCCATCACATCACATGCATGGCATGACATGGAAAGAGGAAATGCATGTCATTTTTGACACAGCTTGGCACTTACTGGCTGCAGGGGAAACTTGATTCTCTTGCTACAATACCTGACTCTTTTGTGAAGGAAGAAAGAGAAAAGCAGTGAGTCACTGATTTGTTTTTTTATCTTCCTCTTGTCTTCCTAGATTGAAATAAACAACACATTCTTACAAGCTTCCTTTCATACATAAGAACACAGTGCTGAATACTGAAAGCACACAATGGAAAACTTACCTTGTTTACTGCAGATATGAAAAACTGGAGGAAACGCACAGTTGCATGACTGGTTTAATGGCTTTCTTTGTAAAATTACAGTTCTTTTTTGTTTTTGCAATGCCTTTTACAAAAGAGTTATTGTGGGATTTAAAGCAAATGCTTGATGTTTCTCCAGAAAGAGAAAGACAACAGGGGGATGCACATTAGATATATGCTGGGTTTGTATAAACACTGAGTCTTCCATGTTGTTTAGTCTCCACAGATTAACTGATGATGGGTGACAAATCATCCTGATTTGCAGGAATATGAAAAGTGAGCTAAGAGGGCAAGGTGCACACAGTGTTTAGGTAAATATCTAGGGCTTTCCAGAGCTCAGAAATCCAATTGCGTGACCTTTTTTTTTTTTTTCCTTTTGGCTAACAAGAATACATCGTTGCTATTAAAAGGCTGCATCGAGCTTCCAGGAGAAAAAAATAGTATTCAGCACCTAAGCACGTCAGACACCATGAATGAACTGCACATGGAGATATAGCGAGACTGACAGGCATTAAACTGGTGAGGTGCATGACATAAACATAAGCTTCAGGCATGAATCAGAAACAAAACCAAACTCACTGATTCATTTTGATCTAAAAGTATAGTCTGCATTTTTTTTTATTGACGTTGGCTCTCTTAAACACAAAAATGTAAATATCTTGAAATTTTACTTTCTCGTCTAATTATTATTTTCAGTTGAAATCTGCTCTCTGATTCCATAACATGAGTTATTAGCTGAGTCTTAAATATGGTTGGTTCATTTTTTTCTTCCAGAAAAGACCAAAAACCCTGGGGTTCACTGAAAAAAGGAGGGCCCCTTTGCATTGCCCCTTGATGCAACAGTCACTATAATGCAAGTGGCATGGTGTGTCCGCTGTTAAACGATTCACATGAGACGCTCTCCCTCCTTCTTTCCTCTATTTATCTCAGTTCTATAGTCTTCCTGTCTTTGACCCATGTAGAATCTGGCTTCCCATTTGGGCTTCCATGCGTCTAGTCATTTACATTTCAGCACGTTTAAACCCTTCCAAATCAGATCCAAAAGCGTGTCATCACACTGACTGTCAGGAGAAGCACGTCCCTTAATTTCATTTAAATGTTCCTGTTTTTTTTCCCTTCATTTTCTTCCATTTCAGTTTGGTTGGAGGCTTTCTCAGAGGTAACTGTTCTGAGTGAATGATTGTGTAAACGTGAATCACAGCTTACAGCCTGAGTGAACCACAGTGGAATACTTCAAAGTTATTAGTTACATTCCCTGAAAATCACTTCCTTCATCATAAATTTACAACGGCTGAATTGTAACCAATAGCTTTCATAGTCTGCCACCTAAAAAGGACCCAACGCGCCAATTCCAGGTGAATTTTTGATATTTCATTATGAAATGAGCCAACTGTCTCATTTCTATCTCCCAAAATTCACTTTGCAAGAATTATTGCAGCCCTCCCCGTCCCTCCATTTCTGCAGGTCTTGTCTCATCTTCTTGTAACCAACCCAGGCTCATCTGATTATCAACTGATATGTTTCTGTCTTTATGTATTTCACATTCAATATCAATGATGAATTGAAACACTGACAGTTAAATGACTCTGTTAGGTTCCTCTTGCAGCCCCCTAATTACATAGATAGTATTTCCTGATATAATTTTTTTTTCTTATACAGTTATTGTTCGTGACATTGTTGTCAATACACCTAAAATTAGAGTGGTTACTCAGTTTATTTAAGTTGCTTAGTTGCATTAATACCGTGTATACTTGGTGGCAGTTTTTTCTCTAGAGGAAAGCTGTTCCTGAAGGTTTTGTTACCAAGCTGATGTAATTTTACAACTTAAAAAAAAAATCCCATAGTTTCTAGATAATTAATAAATCTTTGGTGTAGCAATAAACAATAACTATGTAAGAAAAAGTGGTTTATGGAAAAGCACATTCTGAATTTCCACATGAATTAAACTGGGGTTTCTAATGTAAACCGTGGATAACTGCAATTGTAACTTGAATTGATGGGGAATTGGTTGCTCATCAGGAAGTGTATATAAATATGTCCAAGTTAGTATAAATATCTACAAAATATACATTTGAAAGATGAGGGCAGGGTGAAGCTCATGGGCTTTCAACTGTGAGATTCAGGTTCGTGTCCCACGCAGGGACAAAAGTTTTAAATGCAGTTCACTTATTGAACAGTTTATTGGATTTATTCTTTCTTTTTCAGTCTGCTTGTTTAGATTTCCCAAAACTATCCACTGAAGTTTCAGAAAAGACAGTGATTTGGCTTCAAATAGATTCATACCATAAGCTTAACCACGTGCTAAAACACAAACACGTTTCTCTCACAGCTTTGGTAGTTGCAGGTCATTCCCCAGTTTGTAGACTTTACATGGACGTCTACCTACACGAACTGAAGAGGACGGCCACGTAAACAGATTTTGATGAAGTTGGGTTTTGTTCCAAAGCTGCTCAGGCATCATGAGATTTTTGTGTTTCACAAAGACATCACAGAAAGGCAACATGACACAGTCGAGGTTTTCTTTTTTGAATCTAGCCAATGCTGCGCAGCAGAGGTGGATTTTGTTTCTTTCTAAAAAGGCGCCTAATTTTGCATTCTTATCTCAACAGTCTGTTCTCCTAAGTCAGACTGTAATGTATAAACCTAGATAAAGGATGATTAAAAAGTCCATGCTTGCAAGTTATCGAGAATCCATTGTTCAGTATATTTATGTCCCAAATTTAAGGTTGCGTGACACTCCTCTGAAAATTTTAAAGCACTTGCCAGAACTTTGCAATTAACATGTCCTTTACAAACACACACACACGCACACACACACACACACACACACACACACACACACACACACACACACACACACACACACACACACACACACACAGAGTCACATTTTCCCCTTTGATGATATTCTGAAATCAGTTCTCTTTAATCACACGCGCCGTGGTGTTCAGGTGTTGAAAAGCCTTTTCCCTCCCATCTTCCTGAGGTTGTTGTTGTTGGAAAATAATTCACACTGGAACGCAAACCCTGAACCTTTCTGTAATCCAAAGGGGAAGCATGGCTTGTATTTTTTTTTTTTTAAATCAGGAAGCTTATAGATAAACAATAATAATACATTTCAGCTAATGAAACCGACCACGATGTATGGAGAGCTTACCCGTAAGCCCAGCGCCTCAGCCTTGTCACCATTTGTTTGGAGCTGTTTGTTTTTAACTGCCTGCTATTGTTACTGTTTTTAATCCGAGAGGCAAAAAAAAAAAAAAAAAAATTATTTGAATGCTCCATGGATTAAAGAAACTGTGATTTTCCACTTCAAACACATGCAGTGTATCGTGTGATAAAACGACTGCAGCTCAGAGTTTCATTGTCCTTTTTTCTTCATGCGCCAAATGCTGTTTATTTAAATTGTACACTTTCTTTTTTGGTTTCCAAGTGCCTGGGTGTCTCTGTAAAGATAGCCTTTTTTTATTTGGAGGTATTGTTTACATTCTCAAAAGCTTGGTTGGAATAATCCCAGAGCCCACCTGCTCAACTCAAAGTGATCCAAAAAAAAAAAAAAAGGAAAGGAAAGGAAAGGAAAGGAAAAGGCCAGGAAGGTGTGTCTGTGTGTGTGTGTGCATAAGTGTGTATAGTAATAATGTACAGTAAGTCTATGCTTAGCCATAGCTGCAGAGCTACAAAACAATGGGAAGGCTTTATTTGCATCACACTGATTCCTTTCATCTATCATCTATCTACCCGTATCTCCAGTTAGCACCCTTTTTTTATTTGTGGTTTCAGGAAGTCCAGTCAGATGGCTAAGGTAAGGGTCAGCTTTGTTCTGCAGGGAAATGAAACTCTAAGAGCCAAGTGAAAGATGGAAAAGATGAACTCTGTTTGTGAGAGAATGGGAGAGAGAGAGAAAGTAAAAGAGAGCAAAGCAAAAGACAGACGTGCAGACGGGACTGTGTGAGAGTGAGAAAGTAAATCAGACTTCAGTTGAGTGTTTATGAGGCGGTGGCGTGAGTGCATTTATACATATTGCTGAAATCCTTAATCAGTCACTGAACATATGCCTAAAAGAACGACATCTTTACAATGATGCGAACAGCTCGCACACGCAGAGCAGTGCAGTTTGTTTTCTTTAATGTAAAAGTGGAGGGATGTGTTTTCTGTTTAGGCTATAAATCATCTGTGCTTTCAAAATGTAAACCTGGTATCATCTTAACAAGAGTTAGGAACCTAAAGACAGACGAGTTGTTCAAAACAAATCAGCTACAACTTTTACTGCATTGCTTTGAAAAGTCACTTATTATTTTTAGGTAGCTGTAGACCTTCCCCCGCCCTGTCCAGGAAAAGGTTGTGTATGAATATACTTTGGGCTTGTTTTAGTTGCACAAGCAGTCAAGTATGTAAATGTGCCCACTTTATTTTCCAAAAAAAAAAAAAAAAAAACTGCAACATTCTGACAGTGAGGTCTATGCCTCCATTCCCACCGACACCACCACCACCACCCTCTCGGGCTGGGGGCATTTTAATTGGCCCACTTCCGAAGTGTAATTTTTTTAATTGCTTGGAGACACTCTGCTCTCTTTAAAAGAATCAATGCAGATGTAATAATATCTGTAATTGTCTGCCACGCTCCAGGGACACCACAAAAGCCTTGGATCAATGGAGGAAAGCAGGGAAGCTGGTAGGGGTTAATTTTTCCTTTTCTGGAGGTAATGACAGGGAGGCAACGCTTGGCTCCTGGCATAGAGGCACAACTTGTGCTGTTCCTATTGTCTCTACAGCGCCTAATTGGGCCAAATGCAGTTAGTTCCCCTTGGCAGAGGCTGTCGAGGTGGTGATTAATGAAGCCTCCAGTCACGTAACCTGATAAAAAGAAAAGAACGGGATAGGAAAGGGAAAAAATATCAACCTGCTTTGTGTTCTTCATCCTTTTTCCTTTCTTGTGCTTTTTCACTGCCTTTGTCAGTTCTCCACAACTTCTTTCTCAAAGTAAACAGGTTAAGTAGTTTAAGTTTGGTGAGCTTTATTTTTCTTCAGGGGATGAAAGGGGGCATGCCCATTACTACACTGTGGCAGTAATTAAACAAAAAGAGAGAGAGAGAAACAGGGAATTGGCTGAGCTTGAGTTCCAGGTCTCCTTGCATTATGTGCAATATCACACATTCTCTGTTTTAAAAAAAAAATAGAAACTGGATGGCCAAGGAGACAGTACTTGGATTTTGCAGCAGTCTTTCCCGTACAGTCTCCAGAGATGTGTGTCATAATCCAGGATCAAGAGGTCACAGGTATTAGCCTCCCAGGATCGTCATGGCCTTTGACTAATTACCTCATTAAGCTGCACTCCAATACTTTTCATGGTCTCTGTGGCCCGGCCTTGTTGGTTGGCGTAAAGAGAACAGAGTGGACACAGAACCCATCCTGAGTGACCTGATCGCAGCTTGTTGCCGCCTGGTAGGTGGGAGGGAAATCAATCCTCAGTAAATATATTAGATGCAATTACATCCTGCTGGACTTTGCCTAACACATTTATGGAAGCATTAGGCAAAGTCTTCCTTTATCAACCCCCCAGGGCCATTACGACAATGACATGTAATTTTCACATGTAGGAACTGGAAAGGTATTGGAAGGTATTGGAAAAAGAGCACAGAGGAGGAGTTTCAGGCCTTAGGTTTTGATTGCATTCAGAACAAAGCCATTTATTAGGTTGATGACGCTTTCTAGTTTGGGCCAATCCTAATAACAAGGCTTGATGCATCACTGCAGCCAGGCTTATGAAGAAACTTTGGATAAACAGTTACTTTTATACCTTTACTTTTATATATCTACAGTGTAAGATGCAATAAATTAGCAATAAATCAGCAAGTAAAGGAACAGTGAATAAACCTGTTCCTTTACTTGCTGATTAATTTAGGCACACCTCCATATAAATACATCATCTTCCATATAAATGAATTATTAATATGGCATTTCAGTTTCTCTCAAAGAGAAGTGTGATATACTCATTTTTCACGTGATAATCAGCAGTAGTTGCTGAATTATTTGGGGGATTTGATTAATGTTTGTATTTGTGTATGTTCATTTTGTCTAGAATTACGTAGGCACCTTAATTCCTCTGTGAAAAAACACCCAATTACCATAAAACGTATGAATGATAATTGTGGAACAATGTAATGTCAATAGCCTTCTGATTAATCCCTCCGAACGCAGCCAAATGGCTGGCACAGTAACTCGGTAAGTGATAAGCAATTTAATTTGTTCCTAATTACTAAGAGACCCATTTTGCCACTGTCATGATGAGATTTTTGAATCCTCCTTAACCAGCCAAGCCTTATACATTTATAAAAGCATCTCTTTTTTTTCCCCCCTCTTTCCTTTTGGGAAGGTATTCAAGTCTAATTACTCACAAGAGGGCATGTGTGCTTATAGTAGTACAAGAGGTGCTTGACAACAAAGTTTATCCCAAACAGCTAAGACTGAAGCTACATTCAGATACTTTGGAGATGAACAGCTATCCTACTGTAAAAGTATTTGTTTATGTGTGTTAATGCCTGCATACTATTGTGTCCAAATTATACGAGCATTATTATTTGCAGGGTTTCAGAGTCAATAGTTCATTTGTGATTATCCATGAAATAGCTTTGAGCCTACATGCCATAGGTTTTTCAAACAGCCTTTTTTTCCCCACCTTTCTCTTTCTTTTAGCAATGAGCTGAGGAACTGGGGTCTGCTTAGATGGGCTCAAATGCAGCATCACATAGTTTTACCTCAGGGCTTCCTCGCTGTCACCCAACAGCACCCTCAAGACCACTATTCTCCTTTTTATCCCAGACCTGAATTCTTCATTTGGTCACACTGTTTGCTCCTGAATGGTCACCTCTGAGGAGATTAACCCTTTCATTAAAAATGCCTGACTAGGGTCAACCTTCTGCCTGGCTCTACAGTCCCAGTGCCTTGCTTTGATCTATCAGCTATGGTGAAATTATTAGCAAACTCTAAGCCAAGCCATGTGATTTGTTTTTGTAAAATTGTAGAAATTATTCATAATCCTATTATGTGGCCAAGGGGTAAACCTGCATAAAAAAATATAAAGCCTTTGTCATGGGGAAGGCAGTAGGAGCAAATGCTGAATGAGGGCAAACTGGAGTTATGGGAAAGCAGAAGTTTTGTGACGAGGTCCTAATCTGCCACACCAGGTCTTATTATACCTTTAAAAAGTGGCTCTGTAACTTAAAACAGAAAACGTAGTTAAATTTGAATAACTGAATAACTGTGAACTGCGAATAACTGTGAAGTTACAAACTCCAGTCCCAACAGTGGGCATTATCAGTAGGGTAATGTATTGCACATAACTAGGGGAAGAGAAGAAATCACAATTTTTACACCGCCCATCTCCCTTTCAGGGGCCAATACTTTGCAGAACAAAAGTCAATGTCTCAGCCTAAATCTTGTCTGACAACGCGTAGCAGCCAGTGCTATTTTGGGCTCTTTGTGGTGCCAATCTCCTATCTCTCCTGTGACATTTTTTCAAAGAAAGAGTAGATTTCCTAGAGACTCTGCCCTTTGCAACTTCCACAGTGTATTCTTGCCCATAGAGTAAAGACCCTCCTCCTCACTCTTATGCGGCTGCTCTCTGCAGTGACCTGAGAAAGGGGAAATTAAGACAGCGTATCAGGCTAAGAGCCCTATCTTTAACTGGTGAAGTGAAAAGACATTATACAGATGCTTAATTCTCAGTTACACATTTGGAATGAAAGGTGCAAAACCTGGGAAAATTTTTGTCAATGAACTATGCTGAAAACAAGAACAAAAAATATTTAAACTCTAAATAACATCTGATAGGAAACTGCTGCTACTTTGCTCAGATCAAACCTTGCAGGAACATTTCCTGACTTGCAATATCTTCGATTTATAATTGTCTGGAAAGTTATTCAGAAACCCCACACTTTAATCATCCTGTTCTCTGTTCAGCAATAATTTACTACTCATACAAAAACTTGCCTTCATGCTTTTAATGTCCCCATTTTAGATGGACTGGCTAACTGGCAGGCCACCAACTTCACATTAATTTGCTGCAGCGTCTGAGTGTACAGGTCTTATCTGGGCCTGCTTTTATTCAGGGTGAAGAGCTGAGTCGTTCTAAATAACGCAGGTCTAATTGGCTGTGTTTTGCAGTTAATTTCCATAAAGAGTCTAGGAGACTGTCACCTCGGCTTGGGAGCACAGGGTGCTGGAGTTGGAGCCATGTACCTCATCCAGCCGTTAATCAGGAAACACACTTTCAGCTGCTTAGCAAAGGGCAGAGGTCAAGGAGGAGGGGCTAACACCATATCTGCACCAGAGTGCTATAATTGTAGGAGTGTAAATTGCTGCAGAAAAATGCTCCATCTCTGAAATTCAGTGTAAATGCATGGCAGTGCTCTGACCAGAGGGTATAATGAAGGACCAAGTGTCTCTTTGTGTAAGCAGAAAAGTAAGTCTTGTGAAACTTATTTGGCATGCCTTTGCTATAAACCAAAAGTGACCAAAAAGCAGCATATCCAAAACGCTCTAAATGGATCTTTTCTACAAGGATGGTGGCTCTAAGTCCTGTAAGATTTTAACCTGTGAGGATTTCAGCATCAGTGAGAATATCCATTTTATTTGAGTCTTCTGTTTCTGCTGAACTATACCATTGGTTGGGGGCAGACTCATCCTCATAATGTGGCATGCTTGATCCCACAGCTGCGATTTTTCGGCTGCCACTTTACACCCAGTGGTTCCAGGGCCTTGAATAGAGGTGGTCTACACAGAGTTAGACCCTCTCATTTTACGGCTGCTTGCCTGTGGTCAGTGCTACTCTAGCTCACAATGGGGGGGGTTGAACACAAGATCCACTCTTCCTATAAGTTACATACATTTATGGACATATAACAGATGCATATACCTTATGCTTTGTACTAGCCTGCAGTGTTTATTATAAGTAACCAAGAAAGTTGGCATCAAAGGGTGGCTAAGAAGAAATGCACAATTAAGCACATTAACTTTTGACACGAAAACTTTACCTGACCTGTCAGATGTAATCATCACTTTCAGAATACAAAAAGACATGTAAATACTCCACCAAAGCACAACCAGGTCCTAGAGATACACTCTCAGCTTCATAGCACCACTAGAAACATGAAAACCCACAATCTGAGAGTCACTTCCCCCAAAACAGGGTGCAGCCTAACTAAACTGGCCTTATTTATTCAGTTTCAAGCGACCATAATGGGTCCATGGAACACACTAACCCCCAGTGGTACACTTAAGTGGCTCACAAAAAGATGCAGGGGATGGTGCTGCCAAGAGTGGCTTTATAGGGACAATTTAACATAATGGTCAAATAAATACCGGTGTAAAAAAACACCTGTGAACACCGGTGGCAGGTTGATGCCATTGCTATATTTTTTGTGTGACAGTTCAGCAGTGTACAACAGATTTCATTCCATTTTGTTAAAGTACATGGGTGCATTTTGGTTTTATACACTGCATCATAAATGCAACTCACTGAATGTGGCAAAGAAAGGACACAACAAGCAATGCCATTAAGGATCAGTCAAGGAAAATGATTGGAAGGCCTTCCATTCTTAGCTCACAATTAGCTCCCATTTACACACACTAATCAGTCTTATACAGAATTTTCAGCCAAGTCTCAATTTGAAATATAAATTGACAAAATGAGATCATGCTGCTGCATTGTTCTCTGTCGGTTCAAAGTTGAAGTCGCGCCACATTCTGCGATGTCAGAGTTATCACAAAAACACCTAAGTCCTAGTTTAAATTACAAGGTGAAAGGTATGTAGCAGTGGGAAGAAGCAATTATGGTAGCTGTCAAAGGACATAGACTTGGCGCTGTGCTGCATGTGATTCAGTGTGAATTTAACCCTTTAAGAACTTTCTCCTGCAAAAGAAAATACCAATCAGTTCAACACTTCAGAACAATGGAAATATATATACAGTATCAGTGTATATAACAGACTGGGCTAGTATACTGCACTGGTTAACACAGAGACAGAGATCAGCAGCACAGGCTCTGATCAGTGTGTTTTTGTAACTCAGTTGAGTTTAAGGGGGCTCAGAGTGATGACTGGGTACCTACAAGATGACAAAGTTGGACAGCACTGTCAACTAAAAAAATGAAATAATATAAAACCCAAATGGCCATAACCACTGTGATGTTAAAATTAACAAGAAAATAATTGCTATGCTGATTGATTATGATTAAAAAAAAAAAAAAAACGGTTTCAGCCCTAGAGAGGTCTTCTAATAGTTTTAACAGCAAAAGATGATTAAAAACTATACATTGTTTGAGGAGGCAGTAATGCAAACAGATGGATTGCTTTCAACCAAACATTCTGCATATGTATGAAACATCACCTTTAAAATGCCTCATTAGAAACCATAAAGGTAGGCACTATGTGTCTTTTAGACAAACACTCTACCTACTACCGTAGAATAAAACATTACATAACCTGACTTTCAGGCAAAAGACTTTATGAGTCAGAAGTCGGCTACACAAGACACCGCCTAAGCAGGTCCCGATATTTCCTACTCATCACGCACTGCTTCTGCTTGACATGCTTTTCCCTCTGCAAACGAGATGACCGCTGCTTTACCCCTGGCACAGGGTGTGAGTTAGATGTCCCAGTCAGACCTGTCCTGCTGAATACCTTATGGCAGGTTGTTTGTGAAGCTCTTGTGGTCTGTTTGTTCCCACTCCCCACCCTGTCCTTGTTGACAGTGTCCCCATTGTGAGGTGGAGGGGCCCTGCTTAGCTTTGCCTGCGCCTCATTGGAGAAGGTGTTGGTCCAGAGAGAGCTCACACATACCTCTGCTCATTCTGTGGGAGCATCTGTTGCATACCTGCCTATTATTTAACTTTATGTGCTCACTGATCTGCATCTGGTGACTCAGGTATAATGTGCAATGTTACATTTATGCTGCTGATGTTAATGTGTGAGAAAAGCTACAGCAAGATAGAGTAACTGTAAAATTACCATAAAATTTACATTTAAAGAAAAATTTAGGCGTGCAATGCGTGCAAAAAAGTGATAAGCATCAGTCAGGCTCTACCACTCACTCAGAACCAACTTGCAAATCTGCGTTTTATGTATTTTAAGAGAAATCTGCTATACAATAATTATACAATTAAATATAGGAAAGTGTATTTCATACATTTTTCTATAATTTGCAACATACAACATCACATTTTAAATTGTATAAGACACATATTTTGTAATAATGCCTACATATTTTAGTATTTTCTAAATTACAAACCAAACTTATACATAATTAAATGAAATTTATAGCCTGTGTACAAAAACAAGACCTCAGTGGAGTTCAGTGTTTTAACATGCTCCTTATGGTTCTCTCTTACAGGCGCATAAAATCAATGATTTTGGGGCGAAAGACACATTAAATAAAAATCCAATACAATCAAATCCAGCCTCACGTCTACAACTAGTCATCTACCTAATCCCCTCCTCACCAATCTCCTGCTCCCCGGTTCCTAACATCAGCGGGGAGCGTGGCTAATTTACGAGCATGGGCAATGCCAACATACTCTCTGAGGAGGCCCCGTTTTAACACCTCCAAATGCTGTAATGCATCCCAGCTGACCTTAATTATAAAAGCAAGTGCCTCCCCCGGGCCCCCCCCCCCCCCCAATACAATCCACAAGGCCGGGGGTGTGAGCCAATGTTCTTACCTGCAGAGAACAACACAGCAGCAGCTACCGTAGCAGCTCAATGTTAATAGTTGCATCCTGAGAGGAAATCAATAAAGCTATAAAGGGTGATATCACAGTGTCTGGACCCCCACGCACACATTCCTCTCATCTTCCTCCCTCCCTCCCTCCCTTCCTCAGTGGAACCTGTTTATGAGGAGTTCCTCTGGTTGGTGGGAGCAACTGAAAGGTCAGTAGTATGAGGTTTTGATCCAGGGATGAGACACCCTCCTTGGGAGTGTGGGGTAAATGGTGGAGTGGGACCCCTGACTCATCTGGAGAAAAGTGGATCTTTTAAAGGGCTTATAGCTGCTGTGTGTTGTCAAGGTAGCGAAGCATTAGTGCTTGTAAAGGCCCATCGATGCCGCCTGGTTACGATCAGAGAAGAATCCCGGGAGGTAAAACGAGGCCTTGCTAAACTGCTGATGAACCGAGGGGGATATTAAAAGACTGACTCTCCCTCTTCTTCTGTCTGTACTGCAGATTTTTGCCCATAACATTGATATATGCACAGCACGGGGCTCTAGCATCATTGGACTGATAAACTGCTCATACAATAGATAATCTTTTATGTACCTCCCGTGCACAGCACAAATATTATGACTATTAGTACATTAATTAACTTGCTGGCCTGGGGGTCCTCTGCCCAGCCAAGGTTAAGAGCTTCTTTAATTAAAGATCAATACGGTTTTGCAGTATATTTCTACAGCACCAAAAGAGACATGAAGCTCTTTAATGTCTGCGTGTCCGAATGATGTAGAACTTTGCTAGATATGCATAGACAGAGAATCAAAGTGCAAAGTGTGACCATCTGTGAGTATCGAACAGTGCGCTGATATGTCAAACAGCTGAGGTGATAGTGTGAATGATGTATTAACACCTCCTTACAGGATTGAGTTATGTTTTGCAACAATACTGTATATAGTCATTTTTCAGCAGGTCTGAGCTCAATCCCAAACAAACAAGCCCATTAAGATCAACGCTAATTAAAGCAGCAACAATACCCACATCGTCTTCCAGCCTTTGTTGATATTTGCACATCACTTATTAATACACCTGTGTACTGAGCAAAGCATGTGAGCAGCCACACTGAGGGTTGAGATCAAAGTCCAGAGCACTCTCTCTACATGTACACCAGAGGATTTAGTCCTTGCTTGTAGAAGGAAAGATGGCAAAGCCCAAAGAGCACACCTTTGTGCTCAGTGCTCCACAGTTCCCCTTAGATCAGCGATATCCACTTAGATTATGTTGGACGGGACACCTTTGTTCAGAAAAGAGCCCACAAAGGGTTAAAATCAACAGTTAAAATCCTGACCCTAGACCCAAACAAAGAACCAACCAGCCTCCACCCACAAGATGCTTGAAAACATGGACCTTAAATTTTAGACTTCTCACTTGTCTGACATCAAACTAGCTCATCCACATCTACAACAGCCTGTAGCAACATGTTATCACATATTGAGTGTTCTAGCCAAGAACTCTGGGTTGTAAGTGAAGTGGGAATGCGACATACACAACCTCTTACACATTCATCGTCTCACAGATACACTGCTGGACTGTAGCAACTGATGGTAATGTGATGGATAAGCCAGCCTCACTTATCAATGCTTAACCCACCTGGGTCTCTCTGGGCCTGTTGGCCAGTCTCTTTTCAAACCCTGCTTCCTTTTCCTCCCACCACCGCCCACACCCCTTTGCCACACAAGACTAAGACAGGTTAAACAGTTAAACACCAGCAAATCCAGCACTGCCCTGTGGGAAATTTGCTTCTAATCCTTAACTTATAGGCACAGAATCAAAGCCAAAAAGCCTGAGCAACAAATCTGATCCTCCCTCTAACAATCTTGAGCCTCTTGGGAGGGCAGGGAGAAGCTCCACAGACTGGGCTGAGATGGATAAATACCTAAATGATGAGACAGTCTGGGGACAGGGGAGTAGTGTCTGGCTATGGCCGTTCACCTCCAATTTGGCATCCGCACAATGAAAGGCAATTGGGCGGCAGCCCCCACACAGCAGCCAGTCCTTATTATTATATGTTGAAGTGTGGCTTGGGCAATGATTAATGACAGTGTCAGGGCGAAAACAAAGCACAGCGCAAGTTATCTCCAATCCACCTGCTCCAGTGGCCCGATTGCAAGAGAATGGAAAAGAGTGTGAGAAGAGGCTTGATAATGGGGAAGAAAGGGGAAGAGAATGGAAAGGAATAAGAAGAGGCGGAGGAAAGAGGTGGGAGAGGGGGGGACTGGTGGGAAGGAGAGTGAAGACTCACTGACCACAGCAAGGTGAGAATAACTTCAAAAGCCATACCAAAAGCATATACTGTGCATATGAGCAGATATAGGAATTTTGTAAGACAAATGACAAAGACTCCACAGTGCACATTACACACTCCATGTTACATTCAAGATCAAAATAATTCCTAACCACCTGCAAGGATTTATTCTTTGTCCCTTTAAACCAACCAAATGCCAACTTGCAGGTAGTTTCCATGTGAGGTGCGAACATGTAGCTTGTGGCTCGCTGTGGTGATTGATTTGACAGAAAGAGTGGACTTTCATGCGTCTGTGTTTGTTACATCCAGGCCCACTGTCCCCTGCTGTATTGGTGTTGACATTTATGAGACATGTCGGAGGGGGCCTGCTAGACCTCACTAATGAGAGCGCTGTGCCTGACAGTGAGTAGCGCAGCCTGACACTGCCATCCAGAGGACACACTAGGTAAAGCAGCTGTGGAACAGCGGTCAATTACTATGTTTCCAGTTGTTCTACTTCTGTGATTCTTTGACAGTGTACAGTACCAAATTGCATGTCTTCCAGATAATCTGAGAAGCTGCTTTGAAACCACGCTTAGCTGTTGATTTCTTCTTTACAAACTGACCAGTTTTTTCACTGGTCAGCATGAGGACTCTCAGAACTGTGTGTGTTTGTAAGTGTGAGCTGCCTTGACTGTGACGAGTGAGTGAACTTGTCTGCCAACTTGGCTATAAAGCTGTCCTGGATAGTGACAGCATCACAAGATTTCTTCAGTATTCGAGACTGCGGACTGTTAAGAAGCATTTACTTACAGTAACATAAAGAAGTGTCATCATTTAAGTAATGTTGTTTTCACTTCACCCGTCCCTACTCCACTTCCCTAGCACAACATGAAACAAACACATACAAATGGCACAGCGAGCAGACGGGAGGTGAGAGGAGCTCATAAGTTACAGTTTGGTCCAATTTAACTGTGAAGAAAAGCAATGCAAACACTTGCATATCTTTACAGATGGTCACTTAATGCAAACTCTAAATATAAATCATATTAGGATGTAGGAATACCCATCTGAAGAGCTAAACAAGGTATTCCTAAGCTGTCTTATAGTCATTTTTACCAGATCTAGCCAAAACCCTGCTCACTCTCTTATATAAGTAGAGGGAAAGACCACGATTAGTAACCTGATCACATACTGACAACCCACACTTAACCAAAGGAATTAGAATAACACAGTTCACACCTGTTTTTTTTTTTGTTGTTTGTTTGTTTGTTTGTTTTCTATTGTTTTTAAAGTGGTGATGAATACCAATAAACAGGAATAACTACTATTTTTAGCCACAAGCCCGAACAATCAAAGGCTCTTTAAACACCACTAGAATATTTTAATTAGGCATTAACAGGAAAACGAAGCAGAGATACAGTATTGTAGATGTTTGAATCGCTGTTTTGAGCTTGGTTTTTATTGCATCCCTACTTTAACTAACCATTATTACCAACCAATAACTGCCAACTCAACTAAGAATCAGCTATGTACGAAATAAGAAATTCAGTCTCCTCTTTCTGGGCACTGGGCTCAAAAGCTGCAGAAAAAGGAAAAAAAAAAAGAGGAAAAAAAAAAACAAGAAATGAACTCTCATTTTGACCCATGTGTGGACCCAGAGACTCTCTCCATTAAAACCAGGAAATGAAAGCGCACCACCCCTGGCTCCACTAATATATGTCTGCGCTTTCAAAGAACCCCTTACTATATTATACACTCTTGCCATCCTCAGTGTGATAGCTTCCCTAGAGTGGTGCAACAAAAAATGTTTAATGTAACATATGCCACGTAAAATGGCTTTATTTACATGCAAGCTATTTCATCATTAGTAAAAAAGTAGAAACATAGGTATGAGTTTGCAACTTGACCATGTGATGAGGCAGAATCACAGTCCACAATCTGAACTGCCCCCACAAAAGTCGAGCTTGTGATCATATTATTGTTTGTGCATATGGCTGCCAGGATATAAAGTTTGTCTGGTCCTAATTTACAAATCCCTGTTTCCTGCTTTTGCTCTGGTTTTTTTGTCCTAAAACTTCAGAAGTGGTGTATCATATCTCATTCAGTTTGATGTTTACGTTTCCACACTATAGGAGTAACTTTATATTCAGTACTGACTGCTACAGAGCTCTATCAGACAGAACCAAATGGTGTTTAACTTCTTTACTCAGGAGATAGTGGTGGTAGTTCCTCAAATTAAAATACCTACAAAAGGAACTTGCCTCCTCTCAAGCTGCGACATTAAAGGAGAAACACAATAACTCTGACAACTAACTGCCAGACGTTAGCAGGTTACTCCTTTCTAATGTGCAGTCCTAATTAACCCCACATACTGCAACAATGAGACCAAGTGATATCCTTTGCAAGAATGGCAGCAGAAAATGCACTAAACATCAAACAGTATTAGTTATCAAAGTTATAAATGGTGGAAATGACTGCAAAAGATCACTTTTAACCAGGAAAAATTGCTCAAATATAGCAACAAAAACTTTAATTGCCTCTGACTTTTGAATCGATAAAGGGATTCAACTGAATGTGAAAGCACCAGAGACAGATCCCATTTCATTAACTTATGCATCTGTGTTGGGGTTGGAACAGATACTAAGGACAGATGACAAATGAAAGGAAAAACTGGAGCCCTTTACCCCTACAGTGCTGGGCTCTTGCTCCGCTATGCTTCGAGGAATCGGTCACTGCGAATCACCAAAGTTGTTTCCACGATGGATTTTTGTTGACTGACTTTGTCACCGTTTACCACTGTCACTTTTTGTGACATTACAGTAACAACATAACTGTGAAAAACACACAAAAAAGGGAGAGCTACTTCCCTCAAAAGATAAACTCCATCACTGCCACAGGTTATGCATTGGCTACTTTAACTGCAATCCCCATCTATACAGTGTTTCATTCAACTGGTGTGAAATTACTTCAGACACCCCACTCATTTCATTTTAGGGAATAAACTTCTTTTCCTTAATAAATGTCGGCCAACTGTATACTTCCTCTGGTTTTTTAGTGTTACACACCCAGCCTTAAACAAGTTGGGTGTCTGAGCTAATTGCAAACAGTAAGTGCACAAAAACCACAATTTAGAAAGAAGTTGTTACAAGTGAAAGGTACTGAGAATTTTCCAGCTTGGCTGCTATATATATGTGGTAGGTCTAATCACAAATGGCATATCCTTATTTTAGAGAAGAAAAAAAGTTTGAATAAACATGTGAAAATTGCTCTCTTTTTCACTGATCCAGGTTGCTGAGCACTATAATTGACTCACAGCTCAAAACAACAGCATGTGTTTTTTGCCGCTAACTCCGAGAATGAATCACATCCCTATTTAGTAATTAACCTACATCACAGAGCCTGGTACTGCTCCCAAAACACACTTAGGCCTGAGCAGTGCCTCATTTTCATCCCTATTTGGAGTAAATGCAAGTGTAGTTTTTGCTAATTCTTTCATGTAGGTTCCCTTACCTTACTGACAGAGTAAAGAAAAAAGTAGAATCACATTTTGAGTGGAGTTAATGTGATAATGTTAACAATATGAAAATAAAATATTAAAATAGAGGGATATAAATTTAGGTCATACTGTCCACCGCTACTTCCAAGATGGCACTCCCACCCATCCCTAAGTCACAAGGGGCCTTCAAATGAGTATGAAAATTCTCAGTCACCAGAACATTATTGTACACCTATGGAAGATTTTGATCTTGGATTCCTTCATTATGCCATCTTTGAATGAGGACAAATTCAATCACTCAAATTTATGAACCTGGATCCCAGTTAGAAGGGCTGCACTGGAGGGGCAAAGCAAATATATATTAGCCACTAATGTATCATTTTATTTGCCAAAAGGCCCATGGCAGTCAATGGTGCAAATATCAGCCAAACGTTGGTGCATCTCTAGTTCCACATGCTTGTGCTGCTATTGTCTCAGGGCCTTTGTGCTTTTTTTGGAGTTAGTTGGAGTTTTTGGATTTTGTGATTATTTAGAACTTCTCTGTTGTTTTCATAGCCTTAGTTTTTATTTGTTATTACTTGATTGACCTTTGTTTTCTTTTTGTTTCCATAAGT
Source organism: Archocentrus centrarchus (assembly GCF_007364275.1). Taxonomy (NCBI): domain Eukaryota; kingdom Metazoa; phylum Chordata; class Actinopteri; order Cichliformes; family Cichlidae; genus Archocentrus; species Archocentrus centrarchus. The sequence goes on along the minus strand of NC_044367.1, from coordinate 15,744,995 downwards.
ATTCTGGTAAGGGTTTTCTTTAGTATAGTTTTTGTGGAAGTTTCCCAGACGTGTCTGTGTTAGTTATCTCCTGTTTTATTTTGGTAATAGTTGTCTCCTGTGTTTTGTGTTTGGTTCCACTTCCCTGCCCTGTTTGATTGTCTGATTCAGTTCACCTGTGTCTTCTTCCCCAGCTGTTTCCACTTCCCCTGATTGCCCATGTGTCAGTGTTTCTATCTATAGCTTTAGTCTTCCCTTTGTCTTTTGTCTGCTGTTCTCTCTATGTAAGCTTGTTTTGGAGACAAAAACTTTTTGTTTTCTTCAACAGAACATGCAGACCATGATTCTGCTTGCTAAAGCTGCTGGACAGGATATATATTTCAAATTATTTTCTCAGACGTTTGAGTTAGGTGCTTCAAATTTTTGACTTACTAACTTGACATTTTGAGATAACCTGATATCTTGAATTAATAATCCAAAACTTTGACTTATGCATGGAAAAATGTGGTTTTTTTTTCAGTAGCAGAAACAAGATTTCATACCTCTCATGTTCTCCTGGCCTGTTGGGTTTTTTTGTTTGTTTGTTTTTGTTCTTGTTTTTTTTTTTATTCTGGTAACATCTATCAATTTGGATTTTTGCATGGCCTCTGTTATGTTGTCTGGACTTTCCACCAACTCAGTGAAAGTGTGCTCTCAGTTTATTCAGTGGGTTTCATGAGTCTGCATTTGGGTCTACTACCTGTGATTTATGACCTGTGGGATCAGCTCTGAGGTGCACTGAAGTTAGTCTCAGCCATGTAAGGGCCCAAACTCTCAGTTCTGTTTCTACTTGTTTTTCTGTGTCTGATTTTTAAAGCCCTCACACTCACTGTCATTTTACCTCTAATAAATACAATTTTTAGCAGACAAATAGATATGACACTGAAAAGGGTCCCCTGAGTTACAGATGTTGTAAAATAAAACTGATTACATATTTTTTTGTTATCATACAGTCTTGGGGTTCCAGTTATGAATATGCTCAACACATACTGAATACAAGTCTGCTGACTTTTCTGATCTTTTAAGCATTAGGATTTGTTCAGAGGCCTTGACCACTTGTAAATCACAACAAGGCTGAATTAGGCAGGCTTATGATAATAATAAAAAAAAAAGCTAGACATCTCTAAACATCTTTGTAAACAACCTGTCAATCATTTCCATTAAAAATGTTTTTTTTTTTTTTTGTGAACACTTGTTTTGAGACTCCACCAACTGTATGCTTTATTTGACAGTTCCAATCATGTAACATTGCATCTTTCAGCTCTAGATGTGGCAAGGGTGTCTTCCCTGTGTAGTTTTCCCATAGCAAAGTAATCTGCGGAGGAAACAGTGGTGTTTTTTAATGAGAAGCCATGGTCTCCTCTTCTCTGTAAAAGCTCTCGTCTGTCGGTAGCACAGTGCAGCACAACACAGCACAGCATGCTCCACTGAAATGTGGTCTGTCTATGTGGGATTGCAAGGGCCCCTTTGAAGTACTGAGCTGTGGCTGTTTCCTTTGTGTGTAACAACACTAAAAATCAAACCTAAAACCAAAACACCCATAAGAATACCTAAAAAGAGGTACAATATAAAGAGCCGTATGTATATGATGCTTTACACATCTCTCCTTTGTTTCATCCCCTCCCTTCTGCCATAATTATGCATGTCTTCTGTGAAGAGCTGCAGTGCGTCTGGAGAGCCCCCTGAATGGAAACTGTGAGGTACAGAGAGGCACATTAAAATCCTCTAACGCTCTCAAACGAACAACCTAGGGACAAAACATGAATTCCATGCGGTTTCTCTCCTTGTAGTGCTGTAGCTCAGACAACCTCACATTTAGTACTGGCTGCCATCTCAGACAGTGGGTCCAGTGGGATGTGTAGCTATGTGTTTATCAGAGAATGAGCTTCCTCTTTTAATGTGGCATATAACCCTCCTTCCACCCCACCCCACCCCCGTTATCTCCTCCCTCCTTTTCCTTATTCCTTCCTCTCCCTCCTCCCTCTTACTCTCTTATGACTGTAGTTGAAGGTGAAGCACCAGAGTTCAGAGAGCAAGAACAACTGTCGCCTGAATCTCACAGAGCTCTGCTCTTTGGGAGCTGAGGGGTTTTTGCCCCTGTGTCGATGCTGTGGCACACTTACAGGAGTTACAATGTGGGATGCTTGAATATAGTTTATATTACTGTGGCCTATATAACATATGTGCAGAGAACAGAGAACAAAATTATAACAGAGAATAAAATGAATGAGAGTACCATACCGAAGATTTAATCTGCTAAACCTTTGAGATATGAACATCTGTGGCCATGAACACAGACTATGGATGCTCCTATATAAGAACTTTAAATAGAAGAACACAATGGTGACCTTATGACGAGGGGGAAAATTGCTAAGAATAAAGTGCACACAAAAAGTGGCTACTTTCACTACCGTGTACAAAAAAGCCACGCTTGTGACTCTGTCACCATTTTGGGGTGCACACAGGTGTGCACATATTCAGACTAGGGCAAATTAATACCTTTGTTCAGTCAGTGAGTCGTATCCTTTTTTTATATAGCGCATATATCACAGTGGAATTCAAAGGACTCCAGATAGAAGCGTAGTAAAAAAGAAAGGAAATATACAAAATTTGAGAGGTAATAAAATACGTAAAAAATTAAGAATCATGGTGACAAATACCACAAAACTATTAAAAAAACTATGAGTAATCTTCCCTTAGACCTGCATGTCTTTTAGAACAGAATTCTCCTCCTTCCAATCTGAATGACAGTGTTGTGTATTCTTTGTATTAAACATGTTGGTGTCATTACAGTTTTTTAATTAATTAACATTTTCTAACAAATAAAGAAATTTGACTGAAGTCAATAACAATTAGCTCAAATACTCTTCTACACTTTTAAGCACATTTAAATGGATGACCATTGCACGCTTATCATTCCAGCATTTTCCACTGCACGGTCTGGCTCATTTAACTGGATGTAATTTGCTTCAGGTATTAGGTAATTTTCCTTACTTCAGGTTAGGTGGGCCTGATCACCACTGAAGCTCTGAGTGAACCTGCTGTGAAGGATCTATGGGAGACAGTGATCTGGATTCTCAGAAGCTGTCTGTGTGGGACAGCAGCTCCTGTTGCTTGTAGCTTGGCTATTTAAAAATGCTATGTTTGATGTCCCGTGTCCCACATCCCAGCTCATACATGCGGCACTTCTCTTTGACCAATTACTGATCTGCAGTGCTTTTTTTAAATGTTTTGTGCTCATTATCTGCCATTTTATAAGTTCCCAGATTCTGCGTAAATGTATCTACTACAAAGTGCACTCTATGGCATGATGCACTGTTCAGTTTTATTTATACAAAGCATACTAAGTTCTCAGTGATGTTGCAAAATGACATAAGCATTTAAAATCTGAATTTATTGCTCAGTATTGAGTACTTTTATGACTGTGCTTTATACTAGGGATCAGTGAATAATGAATGGCCTTCATATTGACAAACTTTATATTTTAATCAAAGCATAATAATACATGAATGTACAGCACAGTATGTTTCTACAACTATCACTATGATAATGCAAAACCCAAAAAGGGTGCAATTCAATTTAATTTAAATGGTGCCCTCTAGTGGACATTTTGCATCCCTGCTGCTGACTGTACAAAGACAAGTCCCCTAAACGTGTTAGTTTTTTCTTATCTGACTTTATAGATTCATTTGTGGCTGTTTTGGTCATTGCAAACTGATGAAGCCAGATTTGTTGCAATTAACAGCCAAATTCAGATGTCGTCACCTACTGGAAATAAACCCTCTGGGGTTTATTTCAGAAAGCAGGCTATGCTGTGTTGTCCATGGCCTCAAATGTTGTGCAGATGTTCTTTGCAAAAGCGATTACAAATATCCAGCAGCGTCTCACACACACACACACACACACACCCACACACATACATACTACACTACATTGAATTTAAAACAAATTATATACTGTTATACAAGTCAGTTTTGATATTTCAGTACTACAGAATGCAGAAAATTTATTTGTTTTTTTTTCATAAGAAATCATTTTAAAAAAATAGTCTTCAATAGTCAAAAACTACAGGATCAGCTAATCAATTTGCCATCCAAGAAGGTCACACTGGCAAACCCAAGTACTGACTGAGTCCTGTAAAGCCTCCAGCTTCTCAGCACAGGACGATTGTGCCCATTTGCCCCTGTGCTTCTTATGGAACTTACCATGAAATACTGTTTAGTACAGATCAGCGAACATGTATATCCTCAAGTAAATTACAACAAGAATCAACAAGAGTCATGGGACAAATGCCTTCACAGAGATAATAACGATCCTCTCCTGTCGCTTCATTACAGGTTAGATTCCCTTTTGCCTTCAGAAATGCTTTAATTTTTCATGATTTATCAGAACAGGCACTGTTTTCTAAATTTTCTATCATCCACTTTTGGGGAACTTGTGCAAATTGTAGTCTCACTTTCCTCTTCTTAGCTGACAGGAGTGGTATCCAGTGTAGTCTTCTGGCAAAAATGCTTCAAGGTTTGATGTGTTGCATGTTCAGAGATGCTCTTCTGCATACCTTGGTTGTAATGAGTGGTTATTTGAGTTACTGTTGCCTTCCTCAGCTTGAAGCAGTCGGGCCATTCTCCTCTGTCCTCAGGCTTCAACAAGACATCTTCACTCAGAGAACTGCCGCTCACTGGATATTTCCTTTTTTCAGACCATTCTCTGTAAATCCCAGTAGATCAGCAGTTTCTGAAATACTCTGACTAAATCATCTGGCACCAACAACCATGCCATGTTTGGAGCCAGATAAATCTCCTTTATTTCCCCATTCTCACATTCGGTTTGAACTTCAGCAGATCATATTGACCATGTCTGCCTAAATGCATTCAGTTGTTGCCATGTGTTTAGCTGATTAGATACTTGCTTACATACCTAGTCAAATGGCCAGTGAGTGTGTGTATAAGATTTAAACTTTAATATGACAGCCTTTATTATAGACACAGGAAAAGGCTGTCATATTTTCCATATTTGTTTTAAACAAATACGGAAAATATTTCAAAACAGTTAGCTTGGTACTAAATCACCGACCTACTGTTGTATGTCAGTAAGTCTAGATGCCCCAGGGGTAAACAAAACAGTTAAATGAATCCAAATCTCTCTTTTGGTAAACAAATACTTGCTCATTCAAAAATTGTATTAACTGTGAAGCCAAACTGCTGCCACCCTTCCATATTTGCATATTTTTGGCAATAACATGTTACACCAGAACTCAACATGAATCAAAACTCTTTCTACTGAAGATGTTACATTTAATTCCTCAAAACTGTAGAAAGTAAAAAGCAACATAGACATTGATTCAGAGGCAAAATTAAAAATATATAATGGTAAAACCCAGGTGTGGAGCATTATGCAGAATGAGTTCTTTTATTTGTTATACTTTAAGGTAAATTGCTCCCATAAGCCATATTTTAACTTGACTAATGTTTTAAAGAAGGTCTTGTTCATCTGAACCATACGAACTTTCAGAAATATTGTCATCAAAGGGCTGTCTCCAATGAGTAAAACTATACTTGGAAACAACTACAGAGCACATTCATACAACTTTATAACAATTCTTTTCCACTTTCAAAGAGAATGAGAGTCAGCCACATTTCAAATCTAATTTATTCCACTTTCTACCCTACTAATTTAAAACATCCAGGCACTGGGAATGAGGGATACGGCTGGAACTTAACCAGCATTGTACATTATTAAATTGAAAATAATTATTTAAAAGACAAATATTAGTCCTTATGGCATGGGTAATTTACACATGTTGGGTTTGGGAGCAACACATGCTGCCACGTAGACAGTAGTTTACTTATTTCAGAAAAACACATTCAGTTAGTATATTGAATTAAATCTGTGTGCATTAAAATTACATGATGGGGCAAAGATTTAAAATAAAAAGCAATGATGTAAATACTGAAAAACTGAATGATTCTTTAAGTCATTGTCTGTGTATCTATTGTAGAAATCAGATGCAAAGGCAGATTTGACATCTTTCACAACTGCTGAATCTGAGCCACCCCACTTCATGAATGCCAGGATTGAAATTGTGCTCAGAGTTGTCTGAAATATTTTCAATATTTCAAGAGCCTGAACCACATCCTCAGCTATTAAAATGTCCTCAAAGTTATTCTTAATACTTCTGGCTGTAAGTCCTGAGAAAGCAACCCTCTGTTCAAGGTAGCATTAAATCACGTCACGGCTGGAGTTTCCCCTGTGCATATAACTTGAATAAGCTTATGTGAAGGAAGCTGGAGCTCCGGCGCTACGGTGGAAAATGTTATCAGCATTTTCACTCTGTCTAAAAGCCATAACATCTGGTAAATACTCATCCACATTTTTGACAGGAAATTAAATACATGCAGAAAGAACTGAAGTGCTGCTTTCCACTTGAGGACGTTTTGTGAAACACCTTCTACAAATTATGTGTTTTATTTCTGTGACACAAGTACTATTGGATAACCAAACTGGTGCCACAGTGCTGAGTTAAATGTATCTGCAGTCTCGGGGTAAATACTGATCTTGAGCTAATTAAACTAACTTTTACAGCAGGCATGACCAACAAAATGATCATGTGATGGATCTGGAAGAAAATAAATGAGTTTTATGTGTAACACTTACAAAATGTACACTAACCTTTCTTGACGTAATACATTTGAAGCCACTCTCACAAGCCATGAATAAAAATGGCGGTTTTGAAAAAACTTTAATTAGTTGTTAAAAAATAAAAACACAGCCAGTGTGTATTCCAGGAGACAGGCAGTTACTCTAGGAGAACTGGACAGGGCCATAGAGGTCTTTAACTGATCAGCAGGACCAGTATCTGCTCCTTTGTGCAAGGAGAAACTGGATGAGCACTGCCAGAGCTACAAAATGACCTCCAGCAGGCCACTGGTGTGAATGTCTGTGACCAAACAATCAGAAACAGACTTGGTGAGGGTGGCCAGAGGGCCCAACATCCTCTAGTGGGCCATGTGCTTTCTGTCCGGCTCATTGGAGCCCAATTAGTATTTGCCATAGAATACCAGAATTGGCAGGTCCATCATTGGTGTCCTGTGCTTTTCACAGATGAAAACAAGTTTACCCTGAGCACATGTCTGGGTTATGCTGCCTGTAACATTGTTCAGCATCATCTGAGGAGGCATATCCATGGAGGGACGCACAAACCTCTACGAGCTAGGCAACAGCACCCTGACTGCCATTAGGTATTGGGATGAAATCCTTGAACCCATTATCAGACCCTACGCTGGTGCAGTGGGTCCTGGGTTCCTCCTGGTGCATAATGCCCAGCCTCATGTGGTGAGAGTATGCAGGCAGTTCCTGGAGGATGAAGGAACTGATACCACTTACTGGCCTCCACACTCGCCTGACCTAAATTCAATAGAACACGCCTGGGACATTATGTTTCAAGGCCACCAGGTTGCACCTCAGACTGTCCAGGTGGTCAGTGATGCCCTGGTCCAGATCTGGGAGGAGCTCCCCAGGACAGTATTCACTAGGAGCATGCCCTGACTTTGTCAGGCATGCATGGAAGCATGTGGGTGTCATACAAACTACTGAGTACCATTTTAAGTTGCTACAATGAAATTTCAGCAAAATGGACTAGCTTGCTATCATTTTTTCACTTACATTTTCAGGGTGTCTGAATTCAGCCCTCTGTAGGTTGATTATTTTCATTTACATCAATGATGTGGCATTCTTTCATTCCTTACACATTGCCCAGTCCATATCAGTATGACATTTCGCCTTCCCCTCCAATTAAGAGGGTTTAGGGAAATGTCAAAAAAGTAACTTAAAGGGCCAAATTGTATGTTATTTTTGACATCAATTCACGGACCAGAAGGGGGCTGGGCCAGAAGCGGCCCGCGGGCCTCAAGTTTGGGCACCCCTGTACTAAATCGCCATCTTAGGCTGACATGCTGCTCTCAGACATTTTTGGGCTCATTGCCGTTTTGCACGCTAAGGAACATAAATGTATGGTGTTGTAACATACTTGATATTGTGAGGTGACAGTCTTTTCATCATAAAAAAACTATGCCCACATTTGGAACCACAGCAACTCAGCCTCATAGTGGATGACCTCATGAAGTTAAAGAGCAGGCTGGCTGAGTGCTGAAGCAAATAGTGCATAAAAATGCCTAAAAGTTGCCAACACTCTGCTAACTCAATAACTGCAGAGTTCACAGTGCCAAACATCATTTGGCATTAACATCGGTACAAAAATGGTGCTCTTGGAGCTTCATGGCATGGGTCCATATGTCCTTTTGTCCATATATTAACATAATATTATTAGTTATCTCCGGCTCTCTCCCCTCAGCCCCAACCGGTCATGGCAGATGACTGCCCCTCCCTGAGCCTGGTTCTGCCAGAGCTTTCTTCCTGTTAAAAGGGTGTTTTTCCTTTCCACTGTCGCCAACTGCTTGCACATAGGGGGTTGTTTTGACTGTTGGGTTTTCTCTGTAATTACTGTAGGGACTTTACCTTACAATATAATGCTCCTTGAGGCGACTGTTTGTTGTGATTTGGCGCTATATAAATAAAACGTAGTTGAATTGAACAGAATTGAATTGAATAATATGCAGATGTCAGGGAACAATCACATAAAGTGTAGTGGTGACAGGACGTAGGAGCATTTTCACACGTGTAGAACAAATTGGGTTTCCAATATGAACTGGGTGGTGACAAAGACAATTTTGTTTCTTTTCTTGTAAAATTACAGATTGCACTTCATTTCTAGCTCCTCTTTATTAGCATAATAAAAGCATTTTGATTTTCCAGTTCATTTAGCCCTTTTATGCTGAATTTAAAAAAATAGCTACAGCTGACGCACTTTAATATGCACAGTAACTGGCCTATTGCCCTACTGTCTCACTTCTTTCAGTGTGAGTGCAATGTATTAAACTTTGTTTTTCAAGAACAAAAACGATAATGAAGTAAGCAAAAGCATCAGAACAAGAAATGAATTATTAGTCAGCAAAGCTTAAGAAGCATAGTGTTCTTCTTTCTTCACTAAAATCTAAAAACAATATTTTTATTTTTGGCATCTACAGTCAGCCGGGCAGGGAATGTAATACTACTTAAAGCATTCTGCAATGACAACCTCTGTAACCTCTAGCTCAAGCAAACACCAAAAGGAAACCTAAGAACTGAACAGAATGATGATGATGTGAGATGACTCAAACATCAAAACAGTCTCACAGTCATGTCTGTACCACCTCTATAAATAGTTCACCTGGATTCATTTCTCTGTATATTTTCACTGAATGCCACTGATTGGTTATTCCACAACTGGCATGCTTCTCCACACTCACTTTGACTCTTTCACTCATCAAGCTTTGAAAGTACACTTTGAATAAATGGATACAGTGCAGGAGAAGTTTGGAAATTCTTTAGTGTAATTTTGATGCCAGATATTAATGCAACTGATAAATATTCTGCCAAGAAGACGCCACAAACTGACAGTGGAATCATATTTCCTGTATGCACATATGAGTGTGTGGTTCACATATAAATATCTGAGATACACACTGCTGTGTTTCTTTCCAAGGTGGTGTGTTAAATGACAGTGACACTCATCCCTTCATGAAAACAGGATGAGCGCATCTCAGTGATCAAAGCATGGGTGACACGCCTTGAGGAGACAGATGTGGGTTTTCCGTGTTAGGGTGTGGGCTTAGTATCTTTACAACAATTCATACTAAGTTTTCTTCTCCATCCACAAACATCTGTTTGTCTCTGATAAAGTCATCTTACTGTCTTTCCTGCTTGTCTATATGTGTTGTTTCTGCAGGTTAAGAGCTCTTTACTGGGCCCACAGCCACCATTAATCTAGTGACTGAAAAATTGTTTGTCATAAAAGTAAAGCTAATGTTTAGTCATTTTTAAAAGTTAACTTTACTGCAAAGTTAACCTGATAAACCATCAAAAATCTACCTTTTGCGATGAGCACCTGCTTCATGTCAGCTTGAAAATTAGCTTTAATGTGTCTGCAGTTAGCTCTGGTTTCTGATGGAAAAGTTCTTATGCCAACTAGCCCAGCAGCTGTCACCATTGTTGTGAACTGGGGGACAGTGCTCAGTGTTGCACGCAATTCATGTGGCACTATCCACCTGCTAAAACATATCTTGTGTGTCAGAGATGGAAAAGCAGAGATGTACACACTGTAGAGGACAGGGGAGGCAGAGAGAGAAACCGAGGAGTTTACTATTATTATTATAACTCTTTCTATGTCAGGTCAGCTAGATATTTCATATTAGGAATTTAATTCATTTAATAATAGGCTATCGGCTAGTGCAGTGGTTAGTACCTTCACCTCACAGCAGGACGGTTCAGGGTTTGGATCCAGTGGCCTGTGTGAGTTTGCATGTTCTCCCTGTGCCTGTGTGGATTCTCTCCAGGTATTCCAGCTTCCTACCACAGTTTAAAGACATTTGTTAGGTTAATTGGTTATTCTGATTAGGCTGCAGGTGTAAATGGTCGTCTGTCTTTCTGTGTTGGTGCTGTGATAGTCTTGCAATTTTTCCAGGGTGTACCCCACCTCTTGTGGCGTGTTATATATGCAAAAGTCTTGAGCCACCCGTCATTTCTTTATATTTTGCTAAGAAAAAGGGGAATAGGTGCAGTGAAACACATGTAAACATAGATGGAAATACAGCACATATGGCAAAACCAGAGTTTGTACAATTATAACAAGATTGAAAGTCAATATTTGGTATGGTCACCTTTCTTCTTCAATACAGCCTGAACTCTGTAAGGCAGCTTTCTTGTAATTTCTTCAAGTAGTCTTCAGGAATAGTTCTCCAGGTTTCTTGAAGGACATTTTAAGCTCTTCTTTGGATGTTGGATGTCTTTTGTTCTATTATCTGCCAAGATGATCCCACATTGCTTCAATAATGTTAAGGTTCGGGCTCTGGGGAGGTCAATCCATGATGCTGCTGAAAATTAGAATCTTTCCAAATGGTACTTACTTACAGCATTCATAATTCCATCTATTCTGACAAGGGACCCAACACCACTGGCTGAAATGCAGTCCCAAACCATGACAGAGCCTCCACCTTGTTTTACAGACTGCTGTAGATATTCACTGCTGTACCTCTCTCCTGATCTCCTCTGTACGTATTGACAACAATTTGAGCCAAAATTTTCGAATTTGGTAGCTAGCAAACAAACAAAAGATGGGAAAGAAAAGTGGGAAGGTGGCAGGGGAGGACTGTAAAGGTTATAATTATTAATTGCAATGAACTTAGACGTTGGTCAATTTTGTGTTTTCATATTCTTATTGGTTGCTTCATGGCTGAACAGATACATGTCAGTGTTTTTCTAATAAATTAAAACCAAAAGATATATTTGGATTAAAAAGGTTTTTTTTATTCAAAACCTTCCAAAAGATGGGCAATAATTTTGGAGATTAAAAAGTGTTTATTTGACAATAATTTGGTCAAATCCAAACAAATCCTATCTACCCTGCTACACGATCTAGATAGATAGATAGATAGATAGATAGATAGATAGATAGATAGATAGATAGATAGATAGATAGATAGATAGATAGATAGATAGATAGATAGATAGATAGATAGATAGATAGATAGATAGATAGATAGATAGATCATGCTGTGAAAGACAGCCTAACACATCTGACTGCAACCTTTAGGTAGCTCACAGTGTCTTACATTTTTATATTAACTTCACACTGAAATAACTTTCAAAAGTTGCTATTATCCTCCTTTAAAAAAGCAACCTCAGGTTGATTTTTCAGGCATGTTTTACAACCAATATCTTTCTTTTAAAATAAAATTAACATAAAAGGGTGTGTTCAGATTCAGATTCACTTTATTGTCATTCAGGCACCACATCAAGATGCAGTGCAGAACAAAATTACGTTGCATCAGATTCACAGTGAAAGCAAATAAAAACACCAGATAAATAAACACCAGGATCTATGGCACCACACTATATTACACTGTAGGTTGCATTGTAGATTTCACTGTATTGCCCTCTAGGTGTATACAAAGATTGTAAAGTAAGTAGTAGATATTGTATAATCAATTATCTTAAGATTTTGTAGTGTTCCACAGTCTCCTGGTGGTTGGATAAAAACTGTCACGAAATCTTGTGGTTTAATCTCCGCAGGAAGTGCAGCTGCTGGTGAGCCTTTTTGACAGTGGAGATGTGCAGGGACCAGGTGAAAATGTTAACCACGTGAACCCCCAGGAACTTAAAGTGTGGGGACAATCTCCACACCAGTGTCTCCGATGTAGATTGGGGTGCGCACAGGCTGTTTTTTTCCTGAAGTCAATGACCAGTTCCTTCATTTCTTCCCTGTAGTGTTGCTCCTCGTCATCCTGAATGAGACCCACCACTATCATGTCATCTGCGTACTTTATGATAGGATTTGTGCTGTACTTTGCACAACAGTCGTGGGTCATCAGGGTGTAGAGTAGGGGGGGTAAGAACGCATCCCTGTGGAGAGCCTGTGCTCAGTGTGATGATGTCTGACCTGTTGGTTCCTCCCTGAACAAACTGTGAAAAACATCTTCAGGTTTCTCTGGCAAATCCTGAAAAAATACTTAAACATGGATTTTCTCAGATTTCTGAAAAGTCTATGCGGGCTAAATGGCATTAGATTCAATTCAATTCAATTCAATTCAATTTTATTTATATAGCGCCAAATCACAACAAACTTTCGCCTCAAGGCGCTTTGTATTGTGGGTAAAGACCCTACAATAATACAATAACAATAATGCAATCTGAAACCTTAATTAGACTGATTCTTATATAGTGCTTTACTACTGTTCTTGAGTACTCAAAGCATTTACACAATATTCCTTATTCATACAAGCACTTCTGTATTTTGCCCACAGATACTTCGGCATACTAACTGGAACTGGACTGAACTACCAGCCTTCCAGATTAATAGGTGACCTGCTCTACCTCCTGAGCTACAGCAACATTACCCATGGACATGACCACATGACACACAAAGCCACTTGCAGGTGCACTCATTGCTCGTATGGGTCGTATTTCAGGGTCTGCACAAACAACTGATACTGTTGCTTGGATTGGCCGATTTGTTTTATTATGGAGTGGAAAACCCAAAATTTCTGGGCTGAGCTAAACCCCCAATGTTTCAAGGTCTAAGTAAGACCCCTGCTCCAAGACAAGTGGATGCTCACACCTTTGGCTTTCTGAGAACAGCTTGACTTTCATTAGCCTTTCAAACTAAACCAAGATCAAAAAAGTGGACACCACAGCAGGCACAAACAACACAACAGCATGATATTACCAAGATAGACAACACATATCATTAACATAATTAACCTTAACTCTAATCCTGAATCCTTTTACATCTTATTATTCCTTTCCGAAAATGATTTGTGCAATAAATTCCGGTTTCTATAGTCTGTGAACTTCTTCAGTTCTCCAGTTTTAGGCTACTATTGTTCATGCTAACTCATTAGGTCAGCTTACTGCTACACCGTAATAATTTACCAAGTATTGTACATGATGGGATGTTATTAATTCTTAAATTCAGAAACATCTGCTGTGGAAAAGGTCCTTTTTTTTTAGCTTAAGAAACACAGGATCAGTTTTTCCTTGCGTCAACATGTATTTACTCAGCAGAAAATCTAAGCATGCATCCATTCATTAATTCAAGGGTTTTTGTGTTGTAAAATTAAAAAGAGGAATGTAGTAAATAGGAGTTGTATTGATCGTATTTCTTAACATTAAACAAACCAAAGTTAATATTTGACAACTTGGTTCACAATGTTGATAGATGGAAGTTGTTTTTATAGGGCTGCATTTGTTTTAGTGCAGTTTATTTAAACTTCATGATGATAACCTTTTATATAAAACAAACAAACCAATATACCAATAAACCAATACATATGCATATGCAACATTTATACTTATGCACACATATCTGTGTTAGCATTGTATAATTCCCACTTGTTAAATAAGTTGCTAGTGTTATGGTTTAATGTTATTGCGATTTTGGTTTCCATCATTATCTTGGTGTCTTAATGAATGAGGTTTATTTGTTCAGCACCTTGCAAATTGTGGTCCATGTGGTTTGTATTTTCTCATGATGTTCATTAATATTTTTCCAGCTCCTCGATATTTCTGATGACCAGCACTTTAGCTACCTCAGGTGTTCCCTTCAGTTTGATGAATATTTAACATCTGAGAGAAGATATTATTCCCCCATCAGCCTTCAAACATCAAATCAAATTGAGCCTAAATGGAGGGAATAACAACACATAAAAAACAATCCTATTGGTGTATCCGTCATCGGGACTCATCGCATACAAAGAGATGAAAGAGCCAAAACCACTTATGAATCATTTATATTAGTATACTCAGGGGTTAAAGTGGGTCAAAAGCAGTGCAACTGATCTTGCAGCCCCCCCACCTGCAAAATCCCACTTTAACCCCTGTTTATACTCACCTTTCTGTTTAGGTGTGGAGGCAAAGTCACCCTCTACAACAGGGATCCTCAAATCCAGGCCTCAAGGTCCGGTGTCCTGCAGGTTTTAGATGTGTCCAACACACCTGAGTCACATATAGAAGTCATTAGCAGGACTCCGGAGAACTTGACTCTATACTGAGGAGGTAATTCAACCATTTGAATCAGGTGTGTTGGATCAGGGACACATCTAAAACCTGCAGGACACCGGACCTTGAGGCCTGGATTTGAGGATCCCTGCTCTACAATATAGGCAACAGAAAACAGTACTTGAGTAAAGAAGCTGAATCAGTGCATCAGCTTTTACCGAAGTATTTTTTAACACAGGTATCTGTACATCTACTTAACTAAAGAAAGTCTGTACTTTTACCACCTCTGGTTTCAGCAGTGTATTCTTGTGATGACAGCTCGTTTGTCGCTAGAGTTTTTCCTGGGCAGAGGGTGATATGCTTTAATGTTATCATAGTCCAGGTCGATCTCTTTTGACTGAAGTAAAGCAGCCATCTGTGGCTCCGTGGAGATAACATCCGGCTCCCCGAGCTCCTCTCTGCTGTCACCAGTCACTGCCTGAGGGAATGACCGGGGTTTTATGTGGAGCCCAGTGATGGTCACGTCATTCCTCCTCATGTATTACTCCAGGTCTGCTACCCTACTCTCCAGGTACGATCCTCTTCTCCTTCTGTGCATTCATAATGCGGAGCAGTTTTATCTCCTTGACAATGTCCAGGATACTTATCTGTTGTAGCCTTATATTTACTCCTGTTTTATCCTCACTGCACTGGCTGCCCGTCCATTTTAGAGTCCATTTTAAAGTTCTTGTATTTGTTTTTAAGTCATTACATGGCCTTGGCCCTACCTTATCTTTCCGAGTTGCTGCACTTGCATACTCCTTCCCGGTCACTCAGATCAGCTGACCAACTGCACCTTGATGTGCGGAGGACACAGCGGAGACTCAGAGGAGACAGAGCCTTTGCTGTGGCAGTTCCTAAACTCTGGAAATCATTGCCATTAGGCATTAAACATTCCTCGTCATTGGCCAGTTTTAATTCTGCTCTTAAGACCTATCTTTTTCGTTTGGCCTTTTAATAGTATGAGTGGCTGTTGTGTTTTGATTTTATTTATTCATTTATTTATTTTTTAGGATAAACTGTGTATTTTATTGTTATTTTATTTTATCTATGTAACATTCTTTTAATTACCTTTTTAATTGTATCTTCTCTTGTCCTGATGTGTTTTGTGTACAGCTCAGTGGTTACTGTTTTTTAAAGTGCTTTATAAATAAACTTGGCTCAGCTTATAGCAGAAGTTTCTTTGGTTAGAAAGTCAAGCAACTTTGAATGTCTTTAAATACCTTAGAATAGTGGCTTTTATTGAATTCATGTAACTTGGCTTCATAGTAAATAAATTACTACGAGTGTAAAGAATAGCATTATTGTTGTTGATGAAATCAGCAGTGGGCATTTCAATTAATTATGATGAATAGTTTTTAGTGATAATTAAAATGGCGACTCGTGGAACCTCCATGAAAGATAGAGAAGCATGAGATCATTTCAGTGTGAACACTGAACAACTGTGCTGCATTTTTTTTTTTTTGGTGCTGAAAGTTTTGTTAACAGGCTCTGAGATACTGTATGTTAGAGGCCTTGGTTGCAAAGCAATATATCCATTGTGAAAATCCAACATACTAAATTGTTTTAATATAGAATTCAGAGCAGCCATGAGCATATATGCTGGTACACAATTTGCCCTATGTGCTAATGTTATTATTGACCTATTTTGTGGTAATTTGTTGGTAAAATGCCTTTAATTGATTTACACTCACCAGCCACTTTCTTAGTTACACCTTGCCAGTACTGAGTAGGACCCTCTTTTGACTTCAAAACTGCCTTAATTCTTCATAGCATAGATTCAATAAGGTGCAGGAAAAATCCTCAGAGATTTTGTTCCATATTTCAGATTTGTTGGCTACACAGCCATGATGTGAATCTCCCATTTCACCACTCCCCAAAGGTGCTCTATTGGACTGAGATCTGGTAACTGTGGAGGCCATTTGAGGATAGTGAACCCCTTCGTACCTAACAAAGGGGCTAGTGAGTGTATATATTTATATAATCCATTATGAGTATTGTTAAACAGTGGTTTCATCTGTCATTGAGTGACAGATGATGTCACAGAGCACATGCTGACTCTCAAGATGATGCCACATGCTACTCATTGTAAATTATACTTCTGAGGTGTTTACAAAATATATGTTTTGAAAAATATTCATTTTATTTCATCATCTGATCACAGATTGATCTTTGTTCACGAAACAGACAGAAAACTATGAACATTTTTTTAAACTAATGAGCCACTGTTAAAACGTTTTAAATCAGCTGAAAGCCCATTCACATGTCCCAATGACTGTTATATAAGCTGCCATATTTTTTTTTTTTCCAGTAGTCTATAATCTGTCGGAGGACAGTGGAAAATGCCCATCACATTTTCCTAGAGCCTAAGATGAGGCTAAAGATCTGCAATTTTCTATCATAATGACAAAGAAAACTAGAAAATTCTTATAACTTAGTATAACTGAAAAATCCTTTATTTATGCTGGCAAAGAGAAACTACCAGTTGTAGTCAATCATGATCACTAATAAGAAGTTAATAGGCTGAGGTTGACCTTCTTAGTTGGCCTTGGTGTTCATCACCACTTACTAAAATACTTAAGTGAGTGTATTTATATATTTGAGCCTGTATACTTTTGACACTGTATGGGTTCGAGAAAGTCATTAAAGGTGTATGCTGCCCGATCATTCCACCCTGGAAAAAGAACAGTTCAAAGAAGTCATTAAAAGCCCCAAAATTACCATGACATTCATACCCATGATGAATGTATGTAACATCTGACCACAACTGTATCTCCACAAGGAAATTCAGGGTTCTTGTTTACCTGTCATAGCTAGGACTGTCAGTTTGGCTGAGCAGCTAGGTCTAGGAAGACTGATAGTGATTTCAAGCTTCTTCCATAGAATAATGGTGGAGCCTAATGTGGTCTTGACCATTTCAAGACTGCAGCAACACAGAAGTACAGTTTCACTTTCACTTTAAAATAGCTGTAGCATCTTATGTAAACAGGTATCCATATTTTCTAATTATGTCCAGTTAATTCAGTTAGGCACAGATGGACAGAAGATGACAGAAGTAGGATACACCAGAGCTTGTTGTGACTTGTATCATAACAAAGAGTCTAAAATTTATGTCATTTGTATATTTTATTTTTGATGAATACTGAAGTGGCTCCATAATGTAGCGGTTTACACATTTGCCTAACCATCTAAACGTGTCTGGTTTAATTTAGGGAGGAGACAGAAATCCCTTTGGGGTTGCATCAGGAAGGTCATCTGGTGTAAAAATCTGCCAAATCAAATTTGTGGGATGACCATTTGTGAATAAGGGAGCAGCCAAAAGTAGCTTTATTTTTGATGAAAGATGATTTGTACTCCATTTCCATAATGAATAGAATAGAATGCCTTATTTGTCATTATACAGAATGTACAATGTGATTGGAAGACCACTCCTGTTTCAGTGCCAAACTGTAGAAATGTCCACACATAAATCTATTAAATAAAATAGAATATATAAAAACTGAAATAAACAGATAAATGTATACATATAAACATGATGTACTGTGGGTAAGTATGCACTTTGGTGAATGAATATTGCACAGTATAGGAGTGATAGATACTGCACCGTTCATGAGTAGAGGATATTGCTCAGTATGAATAATATAAATATTGCACAGTTACAGTGGGTGAGTGTGTGAATTCAGAGTGGTTATTGCTTTGGCAAAGAAACTGTTCTTAAGTCTGTTTGTACTGGCTTTGATGCAAGTAATGCAGTAGTAGTAATGAAGTAATGTAATTGTATAGTTGAGAATAACAGTTCAATTAAAAATTAGTATGAAACATAGGAAAATGTGTAAAAATTGAAAGGGTCCAAATCGTACGTCTGATATGAACAAAATATCAGCCACAAGGGGGTGCCAATGGTAAACAGTTCTTATGACCGTGCTTTCTTTTTTCGTGTGTGTGTGTGTGTGTGTGAGAGAGAGAGAGAGAGAGAGAGAACTAAGACACTCTGGGCTTGTTCTTTTTTACACCAATGCTGCTTCGATGAAGCTTTGACCTTCGGTCATATCACTGTAGCATAATTTGATGGGAACAAGTAATTTGATTATATTCAGGACCTTAACTTGACACCGACGGGTTTTTTTTCTTCTAGAAAATGTCTCAAATTAAACGGTCTGAATCACTCACGTGGGTTGAGCGTTGCATTTTGTAGCTTGATAAACAACACTTGCAATAAAATGTGCAGCCACTTGGTGGCAGCAAAGGCCAGAAGAAAGCACTTACTACGACGCGGTTTAAATCTCACCTAGCAACAAGGTTGCTGCCTGTTTATTCACACACCTACATGGTTACACATCCCCATCCGCTCACATGTAGAAACAATCCATCACAAGTGCAAACAAGCAAAGGAGCTCAGGATCAGCTGCATAAATATATATACGTGCACTACAAAAAGCCATATTGATCAGATTATAATAATCTATGTTATATGCAGGTAAACATAGTAATAGAATGCCTTTATTGTCATTATACAGGATGTACAATAAGATTGGAGATCATAATAAGTAATCATAATTACTAATACAGAATAGCAGAAGCTATGTCCATGTGACACCAGGGCCCTGTCTAATGTTACTGCCAGCACACATAAAGCAACTTTCATTTTGAATGGAAACGCTTTGATTTTACTTTCAGGCTGTGGTCAGAGTCTGTGCCACACTCGCTAATACTAGAATTATCCCCACCTCTTTCACCCCTTCATCTCCCATTTTCCTATATCCACCCTCATCAATGTCCTTTTGTCCCCTCGCACATTTCCAGTTTATTTGTCCCATTTGAAGAAATAAAAAAGCGACGCAAAAATCAATTGGCTGTGCGAGTCTCAAGACTACCATGCAGTAAATGGGTTCTGAATGACAGCACTATGTGGACAGTCTTTTTTTAAAGATTTCCAATTTAAAAAAAAAAAAAAAAACTTTTGTGAATTTTGAGAGTATGACTGCTTTTTTCCTTTCTCTGAAATCATGTCAAATGACTTTTGACTGAAATCCTGTGATTGGTTTTGTGGTTTCTGGTATATTCATTTCAACCTTACTGAAAATTTTGATAATGGTTTTGGGATAAATTACCACTGTGTTCAATTTAATCCATCCAAACACCTTTGAAACATTTTGGCTCCTTAAAGGACTGAACTTCAGCATGATAGTCAGGACCCTGTGAGGTGCCGTACCATTGCACCTTTACCCGACTGTACCAATCAATTAAAATAAATTAAGAGACCTAGTTTTCTAGCCTGCATGTGTGCTGGTGGGTGAAAGACATATAAACCATAACAGCCAGCTTCCCCCATACTTCCTACCTCTTTAATTAACTCTTTGATGTGAGTGCTATGTAGTGAGCCAGAGGCTTTGAGGGCCAGGAAGAGAACGGGTAGGATTTCATATACAGGAGAACAATGTAGGCACAGTGTATATGCAGTTACTCCCGTTTGGACATAAATGAAAGTTTAGATAATTTGATATCATTCAAATCCAGTACAGTTGTTAGGGGGCAACACAATTTACTGCATTATACATGTACGGATGCCATAATGTTTATTTCTGCAGCAAAATCAGCATTGCGGTTGGATTTTTCACCTAGATTTCTTTGTGATAAAACGAGATGACACTGACTGTGGTAGTGTTAAGTACTTGAACCAGTGGAGTGTATAGGAATATGAGGGGGCTGAAGTGAAGGGGCAGTGGATCTGGCAAGTTTTAAAAGGAGCAGCAAGCTTGCTTTGTTGGTTGGAATTTGCAGCCCCATGGAACGACTTAATAACAATGCGTGAAGCAATGAAAATTACACAGCTCCTGCTCAAAAGGAAAAATTAATTGCTCACAGGTTGTATGCTAAAGAAGTTTGTTCAGTGAAACACGCACGCATGCACGCACTCGCGGGCACGCAGGAAAACACATTTACACCCCTCACCCAGCCACAACACACACTCAGAGGCACACAGACACATAGGTGCACGTGGAACCTTGGCCGTGAGCAAAACCAGGCCCAAGGATTGGATGTGCATCCGTGTATGCGTGCAGGTGTGTGTGTGTGTGTGTGTGTGTGTGTGTGTGTGTGCGTGCGTGCGTATGAGCATGCGTGCATGTGTGTGTGCATGTGAGCATGCAACTCTCCTGTGCAGTGAAGAGAAGAATTAGGGCCTAGGCCACATTCCAGCCCTGCCTCCCCGGGCGAGAGACAGTATTCAGCATTCCACTGCCTTCCTATCAGGGCAGGTGCATTCCAGAACACACACACTCACAGTTAAACAAACACTACCTGGCTCAAAAACACACATTTATGCTCAATCACAAATGCAGCATGTGTGGACATGTTAAAAAAAAAGAACTTTGTGTGTATACATACACACACACACACACACACACACATATATATATGATAATAAATACTGGCTTCAACCAAGACAAACTAGAATTGTCTGTGTACTACTGTTGCCGTGCACTACATTATGTGCCGACATGATCTCTGCTTCTTTAATTCTTGTGTGAGTCAATCATTTTTAATGCATGTATATTTTTGTTTGGAGGAGGCTGAGCTATTTAAAGAGCAGGGGTTGAATACACTGTGAATGTACAGCCAGCCTCTTTTTGAAGTTCATACGGTGCTGCGATGCACTGTGAGTCACTCATGACAGTGCAGACGGGGGTGGTGGTGTGTGTGTGTGTGTGTGTGTGTGTGTGTGTGTGTGTGTGTGTGTGCGCGTGTGTGTGCACACGTGTGCGTGTGTGTCCCCATCCGGGTCTTTTCTTTCATTTATCAGAGATTTGCTTCATTTCTGTTCTCTCTCTACTTGAGAGGAATCAAATCGAAAATGCCAGTTTGTCTTTAATTGGACAAACCCAGCACAGATAAGGGGAATGTTACAAGAATCCTCTCTTCTTAAGGAGGGGCAGCAAGTAAAAGAGCTAAATCCAGTTACTCGTATAGAAACAGGACAAAGAGATAAATAGACTAATGTGAGGAAATGGACTCTTATGATGAGGATTACTTTAATCATCTAGAGGCTTGTTCAAATGTAAAGACACAACAACCTCAGGACAAAAGCTCTATTCAATTTTAATGTGCTGCTTCCTTTATACAATGTTTCGCTATCAGACAAAGAAAAAGGTTGCTGGCTTCATGCTGTTTGACAGGCAGCAAACTCCAGTGCTTGACAAGCCCTGAATCAGACCATTACTCCTTGTGATTCTTCCCTCACTGTTATGCTTACTTTCCAGATTCTTGCATTCCCCATCACTATGCTTATCCTTTTTCTCATTCCCCTGTCTTTCATCCTTCATCTCCCTCCCTTTCTTCCCCTTTACATCCCAGTTCATGTCTGCTTGTTGAAAGCCAATCCCCCCCACCCTTCCACCTACAAGCCCACTTCTCATCCATTTCCATGTGGCGACTTTTCATCAGTGAAGTGCCTTCCTGGCCCGACTACCCCTGACCCGCCTACTCCCTCTAGCAAACTAGCTGAATGGATGCAGCATTAAGGAGAAAGAGATGGCTGCAACCATCCTTCCTTCCTTCTCCCTTCAAGCGCCACCCCCTTGGCTGTCGCAGAAGTGGTATGTTCCACAGCAGGGACTGCAGAAGTTGAGAGAGCACATTGTTTGTAATCTTGCATTGCAGGGGTCACTTCCTGACTCGTGTGTCCGCTCCCTGAGCCCTGAGCCGATCCCTTATTTCCCCCTCCTCCTGGTGTGTCTATCCATGGGCCTAGTAGCCTAGGGCTTGGGACAAACCCCGTTCTTCCCCTTTTGTGTAGGAATGCTCCAACATCTGAAAACAATCAAATAATCTGGGCACAATACATTTCTTTATGGAGGGGCGCTGGTGGTTCCCAGATGAGCTTGAGGATTAAGAGGAGGCGGCCACAGGGGAGAGAAAAAGAGGGATGGGGACTACAGAGCTAAGGAGGGGAGGGAGGTCGGGGGGAAGTTATTGTTACAAGAGTTTCATAGCAAAGTGTGTGTGTGTGTGTGTGTGTGTGTGTGTGTGTGTGTGTGTGTGTGTGCGCGCGAGATAGAGTGCGCATAGATATTTTGAGTAAAGGAGTGTTTTAGGAAAAGAGAAGACGCCTGAAGACTTCTGAGGAGTAATATAAGGAGTCATGTCTGACTCACAGTTTTTCCAGCCATCGATTTCTTCTCATTTGATGTGGAATGGAAACATTAGAGTGAAAACTAATCATTACTTTTTTACACCCCCACCCCACCCCACCACCCACCCTCCAGAGACACACACACACAAAGTTTACAACTTGCATATTTAAGGTCTATGACATGACTTACAAAATCATCTTTGGTGGGCCATTCCTATACAGAATCAGTGAAAAAGCATGGTCTGTAGAGCAGTTAACATTAAAATCCCTTTTTCAGTTGGCAGTATTTGATCCTTTAGGTGCAGTGATATTTGGACCTAGATGGGCCATATGATTTTTTTTTTTAATTTTACCCCATACATGTATGCAAGCATGTAACAGTACATCACAACCAGGTACCACATGGAAGAAGCCTGGAATTTATTTATTTATTGGTAAATGCACCATTGAGACACTTTTAGTTTAATTAATTAAGTGTTAAATTGAAATCCACTAACCAATTTTCCTTAAGGCATCCATCCAGGAAGCAAGGGGAAACTAAAGGGTAGTCTGGCTCTGTCTGCTGATAGCACAGTCAATCTACTAGCAGTTCTAAAGCTTGACATTGATAAATAACCAAAGTGTAAAATCATCAAGCTATGTGACTTTTTATCACCAGGTTACCTGTTTTTCTGTACAAAATGGTTCAGGAGGGGTTATAAAGTTGGAAAGGTCAACAGAAACACAGTGCAGTATTTGGAAATGATTAAAATCTTAATCATGTCCCAACTTTTTTGGAAATGGGTTTCTGATTTTGTATTTTAGCCCTCAGCCGTGAGAGTTATCTCATTTAACTCTTAGCAACAAGGTAAGCATACAGTCATCTGAAAAAGACTATTTTCACAGGACCCTATTGTAGTCTTGTGAAAAATGTAAGTACATCCTTACTGCTTCCATACTGTAGGAATTAAGAAGCTAAGTAGCAGTTTCATTTTGCAGCTAATCCAATGCCCTTGATTAATTGACCATCAGCAAGTGTGACTATCACTATAAAAGCATAAGTTTGGGCAGTTTGCTGATATGGATCATTCAGCCATGTTTTAACACAATGCCTAACCCTAACCCTCTTCCCAGGAATGGATGTCCCAGCAAATTCACCCCAAGGTCAAGCCTTGGGGTAACCTATATCTCAAAATCTACAGGTGGTAGTTAGCATGTGAACTTAGGGTTGCAAAGTTACATCTGAACAAACCACAGGACTGCTGGAACAATGTACATGGGACAGAAGACACCAGTGTGGAGATGTTTGGCCATAATGCCCAGTGCCACATTTGGTGAAAACCAAACACAGCATATTGGCAGAAACACCTCATACCAAGTATCAAGCACAGTAGTGGAGGGGTGATGATTTGGGCTTTTTTTGCAGCCACGGAACCTAGACACGTAGCCACTCAGGCAATCATCAGCTCTTTTGTATACCAAAGTATTTGTCAGGACTCGAGGAGGAAGAGGACACACAAGCGGTGGCTGATGAAAGCAAGGTGCAAGTTTATTTACAGTGATTGATAGAGGTGCAAAGACAAGGGGGTCCAGGAAGGCGAGGGGGGAGGCGGCTGAAGCGGGTCGAGAGGCTGAAGGAATTCCCAGGTGGTGAGGGGCCAGCTGTGGTACGGCGTGGAGCGGCGGGTTGACGAAAAGCCGGGGTTTCCGAAAGGACGAGCAGGAACTGACACGGGGATCTGAAAAAGGAGCGAACACGAAGAGCAGGTAAGTAATATACATCCACGAAAGCGAGAGTCACACCAGAGAGCCGGTACTAACTGAGAAGTAGTCAATGATCCAGCGAAGAGTGATGGTCTGCTGGCAGCTTAAAAAGACCCTGCCTGATGGCTTGATCCGTAGCAGGTGTGGTGATCTCCGCCCTAGGGAGGCGGAGACACCGGAACCTCCGCTGTGGCCCGCAGGACAAACACACATGTATACAGACACACACACACGCAGACCCTCCCCCTAGGTTATGACAGTACCCCCTCCTCAACGGGAGCCTCCTGGCGACCGAAACTTCTCGGGATGGCGCCGCCGGAACTCCCGCACCATGGCCGCATCCAGAATGTTAGCTCGGGACACCCAGGATCGCTCTTCGGGACCGTAGCCCTCCCAGTCCACCAAGAACTGATAACCCCGCCCCCGACGGCGGGCGTCCATAATGCGACGGACGGTGTAGATCCGCTGGCCATCGAGAAAACGGGCAGGAGGAGGTGAGGCAGCTGGAGGGCACAAAGGACTGGTGGCAACAGGCTTAAGTTGGGAGACATGGAAGACGTTATGGATGCGCATGGTACGAGGGAGTTTGAGGCGGACAGACACAGGGTTAACGATGGAGTCGATCTCGAAGGGCCCCAGGAAGGTGGGGGCCAGTTTCCTAGACTCGGCACGGACTGGAACATTTTTCGTGGAGAGCCATACCTTTTGGCCTGGTTGGTAGTCCGGCGCAGGGGTCCGATGGCGATCAGCGACGCGTTTGTTTTGCTCCTTCGTCCGAAGCAGAGCTGCGCGGGTGGACCTCCATAGCCGGCGACAGCGGCGAAGGTGATGCTGGACGGAGGGAATGGTGAGATCCTCCTCGATGGCAGGGAGGAGTGGCGGTTGGAAACCCAAGGAGGCCTCGAAGGGGGACACCCCTGTGGCGGAGGAGGAGAGAGAGTTATGTGCATACTCAACCCACGCCAAGTGGGAACTCCAGGTGGCCTGATTGGTGGACGCCACGCATCGTAATGCTGCCTCCAACTCCTGGTTGGCCCGTTCCGTCTGCCCATTTGTCTGGGGATGATAACCAGAGGAGAGGCTCACCTTGGCTCCGAGAGATGTACAGAACTCCTTCCAGACCTGAGATGTGAACTGGGGCCCCCGATCCGACACGATGTCTTCAGGAATCCCATGGAGCCGAAAAACGTGGGTGGTGAGAAGCCGGGCCGTCTCCAAGGCGGAGGGGAGCTTGGGTAGCGCAACGAAGTGGGTGGCCTTGGAAAACCGGTCGATAATGGTCAGGACCACGGTGTTTCCTTCAGAGGGAGGAAGTCCTGTGACGAAGTCCAGAGCTATGTGAGACCACGGTCGCTTAGGGGTGGGTAAGGGCCGGAGGAGACCTGATGGAGGTGACAGAGAAGGTTTATTTTGTGCACAAATGCTGCATGCTGCCACGTACTCACGGGTATCCTTAATCAATGTAGGCCACCAGAAATAACGCTGGAGGAAGGCCACAGTGCGATTGGCCCCGGGATGGCACGTGAATTTGGCTGCGTGTCCCCATTGCAGTACGCGGCTTCGCACTCGAGAGGGAACATAAAGGCGGTTGGGGGGTCCCGTCCCAGGATCTGGTTCAGTCCGTAGAGCTGCCTGAATGGCGGATTCGATCTCCCAGGTGATGGCTCCAATGACGCAAGAGGGAGGCAAGACAAACTCTGGCTGCGAGGAGGAGTCCGTGGAGCTGAACTGTCGGGACAGAGCGTCGGGCTTGACATTCCGTGACCCAGGTCTATAAGAGATAGTAAAGTTAAATCGGGTAAAAAACAAGGCCCACCTGGCCTGCCGGGGTTTCAAACGTCTGGCGGTTCGCAGATAGGCCAGGTTCTTGTGATCAGTCCAGACCAAGAAGGGATGCGTCGCGCCCTCCAGCCAGTGCCGCCATTCCTCCAAGGCTAGTTTGATGGCCAGCAGCTCCCGGTCCCCTACGTCGTAATTCCGTTCTGCCGGGGAGAGGCGGCGAGAGAAGAAGGCGCAGGGTCGGAGGCTACCCATGGACTGTTGGGACAACACTGCCCCTACCCCCACGTCGGACGCGTCCACCTCCACGACGAATGAGTTGGATAGGTCAGGTTGGATGAGGATGGGTGCGGAGGCAAACCGACCCTTCAGGAGCGCGAAAGCCTCTGCAGCGGCGGGGGTCCATCTGAAAGGAATCTTGGGAGAGGTGAGAGAGGTCAGAGCATGGGTGATGGAGCTGTAATCTTTAATGAAGCGGCGGTAGAAATTGGCGAAGCCCAGAAAACGCTGCAGCTGTTTCCGATCCGCTGGCTCGGGCCAATCCAGGACCGCTTGTACCTTAACTGGGTCCGCCTTGATCTGCCCTTTACCAATAATGTATCCCAAGAACGCCGTGGACTCCACATGAAACTCGCACTTCTCCCCCTTCACGAACAGACGATTCTCCAGTAACCGCTGCAACACCTGCCGCACATGTCCCTGATGCTCCTGTAATGAGGATGAGAAGATCAAAATATCATCGAGATAGACAAACACAAAATGATTGATGAAGTCCCGGAGTATGTCGTTTACGAGGGCCTGGAACACAGCTGGCGCGTTGGTTAGGCCGAAGGGCATGACAAGATACTCGAAGTGGCCGAGGTGAGTGTTGAAGGCAGTCTTCCACTCGTCTCCCTGCCGGATCCGGACGAGATGGTAAGCGTTCCGGAGATCCAGTTTGGTGAAGATGGCTGCCCCCTGCAGGAGCTCAAAGGCAGAGGTGAGAAGTGGCAAAGGATATTTGTTGCGCACAGTGATTTCGTTCAGACCGCGGTAGTCAATACAGGGCCGGAGGGTCTTGTCCTTCTTGGCCACGAAGAAAAACCCCGCGCCCATGGGAGAGGTGGAGGGTCGAATCAGACCGGACGCCCGAGCTTCGGTGATATATTTTTCCATGGCATCCCGTTCCTGCGGAGAGATGCTGTAGAGGCGGCTGGAGGGGTAGGGCGCCCCCGGGATGAGGTCGATGGCGCAGTCGTAAGGCCGGTGGGGAGGCAGGGACACAGCCCGGTCCTTATTGAATACTTCAGCGAGGTCGTGATAGATCGAGGGGACGCCGGACAGGTCAGGTGGGGTCCCCTCCCCCAAATCGGTGGACCGAGGGAGAGAGGGAGTTGCGGATCTGAGGCAGCGCTGGTGGCACCGCTCACTCCAACCCGAGATGCTGCGATTCGCCCAGTTAATCTGTGGATTGTGCAGTTGCAACCAGGGAAAGCCGAGGACGATGGGCGTCTGTGCAGAGTCAAACAGGTAAAAGGAGAGCCGTTCAGAGTGATTACCCGACAGAGTCACAGAAAGCGGTTGGGTCTTGTGAGTGATTTCAGAAAGCTTGGCGCCGTCCAGAGCGGAGACCAGGAGAGGCGTGGGTAGCGCTGTGGATGGAACACCCCACTGCTGGGCGAGGGCACGGTCCATGAGATTTTTCTCAGCTCCGGAATCGAGGAGTGCCAAGACTGTGTGACTGCCTGATGGAAGATTTATCCTTGTCTGAAGCGTGAATCTGGGCAGGGAGGAGCATGCGTTAGCTTGACCCGCCAGTATCCCCACCATTACTGACGGGCGCGGTCTTTTGGGCAAACAGGGCATGACGCGATGTAGTGGCCCTTTTTGCCACAGTAGATGCACTCCCCCGCCTCCCATCTCCGTCGTCGCTCAGAGAGAGACAGCCGTGCGCGGCCGAGTTGCATGGGTTGCTCCTCCGCGCCGCAAGGGGGCGCCGTAGCCGAGCTGTCGTCCGCTAGGAGGCTCCTCCGGTCCGCGGAAACCGCCCGGCGAGGGGCATGCTGGGAGTTGTAGTTCCTCGGAGTCCGTCGTGCTCTCAGGCGGTCATCTACATGGATACACAATGAAATCACGGCCTCCAAGGACTGAGGCAAATCCCTAGTGGCAAGTTCATACTTGAGATCATCATTAATATTGTTCAGGAATACTCCCCTGAGCGCCTTTTCCTCCCAGCCGGCCTCCTCCGCGAGGATCCGGAAATCCACGGAGAAATCCGCCATGCTCTGTTGTCCCTGCCGCAGGCTGAGCAACTTCTGGGATGCGGATTCAGGGCTGGTGCCTTTATCAAACACCTCCTTAAATCGAGACAAGAACGCAGGGAAAGACAGATCGGGGTTTCCCCGTAACACAGCGTGCCCCCACTCTAATGCTCTACCGCGGAACAGATTGACCATAAAACCAATCTTTGCACAATCAGAAGCGTAGGCATTTCTCTGTTGCCGGAAAACGAGGGAACATTGGGTGAGGAAACCTCCACATTTCCCTAACTCACCGCGGAACACCTCCGGGATGGGCAGGGCTTTCTCCAACGCTACGGCGGGCTCGGTCGCGGAAGCCAAACCAGCCGGCGGATCTGTCGGCGGAGGGGATAAATCCTGGTGACGGGGCGTAGCGGATGACATGGTGGATTCCAACATACCTCGGAGATCGGCGAGCTGTTGGGTGGCTGCGCCCAGCTGACTGGAAACCAGACGGAGCATATGGTCGTGACGCTGGAGGGTTTCCTCTTGAATAGCCAGGGCCCGATGAACCGGATCAGCGTCCGCGGTGTCCGGTTTTGGCTGGATCATTCTGTCAGGACTCGAGGAGGAAGAGGACACACAAGCGGTGGCTGATGAAAGCAAGGTGCAAGTTTATTTACAGTGATTGATAGAGGTGCAAAGACAAGGGGGTCCAGGAAGGCGAGGGGGGAGGCGGCTGAAGCGGGTCGAGAGGCTGAAGGAATTCCCAGGTGGTGAGGGGCCAGCTGTGGTACGGCGTGGAGCGGCGGGTTGACGAAAAGCCGGGGTTTCCGAAAGGACGAGCAGGAACTGACACGGGGATCTGAAAAAGGAGCGAACACGAAGAGCAGGTAAGTAATATACATCCACGAAAGCGAGAGTCACACCAGAGAGCCGGTACTAACTGAGAAGTAGTCAATGATCCAGCGAAGAGTGATGGTCTGCTGGCAGCTTAAAAAGACCCTGCCTGATGGCTTGATCCGTAGCAGGTGTGGTGATCTCCGCCCTAGGGAGGCGGAGACACCGGAACCTCCGCTGTGGCCCGCAGGACAAACACACATGTATACAGACACACACACACGCAGACCCTCCCCCTAGGTTATGACAGTATTCTAGTGTCAGATGTGAGGCCATTTGTCTGAGAACTAAAGCTTGACTGAAATTGGGCCATGCAACAGGAAAATGATCCCAAGTTCAACCAAGAATCAAGGTGCTGCAATGCAAAGTTCAACCCAGTTGAAGTGCTGTGCACCTTAAGAGAGCTGTGCATAAACAAATGCCCACAAACATCAATGAACTGAAGCAGCACTGTAAAGAAGTGGGCTGAAATTCCTCCACAACAACGTGAGACACTGATGAAGTCATGCAGAAAACAACTACTTCAAGTTATTGCTGCTAAAGCTACCAAATCTTGTGGTGTACTTGATTTTTCACAGGAATCCACAGTCCAGTGAAGACCTTTTCACATAACTGTATTTGTCAAAATGTAAAAGATTTCTCTTTTTAACCCTCCTTCCGATCTCTTTAATCTTATTTGCACACACCCACGTATATGAGCATGCCCAACTGCACCTTCTGCAACTTTTTCTTCTACTGTCTCTCATGCTGCTCCTTTTCATCCCCATGAGAATGATAAATAGTCATCTGTAACTTCCCCTCCAACATATTCATTAATCCCTTCTATCCTGTGGGGTTGGGTGATGATTACAGGGAAGCCAACTGAAGCCGCCCAAATAAACACCCCTCAGGCAGTAACAAAGGCCTGTCCACCTCACCCTAAACACAGCTTCCCCAGCAAGATCAAGTTTCAGTCAAACCCACGCACAACATGCAAACAATAGGAAGTGACAGAGTCTCAAACACTGAAAAAGCTAACTGTGGTTGAAACTAATTTAGTTTCCCATTTTTGTAGCTGAGATGTTACCAACTGGTGCAAATTTACTGTACAGCAGGTTTTGAGTGCCTATGTAGTATTAAACCCAACAGTCAGTCTGAAATGGATTGGAAAAACTGTCTTAGCTGCAGAAATTGTAACATATAACATGTAAATATATCTTTAACACAGCAAAACAAACTCTTTGAAGTAACAGTTTTAGTATTTATTAGTTTAGGCATACATGGGTCATATAACTTATTATAACACTCTTTCTATAGGGCACACAGTGTCCCTGTGCCTTGTAGAAAGAATGTTTTGTGGATCTCCATGCAGTTCAAATTCTGATGATTTACAGAACTCTGAGAACTCTGGAGATGCATTTCTCTCAAGGGCCTTGCATCCATACTGACCTTTCAAATGAACATCCTTGCGCACTGTCACAAGACCAGCTCTTTAAGCTTGACATAATTTACTCATCTACTTATCCACATAAATCTCTCTTGAAAGAGAGATAGATTTGTTTGGAGACATTCTTGAAAATCCCCTCATGCTGCTTGAATATAGTCAAGAGATTTCAAAACTTGAATTCTAACGGCGATTAAGCAATATCCCCCTGAGAACTGAGGAAAAACTTATCTTTCAATGTAACTTTTTTTGTGACCACTACAGAGGGCATAAGGTCTTAGGAGGATATAAGAAATGTTTACATCTTTGGTATCTTACATGTCATATGCATATAAACAGAGAGAGTGAGAGAAAGCGAGAGATGGTTCACAGCACATCAAACATGCCTGACGGCCCTCATACTTCCTTCCCCTCTAGCCACTACACCTTTTCTACTCACCACCCTGCAATTAGCTTGCCTAAAAGTTGTAGGCTTCCGAGGCCAGGCCCACAATAATCATAGGTATGCATTGTTGTGTTCAGCTGCCAGGCCTTTAAAAATCAACACCTCTTATTTGAGCCACACCTCTTGGTCCACATGACTAAAGAGTCCACTGTAGTTATCCAGCAGGCCTCACAGAAAAACTGAATAGGATAATTTCTGGAAACTCTATACAACAACAAATGTGGCTAAATGAGGTTAAAGTTTAGTACAGTCAACTGAGGGGGGGGGGGGATGGCAGTATAACAAACAGAAGGATGATTAACAGATTAGTCATTCACCAAGCCATCAGCCCACATGGGTCATTCCTTGTCATGGGATTACTGCAGATTATTTGGCTGCACAGTTACACCTACTATGCAAAGATTTTCCTTTACATTTTCTCTCCATTTCCAGAAGCTGCCCATGCTTCTGGGAGATGATCACATCATCTATGTTTTGGGGTAGGTATATCTGATTCTTGGCCTGGGTTGGCTAGGCCAAAAACTATGGATGAATCTCCTGTGCACAATGGTGCAGTGCTTAGTATTGATGGAGCCTTTTTGTTTTTTTGTAAAGTTTTGAAGATTAGGTTGACTCTTATGTCTCTGTTTTTTTGAAATGTGAAGGACTGGAAACCTGGCCAGGAAATGTCCCATCACTTGCCCAGTGTCAGCCGGGATAAGCGCCAGCCCACTGCGACCCGGATGAATGGATGCTACAGCGTCATGCTTAAAAATGCGTTAATTGCAATAGCAAAGCAAAGGGTATTTTCTTAAAGGACTCTGCTGTCCAATCTACTTAAGGCCTATATGTGTTTGCATGTGTGGCTTTTATTTTCATTCATAAGTCTGTTAACTTTGGAAGGTGAAACATGATGGTCTAAACAGATGTTGTTTGATTTTTCTTTGAGTCCCTTGATTTTCACCTTTGATTTAAATGAACATTTCCAAGGTAATTCACCTCGGATGTCCAAAGTTATTTGCCCTTAGGTTTACACATGACCCTAGCAGAGTAGGTGCAGTTAATCACATTTTACTGAGTTTTACTGCCCAGATACATTGTGATGCTGTATCTTAAATAAAGGCATCGAAGGAGACAAAAACTCTGGTTTTTATGTCATGAGACAGTTCGTTTTTCTCCATCAATCTGATTGTGACTTTTCAGTTTAAACATGAAATATTCAGTACTTGAAAACAGGTTTGTCTGGTAATTTCATTCTTTTTTCTACATTTAATTATCACATTCTTTTCAGAGCCTACTTGACACCTAAACACACGTGCAAGTCGCTACAAATAGTAAAGATTCATGCTGCAAAGACACAGAAAAATCACAGCTGAACACAAGTCACATCAGACTGTGATCTGCAAATCATTTCAGCTATCAACTTGGATCTGCTGAATGAGGACTGTGTTGAGCTAAAAATACCCTCTACTCTCTGGTTCTTTGTTGGCAATACAGGAATGTTATCTTGTTTACTGCCTTGAAGAGAATTGTGATGAGTCTGAATGCACTTAGTGAGTTAAGTCAAGGAGGAATGCTTTCTATCAACTAAACTTCCTGTTGCCTTATTTAAGTACACTATGCTGTGTGGTATGTTCAGTGTGAAAAACACAGGAAATGGACTAGGGTCATCCACATTTGTGAGATGAGAAAGAAGGCTGACTTTCTGAACTCTAAATACTCTAAAGGATAAAGGCACGCTAGTAGGAAAAATAAATCATGGTCATTTTTTTCTGCACTTTTTGAATCAAGGGGCACTTATTTTCTGATCAGGGTAACCCGATCAGAAAATGAGTAAAAAGGCCATGTTAAGTAAAACAAAGATGCAGTCTCCTACCCAGTGTAAAGCTTTTTTGAGCTTCAAAAGCTTGAACAATTGACTGACCAGCAGTGAGGCCTATTCCTTCATTATTCCTCATTTTCAATTGGAAGACCAAAGAGTTGTCAGTGCAAATGAACAGGTAGATCACAGTATTCATTCCTAGGTTAAGAAAAACCTCTTTGCAACATCTAACCAAGTCAAAAACACGCTTGAGGTGGTAGGTGTATCCTTGTCAAAGTCTACAATCAAAAGGAGTCTTCATGAATGTAAATGCATAGGGTTCACAACAAGGGGCAAACCACTGGTTGGTTACACTCAAGAACAGGAATGTCAAATTAAACTTTGGCAAAAAACATCTAAAAAAAAAAAGTCTGCCCAGCTCTGGTAAGAAAAAAAGTTTTTATTGTGGTGCAACCAAGATTAACTTGCACCAGAATGATGGGAAGAAAAATGTATAGAGAAAGACTAGAATAGCTAATATCTGAAGCATGGTAGAGGCAATGTTATGTCATGAGCATGTATGGCTGCCTACAGAACCAGGTCACTAGTGTTATTGATGATGTGACTGCTCAAGTAGCAGTATGAACTCTGAAGTGTAGAGGGGTATACTCCGGTC
This sequence comes from Archocentrus centrarchus, assembly GCF_007364275.1. Lineage (NCBI taxonomy): Eukaryota > Metazoa > Chordata > Actinopteri > Cichliformes > Cichlidae > Archocentrus > Archocentrus centrarchus. The sequence continues at coordinate 15,711,253 of NC_044367.1, read as the reverse complement.
GGGCTCTATTTCATGGTATAAATAGATAATGACCCAAAACATACTGCAAAAGCAACCCAAGAGTCTTTGCAGACAAAGAAATGGGATATTCCTCAATGGCCAAGTGAGTCACCTGATCTTAATCCAACAGGGCATAATTTTAGTTACTGAAAACAAAACTGAAGGCAGAGGCCCCCAGACAAGGAGCAACTGGAGGTGGCCGCAGTAAAGGCCTGGCAGAGCATCTCAAAGGAGGAAACACAGCATTTGATGTCCATGGGTTCTAGAGTTCAGGTAGTCATTGAGTGAAAAGGATTTTAATCCAAGTATTAAAAACAGTCCTTATATTCCAGGTTCCCTCTGGTACTCCAGCTTCCTCCCACAGTATAAAGAAATAAATAAATGTCTAAATACGCCATAGGTGTGAATGGGGACATTGATAGTTGTCTGTCTCTCTGTGTTAGCCTTGACACAGACTATACCCCCACCCCATCCCCAATTTGGATAAGCAGAAGAAATGGCATGGATGGATGGATTTGAAAATAGGGGCCTGTGTATAACATAGGCTGTAATGTTAATGTAGAATAATGCAAGACTTTAACCCCCTTGAATTAAAAAAAAAAAAAAGTGCCACTGTCCAAAAACCTATGGACCTTACTGTATGTGTCATGGCTGCATGTGAGTGTAGTGCCTGCATGGGCTGAGTGATGTTTTATATGGCCCTCAGCATAATACTGTAGCACAAGCTGTATGAAAGCCAGAGAAACACAAAGAAACTTCTCACACAACATGTTGTCACTATGACAACCAGGCAGAATCATTTAGCCTGATCTCTTGCCTTTTCCACACAGCACAGAAATCCAATAGCATTTAAGTCTTATGCAACCAGGCCACCGATTTGCTCTGAAAGGCTTTTAACACATTTGCAACTAAGATTCATAGAAGCACACTTTTTTTTTTTTTTTTTTTTTTTTTTTGGTAACTTCTTTGATCGTTTTATTCTGGAAGGAGCTTATAGCTGCCCGGTAGACTTTGGGATGCAAGGTAGCGCAGTTTTAGCATGACTTGGAGCCACATGCATGTAGTGATCGCCTAAAATCCCCTTTTGTGGCTTATATTGTAATCCCAATGCCTCTGTTTATTTACATTTTATTGCTACTGCAATACTTAAATAATCTCACACTGTGCCATTCCCTAATTAGAATATATATATATTTTTTTTTGTATTTCAGAAAAGAAAAAAAAATCCTTGTTTTTCTGAATTGCCGTTTTCCACTCTTTCACTTTTCACTCTGCTATCACTGAATAATAAATAAACCTGGCCTACGCTCAGAGATAGAAATATCATCTTGGTTTGAGCCACATGAATCGAGAAGGGGGTCTGATATAATTCCACGTGCTGCAGCACTCTTGGTTCTGTACATTTGCAGCACTTTCCCACAATTTTGCATTAGGATTTGAAAAGCGGTTCGAAGGGCGGTCGATCACGATAACACTGCGTAATGAAAGAATATACCAGAACTTGTTAATGGCCGAGACTCCGTGTCACCTCACGTCCTTCCTCCAGATTATCTTCTAGCCTACTTTGCGTGCTATCACACAGACGCTTCCCTCTTGTTTCAATACGTGATTGAAGGGAAACTTCTTTTGGGAAGTGGGGGACTACTTTGAGTCAACTTTGGAAAGAAATTCTCCTAACTTATTGCATACAGCTACAAAGGAACGCAGTTTAGCGCAATATACGCTACTCTTTAAGCATACAGAGAAAACTCTGTGCTGAGTTGTTTTTTTTTTTAATCGCAAGTGTTATGTTTTTACTACGTCGCGGAAGGATCTTATTTTTTCAAGCAAGGGTCGACACATCCGCCCAGTTTTCCGATGTTTCATTCCCCCCCGAGTTGAAAATGGAGTTCGATTAAAGCAGATGTCCATCAACTTCTCAAGGAAATTTCAAGCCTAGATGTTATTTTAACTGTCGGTGTTAATACTGAAAACAGTTGGACCATTTTCTTTTGGCATTGGATGCCTTTACTGAAAATTACTCGGACACGTTGACGGAGCAACGCTGCACAGCGCTTTTTCAAGTGTTGTCCTGGACCTGAAGTTGGCGAATGGATGCTCGACAGCCAGCCATAAATAACCTGCCAAACACTACAACCTACAACAGTTTATACATTTTTTGAGGATCTATGCACATTTTTGCAAGCCTGGGATCTGTGTTAGTTGAAGAGGATGGTCCAGATGGCCCATTTGTTGTGGTCGGATTTTACTTCCAGGGAGGATAAAATGAATCAACGATTGTCATTCCTCCTCGCGATTTAACATTTAGAGCCCAGCAGCAAAAGCTAACGTTCAGCTAGCTTCACTTGCTTTTCACAGGGACGCTGAGTTAGGCATGCCCCTTGTACACCGTTTATTTACTATCCGAAATAGGGATAATTTCTGTATGTGAAGGAAAATGGTGATATATGTGGTATTTTATCCCGCCGTCACTGCGTCGTCGATGCTATTGCTAGGATTTGGATCCCCGTGAGGAAAAAAATGAGTGAAGATTCAACAAATCCAAACAACGAGTGAGTGCTGTTTATGTATATTTTCACCATTTACACACATACACACAGTTAATCTTTGATATGTACTCATATCTGTAGATATTAACATGCTGAGCAGCGAGCTACCGTAGTTCCCAGTGACATTTCTAATCGAGCAACGTTGCTATTTCATCATCTTGTTTTACTAATATCAACAATAAGAAACATGGGCTACTTTTTTGTTTATCGGGGTAATAGAAAGGATTACCTTGTGAGATGAAACAGAACTGTGCTGGGAAAACAATGGCATTGATCCGTAGTAAAATATTAATCTCGTTCCTACTTTTTGTACGCTTATGGTACTGCTAACCAGTGTATGCTGTGAGAATTCATATTAAAACCACAGTATTTGAGGTGTAGTAACCTTTGCTTATGTACCAGGCACTTGTCAGGTGGATTAATATAGGCTCAGGAAATTTATTATTGCTGTGTGTTTATGAAGGATAACTCGGAGCAGACGCATAGATCGTAATAATCTAAATATAATTTTATGTGCATGCCTGCTCAGGCAGTACATCACGATCAGATAGCTCTATATTGACAGCCTAAATCTGTGTCTAACTGCTGTCCGCCATGATTTCGGAACATAATCATCGATTAAAATCTTCGTGTTTCGATTCGTGTTTGTCTTTAAGTCCAGCCTTTCTTTAATGAAAGCTCTTCGCGGTTAATGCGGCAATGTCGGCATTGAAAAACTGAAGATGCCATTTTTTTTCTCAATCATACTCATTTACATATCACAATCCCCCATTCATAAAAACGCTTAAAAACAGCATCGCATTCACGCCCAGAGCCTTATAACGTACGGACGTCGATTATAATCTGTGCATGCTGTGTTTTTGTACACGTCGCGCCCATTTTAGCTCGCATTTTGGTATTGTTTTAATGGGCTGATCCCTGGTGTGCGCTTGTTGACAGTCAGTGAGAAATATCTGCTTCGGGAGGTGCTGCGGTCACATGATCCCCTCCATTCATAAAGTACCTGCCTGCCCATTCACAGCACTGTACACTGTTTCGCATTGCACCGACGGTTACACAGTGATCGCATATTCTGTATTCACGGTACAATACATCACATATAAGCACCAGTGCTCGTCTCCGAGTCGTTTATTTTGCATAATCGTGTGTTTCCCCTCAACCATCTCGACAAGATTTTCTCTCATAATGTATTTGTCACAGAGGAAGTCATATGCCCTTTTCAGCCATTTACAGTGTCACGGTTTAATTGTTGGAAACACACCCATGTTTTTCCCCATTCCATTTATCTTGTCTTTGTGTAGCTGATTGATTTAATGCATGGAGGTTTTGTCCTTGAAGCACTCAGCTGTTTTTTTTTTTTTTTTTGTTTGTTTGTTTGTTTGCTTTTGTTTTTTAATCTAACATACATCATGGATTTCTTTTTCCTTATGTCAAACCACACGAGCTCACATGTGAATTCATCCCAGTTTATATTTGCATCTAACCTTAATTCAGGTTCAATTGCATGTGGTAAAACCTGAATAGATTTTCTTATGGTGTTAATCTCCTTTACTTGGTGTGGCTCCCTGCAATAATCTTGAGGACTCATCCATACCTCAGATCCCCACTTCTTGAGAACTACTGCCACAGGCTAAAAAAAAAATAAAAAATTTCAGTTCCACACAGCGTGATGGCAGCAGCTAAAATGGCGAAGTGATCCAAACATTGTCGCTAAGATTTCACCACCTTTCCGGTTGTTGTATGATTCATAGTAATGGAGTGAACAGAATACTGAGTGCCGCCTGAGCCATTTATTTTTGCTGAAAAGTGTCTGTTTAATGAAAGATTTTTCATGACACAGCTATTGACAAAAAAAAGATTATTTCGTGTGCCACATTTTTTTTAAAGAGTCAAGGATAATCTTTTTTTTTTCTCATAGTAGTCTTCACTATATTACATTGTGACACTGAGCTACTTTCCACTGATAAAATAAATGTTAATCTTTCAGCCACTAAATCCTAAAGAAATCTGCCTTTTTTTTAAAAAGCATATATAGGACTAATGTAGGACCATTTACAAATGTATCTAAGGACCCATTTTTAAAAAAAATATTTCCCCCCTCATCTAGCCTGCATTTTAAACATTTGATGTGAAAATTTCCACACATTTTGTGAACACATAGCCCTGACGTGGTTTAGTCTAAATGATAGGTGGTAAGCCGAGCTGGTTTACACACAGCACACCCTTTGCTGAGAACATGTTACTTGGCCTTGGTGCAACAACGTTCACAAGGCTGCAATGACAAGAACGCACTTAAAGCCTTGTGAGATTTTGGTTTTGTGTCTTGTCTGGGATGTGTGCTGTGATGTAAGGCAAATGTGAATTCTGTAGACGAGGACTGTGGTCTTCCTGGGAGACGTGGGAGATTTATGCAAGCACAGTATGTGCAAGCAGTCTCGTTGTGAATGTCAGGTTTATCTGAAATACTCATCTCAACCAAGGCAGCAGCCTGTTGAGGTGTGCTGTGGATATATCCTTTTTGTTTTCCAAATTACAGTTTTTCTTTACCCTCCAGTTTTTTAATAAATACATATAGAGCTTAGCTGGCCCAGGCGTACAGTCCTTTTTTTTTTTTTTTTTTTTCTTTTCCCTTATCCTTTTTATCAGTGAAGGTCAGTTACCTCAGTATTTCACTGAACATTTCTAGGGTATAGCTTCATTGTTTTAGATTCCTGTAGTGCTGTGGTATTGTCTGTTGTCAGTGAGTGTGATTCTCAGTGATTCCTCTCCCCGTGTCCTCTTCCTATCTGTGTGATTGATTTGACAACTCAGCGTTTTATCTGCCATTGTGGGTGTTGTGATCTTATCACCTGTGGGCTGGTTTGTTCTCCCGTTCCTGTTGCAGAGCTTTCCAAACACATTCCTCCCAAACAACCCCCATCATGACCTGAAATGACAAAGGGAGACAGCTACTTCAGCTGTTAGGGCTAGTGCTTTATGGCCTGGGTAATTGCCTATATCCTGTGGCCCTTATGTTAAGCTAAACAATTTCCTGGACCTTTTTATAGATCGTATTATTTGGGGTTACTGCCAGTTGTTGGTTCTGACCTGCTCCTCCTCCAAAAAATTAGCGTTACTGGCTGGCCTAGTCTAAGCTTGCAGACACACCTTACCTTTAACAAAGTCTGCTGAGCTGACCACATCTTTAGTTTTGCTTCTGTATTATTTTGGGGAAGTTCTGTTTATGGGTGCAGTAGTTAAGAGACTAATGAAATGTGTTATTTCACACACATATATATATATATATATATATATATATATATATATATATATATATATATATATATATATATATATATATATATATATATATATACACACATATATATATATGGGCACTTAAAACTGCGTTGTACTTGATTGCTTGATAGGTGTGTTCCCGTATTTCATTAGATTCTTGACATATTTAAGATGTGCATACCGTATATTGTGGAATTTATGGTGACTTTCCATAGACTTCGGCTCGGTTTTCACCCAATAAAATATTTTGTAATCCTAAAAATAATTTTGTGTACAGATTATACAAGTCACAATGTCTGCTAGTTTTATTAAAAGCTGCTGCATTGTGTCATTAATGGCAGGGATCCTTTGTACAATCAGAGGGCTTGCACTGTAACTGAGACAAGTTAACATACTAACAGGCCTTGTATAGTGTTGGAGTGTTCCATTCCCATGGCCAGATTTCATCCTGGATACTGTGTATTTTAAACCCAAGCCACTTCCCTCTTTGAGATTTTCATTTCCTCTAAGTATTTTAGGAGCATAACCTGCCATAAATGTCAGCAGTGTAGTTAGAGGATATTTCAAACCAATTTACAGATTTTTAAGAGAAAGACAGGATGTGGCTGTATGCTATATAATGTTAAACCACCAGAGTGTGTGTGTGTCTCCATCACAGCATCCACATAGCAGGGATTGTCTTTATTTCTTTGTCAGGAAGGCCCTCTGATGTTCATGGACCATATCTCAATGCCTCTAAGAAGTGCTTTTAGTACTAAGTGTCTGAATTGTGGATATTGTTTTCAGTTATGGTGCATACGGGAGCATGAAGGCTGAGCCTTGTTGTGAGCTCTTTGCTGCAGCTGGGCTAAGATGGTTCTTTCCTGTGAGGCCACAGACATAAAAGGGCACAGATGTAAATCCTAAACCTTGTGTCTTTGATTGAGTTTGCAAACGCTTTGAAAACAGGAAGGGGTTTCTGTGTGTGCATCTGTGTAGACACACTGGAGTGTTTACGGTATTTCTCTGGAAACATTTGGCATGTATGTGGGTTTCTGGGAACGATAAAGCCAGATTCTAGAGGAGTGAATTATGCATACATAACATGTTATCAAACAAATTGCTTGATGATTCAAATTTTTAAATGAGATTAAAATTAGAGGCCTGTAAGAACATGTATTTTTATCTGCTCAGGAAAGTTATGATCACATTTTGTCCTGTCTAGGGACTATATTTAGAATTTGGAACAGACTTTTATTGAGAAGAAGAGGTTCAAATAAGAGCTGCTTGGAAAAAAATTCAACGGTGATGATGATAATGTTATAGTAATAACAGCTGGGTATGCTGTGATGATGTACTGTACAACTTGCCATGGCAGTTTCTCTTAACACTCATGGGCCATCATCTTGGTTTGATGGTTTGTCCTTCCAAGTTCCTCCAGAGATATATCAATAGTTTCTCCCACAGCTAGATGGTTGCCTTGTCCCTTTACCTTCCTGTTTTCCCATTAGTTTCAAAGTAGCTATGACGAGTAGATGGTGGGTCTTTGGGGACTACTCTTACATCAAAGCAGCACAGAGACCCTGCAGCAGTCGAAATTTGTGGTTCCTCTTTTTTTTTTTCTCTCTCTTTTTGTTGTAAGGGCAAGCACGAGGTTTTAATTTTCCAAATGCTTGTGGTTCAAATTAAGATCATCTCAATATGTGGCTTTGATTGATGTTTGAGAATAGTTTTTTGGCATTTGATACACATATGGGATTCTTCTGATTTATAGTGCCACAGTGCAGCGGCACCTACAACATTGCTGTTGGGGTTGCGGGCCCAATCCAGTAATGGAGGGGTTGGTTTGAAAATCAGTGTTAGAAATGTCGTCTAAGTGAGTAGATCTGACATTCACGTACTGGTTTGGTCTATCTTTGATTTGGACTACAGGATAATGCGAGCCACTAACTGCTGTATGTAACAGATACCAACAGATGTGACAACGATCGGTTAATTTGTTGTCATATAAGGTAGTGTTTGTGTAAGAGAATGGTGAGACATTTGAAGTCGAGATTCGCTGTGTGGTGCAGCAGCAGAGTAAGCCTGTTCTGTTTTTTATTTTTTTTTCCCTGAGTCAGTTGGTAGCTAAGCTGAATGTTCTTGTGAGCGAGATGACTCACCAGCAGCCTGAGGTGTTGAGAGGAGATATGGCAAATTTCTCTTTCACTTCTCTTTCTATAGCAGGCGTATTAGTTTTCACTGCAGTTAATGTAAGCTTGTGATGCTGGTGTTTCTTTAGGCATTGTCCTATTGTTATTTCTGTTAATGGGTAACAGAGAGGCTCTTTAAAAGTATTTTGCTCTGACCTTATGTCATAATTTGCACTGCATCCATGTTTGGTCATGTTGGTGTTTGTTTTGGGTATGTCTGTGCCCTTGAGTTTGCCCCTGGTTATTTAGGAGACGTGAACCATGGCTAATTAGCTAGCTAGTTTGTACCATTCAGATTAGATGCACTGTTGGAATCGATGGCTGAGTCCCAGATTGCATGTTATTTATTTCTTCAATGAGGCATGATCCCACTGAAAGAATGTGTGCCATTAGTTTATCTTTTGAGTCACGGAGTAAAATACTTCTTTACTTTATTACATGTATAAGCCTCTTATTCATGTCACAGGGCCAACTTCATCCATAGGGAAGGAAACATGGAAAATTTTCATTTTCACTGACTTTCAACAAATGTTTGTGTCCTCTGTGAATCCATCCATCCATCCCTCGTTTCTTTCTTTTTTTCTATACATCTGAAAGGCTGTCTGACAAAGCCATTCAGATTTGCAGCCCCTTGTGACATCAAAAGGAGATAAACACAGCCCCTGCCTGGTGAACAGATTCGTCTGAGTAGCACAGACTTACCCTAATAAATTCTGAATGAGTATCTGCAGTGGGCCATTGTTATATCCTTGCTAGAGTCACTTCTGCTAACTCCCAACTCTAAAATGTCTCATTTACGAGCAAAGCACACCAAGTGCTCTGTTGTTACATCACGTAAAAGTCTTTATGCACGACCAGTATTTCAGGAACTGGAGTCCCGGTGCATTTCTTTCATATTTTTTCCCTTTTTTTGGCAATGTCCCACAACCACAGGAAAAACCTTAAAATTGGCACATTACAACGGTAGTAAAGCTAATGTTACCATTCATTTTGAATGTATGCTCACAGATTATAACTCTGTTGAAATGCTGAGGAACAGTCGCAAATTGAGGAAGACCAATTGGCAACCAATAAACACTGACTAGGTGTGGGTTAATGAAGTTGGGTTTCTGTTCCATCTATTTGCTTCTCATATAATCTCTGTGCTCACTTTTGCTTTATTTTAGTAAAGCTGAATTCTAATAAAGTTGTTGCCATGAAAGTATTTTTCTATTTCTGTTGTCAGATGGCAGAACGACAGTGGCATGACAACAGAAACGTGGCCCTTCAAGCCGTTCCAGTTGCTTCTTTGCACAGCTCTAATTATTATTTTTATAACCATGTTGTTGTCTCACAAAATCCCAATACACTCATGCTTCAGTTTTATAACTGACACTATAAATTTCAATTAGAATTACATGTAAAATGATCACTCATAGAGAAATTTGAAAGAAAATATCTCATTCATGCTTGTGTTTACTGTGTGCTGCTTCCACTGGCTGCTCTTCTGTCATTCACAAACAGCTTACTAAAAGGGGCATCAGCTGTGGCAGCGGGTCACTTGGCTTCAAAAATATAGGCATTGAAATGGCCTTCATTAGGGCAGTAAATGGGATATACTGGCATTACAGAACAAATGATCTGTGAGGTGTTTTTAGCTGAAACTTGCAATACACCATTCTAGAGACTTGCTTATATTTGCATTAACTTGCTAAAAGGAGGTATAATATGTTCCCCTTTTTAATGTATCTATACTTCAAGCACTTAAGGAAATATCAAAATATCAATTTTTTTTCCTATGAAAGTAAAGCAAGAGACTCAGACACCCAGAGTGCCTTTTCGCTAGATCTTTCACGTCCCACCCACTTTCCTAGTGATTGCTTTCTTTTCAGAGGATAAGCTATAGAAGCGGATTGGTATAAGTAGCTTGTGTTTATTTTCCCAATGATATTTTAATGACCTCCCACCCAATAAAAAAAAAAAAGAAAAGTCCTACAAGCCAGAGTGGTCTAGTGGAGCTTGACTGTGCTTGACAGCCTTCCTCCGGTTTTGATATGGGGGAGAGATGGTGAGGAAAAGGGGCAATTGAAAAAAAGAGATGGTGGTGAGGGGGCTTTTCTCCCCTTTTCTGATGCTAATGAAAGGAGGAATGGTTTTCCAGCTTTTAGCTTGCAGAGTGTGTCTCCCCTGCAGCATGCTCCGCTGCCTGGACATTGTGGGAGGACAAAACTCCAGGCCCGGGATCCAATAACGTGAAATTTCAGCAGAGAAGCGGCCATTGTGTAGAGAGAGGCAGCCCAGGGAGGGGCTGGGTTGGAGGGGGAGACGGAGTGGAAAGGGAGGGTGACTTGGAGAGCACCCAGGGCTCAGGCCACATCCTTTCTCTCTCCCCTCTTCTCTTGCTCTTCTCTTCCTTCTCCTTCCCTTCTTCTCCCCCCCTCTTGTCTTTCTTTCATTACCCCCCCCCCCCCCCCCCCCCCCCATCCTCCTGCTCTATTCTCCACCACTCCCCTTTGGGGTGGGAAGCCCAAGGCTGAGACAGGAGCAAAGCATGATGGCATGCTGGAGCCCAGCGAACCATGGGCCAGAGCAGCAGACAAACGGCCACTTTGTCCACTTAGGAAATGGTTGTCCCAGGATCCCCCTTCTCCACCACACACTGGAGCAGTCGGCCTCGAGGCCCAGGCCTGCCTGCCTGCCTGCCTGCCTGCCTGTACTGCACGTGCTCCTTCTCTTCTCTTCTCTTCTCTTCTCTTCTCTTCTCTCAAATGTGTATTAAGATTCGCAAATGTGCTAATATCTGTAATTTTGTACACCAATCTGAAAGTCAGTAAAATATGTAAATGGCCATTTATCATAGACATAATTCCAATTATCCATGTGCTAGTTGCACAATAGGAGGTTCTCTGTGATAGAAGCCTTCTCTTTGCAGCAAGTAGGATCCAAGAGACACACACTTGCTGTTGTCCAGACATTTACAGTACTTGCTCTATTCCCTTGTAGGAAGTAGGAAGCCCAATCTGCCTGATTTGGACTTTTGCATTGTCACATACAGCTCTGCCAGATCATGTCTAGAAAAGTTGAAAATGGCTTTACTTATTCCTTTATGTATTAACAAAATGCACTCATATGTACATATTCATGCACATACTAACAAATAGGGCTGGACTGTATATCGGAATCTTTAAATGTAGGGTGCTCTTGGCAACTCATTTACAAGTTGTTTAAATTGGGGTGTGTGAATCAACTAATCAACTAGTCTGAGAAAACGATCAAAATTAAGCATATAAATATTGTGCATGTATTTGAAACCATTAATCAAATTCTTCAATAATCAAATCATATTTTAAATGTCACTGCAGTGTCTGTCACCCTGCACTGTGCGTTACATCGGACACTCATAATGCCAGATTGTGGTTGTCGTTAACGGGGCTAACACCAGTAGCGTCCTTTCATGTCCACAAGCCTGTGTTGCATGCGGTTCCCCCTTGTTCTTGTCATTTATATGGTGTTTTACTCTGACAGCCTGCGTACACAGTTGTTCATTTTCTACATCTGCAGAGCTCTGTTGGTTCTTGTGGCTGTCTTTCTTATTTTCCACCTTGCTTGCTTACGCCTTCCTGTCACGTAGAAAGAGGGGTGCAGTTGTCTTCTATCAGCTAATGGCGGGTGGCGTAACATTTCAAACAATAGTTAGCTGCTGTTGTACATTAATAAATATGAATAAGTAATCTTACACAACTAGTATTTTGAGTACCAGTTAGCGGGGGCAGCAGCATTTCAGTGTCTAGTCAACTAGTCATGCACATCCCTAACAAACTGATATATTTTTGAACAAGATGTAGAAAAAGACTGCTTACATTGGTATAGTTTGATGTGTTACGTAACCCTTTTTTTTTTTATCAGCGAAGTCTGTGCCAGCATTTGGATCTCTGACTCTGTGCGGCCCCGCCCACACTCTTATCTCGCTCACACGATCTCCTTATTGTATCCAACTTCATTTAACAAATTTTTTGGGGGGGTGGGTGGGGGGGATGGGGTAGATCTAACATCTTTTCTGACAACCCTTAGCTAGTTTCAAAGAGGAGAGTTACTTGTGCTGCAACATGACCACAAGATGCTGCTTTTCTGTCCCATGTGCACCTCTCTGTGTCTACTAGATTCAGGGAGTGACAGCAGCACATTCTGACTGCATGGCAGCTCTATTGTCAAACTACATGCATGGTACATGTACATCTTTAAAGTTTCACAACCCTCTGTGCACATGTGGACACAGAGTTGTTAGTGTACTCTTTAAGTACAGTTTGCATCAAATGGAAACTAAGTTATAATTTTAGACCATGTGCTTGTTCTGTGGTTTGATATAGTGAGATACTCTATTATGGCTTCCTCTTTATATGTTGGCTGGAGCTGTTTACTGTCATCTTGGTCTCCAGCAATCATGCTCATCACCCTCACCAGCAGCCCTCGCTCTCACCCCTCCCTCTGTTTTTCCTCCTGCTTTGGTCGGAAATGAAGTCAGTCATCCAGCAGAATAACTTGGAATAATTTAGAATTGGGGGGCTCCTTTCTTTTGCCCCCTCCTCTGGAGGCCCAGGCCAGCTGATCTGCTTCCGCTCTCAATTGTGTGTCCGGTCAACTGTGTGCTCCCAGCAAGGGGTGTCGTAGCCAGCTTTTGTCTCCACCATCCTACTCTGAACTTTGTATGTGTGTGTGCCTGTACATATGCATTATGTGATGCAGCAAGTTGAGCTGAAATTTGTTTCTATTAAGAAAGGGGGGTGGAATGAATGGATACTCTGTTGTGAAAAACTGATCTAAAACTTGATGGCAACATTTTTTTTGGGGGGGGGGTTCCAGGATGTAGGTGTGTCTATTTGATTATAAATGTTAAATAAGTGCATTAATAACAATACTTTTTGTTTAGGAGACTCTCTTGGTTGGCATGGGTGTTTTAGGCTAGATGCAAAAATGCATGTATGCAGAGTTCACTTAACTTCCTCTCTGAACCTAGCCCCCCTCCCTGTGAGTGTCATGGTTGCTGGCATGTGTGTGATGGTAGATCTGAAGGGTCAGGCCCTGGTCATTGTGCCCTGGTCATGGCTGAGCGACACCACCGCCTGCCTTCTGTTCACCCCAGGGACCCCTTCCTGACTGACAGTCCCTTCTGCACCCATCACCCACATCCTTTATTGGGGGCCATAGAGAGGTATAACAGCAGCAACATTTTCCTCTTACTGGCTGCTAAGCTGCTCAGAAGTACATTTTGTGTGTGTGTGTGTGTGTGTGTGTGTGTGTGTGTGTGTGTGTGTGTGTGTGTGTGTGTGTGTGTGTGTGTGTGTGTGTGGTGGTGGTGGGGGGTGGGGAGTAGCACAGGTTGTCATGCATAAATTTAGTGACGCTGCTGCTGCTAACCAGGAAGAGTGTTTGTAGCAGGTTGCACAGGGGAAGTTACTTGTGTTTGTGTTTTCTCACTCTCCACTGTCCCACGGCCAGTTCCTGTCTAATAGCCCTGGGCTGGGCTGCAGAACTGACAAGTTGTGCGTGTGCGGGCGTGTGTGTGTGTGTTTAGCTTGCCTGAGTCATCAAGTAGCATAAAATTCACAAAATATTTGAAAATGTCCTTGGAAATTTGATAACTTATTAAAAAGTAAAAATCTTGCTGACAATAAGTAAAATATAGACTGGTGTGTGCACAGCTGTACTAAATTTAATATTGCAGAAGAATTTGATATAATGTGTCAGTTTGACAAAAAGATTGTTTGGATATATTGACTTTTGAGCATCATTTGAAAGGTCCTGATTGAAATGCTAAAGATTTAAAGGGCATTTGATAAATTATAAGATTACCAGGGCCAGAAATTAACACCTGCTAACTGCCAGATTCTAGCAAATTTTGCTTTTGCCGAGTGACTTGAACCACAATGGCTGGCAAATGTGTGTACCAGAATAGTATGTAATTTTATAATTAAAAAAAAAAAAATGCTTTGAGCCTGTTTTGCTGCCTCTGTCCTACAGCATGTTTGGATTTTGACACGTACACACAGAGTAATTTTTATTTATTAAAAAATTTTTTTACCTACCACTATTCTGCAAAAGTGTACCACATTTTAATTGACTCTGTGACGTTTTTGTCCAAAGACAAGTATGAAAATCCTTTGAAGCAGTGGAAGCAGAACTAACTCAACTAAAAGTGATGATGATGAACAATTACTGATTACAGATCCCCTCCTGTACTGGGAACTGCTGTAATCATAAAAGTGTAAAAGGAAGACCGCTAATATTTAGCAGCTAAGTCTATTGTTTTTCCATTTCTTTCTTTGGTTTGGTTTTACTTTATGATAGCAGATGGGCACTTTTCTACACACCCTTGGAGTGTTTTGGGTCACCTATTGAATGTATGTCCTCTTTTTAGCTAAGGGAATTTTTCTTTTTTTTTTTTAAGCCACTAAATACCCCATCAGCAAATCGCTGTCGGCAAATATTTTACTCTTGTTTTGAGTTACTCTTATTTAACATGCTCATCACTCTTTTTAGGAAATGTTGGTCAATTATTACAAGGTGGCAGACTATCAAAGCTTTCACATGAAGAAAAAGATGGCTTTGGGTTTAATGCTCACTGGCTCTTAGATTAATTACTAACCAATATCCTGAACACTGAGATTTGCCAAGGGTGGGGAAGGAATGAGACAGAAGGTTAGCTTCACTGAGCTGGCCAAGAGGAAAGACAAGGATGATATGGCTATTCCTCTTTTAGAACAAGAGCTACATGCTAACTGTTTTTATATTACATGTGCTCCTTACTGACATTTCTCTGCCCCAGTCAGTGTTTGAGATTTGGCTGCTGATTAAAAGTACATTCTTTACAAATGTTTCAGACTCTGATGTCATCTTTATTGGTTAACCCGGACGTTGGCCAGAGAGCAATGTGTCACAGGGAGACATCCGGCAGTCATATACTTCAGTTCTTTGACTATTTCTGGCTGCTCTCTGATCTTTCCAAGTCTTTAATATGTTACCAGCAGTTTGTGCAAAACACTGCCCTCAACACACCCTGACCTTTGTCATTTCCGGTGGCCCAGTGCTGTGTTATCTAACCATTGAAACATCTGACTCCAAGTGAAGGGACAGAAAGAGAAATGGAATGAGAGACAAGTAGATTTAGAGTTATGATGTGTAACAGGCAATCAGTATAATAATGTCTTATTCCTTTAGTATTGATACACTGGCACAGTATAGCGATTTGCTCTGCAGTGAGTTTTACTTCTGATCTGAATTTCTTGGTAAGTTAGACTTTGTAGCTTCTTGATGTTTAAATGATGACACATTTAAAATTTTGTTTTTTTTTTTTTTTTAAACCACAGGCTTCCTATTAATTGTCCATAAATTTTCTAAAACTTTTATAATACAGTAAATTATCTACCCCATGTTTTATTCCTTCTTCGTGAAAAAAAAAAAACATTAAGCTTTTTATTAGTGTGTTTGCCTTCTGTTACATAGATAGTAAACAGCTGTCTCATAATGCCTACCCTGTGCTTTAAAGGAAAGCGGGCTATGTTGGTTGGAAACCCTGTCATGTGCTATCTAGTATAAAACCACCTGCTTCAGGAGAAAGGTTGGAAATCAGCTATGGCCAGACTTGGCCACATGGTCAGTCACCCTCTCCCTGGGGTTAAACACACACACTGGGGGCGTCACACAAAGTCTGTTATGTTACTGGATACTAAAACCAAAACATACCTTTAATACAGAGTTGAATCTCCCACTTCTTATGCTTCTTTACATTTAATTTTTTGAGAAGTAAATGAGAAATAAAGCAAAACATAGGTACCGGCCCAGAAATTCCTAACTGCCTCATCCCCAGTTTAACTTGTTGTCTCCTCACTTTATCATTTGTGTAGTTTCTCTCTGCTGTACGTCTAGTTTGTGCTGCACTTTTAAATGTTACATGGTTAAGAATTACACATAGGCTGAGGCTGTGCGCTTCTGTAGTTCTGCTTTTGTAATCAAGATATTGAAGCAAGGAAAATAACCCAGTAGACAACTGAAAACATTTTGATGACTAGATTATGTTCACTAACAGCACTGGGTTTTCCTTGTTCTTTCTCTTCCTCCTTTCTTTCTCCACAGTGACAGTTATGCGCGTGTGAGAGCAGTGGTCATGACTCGGGATGACTCCAGTGGTGGGTGGCTTCCCCTGGGAGGTGGAGGACTTAGCTGTGTCACTGTCTACAAGGTCACCCGGGCGGAGGACACCAACAGCACCCACAGTGGAGGAAGTGGAGGAAGCAGCAGCAACCTCAGCCCCTGTAGCCCTAGTCCTAGTCCCAGTCCGAGCCCCAGTCCCAGCGCTGTGGAGTTCCATATCAAAGGCGAAAGGCTCAAAGATAAATTGGTAAGAGAACCTCCAGCTCATAAATGTGATTAGCATTTTATGCTACACGGCCAGACGTCCGGAGATGTTTTTCTCTCTTCATTTGAATGAGATCACTGCAAGCACCACTCTTCCAGACTCCCCCTCCCCTGCTTTCTCACTCATACATACACTCACACAGGAAGTGGTTGTTTGGCTTTCCTCCATAGTGCAGGTATCTGAAAATAGGAGCAAACTGCGTGATGCTGTGATGCATGATGACATCATCGGGGAGAAGGGGAGATTACTAAAGAGAAGAGAATGTGGGATGAGGGATGTGGGAAAATCACAAAGTGCCTGGAAGAGACTTGAAGGATGGAATAGGGGCTGGAAATTCACATTCACAACTATTTGCTTTTTAAATGACTAAATAAATAAGAATTTCCTCTTTCCTGAATGTGATGTAAAGACTCTGTGTTAGTAAAATTAAGAAAGGTGAATTTGACCCTGCTTAATTCTAAATACTTTTGGGTACAGTGCACTCCGTATTTAATGTGGTAAAATTAAGAGTAGGATTTTAACAGTTTTGATAAAGATTTAATTTCAAATACATGCAAATGTCAAAAATATTCCTTTGTATTCAGGCACCCACTAAGAATTATATCTGCATTTTGTTTTTAAGCCAAAATACTCATTGTCTAATAGGGCTGTCAAAAAAATTGATTCTCAAATATTAATCGATACTAAAAATTACTGTCTGATTAGATACTCATTTGCAACAGTATGTATACTAACAGTGCTGTCTTTGTCTCCTCTAATTGATACACAACTTAACACAGCACCCTGCAGTAGGGGTTTGCGATATAGACAAAAAGTAATATCTTGATATTTTCTGTAATTTTGTCGATAACAATAATAAATGATATTTTGCATTATTTAAAAATGTCTTCGTAAGTGCAGGCTAGTAAAATATAAGACTTATATCAGTGTTTTTGACACGTTAACTTTGGCGAGTTTTTCAAAAGCAATTGCTCAATATGGACTTGACAGATTGAAAAAAGAAATCAAAGAAGAGGCTGTCCAGGCGCATTCCCCCTACATTATAGCAAAAAAAGTCACAGAAAATACACACCTTCATCTGATCAGAAACTCACTTTTTGGTAGACCGCTTCAACGCATTATCTGAGTCTCCAAACAGGTGAGCTCTGAGAATGTTGCTAAGTTAACATACCTACTTTAACTTGAAGGATATTAACCATCCATCCATGCATTATCTTCGTCTTTATCCTGCTAGTCGGGGTCACGGTGGGGGGCTAAAGTTTGCTGAGTGTGCATTTTGCCAGACACCTTAACTGTTTTAGGTTTGTTTTGGACAGCAGGTTCCCAAAACTTTTCATATTCCTCATACTCGTTGATGATGGAACAGGTTAGTTGTCGAGCTATCCGCTTTCTTACAAAATCTGCAAACTGCCGTCTTTTGAGCAATGTCAGTCTTTTCAAAACCAAACCACCTCCTCGCCTAGGAATTAAATCTAAGGTGGTAGACTGCGAGGCTGGCGATGTCTGAATTTCTTCTGCTGGCGCAGTGTGTTCACTCTTTTCCAGCTTTAGGTGTGTTGTTTAGGCAGCTATGCTAGCACACAGTATCGGCACTCTCAATGCACCTGCGCAGCAGCCTGTACTAAAGCATAAAGTATTGAACGCGTGGAGCCGAGGCGTTTTGATTGTTGTTGTTTTTTTCCCCCCCAGTCATTAGCATACTCGATAACGTCAGCTTGCACATCGTTAAATCGGCAATTACGATATTATCATAGACGGTAGATATCGCACACCCCTACCCTGCAGACAGGCAGGCACGCAGGCAAACTCACTAGTAGCTGAACACATGAACACTGAACAACACTTGATGAGGAATTTTGAGAGGCCAGTAAAGTTCTGGTTTTGACAACATTTAAGTATTGAACAATTATCATAAATGTTAACCTGGCTGGCGCACACATTCATATTAGTTGTAAACTATTAGCACAGCTCTACTTCAGACAGCCTAAAAATATTCTTTCTGGCACTACCTAAGATAGTCTTAAAATATTTGTCATATATACACCTTTTAGTTATGTAAGTATATTTTTTGCACTCCATCAGTCAAGTAAAAAAATAGTATAACTGATGTTATTGTTTGTGTTGTTCTAATCTTTATTTTTAAAAAATGGCTCTTAATTTTTTGTCATTTTTCCCCCCCATGGTATCGAAAGTGGTATTGAGTATTTTCCTGGGTATGATTATCAAGTGTGAAATTCTAGTATTGGGAATTTGAAATTACGGATGCCCCATATAGTTTTCCAACTTGACACATTCATATTCATATTTATTTCTATTAATTTTTTGTTTATCACTTACATTGTTGCTATGATTATTATTCTTTATATTGAGATGATGATTGCTATTTTGCTGCTGTTGATTTGATGATTGTTTTTGCTAAGACACAATTACGAGCTGGCTTTTTGGCTACGTTAATGCTAAAACATGAAGCTTTCCCATATATAAAGAAAAAAGCACTGCAAGCTGTATGTAAAATCATATCACAGAAATGTATTGATATTCAGACCAGTTTGTGACTACACTTTCAGTAATGATAATGGCTATAATTATCATGTAGCTACACTGCTCTTAATAATTCTGACTTTGGCATGCAGTTTTTGAATCTCTATAAACGATGTAAGAGACTCTGCAGGGAGATCCTAATCACTCACACAGCCACAGTAGCGTAACATTTCACTCATGTTTCCTGACAGCAGAAATTTTCCATTGCGGTCGGCATTTTGGCACCTTTCCATTGTGCACACCTATTAACAGGGACTCTTATAGAAGCTATTTGTTGAAAAGCTTGTGATTGAAAGAATAAATCCATTGTTATGTCACAAAAGGCGGGTTATAGAGGTAATGTTTACCAAACAGAAAGTAATTCAGTGATATTGGTGCTGCAGATGTTTTTGCTGTCCACTCTCATTCATACTCACGCATGAATGCATGGATGTTAGGAGTTGCCATTTCCAATCAAGAATGAGAAATTACCTCTTTGGTAGATTTATGTTAGAAACTCCACACCATGTACACAAGCACCAAGTTCTGTTTGTTCAGAATTAAGTAGAGTTAAAGACTGCACCAAGGCTCAGTGTAAGGTATATAGGAATTATTTTGAAGTGCAGATCATGCAGAGCTGGTCTGATATAGAGTCCAGGAATAAAAATATGCTGTAAATCTGGGAGTGATCATAATATGTCCACTTCAGTCAGCTAATTGACCAGCCAACCCACTAATAGTTGTAGCTCTAGTGTAAAGTCTTGCTCTAATTTGATATGGATGCCACTGTTTCTGTAACTACACAATACAGCAATATATCAAAAATCAGTTTGCAATTAACTTCATTTAACTTAACAAAATCAAAATGTTCCTATTCATACATAGAACAAAGTCCTACATTGCAAGTATGAGTATGAATTTAAAGGTATTTCGGAGCTCACATTATGCTGATTGACATAATGTTCTTCATCCTGCACACCTGTTTTTTGGCACTCTGCATAACATGTTCACATGAAATCACTAAAACTGCAAACATGTATTGTTTGTTTCTTCACAATGAAAATAACCATGAGGCCCCAAAAGATCAAGAGCTGTGTTGTGGCTCTAATCTGTTTGGCTTTTGGAGTAGTTGCTGTAAAGCTTGTGAGATTCATTCTGTGCTGTAGATGTAAAACAGATCCAGTAGATGCACTGGGATAATCCTTGGTCTGTGGTAAACACAGTATAAATCTATTTGTTTGTCTGTCAAATGCCAGATGACAAAAGAGGCCACCATGATGCACAGAATCTGGTGCTTTCCTGCACTTGGATATTAGAGCCTTGTTACAGCAGTGTGTCTAAATGACCCTTTTTTAACTGAGCGCATGTTTATGTATGTTTTGTGTTTACAGTGTTTGTATTTCGTGTGTTGCTATCCAAGCATGTGTGCGGCACAGGAAAGGGTGTGACGGGAACGCTGTTGCTCAGACAGGGCATAGACACGGTTCAGAGACCCCGACAACTGTTCTGGGACGTGGTAAAACACCCCTGTCACCACAAGAATCCCCAGCCACCACAAAAAACACCCAGACATATGTAGGTCTGTCAGGATACCACCCAGTGCCAGGGTGTTGGCATCAACCACTTTGCTACCGGCAGTGTGAGGTCATCAGAAGAAGTGGCAGTGTCCAAGAAAACAGTGACAAACAATGCATCCTAAGAATATGAAGTTCCATATCAATAATTGTTGCCGCTTTATTTTTTTAAAACTATAATGTCAGTGTTTTGATTTCAGGGGTAAATGAAGGAGTATAATTATGTTGTGTGAGTGATGTTGAAAAGGGAAGAAATTCATGAATATGTGTAGGGCTCCTTGGTTTGGATTGTTATGTCTAACATACAGGAAAGGAAAGTGGTCTACCATGTTTTAGGAATATCTTTTTTTAATTTTTTAAGGATACAATTTAGGTGTTTTAATGTGAACAGAAATAAACAGAATAGGAAGAAGAAAAGAGGGGAAAAAAAGCAATGACATTTCCAATCCCTGACAGGAACCTGAGAGGAAAATGAATCATAAATGCAGCTATTTTGAAATCAGACACAATTTTGCCTGGTAGAAATTAGGTGACTGTGGATGGAAAAGATTGAGAGGAATTTGGGAAGGAGTAGTATGTAGTCAAAGAGCAGGAAATGGAGGTGGAGCCAGATAGATGGGAGACGGAAGAAGAGAGGTGGAGTGAATCTGTCTATAAGCGCAGTGATGCGGCACAGAGTGTACTGGTGATGACTCAGCTGGCTCTCCATATAGCTACCAATCACTCTCCTCCTTGCCCCCTCCCTCCTCTCCATCTCCATCTCTTTCTCATTCTCGCTCTGATTCTCTGACTCTCTTAAAACTACAGCTCTAATTGGTTGATGATTACTTACCACACTGGCTCTCGGATTATGACAAATCTCCGGTTAAGCTCTCTTTCACTGCACCTTGCTTCTTGTCATTCATAGTTTGCAGTTCCCTCAGATTGGTACAGCTGTGTATTCCAGGCTTACTCTAAATAACTTTGGCTTGGGGGCAAGGCCCTATTTGATACAATTTGTTTTTGCTGTTAACCTTTGCTGTTTGATTGTTTTGACTTGTCTGTACTAGTAACATTTATAGCTTTAAGTCTCTGGGTGATGGGGAAATTCATATCAGTATGAACCAGTGCACCCTACTTAACTTAAATAGTATTTATTCTGTGCAATTTTATTTAAAAAAAAATCTTAAAATGATAGCAAGGTTGGAATCATGACTCTGAAAGAAGTCTGACTTCTTTCACCTGGTTTCTTGTGTGCATGGAAACATAGTCTCCATCTGTTCCCCCTTTTCTTTTCTTACACACCGTCTTGACTGCTCTCTGCTTGTCTTACCTCTGTCGCTCTCCTCTGTTAACATCTCTTACCTCTGTTCCCTTTCTGTCTCTCTTTCTGTCAGCAAGGCTCCTCCTCCTCCTCTCTTTTCTCTGAGCACAATGTGGAATGCGGTGTTAAGTATCAACCTTCCATGCAACTGTGATACTTCCTCCTCAGTCGGCCTTGCTGTGCGCTCACCTTACCTGCTCCGGCTCCATTCAGTCTCGCCTCCACAATCACCCCCAGAGGCACAGCGGACCCCCTCCTCCCTCCCCTGTCCTTGCCACCCCAGCCTCTCACAACCATCCTTTCTTTCTTCTGTGCCCTCATCCGAAGGCTCTAGGGTAGTCACGCAGGCTCGCCTCCTCCTTTTCTTGTTAGAGACATATCTGAAACAATGATACAGAGACAGACACTTGAGTTGTGTGCAGCACGCTTGCAAAGCAACTCACACAGAATGAAATTCAGACCTGAGCACTCCCCCTCTGACACACACATATCATCAACCTCTTTTACAGCTGCCACATATTAGCCTCATGAAGTGTGCATGTTGACTGTTGTCCAGATCCGTGGGGAACGGTGCCATCTGCTTTCAGCAATTGAGTACTTTGTTTGTGACCGTTATCCTCAGACAAGGCATTTGGATCACAAAGATGCACAGCGTAGCACTTGGGTCACTGAGCTTTTCATCGCACCAGCTCCTGTGCTCACGCATGCTCTCACGCAGATCATGGTGCGCACAGTCACACATTCACACCCCATTAAGCCACCTCTCGTGCGCATCAGTAAAAACCTCAAAGACTGTAATGGCCATCTCTCATTTCATTTAATCTGCCTAGAGGAAGGCCGGGAGGCGGCCCAGTAGCCCTGATTAATAATAGGCTTTGGAAACACAGCCTCTCTTTGCCATACACTTGGGCTTCCTGGCTCCAAAACAACTCCACACACTCCAACCCTCCTGCCACCACTGCTCTTCAACATCAACTTTATTTGTAATCAAAACCCCACTATTTAGAATGTGTTTTACAAATTATCTAAAAAAAAAGTATGTTAAATTATTGGGTTGAGGTGACTTTTTTTGTTAATTTTAGAAACTGTGGAACTGCCCATGTGTGTAGTTTAAATTTCAGAAATCTTCTATCTAAAGTTCTCTGTCTTTTTGCTATATTTATTGCATTGGAATGATTGAATGTGACACATTACAGCTGCTTATTATTTAGATTCTTCCGGTCCTCAAGCCATTAAACCACACAGTTCAAATTCTGCATCTAATTTGTGTTAAAACATCTTGAAGAGCACCAAAATGCCTTGTTTCACATTCAAACTCTTTGTGTCTTGTCAGGTGGTACTGGAGTGCGTTCTGCAGAAAGACCTAGTATACAACAAGGTCAACCCCATCTTCCACCACTGGAGGATCAATGACAAGAAGTTTGGACTGACCTTTCAGAGCCCTGCTGATGCTCGTGCTTTTGACCGGGGCATACGGAGAGCCATTGAGGACATCAACCAAGGTGTGTTTTGCCATTGTGTATGCGTGCGCTTTTTTTTTTTTTTTTTTTGGGGTAGTTTAGAACAGGTCAAACCAGATAACAAAGTCAATAGAAAGCCAGCAGAATGTACCTTAACTGAACAGTCCATCAGCCAGCATTGGCTATTGTTTCCATATCAAGAAATCAAGGCAGCCCACAGATTTTTCTTTTTCCTCTCCTACCCTCACCACCTTTCAAACTCTTGCCCTATCAACAAAACATCAGATTTGTTTTGAATTCCCACCAAGAGTTTGCACTGTGTGTGTTGGCAGACATTCAGTACATGTAAAATAAGATGGATGTATGCGCACGAATGTAGTGTGTGTTCTGCTGGTGTGCATTTACAGCCAGTATTCCTGCTTGTTTATCTTGGCTTGTAAAGGTTGACCTAGCATCTGAGAGATGTGTGCTGTTGATTACCTTTGATGACTCCCCCACCAATGCTACCTGCTCTCTCACCCAAGCTTGAACCCTCCTGTGTTATCTTATCAAGCCCAGCTGCCCAGATAAGCTTGCCACTTCCTGTAGAGACTGGCACTGCAACGCTTTGCTCAGACAGTGGGTGATAGAGGACAGGAGAGGGTTGGTGGGAAAGAGGAGAAACTCATAGAATGGATAGCAACCTGAGATAGGGGCTGAACGTCAGTCAGAAGAAACTTGACCAGGCTGGGCTTTTGTTCTTCTCAGTCTTGGCAAGTAATTTCGAGGACTGGCTAGACTAGTCTAAAAAAAAAAAAAAAAAGGTAGGGTTTGGTCTCACTGTGGCATTTATATATTTTAAAGCTAAGCTAGATATGACTTTTTGTGTGTGGAGTTGAGTGTCTTAGTTGAGCTGGCAGCTTTAGGTCCCAATAAGCATTATTTTTCTGTACAGTGCCAGAGGTTGCAAAGTCATCCAATTAGTAGGAGAATTGCCAACTCAGCAATCTGCCATCCAGTCCCGTGTTGTACAAGTGGCTGGCCAACTGGCTGGCTGGCTGGGGAGCTGTAATCTCCTTTACTCTCTAGACCTGGGAATCCTGGGGAGCATAGCGGAGGTACAGCAGAACATATCGTAAAGTCTTATCGCTGCTGAGCATCAGTCGCTTCTTGCCCACAGCCGTTTATCTGAGATTTGAACTTCCTGGGCACAAGTCCATACCGTCTAGGTAAAAGGTAGTCATGTAGGACTTGCTTTGCAAGTTGCTTTTCCTGTAGATTTCACATGAAGATGGAGAACAGGCAATAACAGACTGCTATAAACATGACACTTCATTAAGACAAGGCTAAATTAAAGGTCATCTGGGATGATTGGGTACTTGGTTTGGGTCCAGTCTTTTTAACAAATCACAATTTGCTCCCAGTTCCTCAAATATAAATGTCTGCTATTTTCTTATGTCTTATTTTCTTATGAAAACTTTTCGGGGGGGATTTGGTGTTCAAACCTAAGAAGCCATTTGATGAGGGCTGGGCACTGGTTATGGTCATTTGCCACTGTGTGACATTTTATAATCATCAAAGTATCAGCAGTATTATTGCTAGTCAGGATTTAACACATTTCCATCCCTGTTCACCTGCTTTGCAAACAATCCTGAACATCTTGTAGCAGGGCCGGGTGATTGTGCAGATTCTCACTCAGAGGCTGTACAGTTTTGGTGTGTTAATAAATGCTTCAGCGCTTTCCTGTGAATGTCAGCTACAGCAGGTGATGGTGGGTTTCATCCCCCTGCATTTCTCTGTCTCTCTCCCCCTCCCACCCCTGCTGTCCTCTCCTCCCTCTGTTCTCCTCTCTCTCCTGGCATCTTCTTTATTCTGCCAGTGTTGTGTAATGCCTCTCCTCAGTTCTTCTGTATTCCAGTTGCATCGTTCTGCTGCTGGACTGCTGCATGAATGTGTGTGTGTGTGTGTGTGTGTGTGTGTGTGTGTGTGTGTGTGTGTGTGTATGTGTGTGTGTGGGAGAGAAGAGCCAGGAATGGAGTATATGCTTTTGCCTCTGTGTGTGTGTGTGTGTGTGTGTGTGTGTGTGTGTGTGTGTGCGCGCGCACGCACACATACGTATCAGTCTTGCAGTCCTCTGTTGCCATGGCAACGTCGGGCACATGGCTCAGACAGCTTTGCGGCCCAGCGCTGCCAGAGTTGTGCTGCAGGAGGCCTCTTTCTCTCAGTAGTGGAGAAATGCATACACACACACACACACACACACACCTTTCTCCATGTGACTCAGCGACAGACAGACAGACTGATGGACAGACTGTGTCTAACACAAGCTCAGTGAATTCTTCTGTCCTCTCTGTGACAGAGATCACATTACCGTGTTTTTCTGCATTCTCCCTCTGAATGCAGACAGGAAGATTGATGCCTCAGTGCTTCAAACAAAGCCTCAGTGATCCTCATTAAGTGAACCAAAGTTTAAAAAGAACCTCTTGATGCCCTCGGGTACAAACATATTTGCCCTTTTCCCCCCATTCAGATAGTTTTATCCTTGTTTTCTGCAACATTGCACATCTAATTTCTCATCTAGAAATTGCCTTAAACATTTTTTTTTTTTTACTTTTTAATATATGCATTGACCTCTGCTTTCTTCAGATAGGCAGCTGTGTATTAATTTAAGCCGGCTAAAACTACAATATTAATTTGATTGATTCTGTAAACCGATGATAGCTGTGTGTTTTGTTTATTCTGATCATGTAACCAGAAGTGTATAGGTATAACACATCATTCTGACATTGACTTATATATTTTAGATGTTAAAATCTTCAGCAGTAAAAATATTATCAAATTATTAACTTAAAATGTCATTTAATTGTTGTTAAACTAACTTTAAGTAAATATTAACTCAAATTGACTTCAGTTAATGTTCCGAGAAAGTACATGTCTGCTGTCTCTAAAGCCACGTATGCCTGCACCACTGTGTGGTTAACTGGTGGCATGTTTGAGTTATGTAATGTTTTATTTTTGATTTTGTTCTTGGATTTCATTACATCACCGGCCATACATGACATAAATACCAAGAACCAGAGTGTAGGTTTATTACAAAGTAAGTTTTTAACCATTTATAACAGAAGCTGGGCTGGCATTCTGCTTGTTTTCATCTGATACTGCATACATTCATTGTTTGATGATCAAATACAAACCTCAAGACGTCACTGGACTGTGCAGTGAAGTCTTTGCTGAGAAAATGGCACACCTCATTCAATCACACCTACGCCTAATGTAAAAAAAAAACTTTAAACTGCATACACTGTTCATTAAACAGGTGACTACACAATGTTGAGATGAGCACTATTAAAAGTAAGTTACAGGTTATACAAAATGTCTGGCATAGTATACAGTACCAGTCAAAACTTTGGCCACACCCACTCAGCCATAGTAAAATGGCGTTCTGGGTATTTCAGTGTCACTGCTACTAATATCTCTTAAAAAAGTGGTGTTTGTGAAAATGAACATTTTCATTGTGCTTTATTTAGTTTAGAAAAACTGTGCAAATACTAGCAATATAAGTGTTGCTCCTAAGATTGCACAATCCACAGAACAAGTTATATTCTGATGAAAAACATTAGGTCTCTCTCCACCTCGGTAACTGAGGTGTTTGGGATGCGGAAATGGCACGTGGCGCTTTAGCCAGGGTCAGGGTTACATTATTCTCTGCATGCATCTTTCATTAATTTTCTGTGCCCCACTAACACAAAGCAGCTTTCATTTCCCCATTAGGCCACAGGCAGAGGAAAGCAGAAGTCTTGATTATTCTGGCCTGACAAGAGTCAGTGTGGTAACTTTCAAGCATACTTAGCAGAACAGTTTGAGAAAAAGCAAAGAAAAATATTTTTGTTGGTGTTGTGCATCTGTGGAAGGAAGTTATTGAATGTTAGATTGAGACCGATGCAGCATGTCGCCTGGGTTCATTGAGTTTTTGCCCTCTAGTGGCAAAGTTCCAAAAACAAGTCTTTGTTGCTTTTGTCAGTCAAATTGAGCTACGCAAGACACTAAAAAAGTGTGTGTGTGTGCTATTTACACAGGGTTTGTATTTGTAGAGTTTACCTGTCTTGATTTGAGTGAATAAAAGGATCAACTCGGTTCCCTAACTTTTTCCCTGTGATGTTCTCCCTCTCCTCTAGGTTGTCGGCCGTTTGGGGAGGGCGATAATCCTGAGGATGGACTACTGGTGAGTGACATTAAGGTTTAATATAAAGGAAATATGTGTTTCTATGAATGAACAGAGTGAAGGTCTCTCCGCTTTGTCCCTCACTCTTGAATAGAAGGCAGGTCATAGTTAGAACCTGATCCACACATTTGGTTGTGGCCTGATTTGTCCCAGCTAGGTGCTGACACCTGCCTTTGTTTTCTCACAGTTGTTCTTGGAGTTTTACAGATGTTTAACCAGTGTCTGCCAGACCCTGAGGTGAAGCTGGGTGTTGGCCAGCAAATGTGGTAAAATCTAACTCTGTAGCTGTCAGTCTTGTCAGGATTGAAGATGATATATTATTGCCTTGGGAATTAATTTTTACAAGTCAAATAAAGGTTTGCAAAGTTGATGCTCTCTTAGCTGAAGAAACAAGGTAGTTCAAATGATCTTGGAGAAGTTAGGCTGTTTAAGTTGCCTCTCTCGCTCCATAATGCTGAGGTCAGGGTTGCATCTTGCAGGACTTATGACTTTAGCTTACCGTTTGGAGTTGTTGATATCGTGCTGCAGAATAGATTTGGGACCAACTGTAACCTCGTTGATTATATTATGCTAAACCTTTACACAGTAGATTGCATGTACAGTATATTGCAACAACACTCTGGCATGTGGCAAGCTGTTGCCTGTCACCATGTGTGTTTAAGACTGTCACATTCTCTTTGGCAGAGAAAGGCAGCAGGTGTATAGTTCAAGCCAACATGCCCTTGGTAATTTGTTTTAGATAGGGAAAGTGGTGGAGGGAAAGTGGTGTTCCCGTTCTTGTGGCAAAGTTCCTCTTTAAGGAATCAGCCCGAACATACAGGAAATCCAATGGCACCGCTGTTGCTAGGCAGCGGGGCGGGGGTGGGGGGTGAGGAGGAGGGGCAGGGGGTGCAGCCAGAGAGGGGTAGAAGGGGGTGTTCAGCGAGCCACCGAGGGTGTCACCATGGTGATTTGGCATCCGAATGTTGCGGTCAGAGACCTGGGCTACAGAGAAAGAGAAGCGAACCAGAGGCTGCAGCCAGAGAACCAGCAAATACCACCACACAAGCAAGGTGGTAGCTGAGCTGTGTGGCTTCATCCCCCATCATGGAAGTCACGTCACTGTCTGTGTAGACAAATGATGACTTTCAAAAAAGTACAGAAGCTTTGCTGCGTGTCACCCCCTCCCAACCTTTCTGTGCCTCTCTCCATCTGCCATGTGTGGGCGTGTAAAAGTCAAAAATGCAAAAAAGGAAAAAAAGAAATCGCAATGACCACTAGGAGTGGGAAACGCATAGTAACTTCATTCACTTCACGCAGAGTCATAAAATACTAACTGTAGCAAGTCAGATTAGTTCATCTGTTTGTAACATGTGCACATTATCCTAATATTTGGTACTATCAATGATTGTATCACAAGAGGAAGTGGTATGATATATTGAAATGTCAATATTTTGTCCCACCCCTAGTGACCACACATTTAGTTTTCATTACTAGTTGGCCCCTTTAGAAGCCGCATCTCTGACCTTGTACTGAAAACTGATACCAGAGTCTCATCAGTATGGGAGGTCACCATCAAGCCTTGTTTTTTGGCCCTTGATGGTGACATCTCGTAAAATCGTTAGGTATTCAAATTTTCTGGAATTCATCCTGTCCTTGCATTGTTACAAGGATTTGTGTGTGTTGTGTAAGTGTGTGTGTGCATGCGTTGTTCAGTGTACATGCGCTGAAGATGGTCTTCTCCACCCACATCCTGCCCACTGAGGCTGAGCACCCACATGTATGCCCTTCACAAGCTTACCACATTCTTCCTCTCACTCGAAAACACACACTCATAAAACACACACGCACAATGCACATGCAACATATTTCACCCATACAGAAAAGTGGTTGCACAACACCCTACTCAGCTGTGATGACCCACTGCCAGGAATTATGCTGTACTGCTACAGTCCTTCCGCTAGTACTCAGTAAAATATGTATGTGAGATTTTTTTCTTTTTCTTTTCTCAAATGCCACAAGAAAACATCCGTATCTAATTTAGAACTGGCAGGAAGTTTTCTCTTATCTGTTTTGTACACATGGGTTTTGTTGGCCAGTTGACTTTTACAGCCTCAGTCTGACCAGTGTTATAGTTTCTTCTGAAACATCTTGAAGCTTTGAACAAGTGTAGTTTAAAGTAACTGATATTTTTTAGGCTTATTAGTTTCTTCTGCTGAGAATTAGACAAAATATTTGCTATGTTTATAGACTGCTGTAACTCTCATCATGACAGGCAGCAGTTGGTTAGTATGAAAATAGGGAAGGATGCTAGCCTGGTGTTCATCTCACTCTTAGGAATAAAGACTTTCGGGGCCTTTTTAAATTATTTCTTTTTTTGCTGCTGTTTCAAGCTGGCAGGACCCAGAGATGAGCACCTTTCCTGCTATGAGCCCTTTTTTAGCATGTGAGAAACAAGCTCATACAGACATAAAACATGTAAAGTTTGCATTCAAATATCCAAGCATGCACATAATATTTTCTTCTCCAGTTTCTGTGCTCTGTTGAAGAGAGCTAGTGTGTCGTAAGGTTTTAGTATGTGGGCCAGCCTTCCCTGTCCTGAACCCCTGTGCCTTTGAGGGCGGAAGTGCATGGATCCCTGATGTTGATGTGGAGCCAGGTTGCCCCTGGCTCCCACCACCTACAACGCCCTCCCCTCCATTCCTCCCCCATCTCTCTTCTCCTCCCTCACCCAGCCACATCTCTAGGGTCAGATCAGCTCCAGATTGGCCCCCACGCATGCCTTTGAATGGTGGGGGCTTAGGAAAGCGCTTTAAAAGGAAGCCCAAGTCTGTTTCCCATTTCGTCCCCCCCCCTTCACCTCTCCGCCCCTCGCTCCTTTCTCGCTTTCTCTCACATACACACACAGCTGTCATCTGGCTTTTTAAGTTCTCTGCTGCATTTCTCCAGCTGGAGCTGGTTTATGACATTCCCTCAACAGACTCTTTGGCCTCTCGCTCTCTCTCTCTCAGACGCGCACACAAATACAACACAATCTCATTTTTTCCTGCTCTGTTCTTTCTCTTCCCTCTCCCTCCAATGTCTCCTGTTCCTCACATTCCCCTGCAGACGCTGTGGATGTGTGTTGCACCACTTGGTATGTTTGGAGGCAGAGAAGGAACAAAGTCTCACACACACAGACACACACACACACACACACACACCATGTGTTAGCAGTCTGTGGGGTGGGGTGGGGAGCTAGCGGAGGAGAGAGGGAGAGAGAGGGGAAAAAAGAAGAGAAAGAGAGGGGGGAAAAAAAGAAGTCAAAGGAAGCATCTCTTAGCAACCACAGGACAGTAATTACTGTAGCAGCAGCTGGGAGCAAACCAGATTTCCGCTGTGCGTTAAAGCACTGGCGTGGGCTACTTTACACACAGCCCTGACTAACTACAGCCAGCAGCCTCCTCCACACACAGAAAAGAGAGAGGGAGAGAAGGTGGGAGAATAAGAGAGGAGGCCTAACCCTGCCTTGATGAGGTTGGGATGTGTGTGGGAAAAGAGGGACAGCTAGCCAGTGTGTACAAGGCTTGAATATGGTCGGATCGAACTCGTGCGAAGATACCTCAGCATGCATCCATCTATGTTTGTGTATTTTTGGTTGGGACACGCAGAGAGAAAGAACCTTCAGTTAAGTGGGGTCACTTTGAGACATCACACGGGTGTTTAGAAATAGGCAGGCATGTCCATGAATTTGAAGTTTGATCGTGCTTTGAGGACGATCAGTGCACAATTCACATTTTTACGTATTTTAAGTGAACATTTGAATGAGCTGGAAGTTGTGAACATAGTTGCACTGAAATAGAGCTGCACAAAATATCACAAGGCTCTTAACGTAATAACTGTCCTCCCCCAACTCTCATCACCTCTGCATGCATGAATCACAAAATCACCACTGCTTTTGATTTTGTTGCCATGAGTACTGAAGTATAGTGAAGAGTATCCTGTTGGATGCTCTGTTTTGTATTATTTCTATAGACGTGTAAAAATATTTTCCTGTATTTGATGCCATCTGTGTCATTCACAAGATGTTATTTATAGGCGTCTCTTCCCGATTGATGTCAACAGAGAGCTTTCTTCTTCTAAATATTACTTGGCGCGAGGTGGAAGGAATTAATTGTTCATATTCACTTTCCTGCTTGTGGGTTCGTTTATCTCCCCTCCCCCCCCAGCTGTGTCAAAAGCCTTTTTAGGCTAGTGTTTGTAGATTTTTGCATCAGTTAAAATGTTTGTGGGAACACATGCAAGGCTGATGGGAACTCTGAGTTCTAAACAGAAGGGCCTTGAGTCATCCACACAGCTCAGTCATTTGGACAAGCGTGGGTGCAGGCTGCCCCCTGGTGGTTAAAGTGGCACACACATGCACACACGCAGCCTACACACACACACACAGCCTACACACACTGAGTCAAAGCTGTTGTGGTCATGAAAACTGAATTGATCGACCATTAGAGGTTTTGACAGTGAAATAGTATCGTGGAATGTGAGAATGATCGTTTTGCTTCTTGGATTTTTTTTTTTAGGGCTGTTTTCATTTATTTTCTTTTTTTAGTAATTTGATAAAAACAGTGATAACTGGCAGAGCCCAAAGTGGTATTTTCTAATTGTATTTAGGTACTTTGACTGGTTGCTAAATATCCTAACTTGTTATTTCATCATCGGAGTGTAAATTAACCGTACAGATGCTTTTATGGATGTTCTTTTGACGTGCACACTAAGGGAAAAAAATGTGAATGTGTTTTAAGTTTCATTCTATTTTGTGGACTTACTTGTTTCTGTATGCCTCAAGGTGTGCGACGAGCCTCCTTCCATCTGCACCCCAATGAAAGAGCCCTTCTCTCCTCTGAACAATGTCGTCTCCACCGAGCCATTCAGGGGCTGCTACGTTCGCGCCCAGCCCTTCGACGAGTTCCCCTCCAGCAACCGGCGCTACCTGCCTCCACAGGTCTGCCTCTGCCTTACTGATTTATGTCGATATGTAATTCTTTGAATTAAATTAATTTTTTACTTAGTTATTACCCTAAATTGATGTTCTTCATTTTAAGTAATCCAACTAATTCTCAATTCTCAATTTTCTTCTTTAAGTCGACTCGCCGTGTCAGTTTTCGCATGGACGAAGAAGAGATCGTCCGCATCAATCCACGCAAAGACGTGCTCATCCGTGGCTATGAGGACTACCGCCACCCTGTCATGTGGAAACCAGAGGCCGACCGTGAGGACCTGGACTTCCCCACTGCTTTTCACAAACTGGACAGTAAGAAGTGCGAGTACCTCTTCCCCGATGGCCCCGGTGGGGACTCCCACTCTGGCCCTGGAATGGGTATAGGAACAGGTATGGGGCTCGGGCTGGGTAAGGACACAGCCATCAAGACTCAGCCGTCACCCCTCATGAAGTCCAAAAAGAGCCGACGGCGGCGAGAGGACGGCGAGCGTTCGCGGTGCATCTACTGTCGGGAGATGTTCAACCACGAAGACAACTGGCGGGGGCAGTGCCAGGATGCCCCCGACCCAATTAAGCAGTGCATCTATAAAGTCAGCTGCATGCTATGTGCCGAGAGCATGCTGTATCACTGCATGTCTGACTCAGAGGGTGACTTCTCAGACCCCTGCTCATGTGACACTTCTGACGAGCAGTTCTGTCTGCGCTGGCTGGCCCTGGTGGCGCTCTCATTTATTGCGCCCTGTATGTGCTGCTACCTGCCTCTGCGCGCATGCCACCACTGTGGCGAGGCCTGCCGCTGTTGTGGGGGCAAGCACAAGGCCGCAGGGTGACCCGACACAGGACACTGGGACACCATCAAAGCTAGCTAACAAAGGAAGTGGATAAAAGCGGAAAATTATAAGCTGGCATCCTTTTTTCATTCCCCTCTCAGACGGGGTGATATGTTGTTGATCCCCA
Organism: Archocentrus centrarchus; assembly: GCF_007364275.1. Taxonomy (NCBI): domain Eukaryota; kingdom Metazoa; phylum Chordata; class Actinopteri; order Cichliformes; family Cichlidae; genus Archocentrus; species Archocentrus centrarchus. The sequence goes on along the minus strand of NC_044367.1, from coordinate 15,677,890 downwards.
CTTTGAGGGCTTTTGGAGATTTCAGTTTGTGTTTGTCGCCGACAAGCAGCAGCGGAGGACAAAACCATATGCTTTGTGGGGGGGCTCTGAGCACCAAGCTAAGCTCAGGAGCTTGAGCTGAGGAGAAGAGGAAGAGGAGAAGTCACGATTAATAGACTTGGAGATGTTACTACACGCATCTGTACACACAAACACACACCTCTTACATTCACACTCATAAGCCAGGCCACAAATATCAGACTTCTAGTACAAGTTATGTGTAACTTTATGAAGGAAAAATTGTCTTTTGTACAGAGAGTGACGACTTCATGGCAAAAAAAATAAATCAAAACTATTCTGCGCTGAGGAAAAAGTACTTGCTGTTTGGGTATGCTAAAAGGGATCTGTTTTTGCTTGTTTGTGAATTTGCAGTTAGGTAACAGTGGCCTTTCCTTCACGGCTTAAGCATTCGCTGACAATGTAATTATTAGACAGAGAAAAGTGCACTATTGATGATATTACCCCTGAGTAAAGGTAATCCTCTGAAATTCTTGTGGTATATTAACCACGTGTTATATTGTAATTTTAATGCTTGAGAGTAGTTGCTGTGGTGAATGTACGGCCATTTGATTTCCTTCTTTCCTTTCCATCAAATGTTTTTTTTCTTTTTAAAGAAAAGTAACAGGTTGATTTTGAAGGTCCACCTCAGCATAGCTTTTGCAGTTCGTTTAAAAAAAAAACAAAAAAACAGTTAAAATGATTAATCTCCTTTCCTGAGCTGATTTAGACCATTTGATTGCATTCCAAAATAAAGGGATTGATTCCACGATTAGAAGGGGAAAAAATGGTAATGACTTACCTATGCCCCCCCCAAAAAAAGTTTTATTCTTTCACAATAAAATTGCATTTTAGAACCTCTTGAACCACAATACACAACAGTTTCATTTACTTCAGTGAATCTCAGTTTTAGTCCAGTTATTTACTGCTGTAGTGAAATTGCTGGGTTTTTTTCCCTTTTTGTTTTGTTTCTTCATTGTTGGGGTTTTTTTTTTTTTTTTTCCTGCTCATTTTTATGATTAGTTTTTAATCAAGTGTTGAAATGTTACTCAACCAGCAAGTTTTGTTTCGGTGAGGTCAAGGGGTTACAGTGCTCCTTGGTTAAAACGACAAAGCACTTAAATTAGACTATTCTTTTAATGAGAAACCTTCGGATTTTGGAATTAGTTTGCTCATAAATTGGATTAAGTTAGCATCCTGGTTGTTAGGGGTGGAAAAAGCCCTCTTTTAAAGCACTGTCTCTAAGCTTTGGTTGCAGCACTCTTTTCAAATTTCCTTGTTTGATCCCATGAATCTTTCTGTTTAAATGCGGTATTACATCGTTCCTCAAAAGTTAGAGCACTCCTTCCATGAATGAGCTGGTGAATGAATGAATGCATTGTTTTTAGGAATGCTGAGCATCTTAGCTATTAAAACCAGAGATGTTTTGTATGCTTGTGTGCATAGGTGGTTTCATGTTATGTAACGTCACCAGTGACTATGTGATTCAGGCTTTGACTCATCACAGTACTGACCACCATTCTGTTTTTTTGGAAGTGCTGGCTTCAGAGTAAACAAAGAAATGAAACGCACTCATTTGCTTTCTTGCCAAGTTAGATTAAGAAGAGCGACACTTGTTCTGTTAAGACTGAAAGCAGGATGAAGCAGCTCACCAGAAATTGCATTAATTAAAATCTTGTTTCTCCTTTTTTATTTTTATTTTTTTCAGTTATTCAAAAAGCGTATACAAGAAGGAGTTAAGAAAATATGGATGCACGGATGTATAAAATAATTTAGCCAGTGCCAGCATGTTTTTCTCTGTTTAATTTGTTTTTGTTATTTATTCTCATCTTTGTTCCAGGGAAACAAAGAACTCTTCATCCTTAATAAATGACTGTTAAAGTCTTTCACCTCTTCATCACACCATCTTTGAACATTTAAGGGGTTTATGCACAAAAAAAAAAAAAAAAAAAAAAAGAGACTAGCAGCCACGTGGAGACCAGAGATTATGGAATGTCAATGAAATTCGGTGTCTTGTAGTGATGACAGACGGAATAACAGTGATGTGAAGTGGCTAGAGGCGAGCATTTGAAGCAACTGTCAATGGGATAGCAAAGGGATACCACTGACTGACAAATGATAGGGCAGGAAATAGGGTTTCCTATGCAACCAGTGCCTGAAATGTCTGCAAGCAGCTGTCATCTACAAAGCGAGAGGTGACAAGCGGATTGCTTTATATGTGTACAGGGCTATAGCCAAAATTAATGTGACGCAACAGAAACATCGGTCACTTGCACTGGTAAATGTCACCTTATTTGCCGGTAGGCAAGATCAGTATATTGACAAAAAAAACAAAGGATAATTACAGAGTGATATCTGTGAGACTGTTATTGTGGCTTCCTGGTGTTGTCCCCAGCAGGGGCGGCATCTGCAGCAGAGACTCCCAGAAGTCTTGACGCTTGGCCACAAAAAATGGTCATGTGCATCACCCCGTGTAAGCCTGCAACTTGTCATTTCTACACTGGATTAAACAAGCTATAACCTGTAAATTAGTAAGCTGTGGAGGTGGATTATGTTTCCCTCTGTTTCCAGTCTTAGTTACCTGAATTAAGCTCCATATTTAACAAATAGATATGATGATAACCTTCTGGTCTAACTCTTGGCAAGAAAGACAATCCCCCCCCACCCCCTCTCCAAATAACTGACATGCTCCCTAACTGCAAAGTGTAATCCACCTCAAGTTTTAATGGCAAATTTGGTACGACATCCAAATGCTGTTACTATCAGATATGCATGTTTTCCCACCTCCTGTCACTCCGAGTTTAAAAAAAACAACAAAGAAAAGAAACTACATCTAACTTTGGAGTACAAGAGAACCATTTATCTTCCAAATTCCTCCCTAACCAATGCTCCCTTTACTTTCTATGCAAACCTTTGAATGTGGGAAACGCATTGACCTCTCTGCGGACTGAGTCAGTGATGGGACAGGACATTTTAATGCTATATAGGTAGATGACCAAACCCTGGTACCAAACTCCAAACACCTGTAAATACGTAACACTATATTTAAGTACTGATAATAATCCCAGCTTTTTTCGTCTTTGAAATTTTAAAGCTAGAGCTGTATTTATCGTTGCTGTCAGCATATACTGTAGCTTCAAATGACAGCATTTGTACATAGGTCACCTTTTAGTATTATTTCACATTGAAAAGTAGAGGGCGTTTGTGATGGAAATGACTATTGAGCTTCTAATAGAGTTTCTCTCTAGTTTTGTAAGGTAGAAGGAAGGATAGTGCTAACATGGTACAGTAGTGGCAGTCCACTTGTTTTTAAATTTTGATATATATATATATATATATATATATATATATATATATAATATAAAGCTGCTAGATACAATCACTAATTTTATTGTGTTGACAGAGAAAATCAGCTATGAACGACTGTTAAACCCTAATTCTCCAACAGCATATAACGACAACGGTCAGTTTTGAAACGTTTGATTGCTCTGTGTGATGAAGTGGGACACTTGTGCATGTGTGTGTGTGGGTGCGCAAGTGTTACTATATGTGCCCACAGCTGTGCGTTTGTATGTATGTGTGTGTGTGTGTGTGAGATTCCTGGTAGGTTGGCGGTGTGCGTGCCTGCGGGGTTGGTGTGTGTAACCAAATGTTTGGTTGGTTGTCTTATTCTCCCATAGTAATCTGATTGCCCTGCATAATTGCAAGCTGAACCAAGGTTTGATGAACCTGATTAAAACTTGCTGGCTGAGAAGCAAAATGTAGGACGTGCATTTATACAAAGTGTAGAGAATGCTGAAATAACACTTCTCATTCTGCATTAACCAGCACAGTGCAACTTCCTGTCATGTACTGTATTATATATGCAACATGTGTCTGTCCGCTTTAATATATATATATTTTTTTGACCTGCATTATATAAGACTTCAGTTTTAACCACTTTGCTGCTAGTCTTTTATCCTCTTTCAATCTTGGAAACTGTGCATATCTTTGGGAATGCATACAAGTGTACATTCTTGACATTGTGTAGATTAAGAAAGAAAAAAAAAAGCTATATAAACCTGTTTCTCTTCAGTGTATTGTTTTAAAACAGTTACTTTTTACAGCAGTTGAGTGGTTATGTTTCAATTCTCCGATGCTTTGGTGCACTGATGATACTATATGTAAGCTTTTTTTCCATCTTACAGCGCTCGATGTAACATTTATGTGATTAGTTCTAAATAGTGGAAGACATTTGTGTTTTGAAACTTGCAGTATAAATGGTACTATTAACTATTCTGTAAACACTGCCTGTTTTCTTACTTTTCGTTCTTTCACTCTCTCTTTTGTGCACATTTCTTTTTGTGTGCATCTCTTTTCTTTTTTTTTTTTTTTTTGTTTCCTTTTAGTGCCATCTGCTTTCACATCCTGACAACCTCAAAAAAGTGCCTCACGTCCATCCTAGTTTCCATCTTAACATCTCTTGTTCTGGTTTTATTGGTTTCTACACGTCTAGGTATTACCATGGTTCAAGAATACCAAGTATCTGTTGTAAAATTTATAGTACCAATAACTCATGTCATAGTTGTATTTTCTTTATACAGATGTAGCTTGTTACTTTTCATAAATATAATGTAAATATGCATACATATGTTTGTAACTGTTTTTATGTTACATCATACACTTGTAATTTGACATATCAAATAACATTATCATAATAAAATGGTGAGTTTTAATCTTTTGTTTCCTATGCTTGATTGATTCTTGATCGGACCCACATATAAAATGTTGCATAGAGAAGCCAGTCTGATACATTCAACGCATCACGATATTAAAAGCATCCAATTCTGCATAGGCTACACTCGTGCTGTCGAAACAGCTCAGACACTTCAAAGTGTGGACTGCACAAGACCTCTGAAGAGGTTCTGTGAGGACGGAGAACCAAGACTTCAGCAGCACATCCTTTAGGTGCTGTAAGTTGTGGGGTTGGGTCTCAGCCCCCCACCCCCTCAATCTATCCATCAGTGCTTTAAAAATGTGGCATGACACTTTTTTAAAAAAATTTTTTTATCTTTAGAACTAGCTAAGATTAGAAAAAAAAATAAATAAATAATATACAAGCATCCTTGCTTAGATAGGCAGAAGTATAATTAACATTTTTTTTCAGATTATAGAAAAAAGGCTTACAGACTCAGCATTATCCTGAAGAACAAGGCTGCCTCTATCAGGAAATACAGTTGCCGTAAGTGGTTGGTTGTGGTCTGGAACATTAGGTAGGGGGTAGCACTCACATGAAAGCCAGGACATAAAGTTTCCCAGCAGAACCTTCCCCAAAGCATTACAATGGCTCCACTAGGTTGCCGCCTTCCCTTGAACTCGATGTCATTTTCAAGAAACCAGTTTGACGTGATTTGGCAACATTCCTCAGAGATTTTGGTTCATATTCACAAAATAACATCCCACAGTTGCTGCAGATTTGTCGACTGCACATCAATGATGTGATGTGTGATCTCCTGTTTCATAACATCCCAACGGTGCTCTGTTGGATTGAGATCTGGAGACCGTGGTGGCCATTTGAGTACAGTGAACTCGCTGTCATGTTCATGAAACCAGTTAGACATTATTTTATCCTGCTGGTAGCAGCCATCATAAGGTATGGTCAGCAGCAATACTCAGATAGGGTAAGGAGTTTAAACAATGCTCACCTGGCATGAAGGGGCCCAAAGTGTGCCAAGAAAATATTCCCCACACCATTACACCACCAGCAGCCTGAACTGTTGATACAAGGCTGGATGGATCCACGCTTTCATGGTGTTTACACCAAATTCTGACCTTACTTTCCAAATGCTGCAGCAGAAATTGAGATTGATCAGACCAGGCGATGTTTTTCCAACTTCTATTGTCCAATTTTGGCGAGCACATTGTAGCCTCAGTTTCCTGTTCTTATCTGACATGAGTGGCACCCAGTGTGCTCTTCTGCTGCTGTAGTCCATCTGCTTCAAGGTTTGATGTATTGTGCATTTAGAGATGCTCGTCTGCATGCCTTGGTCATAATTAGTGGTTCTTTGAGTTACTGTTCCCTTCCTATCAGCTTGGAGCACTGTAAAGACTAGAGATGGCTGTGTGCTGAAGTCCCTGTAGAGCTCCTCCATTTCTCCTCCATTCTGTTGCTTGGTTTGATGGTCTGGACCAATGTCTACAAGCCTAAATGCACTGAATTGCTGCCATGTGAATGGCTGATTAGATATTTGCATTAACAAGCAGTTAAACAGGTGTACCTAACTAAATGGCCTGTGGGTATGTATGATATTAGCTGATTATTATCACTGTTGCATTTAATGGTGTGCAATGTAAACAACAGGGTCCTTAACTAGTAGAAGAATTTGCATCTTTTTTCCTTATCAATGCAACGAGGAGCCCTTCATAGTTCTTACTTTGCTATTGTATACTTCTACTTTTGGAAATAAATACGCCTTGCTTATTTATACGTGTGTGTGTGTGTGTGTGTGCGTGTGCGTGTGTGTGTGTGTAATTTTGAGCGAAAATTGAGCTCCTTGTATTGATGTCTTGGAGCGGAACTGAAGTTGCGGAAATTAGCACGTTTCATTCCGGCTCGTTGTCTCAGTCGGACCGCAGTGGAGGAGCGTTAAAGCGTTAAAGAAATGAATGGGTACTAAAGCTGCACATTTTGTCATGATTTAAGTAGATAAACACGCGTGAAACAGGCCGCGGCTTCACCCATGGAGTGTGACATTTTGGACTCGCTAGAGCAGCTTGGGTAAGGGAGTCGCTGTTAGCATAACTGTTTAGCTTCCACATCATGCAGCGTGTTTTCAGTGCCCGTTTTCACTCAAAATAAAGCAACTGTTTGATCCAACAAATCCGTCTAACACCGGGATGTTTTTCACTCTTGGCTCTGTGTGCTGGTCCGCAGCTATGACGGCCCTCTGCTGGAGGAGAAGACGCTGCTCAGAGCCGCAGAGGGCGGCCTGCTGTCGCCCGAGTATGTGGACCTCTGCAGGTGGCTGTCAGCCAGGTTAAAGCCGCTGTGTGACCTGGAAGAGAGCATCACCTCAGGTCCAGGTGGGCAGCATTCACTCTCACCTGAATCTGACCCGTCAAAACTGTGTGCTCACATCTGTTTTGTTTGCTCTTCCCTCCCCCCAGAGGATATGGACAGCCTCCAGCTGGAGATGAGTGGTCTGCTGAAGGAGCTGCATTGTCCCTACGAAGTTTCAGGGATTCTCAAAGGCACTGGGCAAAACACAAAAGATCATCTCAAGTTTGTCTGTATGTACTCATTCTGCTTAAACTAGTCACCTGTAGTGTAAACTCTGCAGTCAGGAAGAAAATTAGATTTTTGTTTTTCAGTGTTTTTAAGCTCCGAACTTCAGGCGGCTCAGATTGTGAGAAGCAGGCAAGTCTCTGATAAACAAGACCAGAATCCAGTGAATCAGGAGCTCACTGCAGTCTGTGAGACACTGAAACTACCGGAGCCACAGGGACAGGAGACAGCAGGAGTTTTCTCTCAGGTTCAAAATAAGGTGAGGCTGTTTTGAACTGCAATTCAGGGAAAGCACACACACACGAGGCTGGATTTGGCCCTGAAAGGATGATAATAAAGGATAAAACCATACATAGCTTTTTATTATTATTATTATTATTATTATTAATTGTCAATTACGTGATGCTAGCAAGACTGTAGTGTAACTGTACATGATTTGAACACATTTTGGTCAGAAAGGTATATCACAAAGTGGCAGTGCACTCAACTCCTGTACAGTAATTCCAAAACAAACAAAAAGAAACTAAAAAGAAACAACTGCTCCTACTTCAACACAAGGCAGTAATGTGTAATGTGGTCCTTTAGCTTCTTGTAACCCTTTTACAGTTTATTCATTTTCTCCCTGCATTACTCCATTAGTTCTCAATATCTGAGATAGCAAGTTGAGAGGAAATCGGCAATGACATTTCCTAGGTTGTATATTGGCTTAATAAAGACAGTATTTCACTGTAGGTTTTTTTTTTTTTAAAACATGGATTTTTATTTTTTGTCTGATGCTCCAACATCTAGAGTAATTACTATACTTTTATGTCACTCAATAGTTTCTCTTTGATACCTAAAGTAGGTACTAATACAGATGGATCCATTAGGGTCTCAGTCACAGGCCTAGAGACCAGTGGACAACCTCCTGGCAACCTTCATTTGCTAGCGAAAAATGAGTATTCCCTGTGCCCACATCATCTGCCATATCCTAATATTTGGATCTCTTTTCATTTCAACATGTACTGTTGACTCATTGTGAGAGAATTCTGCTGTTTTAATTAAGCTCATATCAGTTGATCCAGATTAACATGAAGAAATGCATATGCCTTTTTTTTTTTTAATAGGTTGAAAAGTTACTTAAAACTCTCCCCAGTGCCTCTGTTGGGAACCCAGTGCTGAAGAAATCACTCAGTAGTGAACAGTGGGTATGTATATGACCACCTGAATGTCACAGCTATGCTGTACAGTGTGTGTATATATATATATATATATATATATATATATATATATATATATATATATATATATATATATATATATAATATAAAATCTGTGGTTAAGTTCTATTGTTATAGCTTTCTTTTTCATGCTTGTCTCTGCAGGAAAAATTACAAAGCATCAATGCAACTCTATCGTCGGAGTACGAGTGTCGCCGCAGGATGCTGATCAAACGGCTTGATGTCACAGTTCAGTCTTTTGGATGGTCAGATAGAGCCAAGGTATGTTTACAGTCACTCTTGGAACTATTGTCTGCTTGCTCTTGCTAAACCCAAGAAAATGTAGGTATTAAGACTGAAAAACTTATAACTCTGATACAATGATGCCAGAATGTTTTTGGATTATGAACCAAACATAGAAGTATTCAAATATTTGTGTGTTTTAGGTGAAGGTGGACAGCATGGCACGAGCCTACCAGCCTAAGAGACACTCTTTGAGGCCTCAGTCCTCTGTGGACATGGCAGCACTGCTGGCTGCCAGAGAAGATCTCTGCAATGTGGTGAAGACCAGCAGTGGCTCCAGCAGGGAGAAGACTGCTTGTGCTGTCAACAAAGTACAGCAAATTTTTCCTCACCGAGAATAACTGGATCGATTTGGTTGTTTTCTTCATAGATGTTCTGTTTGTCCTGTCTCTGCAGATCCTGATGGGAAGAGTACCAGATCGAGGAGGACGTCCCTCGGAGATTGAAGCTCCACCTCCTGAGATGCCTCCCTGGCAGAAAAGACAAGATGGTGGAGGTGGTGGCCGGGGAGGACGTGGTGGTGGCGGGGGAGGACGTGGTGGAGGAGGCTGGGGACAAGGAGGACGAGGTGGTGGAGGATGGGGGGGAGGAGGAGGAGGTGGTTGGAAAGGAGGTGGGTGGAATCAAGGAGGACACAGCAGACATGGAGATTATGGAGGACACAGTGGGCATGGAGGAAAGAGAGGACGGTACCAGTATTAGCTTCCTCTAATTGTCTTTTTTAAAGTAGTACTAGTTTTTCATATGACCTCAACTGTTTTGTTTTTACGTCTGTGGATGAGAAAACACTGATGGGTGATTGTCTGCATTTAGTGGAAAATTAGATTCTTTTTATTAAGTTTTACTTCTATTTAATCAGTGTTCATTCTTTTTTTCCCCCTATTCTTACCAGTGTTTACGTAAAAGTAGCAATCACAACATCAGTTTTCACTCATAATGGTGGCGCAAACAAATACTGGGCCCATAATATTGAAGCTGTGTTCTAAATCGAGACTGCAGGTTTTGATAAAATGAATTTCTATGCTAACTCTGAAATCCTACATAGAGGGATGTTTAGGTGTACAGTTAGTATGTAGTATTACAGGAATGGAACACATGCATGCATCTTGAACACTGCCTAGGACAAATACCCATGCTTCAGAACAAAGTACAAGTTTGTGATTCTGCTACTTGTGCTTATTAAATATGCACAGCTGGAATATTAAAAGACGGTTAGATTGAAGGATTATTATAATTATGACTACAATCTGAATGTGACCATAGATTAAGGATAGTTCCTGGGTCTGTGTGGACTGGCTGGAACCACTTCTACCTGAGTACAAGGAGGACAACTACTAAGTCACACTGTATTTCCATAGGAGACTCCCGTTTTTATTTTTTCCTTCTAGGATCCTAGTTATTTATACCATGATGGGAAGCCCTTTCTGCTTGCTGTTTTTAATTAATAAATCTTTCAATTCTCAACTCCCTCTTGTGTTGATGTTATTAATAGCTGCATAAGTGGCAGCCATTGTGGTAGGCAAATCTCTACCACAAGGTGGCGCCCTGGACTCCTGCAATTTCAGGAACCGAAGCTGCGGATGAGTTCATTTCCAAGTATTTATTCTTGGCTGAAAATAATTTCTACACATTTTTTTTTTTTTTTTGTCCAGTTCAATAAGATACATTTATACACAATTTGTACAACAATCAACATTTATCAAAGTAGACTTTTACATTGTGTACATTATGAACAACATACCTGTACATGGACAAAATGTTTACATCATCTTTTTCAGTCTCCAAACTAAGACTGTCGTTCTACCAAAACCAAGCAATCTGAAGGAAATCACGGGTCTCCAAAAAGTTCCACTTAAAAGAAATCTCAGCAACTATATTTTTTCCCTCCATGTGTCTCATGTTCCTTTGATGCAAAAACAAGGTCAGTAAAAGTAGTATCACTTTGGCACCTTCAACTGAAATCAACATCATTTCTGCACAGAGACAATGGGTCTGGATGCAATTTAAATGTGTGGCAGTGACAACTAAACCAAACTCCAGTTTGAGAGGACCGTGCAAGTGTTCATTAATAGTCAGGCGGCCATTTCTTAAAGCAGCAAGTGTCGATTACTCCAACTCACTGGACTCGGCTATGACAAGTATGGCAGACAGAATACTGAAACTAGATACCCTTGCCATACAAGTTTGTACTTCCTATTTAATTTGAGCACCACAGCCAGCAGAGGTAATGCAAAACACACTGCACACATTCTGTTAGTGTTATACTGCGGCATCTTTTAAGCTTTATGCACTTTATTGAAACAAAAGAGCAGCTGTTGTGACATCAGGAACAAGGTGAATTTATTGTTTTCAATCCTTGTGCTTCTGAAACCATCACTGCACTCCTTCATATTTTACCAAACTACAGAGCCCTGTGCTACAGTGCAGAAACTTAAATGCTTCATTTTCAGTATAAGATAAAAAGATGTATAAATGTATAAAACCTATTTTCCAGTTCTACTCTAAACCCAGCACATTTTAAGCACGTATATGCTTGTAAAACCCGTGCAGTGACTTTCTACTTCAATCAGTCCAGTGTTTTACAAAAACCCGATCCGTCATGTCCCACGCCTCTGTCAGCAGGTGTATTGTTTCAGTAAACAAATGCTGGGGTGGGTATGGCAGTTTTTAAAAATACTATTCCTAATGAAGACAATTAAGCTGCTACACAAAAAAAAAAAAAAAAAAACACATCCATATGGTATGGTTTATGGTATGAATTAGCATCATTCTGTATCTGCACCAGCAGAGGTCACTAAATAAAGTTTTTAAATATGATGAATGATTTGATTGAGGACTTCATATCAAACATATTTTTCCAAGCTTTTCCAAACTTAAAAAAAAAAGATTCTTTATCGGTATTAATAAAGCAACAGCCATTCAAAACATACTGACAAAAGTGTTCTTAGTCAAGTTAAAAATCAATTATCTTTGATATATATGTATAATTTTAATGCAGCTTAATATTGGTTCTTTATCTACAGTATGGTACTCTGAAAGTGCTGGGCTTTATAAAGTAGCAATATATGTAAGAAATAATATATAATACTGTTTCGAGACAGGTCATAAGTCTTTGTGCTCCTTCATGTGGCACAGCGTCTTGCATATCTCAACAATCGATACCTCCAGGCTTGCCTGATCTAATACGTAGCCAGAACAGAGTCCAAATGTAGGCTGCTACATTCCTGAAGAGATTCAAACATCTGCATCACTGCACTGCAGTTTGGCATAACTGTGGCGCAAAATCCACTGCAATGATTTGTGCTGGTTTCCCGTGATCAGATTAGCCTGGAGTTGCGGATGTAATGGATGATGACCTTATAAACGAAGGTGTACTGGGACAAGGTCTGAACCATCAACATCCTCTGATTGCGCAGCTCCTCCAGGTATCTGGAAACCGTCAGTGCCTGAAAGAGACAGCATTCATTTCTGCCTTAACACACACACACAGATGATTCAGCAAAGAAAATATACACCAGATGTAGTCAAATCTGAAAAATCACACTTTTTCCACCTTTATTCGGATAAGAAAATTACCTCGTTGTGCTCTAGACAAGCTATCATGATCTCAGACAGGATGACCACTCCAGTCCGACCCACTCCAGCGCTGCAGTGCACCAGCACAGGCTGGTTAGAGTTCTTTGGGTCACTGATGCTATTTGTGTGTCTTCTTACAGACTGGATTTCCTCCAAGTAGGCTGGAGAAAGAGGAGAATGCAAAATTTATATGTAACTACATTTACTTCATTAGGTTCTGATGATAAACTGATATGGATCCACTCACTGAGGAAGCCTTTTAAGTCCTCAGGACAGCCGTGGTCAGGCCAGTCTGTATACTGCAGGTGCCAGACAGTCCTCTCTTGTTGCGTCAAGAGGTGTTTGATCTTGAGCCCAGTGGTGGCGTAGCAGCCAGACTCTGTGCGGAACCTCGTGGTGATCTTGAAGCGCCCGTACGTCACTGTGTTGTGCCGTGAGCCAAGTCGGGGCCAGTACCTGTAGCTCTTTTCTCGACCGCTCTCCTAAACAAAGATGTTGCGCATGTGTCAGTGCACATAGAGACGGGGAGTAAAACAAACAAACAAACAAAAAAAAAAAAAGAAGGGATTTAAAATGAAATCAACATACCTCTTCGGCAGTGACCATGGCAATGATGGAGACACCCTGTTCCCACACCATCTGCCAGAAGTCCTGACACGTGTGCGACATGGGACCCTGTGAGGCAATGTAATTCCACTCCTGTCCACATACTGTCATCTAATAAGACAAGACAAGGAGAGTATTTAGAAGTCTAGAAGAGCCAGCAAAGAGGAAAATATTCATCGTAAAAGACGTTATTTTATTATGCCGAAGACTCAGGAACGAGGACGTAAAGGTAAATAACACACTGCCATTCCACAAACCACTAAGCACCCCTGTATGAATAGCATGACTAACATTTATGAGTCACAAAAAACTGGGGGCAGTACATCTGGTTTGCAAAGAGATGGGTATTATCATACATCCCTGCACAACTTACTCTAATATGTGATGCATTAATGTAGCCTGTGTTGTTCTCTTTAGTGGGAACCAGCTCCACTCGGGTGTCGTCATAAGGCAGGACGTCATGGAAGCGGTTCCTCTCTCTGCTCTCCGGCAGCTGGGCAATTGTGCACTCCTCTCTTAGACGTTTTGGGATGCTCTCGTACTCCTTTAACAGCTCACCCCTCTCCATGTGCTGCTCCAGCATTTTACACTGACAAATGCAAACAGAAAATACACCACTGTCATGGATCATATGATAAATCAGATGTCATAAAAATGAAAAATACCCCTGTGAAAAGTGGACTACACAAAACATTTGCAATACAGATGAGTTTATATTTCTTTTGTGCCCATTACATGCATGATGCATGTTGTAGAAGATTGCTTCAAAGTATCAAAGGACATAATATCTGATTTGAATCATTCAAAGAGATCTGCTCCTTTAAATGGATCTTGTTCTGTTTTTTGCACCAGGAAAAAAAGAAACACCCACTTATTAGCTCAAGTTTTCTAAATTTAACATGCAGTGGTTGGTTTTTCAGGGATAAACTAACAGGAGACATGCAAGCAGACAGTTAACACAAGTAAGGATAAGTAAATGCTACAAACTGTGCAACAATTTCAGAATAAAGTTCCTCAACGTAAAATTGCCAAGACTTTTTATATCTCATCATATACAGTAAATATCATCAAAAGATTCAAAGAATCTGGAGACAAGGCTGAAAATCGATATTGGATGCCTGTGATCTTCAGGGTGCTAAATTGCATACTCCATCTATTACAACAGCGTGGCTCTGTAAGAAGTGAAAGTTGGGTGCTGAACTGGTCTTTTTTTTTCTTAAAATTGTGCATTCTCTCATTTGACAAGTTTTCTATGTTCTATAGTGAATAAAATAAGGGTTTATGAGATATACGGACAGTATCTCATCAACAGTCAGAACTTGATTACCTGTGGGAGGTTTACTTTAACTAACAACAAGCATCAAGATCAACAAGGCATACAAGTTCAGTTGTGTTTTAAAACTGAACAAGATCAGCTGTCCTTCATAGCAAATCCTTCAAGTGTCTAAGCCAAGCATATAAACTGTAAACATATCCCATTCCAAGAACAAATCACTCACAAATACAAACATTTTTCTTAGATGCCATACCCTATCATCATCAGAGGCTTGTTCAGGCTCATCCTTAACCTCGCTGTGCACTGGCGGCCTGGATATGGACAAGCCGTTGAGGTGGGCCACCTTCAGAGGGCCCATCTTCTTCACCTCTGATCTATCCCTTTTCTTCATGCCCTGGAAAGACCGAGAAGTGATGGGAAAAAAACAAAGAATGACTGTGAACCCCAGAGAACCGACAGACAAGAGGGGAGGGACAGCGCAGCCTCGCTGAGCATTCTGAGAGGAATGTCACCTTTCTGGTTTACCAAGGTAGTCCAACCACATTCTTTTTGATACGTTTGCGTCATAACTTGCTAGCCACAGAAACTTCTTCTAATTCTTTCAGCACATACATTTGTGTGATGATGTGAGGCACAGGCATCAGGTTACAGAGAAAACAGTTTTTGTTTTGAAGCTGGGTTCTCTGACATTTGCAGTGTGGCTACTGGTCAAGTTAGAAACAGAGTTAGGCTTCTGCTAACTGGCAATCAGACTGACGTTTAATACAAAAACCTCAACTGGTTTTTCTCATCGGTGATAGCTGATAATCAGCACACGCGACTGTGTCTCCACTGTCATTATGCCTGCTGCTACTATTTGACTCCAAACTACTTTGTGTCTTTAGTTGATGCCTGAACACTGCTTGTGAATGTATTTACCATAAATACTTAGTGTGCTTTGTGACAGTTAATATGTCATCACATATACAGTAAAACCAGTTTTATGTGTGAGTAATTATTATAGAAACACAGTACCCAGAGATGGAGCTGGGGAGGTTAAAAAAAAAAAAAGAAAGAAATCTCTGTTTAGAAAAACTAAGCTATTGCTGCATTCAAACTTATTCTGTAGTTAGTAATTTGTAAATCATTGTAAAATGATGACAATGTAGTAAAAGGTAAGCAATAAACAACACAGTAACAGTCTAAATATGCTTAAAAAAAAAAAAAAAAAAAGAACCCAAAAGAGTCTATATTATCGAAAATGACAATTCTGTGTCTGTGTTGATCAAAAAGTGGGTCTAGGAGCTATAGAAATACCATGTAAGTATCAACACACTTGATACACAGAGAAATGCACAAAGCCTATATATATATATATATATGGCCTCAGCTCATACTGTTGTGTCGTATTGACTGTACAGTTATTTCTTAAGCACAGCCCATCCAGACACACCGCCCATCCTCAGGCAGCAGCCTCGCAGCCCGCCATCATTATCTACCAGCTCTAAAACATCTGAGCTATGAACAAATGCTCTGTGCTTTGCACTCACAGCAAACACAAGTGTCTTTATGCAATTCTGCCATCTGAGGCACTCAAGACCCAACAGATTACTTTCATTTTTGACGGCAATGTTACCACAACAATAGTGAAATACTTGTGGCGGACATTGCATTAGCTCTGATTGTGCTTCCGCAGGCCAGAGTTGTGTTGTAATTAGGGTGCTGAGGGACAAACAGAAATTGTGGAAACTTTAAGACCGATCTGAATCCAATGAACAAGGACTGGGTGTGGGTCACTGAGTTTTCATGTTGCTTTCTGTGCTTCAAAACGAGCCAAACTCAGCAGCTCAGCCCTTTAAATGTTGTTTGTTTCTTTCCTGCTTTCAGCTGGATTCCCAACAAAGCTATGGGAAGAGTATAAAACAGTGACTCAAACAGAACCCATTAACTGGGTTGCATTGCTAAAATCCTGATTTTATAACTCATGTTTTCTAACAAATTCAGCATTCAGATTAGTTCCAACCAACAGGTTTGGCTCTGTAATTAGGGCTGTATTTACCTGTAAAAATGATCGTTTCAGAAAAAGTAAAAAAAATAATTCTGTCATTCTGTCACTGTCAGGCTCCCTCAGGTCAAAATACATGTGCTGTACTTTTCCCATTGGCTGCTCCAAGGTATGTGGCCTCAGCTTGCATGCATTTAAAGCTAGAGACACCAAAAAAGCCCATTTGGAGCAATGTGAAGAAAAAAAAAAAGAAAACAGTGGTATGAAGGCATGGCAACAAAGAAAATCACATTCTTGGGGGGATGTCAGACTTTTGCCCCATTTTTTTGTTTTTATCTATTTTGCCTGAGTGCAAGTTTAAAGTGAAATAAAGACTCATGAAAACTAGAGCAAAGAAAGATTCTTTTTCCACCTATTTCCATTTCTCATTGAAGCACTAGTGCACTATGCTGCTACTGTAAAGAAATACATGGATGTAGAATAGCTGATGTAGGTTAGTTTAAAAAAAAAATAGCAAAAAACCTCCAACACATTACTAAAATACTCCAAACTAAGAAGGAAATTTGGAAACGGGACTCACCGGCGGGGGTAAACCTTCTATTGCTTTCTTCCCTGGAGAGACATCAGACACAGGCCTCGTCTTGAAGTCTTTCTTAGGCCTCTGCTTACTCTGGCCACTCAGGTCTCCCTCTGAAACCGAAGGCATAATCCTGGGCTGTCGTAACTCTACAGTACAGTATGGTGGCTCATCTTCTTGGATCAGGGGATGAACCTTATAGGCCAAGGTGCTGGTTATAGAGGGGTCGAGGGAAGAGCGCATGGGATATGCAGGAGGAGGCTCTATAGGAGTCTGCTGCTGATGTGTCAGAGAAGTAAGAGATGTCAGGCTGTGATGCTGCTGTGGTGGCTGCTCGGGAACAAATGCGTCCCGAGAAAGTGGAGTGTGACGTCCACTGTCATCCTCAAAGTCCTCTTCTTCACCACTACTGTGAACTAGCATGGTGGCGTCTGAAAGGGACTTTTTGTGTCCATACTGCACATCCTCTTTAATGTCTTCAATGTCCCCTGTCTTTGTACGTTCCAAAAACACATTCAGCTGGGATCCCTGAGAGCGCCCGCCATGTAGGACTGGAGGGGGTGTGGCTGTTTCAGCTGCTGAAGAAGACACGGTGCGCTCTTTGACCCTTATTCCCTCAAAACTATGTGCCAACCCAGCAATCTCAATGGAGTTACGTTTCTGAGCATGGTACTGCTGTCTTTGTGGTGGTCCACTAAAGAGAGGCTCTGAGACTTCTTGCAAGGAGTGCGCAACAGGCAGACTGTCCTCTTGAAAGGTCTGGACTGAGTGGTGCACACGCCTTGTTATGATCAGGTCTGGATTGCTGCTGCTGACATAGAGGTGACGTGACAGATCAGGTGTGCTGTTAGCTGGTCTAGGATGAGCATATGGGTAGGGTGGAGGCGATCTGTACACATGCGTCTTCATGATGTTGGGGGCGGGATACTCTTGTGCCTGTTGTAACTGGACATTTGTGAGCTCTGGGACACTGACTGCCCCCACAACAGACCTTCTCTCTGTAGGGTAGGGGTATGGAGAAGGGCTGTGGAAGCTGGAACCCAAATGCAAGGGATAGTGGTGGTGCTGGGCTATCCCGCCATGCTCCCCCCTGATTTCTGGCTGGCTGTAAACTAGAGGGTCTGGTCTACTGTAGGCATAGGAGTTTCCAATATTTAGGTTCCTCATAGAGTGGCTCTGCCTGTGCTCTTGAGACAAAACCATTCCTCCCCCTGCACCTCGGTTCTTCTGACGCATCACTGTCTCATAATCAGGAGTGGCGCGATAGGAAGGTGGGATGAGAGCGCTGTGCCGGTGAGAGGGGACATAGTCTGGTCTGGTGATGTCACTTGTAATAGAGGGGTTGGAAGACATGGGTGAGGGCTGAAGGTAGTGCTGGGGATTGGTTAGGGAGCTAGTACTGTGGGCACTGTACACACTGCCATTACGTAAACGTCCTCCGCTGCTGTATTCTAGAGGAGAGCAGTCCAGACTGGTCTGAGAGTGGTAGTAAAAACCATTCTGACTGTTCATGTACAGGTTGTCTATGAGAAAGGGGGGTGGAGGGGAAATCACATTAAAATTAAAGAACAATTTAAGCACTTACATATAACCAAATGAAGCAGATAAGAAAACGTGTTTACCCTGTGATGATGTGTAAGGCTCTGTGAAATGGCCATTGTAGTGCATTTGTGGAGGGGGAATCATGTAGGTCTGTGGCTTTGGCTGTAAATCAAAAAAAGGGAATTTAATCAGGGATTTAATCAGTGACAGTATGAGCCAATCCTGCCCAGGAGCAAAGAATTGAACACTGCTAGTAAACAGTGAATATTCATCGTAATACCCACTAGAAAAGCCACAAAAAGTTATACATATTTAAAAAAAAAAAAATTGTCAACCTATTGATTTAAAAAAAAAAAAAATGCAGAATTATTTTTCTTAAGGATGACTTTCAAAATAAACTATTGTTTATTTTGAAAGTACCATACATATATTTGCCATTTTTGTAAAAAAAAAAAAAAAAGAAAGTTATATAAAAACGTAAATAATAGTAGAGGTAAGTTTAAAATCCATGAATATAACAGAATAGTGTGTTTTAAGTGAGCGTGGACATTACCAGAGATATTCTCGTAGAGGATCTCCGCCTGACTGGGTTAACAACCGTGGGCTGGGTTTGGCTGGTGTGGGGATGGACAGTCAGAAAAGATGAACTTACTCACTACTGCTGTTTCAATTAAAGTGTTTTGCAGTACCTTATATTGTTCTTAAACACTGATATGGCACAAACAGGAAGTCACAAGTCAATTATCATGCAAGCATGGGGTACTAGAGAAGAACTGGGAGGCATGTTGTGATTTTAAATTCACTTCTATTTGCCAACTGTTAAAGATGGTTTAGCAAAAGTTACATTTTCTCTTAACACAACAAATATATAACTTTGCCAAAATGAAACACAATCTATACTTAGTTTGGACTTGAAAATATATAAGATAGAAGTAAAAGAAAACGACTAAGGTTTTGGTGCCATGACAGTTTTTGACTCAGTGCTCAACAAGTATAGAGGTCTGACACACTTTATAGTCCTGTAATTCAACCCAACGCAGTTTAGTTACAGGACTTTTACAATCAGTTGTTCACAGAAATTTACCTAAATGTGGACCGGCTTTAAGCTGTAAATCAAGTCTACGTATGTATTTCACTTAGATTAAGAATCACTGTGTGGTTCAAAACCCAAAACCCATTTCAGATATGCAGAGAGCATATTTGTGGTGGCACTGTTGGGTAAGCAGTTGAAAGGAATGAATAATGGCACTTGTCTGGCAGACATACAGTAGGCGTTGGCTGTTCCTCACCCCTTATTAGAAGGCAGAGAGGGACGCGAAAGCATTGGAAAACGAGGAAAGGATAGAAAGAGAAGGGACTTCTGGGAGCCCTCAGAAGGCAGGGGGTCACACTCCTCTCTGAAGAGAGAGGAGGAAAGGAGTACAGACATGAGACTACACCAAAGAGGAGACCCATGCATGAGACAAAGATGAACAAAGAAACAGGAATTAGGCTAGACAGGTGGAGGGGGAAAAAAACAAACAAAAAAAACACTCACATGCTGCTCATGTTAATCTTATAAAACTTGAGTCTGGCCAGACACATCCGGCACACATATTTGGAGGTTTCCATGTCTTCCTACACGAGAGAAAGAAACACTAGAATTACAGTACAGAACTGGTATTTGCTCAGTTATACACAAATAAAGGCAATCCTTGGAATGCCCTAATGTGACTTCATGGCCACACACACATGCGCGCATTATGCTAAGCTTAATGACAAAGGCCATCTCCAAAATTATCAAAATTCAATAACAGATAGCAATGTCTCTAGGGATGGAAAACAGTGCAGTTACTTACGGTCTGAAACTGAACACTCTCTTCTCTGTTGGCTAGCTCCAGGGCAAAGAAAGACTTGTTGTGACTCATGTTGTTAATTTCATGCCACCTACACAGCCAATTAAAGCACAGTGGCATAGAGGAAGAAGGGGAGAGGGGGGAGAAACACATGATGTCATGGCAGTCACAAAACCTCAGGACATTTTTGGAGACGCTGTTGCACTGCTTTACCAAATGCATAAAAAAAAAATACACATGTGGGAGTCAATCAGAAGCAGTACTGGTACATAGCTAAATACTCTGATTTTCACTTACTCACAAGACTGACAGATTACATTCACAAAAATCTTATCAGCTGTCACTGTCTACTTGACTCATTTCCTCTTTGAGACATATTCAGGGCTGGAGAACATTAAGGAAACAACCTTAACCAAGAATAGCTGTCAGCTGTGCCACAAAACTCAAGCTTCCAGACAGATTTGATTTAATTACAGCTCAGACTCAAATGTCGCCAGACAATGCTTTTTTTTTTTTAAGTGCTTCATACTTAGAAGTAGATCATATTTCAGTCCTTTAGGTATAATTGTAATTTTTTTTTCTAGGCTCACCTAAATAGAAGAAGTGGACGCTCGCTTTTGTGCTTGACAAAGATGCCATCGAGGGAGGATCCCAGGGTAACATCTGTACCTGTACTGTCCTGTTATGATGAAAGGAGAGAAAGATTTTTTTTTCTTCCTCCAGACTTTTGTGAGCCAGTGTCATACTTATTTTGGTTATGGGGCAGTACAGGCCAGCCATCATAGGCCTACCTTGGCTTGAAAGGTTTCTTGGCCATAGCCCTCCATTTTCTCAACCTCCTGCATGTACAACATCTCTGCCTCTGGGGCTGGTAAGCCCCTGATAGGACAAAAAAAAACATGCAAAGAAAATAAAGAAAGTTATCAGAGTACTGTGACTCAAAAAATGTTGAATTCAAGTGTGAAATTTGGGAATTATTAAAAAAAAAAAAATAACTGCAACTTAATGAGAAGATAAACATATATTGGAAACATTTAAAAACAGGCCATCCATCCATTATCTTCTGCTTAACCAATTCTGGGTCACAGTGGGGTTGGAGCCTATCCCACCTACCATGGAGCATCAGACCAGATACTTTGGACAGGTCGCTAGTCTGTCGCTGAGCTTAGACATGGAGACTGAGAATCATTCACACTCACATTCATATAACATGCATGTCTTTGGGCTGTGGGAGGAAGCTGGAGTACCTGCAGGCACGGGAAGAACACCCAAACCCCACATAGAAACGCAACAGCTGGCCGGTGGATTCAAACCCAGGACCTTCTTGCTGGTGACAACGTTTAATACTGCACCACCGTGCCAACACTAACAGGCCTTCTCTTGAGATCTGGCACCCAAGAATTCATGTCTCACGTTTCACAGATCCTCATAAATGCTATTTAGTCCCCTCGTTTTTAAATCCTCAGTCATGTTTAGGGGACCCCAGTTTGTAAAGTGCTTAATGAGAGGTTCAATGTGAAGGTTCAGAGTGTGAAAGAATTTTTCATGCTTGAAAACTTTCATCTGCTAATGTTTCCTAGGGGTTACTTAAGACCTAAAAAGTTAATGACATTAAAAATAAAAGTGACCTAGCTTTTTTCAGTCAGTTTATTATTTTTTAGCTCATGAAATAAGTTGCATTAACATCTGAACAATGGATGATTATTACAGTAATCGTGTTTATTTTCATTACAAAAATCAGCCAAATGTTTATAGTTTAAAGTATAGTTTCAAAAGTTTGCATTAAACTGTATACACTGTACAGCCAGAGAGACATTCCAGTGTGAATACAGATGACCAAAAACAAAAAAAAAACACTTTATAGACAAAAAAAATCAAGGCCGTGTGTCCTCTGCTAGCCATTTGTGTGAACAGGTAGACTGATGCTCACCTGAAAGACTGATAAAGAAGAGCCACTTTCTGAGTGGCCTCTTCCAGCACTCGCTCATCCTGAATCCAGTCCTGCAAAGAGAGCGAGACATGACTGACACAATCCACACAAATGAATACAGAACATCTAAATTTCATGCAACGTGTATAGAATGCTTACAATGGGGAACAGTGCAAACTTCTGGAGGAACTCCTGGGAATCATACCGATTGAAGTCTCCAAAGTCAGCTTTGGGCAAAAAATAAATAAATAGAGCATAAAGTGTAGACATTTGTAGCAAAGCAGACTCCGAGGCTCTCTCAATGAATCCTCGGTCTATTTCTGCATGCAGTATATTTCAAAATAGACATTCAGGACTTGCAGAATGGTGTAATGCCTTCTGGAAAGCTATAGTGTATGATGACATGATGGACTAAATTTAGGAGAGGAGATGTTCATTTGTTAACACGCCAATGTCTGACAACGTAGAGGTCCTAAACTATTATGGCCTCAGGCTTCCTTCTGGCAACATTAACAGCTTTTTTTTTATATCCCAGACATCAGCTGTGCTTAAAGGCAACAACTGTCCTCCATTCCCAACTTTGCTGCACGCTGCACCAAACAGGAACTGCACAGCTTTATTTGCAGCACACAACACACAAGTTTTCATTACAAACCAAGCAGAGACTAAATATTAACGGCAACTGCAAGAAGTTTCAGACTGCTTTTCTAAATACTGAATCTTAGTCAGGCATTTGAATATGGCTGCAGCAGTAAGTGATCTCAGCGGCACAGCTATGCTATAACACCCAGGCAAGTAAGCTGCAGCGCCTGATATAACTTTGCCAGCGCTGTCAGAGATTCTTCCAACTGAGCAAATGTTGCAGGAGCTGTCAGAGCTGAAACCCAAGCAAGGAGTGTTCAAATTCATGCATCGCTGAACAATTTAACAGATTTGTTTGGGATGTAGTCTTCTTCCTAAGTTCTGTATATATTACAACAATCACAAAAATGTTCTTATAATCTCTCTGATGAGTAGCTGAACAGAGATTTCTCACAAAGTTCTGCAAAGAGAAAAAGCAACTTCTGCTCATAAATAACTGAATACAACAACAACTTCTGCAATCTTGTTGCCCGGGACTCAGAACCCTTTATACTTGCCGTACTGATCAAGTACTCACTGCAGTATTCTCTTCGCCATTCAAACAAAATCTGAATCAGTGTCAGCAGCACCACCTGCGCAAATTGGGAGATGCACGACCGTCCGAAACCACGCTAATGCACGGCTTGCGCCAGCAGATGTGACATCACTTTGAACATGTGGCACCATTCATGAGGGCGAGAGTGGCAAGTATAATGAGCCCATTAAACAATAGAAATACTCATACTAAAAAACAACGACAAAAAAAGAAAACAGGCCTTGCCAAAGTAAAATTTCTGTCATCAGGCTATTATAACACATCCACAATACCTTGCACTGCCAGGCTGGCCAAACGTATGGCTTGTTCCAGTGAACATGATATCCTGCCCTCTAAAACATCTTTCTTCAGTTGTAGATAATACTGATATCTGTAGAGAAACAAAGTAACAGTTAGGAGCAGAACACTGACAAGCCACCAATGAACCAAAAAAAAGAACGTCCTTCATGTTTCATACAAATGGATACTTATTGTTGCTGCACTAAATTCTGCATAAGATCCATCTCTGGAACTGAGGCCTTTCTTGCCAGCAATAAACAACAGTAAAAAGGTCAGTGGCTTCATCAAGACACTTGCTGTCCGCTGATCACCTTGTGATCTCCTGCTGCAGCTGGGTAACACTGGGTATGTAAAACACGACTCCAAAGTAAACAGTGGGCTCCACCCCATACTTGTCCAGCTGCTTCTTCAGTGGCTTCTCCAAGTCAGTCCATCTCTGCTGGTTCTGCTTGTTGAAGTACCACAGGCTGAAGTATGTTATCTAACAAAACAAAACAAAACAAAACAAAAAAACAAAGCAAGGGGACACATTACACCTTAACCATGCTAGGGTATAAACATGCAAGGATATTGTAGGGCAACATGTAATCCAGGCAGGGATATTTAAACACATTACATATTAAACACTAGACCAACAGGTTACTGCTTAAGATGTCGATGTTGATGTAAATCTGTGGGTTTTCTCCTATTAACACGAAGACCCGAAAATCCAAAGTTGCAATGTTCGAAATTTCAGCCATGTTGGACTGACATCCACAAATGTTTAGAATCCGTATGGCTACAATTTAATGCAGATTGGTTAAAAATCATTTATGGAAAGATTGTCCTTTCCCTTTTACAAAACTGTGATCAAAATGGATTGCTTATCTCACTTAGACTTAGCTTAACTGTAACTGATAAATGACAAGTGATACCATAACTGAGATGAAAACAGAGGAGCTTAAAAACTGAAATAATAACAGAGAAATGATAAGAAACAGGTGTGACATAATTAGTAAAAAAAAACAGGAACA
This sequence comes from Archocentrus centrarchus, assembly GCF_007364275.1. NCBI lineage: Eukaryota > Metazoa > Chordata > Actinopteri > Cichliformes > Cichlidae > Archocentrus > Archocentrus centrarchus. The sequence goes on along the minus strand of NC_044367.1, from coordinate 15,653,293 downwards.
TTAATACAACCTGTCTGCATGTAATGCTTGATACTGTTATGCTACACTATCATAGTCTTTGCAGATTATAATTTTAATGGATGGATAATCTAACCTATATACTTTTTGTTTTTATGTGGCTGTAATATATCTTTCAAAATAAAAAGGAAATTAAAAAATAAATCCAAAATTGCAGACTTCTCTTGATGGTTCTGCCTTCTGACTGTCTGAAAATCCCACAATGAGCACTGGTAAAAGAAGCAACCTGCAGCTTAAAAACACAATTAGAAAATTATTTACCAGCATTTTATGCTAGACAATAGCTGCTGTCTATGAATGAGCACTGTGTAAAGATTACAAAAGTGTGTTTTTATAATACCGCAAAATATGATTCACCTGGAGCAGAAAAAAAAAAACTTAATGGATCCAATTTATCTTGAAGAGAAACTGCCTGAGAGTTGTGCTCATTACATTTTACCAGCATCCTATTACCACACCTCAAAGCAGCACCTACTAACCCAGATATACTTCAACCATGGATGCACTAACAGTGAACTGTGGTTGTTGTTGTGTAATAGACTTAATAAATCTCATTAATGAATCAATTACAGTAAAAGAACCCGTAAATATCTTTCTATCAAAGGCTGGCATCGTAGATAACTTGATTACTAATTCCCCTGATATCAAAAGACAAACAATACCACAAAAAGTAAACGAAGGTGGAGGCCTTGCACCAGCACTGCTAATCAAACAAATAAGAGAAGCAGACACTTTCATATACTGCAAGCTCTTATGCCGGACCCAGACATGAACTTCAGTACATTATCCCATGCTTACTCAAAAGTATTTTTCATGAGCACATTGTACAAGATATGCAAGAGAGATGACACTTCTGCTTTTAAAACATTTTTTTAAATGACATGTTTCTCAATCTGAGTTATTATTCTGAATTTTATTTAAAGTATTTAATTGAGAAATCACTGAGTCATTACATGTCGGGAAATATTATAGGAAATGTCATTATATGAGTAAAGAGTGACACACTGGTTGTCATAGTTTGTCATTCTGCTTACCAGTTTCAAGTAAAAATGTGACCTGGGACAATCTTAAAGAAAATATTTTCTTGCTGAGATGGCGGGCCTTAAAAAGCGTCTATAAGAGAGAACAATGAGCTTATTGCGTGAAAAACACATACATACCTCCCTTAACTCGAGTCTCTGGGCTACTGCCTCCAAACATTCCTGTCCAGTGCTCTCCACTGAGAGCGTAAACTCAATAAACTCTCCATTGAGAAGCTGAATCCGTGTGACAAGACAGCTCTTGCTTGAAACAGTATACCTTCGAGTCCTTTTGAGTTTTAAGCCAAACGGCAAGGGCATGTTTCACACTTTTTAAACAGAGGAAGGGGGGTGGTGGGTGGTGGTCTCCACTTAGTCCAGAGAAAGTATTCTCCACGATGTCCACAAAGTTGTGAGGAGGTAAGACGTCAGGAGGATCATCATCAGCACACAGATCTGAACAGTTAGAAGGAAAAAAAATCAATCACAGATGCATATACAAAGTATTAAGAATCCACAACCAAAACTAGCTTTAAGTGGTCTTACTCATGTTACGATATTTTCCCTTGAGACTAGACAAACACAGGGATTACCGTAAAGTAATCCCCTCAATGCTTCATTTTGACAGCAATGATGTTTCAGTAACATTAAGATTTCTCCAACTCTCAATTTTATTTTTTTAACAATCTTAACAGAGCACAAAAAGCAAACTCTTTGGATGTTCTCCTGACTTGTGCCCTTTGTGCTTACTATAATACGGTTTGCTGGTCATTTTACTAAGCCTATGTCTACAGTAATCCCTTTCCGGCGAATAGTCGGATCCCAAACAGCGACAAGTGCGACCGATTCTGTCCGCAGAAGCCACTGCAAAATCCTAAACCATGCATCCATTATGTTTAAAGTTATCTATGTTATAACTCAACCTTCTTTCGTACTACATTCAGAAAAGTTTGGTTACATTCATTATTTTCAGGACCGTGTAGTTACTTTTAATAGCCACTTCAAAAACTAAATCCATCACATTAATTACAACTGGCTTGGAACTAGCGTTTACCCTAGCCTGCTAACTTCCAGCACATAGACGATACCCTTGGGAAGCTGACGTCGCCCCCGGTAAATATTTTTTGGGGGAAAAAAAACAGTAACATTACCGTTAGCCACCAGATGTAATTTAGTAGTTCAACTATTAGTCAGTCCTCAGGGATTCCACCATCAAGGTCAATTGATTGCTGCTTTCTGAATATGTATCGGAATTGGAGGTAGTTTGTTTGGCTCTAGTTTGTTCTCGATCCAAACTACCACTGCACCCCATGCCTCTTGGTCCAAGCGATCACTCCAAGTTCCAAGCGTGTTTCGCTTCCTGGGATTAGGAGAGCAACAAGTGTTTCCGTCTTCATCCGCGGCTCTATTGCTTTGGTGTTTGTGTGTTGAGCGTTCAATTCTTTCCTGAAGTACACTGAAAAAAAACTCTAACTCAACTAAAAATTAATGAAAACTAACTGGTTACGTGTATTTTTTATGAAAAGACGATTTAAAACCTGCTGTAGTGCCTTTGCGGCGGAGGAATACATGCAGGTTTTCAGAGCGATGACATCAGACAGCTGGAATGCCGAGCGGTGAAAATGCCAGAAATGGGACAGCTGTCAGCCACTGCTGGCCAGGACCTGTCTGTTTACTTTTTGCATCGACCCACAGCTTGGTCGACAGCTGTGACGGCAAACACACGATACTGCGCAATAAATAGTTTCAAATTCAAGATACTTTATTCTCATTATGCAAGCACAACGAAATTGCAGTTCCTCACATAGTGCACAAAATTTAAATAATAAAATACAGTGACACACACACACACACACACACACACACACACACACACACACACACACATATATATATATATATATATATTAAGCAAATAAACTGAATTCACATTTTTCTACCCAAACTTGAGCCTCCACACTGGACTTCTCTTGAGAAGTCCGAAATAAAGCATAACATTCAACCACTAGAACTTGATCTGTTCAGGAGTGCAAGTAAATAACTTTAATTTTGCATCTTAAAGATTATGAATGTGCTTTACTATTTTTATGCTTTTGTGTAAAACATCAAATTCATGGATAATGATGCTATTTTAGCATAAAAAATTATTAGAATTGAACAGAAAGTCTTGCACATTACCTGAGTTATAACTGTGGCATGTACATAGAATATATATTGTATAAATTATATAAATGTATGCAGTTTCCCACTTGATTTTGCAATATTTCCTAACATCCTCCGATGTACCAGGTTGATTCCTGGTTTGTAACAGCCTCAATAATCACAACCATATAAGCAGTGAATGAATAGCCAATTTTATTGCAATTGTAAAGACACTTTCTGGTGACAGTTAACTCTCATTAGCTACATATCAGTGGCACTTTCAGGCCAAAAACACTTCACACTTTTTTCAGCTACATCATACTTTAAACTGGCAGGACAAGCTACTGAAACTAACTTCAGAGGTAAACTGCAGCTCAACCACTAAAGTGATCAAACTCATTCCCATCCCAAAATAGTAACATTAAAGCTCAGATTTATTCATGTAACCATTTTCACTGTGCTTTTGTTGTGGAAAAATATGTAGAAAACAAAACTACAACACTCTTCAGTGTAAAACACCAGTGTTCATTTTTTTAAATGACACTTTCAAAATATGGAATATTAATTTATCGTCTGTTAAAGGACATTAAATCCTGCAGTACAATAAAAACTTAAAATTCATCATCACTACCAGAAGCCCCCGTATTTGTATGTTGCTCACTGGCAGTGTTTTCACAGTGTGTATTGCTGGACACATGCAATGACTCTGACAAACTTCTCCCTAGATCCTCAACCTCTTTAGACTGTTCATCAGCTTGGTCTTGACCGCTGGTTATAGTGGAATACTCTTGGGTTTCATTGTGGATGCTGGTTGTTGCAGCTGTGTGGAAGTGATCTTCACTGGTTCTTGCATTATCAGTGACATGCTCACTAAGCAAAGGAGAGTCAATAAACTTTCCCTCACTGTCACTCTTCTTATCTTTTTCAGTTATTTCAGTCTGCGAAGCAGTTCTTTCAGGAGAGCATGAGGGTGTAGAAACCAATAAGGGATGGGTATAATCTGGGGACTCGCAATGTTTAATCAGTGACACATAAGAGAACAGGTCATTGTCTTCTTTGGTCATTACTTGTTTCCCCACTGATTCTAGATGTGGTAGGAGGCTATCAAGCAGATAATTCTCCTTTTTTTCAAGCTCTGCATTGTTGGTCGATATCTTGGTTGGCTCTTCAAAGTCTTGACGGAGCACTTCCAGCAGGTGGCGCATTTTACCCTAAAAACAAACAATAACGGTTTAAAAAGCCATAAACAAAACTTACCTAAAATGTTTCATATTATGCATGAAGTTACATGCTGACCTCATCCAGCTGATGGCGATTGATGTCAATATGCCAATTTATCACACGATCTAGGACCCTTGTTGTAGAGGACACTTCAGTAATTACTCAAATTAGACCTTTTACTATTTAACAACTAACTTATTCATCAGACACATGCAAACTAGTTATTAACAAGCTGTGCAAATATCTGTATATCCTTCACCCAACTATGGCACAGAAATGCAGAAAATTCAAATGGTTCAACCTGTCAGAAATATGTCCCCTGGACAAGATATCTTCTGTCACAGCAGAAATGAATTCAAGGTACATTAATTCTTCTTCTCTATTCAGAAACAAAAGAGAACCATTCATTTATTAGAGACTGTACTACTTTAGATTCTTAACATTTATCTATGTCTACTAATCAGAAGGCCGGTGAACGTACTCTGCAGACACTCTCCTCATGCTGGGAGATTTCCCGCCATCTGGTGAGACCCTAGAAGATGAAATGTAAACATTTCTAGAATTTTACCCGAGAAAATTATTAGATAAATAATAAAAAACATTGTTCTTTTCCACTTCATGAGCTCACCTGGATGAGGAGTCAAAAAGAAAGCGTTCTCTGCCCTTGGCTGCTTGACTCTTTTGTCTTGATGATGAATATGTGCCATTAAGCTCATCCTCAAACCACTCATGCTCTGTAATAAATCCCTGTTAAAAAAAAAAGAAAAAAAGAAAAAAAAAAGAAAGGCTGGAAAATGAGAAGTGTAATTCAATTGCTGTAAAAGCTTTCTTGTGATCAAATACATACTGTACTCTCTGGTTTATGTGAAACATGCCTGTAAATGCTTCAGTTTTGCCTTATTATGCAGGTTTTAAAGAGAACAATAAGATAACAAAAGTATTACCAAGATTTGTGATATATTACAATTTAAATATATATTCATTATTAATCAAATCAATTTCTCCAAATTACCTGAGATGGCTCATCAACATCCTGTGTGTATTCCTTGTTTATTGTGCTGCATAAAAACAAACAAAAGAGATGTTAAGACACAAGCTGTACATGATGAATAAATTCTGTTAAGACACATCTTTATATCTGGAGTCTCACCTTCCATCATACGTCTCCTGCTGAAACAAGGCTGAGTTACTGCTGTCCTGAGTAGGCTTCCTCCGTGGTGCTCTGTAATAGCGATAATTTGACAGGTATGAGCTCTTATCTGATTTTAAGGTCTTAGGAGTAAACGGTTTGCCTTGGGTAAAGTGCTGTGAATGTTTCAGTAGCAAGTCTCCGCTGTATGTCTTCTGGACGGGGTCCTGGAAGGTTTTGTAGGAACTCTCATCTCCAGAAGCTGCCAATGAACAAGCTGACGGCTTTCTTCGAAAAGCTGCCTCTGGGCTCCGGTACTTCATTTCTGATGCTGGGCGAGTGTGATGAGAGCTGACTTTACATGACGGATAAACTATCTCATTGACTTTAAATGTGGTATTGAATCTAGGGCTGGAGACCAAGGAGCTCCTCGAGCAAAGGTAGGCGCTGTCATCGTACTGCACAGATAATCTGCTCTAAAAACAAACACAGAGTGAAATCAGTTGTGTAGACTGAAAAGGTCTGAGAGGCAAATAATGTTAGCTTTGCAATTGCTTAAAACCTCTTTATAATACTGCAGTTTTCTTTATCAGACAAAGACATGATTATTGCATTTTCTGTAACATTTGTTGGCAACACATGAAGCAATGATCAAGAATTTCTTACCTGGGATGAGGAGTAGGAGGTTCTGCTATTCCTCTGTGCGGGGGCCGACTGAGGACGACCACCTTTCCTCAACTGATTCTGCCTGATCTGGTCATTGTCTGTAAAAGGGTATTTAAAAACACTGAACTGGCACGGAAGACACACAACTCTGCTCAACTATCACGAGCACCAAAGCACTTAAATTTCTTATTTACACGTTATATGCACCGCAGTGTCGCAATCTAAATGTATTTTGTGCCAACATCTCTTTCTGTATGAGTAATAAGAAGAGAGTATGACCACCATTAGAGGTGAGTATGAGGCTTAGTTGTGTCTGGTGAATATAGAGAAGCTGCACTGCATTATTAGAGGCTATTGTATTTGCAACAATGGACCTCTGCCTGGTCTATCATGCCTGTTTTCCAGACTATTTACCACTAGTGAAAAGTGGTGAGTTCAAAAATAATATTATGGCCTTTGAATAGTCAACACTGAAACTTCTAATATACTGTATCTTATCTATTTAAAATGCAGATTAAATCCCCTTTACAACAGAAAACAAGTGTTCTGATTTGAATGTTTCATTTAATACATAATACTTGGATACTCACACTTCACACTATATAGCAAGCTTTTGGGTACTGAGGCATCAATTGCAGCTGGGGATCAAGATAGAAATTATTATTATTATTATTATTATGCAACAGAAATAATCACAATACAGCTGTTGTCAGATGTTTACATGCACTCATCATGGGCATGAATGTCATGGTAATTTGGGGCTTTTAATGATTCTTTGAACTGTTCTTTTTCCAGGGTAGAATGACTGTCCAGCACACATCTTTAATGACTATAAAATGCAAGAATTGGATGCAGAAGTTTGAATTTATTTTAGATTATTTTTCTAATTGACACAGGGTCAAACGTATACATACAGGCTCAAATATATATACATACCCCATTAATATTTGGTTAAATGTCCCTTAGCAAGCTGCACTTCAACCAGTCATTTTTGGTAGACATCAGCAACCTTCTGGCATAATTCTGACTGGATATTTGATCACTCTGCTTGGCAGAATTGATAGAGTTAATTTAAATTGTTTGGTTTCCTGGCACAGACCAACTAATTTAAATGAACTTGTGGCTTTTAAGCATAACAAATTTTCAGTAGGGCTGAGACCGAGGTCAGGACCTTGGGAGTGCCATTTCAGAAGCTTAATGTTAGCCTACTTCATCCATTCCAAAATCAGTTTTGATGTGTGTTTGGGATCGCTGTCCTGCTGGACCCAATTGTGTCCAGGTTTCAACATCTAGCTGTTGATTTTAAGTGAACTTGAAGAATTTGGAGGTAGTCCTTCATTATTCCTTGTGCAATGTACCAGTACCCCTGGCACCAAAACAGCCCCAAAGCATGATGCTTGTAAACTTATGCACCCAATTCTTGTGTTTTTAAAGTCATAAAAGATTTATGCTATACAATCATTCCACCACAGAAAAAAAGAAGAGTTCAAATGAGTCCATGATCAGTTTATGTAAACTTCTGACCACATCTGTATCTACATCACTGACCGATAACAGTGGCTATGCCTGCCATGCAGCTCACCTTTAGCTGAGTAAACCTTTTTGTAATGAGACACCATGTGGTCTTTAATGATGGACTGTGTCAACTTGCTGGAGGAACGAGGACAGAAAGCTAAAACACACAAAACAATATTTGGTATGCTGTTTAATTAAGCTCTTCTTACACATGACTTATGAGGACATAATAATACTTACGGCTACTTTTCAAAGCCTTTCCTTTCACACCTGGGCTGTACCCCAGTCCAGAGGACACACTCCCTATAATGGTACACAAAGTGATTATAAGAAATAATTTCTCAAAACTGATAACACTCCAGGCATTTGGTACACAGCTTCTCTTTATAATTTAACACTAAGTTTACTACACCAAGGATTTTCCTGACTCCACACACAATAAAGGCAATGCTAAAGCCAAGACTTAACAGGTTTTAAAAATCTAACTAAATGTTAGCTGGCTTTACTGAAGTATCAACACGCGATTTTTTTCATCGTAGTTCTTGGGTACAGGCAATGTGACTAGCAACGATTGTGTAGACAAACTTGAAGCCACATTACTGAGCATAAGCACAGTGAACATGAGCTTATCTTTAAGCCTCTGCCTAAGCAAAAACTGAATGTGCAACCCTCTGCCGACTCATTAACTAGCTTCACGGCTAACCAAGGCTAAGAGTATTAGCATACCTATTCTCGAGTCCATAATAAAGCACTCAGCATATCCCATCCTCGGACATATTCTGAAGCAGCGAAGGCAGAGCTTGAACACATCCAGAAACCTCAGTGCACTTAACTGTAAACATGCCGACGCAGTAATATAATCAGGTATCGTAAAGGTAATAACCTATAATAGCTTAAGCAACTGCAGAGCCAAGTAATGCGTCTCCGTCGCCATGCTGGTTGCTATGATTGCTCTCGTCATCACGCTAACGCGTAAAAGAGTGCGCAGACGCCCCACACTTGAGTGGGAAAAGTGAATTAAAATGACAATACAGGAAAAACGCTTTTAGCTCCAAAGTTAATTAAATCGAATATAATTATCTAAATTGTCTGAAATGCAATAAATGTGTACAGAGTAAAGTACATATGATCAAGATATGATATGCGCAATACAAGAATAGACAACATGGCAAACATCCCCAGTGAATATTTGTGTTTCAGCACTGGGATTTCTGGGTGTGGACGTGTAGTTTCCATATCAGACTAACAGGGGGAAGCAAGTGGAGTCGGGGTATAAAAAGCAGCATAACACATACAGTGTCAAATGCAGGCCCACTGACCCTCTCAGAGCTTCATGAAATGTTAAATCATCCTTGAGAGACCATCTTAGGGCACCAAGAATCAATTCCCCGGCCCTGGTCTGAAGCAGTTCTCTCTAATAAATAATGTTTTTTGTCAAATCATGGCTGAATAGACGCCGGCATTACAATTAACATTAAAATGACTCCAGTTGTGATATTTCAGCCATAATTCGTTTTCATTTCAAAATGCATAATGTGTTTGCGTAACTTTTTTTCTACTGTGGTGGGTGAGGTTAATATATTCTGTGGCTTTGCAGACAGAATAATGGCTCAATCGAACAAAGTGTTTTCTGGTTGTTCGTGTGAGTAACTATTAGGCGCAAACACTAATTTATCCAGCTTGTGGGTCATCATCCTTGTGGTTCTAGATCGTTTCCAGATGCACCAAAATCATGAATAAACATGACATTAATGGTAGCCATTTTTCTTCATCGCTGCAACAAAGACTGACCATGGTGTGCTGTTATCGTGAAAAGCCAAATCCTCAGTGGCCTCTTTTTACAGTAATGTGGCTAACGGACCGATGTGGGAAAATAGAGTACCACAAATATAAGTTATGATTCAGCTGAGTACGTGTTGGCCATGAGAACATTCTGTCAGCATCATATTGTTAATTCTGTTGTGTTCCTTGCATTGTTTGATTTTTGAACTTTTAACCCCTTGCGTCATTTACCAACAAAAAAGATTATAGTGTGTTAGGCAACATGTTGTTTTCTGTCACTTGAATTTAATATAAGTTCAAATGAGAATTGGTCAGACACTGGGTAATAAAATGTTATCTGATGTTTAACATGCAGATTTTGATCACTTAGGAATGTAAAGATGCCAAATTTATAACAATATGCTTTTTTTTTTTTAATGTAATGTACAGCAGTGATTAATCATAAGTGTGTGACAATTGTGTCCACAAAATGTAGCTTTTTTGGTTTTCCCATTAAAGTGGATCTACTTTTGTTAATTGATCAGTGATCGTGTGTGTATTTGTATGTGCTCGCGCTCGTGTGTGTGATACGGCACTTTTACATAACATATATATATATATATATTCTGAGAAAGTTCATTTCCTCCCTGTTTAAACTGTCATCCTGCCATTTATAGCATACGATTTAGAGGGGGTCTGACTGAAGTGGTGACCTGTCTTTAACCACTGAAGCTCATAAATAATGTACGGTTTCCCCTCACATGCGTGAATGATGTAATGGGTTAAGTCTGCCTCTGATTTGGTGATCATCTTTGCGCCATGTGGTCAGACGCTGGTTACGATAACGATAATAGGATCATCTTGTTTTGGGGGAAAATATAAGAGTGAGTATTGAAAATCGGATTACACAAAATAGAGAAAATGCTGCTGATGCAAAGCTCGATGAACAGTGCCAGTAAAGGCAGGTGGAGGAGAGCGCTTATTTGAATTAAAGGGAGGGGACAGCGTCCGCCCTCGTTGTTCTCGCTGCCGGTGTAATGCGTGCGTAAAGTTGCTTGGTTGGACCACACTCCGCCTGTGTTTCTGGACCGGACCATTTGCGTGACTGCTCAAGTGTGAGTTTGGAAGTGGTTTGGACCGCGGAGTGGTGCGACAGCTCAGTGAAAGGTGTCACACGTTTGTCAGTCTGTTAGGCGAACACCACACGTCCAGGCGAGGTGGAGGAAAAAAGGAGGGGGTGCAAGAAAGACAGACAATGCGGTTTTGCGATGCGTTTATTCCTCTTTGCAATTTACTCCCACTTCGATTAAAAGATGATGTGTCGAAGATGAAGGAGATCGGAATTTCTTGTGATTTGTCTATTTTTTTAACCCTGTATTTTTGCGATCACGCTGATTGAATTTACCTGCGTTTTCACTGAGCCAAACCCAGAGATGAAATTTCCAATAGAAAACCCGAGAAAACAAGTTAACTGGGACCCAGAACAAGGTTGGTACATCCTGCTGTTTTACTGTGGGATAACTTCAGATATGTGATTAAACAGTACTCTTAATGTCAGTAGCCTAACATCTCATGGAGATACTTGAGACACAATAACATCAGGCTGCATTATTCATAGACAGAATACATAAATTCCCATTAATGCTTCTTTTAATTTAATTGAGAGGTCCCTTTATTTGTTTCTGTGATGCAAATTTACCATTCATTAAATGACAAAACGAATAGGGGTTTTTCTAGTCTACATCGTCTGTGTGTTCAGTTGTACAAAGCAACGCTGCTGGACGCGGAGCTCCTGTAGGGTCAGGTTGGCAGAAAAAACCAGTGTGGCAGCGGAAGAGGTGTCAAAATAGAACTGGGCGGTAAAATGTTTCCGCTTAAAAAATTGAAAATACATTTTTAAAATACATCTTTCTACTCAAGAATATCATTTATAAGGATTTCAGACACGCAATATTTTATGAGAATTTTTTTTTTAAATCCCATGACTCGTGTGCCCTCTGTCTCTTCAAAAGCATATAAGAATTGTGCTCCAGCCTCCAGTCACTAAATTCTGCTTTAAGATACTCGGCATGGGTATGTTGAAAGATGCTGTTTGCGCTTTCCTTAACAAAGGTTTTATTTTGAAATTAGTCACTGCCGGAAGTGTTTGGTGTGCACTGGGATTGATTTAATATTTGAAATTTGAGGCTCAGCTGACGAATAAAACGCCTACAACCTGCCCAGTGCCATAGGGAATAACAGGGCCAAAAGCATGCCTGGGCCTTCATGTTTAATATTACTAGACCTAGTCTTGGGTTTGTTCATCAGTGGGTAAATAATGCTTCTGTATACTTGAACAGGCATGCTAATATGTTGACAGACACAAGAGTCCCACCACAACTGTGCCTCAGATGTAAATGTGGTAGATGCAACATTTCATTGCTGTCATAAACTCATCATCTTTATCCACATGCTTTCTTAGTCCTTTTTGTGGCAGAAATGAGGGGGCAGCTCTACCTTAGAACATTTCCTCTGCTTTGGCCAGACATGCTTGGATGCAGAAAGTGAGGGCTGAGAGGAAGAGATCAGATAAAAAAAAAAGCATTGCTTTCCACTCAGGCCTTATTTAATTTGCAAGAATCAATTGGAAGCTATTGCAGAGGTTCAAAAAGGATTTTACATTAATGGATCATAGCCTCAGAAATGTGAAATGCAAACCTCATGGTGCTCGCCGCAGTTTTAGTTTCAACTGTATGTTGTAAAATATAGATTATAGTTTTGTATGCTTTAATTTTTCTCTCAAATGCACTGAAAAAGTAATATGTGACATACAGCTTCCTGCCCAAGCTACCACCCCTGCTCCATAGTTCATTTATTCAATTTCACTCGCTCACAAGATGAGACGAAAGGCAATTAACATCTTACTTAGACTAGTCGTGGACTTGGCCTAATTTGAAATTCAGTAACCAGCTACTGTTCCACTTGATCTGTTAAAAATATTACCCAAAAAATATAGCAGTTTTACAGCTGACTCACCACCCAGTCTTTTTTTTCCCTTATTCATTTCTGCTCTATTACAGCCCTTAAATCCATATACTGTAAACTGAAAGTGTTCTTCTCCACCTTAAGCTGACATCACGTCGGTGTTATTGATTCAGTCATTTATATAAGAATTGACTAAAGAGATTAACAGGTCTTGGATCAAAGAACAAGCCACTTCCTGGACATTCTTTGACTCACAAGGTCGATGTGTGTGCGTGTGTGTGTGTGTGTGTGTGTGTGTGTGTGTGTGTGTGTGAGAGAGAGAGAGAGAGAGAGAGAGAGAGAGAGAGAGAGAAAGTGTGTGTGGTCATGCTGTGGGGACCTGAATCTGTTTAAAAACAGTTGCACTAAAGGAACATGTCTGCCTTTTAGGAACTAAAGTAATATGTTCCAGTGTTAGGGTGAGGTTTAGGCAAGTTGCACTTATTTTTAAGGTTGGAATAACTCTCCACAAAATAATAAGGAAATAAATTTGCTGTCTAAAGTCATAAATACTTGATTATGCATGTATGCGCCTTACTTAACATATCCTAAAATGATTCCACCCCATTAAACACACCAAATACATTTCCTCATACCTACCTTTAAGAGACACATCATAGACAACAAGCTCCAGCCATGGCTCAGAGGTACTCCATGATTTCCTTTTTTAGAGGAGTGGGGGCGTCAGGGCTGGGGTGATGTCTAGAGCACTGAAAAAGCTTATACAATGATTTATATACATTAAGGAAGTCTAATTTGGCTGTCTACATAGTTGGTGTTTCATGGTTGACCCCCTACAGCACACATGCATTTGTTATGAAATATCTGAAAACTCTCTGGAAGACATTAACTGAAAGTGGCACTTATCCTTCACTTACAGTCTATTGGAAAAATTGGATCCTGCTTCCCTTCAATGAGAGGAACTCAATTTTCACCTTTACCTAACAACACCGTATGGTTTTCATTGGTGTGCCTTTTAAATATTTGTACATTCTTTTCTTGTGTCCTATTTTGCATCTGTGTTAGCTTCAGGCACTCATAATCTGTCATATCTTCAATCCTTCCATCCATTCCTTTATGAAGCCTTTATCCATCTATGGTGATGGGTGGGCTGGAGTCTGTCCAAGTTGACACTGTGCAAAGGCTGGATCTAACCAGGTTGCCAGTGTATCAGGAGGCCAAAATAGAAGAACAAACATTCACACTCACATTTACAGACAATTTAGAAAAGTAACCTAAGATGCATGTTTTTGGAAGAAACCAGAGTACCCAGAGAAAACCCACCCAGGCACAGGAAAAATGTGTAAACTCCACACAGAAAGGTCCCAGAATCCATCCATCCATCCATCCATCCATCCATCCATCCTCTTCCACTTATCCTTCCACAAGGTGGCAGGGAGTACGGAGCCTATCCCAGCTGTCATAGGGATTGAGGGGCAAGGGACACTTTATACAGTTTGCTGATCTGTCGCAGGGCAATGGAACATCTTCTAGTTTCTGACAACAAAACACACCCCAAACTTAACCCTAACTCTAGATTGACCTGATTGGATGCTTCTATTTTATTTTATTTTTCCAGATATTTATGACAAGATCCTCTGCTAGGATATTCTAAGATATACTTTATTTATCCCAGATTTGTGAAAATCTTTCATTACAGCAGTTACTATATTACTATTACTACATCCACTACTACTACTAATAATACTAATAAACAGCTAAAATGCTTCAAAATCAACAAAGAATGAGAATTTAAAATGGCTTACTAAGTGAAAATTGCTGTGCAAGGTTGAAATAAAATGTTAAAAAGATGACAAATGATTATCTGAGAGACAGATGTGTTTGACTGTAGAGAAGCCCAGTGGCTGTGGTCCTTGGAGACTCCCTTTCACAGGGCCAATCTGAACTGTATTTTATATACAGAAATTCTCACGATAACAAGATGTTGAGGTGACATAGAGTCTTGCTATCTTTGGCAGAGCTACAGTATAGGCTGGGCAACTGGATTTCTTTTTCTGATAGTGTGTGGCTTTGCAAAATCCTTTTATTAGCCTGGTGTAAGAAAAATAAAATGTTTTCACAGCTTCATAATAGGTGTCCATGCTAGCCATGACATTGGCAGAGCGGGTTGATTTAATGAGATTATGTTAATGTCTTCATAATACAGACATTATTTGAAATAATGTCTGTATTTGAAATGTAAACCAAAAGAAGACTTATAGGTGAGTGAAAAGGTGAAAATAAGAATAAGAATCTGTCAACATATCAACATATGAAAGGTCCAAATGCCTGTGAATTTATGTAAAATGTATTTATAAAAACTTAGGGATTGCATATCATAGCTTTTCATATTAATAGTTGAATATTCAGAGAGTCAAAGAGTCAATATGAAAAGGTAAAGACATGCAGATGGAGTAAAATCATCCCGAAAGAGCTGTTACCCAATTACTGTAACACTTCTTAAATGACCATCAGAAACAGTCTGTGTTTCTGTCGTTGTAATCATCATCAAAAAAGTAAACAAAATATATATTACTTCAGCCTTCTCTTCCCTCTCACTTTCTTTTCTAGTGGCAGTCCAGACCAACTTGGTCCCTCCCAAAAAGGTCCAGCCCGGCATGGTGAAGTCAACCCTAGTGCAGGCAAGTGTTGCCACCATGCAAAATCCAATGGGCTACGACCCGAAAGCCAGTGGTCACTGTCCACTACCACGTCTGTCCATCTCGTCCCGCTCTGCCAGTGTCGTGGCTAGCATGGACACTGGCTCTGATGGCTCAACAGCAGGGCTCCACTCAGTGATGAAGTGGAAGACAGTGCTGGCCGTGTTCATTGTGGTTGTTCTCTACCTGGTTTGTGGAGGACTGGCCTTCAGGGCTCTGGAGCAGCCATTTGAGAGCAACCAGAAAACTAGCATCGCCCTAGAGAAGGCCTCTTTCTTGGAAAGACACCCGTGTGTTACTCCCAATGAGCTGGATGCCATCATTAAGGTAAGCACTTAAAAGTGGAAATTATTTTCTGGTGTTTGGCAGTTTCCTTCTTCAAGACATTTTGGCAGTCTCTGAAATGTCTGTGATAGCACCAAGTGATCAGTTAGAGGTAAAAGGATGGGGAGCTGGAGCTTATCCTGGTTGTCACAGAGCAAGAGGCAATGTACCCTGGATGGGAGTAGAGTCAACAAGGAGGACAAAGCATGGATCCTTTAAGGCAGGCCTATCTTGGGATTAACAAGTAGCTATGATAAGAGTGCACAATGTTCCTTTCAGTCAGAAAAATGTGCCAAAAACTGCACTTCCTCTAATGGTCACTTAAAGCTGGCTATAAAAGTAAATCACCATAGACACCCATGTTAAAATGCCCAACTTTACAGCATTAAAGAACACATTCACAGTCTGGAAATAAAAACAGTTTTAGCCTCTGTGTTCCCTCTTAATAAAACCTGTACAGTGGTGGTACTGGAGTTAGGGGCGCCCCCCAGTATGTCAACAGCGGGAAAACTAATACATAAAAATGAGTCCAGAAATCAATCCGTAGATCTATCCTTTATATAGCCTTTATGTCAGATCAATTATCTTTTGCACACTTTAAATGTGGCCATTATCTCCAAGGACTCCAGACCATTTTCATCATGCTAATCTATTCAAATACACATCATACCTTTATTCACAGCAGAGAATTTTGAATGTAATTGCAGCTCTATTGTATTTTCTTTGTTACATTCGTGTGTAACGACAGAGTAATGATAATAGGAAGACCCATTTCTGCCCTTTTCTTTTTTAAAAAAAAATAGCTAAAAACCTTCAATAAGAAATGTATTAGAGCAGTATGAATTTCCAGAGTGCAGCTTTAACAACACCCACATATCTTAAATAAGGAAACAAGCTCATGGCTATGATAGCGCTGTTATATTTACTGTGAGAATGTCAGAAGCCAAGTTTTATGGATGTTTTCTTTCAGTACTGCATGTTTCTTCTATTCGAACATAAAAATCATTATCCTAAAGATCCACGGGGTGGCGAGGAGAGGGTGGAGGGGGGTGGTGGTTCAGGAACTCAATATTCCAAATAGTCTCCACAAAAAAAAAAAAAAAAAATCCCATCAGTGTATGCTATTTCACAAAAATGCAGCATCTGCTGCATAGGAGAATTATTTATGGGGGGTGTCAATGTCTTCCTGGGCACAGCTGTTTGCCCAAAAACATGTCTGGTAACTCCTAAAACTGCGACATATTGTCTGATGCTGTCTTTAGAGTGTTCCACATTTTACCAAGCCGGCTTGTAAAACTTTTTTATAATTGTGTGCACTAGACCAGATCAAACAGAGCCACAAAACAGAACAATTCCCATCTCACTGAAACGTAACGGTGCATTTTACAGTGGATTTTTATGGTGTCAGCCGCTTTATAACACACTATGGCAGTGGTTCTACAGTGGTCTCTGACATCACATCCAAAATTATGGATCAAGATTTAAGGTCACTACACCCAGCTGACACAACTGCACATGAGAGTGGAAAATGATTTGAGATGTGTGAGTGGCTGAGTGGGAAGTTTGATTTGTGAGGGCGTGCAGTGATGGAAAAAAGCAATCAGTCAGTTCTTTGCAGAGGACCTCCAGAAATAAAAGAAACATTCTGGACCAACAAAACGAGTCAAAAAAGCTGAGTAATAAAAGAACTGAAATACAAACATGAACACATAATTAACAGAACTTTGTTGGCAACAGAGACACCCCAGTCTTTTAGAGACCCCCCAGCCTTTTAGAAATATTGGGCTTTCACGTTTTTTTAATGTATTCTGAAAATAGTAAAGACTGGGAAACAACCAAATGGCATGTGGTGTGTTCCACTTTCCACTAGGATGGCTTTGTTTGACGTTAACATCTTCAGCACTGCTCCAGTGACTATAGTCTGCCTTTCTCTGTGTCTCTCCTTCTCCACACCCACCTCTACTCTTTTATTCTTTTTCAGAGAAGCTTTTTCTTTCATTTCTCTTGTAGTACTCAACCTTTGAGCCACAAAAGCACTATCAAGAGCTTGTAAAAATCAATAACAGTATGTCCTAAGGAGGAGTGTGTGGAAATTAGAACCTTTAGCATGGAGTGCCTGGGGTCCGGAGGGAATCAATTATTCATTACACAGAACAGCAGTCACACACCTCCTGCTGCTCAAAGTAGAACTGCTGGAATGATAGACAAGAGAGTCGGACAAATAATCAAAGTCAGATACATAAGATAACATATGATGGCATGTCAAAGCACTGATCCATCTCACATAATTCATGTGTTAACAGAAAAAAGTGTGAGGATTTGGCAAATGATTTTGTAGTTAGTGCATATGAGTTTTTACTAGCCAACAAACCATAACCAAATTTGTCATGCTCAGTTTGTGCACTGATAATTTGGAGCTTTAAATGTGCTCTTTTTTTTTTTTTTTAACTGTTACACAAAGCCAGCACAGCTGCTCTCCACAGTATCCTTTACACAATACTGTGGTAGCCTCACAAGTAATGTACTAACATGACAAGTCTCATTAAAAAATGAATTCTATAAATCAGTAGAGGTAATGTTGGTCTGCTGAGTTGTTGTGGTATTCCAGTACAAAGTGTAAGCCATGTGTGAAGCTCATATTAACAAATAACACTTTTTTTTTTTTCTCCTGGTGTCTCCAATGAAAGCCTGGAGGACATGCTGCTTCACAAGTACTCCATCAAAAAGTCTGCCCGGTCCTCTAACAGTTTCCATTATCGGTCTGTGTGTGCTATGTCAAGCCTGTCACTCAGCCGAAGCCTTTCCGTGGGGACACAGCAGTGGTGACTCACTGTTGTCAAACTGTTCGGTGGAGGAGTTGACAGAAAAATGGCAACCTTGGGAAGCATGTGCATGCCGGAGATGGAAGCAGACAGTATATCACATAGCGAGCTCTTGTTAAGGCACAGCGTGTGCTGATTTAGTGTGTGTGCACGTCTGTTGACCTCCTCATGTCTGCTTCAGTATTTGTGTTGTCCACTCACCCACTGTGCGCCCACGAAGACAGCGGACCTAATTGGCTTTCCTGGTGCTGTTTTGATGACTCACACCGTGGCACGATGTGCAGCCACACTGTTATTGACACCAGTCAGGTCTCATTTACTGATGACTCACTTATCTAAAATAAACTTTTTGTATTCACCGAGCTACCTGCAGCAGAATCTACGTCAGGACATGCAACAAACTCCGTCATATGTTTTTATAGCACAAGTGGTGCTTTTCCGGAAAAAGTCAAACAAATCCCGCACACTTGTGTAATCAAAATGCTCCACTGACTAGTGAGGGCTAAGCTCTTCAGATGTCTGCAATTTTTTCCTTAAAAATGCCTCCAAAGTTTGACACTGGACTTTTAAGTGTAGGGCATTTACTTTTTACTTTTACTTTTTTTTTTCATGTAGTATTGAGTCTGAACACTTGTTCCAAGTCAAAAGTGTTTCATAAAAAGTCAGACAAGCCATATACAGTACAGTTATGGTAAAAAGAAAGAACATCCTCTTTCAAGTCTAAGATTTTACATATCAGAACATAATAAATAAAAACACATGGGATATTACACCATGTCATTATTTATTTAACAAAAACTAAGAAAATTTTCAGAAGCATTCTGTGAAAACAATAAGCGCACCCTTACTGCTTCCATAGTAAGGGTAAACTTATATATTCATATGAATGGGTGAGTGAGTCCAAACCTTTGACTAGTACTGTACCTGCAAACCTCAAAGAATTGGAGTAACACTGTAAAGAAGAGTGGGCCAAAATTCCTCCCTAATGATGTGAGAGATTGTTATTGCTGCTAAAGGTCATTCTACAAGCTACTGAATTGTGGGGTGTACTTAGTTTTACACACACTGCATCTCTATTTTAGCTTGGTTTTTGTTAAATGAATAATGACATGGTGTCATTATTATGTGCTGCTTATCTGAGGTTGTATTTAAATAATGTTAGGACCTGAGGATTACATTTTTTTTTTTGTATTATATAATGATACGTAAAATCTTAGAATTGAAAGAAGATGTACTTTCTTTTACCATAACTGTGGCCTGGACCTCAGCAAGCAGCAAGCTTTAAGTCTTCAAGGTGGTTAGGTTAAAACTATAGATATTAGTAATGTTGAAAGTGCTGCAGAGGAGAGTGCTTGGCAATGTATCACAATGAAGTTGGGTGAAGGGTAGAGCGAGGCACCATGGTGACAGGATCACTGCTGTCCCCTGCTGTGGGGTAGAAAGGGACACCGAGAGGATAAAAATCTACTGTACAGTGGGTGTATTTGCTCTGTAACGATCCTGCACTGGAGAATCTGAAAACACATTAGCTACAAGCACGTTTGAGCATTCGCTGGTGATTCTTTAGTGAAATCAAAATAGAAAAGTGCATGAGGCGTGAAACAAAAACACCATTTGTCTTGCTAATTAATGTACTGCAACATAAAGTCACCATCCTCATGCCTCTGAAGCGCACGTGCTAAAGCAGGATCTTTCTCTCTTGAAGCATGAGCATGGCTGAGAAACAGGCAAGAGCCAAAAATAGACCTACTCATACAATATTCAGATACATTGTGCGGCTATTTATAGCTCTCCCTTGACTTCAGAATTAGGTTATTTGGGGTTTATTATATAATTAACACTTTGGTATTGCTCCCGTAAAGCAGCTGTGTCTGCTAAAACCTATGAAATAACATAATTGAAATTGCCTAATTATAGATACAGAAAAAAAAAATCTGTCTCATTAGGGAGAGAGGGCACTGATGGAGCTGAGGTAATCACATGCAAGATTATGAGTAGGCATGTGCAGCAATGTGTTTAGCGGTCAAATACTCTCTGCTGTAAAATGCATGTCAAGGGAATTCATACATATTTTATTATATGGCTCTGCACTCTCTGAGAGGTTATCTCCCATCTCACTGTATAAAATGGGGCTTGCTCTGTATGATGACACGGACTTTTATATCAGCAGAAGTTTATTTGAGCCTGAAGTACAATAAATGCCCGTGTTGAGAACATAACATACCGATAAACATAGAAAGTAGAAAAAGCATGAGATAGTCAATTAACTTTTCATGGCAACATAATGGAACACAGAAGGCAATCAATGAAAATAATGATGCGGTAAATGTTTTCTCAGCACCAGACAAACTGGTCGATGGAACGCAGAACCAACCAACAACAGGGAAACAACAGTGTTTGGGCTGCATCTGTGTGGATTTGGGAAAACATGCAAACCGGGGAGAGCGATGAAACGGCTCCTTGTAAAAAGCCAGACACTGAAGAATTTGGACAAAACTGGGGTTAGATCAACTTCATGTGCACACAAATAGTAAAAGAGCCATTGTGGAAGAGTTTTCCCATGCTGGTTAGATATAAAACTGCATTATAAAGTGATAAATCTAATATTGCTAAATGAGTTTAGTCAAAAGATATTTGTATGTGTTTTTGCTTTTTTCTTTTCAGAAAGAAGGCATTAAGTAGATTTATAATCTGGAGCAGATTATCTAATCTCAAAGGCTCACAAGAGATTGCCACCTTATAATTAATGTTTAAAAAAAGACATATCCATAATGACAAAGGGGTTCGCAAACAGCCACTTCTCTGTTTTGTACTCACATGCCAATAATGGTTATGAGAAATTTAAAACTAGAATAATATTCATGTTTATTGCACTGTTTATTTATTTAGTTTCCAATTACAG
The DNA here is from genome assembly GCF_007364275.1 of Archocentrus centrarchus. Taxonomy (NCBI): domain Eukaryota; kingdom Metazoa; phylum Chordata; class Actinopteri; order Cichliformes; family Cichlidae; genus Archocentrus; species Archocentrus centrarchus. Next base: position 15,632,111 of record NC_044367.1, on the reverse strand, counting down.
TTTAACAAGAGTAGCTTAACACAACATAATTATGCACAGAGACACAACAATAATCAGCTGATTTAATCAAGTGTAACTCAATCCACAGCCGCCTGGCATCGGTATAGAAATGATTCAAACCCCAGCCGGTTTTCTTAGTATTCAGGTGGTGACCTTCTGGGTTGATGTTTGAGTGTCACACTTGATCTAACTTCAGTTTCCTCGCGAGTGTTACGCAATCAATTACAATACATAGACGCACATGTAACAGAAACAATAGTAGGATGTGCGCTGCTCACTCTGTTCACACTATCGGGACTTTGTATAGTGAAATCAAAGCAGACATGTGTTTGTTGTTTTGTCATCAGCTGAGCTGGCATATAGTCATAACCTTGAATTGCTTAGTTTGTAAAAGCTCAGAGGCAAAACAGGAGCCAGGTGCTAGTAAGCATTTTGGCAAGGCTGTTTTTCTGTCCCACAATGCATCTCATTACTTTCTCTAATAATGTCAAGCTACATATTTCAATTTTAAGCACTTGTTTTTTAATGCATATCATTTCTATATATCCCACTTTCCAGCATGCTATAGATTCTGTAAGTGGAGGAGTGAGGCCTACTGGAGACACGTTGTATAATTCCAGTCACTGGGATCTGGGAAGTGCCTTCTTCTTCGCTGGAACTGTCATCACAACTATAGGTAAAAGTATTAGATAATGCTCTTTTTAATACTCTAAAGGAAGATAAATCTGCTGTTGCTGGCAGTCTGTGCAGTTTCCATTCCACTTGTGAATGATCAGAATTCATTTTGAACTCATCATCCACCATTAACTTTATATTAGCAGAACTAATTTTAACAATCATATAGACGGAGGCAAACCCCGACCCTCATACATGCACAAGGTACTTTGGAAAGCTTCATTTATACTGTCTGCAAAGGTGTAACAACATATGCAAGAAGGAAAAGTTTCTGGTGGTGATGAAACTAAATGGCATCTTGTTTCTGCTGATCGTTAGGTATCACTCATTGAATGCTATGCCTGCTAATGCCCTGCCATTCTTAAGGATATATGAAAGAGAGGGGGGACCCATTCATTAGAATACAGTCTGATGTCATTCTATTGAAGAAGTAGATGGAACCTGACTCATTATGCAGTGCATGATACAGATACTGCTGTGTTTTCCCTCTGAATTGTCTCATTTTGCCTTTTGTTGCTTTTTTAAAGAGAAACAGTAATTTGTGACTCACTGAAATCCTTTTTAAAATGAAAATGAAAGTCTGTGGGTGCCCGGCTTTGATCAGATGGAACGTTTTGATATACAATGACAACATTAAAGCAGAGACATTGCTGCTCTTATTCCCTCTATCGACTGCAGGTATCATCCTCTAAGTGACTGAAAAAAACAACATGTCCCTGACCTGTTATTGTGGTGTAATCTAGAAATGTAATTAACCTGGCAGCTTAGCTTTCAGCGCTTCATTTAATTCAGTGCACACACAGAAAAATATTTTTGAAAGATCGCCACATAAAAAACACAAAAATACAAATTACACATAGTTTCATTGCAAAAATTTTAAATGTTTGTCATATAATTTGATGTTGTCGCTGGTTGATGTGAGAAAACCTTCAAGAACAGCAGGAGTATGGGTAAAAGATTAATTAGACATGCTACTGAAAGGAAACAAAAACATCTGGCAAGCTTCAACTCTACGCACGGATATGACAATATTGAAGCCTCCTTAAGAGGACTATGTTTTTCCTTTTATCTATTATGTCCTATGGCTCCCAAAATTGAAGACACTCATTTTAAGATTATATCAGCAATAAATACTGTTAATGTGTTTCTCCATAAGAGACTCACATTTTAAGTACTATGCTGAAACCACTGACCTTTTTTTTTTCTTTTAATATTCACATATCAGTGTTTTTTGGTCTGATATCCACAACATAATGTGTGCAACATAATGTGCAACAGTAACCACTGTAGAAGAAACCTGTTAATAAAGTTATAAAATGCTACACCAAGGACACATTATGCATTTCAGGAGGTTAAAATAGGAGATACTGGGTAAAATATTTAGTCATTCATGTCTCCTGTCTCACTAGTGCTCCTTGATTGTACCTCCCTGTATCATAGGATGTCATTATTAATGCAATTTTCTTTAAGGGAAATCTAATTATTGCCTTACTTGCCTCAAGCCCTGCTCCTGGAACTAAAAGATATTACATAAGGGCTTGAATTGATTATGTTGCATAACAAGATCTTGATCGTCTTCTGCTTCTCATCTTACCACTCACTCTTCACAGCCCTGCTTTGCATGTTTGTTTTTTGACCTTCATGTCCCGTTTCTTCTCCCCTCCTCCTCCTCACTGTGCTTCCAATTGTTCGACAGGTTACGGAAACATAGCTCCGAGCACGGAAGGCGGGAAAATCTTTTGCATCCTTTATGCCATATTTGGCATCCCTCTCTTTGGCTTCTTGTTGGCGGGGATCGGAGACCAGCTGGGGACCATCTTTGTAAAAAGCGTCTTAAGAGTTGAGAAGATATTCAGGGTGAGACAAAAGTAACACACAGTATTAGTTTTTTCTTTCTTTGTTGTGTAAAAAAAATTCCAATATGCAAGTTTTATTCTAAAATTGAGTTTTATCCCATCATCAGTGGGACATGTAATTGTGTCCACTTTTTTGTGAGTCATGTTTCATTGTCTTTTGTGGACCACACTGTCACCCTCGCATCATCTTTTTAATTGCTTGTATTTGTTCTAAATACACCTCCTGTTCTTTTCAGCAAAAGCACAAGCAGATTAGCCAGACAAAAATAAGGGTGACGTCCGTTATCCTGTTCATCCTGGCTGGCTGCATTGTCTTTGTCACCATCCCTGCTGTTATATTCAAGCACATTGAGGGCTGGACCACACTGGATGCCATCTACTTTGTTGTGATCACTCTTACAACAGTGGGAATAGGAGACTATGTGGCAGGTAGTGTTGTGCTCCAAGCTGTAAGCTGTTCTGTTGAAGTGTTGTGGTTTATTTCTGACCATACCAGCGTTTTCCTTCCCCTCCAGGTGGAAACCGTAAGATTGACTACATGAAGTGGTACAAGCCTCTGGTGTGGTTTTGGATCCTTGTGGGTTTAGCATACTTTGCAGCTGTCCTCAGCATGATTGGAGACTGGCTTCGAGTACTGTCCAAAAAGACTAAAGAGGAGGTGAGGCTGATTATATGCGTGTATTATTATAGAACTCTCCCCTGTATCTTCTTTCTGCTCAGTGGCAAGATTTAGTGGAAGCCTGCTTGAGATGTATTTTACCAAGTTAAAGATGAAAGAGATTTAAGAAGTAACCATAAAGTTTTAAGTGTTCATATATTTTTCACTTGGGAAAAATGTGTACTCCCTGACCAGTTAATAGATGGTCGCTGGAGGTTGCTGGCTATCATCAAGTAAAATCTCTTATAAAGAGAGTGCTGCACCCAAAACCTCTGTGTGATTGCTTTGATCACTAGCAGATTTCTGCTGTCATCTATAGTTTGCATGGAAGACAACAACTTATCTGCAAACACTCGCCATTTACTCTCCGAGCTGTAGTGAAACTTGATCAAGTGTGAGACAGGAAACTGAGACTGTTCGCCTTCATAATAAAAGTTATGCCTTACTGCTGAAACCAGCACATTTCAAAAGGCTCAACTTTTATTTTGAAGGCAAACCTTCTCTGTTTTCAGTTTGTATTACACGTTTCAGTTTCACCACCGCTTGGTGAGTAGTTTGCAAGTATTCACAGACAAGACTACTGGTGTCCAAAGCAATCATAAGGAGGTCTTCAGTGCAGCACCGTGTACCTCTTTGCCACTGATTTTGCTGCCAGCAACCACTCTCCAACCAGTCGTGGAATACACACTTTTCCCAAGCAACCCCTCTCTTTAAAAGTCTCCTGTCTCCTCATGAGCATTTAAGGAAATCATTACCAAGCTGATGCCAGCTGGGCACAAAAGTAAAAAACAAAAAAGAAAACAAATCATTTAAAGCCAGCGTATTGAAAGTGCTGCACAGTTTGATTCATTCTAACATATAGGAGTGCAGTCTGTTTGACAGCATCACGTGAATAAACTTTATGAATACTACCAAATCAAGGCCGGTCTGGATAGATGTAACAGCCACCTTAATAATGGCTAAAAAGCCATGACTTAGCACATTGTACTACTAGCACATTGTACTACTACATTGTACTACTTTTCATTGTACATTCTGTATAATGACAATAAAGGCATTCTATTCTATTCTAACAATTACAATTAACAAAACAAGTTTCAAATATTAAGTTAAAGCAACACCCAGTCTGAATCATAAATCAGAACACCTAAACAGACTACAGGCTTACTGATTACTACATCACAGACATGATGGGGAAGTAGCTACAGATTACATTTATTACATTACTGAACTTTTGTGTCAGACTGCATGCCCAAACAGGCTTGTGTCAAGTTAAGAATGAAAGGACCTCTTTGCAGGCTCTCTTGTGGTTGTACTGGAGGAGTCCTCTCTCAGCAGTGAAACTTCCTGACAGCTTAATCATTAATCAATAAATTATTGGTTTTAGGATTATTTTGCCTGCTGGCTGCATTCCCCCCCCCCCCCCCCCCCCCCCCCCCCCCCCATCAACAGTATCCTGGTTCTCTGAATTGTACACATTCATTAAAACTCTGAGATCCACTGATTGAGGGATCATGTAAAGATTCAATAATGGCATCAGTATTTCAATATCTGAAACTTTTTACACATTAAATAAAACCATGCAACAATGTAGTGGTGTATATGACAGAAAATAAGGAATAGCATAATAGGACACATTTAGAATAACAAATAGAGCTGGAAGTAGCAGGATGACTTTTCCTGTAAAAGGCATAGTTGTTTTGTGATCACTTTTGCAATTATGTTTTTGTTTGTTTTTACAATAGTAGATGCTTTTCTTTTTTTTTTATATTCTGCTGTTTTGAATGTTTTATATATAGGTTACTCTTTCTAATCATTGCCTTATCCTTTACTTATTGCATTGCTTCATAGGTTGGGGAGTTTAAAGCTCATGCTGCTGAATGGAAGGCAAACGTCCGAGCAGAGTTTCGTGAGACTCGGCGGCGTCTGAGTGTTGAGATCCATGACAAGCTCCAGCGGGCCGCCACCATCCGCAGCATGGAGCGTCGTCAGCTTGGCTTGGAGCAGCGAGCTCACTCGCTTGACATGCTGTCACCAGAGAAACGGGCGATGTTCGCCAGTCTGGATGCGAGCCGTTTCAAGACATCCTCCCAAGAAAGCATCGACAGCAAACTGAACAATCTGAGGCTGAAGGGGGCCTGTGAGCCGTATGACCATCAGGGGAATGAGCAAACGCAAGAGACTGCATCTTCCTCAGAGGAAAATCTCTTCAACCTACGATTCGGATCTCTCAGCAAGCTGGCCAGGCGCAACAAGAACCGCGAACTGCGGAGGAACATACCTGAAGATGTTCGGCGGGCCAGTTTAGGCATAAACAATGGCAGTGCCATGCTCGGGGAGGAGAGAACGGAGGAGGAAGAAGAAGAAGACGGGGAGCCAGATGAGGAAAACAGAGAAAGAAAAGAGGGAAACACCAGTCTGACAAACCTCTCACAGTACACAATGGAGCGCTCTAAGTTGAATGGGTTCACACCGGCACTGGCCAAAGACAGTGAGAATGATTAAGTATTGAATGGACAAACACTTCATCCACAGACAAGGAGTGCTGAGATGGAAAGAGTGAAAGATACTCAGACCGAGAGAGTGCACAGTCCTTTGAGATGTCAAGAAATGTGCCTTTCTGTTTCCTGTGCTTAGATTGGAACTGCTCCCAGGAAGTCAGTCATTGTGCCATAGCTATGGGAAGAAAATGCGTTGCCAAAAATGAATAAAACTAAAGGTGCAGAAGCGCATGTAGAAATACCTCATTGAGATGTCGCTGTAAAATAGGCTACTTAAGAACTTTAATTTCTACAGGAGCAGTCTTGCACAGCTCTGCTGTCTTTTTAGCCCTCAAGGCTCCTATGAGACACTTGGGGACTGACCATCTGTTCATGCTGAATCTTATTTTTTGTTATCAATGTGGGCAGGACAGCTTGAGAGCTAGATTCATGCCATTCATTCTCAGTAATGTTATTGATCTATGCTTTGTCATCTCATACTCTGTAGGTGTATTTTTAGCCCAGCAGCATGCCACAAAGTGACTTCAACATTTACCGAATAGAGGGGAGAGGTTTTGTTTTTGCTGGATCAACAGGCAGTATTTACCTAGATGACATATATAGAACTATAGCTACATTATATTTGGCTTGGAAAATGTGGCCTGATGTTAAAAACTACAATATGCTGAGAGCTTGAAAAAACAATTTGCAGCGCATGGTAAAGAAAATAGAACCGTAATCGTTCATTGCTGGCATAAATAAACTGTAAAGCTTGGACCTGCAGCTTTCATGATGAGTGAAATATACTTCTTTCATTAATAATTTTTCTCTCAACAGAAAAACAAGTGTCTCATTTTCGCAGACCGTCAGTAATGTTAAACACAAATACATTTTTTATGACATTCACGCGATCACAAACATGTTGAGAGTGCTTAAATCATTTTAATTGATGAATGTGATGCTGTTCATTTGTATTCACCGAGCATGTTTACATATATGTTTACTCTTTTCTATCAGCTGAGTTGTATTTTTCATTGAACTGTAAAATATACTGAACATGGTCCTTTTTTTGTATATCTTTTTTTTAAAAACCGCAACATAGCAACTCAAAGCATCTTGACACTGCAGCATGTGAGGAGTGGGGTTTGTGTATTTCTTAGAGGTTTTAGACCATTTTAACTTAATTTTTAAAAAAAAAACATTTACTGACACCTAAAAACGGCTTTAAATTTTGCAGAATTAAGTGTAACACTGTTGTACTTTGCATGCATTCCTCAAGGTGAACAACACATGCACACATGCACATTGATTGCTCCAGTAGCCCGCTTAACTGGTAGCATTAACCTTTCAATGACCCTAACCTGTGACACGCTGAGCGGCTGTTTGTTGTGTACAGTTTATTTTGCCACAGTAAATGTAGTGAGTGCCTTTTTTAAACAAAATAAATGTGACTAAAGAAGCATACTCTTTCTGTAAGTACTCACAAAGAATGAATGCAGTAGCAACAAAAGCGTAAAGCAGAGCCTGACTGATTTATCGGTGGGTCATTTATTGGCCCTTTGCTGATCTATCAGTATTGGAATTTATAAATATATGCAGATTGAAAAGAGACGTTCCAACCGTTTTGTGAGTGTTGACATTGCATAGTTTGTCCAACAGAGGGCACTCTGCAACCTCCCTGTTGACACTTGGAATACCACAAACATAACAACCAGCTGATCTGAGTTACTGCACATAATAAATATTAGATAAATCTGGTTATATGCCATGTGTCTGAAAGAAAAAAAAAACAGCTGATATGCTGGAATATAGGATTTTAAAATAACCTAATATCAGTATTGGTCTTAAAAATACTACATCGGTCGGGCTCTGGCTTAAAGGTGACCATGTGAACACATAACTCAGTTTTTCCCTTCCCTTCCATAATGTGCTCTCACTATTCAGCTGGAGGACACCTGGAGATGCAGCACATTCTTTTGTGATCACTATAGCTAATAAACCTCACTTTAAAGGTTTTGCACCACAAAAAACAGAGAAATAGCAGCACAGTTGTGACTGGGCATAACCACGCCAATGCTCTTAGCTGTCAGCTTAATGGAATAAAAATAAAGATTGAAAATGGCAGTGTGTGAACCTCAAGCAGCCTCCTCTTATAAGATGTTGATTTACTCAGTGAGAGTGTTTTCTTTTTTTGACAGCTCTTGTTTACAAGAGCTGTTGTACAATCTGGACATATAAGTACCTATTCTTATTTCCATTTAGCTCTTGGCATTTATTATTATTATTATGTACAGTCTTTAACAAATGTATTAGACCAGCACCCAGTGTAAGGTTTATGCCACAGCAGCCCTAAGCCAGTATTAGTAATTATGTTTCTGTTATGGTTAATCCAGCGGTATGCACAAGCTCTTTAATCAAAATTATGTTTTTAATGCTAAGACAGATTTATTGTGGTTCTCCACAAATTGTCAAATTCACTGTTCTACAAAGAAGCTGAAAAATATTAAAGCACATTAATATTTTTGGATTAAAATGTAAAATCACAGTTATAAAATTGTATTCCTGTTTTAGTGGTTGATTCATTTCTGACTTCTCAGAGAAGTCCAGAGTGTTGGATCCAAATTTGGGTACAAAAATGTGAACTCAGTTTTTATTTGTATAATAAATAACAATCTAATTTTTAGTTTTAAACAAGTTTTTGACAGATTTCTAAAATGTTTGTGTTTTCTTGCAGAGTTGTTAAATACTGTAAGTGGCATGACATCCAGGCAAAAGAAATGCCATGGAGACAAGTCAGTAAGGAAAGAGAATTTAACTGCATTGAATAGTTTGTTATCTGCGGAGCTTTCCTTCAAGAAAGTGAGGTGACCTCATCCTGCTCCTCTCCCCTGCTTGCTTTCTCTTTTATCTTTCACTGTCTCTCTGTCCCCTTATCTCAATGGCTTTCCTGCACATAATGAACCACCAGCAGATTTTAATCTCACTCTTCAATATTATTGCCCTTTGTCATTCATTAGTCTACTCACTCATGCGTCCAAATGATCAATTGGAGTCATTTATATTGCAGAGGCTGGCAAAGAATTTGTTCCTGAATGACACGGGGAACGCCTTTGAGTTATTAGAACGTTATTAAAAATATGATAATTTGTACACATATTCTTAACTTTGTGTCTTCATTGGCCACAAGGAGGACCTGAAGTGGGGATTGCCGCACGGTACATATGTATAAGCTCAAGTTACAGTGCTGAGTCACACATAGAAAACTATATAAATGAACACCAAATACCAAACCACAGTGGAAGTGACTGTTAAGAAGGGTAAGGTAGTTTTACACTGACTCAGATCGCTCACTGTAATCAACATGATTTTCTTTGCATGTTTGTCATGCTTACTTGACAAACACATGCACCCTTCACTCATAATCTGTCTGACAAAGCTATTATCTTCCTGTATAGGACTTTGTTTTAACAGTTCTCAGTTTGATGCTCACATGTATTGACAGTGTTCTCCTAAAACTAGATGGGGGAGATAGGCATTGTGATGAGTGGATACTTATATCTGGCTTCACCCAAAGGCCTCCTTTTTGCAACCGGTCCTAAAGGTAAGTAAGAATAAGGTTGTGGGCATGTTTGACTTTGATGGCTATTGAACTGATATGCGATTTGTCATATTTATGGCTCAGAGTTAAACAATGACGATGCTGTTTGATTAGATGACATAAGTGACACATAGAGAGCAAGAGAACATAAAGACATAATGTTATGTAAATGTCATGGTTAAACATTGACTTGGTTTAAAGAAGTAACCCCCAGCAATTCTGTGAAACTTGTGGCTCTATAAACTACTACACCTCATTTGTGGGCATCTGCGCCACCTATAATGGCCACTTGAGGGTACAGTCAAGGGTAAATTCATCCATCCAATCCATCCCATAGGGCTGTCATAGGGCAAGATGACCAGAGCATGTATGAGTGACCATAGCATGTGTGTCCCATTTGGAGAAGCCAAATGGGTGCATGCGGGCACATATCCTTATCTCAGCAAGGGCAATAAAGGGCATGAAGAAAAAAATCACACATATTAGTAAACAGGTCAAGACGATGGATTATAACTGAATATCCTGCTCAGTTTCCTTTCCATTTACACATGTTGAAAAAGACCATGATTCATCCGTGATGAAAGTGTTAGGGGAGGTCAACACTTTGCCATTTATGCATGTTTAGTCATGTATAAAGCAAATCTGCAGTCTAAACTTCAGCTTTTCTCCAACAGAAACCGAATTTTACTTCTTTTTTTTTAACCACACTTAAGACTCCACATAATTCCTGTAAAAACAATTTCCCAGCAGCATGTGTGAGGACATGCAAGCAGCTGTGGAGAAGAGAAGTTGAATAACATTGATGTCACATTACTGGAGCTAAAACATCTACCTTAAATGATAGTAATAACATTTCAGAAAAGCTTTCAGTTCAGCAGAGTTTTTAGCCTCTTATTTCTGGTCTAACATCTGGTCTCACAAAAGGGGAAAAATCCTGATAGCAGCGTGTGAGAAGATTGCAAATTATATGCAGAATTATATTCCAGAAGTATTCATTCAAATTTAAAGCACTAAGCGTATCACAGTGAGTAAAGGAATATGCAGATTTTCCAACATTTGAATTGCTGGTTGCTTCCCATGACACTCTTTCACATGAGCCCCCACCTCCTCCCAAAAATTACAAAAACACAACACGACTTCGTATTTGGGCTCTACTATAATACTGAGGTGCTTCCTCTACTTGAACATTTGAGTCTATCTTGCATGCAAGCTTTATGAGGTTATTTCCAGAGCAAATATTTGCAAGAAAGAGAGAAGTGTGAAAGCACTGAAAGCGACAGGAAGGATGACGAAGAAGAAATGATGGAGGGAGCGCCAGACAAGGCCTGGAGGAGCCGAGCAGGCTTGACAAAAAAAATCACAGGAGAGAGATGTGAACTCTACATAACTTCTCTGACAACTGGGATAATGAAGTGAAGTATAATATAATGTCATTTATGTCAGTCAAGACAAAAAAAAAAAAAAATAAAAAAAAAAATATATATATATATATATATATATATATATATATATATACTTCAACACATCCCAAAGGTGCTCTGCTGGATTGAGATCTGGTGGCCATTTGAGTTCAGTGAACTCAGCACCTGTCAAGTTCAGGAAGCCAGACAGAAAAGTGTACCCATCACGGGGACACTGTGGTCATAAAAGGATGGACATGGTCATCAACAATATTCAGGTAGGCTGTGGGGTTTAAATGATGCCCACCTGGTACAAAGAGGCCCAAAGTGTGGCGAGAAAATATCCTCCACATGACCACCAGCAGCTGAGGCTGCTGGTACAAGGCACAATGGATGCATACTTTCATGTAGTTTACACCAACTTTCTCTACCAGAAATCAAGATTCATCAGGCCAGGCAACATTTTTCCAGTTTTCTGTTGTCCAATTTTGGAAAGCCTCACTTTTCTTAGTTGAGAGAAGAGGCACCTGGTGTAGTTTTCTGCTTATGTAGCACAGCTGCTTCAAGGTTCAACATGCTGTGCATTTAAAGATGCCTAACTTGATTGTAATGAGTGGTTATTTTGTGATACTGTTGCCTTACTATCAACTCGAATCAGTCTGTCCGTTCGGCTCTGAGCTCTAGCATCAACAAGGCATTTTCATCCAGAGAACTGCTTCTCACTGGATATTTTCTCTTGGTTGTCTGGAAAATCCAAGTAGATCAGCAGTTTCTGAATTGCTCAGACCAGCCCATCAGCAACCAACAACAATGCCACGTTCAAATTCACTGACACGATCTACTGTCTTGATGCTCAGTTTGAACTTCAGCAAATTGTCTTGGCCATGTCTAAATGCCTGAATGTACTGAGTTGGTGCCATGTGAATGGCTGTTTAGATAATTGCATTAACAAGTAGTTGAACAGGTGCACCTAATGAATTTCAATTTAACCATGGCCTAAGAATTCTCCAGATAACAATAATTGGATCCTTTTATTTTAGTTCGTAGCATAATTTTGTTGCATAGTCTGTTTCATAATCTGTCACAAAATCAGATTCTTGTGTTGGAATTTGGAGCGCTGACACTTTTGATGCTCTCTACTTTTTCTAATGACTAAAGGGAACTACTGTATTATGGCTTATTATAGTTTTGTTGGACTGGACAGTGGAAAAGAAAAAAGTGACACACTGACTGAATTAGGAGAAACTGTAGCCGGGGGAAAATGCAACTGAGAGAAGCAGATTAATTAGGGGTATTTGAATTTACTAATTAATAATTTAATCAAGTACCAAGAAAAATGAGTGACTGTAGAAAAAGAAAGGAGAAGTATTTCATGTTAATGAGAAAGGAAACATTATTTGTACTGAAGCAAATCTTAGTTTATAATTGGAGCAAATTGCTGGCTGTGACTAAAACCATAATGAGTTTTTTTTAATTTTTAAAATTTTTTTTTAGTAATTACAGTAAAATTAAATCAATTTTTTAAGCACATACTATATATGCATTTGGTATTCTCTGCAGCACGTGGGCATACTACAGTACTGACTATTCTAATAGTCCATCTATAAGCCACAGCTGTCTGGGCTGGGATTGGTCAAATTGTAGTTATGCACCCTGACACACTGATTCAATGCTTGCTTTCCAAATGAGGTGGACCCTCAGATAATGTGAGCAGTCAAGTCAAGCTGTCAGTTATCTTCACTGTAGCTCCAATGGCTCAGTTTGCACCTCTTTTTTTGTTTTTTTCCAAGAAGAGTCATGCTCTTACATTTTTGTGCACCAGTGCAATTTAGCCTCAGTCATCCATCATGCGTGAGAGAGAACAGGCAGCCTGACATGTGCCATTGCTGAAAGGCTGCCAACATCCAGGTAGAGGCGAGGCTTTACAAACAAAACCTATTGATCCTGAGGTACTTCTCTTTTTTGATGTGCTTGCACTTTATTCATAAAGAAGCCAGTCTGTTACACAGTCACAGGAAACTGAAGGTGAAGGTTATTCAGTAATAGGTTAAGCTTATCTGATATTTTGGATGGAAAATCGAGGCAAAAAAGCACACTCAGATGGAGGAGCACATGCCCTTTCCAGACTTTGTTGTTATAAGGGCCAAACAGCAACATGAGAAGTGTGTCACACTCTAAATACTTGTGAATAAAAGGGCAAACTTTTGCACCTCAAAATAAAGATCACATTGTTGTTTTGAGGTGTTTTTGCTCACCATCTGTTTATAAAAGATTTGTTTGCGAACATGTCGATTATGAACATCACAATCTTGTTTTTTTCTAAAGCCAGCACTCACTTGGACCAGATGGCAGAGTTCTACATTTGGTACTTATCTATGGACCGAGTGCAATGCACAGACACAGATAAATGTTGATTAGTAAATAGGAAGATTTCACTCACCAAAACACGAGCACAGACTCCCCGAATGAGCTGTCATTACAATTAACTGCACATCACGCCATATTATTTACGAGATAATTGCATTAAAAACCCTCCGAAAGGCACATTGCTGCCATGCTTATCTTTTTATCACAGGAGCCCACATTACCGACTCACTGGTGGAGACAAGGGGTCATGTGAGGAACTGTAGTTAAGCTTCTGTTTTTTTCTTTCTGTGCTTTCATACTCACATTAAGAGGACTCAGCTCCCATCTGGATACCAACTAGATTCAACTTTTTTTTAAGCATCTGGCTGATGGGGGCCTGTTTATTTGTTTGTTTGTTTGTTCTTGTATCTTGGAGCTGCTCTAATTTGGTGAAAGACAAGAAACCCTGACGTTTGTTGTCTTTTAAAAATAATTTCATGCAGTTAAAATCAAATTTATGTAACCTTTATGGCGTCCATGCATTTCTATAGATGTAAAAGCTATAATAAAGCTCGTCAGGTTAAACGATTTAAACAGTGAAGACAACTGGCTGCATTTACTCAAATGCCCGCTAGAGGGCTTCAGGTGTCCATGTTAGTGTTGGTACATTGTCTCCTAATTTAAGTACTGCATTAAGTCATCACAAAGACACCATATGACAATGTGCTTAACACAGAAGTTAAAACATAAAAAAAACTATGAACTGACAGCCAATGAAGTGAATTCAGTACTGGACACACACACACCCTCCCCACCCGCCCACGAACAGGATAAGCAGAAGAGAATGGATGGATTTTTTTTTTTCAATTCAGTAGAGAACTTTTCTTTCAATGTTCCAAAATGTATGTACACAGTTTTGTTTTTGTTGTGTGTGTGTGTGTGTGTGTGTGTGTGTGTGTGTGTGTGTGTGTGTGTGTGTGTGTGTGTGTGTGTGTGTGTGTGTGTGTGTGTGTGTGTGTGTGTGTGTGTGTGTGTGTATTTTGAATGCAAATGGCCACACGGCGCCTGACCCAGACAGAAAATACAAATAGCATGACCAAAAAAGCTGAAGTGAAACCAGTCAAAAGTGCAACTCACTGGTAGGATGCAGTGATAAGTGATAAAGATAAATGATTGCAAATGAGCACAGGCATTCATGTATCTCCTTTCCAGTTATACTGTCTACTCACAGTGTGCTCTTTAGACCTGCTTGAAAGTTTACAACAAGGGAACAAATAGTCTGTATTGTTCATAACTCACTGCTAATGATTTTAGTGAAGTACCTTCAGGAAGATATAAAATGCACAGTAAACATACAGTAGACATAATAAAAACAAATAAAACTCAGTATTAACACTTTCCCTGCCAGAATGTTGCTGCAGACTTACCAGTGACTCAAGAATCACTGATGGTTCAAGACCTCCCAGAATATTTTTGTTCTATGGATACATACACTCAGTGGCCACTATATTGGAGGGGAGGGGACCATGTAGGTGTACCTAATAAAAAGGTTTATGACCGCATATGTATAGTCTATGCTTGTGTGTAATTAGCAGTGCCATTACATGTACCTGTGACACAATAGTATTATTTCTATTTGTTTCAACTAAACCTCTTCTGAGAATGTGCATTTATATTTGCTTTCAATTGAAGAGCAGTTTCACTGACAGTGTGTGACAGGCTCTTTCATACAAGTTTGAAAAATATTTGAAGTAATTTGGTTGAAAATACTAATGCAGTGCTGGACAATATTCAGGAAAGTGAGAGAGCTCTGACATAACCTACCTAACAAAGTGGCCAGTGAGTGTATCTCAAAAGAAAGAGCAGAAATTTTGATTTTTAATGCTATGGCATGATGTGAAAACACTGATTGCTGGAATATTTTTCTTCATACTATACAAGACGTTGACCTGTAATGCACTACAGCAAACAAAGCTGGTGATATTCTGTATTTTACCTATGTTAAGTTTTGCGATAGGACCAAAACCTTCTTGATAGAGGCAGTACTTGACACCTCTATCAAGTACTGCCTCTAACACCATAGTTATTCTGATTTTTCAGTGACATTTTCTTGAAACTAGAGCACAGCCCTGTCGAAAACTACTGTACACAACCTGTGACGTGGGCAAGCTTGGTGTAGTTTGTCATTTCTGTTTGTCAGAATGATGCAAAAAACAAAACTAAAATCGCTACATAGATATTTTCTATTGCACCTGGTGGAAAACAAAGATATTAGCATAGTATGTAAATTTAAATGCAGCTCCATATCACTTCCTTTAAAACTGCAAATTTGTTTTGGACTTTGCAGATGATGATGCTCTCTGAATGGCCTTCATGTTAAACCGGTTTAACTGATTTTTTTTTTTTTTTTTAATTTTCCTGCTTTGATACCAATTTGTAGACATAACACTGACATAATGACAACTTTACACATCCAGCAGCTGTGGACCACATCTGTATTAATTTGGACAACTCTATGATCACTTTATACGTTTTTATCTTTTTTTCTCCATCCATCCATCCATCCATTCTTTTTCTTCCGCTTATCCTGTGCAGGGTCGCGGGGTTGTCTTATAACTTGTAATTTTTAGGAAAGTGATCTGGAGTTTCACCATGATTCATTTGACCATGCTACACCAATCCACAAAGTTCAGTGAAATTTTAGTTGTTTTTTTTTTTTTTTGTTTTTTTTTTGCAAAATCTTCCTGGCAAACTGTTGCTCTTGCCTTCCCTGTGGTTAAAAATATGAAACATTGTCTTTCTTCTTTTCGTGAAATAACAGCACAACCCGACTGACACTTGCCTGTCCTGTTCTAGTAATGAAGCAGTAAAGAAGTGGGTCTGCAAGGCAGTTAAGGCTTGAAATAGCAACACTGATCTTGTAGGGATAGAGGAGTAATGCAATATTCCTGCAGTCATCAACCAGTGTACGGAGCAGCATCATGACATGGATAGGTCCAAAGCAGAACAAAACGCTGAGTAGAACTACAGTTAATAGCTTTAAAATCCGGTTGCGTTCCTGCTTGTCAGTAGCCTGGTTGGATTTTACAGCCATGCAGATCCCCCATGTGGAAAAAAACACTAGGAAAAGCGGAATCATAAACCCCATGAAGAAGCGCATTACATTAGCTCCAATGAGATTCGCTGACAGCGGACTGAAAATGTCAAAACACACTGAAACCTTCTTGTTCTCATGGTATGAGTCCTCCCAGGTGATGGTGCTGGCATTGAAGCAGACCACCAACACCCAAATGATAACAGTAACTGCTGCTGCGGTGCTAATTTTCCTGCAGGATCTGTACTTTAATGGGTGAACCACTGCCAGGTAGCGGCCAACCGCAATGCAGCATAGGAGAGCCTCGCTAGTGTAGAAGTTGTTGAAGAGAAAGTATATGGACAGCACACAAACATAGTGTCCATGGATCCAAACTCCTCGCCACAGGAAGTCCAACCAGAGACTAAAACCACCAGTGAAGGTTAGGTCACTCAGAGCCAGGCTGAACAGATACACACCAAGCTCATTCTTCTTCCTGATGTGCTGCCAGGACACATAGAGGAAGAAGGTGTTGGTAGGGATGGCGGTGACGATGACAGCCACATAGAAAAACAGAAATGACCTTCTCCTGGCTGGGTTGTCAACCAAATTACATTCGGAATGATTGGTGGTCAAGGTTGAGTTTTCCATTGCAGATGTCACGTTCGTATGTTTACACTTTCTAGAAATATAAGAAAGGAATAGAATAATGCATATGAGTCATTTAGCCTATATAGCAAGAGTCTCTAACAAGTTCGCACACCTCTCAAGGTGGAGTTGATCTCAACTTGTGAAACCTGTCTTGATGGAGTTTGTCAGAAGATGCCAATCAGAGTTACTTCAGCTCACTTTGCATTGGAATTGTCAGTTAGAAGTAGAAATGACAAACTCTGGGTGTGGCTGCTGAGTGTAGACCCTTTTTTTCTTTGGTTGCTTAAGATCAAATGGGAGAATATCTCAGTTGTGCTGCATTGATTTTGATATATAGCCAAACTTATGCAAGTGTAATAAAATTGCTGCAGCGGTCTCTTAAAGAACCAAGTACATAACTGTAAAACAATTTCCTGTCTGTTTTACTAGATTTGTTTAGATTTTGGTTGTGTGTTATCTCAGGGTATTATGAAAATGAACAAGCTTGCTACAAAGTGTTTAATTTATCTCACAGTTACATTTATTGTCTACCACAAAAAAAAATGCAAAAAGTTACAATCGCAACTTACTCTTCTCTAAAATCTTTCTGTTGCATTTTGTTGAAGTTGTAGCATAATAAGAAATTCATGGCAATAGGATTATCAAACAGGGGCTAGCTAAAAATTTAAGGCTGAACACAACTAATAAGGCTATAACTTTGTAATGGTCCTTTAAACTGTAAACTCAGATTAACAAAGTTCTACTCACTCTGTATCAAGTCGTATTTCCTGCTCAAATTTCCATAAATTCATAAAATAAAAACAATCAAAAGGGTGAAGGGCCGATGTTTTCAGTGCTCTGCACCGCTCAGTTGGTGTGCTCGAAAGAGGAGGAAGCAGCAGCCACTCCACTTTTTCTCTGACTGCTGTGTAATTTACTGGGTGACAGGCCATGACAAAACAAGCTCGAGGAGCACAAGGCAGTTTAAATTTAAGTCTCTGTTTGGTGTGTCAACAGACATGAACTGACGCAGAGGCGATGGCAACAGTCGTTTCATAAAGTGATATACATCGTATCAACTAATTGTTTGAACAGCACAGATATCAATTTATGGCTGTGTGCATGGTCTCAAAGGACAGGTGCTTTTATTTATTAGTGTGTCATGGAAACAGAGATAGCTGTAATAAAGAGTTTTTTTTTAATTAACTCCTACCAACAAGTGGTTGGACAATTCCACAGTCCCTTTCCTGTCAAAAAATAAATAAAAATCAGGTGCAGTAATACACAATAAACCTGAACACCAAATCAAAATTAAGCCATTGACACTTCAGTCAGACATTTCAAAAGATGTAAATTGCAATTATAAAATTGTATGTCATGATAAATGTAGGTCACTTACTTTCCTTAGTGTACTCAGATTGCATAGTCCTAAATAATAATTAGTTTTCCACATCACATTTTAGGTTAAAGACAAGGAAAAAAATTAATAATTCACTTGTTAGGAAACTCAGAGTTCTCACAGCTCTTCCTTTTCATAAAATGTCTCTTTATTTTCATTGTAGTCTTCTGAATCTCTGCTTTAGCACTCTCATTGATTAAACAGTATATTATAGGATCCAACATACTGTTTAGAGTTGTGGTGGCAACTGTTACCAGGAATGGACTTCTAAGCCTCATAGTCCAGTCGCAGGCCTCGGGTTCCAGGATAGCCCTGAGCAGCATGACCAACTGGTAGGGCAAAAATGACACTACGTAGGCCAAAAGGAGGAGCAACAATAGACGCTCCACTTTCCTGCGCTCTTCTGCCTGGATGGAGGTGCTCTGTAGGAGTGAGCGCATGATCTGATGATAGCAAAATGTCATGATGAAGACAGGGACCAAGAAACTCAAGGTGACCCTTGTAAGGGCAACGGTGGCATCTTCTTGTGTCATGGGTATTTGCTGATTACACAAGTATTTTGAAGCTTGCAGTGCTCCCATGTGGTCAAGTAAGATGATATGAATGACAATCTCCAAAATCCAGACAGCAATACTCACAAGTGCTGCTGTCTTTACCTGTCTGATCCAGTCAAAGTGGAGCGGGTAGACCACTGCCAGATAGCGATCAACAGAGATGCAGCAAAGAAGACCTGAGCCAACGAAAAAGCTGTTGTACATGATTACAGCCATGAGGTTGCAAAGACCATCACCTATATGTGTCCCACAGGCCTGTACAATCCAAATAGGCAGAGTGACTGTGTACAGTAGATCAGATATGGACAAATTGACAAGGTAGACTGCAATGTTGTTCCCTTTCTTCATCAGCATCCAGGCTACATACAGAGACAGGCAGTTGCCTGGAAAGCTCACAATAAAAAAAAGAGAATACACAGCTGGATACATTTGCTGATCCACTGAGGAGTTAATGATGCAAGAGTTTGTGTAGCTGGTGGTTGCTGACTCCATCCTAGCACAGTGGCGTTTAAAGCCTGAATGGGAAGTTCACTCCCACGGTGAAAAAATGTGAAAATGCAAATAATGGGGCAGTTGAGCTCTTAGCCTTTGCTGATTTAATTGCGGAAGCTGTTGTTTTTCCATGGTACTGACTTACAGGGAAGAGTCAGATGATAAAGTTTC
This sequence comes from Archocentrus centrarchus, assembly GCF_007364275.1. NCBI lineage: Eukaryota > Metazoa > Chordata > Actinopteri > Cichliformes > Cichlidae > Archocentrus > Archocentrus centrarchus. The sequence goes on along the minus strand of NC_044367.1, from coordinate 15,612,779 downwards.
TTTATTCTGTGTCTCAGTAGAGATGCATATAAAATCCTAGATGCAACAGAAATAGAGAATATTCTGTAAGGAAATATTTATGTTTTTCTGTACTGTATGTCCTGTATGTGCCTACATTTACGTTTATTAAAATGTTCCCATTCATGTGAGAACAACTTAAATGGATTCACATTTACGTGAAAACAGTACAAAGTGAATACTTATACTGATGTTTTTCTTATCGGATCGCATTGTAGCAGTCAATAACCTTTTAAGGTCCAACAAGGTAAAACTCATGCATACATCTAGGATTTCCATTTAAGTAAAGGAGTATGTCTTCAGTCAAACTAAAACTATACAATCTTTGTGTGACTTTCCAGGAACAGCATGTATTTGCATATGATGGCGTTCCACCAGTGCCAGTATAGTTTAATGAAGGATTAAATTGGGATGTGGCAATGTGATCACGAGACAAACGAAGCACAGGCAACCCACTAACCACAGACCTTGCATAGAGATCTGGTTGCTTATATTCATACCTTACCAAATAAAGGCTTGTTGGATCTGCTGAACTTGCCTATGAAACATAAATCATCTTTGATTTGTGCAACAAACTACATTGCGCTCTATTAAATGTCCCATGTTGTGGGTCACTGTAAGAAAGCCTAAATGTTGCAAAACTTAAATTAGGATGTGCATTATATTTAAACTATTACTTTTGCTGGTTTCTAATAATAGAACATAAAGTTGAGTATTGCACAGATATAAAATATAGTAGCTATGGAGCTACTATATTTCTTTCTCTGGCATTCACTTCCTTCCAAATCTGAAAGAAAAAGGTCATTTTTCCTATTTAAATCATATTCATCTATCTTAGTTTGGCTTCATACTTTTGGTCCACATCCCGACTTGTAGTGGTTCTCTGTCCCACCAGAGGGGGCTCATGGCACAGTTTGAGTACAACTGCTGACGCTGACAGTAAAGACATTACAGAAGTGCAATTGTTTTTAAAAGTGTAAGGCTCGTGATGGACAGCTTAAAGAAGCATTAAAAGTAATGAAGCAGAAACACACTACAGGGGACAACAGCGGACTGGAATGTCTTGGTTTATTTATTAATGCCAACAAATGAATAACATTGAAATTTGTATTTACGGTGACTGTTAGATTAAGATCATTATAAAAAGTTTCACACTTAACACAAAGAGACTGTTAGTAACAGTGACATATATATCTATTTAAAGCATCAAATTTTTACAGCCTTGCAAATATCTACAGTCTTTCTTCCATGTTGTCAAGTTAAAGTTATGTCTTCATGGGGTCACGGGAATAGATAAAGGACATTTTACAATGTAACAAAAAACAAGTTAAAAAAAAAGCATCAATTTACAACAGAGGGTTTTTTTTTTTAACGATCTTCACAAAATATTCAAAGTTGGTAGCAGTAAAACCACAGTCGAAATTCAAGTGCATGGCCACACATGTACACATCCAGCGTGGAACATCTAACCATTAAAATGTTGTGTTAATAGTGTAAACACTGTTAAACTGCTTGATCTCTTTTGTATATTCCTTCTGTTATCTTAGCTTGTGTCCATCATACATGAAATAAATGTGGTAATGCTATTCAATTATGCAGCAGTGTTATTATTGCATTAACAGTGAAATAATGTCTAATAAACAACAATTAGGGCATGAGCAGCAGAAAGGCCAAGTCGGAAATCTGAGTCTCACATCCCGTCATGTTACAAATGTGAACAGGATGTCAAGAGAAAGACACATACTGTATCAGTGGCTTTAAAAACAACCACACCCTTGCTTTCCATTGACATTATCTGACATTAAAAAGAAAGAATGCTAAAATATGGCCTTATATAAAGTGTTAGATGTTAACATAACATCTAAGCAAATATGAGAGCATGCTCTGCTGAAAAAGACAAACAAGTTTGACAGCATGAGTTCTCCTGCTCGTGACTTCTATGTTAGTTTCTCTTGGAGCAAAATGCAAGACAATAAAAATAACTTCCATTTCCTGTTGGGCTTTCTTTCCACCGGTTTCTATGCTTTTTGTAGAAACAGTGATACATACACCACATTAAACACAAATATACATTCAGATTACACCAACAATATTTGTTATACATGCCTGAGTAAATAAGTGCCCATTTCACTGTATAAAATCATCACAGCTCACATCTGAAGTCAAAAGATTGCAATCCTGCACTTCACTTTGAGCTATTCTCAAATTTGATACTTGTCAGTCGTGTGTGTGTGGATAGCCGGGTGAAAGATGCCGATCTCTTATTGCCCCATTGCGTACAGAGTTCCTTTGCTCTTTTCTGGAAGTTTTTCCCAACAATGATGTAGAGAATGGGATTAAGGACGCTGTTGAAGAACGCTAAATATACAGAGACCTGCTGGTTTATGAGCATTATGATGTGACATCTCAGAATGTGAACGTATTCGAGCACATCCAGTATCTTGGTCACGTGGAATGGCACCCAGCAGATCAGGAATGCCAGGAGAACTGCCAGGATAAGATTGGTGGCCTTCTGCTCCTTTCTCTCAGTGTTTGAACCTCTTGTTAGCCTGTTTCTCAGTGCATGGATAATTCTAACAGTGCAGAAGGAAATAATGGAAACAGGGACAATGAAGCTGAGTATTATGGTCATCACCTCAGACACCAGATGTTGACTGTATGAGTAGTCAGTGTCACATACAGTAACATTTGACTGAGGCTCAAATTTTAACTTCCTGTAGATTAATGCAGGGAGAGCAAAGACCAAGCCAAGACTCCACACCAACAGACATCCCAGTTTGGCATAAAATGGACTGCGCATCCTCTCATGGGAAAGCGGGTGCACCAGTGCCACATAACGGTCGATGCTAATCAGAACAAGGAAGTAGATGCTGCAGAATGCATTCATACTGATAACAGCTGCTACAAGCTTGCACAGACTTTCACTGAAAAGCCAGTCATAGCCATTTCTTACATATTCAGCCCAGAAGGGCAAAAAGCACACCAGAGCAAGGTCAGCACCAGCCAGGCTGCTCAAGTAGATCTCAGCCACCGTGCAGGCCTTCTTGTGGAGACAGAAAACCATCAGCACAAACACATTAAAGACAATTCCAAGCACACTGATGATCAGGATGTAGACTGGAAACAGAGTGAAGATCAAGCTAGTGTGATCAATGATACAATGGCTTTCATTTGTGTTGCTTTGGTTCCCAGACATCTTTACAGTGCCAAAACCCATAGGGATGCTGCAGAGAAACAAAGGACAACACAGATTAAAAAAATGATAAAATCATGTGTCATGGAAACATGTATATGGAATACGGAGACATACTTCTCAGTAACACTGATAATGCAAAATACTCCAGCTGTATTTCCAGTTAGAGCTGACTGATACATCCAAAAGGAGATATCTGTTTTGGAAAATGAACTCTTATCATTGATGCGTCAATCCCAGCTGGAATCGAGAGTCAATAAAAGAAAGAGAGTTCATTTTCTCTACTTTGCAATCAGGCTTAAAAACTTTCTTTCTTATAAAGGTTATAATTAGGGCTGCATCAGGTGACTCCAAATCATGCATCAATTTTTTTTCCCCTCCACTTATGAAATTCAGGGACTGTAGGATGAAGCCAGAGTATAAAATGCACAAACAGCCCCCAGACTTGATTTGAACCCAGGATCACCTTGCTGTGAGGTGCTCTCTTTGTTGCTCTTCTCTTTCCACTCACCTCCCACCCAGTCACTTTAGGCCCTTCCTGAACCTGGTTCTGCCAAAGGCCTCTTCCTGGTAAAAGCAATTCCTTCCTTCTCGTGGCGGCCAAATGTTTCCTCACAGGGGACTGTTTGAGTGGTGGGATTTTCTCTCTAATATTATGGGGTCTTCATCTTTCAATATAAAGCTCCTAGAGGGAACTATTTTTGCAGACTGGTGCTATATAAGTTTTTAATTACCCAGACAAGGAAAAGGGGAAGAAAAAGAAAAAGAAGAAGAAGAAAAAATGAAATAAATATTTCTATGAAAACTTTATGGTGTCTTAATGAAATTTAAGATAATGGATATCAGAGTAACATCAGTAGAAGGGACTAAATTGAAAATGGCTTATAAAAGTTAACAATAATTTAAACACCCACTGGTCTTAAGAGGTTGTTGAGCTTTGCTGCATGTGAAAACACATGCAATCTATTAAAAAAGGAAGTAATTATAACAATTTTACACAATGACCCACTGCTGTGAAGTACGTATCTGTGATTTTTCTTTGCATATAAACAACAAGAAGCACTTAGAGTGCAAACCTCCACCAAGGCAGCGCACTATCTGAGCAGTATTTACTTACTTTAAGACATTTGTTGTGCAGTAAAAATCAGATAAGGGAAGCATGACAGATGTTTACTTTGATTACACAAATATTATGTAGGAGTAGGTAATGGATAATAGGTAATGATCTGTAAGTAAACACAACAATAAACTGAACCATAATATTATGCTACAGTATATTTCTAACTAACTAGGCAGCTCATTCTCTTTCTCTTGACAATAATTTCTTTCAAGATAGAACACATTTTGCAGTCAACTTGAAAGAAAGGCAGGTGTGAAATGTAAAACAGGTCAGAGGTCAAATGTGATATAATATTTGGATGCAAACTATAATGTGATATTTAAGCTCCACATATGTCATTGCTTTTATGCCTATATGCTGTCAATACAAACAATGGCCATAAGAAACAGAAGTAGCTCTATATAGCATTATTATCCCTTTGACCTCAGACGATAACCTTTGACCTATTCATCTTTAAGGAGAGGTCAGATCAATCTATCCCATTAAAATGGATTGTTAACATGATTCCAAGTTTTATCAGAATTCATGCAAAACTTTTTCGCGCTATCATCAGGGGCGGTTCCAGGGGCGGGGCCACAGGGGCATTGGCCCCATCTGAAATCTGATTGGCCCCCTGAAGTGCCCCTGTCCTGTCACTCATCTGTCCTTTGTCCAAGAGCGAGGATCAAATTATAGGTGGATGCAATTCCATGCCGAAACACCAGTAGCGCTAATGAGCCAAATAGGAATGTTCAGCATGAATAAAGCTTACAGAAGAAAAAGATCTGAATGATCTCGTGGAGAAAGTTTTTTAACGGACAACCAATACCAGTGTATATTTTGAGGAGTTTGTTGGTAATGATAAGTCATAAATTCCTTTTTACTCAGAGCTGTCACACAGCGTAAGTCTGACAAACATTAAATTAAGAAGCAAAGTTATTTAATAGTAATGTTAACTGAGGCCCTACTTGTGTTTGGACATGAATGTTAGCATTTCACTAATTCATGTAATACTAATTCATGTACTTCTCTGTAATTTGCATTTGTGTGTTAACATTAACTATAATGTCTGGCAGTGATAGAGAAGAATATGAAAAGAAAGGGTCAGTCTCAGGCGGGAATTCAGCAGTTTTTGAGCAAAAGAGTGAGTCTGCCAGCTGAAAATGAGCAGGGTGAGAGGAGGGAGAGAGCAGCAGAACACAATAGACCAGAGGCTGGTCAAGAGCAGGGCACCTCCAGTCCCTTTTCATCAGGTCAGAAATCATTTAGGGCAGGGGTGCCCACACTTTTTCAGCTTGCGAGCTACTTAAAAGATGACCAAGCCAAAAGGATCTACCCAAAATAAAAATGCAAAATGCATATTTATTTTATATTATTTAAATAATTATTATTGCATATTTTGTGCTTTTAGGATAAAGTATATTTTAATTGAATTAAAATTTTATCTATAACACATAGTTTGTATTAGTTTGTCTTGAAGATAATATTTCTGGTGTTTTTTAAATCTCGCAACAACGAATCAGCTGCTTCAACAAATGCCTCTGTGGTCATTTCTCCATCTTGGAAGGACTTCTTATGCTTAACAATTAAGTGGCTCCCCCAGAATGATGCTTTGGTGGCTGCCTTCGCTTTTGTGGTCAGTTGTGAGAAAAACGAATGCTGTCCAGACAACTGGGATTTTAGTTCCTTCACCTTTCTCAGCTCGCTTTTCAGAGGAAAGTCAATGTCATAGTTTTTGTGGACAGTCCGAAAATGCCGCTCTACGTTTCCCTTCTTTGGAATAGCAATGGCGCACTGACAGATGAGGCAAACGCACTTCGAATATGACCTCGTGAAAAAAAAAAATCCTCCCATTGCGTATGGAAGTGGTAAGTTTTGGGTTTCTTATTTGGACCGGCTACGGCACTCATTCTTTTATCCTTTCCTTTCTTCAGTTTTGTTTAAAACAAACTGGAGGCTGGCTTTGCGACACGGTAGCTTGCTAAAGTGGTTAAAGCAAAGCTAGCGTGGTTAAAGGCGCATGCGTAGGGTGGTAACGAAAGAGATGGATGATAGTTTATCATCCATCTTCTACAGTACTTCTTTTAATGCCGTGCGATCTACATTTTTTCCCCAACTTCACTGGGAGTTCCGTGCGATCTACCTGCACTCCTCTCGCGATCGACCAGTTGATCGCGATCGACGTATTGGGCACCCCTGATTTAGGGAGAGCAACAACAGTTAATGCTGTAATGTATGAAATGTCTGATATTGTTATTTAGTGAAATGGCACATAAGTTCACTGAATTCTTACAACTCATGGTGATAAGATTTACCATAACTTTAATGTAATGGCTTTAATTTTTATTGGTCCGTATATCACTACATTAACCACAAATACTTGGCCCCTCTATGAATATTGTGGCCCCTTGATGGCCCCTTATTCAGAAAAATCCTAGATCCGCCACTGGCTGTCATGTTTACAGACAGAATGACTCACGCACACAAATGCTTGGCATCTGTCCAGCTGTTGAATCTCTCAGTCTATCTGTGATGGGATTTTTTATCGCCATTTACTGATGATTCTTTGGTCTTACTAGTCATGTTGTAGCACTACCATTTGCTCCTGATCCAGGGATTTTTTTCTAGTCAGTCAATTCAACCCTTTTCATAGATGTGAGATAATCAGTCACAACAGTACTGTAAAATTCATCAAGAGAGGTTGCCATATTCAAGGTGCCAGCACCCAGGCTTTCATAGAATATAGGAGAGAAAATGTTATAGCAGCTTTCTGGGGACTAAAGTTTTTCTGTTTATTTTAACCAACACAACACAGTACAATTAGACTGGTGCTGGATGTTGTGTTATTATAGCTAAATTTCTGCTATAAATAGAATTCGGTATTTATATCAGTGTTTGACTGTATTATTTTCACGAGAAGATGAAAATAATACAATGGCAATTATGCCTAGTGTTGTAGAGTTGTGAAATGTTGACAAGGAGGAATATTTGCTGCTTGCCAGTAATGAGTTATGGCGCTCTTAATAATATAATTCATTAGACACCTGCGTTTCTTTCATTGTTTTATTTCAAAACAACATCGTTTTTAAGGCATCTTCTTTACCTTATTTAGCCTTTTCTTTGCCTTAGAAATGTTGTACTCATGAAAATAGGCTTCAGAAGAGACACATGATACTACGGAGGAAAAAATGGACTCGGGGAAAAAATCCTCACCGCTACCACTGCCTCTTGGCAGGGGCAATAATAACGCAATTTAGACCCAAAGTATTCAAACTCTGAACTTACAGTAGTTTAGCAAAACATGAACTAATTTCTGCGTGTTTCTATGCGGAGCTTTCCGATTAATATTACTTAAAGTGGCCGCTGCATAATATGAAAACAACTGCACAAAAGTGCAAACCTCCACCAAGGCAGCGCGCTCTCTGGGTTTTATTGCTTCTATTTGGTTCCTGCACACTTTCCGTTTATTTATATTTTGAAAACCTGTATCCTGCCTGCACTGTAGCTGCAGGGGCCCACAAAGTTTTTGCATATCCACACTGTTAAACACTTGAACACAATTTTCATTTAAATGCATGTAAACTTTTTAAAAACTCTTCATTATACTTGTGCGTTTTTATTAGCCTAACTGCTTTTGGCTGAAGTTTATCAAAACGCTAAAACATGTTGAGACAAACCCAGTTAATCTGCTGTCTGGAGCGTTACACCGCAGAATATGGAAGGTTTCATAACCTGCATAACTGGAAAATAAACTTTATAGAGTTTTCGTTTTCAGTCACAGGTAATGGTAAAAATCAGAGTGCAGATTTATCACTGCTAAGATGTTAATCAATCTTTCAAATATTACAACAACGGAGAAAATAAAGTAAAAACACAGAAAAGTTTATGCATACCTTGCAGACTGAAGAGTCCGTCCTCCAGGGGAAAAAGAAAGTGTTTGAACAGTGTCCCAGTACCTCCTGCCACTGTCGTATGTCTTACAGTGCATCCACCCCCTCCAGTCGGTCCCTCCTGCTCTGGTTTTTTTTTTTTTTTTTTTTTTTTCCTTTTAAGTACCGTTGAGGTGTATGGAGGGCCAAAAGTGCCAAATTTGAATTGATTAACCAACTAACTAACTAAATAGGTCAGAGAACAATCCAGTGTGTCATAAATTAAAACTGGAAATAAATGTAGTTTTGTTCTGTTTATTTCCACTTAAATGGTGCCACATTTGTAAGGAAAATGCATTTGTGAGTTGAACAGCTGCACCCATGAAAAACTCGTCAGATCTTCACTACTAATCCTGATCATAAGCCTGACACCCCAGCAATACATGCTGGGCAGTTTCAGTTTGACTACAGCATGCATAGTTAGGTTGGGTAATTAATTATTAACTGCAGTTTTATTAAGACCTGTGCATCCTATTCTGAGATGGCTCCTGCCATATTTTCTGGATCTGACAATTTATGACACTTTTCACTTCAGCTTTATCTATCAATGAAGCCAGATGACGCACATGAATTAGTTAAACTGCTGTAATGTCTTAAGGCCTGGATGACCTCTAGTTTCCTGCTCCTAAATTTAGATAAAACTGAAATTCTTGTTCTCGGCCCCACAAATCTTAGAAACATGATGTCAAACCAGATACTCACTCTGGATGGCATTACTTTGGCCTCCAGTAACACTGAGAATTTTGGAGTCATTTTTGACCAGGATATGTCGTTCAATGCACATATTAAACAAATATATAGGACTGCTTTTTTGCATTTGCGCAATATTTCTAAAATTAGAAACATCCTTTCTCAGACTGATGTTGAAAAAAGCTAATTCATGCATTTATTACTTCTAGGCTGGACTATTGTAATTCATTATTATCAGGCTGTCCTAAAAGCTCCCTGAAAAGCGTTCAGCTGATTCAAAATCCTGCAGCTAGAGTACTGACAGGGACTAGAAAGAGAGAGCAGATTTCTCCCATATTGGCTTCTTTTCATTGGCTCTCTGTTAAATCCAGAATAGAATTTAAAATACTTCTCCTCACATACAAGGTCTTGAATAATCAGGCCCCATCTTATCTCAGAGAACTTATTGTCACCCCAACAAAGCACTTCACTGTCAGACTGCTGGCTTACTTGTGGTTCCTAGGATACGTAAGAGTAGAATGGGAGGCAGAGCCTTCAGCTTTCAGGCGCCTCTTCTGTGGAACCAGCTCCCAGCTTGGATTCGAGAGACAGACACCCTCTCTATTTTTAAGATTAGGCTTAAAACTTTCCTTTATGATCAAGCTCATAGTTAGGGCTGGATCAAGCAACCCTGAACCATCCCTTAGTTATGCTGCTATAGACCTAGGCTGCTGGGGGGTTCCCATAATGCGCAGTTTCTTTTCATTCACCTTATTTATTTTGTTTATACTACACTCTTTATTTAATCATTAATTATTGTTAATCTCTGTCTCTCTTCCACAGCATGTCTTTCGTCCCGTCTCTCTCCCCTCAGCCCCAACCAATCATGGCAGATGACTGCCCCTCCCTGAGCCTGGTTCTGCTGGAGGTTTGTTCCTGTTAAAAGTTAGTTTTTCCTTCCCACTGTTGCCAAGTGCTTGCTCATAGGGGGTCATTTTGACTGTTGGGTTTTCTCTGTATTATTGTAGGGTCTTTACCTGCAATACAAAGCGCCTTGAGGCGACTGTTTGTTGTGATTTGGCGCTATATAAATAAAATTGAACTGATTTGAATTGAATATTCCACAATGATCAGTCACTGTATCTGTAGGAGGTGGAAGATCTGATGGACTGGTATGAGAAACAATAACTCTAGGAGGAGGAGCCACACACTTCTCTCCCCTGTTTATCAGAGGAGCAGCTGTGGAAATAGTCCACAGCTTCAAATACCTCAGAGTTCACATTTTCAAAGACTTGATGTAGACCATTAACACCTCCAGCATCACTAAGAAGGTCCATGAACACTTTGATTTCCTCAGGAAGCTGAGGCTGGCCAGCAGCTCAGTGCTGGCAGCTTTTTACAGGTGTGTGGCGGAGCGTGCACTTACTCTGTCCATCACCACTTGGCACGAGAACTGCTCTGATGCTGACAGGACGTTGTTGGAGAGAGTGATGGGAGGCACCCAGAGGATCATGTGCAGCAAATTCCCTTCCACTGAATTTTAGTATGCTGCTGTGCTGCTATTTTTCAAAATGCTGCACTAGGGTCGTATTGTTTACTTATTTGTATGCATTTTTATTATTGTTTTATTTATTTGTGACTTATTCTTTTTTTTTTTCATCTGTAAACATATAAATCATTTTAATAGTTATTTCAAGCTGACGAATGAACACTGCATCCAGACCTTTGATCCAGCTGTGAATACTTTCACTGCTTTCCCAACAACTCTGTGCTGTGTGCTGAAAAAGAGCATGATTTATTTTTAAAACCCATCCAAATTTCATAAAGTTTGTTTTATTATGCTCCCAGCAGTAATGTGGTATTGCCTTTGCGTCTCATTGTGCCCATGGACTTTGACCCAATATGTAAGCTAAAGTTTAACTCTTCCAGTTCAGAGTAGTATTTGTCCCATTTTTACTTACATAGCTGCTAATTGTGGACACACCCATTCATTTGAATGGATGAATGTGTCCAAGGTTTTGACTGATACTGTATGTAAGCTGCAGAACCATAGTCAAGTGTTGATCTCATTAAGGCCCAGTAAATGTTCTGCAGTGCCTGCCTAGTTGCCTTCACAAGCCCAACCTGATAAACAGCACAAAGAATTGTTGATATTCTTACATTTAATGAATTAATCATTCAATTATTCAATTAATTCATTAATGAAATGCAAGAAACAAAAACAAAAAAAACATTATACCCAATGAAAACTTTAGCTGGTGTTACAGCCAAGCTGTCACATTTCTCTCTGTTTCTTCCTGTCTTGAAGAGTTGTGCCTCACTCACCTTGGCCCCTACTACATTTTCTTTGATTTGCTCAAGTGTAACACCTGTAGCCACTCCAGAAATAGGTCAGTTTTTGCCTTCAAATTTGCCTCAAATCTAATAGTTTTGCCTTATTGTGTTTTGTCCCAACAAACAATTATCTGTTGCTTTGGTAAGCAGAATTGGGCTCCAAGCACCTTCCTGACTCAGTTTAATGATCGCTTTACACTCCTCATTCTGCTTCCCTGACGCAGCAATGCTTTGGTCATTGTCACTTTCATCTGCATTCTAAGAAAGCTTTTTGTAGCTTATGTCATCTGTGCTTCCTGCCACTGCTTAAAAAGCAGTAAGCAAGATTTACAGTACTCGAGTCATCATTTTTCCTGCTAATTACCTCCATCTCTATAGGCTCACTAACAGATCCACCACTCCCTATTGCCATCTCCGGTCCATTCACAGTCCAGTTGCCAGCCACTCTCCATGATTCAATCTTAAATCTGAAGAAACTGTCAAAAGCCGATGTATCTCGATTGACTGTGCAGGTCTACCAATCTGACATTAGGGTCTGCTGATGAGCCACAGTGACAGTTTAAATTGTCTCATGATGCACTGCAGCACAAGAATCATGAAATGATTAATTAAATAGTGAAAAAAATTTAATGTGTTTTTACATTAACCCAGTTAGTATTTTAATTGAATTAATCACACATAACCATGATCTTTTTAAAGTTGTAATTAATTAATGACACATTTATTCATTATTCATTGTATTCACTTAATTTTGTCACTTTGGCGCCTGAATAGGTTACCAGTTTGCACTATTTATTTTTAATGTATTTTCTTGGAGCTCATTTCATAAATATACTTGACCCCATTTACAGTTTAAAACAAATTTGTCTTTAAGCATTGTGCCAATATATCAGTATCTACCAATAATTCACAAAATATTTACTGAATTTATAAATCCACTGTGGGACATGGGAAGGGATAGTGTTGAACTCTCTCACACTATCTATGTCTGTCTGGCTCTATTTGAGGATTCCACAAGGATTCCACAAGGAATTATCATGCATCCAAGTATGAGGCTTAATTTGAAGTTGGAGGAAATCTAGCATCTTGTATCAGGTGGAATGGCACCCAACAGATCAGCAATACCAGGGACCAGTCAGGATTAGAGTGGTGGCCTTCAGTAACTTTTGACTGAGTGTGCATGCTGCAGTATGCATTCATGTTGATAACAGCTGATTACACTTTGCATAGGATTTTACTGAAAGGTTATCTGTCATGATCAGCCCAGCCCTTCTTATGGAGGCAGAAAACCACTAGCAAAAACACATTAAGACCAATTCTATGTACAATAATTACCAGGATATAGGCCAGAAACAGAGTGAAAATCAAGCTATTTAGACACACAAAGTACAATGACCGTGTTGTTTTGTTTTCCAGACATCTTCATCAGGCCAATATTGGAAGGGATGCTGCAGAGAAATATAGGACAAATATATATCATTCTAAAAACTGTTTAAAGCTAACTTTGAAATTTTTCTGACATTTTTTTTTTTTACACCAGTGTTGATAACCTCCACCTTTATGCCTGCTCAATTCTTAGCATTTCACAGTTCACCAGATGGTGCCGATGTGCACAGTGAGCCATCTCCATCTGCCTGGGCTCTTCTGCTATTCGTTAGTCTTCTCCTTTTATGCTGTCCTGATAAATCCCTCAACCGCTGTTCACTTTTCATCCACTTTTACTAACGCTGTCCTTTGTGATGCCAACCCCTGTGCTGATCTACAAATTGAAGAGCTAGTTTGTCTTTTTAACTCAACGTGCTCTGGTATCCTGGATTCTGTTGCTCCATTCAGGACTAAACGCACCAAATTAGCCCTGACTGAATAAAACCACCCGCGCTCTTAGACGCGAATGTCGGCGCGGCGAGAAATAGTGAAAGTAGGACAAACTCTAGGTGACTTTAGGAATCCTGTGTGACTGTTTATCAGAACATCAGAGGACTGTTAAAGCTGCAAAATCTGCATTTCCATCTAACGTAATTTCTAGCGTTAGTCACAAGCCCCTAGCTCTCTTTTAACATTTTTAACTCTGTTGTTATCGCCTGTGACATTGTTCCTATGGAGGCTTCTTTTACACTTTGTGAGAATTTTTTTAGATACTTCGTTGATAAAATTGCCTCTTAAGGCTGTTTTAGATCAAGGTCCAGCTCCTAAATGCTCTGGTGTTATCAGCAGTTTGATACTTTTTTTTTTTTTTCTGTTTTAGAGGACATAACCCATCATTTATGACCTTCTAATTCCCTTCAAGACATCCTCCCCACTTGTCTTCTCAAGGAAAACTCTTCACATTATTGGGCCTAGTATTTTGCTTGTTTTTAATCAACTTCAAACTTTTTTTGATACTCATGATGTTGGTGAAGAGTTTCAGTTCAGTTTTAGAGCCCACCACAGGACTGAAACAGCACTTTCAAGAGTTTTTATTGATCTTCTTTTAACTATTGACTCAGGTTGTTCTACTGTTTTGGTTCTTTTAGACCTGACTGTTGCCTTTGACTCAGTTGATCACAACATTCTTTTGTCAAGACTTGAGCATGCTATTGGTCTTAAAGGCACAGTTTTGTTGTGGTTTATATTTGTCAGAGATGTCTTTTCTGTAGCCGTGGGGGAATACTTCGCATCCTCTTTCACTGTCATGGTGATGACATCCAAATGTATTTTTCTATTAAACTGGATTTTCCTATGCTTCTGTCCCACTGCAGCCTCTGTTTAACTGTCTACACAATGTCAAAAACTGGTTAAAACAGAATTTTCTCACTTTAAATGAAAATGAGACCGAAACTCTTGTATTTGGAAGTTGTATCGATTTGGACAAGTTAACTGATGCCCCCTTGCTTCTCATTGTTCCCCGACTGTCAGAAATCTTGGAGTGTTTTTTGATAGTTTCTTTAAATTTGAGAAGCAAGTGAAGACCACTGTTTATTAGTTACATCTAATTGCCAAAGCAAAATCCTATCTTCCTCCAAAGGACCTCGGAAAACCTATTCACGCCTTCATCACCTTTGTGTTGACTACTGCAATTCTCTGTGTTTGGGTCTTGAACAGTCATCTCTCCACCATTTGCAGTTAGTTCAAAATGCTGCTGCATGTCTTTTAACACGTATTGGAAAGCATGATCACATCACTCCAGTTTCAGCAGGTTTACATTGGCTCTCTGTCCGATTTATATTGATTTTAAAATTCTTTTACTTACTTTTAAAGTTTTAAATGGAATGCTGCCCAGCTAATTAACCACGCTGCTCAAGTTGTATAACCCCAAAAGAGTACTGAGATCATCTACCCAGATGCTCTTAGAGCAGCTGAGGCCTTGATTTAAGCATGAAGAGGATTGGGTTTTTGCAGTCCTTAGACTCTGGAATAATCTGCCACTTGATATTTGTATTGCAGAGTCTATACCAGGGGTCTCAAACTCCAGGCCTTGAGGGCCAGTGTCCTGCAGGTTTTAGATGTATCCCTGATTCAACACACCTGAATCAAATGGCTGAATTACCTCCTCAGTATGCAGTCAAGTTCTCCAGAGTCCTGCTAATGACTTCTATTTTTTTTTTTTGTTGCTCATTGCCTCTGGCTCTCTGGGCTTTTGCCCATTGACTGTGGCAGCTCCGTCTGGGTCCCCTCTCCTTCCTCCTCTGGTGGTTGCAGCTTGTTCAATGAGAGAGGCACACACACATTGCTACAAACTACAGCATGACTGTGTGTGTGTGTGTTTGAATGTGTATGTGTGTTTATCTACCACTCTGACATACCTGTATTTTTTTTTTTTTTTGGTTCTGTCCCTTTTTTAATTTTTTTAATTAATTTTTTCCCCCCCATTCTCTCCATCGCTCTCTTCTTGCCCCTCCCTACCTGCCTGTCAGACCTGGTATGAATAAATAAAATAAGAATAAAAAATACAAACATTAACAAGAATTGCCTTTAGAAAACAAATAGAGCTCTCCTTGTAAAAGCAAATATGTTTGGTACAACAGTGCATTCATATCGTCATTCTGATTGCAAAAATTGCCAAACATGACAGGCAGGGAAAAAAAAATGACTTCTATATTTGACTCAGGTGTGTTGAAGCACAGACACATCTAAAACCTGCAGGACACCGGCCCTTGAGCCCTGGAGTTTGAGACCCCTGGTCTATACAGTAATTAAAATTCCATCCTAAAACTCACCTTTTTACCTTTTAAGGTAAAATTTGTAAATAAATGATGGATTCATAATAACTAAAAGTTACAGTATGTAGTGTTGTGTGTTTATGTTGTGGTGTTTTTTGCTTTAGATTGTTATTAGTCATATTTATTGTATTGCATTTTCTTGTTTTATGTTTTACTGTATTTATTTTATTGATTTATGGATCTATCTTGCTTATTTTGTAACTAATTTGTAAAGCACTTTGGTCAACCTTGTTGTTTTTCAATGTGCTATAGAAATAAAATTGACATTGACATTAGTATATTTATATCTTTATTACCAGCTGCAGGAGACATCGTAGGGGTCGGATGCAGTGTTTTTCAGGTGGCAGTCAGGGGCAGAGGCCCTGGTGATCTGATCCCTGGTTGCTGAGGCTGGCTACTGGGATATGGAACATCACCTTTCTGGTGGGGAAGGAGCCTGAGTTGGTGTGTGGGGTTGAGAGAAACCAACTAGATATAGTCAGGCTCACCTCAATGCATGATGATGGACAGGCCTAGCACACCCAAATATATAGTGAGGGTGCAATGGGAGTCTCTAACAGAAGCCTGCTTCCATGAGATCTTCAAGTCCAACCTCCAGCAAAGCCTCAACAGCATTCTGCGGAAGGTCTGGGGACACTGAGTCTGAATCAATCATATTCAGCTGTGGCTGCAAGGTGGTTGGTGTCTCTCATGGTGATAATGCCTGAACTAGATGGTGGACACTGGAAGTGAAGGGAGCCATCAAGCTGAAGAAGGAGTCCTTCTTGGTTAGCTTATGGGACTCCGGAGAGGCAAAACCTCAGGTGTGGGAGGAGTTTGGTGAGGGGATGGCCTTTGAAGCAATTCTGGCAAACTGTCAACTGACTCAGGAGAAAACCCAACAGTCAAAACAACCCACTATGAGCAAGCGCTTGGCGACAGTGAGAAGGAAAAACTCCCTTTAAACAGGAAGAAACCTCCAGCGAACCAGGCTCAGGTAGGGGCAGTCATCTGCCATGATCGGTTGAGGTTGAGGGGAAAGAGACAGGACAAAAGGCATGCTGTGGAAGACAGAGATTAATAATAATTAATGATTATATGGAGAGTGATGTATAACCAGAGTAAAAAGAGGTGAATGAAAAGAAACACTCAGTGCATCATAGGAACCCCCAGCAGCCAAGCCCTATTGCAGCATAAATAAGGGATGGTTCAGGGTCACCTGATGCAGCCCTAACTATAAACCTTATCAAAAAGGAAAGTTTTAAGCCTAATCTTAAAAACAGAGAGTGTGTCTGTCTCCCGAATCCAAGCTGGAAGCTGGTTCCACAGAAGAGGGGCCTGAAAGCTGAAGGCTCTGCCTCCCATTCCACTCTTAAGTATCCTGGGAACCACAAGTAAGCCAGCAGTCTGAGAGTGAAGTGCTCTATTGGGGTGATATGGTACCATAAGGTCTTTGAGATAAGATGGGGCCTGATTATTCAAGACCTTGAATGTGAGAAGAAGAATTTTAAATTCAATTCTGGATTTAACAGGTGGAGATCTCTGGATTAATGCCTCTGGATTGGCAGACTGTGGTGGTGATTCCCATCTTTAAGAAGGGGGACCTGAGGGTGAGCTCCAACTATAGGGAGGTCACAGCACTCAGAGTTTGCCCATCCAGTCTACGTGTGTTTCGTGAATTTGGAGAAGGCAATCAACCATGTCCCTTGGGGTATCCTTTGGGAGGTGCTTTGGAATTATGGTGTGTCTGGCTTGTTACAAGCCACTAGGTCCCTGTTCAACCACAGCAAGAACTTAGAATACTTTTGCTTGCCCAGACAATGAAAAAGGAGAAAAAATATGGAATCTAACCTCTAACTCTTCCGAAGCCTTAAGGTTTGTTAGCAAAATATATGATGGTCCAATATCTGAATACCATCAGAAGAAGGCACTATATTAACTATGGTTGATAAAATTAATTTTTTCTATTGAAATTCAATAATTTTTAATAATGTTACATAATAATCCATTGCTCTGATTTCATATGCCTTTGTTGGCAAGCCAGCAGAATGCTGACATTTATTAAGGTAACAATTGGATATTAATGGGATGATGAAAAGCTTTAGTGTGACTCAAAACATACTTTTGGAGTGTCAGCAATAGGTAAGACTAGCTTTCAGTCTCTAAAATGTGACATGCTTGTTATCAGAATAGTTTTGCAAAATAATAGGTATTGCATCAGCAATAGGTAAGTTTTTCAGTCTCTAAACTGGGTCACGCTTTTTTTTTCACTTTTTTTTTTTTTTTATCAGAGCATCAGTAGTTATGCCAGGAAATTACAGGGTTTGAAGATGCTCTGATAAAAAGTGAGGTGCAGCCTCAGTGCCATGTAGACTTAGATTGGCTGTTCCAACAAATCAGACCAATAAATACTTAAGCATTCTGGACTACTAAATTCTCAAAGGGTTACGCTGGGTTGTTACCTACACCTGTTTAGTGGAATTGCTGTGCCAGTGGTTGTGCATTATTTCTTGTTGGCTCCAGAAGACTTTTGTAATTTCCTTCTGCACAGGAAATCTGGACCCTGAGTGTGTTCCTGAGAGTGAGTGAGTTTGTGGAGTGAAGAAACAGAGGATCTGTTATTCTGGTGGCTCTGTTGGATTGTGACTTTGAACACTTCGAATTGGACTACTGTGAGCATCAGTGGCCACTAACCTTTGAGGCTCCAGTTATGATTTATTGCTTATCTTTCACTGTAAATAAATGGATTGAACTGTGATTTACGAGTCTGCATTTTGAGTTCACCAGATCTTCTCAGTCCTGACAGATTCATCACTCCAGAGAACATGTCTCCACTGCTCTAGAGTCTAGTGGCAGCATGCTTTACACCACTGTGTACAAAACAGGCCACATGAAGTTTGGAGGCCTGTAGTGACTGACTCTGCAGAAAGTTGGGGACCTTTGTGCTCAGGATCTGCTGACCCCACTCTGTTTTACGTGGCCTATCACTTTGAGAATGAGTCGCTGCCATTTCCAATTCACTTTGTTATTAAACCACTAACAGTTGACTGTGGAATATTCAGTACTGAGGAAATTTCATGACTGGACTTGTTGCACACATGACATGTACTCCTATCACAGTAACACGCTGGAATTCACTGAGCTCCTGAGAGTAACCCATTTTTTCACAAATGTTTGTAGAAGCAGTCTGCATGCCTAGGCATTTTGTTTATATACCTGTGTCCATGGAAGTGATTGGAACACCTAGATTCGATGACTTGGATTGGTGACTGAATACTATTGGCAATGTAATGTATTTAAACCCTCTTCTGTTAGCTTGTTTCTCAGAGCCTGAGTAATTCTGATAGTGCAGAAGGAAATGACAGCAGGGATGATGAAACTGAACACAATCTTCATCCCCTCCATCATCAGATATTGTTGTTTTGTCCAGTTAATTGTGCATTCAGTAACATTTGACTGAGTGTCAAATGTTACTGAAACTCATTCCAGTTTGGCACAAAATGGCTTACTCATCCTCTTATGAGAAAAAGAGTGCACCTGTGCCTCATAACAATTTATGCTAACCAGAACAAGGAAGTAGATGTTACCAAATGCATTTATGTTGATAACAGCTGATGACACTTTGCATAGGATTTCAATGAAAGGCTGTTATATAATCAGCCCAGAAAGGCAAACAACATGCCAGAGCAAGGTCAACTCCACTCAAGTTGCTCAAGTAGATATCAGCCATAGTACAGACCTTCTTTTGGCAGAAAACGATGAGCATAAACACATTAATAATAATTCCAAGCACACTAATGACCAGGATATAGGTCGAATACACAGTGAACGTTGGGCTATGTAGATGAATACTACAATGATTTTCATTTGTTTTGTTTTTTCAGACATCTTCATAGGGCCAAAGTTGGAAGGGGTGCTGCAGATAAAGAGGACAGAAAAACAGAATTATTCTAAAAAGATTTAAAGCTTACTTTAAAAATTTATTCAAGTCAGTTTTGTTTATATAGCGCCCAATCATAACAAACAGTCGCCTCAAGGTGTAATTTATTTATTGTGATATGAAATAGAGCTATACCTCATTCTGAGTAACACTGATATACAATACAAAATACTCTAGTTGTAGTTCCAGTTAGTTGTGTGAAAAATCTAAGCTCAGTTATGCAGAAAAACTGTCTTGTTGGTTAGACTTAAAACCTATGTTTTTGATAAAGCTTATAGGGCTGTATCAGGCTACCCAGAACCATACCTTTATTTATGCTGCTCTAGGCTCAGGCTGCTGGTCAGTCCCACCTAGTCTGCCTCTGAGGGTGTAGATTTGGAGACGACAGGTAGGGCCAGACACTGGGGTGTAGAGTACTGAGGTGGATTGTCGACAACAAATCTTTGAGCCAGCCAGGTAAAATGTTTATTAGGCTGGAGTTCTCTGTGGCCGTTCTCCAAATCCTCTTAACCGCATCAGAATATTCTGGACCAAAATCCACAAATGTCTCTTGAAACAAGAAAATTAATTCTCATTCAAAACCCAACAATCAAAACAACCCACTATGAGCAAGCACTTGGCGACAGTGGGAAGAAAAAACTCCCCTTTAACAGGAAGAAACCTCTGGCAGGACCAGGCTCAGGGAGGGGCAGTCATCTGCCATGACCGGTTGGAGCTGAGGGGAGGGAGACAGGACTAAAGCCATGCTGTGGAAGAGAGACAGAGATTAATAATAACTAATGATTAAATACAGAGTGAAGTATAAACAGAGTAAATAATGTGAATCAAAAGAAACAGTGCATTAATGGTGAATGAGGATCCCAAAAGCACACTGCAAATAGGTAAGGATCAAAGTAAAGACAAAACTTTATTAAAGGTGTAGCGCAGGTGTCTCAAACTCGCGGCCACAGGCCGCATCCAGCCCCGCCCCCTACTTTTGGTCCGCGATTTGATGTCAAAAATATAAGACAGTTTGGCCCTTTAAGTTACTTTTTTGACATTTTGTGTTCCCCTCCAATTAAGAGGAGTTAGTGAAATGCCAAGAAAAATAAAGTCCATGAATAAGTGGAGGAAATGCTAAGCTGGAACTCAGGAACCACAGGAGGGAAACAAAAATCCACAGTAAACAGTATGACACAGCAACAAACAGAAACAAAGTGATGGACACTCATGGAAGGTGAACACAGCTGCGGGGAACACACAGGTGCATAATGTTGGGGAACTGAGACTGGGAAAGAAAAACTTAATACTAGACTCACCAGACAAAGGCTACCAAAATAAAATGTAATAACATTAAGGGAACGCCTAACACAGAAATGAAGGCTAGAGAAGATACAAGGAAACATGATGGAGGCAGAGAGATATAACTATAAAACCTAAAGACTAAATTAAGAGTAGAAAAACAACACCTGTATCTGGGGATAAATACAAAGGAAACACAAAGCTGAAAAGCTAAACAGTAAGCAAACTAAGAATCAAACTGAATATAATTATCATAAAGAGAACCTAAGAGTCTGACAAACATAAAGCTAGGTCCAGGACCCAGGACCATAACACAAGCCTTACTAAACTTTCCATTATACTATGACTTGAATCATTGAAAGCTTTAATCAATGGCACAAAAGGCTGATCATATTTTTTATCTGTACCAACCCAGCAGCTTTTTTGCCTGCATGTTCCCAGGATGCTATGGGTTAATTAGTGAAATCTTGTATATCACTGCTTATTTCTAGTTATATTTATGGCACCAAGGCTGTGGGAAGCAGGGGTCCTGGCATATCGTAAAAATTAAAACAATATGTAAATAAATACAAAGTTTAATTTGGTGACTTTTTTCATTGAAGTATGTTTTTAACAGTAGGTACCGGGGTTACTTGGGTTTAGCTGTGCCCCTGCCCACAGAGTGGTTACCACCCTTGTAAACAGGGGCACAACTGCACATGAAAACAGTCACGCAAAAATGAATTTGTGCTGCAAACTCGAGCAGATTATTATCAGTAACAACAAACTGCTCCTACAGTAATCATGCTGACAGCTCAAGTCTGTTGGTTTTTTGCTGGCCAGCAAGCAGACAGCTAATATTTTTTAAGGTAACAATTAGATATGGGTTAATTTGCGAAATCTTGTGTATCACTGCTTATTTCTAGTTATATTTTAGAATCCTGAAAACATACTTTTGGACCATCAGCAATAGGTAAGACAAGTTTCTCAGTCTTTAAACTGGGGCACGCTTTTTTTCTTTTCTTTCTTTCTTTTTTTTTTTTTTTTAATCAGAGCATCAGTAGTTTTGCCAGGAAATAACAAGGTTTGAGGATGTTCTGATAAAAAGTGAGGTGCAGCCTCAGTGCCGTGCAGCCAGCTCTGATGGTAGCGTTGATAGTTGCAGTTTTATCACTGACATTTACTGTGTAAATGGTAAACTGGTTGTATTTTTGCCATTCATCTTGGATGGGTAGAGCTTTCAGTGACCAACATGCATAACCAATGTACATATTATAGTATATTGCTGAGTGTGCCATTCTAACAGCACCCCCTACCTGACAAATATTTACATAAATATTTGTATCTTCACATTTGCAGCCATTTTAAAGCAAATTTAACTTAAATTGTGGTCTTTGTGTGTTTGCATTAATACACAAGTATAAATGTTTTTACTGCATGGAGCTGGAGTTTATCAAAACACCAGTCATGCTGGGACAAATCTAGTCAACAATCTGCAGTCTAAATGCTGACATGTGCAACTAGTAAGGTAATTCAAGACTTTTTTTCATAAAGATGCTATAAAGTAGATAAAACCACTCACAATGAACAATAATTTAAAGTGTTAAGCTGCTAATGAATCTCGCAAATATTCTAACTGTGCAGAACAAAAAGGTAAAGAAGACAGGAAATACCTTCTGCTACAGTTGTCTGACTTGCTCAACTTAAAGGCAAAAGTAAACTGATAATAAAGTGATGCCAGACAATTTAATGTCAGATGAACCAGGTTTTCCCTTGTGTGGTCACATGAAAGGGGTGGAGTTGGCAGCATCTAACAATCTAAAAAGGGTGTTTTGCCTTTCTGTTTTGGTCATACCTTTTATTTATTTATTTATTTTTTTAACCTGTTTTGTCCAGCTGCTTCAGCAAGCAATATTGTCTGCATGCTCTGTCGTGCCAAACACCTTTGCAGCTTTACTGTCTGCTCATCATTTCCCCCCATCCATTCACTTCCTCTTATCCTGTTCAGGGTTGCTTTTTAAATTTACATGTTTTAATGGTCTGGTCCAACACCAGAGCCAAAGGTGGGAAGGGGCAGAAAAAAGGAGACACTTGGGAGGAACAAACCTTCTGTCAGTTTGTGCCATCCTGAAGGAGTTGGACTACCTGTGCAACCTTTGTAGGGTTCAGGTATGGCCTCATGCTACCAGTCGTGACAATGACCCTAGCCAAATGCAAAACTAGTGAAAAAACAGTCAGTGAGAAGGCAAAATATATCATTAGCCTGTAAGACCACTCCTGTTTTGGGAGTTGTCTCATTGTTGCCCTTCTAGTACACCTGTGAATTTCATTAACACCAAAGCAGCTGAAACTGATTAACAACCCCTTCTGCTACTTAACTGACTTGATGCTATACTCTGATTTTAAGGTGTTCTTTCTTGGAAGCAGAAAACCATCAGCACAAACACATTAAAGGCAATTCCTAACACACCGATGACCAGGATGTAGGCAGGAGAGAGAGTAAAGTTGTTTCCAGACATCTTTATGGGGTCAAAGTTGGTAGGGATGCTACAGAAAAATAGAGGACAGCAACACAGAGAAAACATTATTGTAAGCTAACTTTGACTTTTTTTTCTTTTCTACTTTTTCAAGAAAGAAAATCAAATATTCATTTAGCCTGAAATTCAGTTGTCACTTTTATATTTTAATTTCAAATTTTTAATAAATCCTTGAAAAAATAAAACCAGGAGATTATCAGTATCAACAAGTTCATTCTACAGTATTCATAGTGACAGTCCAAGTCTGTTGGATATTTCTTTGTAGGCAAGAGAGCCAGATATTCATTAAGGTCAAAACTGGATAATAATGGCATGGTGAGAAGTTTCAGGGTGAGACCTAAAAATAGTCTTTTCGAAGTATCAGCAGTAGGTAAGACAACTAGCTCTGATAGTTGCAGTTTTATCATTGACATTTACTGTGTAATTCTGATTATCCTTTGAGTTGAAGGGTGAGAGTCTAGCTTAGATGATTGTATTCTGGCCATTCATGTTTGACTGAAGTGGTTAAATATTTTAGTGTCATTTATTTTTTAATCAAATAACTGACATAATTTTAAAGACCATCATCTTATTAGATAACATGCATAACTAATGTACATTTTACAGCATATTTTGGTGCTGAATGCACTTTCCAACTCATAGTGCCATCCCCATAGCCACTCCTACCTGAAAGATGTTCCCATGCATATGTGTATCAGCATATTTGCAGTCACATTAAAACTATTTTAATTTAAATGTCTGATTAATTTCTTGTAAGTCATTATGTATGTCTTTGTATTAATGCATTAGTATAAATGTTCCTGTAGTTTTCTCTGGGCCCCTCCCCAATCAGACCAGGAGCCACATGTTTAGCTGCATGTTCTTCTTGAATCGCTGTCTGTCTGAGTGGTGTCCAAAAAAACGACGTGGGCTTCATAGATAATTGGCAAAGTTTCTGGGGAAAACCTGGTCTTGTTAGGAGAGACGGAATCCATCCCACTTTGGATGGAGCAGCTCTCATTTCTAGAAATCTGGCCAAATTTATTAACCCTAAAACCTGACTACCCAGGGTTGAGACCAGGAAGCAGAGTTGCAGTCTTACACGCCTCTCTGCAGCTTCTCTCCTCCTGCCATCCCCCCAAAACCCCATCCCCATAGAGTCGGTGCCTGCTCCCAGACCACCAAAAAACAAAGCTAAAATCAGCAAAAAACTATTTAAGCATAAAAATTCAAAAACAATAAATAATACAGCTTCATCAACTGCAGCAAAGAATAAAAAAATTAAATGTGGATTAATAAACATTAGGTCTCTCTCTTCCAAGTCCCTATTAGTAAATGATTTAATAATTGATCAACATATTGATTTATTCTGCCTTACAGAAACCTGGTTACAGCAGGATGAATATGTTAGTTTTAGTCAGAATGCTCGAAGTACAGGTCAAGGAGGAGGAGTAGCTGCAATCTTCAATTCCAGCTTATTAATTAATCAAAGACCCAGACAAAGTTTTAATTCTGTTGAAAGCCTGACTCTTAGTCTTGTCCACCCTGACTGGGAAAATCAAAAACCTGTTTTATTTGTTATTATCTATCGTCCACCTGGTCCTTACTCAGAGTTTCTGTCTGATTTCTCAGACTTTTTATCTGATTTAGTGCTCAGTTCAGATAAAATAATTATAGTGGGTGATTTTAACATCCATGTAGATGCTGAAAATGACAGCCTCAACACTGCATTTAATCTATTGTTAGATTCAGTTCTTCTCTCATTTACTTTAATGGATTACACGGCAGTAGGGAATAAGTTTTATTACAGTAGAAGTCTTTCTGAAAAAGCTGTAACTAGGTTTAAGGATCTAATTCCTTCATTATTATGCTCTTCAGTGCCATGTGCCAACACAGTGCAGAGCAGCTACCTAAACTCTGCTCCCAGTGAGGTCGATCATCTCGTCAATAGTTTTACATCCTCACTGCGTACGACTTTGGATACTGTGGCTCCTCTGAAAAGGAAAGCTTCAAATCAGAAGTGCCTGACTCCGTGGTATAATTCACAAATGCACAGCTTAAAGCAGATAACCCGTAAGCTGGAGAGGGAATGGCGTCTCACTAAATTAGAAGATGCTCATTTAGCCTGGAAAAAGAGTTTGTTGCTCTATAAAAAAGCCCTCCGTAAAGCTAGGATATCGTATTATTCATCGTTAATTGAAGAAAATAAGAACAACCCCAGGTTTCTTTTCAGCACTGTAGCCAGGCTGACAAAGAGTCAGAGCTCTGTAGAGCCGAGTATTCCTTTCACGTTAACTAGTAGTGACTTCATGGATTTCTTTACAAATAAAATTTTAGACATTAGAGAAAAAATTATTCATAACCATCTCAAAGATTATTCTTCATGTTCGGCTGCTTTCAGCACTGCTGGTATTTGTTTAGACTCTTTCGCTCCAGTTGATCTTTCAGAGTTAACTTCAATAGTTACTTCCTCCAAACCAGCAACATGTTTGTTAGATCCCATTCCTACTAGACTGTTCAAAGAAGTCTTTCCAATTATTGATGCTTCAGTCTTAAAAATGATCAATCTGTCTTTATTAGTTGGCTATGTACCACAGGCCTTCAAGGTGGCTGTAATTAAACCTCTACTTAAAAAGCCATCACTTGACCCAGCTGTCTTAGCTAATTATAGGCCAATCTCCAACCTTCCTTTTCTCTCAAAGATTCTTGACAGAGTAGTTGTAAAACAGCTAACTGATCATCTGCAGAGGAACGGTTTATTTGAAGAGTTTCAGTCAGGTTTCAGAATTCATCACAGTACAGAAACAGCATTAGTGAAGGTTACAAATGATCTTCTTACAGCCTCTGACAGTGGACTCATCTCTGTTCTTGTCCTGTTGGACCTCAGTGCAGCTTTTGATACTGTTGACCATAACATTTTATTACAGAGATTAGAGCATACTATAGGTATTAAAGGTACTGCACTGCAGTGGTTTGAATCATATTTATCTCATAGACTCCAATTTGTTCATGTAAATGGGGAGTCTTCTTCACACACTAAGGTTAATTATGGAGTTCCACAGGGTTCTGTGCTAGGACCAATTCTATTAATATTATACATGCTTCCCTTAGGCAGTATTATTAGAAAGCATTGCATCAATTTTCATTGTTATGCAGATGATACTCAGCTTTACCTATCAATGAAGCCA
Source organism: Archocentrus centrarchus (assembly GCF_007364275.1). NCBI lineage: Eukaryota > Metazoa > Chordata > Actinopteri > Cichliformes > Cichlidae > Archocentrus > Archocentrus centrarchus. Next base: position 15,586,455 of record NC_044367.1, on the reverse strand, counting down.
GATGACGCACATCAATTAGTTAAACTGCAGGAATGTCTTAAAGACATTAAGGCCTGGATGACCTCTAATTTCCTGCTTCTAAATGAAGATAAAACTGAAATTCTTGTTCTCGGCCCCACAAGCCTTAGAAACATGGTGTCAAACCAGATACTTACTCTGGATGGCATTACTTTGGCCTCCAGTAACACTGTGAGAAATCTTGGAGTCATTTTTGACCAGGATATGTCCTTCAATGCACATATTAAACAAATATGTAGGACTGCTTTTTTGCATTTGCGCAATATTTCTAAAATTAGAAACATCCTTTCTTAGAGTGATGCTGAAAAGCTAATTCATGCATTTATTACTTCTAGGGTGGACTATTGTAATTCGTCACTATCAGGCTGTCCTAAAAGCTCCCTGAAAAGCCTTCAGCTGATCCAAAATGCTGCAGCTAGAGTACTGACAGGGACTAGAAAGAGAGAGCAGATTTCTCCCCCATATTTCTCCTAATATTCCAGCTACCTAAAACAAAAGACACAGAACAGTAAAAACCACACCAAATTAAATGTATGCATACCTTGTAGGCAAGAGTCTGTTCTCAAGATGGAAAAAGAAAATGTGAGGAAAAAAAAGATCTACGCTCTCCCATAACCTTCTCATATGGTCTTCTGACTCTGACTTGCTTAACTTAAACGAGAAAGTAAACTGATATTAAATGCCAGATAACAAATATACCAGATGACTCATTCTATTGCCACTTCATCTGCTCCTTAGTTGACCCTGCCTCTGTTTTTACTCTCCTGTGTTCATTATATTCATTATATTTATTTTTCTTAAGGTATTTCCTCTGAGGTTATTTTATAAATACATTTGAGCTTGTTGTGGACACTTCTAAAGAAAATGATCCACCTATAAAGACAATGGCAATATGTTAGATGTAATTGACAATTCACAAAATATTTATGTATTTTTATGCATCCTGTGGGATAAGGGATGACATTTGCTCTCTTTCGGGTGTCTTTATATTGATTCAGAGGTTGTTTTATAGCATATCTGACACTGATGTGGTCTGGAAATGCACAGAACTAAGCTGTTTGACTATGCTCAGAATTCGGATAATAATCTTTTCTTGCTAATGTAGTATTCACTCAGTATTGAAATTCAGCACATAATGAGCTCATCAAGTTTGTGTCATGGTCAGCTGTGTGGCAGGTACAATATGGACGCAAAATGCAGGATTCAAAAACAAGGTTAAACTTAATTCAAGTTTTAATGCCAAACAAACTGGTTTACAAAGCTGGACAGGACCAGATGCACAGACTAGGAAAACAAATCAAACAGACATAAGTGCACAAAGCAGGCAGGGAGCCAAAGCCAACAACATGACAAACGACAAAGGAAAAATGCAGACAATATATACACACAAAGTAATGAGAGGAGAGAGGAAACATCTGAGGAGAGCAGGTGGACAGAGTTTCACTAATAAGCAAAACTAAACACAACACACGCGGAACAGGAGACTGGAAGTGAATAAACAGGGATACAGAAACACAGACTTGTCACCACATGGGGAGACAGACACACTGAAAAAAAGTCACAAAAAAGCAGGGAGGAACACTAAGGAACAAAACACAGGGAGACCCAAACTCTAAAGGGGGGGGAGGACAACACACAAAATATAATTACACACACCAAGGATGAACAAGGAACACAGATAATATGACTTCCGTAAGAAAAGTAGCATTCAAACATGTAATGTCTGAGTGACTGAAATCCAGTACACTTCCTCTGATGCTTGGATAAATGAATGCCCATTTCATCATATAAAATCATCAAAGCACACATTCTAACTCAAAACATCACAACTCTGCAGATAAGTTTGAGGAATTATTAAATTTCAAACATGTCAGGCGTGTTTGTGTGAAGCCAGATGTTGCTGTGTTTGCATTACTTCAATGCTTGAAGAATTCCTTTGCTCTTTTCCGGAATCTTTTCCCAAAAATGATGTAGAGAATGGGGTTAAGGACACTGTTGAAGAAAGCTAAGTATGCGGAGACCTCTTGGTACAGTATCAGTATGATGTGACAACTCAGCATACCAACATGTTCCAGCACAACCAGTATCCTGCTCACACGGAATGGCACCCAGCAGATCAGGAATGCCAGGAGAACTACCAGGATGAGAGTGGTGGTCTTCTGCTCTGTTCTCCAAGTGTTTAAACCTACTGGTAGCCTCTTATTCATAGCCTGAATGATCCTGACAGTGCAGAAGAAGATAATGGAAATAGGAATGATAAAGCTGAACATTATGGTCCTCATCTCAGACATCAGAAATTCATTGTCTGTGTAGTCAAGGTCACATGACACTGTACCATTTGACCAAGGCTCAAATCTTAACTTTCTGTAGATGAATGTAGGGAGAGCAAAGGCCAAGCCAAGACTCCACACAACCAGGCATCCCAGTTTGGCATTAAGTGGTCTACTCATCCTTTCAAGGGCCAGCGGGTGCACCAGTGCCAAATAATGATCTATGCAAACCAGAACAATGAAGTAGATGCTGCAGAATGCATTCATGTTGATAACAGCTGGTACCAGCTTACAGAAGACTTCAGCAAAAGGCCAGCTGTACTTATTTGTTACATAATCAGCCCAGAAAGGCAAACTGTACACCGGAAGAAGACCAACACCAGCCAGGTTGCTCAAGTAGATCTCAGCCACAGTGCAGGCCTTCTTGTGGAAGCAGAAAACCATCAGTACAGATATATTAAAGATGAGTGCAAGCACACTGATGACCAATATGTAGGCTGGAACCAGAGTGAAGATTAAGCTAGTGTCATCAATGATACAATGACTTTCATTTGTGTTGCTTTGGTTCCCAGACATCTTTACAGTGCCAAAACTCAGGATACTGCAGAGAAACAAAGGACAGCATAACAGATAACATTATTGACTTGTAGACATTTTTTCCAACAAGTTTTTGGAAAAAACTGTTAGTTAAAGGCCCACTGTATGCACAAAAGACTGATCATTGTTTATCAGTACCAACCCAACAGCTTTTTGCCTGCATGTTAGCCACATGCTGTATTTGTGAAATGCAACTATCTCGTGTATTATGACTTATTTGTAGACCTTACAACTTTACAAGTTGTAAAGGATCTTCTTGTCCATCAACTATTTAAAAGTAAATACATACAAAGTTTAACTATCTTTAAGAGGTTTTTCAGTAAAGTAAGTTTTAAAAAGAAATTAAATATAAATTTGTATATATGAGTTTAATTTGTAACATACTTGCTATAGCCAGCATTTCTGTGCAGTTCAGTTATTAAAAATGCTTTTATTTAGGTTTTATTGGGAAAAGAAATCACACTGATTCTGTAAATGTCTCAAAACCTCATGCATCAAATCTGATACACTTCACGTTACAGGGTTGATGGCATTATATGTGCCTTTGTATTAATACAATGTTCTTATTACATGGGGCTAAAAAGAAAACACTGTTCGTGAAGAACAATGATTCAACAGATAAGTTAATGTACCTTGCAAATATTCCAGCTACATAAAACAAAAGCCACAGGACAGTAAAAAACCAAACCAAATGAAATGTATGCGCATACCTTGTAGGCAAATAGTCTGTTCTCAAGATGGAAAAACAAAATGTGGGGGGGAAAAAAACCCCGTCTGCACTCTCTCAGTACCTTCTGCTATGGTCTTCTGACTCTGTCTGACTCTCTTAAGCAGACAAGTCCAAGGACGGACATATAAGGCTTAGGAGGTATAGGGTTAACTTGAATGAAAAAGTAATCTGATTTTAAATTGATGCCAGATAACGACTCTCACTTTTACCACTTCCTTGCCTTAGTCAACCCTGAGCTGAGCTGTTCAGGTATTCTTTGGTAATGATCAGATAATATCAAAGGTTTTTATTGCTCATGCTGTATTCACAGAGTACATAATCAGCTGAGTATATATGAAATCATAAAAAAAAGAAAAGACTCCATTAGTAATTTTTTTTTTTTCTGTGTATATGTCCTTTAAGAGTTAAACGCCTCATTTTATGATTTACTTGAGCCTGTAACACCAGACAGAAAACACTCCCTCTAAGGTAGAAGGGAAAGAAAAGGAATGCACACATGTAAAGAAAGCTCTTAAAATGTGTAGTTATCCCAATTGGGTTTCAGCAAATTAGCAAAGATAAGAAAGAAGGTCAGATACCAACAAGAAAGAAAGAGAATGACAAGCAGAACCTCTACATTGGAGAAACCAAACTGAACCTACTGCAGCGTTGAGAGTAGTGACTGACTGACTTCCACATGAAGTGAGTTACAGTAATCCAGACGAGACAAAATAAAAGCAGGGATCACTGTTTCAAAGTGCTGCCTAGAAAGAAAAGATTTTACTGTTGCCAGTCGCCTGAAATGATACAAACAGGACTTCACCATGGCTGAAATTTTTTTCTGGCCCAGACAATGAAAAGTGATTGATAAAACATACAATAACTTGAAAAGATTTTTTTCAATTATTGAGCTCTAAAGGCTTCCCAATATCTACCAGCTGCATAATATAAAAGCTATTACACAAAAGACTGTTCATTGTTTATCAGTACCAACCGGCCTTTTGTGTACATACTCCTGGCGTCTTTCAGGTTGGTTTGTGAAATACAACTTTTAATATTCACTTCTAGTTATTATTACTGTGTTGAGGGAAGTAGGGTGTTGCAGCACCCCTTGGTGCATATCCATCAACTATTAAAAAATAAATACAAACCTTCATTTACTTTCAGTTTCTTTTTTGCTTGTAAACAGGAGCACAACAACCCATGAAAATGGTTATGTAAAAGTTAATTTTGGATTTCTTAATGAATCTTTGAAAAACAGTAAAACCCAGCAGACTATCAGTATCAACAACCTGCTCCTGCAATACTCATGACAGCCCAAGCTATTTCTTTGCTGTCAAGAGAGCAGAATGTTTCATAAGGTATAATTAGACACTGGTGGCATGATGAGAAGTTTCAGGGTGGATCCTGAATACATACTTTTTTGGAGCATCCGTAATAATTAAGATCAGTTTTTCATGCTATGGCACCATACAGACAACACAATTAGTCGCTGTCCTGTTATTAAGTGCTAGCTGACACCTTTGTTTTGTCTGTGAATATGTGAATATAGGTCATTGTTTTGCCAGGAAATAACAGTGTGAAGAGTGTGTCATATTAGTCTAAATGTTCTGTGTTACAACAGTTTTCAAAGCAGGGGAGCATGCAGTATTTTAAATCTGGCTGTGCCTATGAAAGCATAAGAGGATCCTGTAAGAACTTTTTCATAAAAACATGTAACATTTGAGTCACTGAACGCCACCTTCTCTTAATGAAAGAAATGGGCTATCTTCCAACAGGAGAAACACTCAGAGTGCTCAAAGCTCACTATATTAAGCAGAGTCAGATTGGCAGCTCCTCCATATCACTTCTATGAAATAAATATGTAATATATTTTGAGAAACATGTTAAATACAGAATTTAAATTAAACCCTATACAGTAAGATTTGAAAAACAGTAATGTAATCTTTCTCTTTTATGCTTGGATGAATAATTGCCATTTCATTATATAAAATCATCAAAGTACAATTCCTAAATCCAAACATCACAATTCTTCAAATCAACTCCAGGCTTTCCCAGCTTTCGAACTTGTCAGCATGTGTGTGCGAAGCTGGATCTTTCCATTCAAGCAAAGGTACTCTTCCATTGCTTGAAGAGTACCTTTGCTCTATTCTGGAAGCTTTTCCCAGCAATGATGTTGAGAATTGGGTTAAGGACACTGTTGAAGAAGGCTAAGTGTGTGGAGACCTGTTGGAAGATGATCAGTATGATGTGACAACTCATAATGCCAACTATTTCGAGCACATGCAGTATCTTGCTCACATGGAATGGCGCCTAGCACATCAGGAATGCAAGGAGAATTGCCAAGATAGGAGTGGTGGCTGGGTGTTTAAACGTTCCCTTAGTCTGTTTCTCAGTGCTCTAAGAATCTTGAGAGTGCAGAAGGAGAGAATGGAAACAGGGATGATGAAACTGAACATTATGGTAATCACCTCATTGCTTGTGTGGTCAAGGCTGCATAGAGTAATATTTGACTGACCCTGAACTTTGTGCCTCTTTCCTATATTTATTTCTCAAGGTATTTTCTCAGAGATCATTTTATAAATATACTTCACCCCTTGCGGACATGTCTAAGTAAAGTTGTCTGTATATAAACATCATGACAATATGTTAGATGTTACTGATATTTCACAAAATATTGTTTAGTGTATTTGGAAAAAGCAGTAGTTTTTCAAATTTTCAAATTGTCAGCAGTGACATACGCTTGTCTAAATTTTGTACATTTAGTTGTACTAAACAGGCAGTTAATAAGTTTGAGTCGGATCATCACAGGAGCGAGCAGTTTGTGAAGGATGACCAAGAAGAATAATCTTGCTGAAAAACAGTTTTATAAAGTGGGGACATCCCTCAGTGTCACTTCTAATAAAATAAACACTGGTCAGGCCTGTTTGTGTGAAAATGTGTAACGCTGCTTCAAGAAATCTTTTGCTCTTTTCCTGAAGGTTTTCCCAGCAATGACATAGAGAATGGGATTAAGGAAAAGGAAGTAGATGCTGCTGAACCCATTCATGTTAATAATAGCAGGTACCATTTTGCACAGGTGAAAGGCCAGTCATAGCCCGTTCCTATATAATGAGCCCAGAAGGGCAAACAGCACACCAGAGCAATATCAGCAGCAGCCAGGATGCTCAAGTAGATCTCAGCAACAGTGCAGACCTTCTTGTGGAGGCAAAAAACCATCAGCACAAACACATTGAAAACAATTCCAAGCACACTGATGACCAGGATGTAGGGTGGAGGCAGAGTGAAGGTCAAACCTCCTGGTTCAGGAAAACACTGACTTTCATTTTCATTGTTGTGGTTTCCAGACATCTTTACAGATCCAAAGCTGGCAGGGACGCTGCAGATAGATGACAGCAAACCAAATAAAATATTATTTTAAAAACAGCTTGATGCTAACTTTTTTATTTTTACTAACATATTTACTATGATGATATGAAATACAGAGATGTACTTAATTCTGAGCAGCATTGATATGTACTGCAAAATGCTCTAGCCGTTGTTCCAGTTAGTTCCCAAAGAGGTTGGCTGAGCACCAAATGAAGGCAAAATTTAGGCTCAGTTTTGCCAAGAACTTGACTTTGTGACTATCAAACCTCTGTGACAGCTGGGATAGACTCCAGACCCTGAATTGGATAAACAAAAAAAGAACATGTCTTTCAGTGTATGCATATACTTTCTTGCATTTGTGCAATATTTCTAAAATTAGAAACGTCTTGTCTGAGAGTGATGCTATAAGTCAGGCCCCAACTTATCTTAAAGACCTAATAGTACCATCTCACTCCAGTAGAGCACTTTGCTCTCACACTGCTGGCTTACTTGTTGCTACTGGGATATTTAAAAGTAAAATGTGAGGCAGAGTTTTCAGCTTTCAGGCCCCTCTTCTGTGGAACCAGCTCCCAGTTTGGATTTGGGAGACAGACACCCTCTCTATTTTTAAGATTAAGCTTAAAACTTTCTTTTTTGATAAAACCTCCCTTAGTTATGATGCAATTCATTCAACTTTTTTTACTCTGCACCACTCTGAATTTAATTGTTAGTTATTATTAAGCTTTGGCTATTTTCCACAGCTAGGCTATTGTCCTGTCTCTCTCCCCTCACCCCAACATGGCCGCCCCTCTCTGAGCCGGGTTCTGCAAGTGGTTCTTCCTGTTAAAGGGAGTTTTCCCTTCTGGCCAGAACCTATCCCATCCGTAATAAACAAAGTAATAAATGAAATTAATTGAATTTTCTCTCTGATATTGTAGCATCATTATCTGCCAATATAAAACAGATTGAGGTGACTGCTGTTGTGAAATGGTGTTGTGAATTTCTTGCTTGCCCAAAGAATGAAAACATGTTTTTCTTTAAAATCTAACAATTATTTTACATAAGGATCCAGTATTGTTACATACTTAAGTGTGGTTTCTTTGCACAGAAATAACAATTAAAATTTTACCTAAAAATATTCAAACATTGAACTTACTGTAGTTATGCATCAGCAAAACATAAACATATTTGTTATTGCACAGAGCTCTAAATTATATTATAAATATTATATTTTGCCAGCTTCATAATATAAAAAGCAGTTGCACAATAGGCTGATAATTGATTATCACTACCAACCCAACACACTTGGCCTGCATGTAGACTGCACAGTATATGTCAGTTTGTCAAATGAAAGTTTTTCTTGTGTTCTACAATTTAAATAGTAAATAAATAATAGCAAATAGTAAACTGTAGTAAAAGTTTATATTTGTTGCGCAGGGAAAAAATATAAACAGTTATAAACTGGGCCTTTCTGTGTGGAATTTGATCTGCCTGTGTCTACGTGGATTCTCTCCAGGTACTCTGGCTTTGTCCCACAATCCAAAGGCATGCATGGGGTTAGCTTAATTGGTGATTCTAAATTGCCTGTAGAATTGGCTGCCTCTTTATGTTAGTCCTCCAACAGACTGGCGACCTGTCAAGGGTGTACCCTGCCTCTTGCATAACAGCTGGAAATGGCAGAAGGAAGCAGAAGTAAATAGATGGTATATGTCCTGTGAGAGTTTAATGCCTCACTTTAAAACTGAATTTTATTAAATTGGCTCCATGTGAAAGAGGTCACATTTATGTGTAACTAATGGTATGAGGCATGCAATTTTCCTTTCAAATGAAGATTTTTCTTTATGTTAATGCTATTCAGTTATGTAGCAGTTTTATTGTTGCATTAATTCTGAAAGCATTTCTCAGAAAGCAACAATTAGCGTGAGCCATATGATCCATTGATTACATCTATTTGAGATTCTCAAGAAACTTGGTACAGAATCCAAGACAGTAAAGGCCACCAGAGGTGGCAAAAATATAGAAATTCTTTACTTAAGGAGAAGTACAGATACTTGCATTAAAAAAATACTGTGGTAGAAGTTGAAGGAGTGATTCAACTTCTTTACTCATACATTAAACCTAAAGTAATGAGCCTATTGTGAAAATGTAAGGATTAGAAGCTGGGCCTTGGTGCAGCCTCATTTCATCCTGTGCATTAAAACAAGCTGTAATGGCATCTTCTCTTTTGGCCACCCTCCCTCTAAAACAACTTGTGTCTGATTGGCTGCTCCTCACAGACATGAGATTTGAACAGCAGCTGATTGAGGCTGGTGTGCTTATAGAACTGAGCGCCTGAGATGAGTATGGCAAGATATTGCTCTCACTGACATTATGCAAAACCAAAAGTAGAAAAAACTGCCAAGTGTGTTTACCAGAATGTGTGGCCTGACCTTTCAGCATTTAAGGATCACTCATATATATTCTGATGCTGATATTTGAAAATTCTGCCATGTTTAATATGACCATCCACCTTTTTACTGTTATATATAGCTGACCCTGAACCATCCCTTAGTTATACTGCTGGGGGACTTCCCACAATGCACTCGGCATCAAGTCTCCACTCACTGCTTTTTACTCGTCATGGGCTTTAAAGTCAGTGCTGCATACTGTATCTGTTTTGCCCTTTGCTCTCATTAGACTTACGTTGAGTTATCAAAGGTAAGAATAGCTGGAAAACATGCTTTTCTAAGTGGCCGTTGAGTTTTGTTGTAAGTGAAAATATTTGTTACATATATGTATACATAATATATCATATAATATCATATATTGTATAATAATTTGCAATGATTGCATGGTATGATGTACTTATTCATGCGTCTTTCCTTGCACATAAAAATAAAAATTTACACCACAAAGAATTTGAAATTTGAACTTACTATAGTTACGTAAGAGCAAAACTTAAACTATTTGTTTTTGTGTTGAGCCCTCAAAACTTTCTGCCATCTAGTAGATAACCTATCAGCTGCATACATAGAAAGTAACTGCAGCTCAAGTTATTTGTGTCCAGTTATTTATAACTCAGTGCCTATTATTCATCATCTACCCCTGCCTAATGTCTGTGTAATCAAAGTAAACACTTATAATCCTACCCCTTATCTGATTTTTACTGCACTACAAGCCTCTTAAAGTATGTTTAAAAAGAACAAAGAAAACAAAATGAAAAATACAAAACTATTTGCTTAAAAGTAAATTTTGCCCACAGAGTGAGCTGCCTTCGTGGAGGCTTATGCTCTCAGAGTGCTTCTTAGTAATTAGTGTTTATTTGTTCCCACAATGTCCCTTCTGTGGGACTATTGGTTATTGTTATTTTCTGTTTTATTTTGTTAGTGATTTGTCTCCTGTGTTTGTATTTAGTTTTACTTCCCCCGTCTCATTAATCACCTGCTCCTTGTTTTCCATAGTTGTGTTGAGTGCCCCGAGGAGCAGCCCGAGTCTTCTGAGCCACCCAAGTCTTTTGATGCACTCGAGTCTTCTGTGCCACCTTAGTGTTCTTAGTAGCCCTGTCACCTGAGCTACCTGCACCTCATGAGTCAGCGGAGTGAGAGCCCTTTGCAGCCCTGCCTGAGCCTGAGCCCGAAGGTCCCGAGTTGCCTGAACTCGAGCCCAACTGAAGTGTGTACCATTTATCATCAGGGCATTAATTCCCTTTTAAGCTACATGATTTATTAACTTACTTAAGTGTTTCCAAAGAGAAGCATTTTGACTTTTATTTATCAACTGGGTGTGATATATGGTTTTTACTTTGCATGATTCTTAAACTTTCATAAATAAAAACATAAATTTTGCTGCGTGAGAAAAATGGAGCCAAGTAAAGTTTAAAAATCAGGCAAAGGACATGAAGAAAAATAAACATTTATTACATTGAGTATTTTCTGTTTCTTTTACATAAATCAGCTCAGTTATGTGCATTTCCTGACCACATTAATATCAAGTGTGTTATAAAACAATCTCAAAAACGATCAGTAAAAATAGAAACAGAGAGAGAGAGACTGCAAACACTGTCACAGGACTGCATGATAGAGCACCTAAATGCAAACATGTGGAGACAAACTGTGGCCCCTCCGGTGACCGGCAATGATGAAGCAGGGCAGGAGACCCACAGCTGGGGTGGCACCTTTCAGGTGGTTCAGGAGTCAGCCGGCGACAAAGGTGACAGGATATCTCGGGGGGCTGGAAAAGTGGCCAGCTGCAGAGATAGAGAAGATCCTTCAGTGGCTTAGCAGATGGCCAGCTATGGTGGAAGTGGAGACCCTCTGGGGGCTTGACTGGGGGCTGGTGTCAATGAAGCAGATGGGACCTCTCTGGAAGCTTGGCAGGTGGCCAGCATCAACAGAGGGGTCAGGACCGCTCCAGAGGCTTGTGAGGACAGCCATGAGAACCCAAGGCTTATGACGAAGGAGGCAAAGACTTAGCAGGATGAGAAGAGCTTCAGAGAAAGCAGAGAAGGGGTCAAAGATAGTGACATAGCCAGTGACACTGATGGAATCAGGACATGTGTCGTGTAGTACTTGAGAGGATTGCTGCATCTGTGTGTTTAATTTAGTTCACATAGAGCTCAGGAAAGAAGGAGAAGGAAAAATGCATTGATAAAACAATAACATCCTTCCATCCTCTTCCGCTTTGTGTGGGTTTTCTCTGGTTTCCTCCCACAGTTCAAAGACATGCAGTTACAGGGGTTAGGTTAATTGCCCATAGGTGTGACTGTGAATGGTTGTCTGTGTCTCTGTGTTGGCTCTGCGACAGGCTTCGACCTGTACAGGGTGTACCCTGCCTCTCACCCTATGACAGCTGGGAAAACAACATAACAACATCATTATCATCACCACCATCTGAAAGCTTCATACAAATTATTTAAGCAATGCAAACAAACCATGATACAATCAGCATTCAGCTGGCAGCAATGCAAGGCCAATCAGGACGGGAACAATGCTGAACTATGTATTGAATTGTATGACAATAGAGACTTTTCCTCAGTTCTTAAGGATGTCATTAAACTGGAATCACACACCTTTGAGTCACCTCCAGACCTAATTAGAAGGAGTCAACCCTTTTCCAAAACAACCCCCAGACCCTGAGGGGGGCACTTGTTATCAGATGGTCAGTGGTCAGTAAACTAAAGTAGTGTGGTTGACACAGAGGAACTCATTGAAACATTGCTCTAAGCCAACTTTATTCTGACTGGCTGCCCCTCACACACACACACACACACACACAGACACAGACACAGACACAAAAAAAGAACAGTGGCTACTGTGCTCACAGCCAAGAGCAGAGCTGTGTGCCTGAGGTGACGTCAAGGATATCACTCTCACTGACATTATACACACCCAACACTCTAAATACTCCAGAATCTGAGTGTTCCTTTCAAATATGTTTACTTCAGTATTTGAAACTTTGGTGAGATTTAATATCAGTATCCACCGCGGTACTGGTACCTACTATACATGAATAATCAACTTGTACGTCTGGATATTGGTGTCTGAATATACAATGATGTGTTTGCAGATGATCAGTATGATGTGACAGCTCAGAATGTCTTTCAATGCTTCACGTGCTCTTTCAAATACATCTAGCACCCTGCAGATCAGGAATTCAATTCAGTTCAACTCAGTTTAATTTATATAGTGCCAAATCACAACAAACAGTCCCCTCAAGGTGTATTATATTGTAAGGAAAAGAGCTTACAACAATTACAGACAAAACCCAACAGACAAAACGACCCCCTATGAGCAAACTAACATATTCATCCTGCTGTAACCAGGTTTCTGTAAGGCACAAGTGATCATTGTGTTGATCAATTTTTAAATCATTCATTAACAGGCAAGGGTGTAGGAATGAGTTTACTATTGGAGGGACACAAATCAGAAACCTGACTGATCCGTAAATATGCTGAGCAAAGCATAAAAAAATGCTATTTGATCTTTTACTTTCTTCTTTTTCTAATGTTTCTTGAAAAATAGTGTCATGTACACCTATAATATTGCATGTATAATTTACATGTGTATGTTTTATAATCGTAAGACGTGGGTAAACCACCAAACAAAATGGCTTGAGTCTTTTATCAAGCATAATGACCATGTCATTCCAGGGCTGTACGTGTACTATATCAGGTGGCCGCACTGGTACTAGTAGGCTAAATATTTCAGTAGCACAAAAATAATTTAGTAGCACATGCAAGTGCAAAGTTTGATATGTTTTATTGGTTGAAAATATGTAATACTGGTCAAAAATGCATTTATGTAGGTTGACTGGCAATAGAACTGGTTCTTTAATTAAACAACATTCTGACATATAATTTCTGTTTATATAAATCATTTAAATATCCTCCTTCCCATATTTTGAGCTGTGAAAATAAACCTCCTACAAATACATATCAATTAAGGTCAGCCACCAGCATTGGACCTCTTCATTAAATCCAATCATTAGCTTTTAAAATTGAATGAATGAATGAGTTTTCAGCAGTGAAAGAGGAGTATGCTGTGGTGCAGGGCATTCGTAACTGTGGCTCATGAACACAGTTACATTTGCAGTTAATGTTATTATGTTTCATCTTTCAGACTCACAATACAAAAAGTATTTGTAATATTTTTGTAATATTTTTGAAGGTGAACCGATGGATTTGTAGGGTTTGAGATTTTTAGTCAAGTTATCCACAGGTTTCTGTTAGAGTGTACGTAGGCTGCCATGACAGACTGCTACTGCCGCTGTACGGTTTCATACTTCCGGTTAGCCAAACTCAGAGCCAGAGTTAATGGCAAAATTCGGTTACTTTGTTCTGTAACGGGCGACTTTATTAGTTGGAACATGAGCTTGGGTTCAACTTGTGCTGTTGTCGGTTGTCACTACATAAGTCTGTACATTTTTTCCAAATTATTTTATTCTGTAAATTTGTTCTTTTCCCCCAAAATTATACTACCCAGTTGCACATCCTATTACTGTATTTTTTCTTGTTTTAAGTTTTCCTTTAAAGTACAGCCTCTTATTTTTTTACATTATTTTATTTATAGTGTGACACTACAGCATACAGTCTATACAAAGCTTTAACAATGCGTGGCTTCCACATGTAAACATGTAGCAGTTAGCAAAATGACAGCTGTGTATCTCCCCGATCACAGCCTTCGACCAGTCCAGTGTTTCTGTTTCAGTGATCTGAACATTCTGATATCCAGATAAGTGATGTACCTTCAACAGAATAGCTGCCACGTGACTACGTGATTTCCCTAATCGGAACAGCTGACTGTCTCCACCACTCCACTTTCCCTTAGCATGACCCATGCCAAGTCCTTAGCTTGGCCAACGCTCTGGCTCGGCTCTACAGCTGCTTTAAGGGAAATAATGTTGCCTTGTTTGTTCAGCATTACTTTATTGATTTTATTGCAGTGAAGGTAATTATAGCCTCGGTGCTCTTATAATTACATGATTCCTCGCCATCAACACCTTTTGAAAAAAACAAGGTATTTAATAATGCCAATGTAGCTGACTTCGGGCCATAATTTCATGTCATTTACCCAGTCAGTGAGAAGTGATGGGTGAGGCACTGTTACTGAATTGTCCTCGCTGCTTTTTAAAACATCCTTGCAATGTATCCGCTGTGGTACCATTTACGCCAGGTAAAAGAAACTGCAGTGTCAAAATGTTTAAATGAACAGCAACCGCGCAACGTAAACATTGCAAACGGAAGTAAAATACTGGCTTCCGCTATGAATTAGGGGTAATGGCGCGAAGTCAGGAATACTGTGGATAGAAAACCATAGTTTTGTGTAGTTTGTTTTTCAGATCTCAGATCTGTACTGTACAATAATGAAATGTCTGTTAAAATGCAACAATTAATGTGACTCAGAAAGATCAGAAGTATCTTAGATTAAAGTCTGAATCTTATTACCTGGAATACAAACAAAAATGGTGAATTGCACATTTACGGATGTGACATGGTTACTGTTTAATTATTATTTTTAGAACACGGAAAAGTAGAGGCAGAGGTCCAAAAAACAAAAGGTGATCTGTGTATTTAGGCTGTTAAGTCCACAGAGCAAAGTAAACGAAGTTCACAGGAGGACATAGACAGAAACCATAAAGAGCACAACAGCTGACAACTCGACAAAGGAGAAGAGGAGCCAGGACTATTTATACACACAAAGAAAAACAGGGAAGTGTAAGCACGAAGGAGCACTCAAAAAAAACTTTTTTTTAATAATTTATTTGAAAAAGCTATATCAAGTGGTTCATACAACTAAGAAAATGAGCGTTTTGCTGTATTTTACTCTAAAATGTTGAACTGACTCAATGAAGAACCACTGCGTTAACATGTCAAAACACACTAAAGAAACAAACGATAAAAGAACAATGAAATCAGACTATTGTTGGATTTGCAAATTAGGCTTTAAGTTTACTTGAGTCATTTGTTATTTGAATGAAATACTGTTGAAATAACACAAATGATTCATATAAACTTTAAAGAAACTAACTCATTCAGTAAATCCAACAAAAGAGGATTCTTTAAAACCAACTTACAGTGAAATTTTATTTTTGTAGTGTACGTCTTGAATTTGGGTCCTGTCGCATCACAACTCATGACACTTTAATACTGTAGAGTTTTTACCTTGTAATATAATGTGCCTTGGAAAAT
The DNA here is from genome assembly GCF_007364275.1 of Archocentrus centrarchus. NCBI lineage: Eukaryota > Metazoa > Chordata > Actinopteri > Cichliformes > Cichlidae > Archocentrus > Archocentrus centrarchus. The sequence continues at coordinate 15,570,848 of NC_044367.1, read as the reverse complement.
GGCGCTATAAATAAAGTTGAACTGAACTGAAATAGGTGACAAGACACAATCTTTCTACAGAAATCTTGTGGTGTGTTAATGAAATATAAGATGATGGATAGCTTAGTAAAATTAGTAGATGACACTGGAAATTTCAATACAGTACATTGCAACAATTTAGATAATGATCCATAGCTGTGAAGTATTTCTTAATGCGTGTTTATCTTTGCACATAAACAATAATTCAGTTTAGATTCTGTTTCTGGATTCAATGGATTCTGTTTAGATCTCTTGGAATCTGTCAATATGCTCATGAAACAAATCTGATACATGCAGACCGCTAACAACAGAAATGATGTAGGGACCTGGGTGTTTACATTTTAACAACTGCGTGTTGACAGTTCAGAGCCTTCCATGGAGTGGACAAGTAGGCCTGGAGTTCTTTAATTCTTTGTAATCTAATCACAGTTTACCAAATAAAGGCTTTTTGGAAGAGCTGAGAGCCACAGTGACCCATCCATTCTCTTAACTGTTTATCCAATCCAGGATCGTATGCTGCTGGAGCCTATCCCAGCTGTCACAGTGCGAGTCCAACACATAGAGATGAACACTGATGCTCACATTCACCACAACTGACAATTAAAATAATATTTATTACATGTCACGTACGGTATAACACTGTGAGAAAGTTAACTTAAATTAGGATGTGCATTTTATTTAAACTGTTATTTTTGCTGGTTTCAAATAAGCCTTTTTCTGGCATGCACTCATTCAAAAGCTACACAAAGTTTTTCCTGCTTTAATCATATTGATTCAACTTAGTTTGTCCACACCCCCACTCTGTGTCCCACCAGAGGGGTTCCACTTAATGTGGAAGTGCAGAAGATTTAACACTGTAAAACTCATGATGGACAACCTTAAGAAAAGCATTAAAAGTAATACTTAGTGTATTTGTGAGTCCCCATGACATTCATCACAGGGGACTACAGAAGTCGGAAAAGTCTTGGTTTATTTATTAATGTCAATAAATGAGTGTGATTGAGATTTTGTATTTACATTGACCTCAGTGTTACATTAATTTCATTATATAAAAGTTTCACAATGAATACACAGAAGCAGTCAGCAACAGTGAAGTTTGTGTATAAAGAGACATACAATTCACTGTTATTCATATACTGTGATGTGCATGCAAATATTTACACAGTGTGCAGCTAGTTCTTCTGTGTTGGCAGGTTAAAACTGTCATTTTCATATCACAAGAATAGGAAAGGAATATTTTACAGTATAATTTACAAAATTAGGAAATATTCTGTGGCTTAAAAATATGACAGGTTTGTTTGTTTTTTTTAAGTTCATCAATAAAATATTCCAAGTCTCTAACAATAAAACCACGTCATATACAAATCCAATGTGGAACATCTATTAAACTGTGTCAATAGTGTAAACACTTGACCTTCTTCCATCTATTTTGTATGTTTCTTCCATTATCTTGGCTTAGATTCTCTAGAAACTTGAAACAAAGCCCAAGACAGTAAAAGGGATGTTTGCAGTTTCTTTCCAGCTACATGGTTTTATTCTTGGACTTGGACTTATTCTTGGACTGATTCACAGTCCAAAGGAATCCTCATTTATCTTTTACTGGCCTTGGTGAAGTCCCTGGTTTCATGCTGTGTATAAAACAAGCTGCTCCTTCTTTCCAAACCAAATTGATTCTGGTTGGCTGCTCCTCACAAAAAAAGACTTGAACAGTAGTTGGTTGTGGCTGCTGTGTTCCTGAGATGACAACATCAAGGAAATCACTCTCACTGACATTATGCACAGTCAAGACTCTAAATGCTCCAGTGTTACTTTCAAATATGTTCACTTCAGTATTTGAAAGTTTTGTGAGAATTAACATGAGTATCCACTACTGTACTGGCACATACTGCATATGACTGAAAATAAGAAAAAGCATAATAGGACCTCTCTAGGAAAAGTAGAATAAAAACATGGAACATCAGAGTCAACAAAACTAGCACCCTTCCTTCTCTTAACTAAATGCATAAATTATGTTCCAGCTGGAAAAACACTCAGAGTGCTCAAACATTATTACATCAAGCAGAATCAGACTGACGCCCCTTCAACATCGGACCTAATAATCAGCATATATGTCTGGATATTGGTTTCTGAAGAAACAGTGTTACATAAATAATGTTAAATAAACCCCATGTATTCAGATTACATAAACAATAATATTTTCTCTTATGCCTGGGTAAATAATTATCATTATATAAAATCATCAAAGCTCAAAAGATCACAATCCTGCTGTTCACCTTGAACCATTCTCAGATAATTTAAAACTTGTGACACGTGTGCGTATGGACATGAGGCTGGCTCTGCTTGTTCTCTTATATTCCCACTGCTTGAAGAGTTCCGTTGCTCTTTTCTGGAATGTTTTTCCAATGATGACATAGAGAATGGGGTTAAGGACACTGTTGAAGAAGGCTAAGTATAGAGAGATGTATTTGTAGATGGTCATTATGATGTGACAACTCAGAATGTCAACTTTTTCGAACACGTCAAGTATCCTGCTCAGGTGGAATGGACCCCAGCAGATCAGGAATGCCAGGAGAACTGCCAGGATGAGAGTGTTGGTCTTCTGCTCCGTTCTTTGAGTGTTTAAACTTTCCATTAGTCTGTTTCTCAGTGCTCTAATAATCTTGAGAGTGCAGAAGGAAATAATAGAAACAGGGATGATGAAGCTGAACATTATGTTCATCCCCTCAGACACCAGATATTGATTCTCTGTGTAGTCAAATGTACATATAGTAACATTTGATGGAAGTGTAACTAACTTCCTATCAATTAATGCAGGGAGAGCAAAGACCAAGCCAAGACCCCACACAAACAGACATCCCAGTTTGGCATAAAATGGCCTACGTATCTTCTCATTGGAAAGCGGGTACACCAGCGCCACATAACGATCTATGCTAACCAGAACAAGGAAGTAGATGCTGCAGGATGCATTCATTTTGATTGCGGCAGTTACCACTTTGCACAGGCTCTCAGTGAAGGACCAATTATTTCCCTTTCGTACATATTCAGCCCAGAAGGGCAAACAGCACACCAGAATAAGGTCAGCTCCAGCCAGGTTGCTCAAGTAGATCTCAGCCACAGTGCAGGCCTTCTTGTGGAGGCAGAAAACCATCAGCACAAACACATTAAAGGCAATTCCAAACACACTGATGACCAGGATGTAATGTGAACCCAAAGTGAAGATCAAACTCCCTGGTTCAGGTGAACACTGACTTCCATTTGTGTTGTTTTGGTTTCCAGACATCTTTACAGGGCCAAAGTTGGCAGGGACGCTGCAGAGAAGAGAGGACAGCAACACAAATAAAACATTATTGGAAGCTAACTTTGACAATTTTTTTTCATTTCTTTTTATTTCAGGAGAGGAAAGGAGATATTCAGGTAGCTTAATCTGCTGAAATTCAGTTGTCATCTTTAGAGTTTTTGATGCAGTAACGTTAATAAAGACGAAATGAGTGGTTAAAGCTGTCACCATTATATTTAGGGCCAAGTTTACTAACGGTCTGCACCAGCATAAAACCTTGTTTTGGTGTCAAAAAAGCTACTGTGGGGTGGGGGTATCAAATAGGCACAGTGACGGTTTACAGACTGAAAGCTGCAGGGGAAATTAGAATGATGATGCATTTGGAAAAATGCACCCATGGGAGTCGAAATTTGTTTGGGTGATCTAATAGTGCCTACATTTATATACAAAACTGCAGTCAGTTCATTGCAATAGTTACCTGCAAAAGCAGCTAAAAAAACGAGGACGCCTGTTGAGTGAGAGTGAAGTCCTAATAAAAATAATACAGTGTAAGCAGTGTGATTTTGAGATACAGGTGCCCCCCTCTGATAGAAACTGCTAGGACTGTGTGAGGTCTGAGAGTCAGGTGCAGCACAGGATTTATCCAGAGGTGAGCCACATTACTACAAACTATTCCACCGTATAAACCTGGAATCTGTGTAACATCTGACGTGTATGATGTAAGAACACCAAATGTTATTTACCATCAGAGCATTTCTGTGTCAGTGCGCCCATTGCTCATTTGTGAGGCTTCAGGAACTTATTGTAGTTGATATTACATATATTAAGATTCGGACATTAATCTGACACGCCAACACAGTCACATTAACGGCGATATTTTCACCGACATTTAAGTATGGGATACATGGCTCAGACACAGAGAAGAAAAAAAAAAAAAACTAAATGAAAAACGCTGAGTGCGCACTGCTCAGAAAAGACATGCAGAAACATTTGAATTTATTTAACCTCAGTTCAGTTCAGTTTCAATAAAATACATGTACTTGTATTATCCCTGAAGAGCACAAAGCGACTCACCTCCAAACATGCTGACTGAGGAGTCAGTGAAGAGTTACGGCACAGAGTTAAAGTTTTGGCACTGCGCTCTAATACACTCGTCATAGTTAGGCACTGTCATAACATTTCCCCCTTTCAGTTCAAACAAATGAACCCTCCAACTATCACAAATCCAACAACGAAAATAAGACATGTTTTTATCAGCATTACAGTTAGCGTTTAACATGCGTGCTGCAAATCTTAGCAACCCCTTTTTATAAAATTAATTTAAATATCCTCCTCCCCAAAATTTTGTGCTGTGAATGAAAAACTCCTACAAACACGTATCCAAGAAGGTCAGCCACCAAAATACCTGCTGTGTCCACAGTCGCAAAATTGATGCTGCGCCTCTTCATTAAATCCCGACAGTAGATTTTCAGCACTGAAAGAGGAGTATGCTGCGGTGCAGGGCATTAGTAAATGTCGCCCACAGACACAGTTATATTTGAAGTTAACGTCATTAAATATGTATTCGTAGGAGTTTCCCTTTCAGAACGACAATACAAGAAGGAAGAAAGAAATTTTTAATCAAGTTATAGAAACCCGCAGTTTCGTGTAGTTTGTTTTAGTTTTTCTCTCAGATTTGTAATGTACAATATTGAAATGTCTGTCAAAATGCAACAATTAATGGGACTTTTTTTTTTGTGAAGCTTAGAGGCTCTCGTTTGTTATAGTTTCCTGGTTCTTAGTTTTATCGTTTAGGTTGGGTTTCTAGTCATCTAACAATATTCTTTGTCTGCAGTTCTTTTTTTTCCTTTCATTTTGCTAACTCTTTGTGTTTATAGTTTCCTCAGTATTCCCTCTGTGCTGAGTTTATTCCCGTTTCAGTTGTTGTTACAGACTTCCTCTTTTATTTTGGTAGTTATTGGTCTCGTGCATTGAGTTCACTTTTACTTCCTCACATCGCTCACTGTCTCGAGCTAAGTGTAGCTGTCTCATTAGACTACAACAATAAAATCTCACTGTAAGTTGGTTCTAAAGAATCCACTTTAGTTGGATTTACTAAACAAATGAGTTTCTTTAAAGTTTACATGAATCATTTGTGTTATTTCAACAAAATAATGTGCACTGGAAAAAAAGATTTTTTGGATTTACTTAAAAGTTATGTGAATTGGTTCCACCCAGCTGCAGGGTACCTCCTAAGAAACTGAATGTTTTACTAAAATACTGAACTGCCTCAACAAAAAAAACAAAAAACATTGTTAACCTGCAAAAACACAGTATTTAATTGAAATAACACAAATTACTCAAGTAAACTTAAAGCCTAATTTGTAAATCCATCCATAGTTTGATTATTTATTTATGAGTCTGTTTTGGCAGGTTAACCCAATGGTTCTTTGTTCAATCAGTTCAACATTTTACAGTAAAATGCAGTCACTTTTTAGGAGTTACTTGATACAGTTGTATGGAACCACTTGAAACAACTTTTTAAAATAAATTTTAAAAAACTCTTTGGAGTGCTCCCTTGTGCTTACGCTTCCCTGATGTTCTTCATGTGTATAAATAGTCCTGTCTCCCCTTCTCCTTTGTTGAGTTTTCGACTGTTGTGTTCTTTATGGGTTCTGTCCGTGTCCTCCTGTGAACTTTCTTTGTTTTGCTTTGTGGACTTAACAGCCTAAATACACAGATCTCCTTTTGTTTTCTTGAACTCTGCCTCTCTACGCCTTTTATTTGGGTCCTGTCACATCACGACTCATGACACTCTACTACTGTAGAGTCTTTACATTGTAATATAATGCACCTTGTGAAGTGGTGCTATAAAAAAAAAAAGTTGAAGTGAATGTTCTGCTTTGCCCAAACAATGAAACAAGTGAAAGGCACAGTCTCTAATCTTTCTACAGAAATCATGTGGTGTGTTAATGAAACATAAGATGATAATTATCGGAGTAACATTAGTAGATGGCACTTGAAATTTGAATACCTTGCTGTTTTATAGCACCCACATTTTCTGCAGTTCCTCACATTCAGAAGAATATTTTAATGTCTTCATTATGTGTGTGCGTGTTTGGATTCCCAAAAAATGTTCTTACTGCATGAGAAAGCTGATCAAAACACAAAACATGTTGAGACAATTCCAGCCTAGATGCTGACATGTTACGCCCCAAAAATATCAGGTCTCAAAACCTGCATAGCTGGTAAGTTAGCTGGAGTCTTTTTTATTGTGCTTCTGTGCAATGTTATTCACAAGTAATGGTAAATGGCATGAACACTGTTCATGCTGAACAATACTAAATTGTTAATGAACCTAGCAAATACTACAGCAACAATGAAAAAAGTAGAAACCCAGAAAAGGAAAAACCAACACAAATTAAGCCTGTAAAACCAGATGTATCATATTTGATACGACTTCTTATGAGTTTCTGAGACATCTACATCATTAATGCGACCCCACCCCACCCCCAATCCCCTGAAAAACCTTAAGAAATTGCACAAAAATGCTTGATATGGCAAAAATGATACAAAATAAAACTCAAATTTGCAAATTCAAATTCATATTTAATTTGCAAATTTGTTCCTTTTTAGAAATTTGTTAGAAGGTTCAATGATCACTCTGGTTTCCAAAAAATTTGAATGTTTTGGCAATTAGTTCATAATTCAGGCTTTACAGTGGTAAGCTTACCTTGCAAGTAAATGAATCTGTTATCCAGATTGGGGGGGGGGGGGGGGGGGGGGGGGGGGTGTCACAACAGACATCTACTAAACAGGGGTCCCTCTCTGACTTGCTTAAATGAGAAAGTGAGATGATTTTAAACTGATGTCAGACAAAGACTATGAATATGCGGGATGACTCACTGTATTGCCACCTCCTCTATTTATCAGTTAATCCCTCCTCTTTTTTCCCTTTTCAAGTAGGATTGTGTGTCTCTTTGCACTATTTACTGTATTTATCACTGTACTTATTCAGGTATTGTTTTGTAGACTTTTATAGATTTGACCTTACTGTGAACATAATGTGGCCCGGCTCAAAAGCTTCAACATAAAGTGGAGACTGACACCAGAGTTTTAAGAAAAAAATGGGTTTTATTTTGTTGCTTGGTAAGCATTATTAAAACCATTGCAACCGAGAGAGCACAAGAGGGAAAAGTGGTGAGCCCTGCAAATCTGACCTATACATGCCTTTAGCCACACCTCATCAGGTGCAGATAATCAGCAATTAGCACAGGCAGCGCCTGAAACTCCCTCACTGCCACTACAAACAGAGTAGGGATTGCAGAGGGGTGTAACAAGATCATCTCCATTATCTTAGTTTAGATTCTCTAGAAACTTGAAACAAAGCCCAAGACAGTAAAAGGGATTTTTTTCAGTTTGTTTCCAGCTACGTTTTTATTCTAGGACTTAACTAGAGTAGCTTTGTCTGATTCACAGTCCAAAGGAATCCTCATTTATCTTATACTGGCCTTGGTGAAGTCCTCGGTTTCATCCTGTGTATGAAACAAGCTGTTGTAGCTCCTTCTTTCCAAACCAAATTGATTCTGGTTGGCTGCTCCTCACAAAAAAAAAGAAAAAAAAAAAAAAGACTTGAACAGTAGTTGGTTGTGGCTGCTGTGTTCACAGCCAGAGCTGTGTGCCTGAGATGACAAATCACTCTCACTGACATTATGCACAGTCAAGACTCTAAATGCTCCAGTGTTACTTTCAAATATGTTCACTTCAGTATTTGAAAGTTTTGTGAGAATTAACATGAGTATCCACTACTGTACTGGCACATACTGCATATGACTGAAAATAAGAAAAAGCATAATAGGACCTCTCTAGGAAAAGTAGAATAAAAACATGGAACATCAGAGTCAACAGAACTAGCACCCTTCCTTCTCTTAACTAAATGCATAAATTATGTTCCAGCTGGAAAAACACTCAGAGTGCTCAAACATTATTACATCAAGCAGAATCAGACTGACGCCCCTTCAACATCGGACCTAATAATCAGCATATATGTCTGGATATTGGTTTCTGAAGAAACAGTGTTACATAAATAATGTTAAATAAACCCCATGTATTCAGATTACATAAACAATAATATTTTCTCTTATGCCTGGGTAAATAATTATCATTATATAAAATCATCAAAGCTCAAAAGATCACAATCCTGCTGTTCACCTTGAACCATTCTCAGATAATTTAAAACTTGTGACACGTGTGCGTATGGACATGAGGCTGGCTCTGCTTGTTCTCTTATATTCCCACTGCTTGAAGAGTTCCGTTGCTCTTTTCTGGAATGTTTTTCCAATGATGACATAGAGAATGGGGTTAAGGACACTGTTGAAGAAGGCTAAGTATAGAGAGATGTATTTGTAGATGGTCATTATGATGTGACAACTCAGAATGTCAACTTTTTCGAACACGTCAAGTATCCTGCTCAGGTGGAATGGACCCCAGCAGATCAGGAATGCCAGGAGAACTGCCAGGATGAGAGTGTTGGTCTTCTGCTCCGTTCTTTGAGTGTTTAAACTTTCCATTAGTCTGTTTCTCAGTGCTCTAATAATCTTGAGAGTGCAGAAGGAAATAATAGAAACAGGGATGATGAAGCTGAACATTATGTTCATCCCCTCAGACACCAGATATTGATTCTCTGTGTAGTCAAATGTACATATAGTAACATTTGATGGAAGTGTAACTAACTTCCTATCAATTAATGCAGGGAGAGCAAAGACCAAGCCAAGACCCCACACAAACAGACATCCCAGTTTGGCATAAAATGGCCTACGTATCTTCTCATTGGAAAGAGGGTACACCAGTGCCACATAACGATCTATGCTAACCAGAACAAGGAAGTAGATGCTGCAGGATGCATTCATTTTGATTGCGGCAGTTACCACTTTGCACAGGCTCTCAGTGAAGGACCAGTTATTTCCCTTTCGTACATATTCAGCCCAGAAGGGCAAACAGCACACCAGAATAAGGTCAGCTCCAGACAGGTTGCTCAAGTAGATCTCAGCCACAGTGCAGGCCTTCTTGTGGAGGCAGAAAACCATCAGCACAAACACATTAAAGATAATTCCAAACACACTGATGACCAGGATGTAATGTGAACCCAAAGTGAAGATCAAACTCCCTGGTTCAGGTGAACACTGACTTCCATTTGTGTTGTTTTGGTTTCCAGACATCTTTAGAGGGCCAAAGTTGGCAGGGACGCTGCAGAGAAGAGAGGACAGCAACACAAATAAAACATTATTGGAAGCTAACTTTGACAATTTTTTTCATTTCTTTTTCAAAAATTTTTTCAAGAGAGGAAAGAAAATATTCGGTTAGCTTAATCGGCTGAAATTCAGTTGTCACCTTTAGAGTTTTCATGCAGTAACGTTAATAAAGACGAAATGAGTGGTTAAAGCTGTCACCATTATATTTAGGGCCAAGTTTACTAACGGTCTGCACCAGCATAAAACCTTGTTTTGGTGTCAAAAAAGCTACTGTGGGGTGGGGGTATCAAATAGGCACAGTGACGGTTTACAGACTGAAAGCTGCAGGGGAAATTAGAATGATGATGCATTTGGAAAAATGCGCCCATGGGAGTCGAAATTTGTTTGGGTGATCTAATAGTGCCTACATTTATATACAAAACTGCAGTCAGTTCATTTCAGTAATTACCTGCCAAAGCAGCGCAAATTAGCAGCTCAAAAACGAGCACACCCGATGAGGGAGAGTGAAGTCCTAATAAAAATTATACAGTGTAAGCGCAGGTTTCAAACGTGTCTCTCTATAAAGACAATGTGACAGTTAAGATCAATGAGAGGAGGTCGAAGGAGAGTCGATATGATTTTGAGATACAGGTGCCCCCCTCTGATAGAAACTGCTAGGACTGTGTGAGGTCTGACAGTCAGGTGCAGCGCAGGATTTATCCAGAGGTGAGCCACATTATTACAAACTATTCCACCGTATAAACCTGGAATCTGTGTAACATCTGACGTGTATGATGTAAGAACACCAAATGTTATTTACCATCAGAGCATTTCTGTGTCAGTGCGCCCATTGCTCATTTGTGAGGCTTCAGGAACATATTGTAGTTGATATTACATATATTAAGATTTGGGACATTAACGTGACACGCTAACACAGTCACATTAACGGCTATATTTTCACCGACATTTAAGTATGGGATACATGGCTCAGATAGAGAGAAGAAAAGAAAAAACTAAATGTAAAACGCTGAGTGCGCACTGCTCAGAGAAGACATGCAGAAACATTTGAATTTATTTAAGCTCAGTTCAGTTCTGCTCGGTTTCGCTAAAATACTTATATTATTCCTTTAGTGCACAAAGCGACTCACCTCCAAACATGCGGACTGAGGAGTCAGTGAAGAGTTACGGCACAGAGTTAAAGTTTTGGCACTGCGCTCATAGCTTTGACTAATCCACCCGTCACAGTTAGGCACTGTCATAACATTTCCCCCTCTCATTTCAAACAAATGAGCTCTCTAACGATCGGAAATCCAACAACGTAAATAAGACGGTTTTTTTATCAGCGTTACATTTAGCGTTAAGATGCGTGCTGCAAACCTTAGCAACCCCCTTTTATAAAATTAATTTAAATATCCTCCTCCCCAAAATTTTGTGCTGTGAAAGAAAAACTCCTACAAAAACGTATCCAATAAGGTCAGCCACCAAAATACCTGCTGTGTCCACAGTCGCAAAACTGATGCCTCTTCATTAAATCCGGACAGTAGATTTTCAGAGGAGTATGCTGCGGTGCAGGGCATTAGTAAGTGTCGCCCACAGACACAGTTTTATTGCAAGTTAACATCATTAAATATGTATTCGTAGGAGTTTCCTTTTCAGAAACACAATACAAGAAGGAAGAAGGAAATGGAGATTTTTTTTTTTCAAAGTGAACCGATGGATTTGCAACGTTTGAGATTTCTAGTCAAGCTATAGAAATCCAGAGTTTTGTGTAGTTTGTTTTTCTCTCAGATCTATAATGTCTGAAATGTCTGTCAAAATGCAACAATTAATGGGACTCAGAAGTATCTTAGATCAAGTATGATTGAGGTGTGAATGAATAGTGCATGAAACTGTAAAGCGTCTTTGAGTACCTTGGAAAGCGCTATATAAGTGTGATTTATTATTATTATTATTATAGATTAAAGTCTGAATCTTACATTATATAACACTGCCTGTCAAAAAATAGCAAGTATTACCTGGAATACAGACAAAAATGGCGATGGGCGCATTTACGCACTTGACACAGTTAGTGTTTAACTATTATTTTTGGAACACGGAAAAGTAGGTGGTAAGCAGATCTCAGTAACCTTGAAGGAACATCAGGTGTTAATTTAAATAAAGGACACGTGAAATTTGGCAGTGACTTTTGACTTTTAAGATCACACTTAATTTTTTCCTTTTAGAAAACATTTCTAGGTGGACCTAGATCAGGTGTTCCCTGACCTGTTCTCAAGGTTTTTGAGTTTTCTGAAGTTCAGCTGTTGTTCAGTTGTGTTATGATTTCCTGGTTCTTAGTTTTATTGTTTAGGTTGGATTTCTATTCATCTAATGATATTCTTTGCCTGCAGTTCTTTATTTTCATTTTACTAACTCTTTGTATTTATAATTCCCTCAGTATTCCCTCTGTGTTGAGTTTGTTCCCATCTGTTTCAGTTGTAGTTACATACTTCCTGTTTTATTTTGGTAGTTATTGGTATTGGTGTATTGCATTCACGTTTACTTCCTCACATGCTCACTGTCTCGAGTTCATTGCTCTTCATTGTGTGTGCGTGTTTGGATTCCCAAAAATGTTCTTACTGCTTGAGAAAGCTGATCAAAACACAAACATGTTGAGACAATTCCAGCCTAGATGCTGACATGTTACGCCCCAAAAATATCAGGTCTCAAAACCTGCATAGCTGGTGTGTTAGCTGAAGCGTCTTTTTTTATAGTGCTTCTACACAATGTTATTCACAAGTAATGGTAAATGGCATGAACACTGTTCATGTCATTTCAACAATGTCAACAATGTTGAATTGTTAATGAACCTAGCAAATACTCCAGCAAAAATTAAAAAGGTAGAAACCCAGAAAGTAAAAAAAACAACACAAAGTAAGCTTACCTTGCAAGTAAATGACTCTGTTATCCAGATGGGAGGAAAAAGGTCACAACAGGCATCTACTAAACAGGGGTCCCTCTCTGACTTGCTTACTTAAACGAGAACGTGAGATGATTTTAAACTGATGTCAGACAAAGACTATGAATATGTGGGATGACTCACTGTATTGCCACCTCCTCTGTTTATCAGTTAATCCCTCCTCTTTTTTCTCCCTTTTCAAGTAGGATTGTGTGTCTCTTTGCACTATTTACTGTATTTATCACTGTACTTATTCAGGTATTGTTTTGTAGACTTTTATAGATTTGACCTTACTGTGAACATAACATCTGAAAATGGTCATAATTGAACTGCTTGATTGCCCTCAAAAATCAAAAAGGATCCTGTGCTTTCTTTGTGTACATTTTATTTCAGAGAATATTGGAATTAAACAGAGAATCCGTTCCTTGTTCCTTCCCTGTGTCTGATCATTAATGCTAAACAATGCTATTGTTATTGTAGTACATGATTATATTTTCTGTGTGGTCTATGTTCTATGAGAGTCAAATGCTTCAGTTTAAGATTTACTTTATTGGGCCAATGTGAAACAGGCCACATTCAGTGGCCAACAAGGTACAATTTGCATTGACAGGACTGAAAGGAACTGAAAGGAATATTTATACCAGTGCCAGTGTGGATCAATGGATTCAATTTAGATCACTTGGAATCTGTCAGTTCATGACATGAAACAAATCTGATATAAGTAGACCGCTAATGACAGAAATGATGTAGAGACCTGGGTGTTTACATTTTAACAACTGCCTGTTGACAGTTCAAAACCTACCATGGAGTGGACAAGTAGGCCGGGAGTTCTTTAATTCTTTGTAATCTAATCACAGTTTACCAAATAAAGTCTTTTTGGATGAGCTGAGAACCACAGTGACCCATCCATTCTCTTAACTGTTTATCCAATTCAGGATCATATGCTGGCTGGAGCCTATCCCAGCTGTCACAGTGCGAGTCCACCCTGGACAGAGGCAACACATACAGACAAACATTGCTGCTCACATTCACCACAACTGCCAATTAAAAAAAAAAATGAATCCAATCTGTAAAATATCTATTACATATAGTGTAACACTGTAAGAAAGTTAAATTAACTTAAATTAGGATGTGCATTTTATTTAAAGTATTATTGTTGCTGATTGAAATAATAAGTCTTTTTCTGGCATGCACTCCCTTCAAAAGCTACACAAAGTTGAGTTTTCCCTGTTTAAATTATATTGGTTCAACTTATTTTGTCCACACCCCCACTCTGTGTCCCACCAGAGGGGTCCCACTTAACCTGGAAATGCAGAAGATTTAACATTGTAAGACTCATGATGGACAACCTTAAGCAAAGCATTAAAAGTAATGCTTAGTGTATGTGTGATTGCGATTTTGTATTTACATTGACCTCAGTGTTACATTAATTTCATAATATAAAAGTTTCACAATGAATACACAGATGCAGTCAGCAAAAGTGAAGTTTGTGTACAAAGAGACATAAATTCACTGTTATTCATATACTGTGATGTGCATGCAAATATTTACACAGTGTGCAGGAAGTCCTTCTGTGTTGGCAGGTTAAAATCGTCATTTTCATATCACAAAAATGGGAAAGAATATTTTACAATGTAATACACAAAATTAAGAAATATTAAGTGGTTTTAAAATATGACAGTTTTTTTTTCAATCATCACTAAAATATTCCAAGTCTCTAACAATAAAACCACATCATATATAAATCCAGTGTGGAACATCTAACTATTAACATGTTGTGTTAATAGTGTAAACACTTGACCTGCTTCCATCTATTTTGTACATATTTCTTCCATTATCTTATCTTGTGTCCATTACTTCTGCAATATGAAATAAATGTGGTAATGCTATTCAATTATGCACAGCAGTGTTATTACTGCATTAAATCTGAAATCCTGTCTAATAAACAACAATTAGAGCATGAGCAATAGAATGGCAGGTTCAGAAATTTGAGTCTTATATCCTGTCATGTTACAAATGTCAACAGGATGTCAAACAAAAGACATACTGGACCACTGACTTTAAAGACAGCCACACCCTTATTTTTTTATTGAACGTTCGATGAAAAACATGTTAAACACAAAAGGATGCTCAAATGTGGCCTATAATATTTACATGTGTCTGCATGTGTTGATTGAAAAAACTTGCTCAAACAAGTATGAGTACATATCTTCCTTTTATTTTATAGTTATTTTATATCAGATTCTCAAGAAACTTGAAACAAAGCCCAAGATGGTAAAAGGCATGTTTTTGGTTTCTGTCCAGCTTCATTTTTATTCTTGGACTTTAACTGAAGCAGTTTTGTCACAGTCCAAAGGAATTCTTATTTATCTTACGCTGGCCTTGGTAAAGTCCCCGGTTACATCCTGTGTATGAACAACATCAAGGAAATCACTCTCACTGACATTATGTACACTCAAAACTCTAAATGCTCCAGTGTTACTTTCAAATATGTTCACTTCAGTATTTGAAACTTTGGTGAGATTTAATATGAGTATCCACTACTATACTGGTACATACTGTATATGACTGAAAATAAGAAAAAGCATAATAGGGCCTCTGTAGGAAAAGTAGAATAAAAACATGCCACTTCTGAGTCACCAAGTACCCTTACTTCTCTTAACTAAATCCATAAATTATGTTCCAGCTGGAGAAACACTTAGTGTGCTCAAACAGTACTACATCAAGTAGTCACATCTGTGAAATAAATACATATTATGTCTGCATATCACTTACTGGAGCAAGTGTGTTACATAAATAATGTTAAAAAACCCTATATATTCAGATTACATAACAAGAAAAAATTATTATGTTTGGGTGAATAACTGCTCAATTTGTTACAGAAACTCATCAAAACACACATCAAAACTCAAAAAAATCACAGATCAGCTCGAGGCTTTCCCAGCTTCACAGTTGTCAGACGTGTGCGTGTTGACATGAGGCTGAATGTTTCTGTTGTCTTATTGTTCCATTGCTTGACAAGTTCCTTTGCTCTTCTTCTGAAGTTTTCCCCAGCAATGACATAGAGAATGGGGTTAAGGACACTGTTGAAGAAGGCTAAGTATGTGGAGACCTGTTGGAAGATGATCAGTATGATCTGACAACTCAGAATGCCAACGTTTTCGAGCACATCCATTATCTTGCTCACGTGGAATGGCACCCAGCAGATCAGGAATGCGAGGAGAACTAGCAAGATGAGAGTGTTGGCCTTCTGCTCCATTCTCTGACTGTTTAAACCTCCCATTACCCGGTTTCTCAGTGCTTGAATAATGCTAACAGTGCAGAAGGAAACAATTGAAACAGGGATGATGAAGCTGAACATAATGGTCATCACCTCAGACACCAGGTACTGATTGCCTGTGTAGTCAACATCACATAACAGAGTACCATTTGACCAAGGCTCAAATCTTAACTTTCTGTAGATGAATGCAGGGAGAGCGAAGACCAAGCCAAGACCCCACACAACCAGGCATCCCAGTTTGGCGTAAAATGGCCTACGTATTCTTTCATGGGAAAGCGGGTGCACCAGTGCTACGTAGCGGTCTATGCTAACCAGAACAAGGAAGTAGATGCTGCAGAATGCATTCATGCTGATAACAGCTGGTACAAGCTTGCACAGGCTTTCACTGAAAAGCCAGTTATAGTTATTTCGTACATATTCAGCCCAGAAGGGCAAACAACACACCAGAACAAGGTCAGCACCAGCCAGGTTGCTCAAATAGATCTCAGCCACAGTGCAGGCCTTCTTGTGGAGGCAGAAAACCATCAGCACAAACACATTAAAGACAATTCCAAGCACACTGATGACCAGGATGTAGGCTGGAACCAGAATTAAAATCAAACTATTGCTTTCAACAGAACAATTTGTGTTGTTTTGGTTTCCAGACATCTTTACAGGGTCGAAGTTGGCAGGAATTCTGCAGAGAAATAGAGGACAGCAACACAGATAGAATATTATTCTTAAAGCAGTTTAAAGCTATTTTTTTCCCAACACATTGTTATAATGACAGCCTTCAATATAAAGATATACCTAATTCTGAGTAACACTGATGAATAATGCAACATACTCTAGCTGTACTTTCAGTTAGTTCCCAAATAGTTTGACTGAACACAAAAACTTTGGCAAAATTGTGGCTGAAGCCAAGGTACAGCCTGCACAGGTCACTGGTTTATTGCATGGCTAACAGAGAGCCGGATAACCTTTCACACTCATATTTACACCTACAGCCTATTTAAAATCACAAATTAACCTAACATGTATGTCCAAACAATACAAAAATAATTGTTTTAAATTTAAAAAAAAGTTCTTGCATGTTACTAGTATTCCGATGAGTTAGTTTGTTAAATTTAAAGTATCACAACATGACACTACACATCCAAAAAGACATATCTGCTTCTGCAAATGAAATCCTGTCATTTTTTACTTGCTCAGACAATGTAAACAGTGGAAAAATCCAGAGACAATCCTTAAAATCTTATCTTTGGAAATATTATGGTGTGTTAAGATATGTATGATAAAGGATATCTGAGTAACAGGAGATGGCACTGGATTGACCATCATTGATTAAAGACAACATTAACTGGAATACCCCGCTGGTGCAGGTGGCTGTTGAGATATGTTGCATGTAAAAACATTTTTTTTCTTAAAAGAAAATTAACCAACTATAATATGAATTACCAGCTATTATACCAATTGATAATAGTGATCCACTGCTGTTAAGTACTTATTTGTGTTTCTTTTTCTTTGCACATAAACAACCCAAAAGTATTCAAACTTGGAACCTACTGTAGTTATGTAATGGCAAAACATGTTTCTGTGCAGAGCCCTTTCCATTATGCATTACTAAAAGCCAGCTGCATAATGCAAAAGATCGCTGTTTATCAGTACCAACCCAACAGCGTTACACCTGCATGTTGCCTTCACTGTAAGTTAATTTGTCTAATACTTTTCTTGTACACTGTGTTTTAAGGATTTGAGCCTACTGGATCATTGATATTTATGGCAACCGCATTTTCTGCATATCCTCACCATCAGTTGCAGCCACTTTCATCCAAAAATAACTTTAATCTAAATGCAGGAAGTTTTTTTTTTTTTTAACTCTTCATCATATGCGTGTTTGGTATTTATTTTAGCATAAATCTTCTTACTGCATGGAGTTAAAGATCGCTGTCTAACACTAAACATGAAGACAAATCCAGTACGTCATCTGCAGTTTAGGTTATGAAACATTACACTAACAGACATCATGTTTCAAAACCTGCGCTGCTGATAACTTAACTGAAGACTTTTTGTTCTTCATAATGCGCCAGCATATTTAGCTCATGCTTACCTTTTATGGAAATGAGTCTGTCCTCCTAGATGGAAAAAGAAAACATCAAAACAGCCAGCTACACTCTCCCGGTACCACCTTTTACTGTCTTCTGTCTCTCTCTGACTTGTTTGCTTAAAGGAGAATGCAAACTAATATTAAAGTGGTGTCAGATGTCTTTGAAGATATCAGATGACTCGTTCAGTTACTACCCCCTCCTCTTTTCACTCAGTCCATCCTCCACTTTTCCTCATTAAGTAGCTTTGCACTGTTAATTTCTTATGGTATTTTCTCAGAGATCACTATGTAAATTTACTTGAATTTGTATGGACATTTCTAAATACAGTTGTAAACATCATACCATCATGTCACGTGCTATTTACAGTTCACTAAATATTGTTTTGTGGGGCCACCCTGTGTGTTTTCTCTCTCTCTCTCTCTCTCTCTCTCTATGAACTGAATAAGAGCACAGAGACTCTGATCATGCTGCACAAATACAGGTCCTGACAATGAACAGAAGAGGGCGGTTTGACAGATGGGGCAGTTACAGCTGACAGTAACATCAGAAAGAAAGAGCATGTGATGATGTAAAGTACCAGGTATTGTTTTCTTTCTTTTTTAAAATGAGGAGTTCAGGCATGTTTTGATTGCACTTCATCATTGTTTTAGTGGTTTCTAGCAAAGCAACATTTTTTAGTGATAGACACTTCACAAACACAGGAGCAAACAGTCGATAAATACAGGTTGAGTCCTGTTATCTTAAAAATCAGTTATTACAGGTTATCCTGGAAAAACATGTACTGAGCAGATACCAGCTCATAGGTGTTGCTGTGTTAATTCTGGCTAATATAAAATCTCAGAAATGTCAAGACTTTTTAAGAGTGTGGGATTCACATTTTTGTATTAGTAAGCACTGACTGATGCCCTTTTTGTTTCACTGTATGCTTGAAGAATATTTTAGAAGACAGAAAAGAAAACAGGGATTTATTCACAGTGTTAGTTATTTCTAATTTTGTTCCGACAGTCTCTTGTCTTTCATGCTTTGCACTTCCCTTGTCTCATCCTATGTAATTAGTGTCAGCTGTACTCCCACTTGTTTTCTTCCCTCATTACTTGGTGCATATTTAATGTGTTCATCTTCGCGTGTCCCTTGTGGTGTTCTCCCTCTCTGCTGTGTGTTTCCCTGTTGATTCAGGTTGTATATTCCTGGCTCCTGCTCTGCATTAATTTTGTTTTATTTTGTGAGTTCCAGTAGTAAAGCTGAGTTTAAGTTCATTCCCTGTCTTCCGAGTCCTGCATCTGGGTCCTAATCCTGCCCGCCACACAGCTGTTTCATGACAGAAAAAGATGTGTGCATATTTTGATATTATGAAAATTTGATGTTCATAACATAATTATGTGACTGAAGTAAACATGATTATGCTGATAAGAGCTTATTTAATATCAGTTCTAGATGACGGAGCGTGAAAATGGCTATGCACCCAAAATACATGCATACATTGCATCCATGAATTGCCTTTCATAATCCATTGTTAGGTATTAGGTTTCTGGCTTGGTTATGTTCAATTCTGTGAGATTACATACTGCACATTACATTACATAACAAATTATTTACAATACCATACATTATTTTCAAATAGTACAGTTTTAAAAGACAAAAATGAGGTGACCTGAGTATTAACTGCACTGAAAAAAAGCCATGGGGCAGTTTTGCACGGTGGTGGATGTTAATTTGGGATGGTCTAATATTAGGTGGAGGAAAGACAGCTACAGCAACATGTACTCCCACCCACAGCATTTCCTCTCAGTACAAAGGTTTAATGAGCTGACAGAATTAACATCCAGAAGCAAATAGCATTATGCACATGTGAAATGGAAACAGTGAGGTAGGTTGTTTGGAGTCTGCTAAAATTCAGTTCTTACGGCGACACATTTATACAAATTATATCAGCATTATCGTCATATTGTTCAAGAACATGAATGGAGAACAAAGCTTAGATCTTTCCTCCACTCAGTACACTTGAGTTTTTTCCAAGAATATTCCAGGAAGGCGTAGCAGGAAATGGAAACTGGATGACTGTAGCAATGCATTGTCTAAATAAAGATGTGCAATCATTACACAGATTGTTATTTGATTTAGATAAAGTGGACATGGAAATGATCAAATGTTGATAACAGAAAAACCTCGGCTAAAATGTCAAAAATACACAGGTAGAATTATGTATTTAAAATTGTACAAACATGAGTGCCACAGCAGCCTGTAATCTGAGACCGAACAAAGAAAAAAAGACAGCCCATGTCAAACATAAATCTGTCACTACAAAGCAATAAAACAGGTCAAAGAAATAAATGTTTTGTGTCCACAACACAAGACGAAAGTGTCATTAGACACATTAATACATTTAATTCCATTTTCCAGCTTCTGTCCATTAAATATCCTCTGATAGTTCTGATTAACCATATGACAGCATTATATCATGTTAAGTCTAATGAAATAATAGTTTTGGAGTCATGTTCTTCTTATTGTGTCCACAACACAAGACGAAAGTGTCATTAGACACATTAATACATTTAATTCCATTTTCCAGCTTCTGTCCGTTATTTATATTTGCGCACATTATTTCCTGAAAGCACAAAGTTAAATATCCTCTGATACTTCTGATTAACCATATGACAGCATTATATCATGCTAAGTCTAATGAAATAATAGTTTTGGAGTCATGTTCTTCTTATTGTGTCATTTTACACATAAACAGCAAAAGAAATGCATGAGTCATTCTTTGCCATTAAAAATGACCACAGCTTTAATTTGCTCTATTTTGTTGATGTAAGTGGACACAGCAGAGCGTTGATATGTGGTCATGTCTGATCCTCTACGTAGATATCTAGTCCTTCTGTAGATGGCGCTAACCTTCTTTCTAAAGGACTGCCCTGTGAAGACATACAACAAGGGGTTTAAGGCACTGTTGAGAAAGGCAAGATATACTGAGAGCTGTCTTCCTATATCCAGAGTGCCAGACCACAACTTCTCATCCAGCACTTTGACATCACAAAGTATATCAAGAAAGGTGAATAACTGGAAAGGACTCCAACATAGCAAAAATACCAGTGTAACAGCATACACCAGCACCATAGCCTTTTTATCACTGGTATGATGAAAGCCAACACTTTCCCTCCTCTGAGATAAAACCTTGATTATATTTCCACTGCTAAAAACAATGACCAGAACAGGAAGAGCAAAGCCCACCACATTCATCACAATCTGACGGGCCAGGTTCCAAGAGCTGTCATGGGTGTAATCCAGAATACAGGCTGTAGTCTCATACTCCTTAAAGAACTTGACCTTTCTGTGAGCCATTGTTGGCGTGCTCAGTAAGAGCCCTAATATCCACAGGATGACGCAGATCACCTTGGCGTAGAGCGTCCGTCTCAGCCACCTGGCCTTCATGGGCTTCACAAATGCTAAGTAGCGATCAACGCTTATCATAACCAGAGTGAAGATGCTGGTGTAAAAATTAATGATGATCATGGCGCTGATGATTTTGCATAAGGCATCTCCGTATGGCCAATTAAACTCGTCGAGAATGGACATTGCCCAGAAAGGAAGGCTACACAGAAGAATAAAGTCAGCCAGTGCCATGTTGCTCAGATAGATCTCCGCTACAGTCAGTCGATCTTTGTGGGCAACAAACACCCCCAGTACAAAGCCGTTAAAGAGAAGACCTGTGAGGGATAAGGTGAAGATGTATGGGGGGATGATGGTGTGGATAAAGTTCCATTCTGCAGTGAGTGGAGACTCTGATGGCAGAGACAAGCTGCTATTTTCAATCCATGCCGTTGCCACAGTTGTGAGCTCCATTGACTCCACTGACTAGGAAATAAAATAATTATTCATAACACTTCAGTACAATGTTAGTTTGTTAGATTAAAGCTGAACATTTTAAATTAAGTAGGAATTCAAATTTTTAACTAAACGTCTGTAACTGAACACAAAGCAGGTAATATAAATAATGGACAGGTTGCTAATTTTATGACTTTCTTTTATCCACTTAGGAAAGCTCAGGTCCGGGGAGGAAGCAGACACCTCCACATTAACAAGATGATTATTTTCCCGTTAAAAGAAAACACTCTGTAGCCTAAAAATATCAGTTACACCTTCTTTGTTGTCTATCGTCTCCTTTCTTGCAATTTAATAACTGGATGAGTATTTTGAAAAGACAAGAGAACTTCTTACCATATGCTTCATGATAATGTTCCTCCTGTGGTCTAAGTGGAAATGAAAGAAAACGTGTCTGAAACGGGGCTTAACTGTGCACAGCGAGCTCCTGGTCAGAGTACACAGTGAGGCTTCTATGGGCGTTTTGTATATAGAGGTGCATTCTTCCACACCAACAGTCAAGGAGTTGAATTTATCAAGTTGTTTATGAAGGAGTCAAAATTTGGACAGCGTACATTGATAAGAGCAGCTGAAAATGCAGTGGAGTACGTGTTGGAGACAAAGTGCAGACTGTGAGCATTCCAGTACAGAGGCTGTTAGGAAAATATTACTACTATTTTCATTATCATCACAGATTTTGAAAAACTAATGACAAGTTCTAAAGTGTTATGTTACTGAAACTGTCACGATACACAGTACCTTTATGCACCTATAAGATTTTTTCTCAAAGGAAAAATGTATTGTCTGTGAAAAAATGTACTCAATGTGTAAGTACATTTCATGTACAATAGTGTTCAAAAGTCTTGAGCAACTTCTAATGGGAACGTGTTTTATTTGGTGTGACCACCTTTATTCTTTAACACATCCTGAACTTTCTTGTAATTTCTTTAAGTAGTGTTCGGGAAAAGTTCTCCAGGCTTCTTGAAGAAGATTTAAAGCTCTTCTTTGGATGTTGGCTGCCTTTTGTTTAATCTCTGTCAAAATGATCCCACAGTGCATCAATAATGTTGCTGGGGAGGCAAGTCCATGACCCGAATTTGTATTTTTCTATCCAGGTGTGCATTTACTGCATTGACAGTGTATTAGGGATCATTCTCATGCTGAAAGATGAAGCAGCAGCCAAACAGATTCTCCAGATGTTATCGAATGGTGATCAAAATCAATGTATCAGAAGTTATTGGGGGCTTACTAGGACTACACTTTAAAAAAAAGTCGGAACTGTTTCTAATGTTCATCAAACCAAGTTTTTACTGATAAATACGGAGGTGTCAAAACTTGCATTAAAGGTACAGGGGGAGGACAAATGCCGTCTTTATGGTGGAAAGAATTAAAAAAAATTTTGTCTGGCTCATTGGAAGCAAAATATGAGGAAATGAGGGGCAGCTCTAGACTTTTGCACAGTACTGTATGAATCAGCCATCTGATTTAGCAAATTAGAGCATTTATCCATGTCTATGACCTCTTTCTGTCTGCTATGCTGTTGTGATGTCATTAACAAAGCCTTTAATTTTTCATCTATAAACATTTCACAGTTTATACAATTAATGTCTTTCAAATGTTTAACTAAAAAAAAAAAACTCTAGCATGATTTATATAATTTATCATTATTCCAATTTATCTTCAGCTTGTATTTCATCCAGTTCTGATAATGCGTTTTATTCAAACTCACGATATTGGCAACAATGGCAAATGTTAAGCCAAATTACAATCACACTGGAGATAATATAAATTTTTTTATTTGTAGGAAAGGAATGTAAACGATGATCGAAAAATTAGTATGACTGAGGCTGTATCTTCCTTTTATGGTCAAAATGACAACAGCATACTGGAATCACCATCATACTCACTGAGGCCTTTTTTTTTTTTTTTTTTAAAAACAAACTAGTTCATTACCAAAACATCCTAAATATTCATTTCCTAACAAAGCAAAAATACTCCAACTCTTAATAGCCTCAGATATGTTGTGGCTGATATGTCACAGAATGTATGACAACTCATGCTTCAATGCTCAAAGTTCAAACTAAAATAATATTAAGATTATTTCTTTAACCTTCGGGGAGGATAAAGTTCATTTTGTTCAAATGCTGTGTTGTAGTACATGTTTAAAACTATACTATATTCTTAGTAAAGCCCAAGCACGATGAAGTCAGTTTTATATATTTATCTTACATCTGTGACTTTGAGTACGTGTGAGTGCCAACTTCAACACATGGGCTCATTCAAGAAACCAAACCCTGGTGTTTTTATAGACAAAATGGATAAACGCCAGCCTCCTTCAAGAATTAGGCTTTTTTTTTTTTTTTTTTTAGGTAGCCAGCCTGTCTCTCTTTAGACAATATGGAGTAATGGGAAGCATTTGTCAAGAGCAGCCCTCAAGTTCAGCATTTTTGAAATCCTTTCTATTTGCTTTCCCACTATTTAGAAACACTGGGAAAGAATTAGTCTACCTCTGCAGAAACAATTACAAAAACTCCTCACCGCCTCTGAGATCCTCCATTAAACATGTTTTTACTTGTTTGTTCAGTTCAAAAAGTCAAAACATATGTAAAGGTAAAATATTGTGGTTTTGGTGGAGGAGTTGTCAGAAGGTGGGTGTACACATTGTAAACAATATACACGCAAGTGCAGCTATGCCCTTACCATCTTACAGACTTTCCTGTATTCCCCTCTTTCTCTTTAGAGTAACCTTTGGTCACTTTTAGTTTCTGAGAGTGATGGCTCAACCATGTGGAGGACCAAAACTGACATAATTAAAAAATAAAAGCAGAAAAATATATATATTGTATATATTTTGTTTTCCTTTTCCTTATACATGCGTTTTCATCAAGAAATGTATAAATTTTCTTTTCGTTTTCCTTACACAAGCATGTTTGTCAAGAAATGTAAATATATATGTCATGGTCCTGGGCCGGTGGCCCAGCGTTAAAAATAGTGTTTTTCCTTTTCCTTATACAGTACATGCATTTTCATCAAGAAATATATATATATTGTTTTGCCTTTTCCTTATACAAGCCTTTGTTCTTTTTACATTTCCTCGTCTCCTCTTTTACTTTACCGTATGCATTTCTGCCTTATTATGCAAATGAGGAGGGCTGCCCTCTTGCTCCAGCTCCTCTACTATTGGGCAATAAACAGCAGGATCCATGTGCAGGTGGATTGTGCATGCCCGCACCTTTGGCCATGGAGTTTACATAGTCTAATACGGTTTTAGGATATACTGTGACATGCAGACAAGTTTTCACTAACAACATGTTCACAACTGGACAAAGGCTACAAACTCTTCATTGAACGTTATGGAGGTACGTGTTTTTGTCTTTTCTAGCTTTTCTAATTACTAGACTAGGATAGCATTAGTCAATTTGTTTGCTGGTTAACATTATGTGATCTTTCTGTTTTGTAAATAGAATGTCTTTAGGCTCTAATCTTGATTAGGTCCTTATTGTATAGACTAGGGTTGCCACCCGTCACAAAAAATACAGTCGTTTGTTATTTGGAAGTTAAATGTGGTTTCCCGGTGCTGTCTGTGTGTCCTGCAGTTTCGGTTGCCGACAGACACCACAATCTGCGCCTTTTTTACTGTCCACCCGCTGCACCATGTGCTAAGAAATTAAACTCTTGCAAAGATACAGATGTGTATCCTTGAAGACGCTCATCCCAGGCTGAAGAGCTTCAGTGAGGATGAAAGGCGCACGGTGAGCCGAATGATGTCAGGAGATAAACACCGCAGACAAATAAGAACCTAGAAGACCCAGGCATCAGTCACATTTCTTCATCCCCCATTCATCTAAATGGCTATTTGAATAAATTAACAGTAAATCAATAAATTTTGCCAAAACAACTATATATATATATATATATATATATATATATATATATATATATATATATAAATGCATTTCTAACATAAACATTTCTAACATAAACATAAGGGTGGCTGTAGCTCAGGTCACCTACTGATCGGAAAGTCAGCAGTTCGATTCTTGGCTACTCCAGGCTACATGCCAATGTATTCTTGGGCAAGATACTTAACCCCAAGTTTCTCTCCGACGCAACCGTTGTAGTGTGAATGTTAGCTAATTAAAGCACTTAGCTTAGTTAATCATTGGAAGTGCTTGTATAAATGGGTAAATGTGTTGTATAAGCGCTTTGAGTGCTCAGACTGAGTAGAAAAGCTCTATATAAGAACTAGTCCATTTACCATAGAAGTGAATAGAACGTATTGCTTTGCTTTTCATATATGCCCTCTCTATTATCTTTATAACAAAATTTTACTATTAAAATTTGCAGCAACTTAAACTATTAAAGGAGTTATTTTTGTATTACAAACATGTACAGGGAGGTGATTAGTGTGACTGTCATAGTTTTCAAGGTCACGTGACATAATGAAATCTATGTTAAAATTGTCATATCTCACTTTGCAGGTCCTCTTCCAGATCCTCACATCATGGCCAGCAGGGAGAAACTGAAAGACACACAGCCACAACCAGAGATATGCAAGTTGCTGCATTGACTTAAGGAGGATGAGGACCTTATCCTCTCAATGAGACAGAGACTTGATCATTTCTATCATTGATCATTTCTATTCTTTCTTAAGTTGAATATAAATAAATATATATTTTTTTTACCATCACTGCTCCATGTACAATGTTTAATATAATTATTAAATGTTTGCAAGAAACTGCCAAAAACCTTGTTTCTTTGTTACACAAGGGAAGCTTTAATTTGAGCATTTTTTCTCCTTCACGTGCTCCATTGCCAGATGTGTAGAGTGTACAAAAATATGCAATTTAAATGTAAAAGATGTACATATGCATATGACTCAAGACAAGCTATTTACAAAACATTTTACAGAATTCATCACAGCATCAATTCATTCATTAATAGCTATTAAAAAAAAGAGGTTAGATGTACAGCTGCTTGCAGTAATGAATGTTCATCCAAGAGGTGTGAGTTGAAGGGGCAGGGAGGCTCTGAACTGGTTTGTCTCCTTTTAGACACTGTCACACACTGTCCTCCTCCACAAAAGATTTAAAAACTTGGCCCCTCATCTCTCCTGATTGCTCTCCCTCAACAGACACGTATTTCTGCATCCACTGCAAAATCATGGAAACTCAAATGCAGAGTTTCTTGTTTATTATTGGAACAGCGTGGCACACTGCAGCAACATCTTGATGACTGTGCCATGCTTGTTAGGTGGGCTGCTGCTGAGAAAGATGGACACAAGAAGAAAGCAAAAAGAAAATTATGAATCACATCAGAACGTGGAAATGGTTTGGCATATAGCTTTTAAGTCAGTATTTAAAACACTATTCTAAACAACAGTGTTGGAAGATGTTAGTGATTTGACATTAATATAAAAAGTAAACCTTTTAATGTTATAGCACTGACAGGCAGCAGTATATATTTTAGCTACCTGTGGCTAAAGTTGCTGCTAGTTAGCTTACTTTCCAATCGGAGACTGTTTCTTTTATACACAGATACAGAACGGTAAAATGACAATGATGGATAACGTTACCACGGCTAACTAACACGTAAATGTTATTGTTAACCTTACCTTTGGCTATATCATAAAGATGATGAGCATCCATGAATTTTCCAGGCAGGTCGCTGACAATTCCAGGTCTTGTCTCAGACAATTGCAGAAGAATTAAGTCACCTTGCTAGCTTAGCTGAAACTGTCAGTGATGACTATTTATTGTTTTGTGTAGATATTTTGAATGAGAAGCTACTCCATTTAGCTGCAGACCAGAGATGTATAAAGTACTGGAGTAGAGGAGTGGAGTAGAAGTACAAGTACTATATAAAAAAACTGACTTGAGTAAAAGTTGAAGTGTTCTTTCAACACCATACTCAAGTGGAAGTACAGAAGTACTCAATTTTTTTGGTACTTAAGTATTGCAAGTAGAAGTATTTCAAAAATTGCTACTCAAGTACCGAAAGAACAAGTACAAGTAAAAGTACAAGTACTGTGTATATTAAAGAAAGGCAGTCAAAAGTTTGATTATCATTGTTTATATTATTTCAAACATTTGAAAGGCACAATGTATTTGGCTGAAGCTGGAGTACAATGATAAAAGGCCATACAAGTGTTTACAAAAAAACAAACACAAATAAAACATCTCAAAAGGCCAGAGGGGCAGTCCACAGAGCAGCTAAAAGACAAACCTGGACAAGGTGTTCCTGGGACGTCATCCATCTCGATATCGGACAGTAAGCTGACGCGTTCTGTCCTCAATACTTGCAAGCAACAGCGCAAAAGGCGGAGACGAAGCCTGCGTTTTTTTTATAGGCTTGATCGCTCAAATCGCCCAATGATGAGCCAGCTTCATAAACCGTGACAGCGCCATCTACCGCTCTGGCATTGATACTATGACTTGGGGATGATTAATAACGTTTTCATAATAGTAACGAGTAACGATTCAGCACGTGAAAAATGTATCGGAGTAAAAGTATTAAATTAATCAAAAATATATAGTGGAGTAAAAGTGAAAGTAGGGGAAAAAATATGTACTCCAATAAAGTACAGATACTGCATTTTAGTACTTAAGTACAGTACTTAAGTAGTTCTACTTCGTTACTATACATCTCTGCTGCAGACACAGATAATGAAGCTGATCCATAAGTTCTAAAGATTTTGGAGGAGGTGGCATGTTGCTTGCACAAGTCTGTGTACCACACAAGAACTGTTGGGAGACCTGGATATTTTCTGCCCGCTGATGCCTTGGAATCATTTTTGCTTGCGGGTGTGTCAGTTACGGATATTGCCAAACTTTTTGAGCCTGCTAAACTGAAGTCAAAGGCGCAGGCATGCACAATCGACCTGTACATGGATCCTGCTCCTTCCTGTTTATTGACCAATAGTAGAGGAGCTGGAGCAAGAAGGCAGCCCTCCTCATTTGCATAATGAGGCAGAAATGCATACGGTAAAGTAAAAGAGGAGACGAGGAAATGTAAAAAGAACAAAGGCTTGTATAAGGAAAAGGCAAAACAATATATACATTTCTTGATGAAAACACATGTATAAGGAAAAAGCAAAACACTATATATTTACATTTCTTGATGAAAACGTATATGTAAGGAAAAGGAAAACAAATATAAAAAACAAACAAAACAAACAAACAAATATATATATATGGTAATGCATTTCTAACATAAACATTTCTAACATAAGGGAACACAGTTTTGCCTGCAGCTAAGTTTTCTAAAGTGTTTGGTTCTGGCTTTGCCAATCTAAGCGTGCAGTTAGGCTACATGCCAAAAAAAACATTCATACCAAAGAAAGAAGTGTGATATGGTTGTGCACAAACATACCAAGGATGTTAAAGGATCACTCTTCTGCATGTTTAGACCTGTTTCACAGCTGGTGTGATAAAGGTTTCTCATTGGCTTTCCCCTGCAAATGATTACTGTAAGTTTGCTGTCTGTTGTGTGGGTGTGAGACACACAAAAAAGACTCTTATTCTAAGGACACTGAAACACTAATTTGAAAAAAAATATAAAAAAGTAAAGCTAAGCTTAAATGGCCACGGCAGTCTCTATTATCTAAATCTCGTCAAACACTACTAACAATTATGATAACATGAAGTTCAATTCCTTCACAAACATTTTTTCTGAATACTCTTTATGTGTAAATAAATTTAGAATTTTGTGCTTTCTGTTTGTTTACTTGAGATGAGGTTGGAATCACCATAACCAGATGCCTCGCACTGGTTTTTCCTCCTGCATAGCAGGGGTTGAAACACTTCCCTTGCCCTCTCTTTAAAGTTCTTCCCAACAATCACATACAAGAAAGGATTCAATGCGCTGTTGCTATAGCCAAGGTAAGTAGCTAACTGGTTGCCAATGTCCAGCACATATGCCCACGTGCATCCAGAGATGACCTCATAGTAATCCAAGGTGTCCAAGAAGATTAGAATCTGGTAAGGCATCCAGCAAAGAATGAAAACAGCCAAAACAATAAGCACAAGGTACGCTGCCTTCCTCTCCACACTCCCGCTGTTGCTTCTTCTTATATTCTGTCTCTTTCGAATGACTTTAGTGATGTGGTAACTACAGAACGATACAACTGGAACAGGGATGAGGAAGCAGACTATGTTCACAGTCATGTTGTACCGCAATCGCCACCCTTCATGGGGGTACGCTAGGTAGCATGCATCAATACCCAGATGGGGGAAGAACTGCACGGAGCGGAAAAGAACAGCAGGGAAACTGAGCAAGGTACCAGCAATCCAAATGGTTGTGCAAATTCCATGTGCCCAGAAGGCCTGTCTCTGCCTTCCCTGAGACAACGGTTTTGTGAGAACCAGGTATCTGTCCACACTCACAACTGTAAGGAACAACACACTACAATAATAATTCATCCCAATGACAATGTTGATAAGTTGGCACATGAACACCCCAAATCTCCAGTGGAACTTGTTGATTATAGTAGATACCCAGAATGGTAGACAGGAAACCATGAGGAGATCAGCCGCTGCCAGATTGCTCAGGTAAATGTCAGCAACAGAGCTTCGCCGCTTCTGGAGGCAGAGGACACAAAGCACAACGGAGTTGCCGATCACTCCCAGAAGGCAGATGATTGACATATAGGCAGGCTGCATGGCGTAAACCCAGTCCCATGCATCTGTGTGGTTGCAGACAAGCTCAGCCGTTGTGTTATTCTCCATAAGTAGCTTAGCTGGCGTGTTTGAACCGAATGTTCAAGCTGCTGGACAGTAACAGTGATTCAAAGGAAAAAAAGAAAAAAAAGAGGCATGTTCACAACAAATATATGCTGTAGACTGACCTTTTAACTGTATCAGCACAGGTTTAATGCATGTGTCATTATCTTTCTATCAGGATTTCAGTTCTGAGAGAGAAGGGATAATTGATTTAATGGAGTGTGGCTAATGGTTGTTTATCAGCCAGAACACACACACCACACACATGCCAGCTTCAAAGAAGTCAGTCTTAGCAACCAATTCAGCAAGGCATATCTGGTGTTGGAAAAGGAAAGCCACAAAATAAAATATATGTTGAAGTCAAATGAAAATTGAAGATTTATCAATATTCAGCTTATTTGTTTATTTATTTATTTATTTTTTTCAGAAGAGATAAAACTGCATTGGGACCAAAGTCTGTATGAAAGTTGAATATACTGGCTTTCTGGTTTGGAAAGTTACACCAAACACACGTGAAGTCTTTTTTTAATGGCCAGCAGGGGGCAACTTCCCTAGTTGGATTAACACTTCCAGTTAGTGCCATTACTCTGTGACCTCAGTAAACATATTTCCCCTCAGTTTGGGTCCAAACTGAATTTTAAAAAATGCAGTTTATTTTATAAAGTCCTCAGTAGAGTCATAAACAAGGATGATCCAGACTTTGCTCACTGGCACGAGCCTTTAGCCTGTGTTCATCACGTCTGGTTTCACTTCACCAAGGAAACTGTGCTGAAGGGGCTCATTTTCAGGCATCATAAGAGGACTTCACTAACAGGATGAAGCCATACATCCATGTTTTATAAACAGTTTGTGATTTGGACTCATTCATGAAACAAAATTTTAGGCATCTCCATTAAATGACTGTCAACCAATTACAGAATAGTCATAAAACTTTGAATAAAAGCTTCACTTTTATGGTACCATAAAAAACTAATTAAAATGATCTTTGAGTATGAATGTGGGAATAACAAACATCCCAGATTTGAAAGAAGAGACTAAAAATCACATTTTGAAAAGCACACAAAAACACATGAAATGAGGTTAAACTGTGTATTTCCTGGCAGACATTTTACAGTTTGAGGTAACGTTTTCTGCCTGCATGCTTTTTATTCCACAACAATTTTCAGCACTAGCAATTGTGGTATAACCTGATATCCTGCTTGGCAAGCTATGCCTTCATTCTGAGGACACCTTTGGGTGTACCCTTGCCCACAGCCCATTTTGAGTAAACACTTGGCCATTAAATGGTGGTGTGGGGACAAATATACAATAAAAGAAAGTTATGTCTGTGCAGCCAACAAAAGAAGCATGTCTGTGCGTCACGACTGGAAACTCGTTGGGAGAATCCTGTTTAACTCTGGAAACTGTGAGTCAGAAACACCAGAAAACCCTTGGAGCATTTGGTCCAACATCCAGCTTCTGATGCTCAACAGTTGAATGCATCATAAAGATTCAGAAAGCAAAAGACCACATTGTTGGTTTTATTTAATATTATGTTCTGAGTAAAACAAATAGTGGTTCTGGTTGCATCTTCAGCAATAAACTACAGAATAGAAAACATTTATTTATGTTATTTTTTTCTGCACACAGATTTACATCACACTGCCTGTACTTCCTAAATTCTAATGCCTAGTAATGTTTATAACATATGAACCCAACCATATCACACACAGAAAATCCAAAATGTGTCTTCAGTTTTTGTTTTTTTGTTTTTTCCCAGTTCAGGCTAAAAGACATAAGTGTTTTGCATTTGTTAGTAATCTGAAACACAGTCACTTTTTCTGAAGATAGCATTAAAACCTTGTGCATCCGTTAACATTGTAAAGAAAGAGTATGTTAAGCAATCTCTCAACAATGTGTGATTTGGCCAGATTATTACATAGCTTTCAATTATGAATCTAGCATATCATTTTAACCATATCATATTAAGATAATATTATTAAATGACTCCACACTACTCTCATTCTTCTGTACTTTTGCACACAAAGAGTGCAGCATTTTATACAGAAGTTTTCAATGTAGAGGACAGATTTGAACGTGTGGACTCAGATGTTAATTTCTTTCTAATCCCCCACTGCTGGAAGAGTTCCTGAACTTTTTTCCTGAAGTTCTTTCCTACAATAACGTACAGGATAGGGTTAAGAACGCTGTTGAAGAAGGCTAAGTAGGTGCAGATCTGCATGCTGATGTCAAGAGCATTTTCAAGGTGACAGCCTTCCAGTACCTCTGCTCGTAAAAGCACATCCACTATGGTAACTACATGGAATGGCACCCAGCATATTAGAAAGGCCAGGAGGACTGCCAGTACCAAAATGGTGGCTTTTCGTTCTGTGTTTTCAGCATTGAACCTCTCAATTGCCTGCAATTTCAAAGACTGAATAATATTAAAAGTGCAAAATGTGATAATTGAAATGGGAATAATGAAGCTAAAAATGATCAACATCCCATCACAGAGCACTTCCACTTTGTGGTCTGGGTAGTTCAGATAGCACACGGTACCATAATCAGGGAAATATCTCACTTCCCTGAAGATGAACGTAGGTATACTCAGGAGTAGGCCAAAACCCCACGTCAGCAGACACCCTAGTTTAGCATATTTTGGACTACGCATTCTTCCGTGAGACATTGCATGAACCAGTGCCACATAGCGATCGATGCTAACCAGAACAAGGAAGTATATGCTGCAGTAGACATTGATCTTAATCCCCACATTGATGGCTTTGCACATGAAATGACCAAAAGGCCACTGAAAATCACTGATGATGTTAACGGCCCAGAAGGGCAAACAGGACACCAGGACGAGGTCAGCAGCAGCCAGGTTGCTCAAGTAGATCTCAGCTATGGTGCAGGCCTTCTTGTGGAGGCAGAAAACAATCAGGACGAACATGTTAAGCAGAATTCCCAGCACAGCGATGAGCAGAATATACACAGGTTGGCTGGAGGTGAGCCACTCCCAGACTTCATGATCTGGACATTGAGTGTCATTGGTGTCGTTTTTGTCTCCATATGATATTGTGGTGCTGTAGTCTGGGATGCTATAAAGACACAGGAAACATTAAATAAAGACACGGTCAAACATCAACAATAAATTATGTTCTTACCTTAAGTTTTTGTAAAATACCAGATGATGCCCATTCTCATATCTGTGATAAATATGTAGCTTTAGCCAGCACTTAGCTGGCAATTGTCTCTGCACATCCAATGGTTACCCTGCTACATACAATATTTACTATACAGATATGAGACAGATATCAGTCTACTTATCTTATTCTCATATCAGTGAACAGATGTTCTAAATGTATACCCAGTGTGCACTGTTTGTCATTCTTTCTGTGTCTACCAGGTTCAGTTTTCCAGTGCCTTTGTCAACTGCAGAAATGTTTCAACAATTGCAGAGCTAAATCTATAAGCCAGTAACAAATGTGTTGAAGATATTTATGCTTGTGGAGCAAGGTACGTTGAATCAACGACCTTTGTACTGAACCGAAAGATAACTGTAAAATGTAAAGACATAGTTGAACAACAAAAGTAATTGCACCTCTGCAGCTGCAGAGTTTTTAGGTACTAATGACAACCCCCAATAAGAATTAAAATACAACAAAGAAATGTGTCCATCTCCACACATGATCACGAAATGATCAATCCAATGCAACTGTCAACGTCACTCAAAAAGATGTATGCGTGTCCAAGCCTTGCAGCAACTGCCATATTCCACCAATAGCTTAATGGCAAAGCTTAATGGCTTTTGGGGTATTTTTACTTGATTCCAGATCCTATTACCTATTTGGAAATCTGTTTTGCATTATCTTAGCATCAATGCGAACTCTGTATCCTGC
Source organism: Archocentrus centrarchus (assembly GCF_007364275.1). Classification (NCBI taxonomy): domain Eukaryota; kingdom Metazoa; phylum Chordata; class Actinopteri; order Cichliformes; family Cichlidae; genus Archocentrus; species Archocentrus centrarchus. The sequence goes on along the minus strand of NC_044367.1, from coordinate 15,536,589 downwards.
ACTTTCATGCATGTGATTGAATGCTGAAGAACTCACTTCCCATTCAAACTACATCAGAACATTCAAAGTGGCTCCAAAGTTTGTTTCTGTTGCTGTAAGGAGCAGTTAGCAGAAGGCACAACGGAAGGCAGAAGCTTCTGTTTATAACAACCAAATATTTGTCATGGATTCAGTTTGTCTTTAGGAGAACACACTTTGGAAAATGTGATACTCTACAAGTCAAGTAATTTTTAATGTACAACAAAAAAGAACAAAACACAAAAAAAGGAGAAAACATGCTTCTTCTAGTCATTGATATGTAACACTATTTATATAACATGCAAAAAGACATGTTTTTTTTTCATCTCACTGATTTTACATTCACAGCAAAAGCCGTGCTCTGTGGCAAGTACATTCTTAACAGAATGTACTTGCCACAGAGCACATGCAATATTTTACAATATATAAAGTATATTTCATTTATACATACCTTGTAGATCTAAAAGTCATTTTTCAAAAGTATGTTCAGATGTCCTGCTGCACTGTTAACAGTTAACTCCCTCACTCTACTCTGCCTGTCTGTGCCTCGCGCTCCTAAAGGAAACTGTAATTAAAGTGATGTCACCAAAACAAAAAAAAAAGGCAAGGCACACAACCTCACTTCTCTAATTTCACAGTCAGTCTGTCTGCTCTCTGTCTCATGTCTGTATCGCACATTATTTAAAGTTACACTAATAACACATAACAAGCCATGCTTAAATCAAAATTTGACTAAAACTACATGTGACGTCTCCTTTATAAGACAGTAAACAAACTGAGGCATAATATGGATGCTTAAGAGTGTGAGACACCACACACTTAAATCATGCAGCACTTAGAAAATTAAGATCCAAAATAGAATTTATTGCATCCAAGTTACAGTTTCTAACTGCAGCAAAAGGTGGTGTTCTCTAGCTTGGGTATAACTGTGTTTTTGGAGGGCCTAATAAAGAAGGCATTATTTCTAGTTGTGGTCTAATAATTTGATACAAGGTGTAACTCCTTACATAGTTAATGTTTATATGACTGGATGTACAGTGCATCACAAAAGTGAGTACACCCCCTCACATGTCTGCATATATTTAAGTATAACTTTTCATGGGACAACACTGACAAAATGACACTTTGACACAGTGAAAAGTAGTCTGTGTGCAGCTTTTAAAACAGTCTTCATGTAGCGTAACAATTCGTCTTTTAAGATCCTCACAGAGTTCTTTGCCATGTTGGAACTTTCAGTGACCAGTATGAGAGAGTGTGAGAGCTGTACTACAAAATTGAACACACCTGCTCCCTGTGCACACCTGAGACCTAGTAACATTAACGAGTCACATGACATTTTGGAGGGGAAATGACAAGCAGTGCTCAATTTGGACATTTACGGGTGTAGTCTCTTAGGGGCGTACTCACTTTTGTTGCTGCTGGTTTAGACATTAATGGCTGTATATTGAGTTATTTTGAGGGAAGAATAAATTTACACTGTTATATAAGCTGCACACAGACTACTTTTCATTGTGTCAAAGTGTCATTTAGTCAGTGTTGTCCCATGAAAAGATATACTTAAATATCTGCAGAAATGTGAGGGATGTACTCACTTTTGTGATACACTGTATATGTTCACCAGCCACTTGATTAGGTACACCTGTTCAACTGGTTCTCAATGCAAATATCTAATCAGCCAACCACTTCTCAGCAGCTCAGTGCATTTAGGCATGTGGACATGGTCAAGACGACCTGCTGAAGTTCAAACTGAGCATTGAACTGGAGGGAAAAACATGATTTAAGTAACTTTAAATGTGGCATGGTTGTTGTGCCAGACAGGCTGGTTTGAATATTTCAGAAACTGCTGATTTGCTGCTGGGATTTTCCCCACACAGGCATCTCTACGGTTTCCAGAGAATGATCAGTAAAAGAGAAAATATCCAGTGAGTGGCAGTTCTCTGGGCAAAAATGCTTTGTTGATGCCAGATGGCAAAGGATATGAATGGATAGACTGCTTTGAACTGATAGGAGGGCAACAAAAACTCAAGTAACAGCAGAAGAGCATCTCTGAAAGCACAGCCTTCAAAACTTGGATTGGAAAAACATTGCCTGGTCTGATGAGTCTTGATTTCTGCTACAACATTCAGATGGTAGGGTCAGAATTTGTCATAAACAACATGAAAGCATGACTCTATCATGCTGTTGTCGAAGTAATGGTGTAATGGTGTTTCTTGGCACTGTTAACCACCACAACCTACCTAAGTATTATCGTTGATCACATCCATCCATTTATGATAGTGTACCCATCTTCTGATGGCTGCTTCCAGCAGGATAACTTGTCACTGCCATGATCCTGAATCTTTGACTCTGCATTTTGAGTTCAATATTTTAGTTTTGTTTATTATTATGTTTTCTGCTTAGTTTGTACTTTGATCTTGTCATTTCGAGTTTCATATTCTAGCTTTATTTCCTGGGTTTTTTTTTTTTTTCCATGATTTTATTCTGAGTTTAGGTTGCGTTTTCTTTCATTTGTATTATAGTTATTGTTTATAGTTAATTCCCTGAGTTTCATTTTTCCTGAGCTTCTGTGTTAGATCTTCCTGTGTTTTGGTACTTCCTGTTTTATTTTGATAGTCTCATGTGCGCTGTGTTTAGTTTTGCTTCGCTTGTCTTGTCTTTCATGATTAGTTTCAGCTCACCTTGTGTTTCCCATTTCCCTATTTACCTTGTATTTACAAGGGTGGGCTGAAAAGTTCATAGGCTGACCAAGAAGGAGTTATCATACAGTAATTAAAATTCAGCCTTTAGTGATGCTAACTCCATTGTATACAGAACTGAGGACTACATTAGGGGATGATGCTCCAGCTTTATCAACTGTGCAGAAGTGGGCAGCTGAATTTGATAGGTTCAGATCATTTTATAAAACATGGAACAAAGCACACAACTCTTAATTTTACTTGCAGCAAGGGGGACTGTCCTCTAAGTTCACTCGGAACAGAGAGGACAAGATCTCCGAAGGACGGCCTCCTTCGCAGCTGTTTTATTTCACTCGCTCACATGATTAAATCATGTATGTTTACACAAAGCTCAGGTAGCAACCTCACTCACTTCACATGATGAAATTATGTATGTGTGTGTGTGTCCTCATCAAGATAAAAGGGACAACAATGTAACACAGAAAACAAATGATCAACTTATAGAAACAGAAGCTCTGATAATTCATAACAACCAGAATAAAGTTACAGTTTTGGGACTCAAAACTGCGCCGCCCGCACCGCTACGTGGCATATGTATGTGGTCGCCTGCTCAGCCTTTGAGCCACAATGGCACCCCAGTGCCACGACTTTTGACACCTGATCAAAAGGGTACCAGGCTGGTCATGTCACAGGTGAACTTTGAAGCAAATCCAGCCAGTTTTCTTGAGCATTTCCTCACCCCAGATGAATGTTGGGTTCACCACTTTGATCCAGAGACCAAATGGCAGTCCGTGGAGTGGAAACACCTGTCTTCTCACCTCACCAAAGAAGGTTAAGGTGGCGTTATCGGCAGGGAAGGTGATGATCTCCGCTTTGTGGGATGCAAAGGGCATTGTGTTCATTGACTACCTTAAAAAAGGCCATACTATCAATGAAAAACACTATGCTAACTTGCTGAGGCAGCTGTGAAAGGCAATCAAGTCAAAACAGCCTAGAAAACTGATGACGGGGGTTTTGTTTTACCAGGACAATGCTCCTCACAAGTCTGTGGTTCCAATGGCTGCTGTGCACGACTGTGGCTTTGAGCTGGTTGATCACCCTCCATATTCTCCTGATTTGGCACCATCTGACAATTTCTTTTCCCCAACATGAAAAAACACTTGGCTGGGAAGCAGTATTGGACCAATGATGAGGTCACTGCTGTTGAGGATTTTTTTTGAGAGCGTCTATACCACAGGAATCGAAGCGCTGCAACACTAATGGAAGAAGCATGTGGACTGCAGGTGAGACTATGTTAAAAAATAAAACACATTTGGTCAAGTTCGACCATTGCATTGTGGTCAGCCTATGAACTTTTCAGCCCACCCTCATATTTATGGCCTTTGTCTCCCTTCATTTTGTTGTCATGTCATACAGACTGTGGTGTTCAGCTGCCTGTGAGTTTTCCTTCATTGCGCAACTGTTTTGGGGATTTTTGTTTTTCTGCCTGTTGGTCTTCAACATCACCTAAATGTTTGTTTTTTGTTTACCTACTCCATCTGACTAGTCTGCATTTGGGTCTAGAAATCTACACACTTACTGTAGGACATGACAATGAGTTCACTGTCCTCAAATTACCATCACAATCACCAGATCTCAATCCAATAGAGCATCGATGTGGTGTGTGATGTGTCCAACTGACAAATCTGTGTAATGCTATCATATCTATGTGGACCAAAATCTCTGAGGAATTGAAGATGGACGCAATACCCATTATTGAGAAGAGATTTCCACACACCGCTGGAGTGCAGAGACAAATGAATCCATTTACAGCACTTTGTAATAAGCGATAAGATTATTACCCTTAATAACACTGTCTTCAAACACTGAGTCTTCAAAAGTGCATTTTCATAGGGAGATTATGACAATATATCATTAGGCTGATTGCCATTGTCTGAACAGATATGTGCAATGCCAATTGTAATTTTATTTGTGTTGCCTACTTCCAGCTGGGGGATAAAAGCAATTTTGCATGGGAATGGCAAATTGAATGTCATATTACTTAATACTCCTACAAGACTTGCATACTGTCATGCATAGGTCACAATTAAAAATGTTGTTTTGTTAATGAAACAGGTCAAATCTGACAAATTAATGAATATTCTAAAAATTTCAGATTTGTTATTTTCTGTCTCACTGTATTTTTCTATCAAATAAGCCTTAAATCTCTGTTACAGTTCTCACTGTTGTTACTGATGCGAGCTGGTCTTCCTGGTGTAGGATCTTTTACATGTCTACATCTTAGCTGTTTCAAGCTCCTTCAGTATAAAATACCAGGCTTCAAACCATTTGAAAACACTTTTGATTGAATGGAGATCCTTCTGCATGTTAAATATTCACTGTTTCAATTTCTTTCTCGGATTTGACCAACATAAAATTACTAGACTGATCTTTTTATCAACTGTTCAACACTATGTAGGATTCTTTGGGCTTCTGTTCCGTGTGTTTTAAACAAACAGCAGTGAAGCCAATCCAATCCAAAACAACAAATCTAACACAGTCATCATGATGTGTTACTACCAGATACCAGATGCTTCCCCTCAGGGTGAAGTCCATACTTATCTTCTAATCTCTAAACAGTCTTGCTTATCTTTCCCGCTAATCAGATTTTCTGTAAACAAAAAGGCTTGTGTCTGTGTGACAAATCACTAAAAGGCACCAAAATGGACTAAATGGCTCTATCATTAAGCCAGCACTTATCTGAGAACTGAGATTTTCATTAGACTTGCAGGCAATATGTGGATGCACTACAGGACAATTAGAGACATATAATAAGATTTCAGCTACACATGGAGAATAATAGAGCAAACGACCATTTCCAAGTTATCACTGATTTGAAGAGACGAAGGGTTTAAGAGCTGTGTGGAAACTGAGCTGATGTGTCACAGTCATATTCTGATTGTGCAATAGACGCATGACCACAAGGAAGTTGGTGAACAGACTGACACACTATACTACAATAATATTTGAATCTTCTGGAAAATAATACTGCAATGATGCATTTCCCTTCCATACTTTGTGATCGCCATAGCTCAGATACTGGCAAACTGTCGCACTAGTTGATTTTGTTTTGAGAAAATATAACTGTTAGCGTATAATCGGCTTCGTGAAGAGTGACCTCGGATTGATCCCCAGCAGGTGGAATCCCTGCAGGCAGAGTAATGCAGTTAGCATTCATTTGTAGGCAGATGCCTGGCTGGTGCCTCTAGCTTTCCTCCAGGAAAATTCTTTTTGCAACAAATAGGTTGCTTCCTCCTTTCCTCAATCACCACTTTCCCATTTCTTAAATTAATATCAAAATTCAAAAGTTTGCCTCTTTACATCTCTTTAAATCCACTGTAATGCATTGCTTTAAGATGGGAAAATTGAGCACATCATTTCCTACTAGAAGAACAATAGCTCCAAAGTCTAGTTTCCTCATCTTGAATAATACAAGGAAGCTGGAATCTGCATCAACTGGCCATGTCCATGGCCGGATCATGGGTTAGAGTCTGGGCCCTTATGAGCAGACTTTGCATGTTTTCCCCATGTTTGAATACAGTAAACAAAGTTTTTCTTAAATCTCAAATTCTAAAATGTTGACACACTTCACATCCCTAAAATGAACATGGAAAACAGCCTCTTTGGCATTTGATGTATATCTAAAATTTGCTCCATGCCTCTGAAAGAAGAGGGTATGATTTATTGTTATTATTATTATTATTATTATTATTATTATTGAAACAAACATGAGTAGAGTGACGTCTCCTGCTGTATGTGACAGCTTTAACATAAAAAGTAGAACAAAAATTAAGAGGTTGAAAATACTGCTACAACTTTTGTGCCACTTACTGTAAAGTTAGAAAGACTTCCCATTATTTTTAGTGGGGTAAAATCATCTGCACATACTCTCCAGTTATAAATGTTATCTTGCTTCCTGAAAACTGTCTAAAGAGTTATTTATAGAGTTGTTTTTAAGAGGATGAAATGCACTGCTTCTGTTTCAGTCCAGAAATAGCTAGCGCCATGCTTTCAGTGGTTATCCCAACAACTCCATAACAATAGTAAATTGCTGCCAGTGAAAACACTGATAAGAATGCTTATTATCTTAAATAAAGAATGGTGTTGTGGTTTCTTGCCACAGTAAATTATTGGATGGTGGCAGGCTAAACTTAAAGGAAATTTGCTGAGTTTGCATCTCATGTCTTTCAGATTCCTTAGATTTTAAACCACTATAAAAACAATAGAAGCTGTATAAGTAGAAGCTGGTGTGTGGTTTTCCACATATAATTTCCAATGACAAGAGCACAAGAAACAACTTGACCAATAGTGAGATGTAACCCTAATCCCTGCTCTTTGATTAAACTTTGTTTTTTCAAAGGTAACTAGTTTAAGATGTGTTTCACACAGCATAACATAGTGTGGTCCACTAGAGGCACTATACTGGGATTGAAATAAACACTGCAGTCAAAAATGTGTCATACAAGAACTGTTACAAGCAGTTTTATTAATTATATAAACATGTAGAAAAAAATATATACATATGTTTTATATATGACAAAAACTCAACCTTAGCTTGACCTTTCAGAAAAACTTCTGGCCCAACCCTATGTAGAGACAAACCTAATGAATTCGGTCCCACAGTTTATTACCTGAAATGCTATAGACTTGCAAACTTAAATGTCCTTGAGTAGTCATGACAACAGACTACATATCTGTATGCTGCTGTTAGTTATGTCTCCGTAGTGTGCAATGAGCTACATAACAAATGTGTGGGTGACGAGGAGGTAAGGCTTGTGTTACTTTTCAGAAATACCCAGCTCATTTCCTGTCTCCTTGCGCCTGTCTGAAAACGTTTTTTCCAGGCTCCATTACTCAGTGTCAATCCCACCCCCCTCTCCCACAACTCCTGGCAGATTTGAGACAAGAGGGCGCAGCTCCTGGTATGTATAATTTTCACAGCTGCCTTGTACACTCAGGGATAGTGTACAAGCAGAGTGAGTAAGCACTTCTAAGAAGTGAAAGGAGTGGCCGTGGGCCTGCGCTGTCTGAAACCACTAATGCAACTTTGATGAGCACTAAACCTTGGAAAACAAAGTCATTTCTTCCAGTATCAAAGATTTGACCAGTGCTGCTCAAATGTTCCTGGCAGATAATACACAGACCACAACACTGCTGTTTATACTGTTGGAAATCCACAAATTGTGAAACAAGTTGCTCATAGATGCCCTCTATTACATTTTATATCATTTAATTTAATAAAAGGCATTGGAAAATGTTGAAATCAACAGACAGACAATCAGGGACAAACCACCCATCACAATTATTATGAAAGACTTTGAGTCAGCAGTAAGCAGGCAGCCACAGTCCAAATGTCTGGCGTCTGAATTTTACTTTTGTTTTCACGCCATGGTTTGGATGTTAGAAAAAAATAAAATAAAACATTTAAAGCCAGTAGAAAAGTACATCAGGAAATCTGCCATTTATGGGCCTCCAAATGTGTTTATGCCAACTGACTAAGCTGAAGTTTGCATATTTGGCTGTGGGCGTTTATAGTTTAGAGAAAAACAGAGCGAAAAGTAAACTGCGGTAGAAAACTCACTTTATTAGGGAATAATATTTGATCTTTCTGTGACTCGCAGAGCACGTAATTGTAATTGTGACTCCTGGTTAAGATATCATTGAAATAAATAATTTCAAAGACCAATCTTTCATCAATGTAATACAAGCACTGTTGAGCAAACAGAGAATTTTGGTGCTCTAATCTGTGCTATACTTAACACTGGTTATGTTTTTGTCTGACCACTTTGTCTGACCCAGATTATTTAGTCTCACACTTTGGAACCGTTATTTTTGACTTTTTTTTTTTTTTTTTTTTTTAAAGACCACAGAAGAAAATGTGAGAGAAAAAACAAGTTTTCTATATACACATTATACAGACACACAGTCTGCTTTTTTTTTTCTTTTTAATTTTCTTCAATTTACCTGTAAAAAAAAAGTCTGAAAACTAAAATGCAATAACACAAACAGGGTTGTCTTGTCATGTCAGCTCAAACATTAAAAGACACATACATTTAGCCATATTTTGAAATAAAAACAAACAAACAAACAAACAAACACTGGTCTCACTTGTTAAAATTCTGTTCTGTCAGCTCGACCCTGCAGGCTCTCCACTCTTGCTTCCTTTGCGCCTCTTGGATGTCACCTGTTGCACAACTGCAACAGGACTCACTTAAATTAAAAACGTGTTTTTTTGGCACATTAGCTGAAATGTTAGTCATAACAAGGTCCTTGTAGCACAGGATATGGGAGTGTTTGTTATTTCTGCACAGTCTGAAAGGACTTCAAGGCCAATATTAACCTTAGGCCAACAAAATCACAGTGATATTTTTAAAGGAAACTGCAGCTACTTATCACTAACGTGTGTCTTTTCCTCTAAATGCATGACTGGAAACAAAAAAGAACTTTCAGCGAGACTTCAGCAATGAAATTATGTTTTAAGAAAAAAAAGGCAGTTTGTTAGTCATTATCATTCCAAAGGAAAAGATTCTTCAAGTATGAGAGGGCTCTGTGATGTAATCCTCTCTTGGCTGCTCCCCAGTCTTCCTCTGTTATATGGGTGTGACCCTGGTTTCTGCAGTGTGGCCCTCACAACAAATGATACAGACTGTAAACAGGGGTATTCTCAGTTTAAGCAAAAAATTATATACTTTATATAGATAAAACATACTTTCCAATTTATCACAGCAAATCTGAGCTTGGCCTTAAGCAATTTAGTTTATTTTTTAACTAAAAAAAACAAATTCACTTCAGTTCAATTCAATTTTAGATACATAGCACCAAATCACAACAAACAGTCGCCTCAAGGTGCTTTATATTGTAAGCTAAAGACCCTGCAATAATACAGAGAAAACCCAACAATCAGACAGTCCCTATGAGCAAGCACTTGGTGACAGTGGGGAGGAAAATTCCCTTTTAACAGGAAGAAACCTCCAGCAGAACCAGGCTCACCAGGAGGGGCAGTCATCTGCTGCGACCAGCTGGGTGTGAGGGGAGGGAGACAAGACAAAAGACATGCCCTGGAAGAGAGGAAGAGATTAATGGTATAATTAATCACAACACATTGCTTATTTTCAATTAAACAATGGATAAACATTAAAATAAAGGATTAGAATTACATATTTTTGCAAAATATTCCTAATCTGTATTGTTCTCTATAGACTAAGACACACAGGAAAAAATCCTTGTACCCCACTGATCCAGCTGCTGATTCTAGCAGGCACTACAGGGTGCTAAATATCAAAACATTTCAGACTTCTATGTTTAATGAGCAAAGTTTGTGTAATAAAATATTTTTTGTAATATGTCTAGTATACTAAATATACCTATATTAATCTACAAAGTATACAGTTCCATGTATATAATATTGATTTCATGTCAAACGTAAGTCTTAATATATAGTTATAATGTACATGTATTCTACTTACCCTCTTATGATCTTGTTTATGTGTCATTCTTATGCTCATTGTACTTGTAAAATTGTTCTTTGCATCATATTTATATTTGAATTGCATAAAATCAAAATTAAATTTATTTGAAACACTCGTTATTCTGATTCTATAATACACAGGACGTAATGTGTGTACAGCAAACCCTCATTTTCCTGGAACACCATTAGAAAAAAATGAATAGGGATCCATCTACTGGACAAAGTATGTAGTGTACAGTTCCTTGGAAAAATTGATGAATAAACTCTTTAAAGTAAAACAAATTTGGTGCACTTGTATGAAAATAATAGAAAAATAAATAAATTATCTACACACGGTGACTGCCATCGAATGTAACATTTACTCCTCCCTGACCAGATACAGAAAGAAGACTTACTTTATTTTTGTTAGGTAAAAGTAAAAATTATAACAATAAAATACTTTGTAAATAAAGACTGTCCATTAAACATTTTACACAAAAAACTTAGATTTTTATACTTAGCGTTAAAGATAAAAGTGTTCAATAGATGACTAAGATGACAATACCGTATATTAGATAACAATCATCAGTGAATTAGTGAGTGTATCACTTAAGTATTGGGGAATTTCTAAAGAGACTTGCTGTTTATCTTTTGAATTTTGTGTATCTTATCTAATTGGTTTTCTATTTGTTAATTGTTTATTGTGTTTTGAATTATTAATGTGACAGAAAGCAACAAGTTAAATTTAAAGAAAGATACAAAATTTGATTAAGAAAAGTGAATGAGTACAAGTACGGAGGGACAAGCACAGATATCTCAGTGTACTTGAGTAAAGTATAATATACAATAATGCTGATAACACTTATTTTAAATGCAGGAACTTTATTTGTAAACACTTTCCACTAATTGCTAGTTTGAATTACAAAGAGCTTACCATTAAACCACATTCACTGAAACGACCTTACAGATGTCATGAATCATAAGTGTGATGATAAATACAGGAATTGCTCCTCAGAGAAAACAGTGTCCCTGGCACACTTGTCACTTTCAGAGTGAGCTCGAGATGACATAGATCAGCATCGATCAATCTCTAAACACCTGTCAGAAATTCATCACAGCACAGAGAGCTGGACATCCAGTGTTAATCCTTTTCCTTCCTATTCTCTGGCTTTTTTTTTTTTTTTCTTTTTCATTTCAGTCATCTTGTCATTTTTGGTCAGCCTGCACATTTGTCTCTCTATGTATCTTACTCTCCTTTTAATGGATCCTCCATTAGCCCCTGGAGTGGTTTCCGCTTTTATTTTGGCCAGCAACCATGTCAGTGAGACTCAACTGTGTCTGCCAATGGATGCATCACACGATGGGAGTGAAACATGTCAGTCTCCATGGTGACAGGCTGTATGTTCTGCATGCTGATATCCACTCACATTCGGTGTAGTGACAGAGCAGCTGCAGGCCAGCACAGAAATCTGACACTTACATTTACTCCCATTTAAGCTATATAAGACTCTTCTCTATTCTTTTCGTTTGTTGTGCCACTTTGTTTCCAGTTTGTCCATTTGCTTTGTTTTCACCTGTCTTTGTGTTTAGTTTCAGTTTTCATGTTTCAGGATTAATTATTTTTGTCTCTTCCCCCCATTAAAGTAAGTGTCTGCCTGATCCTTGTAAGTCTCACCTGTGTTTGATTGTCTCTCCATATGCCTTGTTCCTGTGTCTTGTTTTGCAGTCAGCCCGTGGGGTGTATATACTCACCAGACACTTGATTAGGTATACCTGTTCAGCTTCTCATTAATGTAAATATCTAAATAGCCAAAAAATATGGCAACACATCAATGCATTTAGACATGTGGACATGGTCAAAACTTGCCGAAGTTCAAACTGAGTATCAGAATGGGGAATAAAGGGGATTTAAATGACTTTGAACTTGACATGGCTGTTGGTGCCAGACAGGCTGGTCTGAGTATTTCAGAAATTGCTGATCTGCTGAGATTTTCCCACACAATCATCTCTAGGGTTTACAGAGAAAGGTCTGAAAAAGGGAAAATATCCAGTGAGCAGCAGTTCTCTGGGCAAAAACACTTCATTGATGCCAGAGGTCAGAGAAGAATGGCCAGAATGCTTTGCGCTGAAAGGAAAGCAACAGTAACTCAAATAACCACTCCATATAACCAAGGTATGCAGAAGAGTATCTCTAAATGCACAACTCATCAAACCTAGAAGCAAATGGGCTACAACAGCGCACAACTGCACCAGGGACCACTTCTGCCAGCTAAGAACAGGAACCTGAGGGTACAATTTGGACAATAGGAGACTGAGAAAACATTACCTGGTCCCGTTAGTCTCAATTTCTACTGCAACATGTGGATGGCTAGAGCAACATGAAAGCATGGATCCATCCTGCCTTGTATGAATACCTAAGGTTGGTGACCATGTCCAACCCTACATTTTACCACAGTGTGCCCATTTTCGGATGACTGCTTCCAGCAGGATAACCATACCATGTCACAAAGCTCAAATAATCTCAGCATGACCATAAATTTACTGTACTCAAATCTCCTCCACCAGATCTCAGTCCAATAGAGCACCTTTGGGATGTGGTGGAACGTGGATTCACATCATGGATGTGCAGCCAACAAATCTGCAGCAACTCTGTGATGCTATCATGTCAAAATGGACCCAAAAAGCAAAAGGGGGTCCAACCCAGTACTAGCAAGGTGTACTTTGATGTGATTAACTGCAAGTTTCATAGCATATAATAATGTATGCGACACTTTAAGCCTGAAAGGAAAAGCCTAAACGCTTGACTCATACATTAAGGGGAACCAGTGGCTTGGTTTTACAGGCATGGATTGTTGACCACTTGTATGTAGCTTAGAAATTTGATTAACCTGGAATGGTTTACAATTCACAGAAATCCCCTGCCAAATGTTTCTGGGTAGATTTTCTTAACTTCTTAATTTGAGACAATAGGTTATGTCTTGAGGTAATTTTGGTACACAGCAAACAGAGCGTTTGGCTAATCTATAACATGGTGAAAACCACTTTAAGCTTCCCGCAAAATAGGCGTCACTCATTACTTTAAGACATAAAGGACAGGACACTTCACATGCACCTGCTAAAACTATCAAAGACTGTGATTAAACTGGCTCTCATGGGGAGGAGAAAAGGAACAGCAAGGATTATGTCTGCTGTGGAGGATAAGTTCATTAGAGTTATCGGCCTCAGACAATGGCAATCGATGGTACCTCAGATTAAGTAGCAGAGTTTTTGTGAAACACTAAAGGAAATGCTTGGTGTCTGCATGTGTGTTTCCATTATTAAGCATAGGTAAGAAGGCATAATGGAGTGGGAGCTTTACAACACCTTGCAGCAACAGGCGATTGCATAATGGCTCATTTTGTTGCAGCTAGAATACTGACAGGGACTAGAATAACAGAGCATATTTCTCCCATATTGGCTTCTCTTCATTGGCTCCCTGTTAAATCTAGAATAGAATTTAAGATTCTTCACAAATACAAGGTCTTGAATAATCAGGCCCCATCTTATCTTAAAGACCTCATAGTACCACATCACCCCAATAGAGCACTTTGCTCTTAGACTGCTGGCTTACTTGTGGTTCCAAGGATACTTAAGAGCAGAATGGGAGGCAGAGCCTTCGGCTTTCAGGTCCCTGTTCTGTGGAACGAGCTCCCAATTTGGATTTGGGAGACAGACACCGTCTCTATTTTTAAGATTAGGCTTAAAACTTTCCTTTTTGATCAAGCTTATAGCTGGATCAGGTGACCCTGAAACATCCGTTTCTTCTTATTCACCTCTTTTTACTCTGTTTATACTCCACTCTGCATTTAATCATTAGTTATTAATATTAATCTCTGGATCTCTTCCACAGCATGTCTTTTGTCCTCTCTCTCTCCCCTCAGCTCCAACCGGTCGCGGCAGATGACTGCCCCTCCCTGAGCCTGGTTCTGCCGGAGGTTTCTTCCTGGTAAAAGGAAGTTTTTCCTTCCCACTTTCGTCAAGTGCTTGCTCATAGGGAGTCGTTTTGATTGTTGGGTTTTCTGTGTAATTATTGTAGGGTCTTTACCTTACAATATGAAGCGCCTTGAGGTGACTGTTCATTGTGATTTGGCGCTGTATAAATAAAATTGAATTGAACTGAATTAATGTGACCTTATTGGGACCTGTGTTGTTCAACAACGGCCTAAAGCACGTCATGATTTTTCCTTAGTGTAATCCTGGGAGCTGCACCACCCCCTGATGCTGCTGCAGCCTCAGTGAAAATGCTTCATTACTGTTACTCCATGATGGAAGCTCTAACATGGCTGAGGTTAGTACTCAGTTGCACTTTGGGATAAGATATGTTCTTCTGAGAAAATGATTATAAATGATTCTTACCACATATTGTTCTTGCACATTTTTTTCTTGATGCCATTTTCATCTTGGGTAACAAAGTTTTGTTTAAATATGGGCAATATAATTGTTCAAGATCTGTATTATAGGAGGTTTATTGTAAGCAACATTAGCTTTGTGACACTACTGTATTTCAGTACAGCCTCACTATATTTTCTACCACTAGGAACTACAAAGGGTTTTGTAGGCAGGGTTAATACTGCATGAGTCTGTTTTCTGTCAACTTCCCTCATAAAAATGAAAGTAATGCTAAAACTTACTAACAGTAATAAGCTTAATATGTCAGAGAGATTTGACACAGAGCACAGGTGGGCAGGCCCACATCCATCTTGCTCAAAGGGCAGCTTTCTCATAAATCCCCTTCTCTTTCGAAGGATGTTTTCTATGAGACAGATGACAGGCAGTGACAGATATTTCTCTGTATTTGCCCTCGTGCGTCATAGAACTGTGGGTGAGAGAGGCAGAGACCCAGCTATCCACTCAACAGCAATGCTAAATCAAAAGAATAGGGCTTATGCCTTTTGGATGACTGGTATTGCTGAGCTTCCATCATGGAGTAACAGTAATGAAGCATTTTCACTGAGGCTGCAGCAGCATCAGGGGGTGGTGGAGCTCCCAGGATTGCACTAAGACTTTCTGTTCCCTGTCACACTTGGAACACTATTTAGCATCCCATGTGACTGGAGGTGGAAAGGAGAGCTTAATGCAGAAATGATTTTTTTGTTTTTCTGCATCTGTGTTCTAACAAACAGCAGGAAGGCTAAATTAATCAGTGAGACAGCTTTCAATTTTGACTATAATTTGAACGTAAAATTATCAAAAGGAATTTTATTATCATCTTGTTTAATCAAGCTGCACTGTGCGCTCCTCATCAGAGGATATTAGCTGGATTGATAACCATCCGTAATGAACAGCATCATTAGAGTGCATGTTTGTGGGAGTATTTGTGTGTGAGAAACAAGTGGCAACCTTCAGGGCTGAATAATAAAGCCAAGGAAGTGCAGTTCCTTAAATAGACACTTGATGGCGGCTCCAAAGTTAATCCCCACAGATTCCCGTGCTAAAAGGACACACATTACAACACAAATAAACATTTAACCTGGCTAAATGTGGGGGTGTCACAGTTCAGATTATTAGTAATATTGGCTGACCAGTTGAGTAATGACACGAGCAGGCTCTTATGTATCTGACAGCAAGTAAAGAATAAATATAAAAACAGAATTCAAATGTAGGATTAGACTACCTGCAAATTTGCTATAAAGTCTAGAAGTGCAACTGAGTGCCCTGTTTTAGGATCATGTATTAAAGCTTAGCTTACTGTTTAAAAAAATTTAATTGTTGTAAACCTGTTTGCAGCCGACAGGAAAGAGCCAAGGAATAAAGTCTATTTTTATATTTATAAAGTCTATGTTTATTACTGACACCTTTGAAAAACTTCAGACCTTCCCACTATCAGCACACAGAGGTTTGATGGAGCTTCCAGGAATAGTTAGTTCATACTAATATGGGAGCAGATGATATTCACACTATATGTTACCATGGCAATTTATCCCAGTAAGAAGTGAACCACCTTCCTACTAGAGAAAACCTAGGGTTAACCCTGAAGTTACCTGGATAAGACACTCACACAGACACACACACACACACATCTGTCCATTCTGTAGGTTTTTGTTGTTCTTGGGGTTTTTGTGGCTCACTTTAGATCAGCTTTGTACACACACACACACACACACACACACACACACACACACACACACACACACACACACACACACACACACAGGGGTGATTAGGGACAGGTGGGAAAGAAGAGAAAAATAACCTTAAAATTAAAATCAGAAATAATCATATAAGGACAAGCTGACATTACCATCTCTTAAATATTGTTACTGATAAATAGGATCATTTTAATACACAGACATTGATAAAGATATATAACTGTTTGTTGGGCGAGTTACATGTTAAGCGAGTTACATGTTAACAGGCTTGAGATAGGGTTGTTCCACCTGACCAGTAAATTATCAAAACACATCAATGTATCAATGTTAGCTAAGCATTTGTTAAGTAAAAGTGACTCGTTAAAATCTTTTGTGATTATTGTTTATTTCTGTGTGTGTTGAGACCCTTAATGATTCCAATAATGGTATAGACCATAGAGTATCTATAGAGGAAGGCACAGTCCTAATCTGTGTATGAGAAGGTTTTGGCCAGAACTTGATCTTGTGTTGTGTGGTTGAAAATGAATGTTTCACATTTTTAAAACTCCTTTTGGATTCACAACCTCTTCATCTTGCATCTTTGAACCAAGCTCACAAATCAAAAGACAATTAACTAACACTGAGACATGAAAACTAACACTAAACATGACGACAGAGATGGAGAACACTGAAAACAAAACAAACATCTCAGAAATGAGAAGGCTTACTCTCAACTCATCCACTGTGTGCTCCTGTTTTGGTGACTGAAAGTCTTGTATTAAAATAATCTAGTACTTAGCAATGTGACAGTCTCAGAGATTAGTTATGCTTTTGAGCTTTGGCTTCCAATTTTTAATATTTTTGTTTTCCCAGTGTTTTCTTCTCTGTGTTCCCTTTGTCTCGTCTGTGTGTTTGTGCCTTCAGCTATTTTGGTAACTACTTTTCTTTGTGTGTCTCTTGTGCTTTTACTTCATTTGTTTTCCTCTGATTGGTTTCATCGGCTGTTAATTGTTTCTTCCTGTGTTCTGCCCTCACCTGTATCTTGTTCCCTAATTAGTGTTATGTGTGTATAAATAGTCCTGTGTTTCCCCGGTTTGTTCTGCCTGTGTAATCGTAGCAGTTTTCATTCTTGTGGTTGTTTGAGCGGTCTTTATTTTGTGGACTTGTTATTTTTTTGGACCTTTTTAATCAGCCTCAAAAGACTCACCTTTTGTTGCTTGACCTGCCCGTTTCCTGCACTTGGGTCCTCTCTCCGGCTGAACCTTGACAAGCACTAATTAGCAAGAATGTGTGTGTATGGTGATATAAATATCATCTAGCCAGCTTACTGCTATGGCAGCAACCCACCTCAGTCTTTTTCTTACCAGCTTTTCTTCCCTTCTGTATGATGTCATGGTGAAATTGCACAATGCCAGTAAATTAGATGTCTATAATATCTGTAATGGATGACAGCTGCCATTCATTTACTTGCTTGGTCATTCAACTAAGGAATAAAACCTTATCCTAAATGTCCTAATCAAGTAGTAAATCATTCCCATGCTAGAGTCAATTAAACGATGCAAAAACAGCACAACTCATGTCATGCTCTAATACTTGCACCATATCAGTGTCTCTTTTCATGGGAGCTAAACGAATCCAGTGTGATATGGAGTGAAAGCAGACTGGTGATCTGATAAAAAGAAGCACGTTTTTCCCCCTTTTTTTTTTTGAAAGTCAGTGCAAGCTGAAACCTGTGAGCAACATCCCAGTATCGATTCCAGTAACAGCCTAATCTCCAGTCAGAAAACCCATTAACATTAACCTACAGCAAACCAATGCGTCTCCATTAGGCTCCTTCTACTGTGGTGTGCTGCAACAAATTCATTCACTTGAACTCCCTGCTGCACAGCTGAGCCCATGCTGTCGCAGGAGTAGGAGGTTACATACGACATGACACATACTCAAGACATAGTGCTGATAACATAACTGTAAATAATAAAAACTAATCAAACCAAAAAAATGAAAATGCATTCAAGGTTTTCTTACCAAATACAGGCAACAATGAAGAGTATTAGGCTACATGATGCTAACAGGCTAACAAGCACCATTTACTATTTGAGACTGTAGATGAATGAATGTTTTGAGCCTTGAAGCTCCCAGGTTTTCTCGTCAGGATTCTTCAGCGTGTGTGTTACAGTTAGGCATGTATGAGAACACTGGGGTTGGTGACTGGACCGTTCAGGTTTGTAGTGCTAAATGTTGCTGGCAGGACTCAGCAGTGAGCACACTTAACTACATAAGCCCTGAGGGAAAAACACGACTCAGTCAGTAGCTAACTAACTTTGTCGCACAGTAGTTGAGCGAGTTTGTTATACTGGCAGTACATACCAGTGTAGACCTGGCATAAACTAGTCAATCAGTACAAAATCATTTGTAGTTTTTCTTTAAAAAAAAAAAAAAACAGCATACGAACGGAGTATAATTACAACCTCACCTAGATGAACAGAAATCGGGTCAAACCTTTAATTTGGTTACACAGCATCCATATCATTGCTATGCAATATTTAATTTATTTAGCATCTTCTTTAATCACAGCTGTATTGCCTGGCACACTAAGACTTATTTATTTGCCTGTGACAAACCTGATAGGTACAGTATATTTGTATGGTAATTAAATCTAACCAACCATAAACAGTGTGGGAAAGAAGTTATTGTGTGGTATTCACTGATTCTGGTGTTTTTAGATCGCCTTCACACACCCACATACACACAGACACAAGTGTGCTCTGCCAGATATCGTGTCCTACCTCTTCTCTTGGAGTTGCAATGCTTAATAAATAACCATTTGCTGTTATGAGCTTTTCTGAGGCCCATTCCATAGATGATGATGTATACTCTTTGTTAAAGTCTGTGAAATGTTAAGTGACATACACACAAGGGAAAAAAAGCAAAACTGTAGTGCAATGAAATTTACTTGATTTTTTACAGATGTTTTTAACTATGCATTGAATATTACCATTTACAGAAATGCACATAGATTTCTGCTTAAAAAGAAAAAAAAAAACATACTGGCAGAAAGTTGCTGGATTTTTATTTATTTATTTTTATTTTATTAAAAATTTTCTACAGTGTATTGTATGTCCCCATGTGTCTCTAACGTAACAGTTTGATAAGATGTGTCTAAGCAGCTTGGCATATATTAGCATATCCAGCACCTTGTCACCAGCCTTTCAGTCTCAGCTGGATAGGATTCAAGCTGAAGTGTTACATCCTGTGAGACTATGGGCCAACAGGGGAGAAACAAGACATCCTCTCCTCACACACTCTTTCACACTATTTCCTTTCCAGCTGGGTTGAAATAAATATTTATTCTTCACAGGCAAAGTCAGCGTCATTTGACTTTCTCTGTATGAGAGCTGAAGTCTTAACTATTGTGTGTTTCACAAAGCCATCACCTAAAAGTGTAATGATTACCCCATATTAGCATAAATCATCTCAGGCAAGGTCAATGGTTCTTCATTTTCTTTGATGGTTTTAACAATGGAGGATGTTGGATGTTGTGAAAAGTCTTCTGAGGCATATTTGGGATTTGGGGCTTTATAAATAAAACTGACCTGACTTCCCTCTAGGAGTCAGCGGCTGTTGTGAGACCCTAGGGTTTTGGGGTTTTTTTTCCTACCAACTTAGTCTTTTGATCAGATAAGGCATGATGCTGTGGAAGGAATGTGAAGGTTGTTCGAAGATCATGTGCATTCAGCTTCACTTCCATCTGTATCTCATTTGCTGGAGGGGGATCAGAAAGGCCCATGGCAAATCTGAAAGGAGCTGATCCATGTACTATCAAGTCGAGCTGTCTTTTCAATTGGAAAGGACTTACTCATTTTGCACGACAGCATAAAGGTTGATCAGTGCAGTTACATGGAATTATGAATGTGATTTTATGAATGAGATTTTGTCTCAAATTTGTGGAAATAAGGTATTCTCAGTCATCAGGACATAATAAAAAAAATCTTCTGGTCCTGACTAGGTTCTAAAATACAACCTCAAATGAACAACATCATATGACATATTACACTGTGTCATTATTTAATGAACACTAAGCCAAAATGCAGAAGACGTCTGAAACTAAGTACACCCTTACTTCTTCCAGGAATTAAGATGCAAAGTAGCAGCCAGGTACTGCTAATCAATTGCATTTGATTAACTGAGTATCAGCAATATGAATATGACCTCTATAAAAGCAGAGGTTCTGGCAGGGAAGCAATTGTTGCTCCCATCAACCTGAAAAGGGATATAAGGCCATTTGCGAACAATTTGAAGTCCATCAGTCTGCAGTGAGAAAGATTATTCAAGTAGAAAACATTCAAGACAGTTACCAGAAGTGGACGTCCCAGCAAATTCACTCTATATCTCAGACTCTACAGACCTCAGTTAGCATGTTAAATGTTGAAGTTCAGGACAGTACAAGTAGGAAAAAGACTGAACAAGTATGACGTCTTCAGAAGGTTTGCCAAGAGACAGCCTGTTCTCTCTAAAAAGAACCTAACAGCACAGCTTAGGTTTGCAAAGTTGTGTTTGAACAAATCACGAGACTTCTGGCACAGTGTCCTTTGGACAGACGAGACCAAACTGGAGATGTTTGGTCATAATAAGCAGCACCACATCTGGCAAAAACCAAACACAGCATATCAGCACAAACCAACTGTCAAACACAATGGTGGAGGGGTGATGATTTGTACTTATTTTGCAGTCACAAAACCTGGGCAACTTGTAGTCACTGAGTCAACCATGAGGTCCTCTGGGGGGGTTGATGTGTCTGTCTTTCATCTGAGGTTAAATTGACCTAATTCTATAACCTGGTAAGGACCAAATGAACACATTGTGTGTGTGTGTGTGTGTGTGTGTGTGTGTGTGTGTGTGTGTGTGTGTGTGTGTGTGTGTGTGTGTGTGTGTGTGTGTGTCCTGATACATAAAACCTTATAGATTGCCGTGGAATTACTTCCTGGGACCCTGAAGGTGCCTCTAGCGCCTCGACCAGGTCAAAGGTTTGTTCCTGTTTCCTGTTTGTTTAGCAAAACAAGTATGAAGACAAAGTGAGTTAAAGTAGCCGAATACTACAGAGAACAAAATACAGGTGATACAGTATCTAAAAAAGTGGTGCTTGTGTCAAAATGACAGATTGCCGTCCTTTGAGCTTAGAATCAATCTCACCTCAAAGCAGCAAATGCTGATGGCTGCCAGTGCACTGGCTTCACTGAGAACAAAACCAAGTGATTCAAGTGGAGAAAAGATGAAGCTGAAACAAATTCTTGCCTCAGCAAGCACGGTGTGGAAAGTCACAAATTTTGCATTTTAATCAATCTTTGTGACATTTAAGTAAATGATGAACTGTCTCGATAGCCGGGGATCAGTCCGCCCGGGCCACCCTCGGCCACCGCCCGACACACACTGCACCCGACCCCTACGACGCCTCCTGCGGGTGGTGAGCATACAGAAGGGTGGGCCCATGTAACCTCTTCGGGCTGTGCCCGGCCGGGCACCACGGGCTGATGCCCGGCCACCAGACGCTCTCTCGAGCTCCCTCCTCAGGCCTGGCTCCAGGGTGGGGCCCTGGTAACCCTATCCCAGGCAGGGTAAACTGTTCCCTTGTTGTTACAGACATAGGGGTCTTTGTCTGGACCCTTTGTCTGGACCCTCACCCAGGACCAGTTTGCCATGGGAGACCCTACCAGGGGGACAAGCCCCCAGGCAACATAGCTCCTGGGATCACTGGGACACACAAATCCTTCCACCACAATAAGGTGGCAATTCACGGAGGAGGCCCCGTGGTAGACCCAGGACACGCTGGGGAGATTATATCTCTCGGCTGGCCTGCGAACGCCTTGGAGTCCCTCCGGATGAGCTGGAGGAGGTGGCTGTGGAGAGGGAAGCCTGGGCTTCTCTGCTTAGGCTCCTGCCCCTGCGACCCGGCCCCGGATAAGCGGAAGAGAATGGATGGATGGATGGATGGATGAACTGATTATGTAGACAGTGTGCACTTCTTTAGTCAACAGAGAGAACCAATTTTGCATTAATACATAAATTTTAATAGTAGCATATGTCTTTACAAAAGGAGCATTGTGTATGTGGTTTACAACATTACTAAATATTTCTACATCAACAATTTATTAAAAATAAGTAAGTAACTCTCATAGTAACGGTCTAAATTTTTCTTTACATCGTACAATACATACAGTAAGCCAGTTTTTCTTTCCAGTGTATGAACATTTGAACAGTTAGGGTGTGTACAAGACTGAATTATTTCTTTCTAACATATTGGTATTATTTTCTAAATCCCAGGAGTAGCATTACTTGGCTGAGCAAAGAGCTATCATC